>NC_052017.1:79936928-81329428 GCF_015832195.1 Motacilla alba alba
TGCTGAATGTCCCTGCCTTTGATCCCTAATACACAGGTACAATACCCATGTGAATGGTGTTTATGGGTCGTTGGCCTGATCTCTTGAGATAGGCTAGATGCTATCTCAGTCTTTGTTCCTTAGACAAGCAACTGCATTTATTCTGTTAATTCCATGCAAGGGAAATCTGACTCTCATAGGAGCAAGAGCTCCATTAAGTAAATTATTAGATAAGGAAACTGAAAACATAAAAGGGACCATTTTAGACACAAGGTCACTGCAGCTGCTTCAAAGAGTAATATGAGAAAGAGTTTCAAGCTCCTTACCATCCAGACTCTTGAAGATAATGAGTAATTATTTTTTAAAGCAGCAGACATCTAGGTTATCAATCTTCTCTTATCAGGCAAGGACATATTGTGGGTTCCTTGTCAGACTTTTCTGATTACTCTAGTTATTTATGTTTTAACCCTTTGAAGTGTCATCAGGCTGTTCCAGGAGAAAGTTTTCTTGGATTACAGTGAAAAGGCTTACTTTCATTTTCTCCAAATAGTAGTGTTATGAATCTTTATGTGATGGGATGCAGAAGACCATTTATAACATACTATGTAATCAACAAAGTCAGTTTCTTAAATAAACAATGCTTTTTTCTGTCAGGAATTCCAATACTTTGCTCTGTCAGGAATTCTTACCTGGGTAGAAACATCTCATAAATGAGGCAGCATCACTTGTTAAAGGGAGATGTATTGGCTCTAGAGGACAGAAGACAAAATTGAAGGGACAGGAAAATATTTAAAAAGCAAGACCTGCTGCTGCAAACACTAGTATCACAGACATCAGGAGGAAATCAGCATGGCCATCTGTATCTGGAATGGGAGCACAGGAGTTCATAGTGGCTTCATGTTCAAGGTAATCCCTTACTATTAAGCAGTTTTCTTCCCGAGAGATTTTGTCCGAAATTTTTTGTCCCAAATACTTTCTTTTTTAATTATATTGGTTACAATGTTTGAAAAACTGATAGTGAAAGTTCTCAGATCATTTTGGAAACACAATACCTGCTTGTACTGTGGAACCAGGAATGATGAAGTGCAAGGGCAGTTCCTTATCAGTTTTGCCTTCCTGTTTAAGATAACTTCTGTTAACACTCTTTTATTTTTGTTTAGTTTGTTTACTTAACTTTGTATCTTTACCCACTGGATTTTTTTTTCCTTTCTCTTTAAGCTTGACTAAGGTTGTGGAGCAAGAGAAGAATAACCAGTTAATACTTTTCTCTTGTCCCAGCACAAGGATGTAGAGAACTTGCTGGTAGTATACCAGATGTGATCATTTCTGAGAACAGAAGACTGCAATTGGGACAGAAAGTCCTTGGGATGTCTCTTTCTGCTCTCTTCAGAAACTGCAGAAAGTTAACCAAGATTTCAGAGCTTTGCTCTCTGTCAGGTCATGTGACTTCTTAGGGATCCCAATAGAGTTATTTGACTAAAGTAGATCTGTAATTTTTGAATATAAAAATATGTTCCTTTTTTCCTGACAGGTATATTACATTGAGTTTGATCAGACAGAGAGGAACATTAATAGTTAATTACTCATTGATCTTTGATTATTCAACATGCAGTTCTCTTTCATGGTCTGCTATTTTACTACTGTTAGCATGGACTCTTTCTAAGCCTTTCCAAGCAGACCTCAAGTCTCTGGTTCTCTAGTTTGCTGAGTAATTTAGTTTGCTTTGTCATGCCTGCTCCCCTGATTTAGCTTTCGTGTTGTAGTGTACGTCTCAGTAGTTCCCTTTAGTATCCAGTAACTCAATAGTCTTTGGGTCACAGTGTTGAACTGTACCAGTACAATCCAAATTCTACTCAAAGCTGAAGTATGCGATGAAATATTCTGCAGATGCTTCAGGAGCACTGATGACAATGGCAGGAAAGTGAATCCATTCAAAATGCCAAGTGTATACAGTTGTTGGTATTTCTTGCATTTTTGGGGGGGAATTTATTTTGGTAGTTTTCTTCTTTCTCATTTTATGATGGAAATTTCTTCATTGTTCAGTTTGGTCTCCTGTGTTGCTGCTTCATAGGGAAATAAAGAAAACCATATGAAACACCAAAAGGAGTTTGGTGAATAAGTGCTTTTAAATTTTTCTGAAAAACATAAATGAGTTTCATCTAGAGTAATTATTCTTTCCTTGAGTTTCAGCCTAGTATGACCTTAAATCCCTAGAGGCATTCACTTGTACTGACGGTATCTGACAAACAAAAAATAATTTGCAGGTTTACTCTATTTTTCTATCTAATTACTGCGATGAAAATAAAAAGGGAGCTACTAATGAAAGCAGACAGAGAGCTCTACTGTGTACCTTCAAAGTGATGTGTAATAGTTATGCCCCCCAAATTCCATTATTGGTAAAGTGTATTCATGCACAGACTCCGGCTCCTGTGCTTGTCTCTGATAATTTAGCCTCAATCTGATGCAAAAACAATGATTTTATTTTATTTTCTAGCTGGCCTGTTTCCACTAAAGTGTTTGCTGTTCCCACAGGAATGCTTTTACTTTACAAACTGAACAGCTGTTTGATCGTTGACACTGCCACTGATTTGTGCAGTAACAGGATGATAAAGCATATTAGCAGAGTGCCTCATTTACTTACTGATAGGCAACAAGTCCTTTGTCTCTTTTCCTTTTTATGATTTTTTCATCTCTTTGCTTTTATACTTCACTGAGCTCGTATTAGCAATTGACCCACAATGGAAATGCAGGACCTACTCGATGGCTTTAGGCAAACAGAAGGATCATCAGTGTACACAAGGCTGAATCAATTTCTCCATTCTCTGCAGGAATGAAATAGCCTTTTGAGGCACCTCCATTTGAGCTTTCCTGAAGTCCACACAGCTCAGCGTAATTGCTTGCAGAGACTTGTCCTAATTGGCAGCTTAAGGAAAGAGAACCAGACAGTTCATACCACTTTCCACATGGAAAGTTCTCCAGAGACCCTTGAAACAATTAAAAGCATTTCTCTCTTTCTGCCTAAGGTTCATGACTTGGAACAACAGATGAAATGATAGCAAATCACACATTGAGGAGTCTGTGAACTTTTCCCAAAGTGGATGACATCCTCTGGAAAAAGACAGCTTGGGAAGGAGAGGAGTACACAGGGGAGAGGAGAGGTTTTGTACATAACTTTTCTGTAGTCCTCCTCCCATTGTTTTTTATATGTATGTGTGCATATGTGCATCTGTAAAACATTATATCTGGATCTTTCCCCTGTGAAAGCTTTGGAGCTCTATTTTTTACTGTTGTAATCAAATTAATTGGTTCATTACAGATCCTGAAGGCTTTCATGTTATTTATTTAGTAAGGAAGTTTATATTTTCTCTTTTTTTTCATACTGAATTATTTCGGTGTTTCTCCTACAACGTCTCCTACTCTCCCTAGGCTTAAAAGCAAAACATTCCCTATTTTGTCCCTCTTAAACTTTTGGGTTGGAATGGATGATGAAAGTACTACATCCCAAGAAGCCTGTTGTAAACATGGCTTTATGAAACAGGTGCTTATGTTTTCTCTTGGTAGGTGGCAAAAAAAAAAAAAAAAAATCAAAGGTTTTACTATGGAGGTTTTTAAAATATAGTGAATAATCTAAAGGATTATTTTTGATTCTCCTTGGTATTGAATAGACATAGATAAGATTTTTTTTCTCTCAAAACAAACACCCCCACTGCGTCCCCATGTAGCCCATTCTGAAGATGCTGCATCTGTGATATACTTCTGCAATGAACAACAGCATTTTTCAGAATCCTCTCAGCTAGCCTGAACTCTCACCTCAACCAGACAGGCTCACTTCTTTCTCAAAATATTCTCACTGCTATCTTGAACTCTCACGCTGACAGTCACCTTGTAATCACAGCAGACACAACAGATGCTTCCCCTGGGAAAGATGTACAAAATACAGCATTTTTTAAGTGCAAGGAGGTATTGCTCATTTCCCAGCTGCAGGTGAGAATAAATCTCACTGGCAGGTAAATACATATTTATTAAGCCAGGAAGGTTAGAAATATCCATTTGTTGTTTCCATAGCATCCTTTATATTCACTATCCCCTTAAAATTAATGTATAGGAAAGAAACTTTTTCACAAAATACTTCCTGTTAAACTCATTGATCCTCAAAATCTGTTTTAGTTTTTTATCTGATGATTATCCTATGCACTGGTTCTAGAGAAGAGTCTGGAGAAGAGAGCATAGAATAAGATTAACAGAGTCCTGCTATCACGTATCTCCCCTAAGCTGTTTGCTTTGCAGCACAAAATCTCAGCACATTTATGTTTTAGACACATTATTATGTTCAGGGATGCTGAGAACCCCTTGTCCAACTTAACTGACTAGGTAGCTTACCATAACCATTATCACTTTCATCTTCAGCAAAGTCCAGCCAACTGGCTTTTGTTATGCATAGTTACTACATAAGAGAATTAATAAAAAAATACTCTTTAAATTCTGGTTTGTTTCCCTTTTTCCCAATTCCCCTGAATCATATCACCTGGAATGAATTTGTACTACAGACGTTGCAGCACTGTAGTTCTTGTCTATCTCCACATCTACTGTTTTTATCATAATACATATTCTGGTTTTTGCTATTCAGGGCATATATCTTATATAAACAGATGCTTTTAAAGTGAGCTCTTCAGCTGTGGTAAGTAGAGGCCGTATACAGGGGTTTAGCATGGTCTGCTGACAGTGAGTGTTCTAACCTTTTTTTTTTTTGCTCCGCCTAGCTATGGAGTAATGCTATTGCAATGTAATTATTCTTTACAGTGGAATGTCTTTGTCAAAAGAGAAGAGCCGTCTAGATCAGAAAATCCTAAGACTTACCATCCTAGTTTCTGAAATATTTGAAATATTTCAAAAGCGAAGACCTTCCAGAACTTGTCTCCACCTTCCAAGTACAATGGCAAGAGAAGCGTCCATGCCATGTCCCTGAAACGAAGGAGGCATTCTGCTTCAATAATTTCCTTTCCACTGTTATTACAAGAAGCATGAATGTGAACTTTATGAAAATTGCAGAGAAGAGATCATGAAGGGAAAGAAAGGAATGTGTGCCTGTGGATGGCTTGTTTTGAAGTCGGCTGTGCTGAGGAGACCTGTACATCTGCAGGTGTCCAAACAACTTAACTTTGGCAGTACCCATATACTTTCAACCCACAAGGTCACAGCTGCTGTCCTGTTTATATGTTTTGCAACTGCTGGAGATAGCAGCAGAGTGGAAAACAGGGTAGCATAGCTGATCTTTCACCCCTTTATGTGCTGGGAACCCCAAGTTGCACAGCTCTGGATGGATCTCCTACTCACAGCACACTGCACAGATCCCTTGTTCCCTGGTATGATAATCTTTAAAGCTCCTAAAGAGTTTTTTAGATGTAAACAACTCCATTCATCATTTCTGCTGTCAAATGAAAAGGATGTTTACATGAGAACATACTGCTTGCTGTGATACAAAGACAAGGCCGTGCCAGTGGTGTCATGACCAGCTGTCAAGTGGGAGATGCCTGCAGGCTTCTCTGGTAGAGTCAGCCACTGGGTTTATCCTGCAGCCACGTGATACCTGCAGCCAGGCACAGCACAGGCACACACTGCCCTCAGGTCAGCTCTTTAGGGAATGGCTAACACTTCAGTGTACAATGGTGTTCCAGTTAGGATCACTACAGCTGCCAAAACCAGGCATGTAGTTGTCATAACTCAGTTTTCCTTCTGAACAAGTTAACAATCACAGGAGAAATGATAATAGTGTTTTCATGTTTGTAGACTGAATAATTCTTGTGGTAACAACAAAGAATACTCAGACCTCTTGAGCTTGCTTTCTAATGCAAATACATATTTTGTAAAATAAATATTGTTAGTTTAGCCGTAAACAAGCATCATTAGATGTTGCATACAAAATGCTGCTGAAAAGTAAGTCATCTGCAGACTCGGGCCATGAAAATGTAACCAGGTGTGCTGGGAGAGAAGTCAATTCATCATTTAATTTTTCTATCACCGTAAAAAAAATGAGGGCTGATTGCCAAATCAAGTGGTTGCCTAGCATCATCAATGCAATTATTTCCACTCCTTTGAATTTTGCATCCAGATGCTTCTGTTAGCCCTTACTGTGTTGTGAGTTCAGGTGCCTCCCTGCCTGTGGTGGATTCCTCACTTTGTTCCCGCTCTCTCTCCCGTGTCTTCGCAGTGGTCAGTGTACATCCGCGCTGCCGTCCGCAAGGAGAAAGGATTGCCCATTCTGGTGGAGCTGCTCCGGATAGACAATGACCGGGTGGTATGTGCAGTTGCTACAGCTTTACGAAACATGGCCTTAGATGTCAGAAATAAAGAGTTAATAGGTATGTTCTTTCCAAACAATCTATATATACTGTGGGCTTGGGGAGGTTTTTTCTAGTTCGCAGCAGAATGAGCACAATGAAAATTAGTCTCACATTTCTAGAACAATTTCTGTAATTCTTTCTCTAGTGTGTCATATTCAGATTTTAGATGTGACAGCTTGCTAGTATATATCAAGGAATTGTTAAATTAATTAAACATCATGCAATGTTTCTTGATCTCTCATGCTGTAATCTCTGTAAGAAAGCAATGGCTTTGTTCTGCTTTAGCATTTCATTCTTAGGCTGGCAGTAGCACTTGCATCTTCCAGATCAAGGATCTAAGCAGAGCACCCCCTCCTGATCCTCAGATTACCTATTGCAAGTAACTTTGGAGTCATGAAGTAACAAGTCATAAAAATTTTAAGGTTACAGGAATTTACTGGGCAGATTAGTAGCTCCAGGAAGAGAACTGGGAGACTCTTGCTTCACAAACAAATATGCTGTTAAGGAAAAGGACAATAATTTATGTAAAGCATTATTGCCCCTGAATTCTGATCATACAGAAAGCACACATCTGGGGGTTTTATTTTGTTCAGGCTTTGGGTGGGGTTTTTTAGCTGAAGTTCATCCAAACACTGTGGGTCATTGAGCTTTTATTTTCATGTTCTGTCTTTGAAAAATAATCACTTCCTTGATTTTTAACTATTTCAACCATCATAACCAAATTATTTCTACTTCTGTACATTAAGGGTATATTTTCTGTTAATTTTTCCTAACTTGTTGATTTGTTATCACTACAGCATATTTCTTCTCTGCGTCTAATTACAGAATTATATAAATAGATGCTGTGATCATAATGTTTATTATTTGTATCCAGTGCTGTCTTTGGGTTAATGCTTCTTTACAGCAGTGCTCTGCAAGTTGCTAAGACAAGGCAATCACTCCTCTCATACTGGGAGGAGTGTCTTACTGTACTAATGTTCCCGGATCTGCAAATTTCATTTAGAAATGTAACACTCTACATTTAAAATTGTGCTGTTTTACTCTGGTGTGCCATTCAAAATACTGGTAAAATTATGGATAGTAAATTTGCAGAACCTCAACATTTTAGTATTTTATGAAATTCTTAAATAACACATCATAAAAGCAAAGAGAAATTTAAAAAATGTGGGAAGAGTCTGTTGAATATAATAACCTAACATACTTATTTGAGTAGCCAGCTAATAATAGCTGTAGAGTGCTGCTCTGCTTTATGTTATTTGTAGGGTTATTCTGAGAAATTGTACTTCATAATTGCAATAGTAATTTGCTGCAGCTTAAGAACAGTCCAAACACGCCAATATGACAGGGGAGTTATGATTATAATTCTTGAACCATTTCAGCTGTGATCTTTGTATGTTCATTTCTTCGGCTTTCATCATTGAACTTCAAAGAAACAGTAATAACGGTCATTACTGCTCTTGTTCTCTAGTATTTTTCAGCAAATAGGGCCTATCATAGAGCTGTTTTTTAGAAATGCTAAACATCAGCAGTGGTCAAGGATTTCAACTCATGTTGTAGTCCATCCATTTTTGTGATATTGCGCTTCCGTGTATTGTATGTGTATTGCAGGATGCCTCAGCTGTTGTTATGCAAAGGAAGCCTCAAAAGGAGCTTGTGCTTTATCAGGGTAGCTCCTCAAGCATCCTTCTGCCTAGGCAAAATCAACATGCTATTTATCTTTCCTCTTCCTGATTTTTGTTAATGCATCAGGTTCTTGTGCTTACATACTCTCCCTCACAAGCTGGAATTTTCCCCATGAAATAACCTTTCCTAAAAGAGAATTTTCCAACTATATATATAGTAAAGGTGCATAGCTAGAATTGAATAGGTTGGGGGGTTTTTAATGCCTTTATAAAGCTTTCTTTTCAGTGGTGCTGTCATTCCATTCCTGGCTGACATTTTTTTACTGAAATGTGCCAGAGAATTATATATTTAATTCTGCTGCTGCCAAGCAGCCATAAATCAGTATCGAGGAACCTGGAAGATATATTAGAAAGCTTGCTAAAATCCAGACTCACCTGTACTGTGCTACAATACAAACAAAAAGACCCTTTTCTCAATGGCCAGGAGTTTCATACTAGACTTCATTGAATTGACCAATCTGTTTTGTTTTTCACACAGATCTATCAACTCTGTTGTTATATTGCTAAAGGTTGGTGAGAGGCTCCTCTTATAATTTATCTGAGCCATCCCCATAGCAACATTTTCTTTATAGTGAGGTCTTCTTCCTGGGTTTCATTTCAGGCATGCTCCATGTGTTTAAAAGGACCTGCTCTTTTCTCCTTCTTTGTTGCCTTTGCATTGTTCTGTGTCTCTTGGCCAAGACAGCAGTCATATTCATCCTTCTCCTTCCCAAAATTAAACTGCAGTCAAAAAACATGGTAAATCTGTCCTACTTAGTACTGGAATAGATAATGCAACACCCAGTTTTCTCTTCTTGAACACACTGCCCAGGTGCATTCCTGGTCACAGGTTAGACCACATTCATTTTCACTTGACTTTCAGGACCCTTGTTTGCATAAAATAGTACACAGTCTTTGTTGCTTCCCAAGAGAACACCCAAGGGAAAGGCTTCTCAGCCTTTTCTCTCTCCCAGCTGAGAGAAAGATCCACTACTGATATTGCCTGTTTTGTTCTCCTTGGTTTCAGTGACCTAGGCTGCACAGCATCCCTGTGTCCCTCTGGTACCACATTTTTCCACTTCTATTCATGTGCTCAGCATTTTGGAAGGCTTCTTTTCCTTGGAGCAGGTTCTGTCTATGCTAAACTTCTCCATGGTTCCATTAGCTTCTCCCCCCAGCCCCAGTAGATGTCACTGAGTTGACAAAAATCACTTTTATTTGCTTTTGACTGTTCATTTAGGCAGAAGAAAATCACTTTTATCCCACAGGTCCTCTAAAAGCCATGTTGATGACCTTTGTGCAGTTATGTCATTCCCATGTTCTTTCCCTCTTCTTCATCTGTCCCTTTCTCTCAAAAAAAAAAGGTGAGTAAGGGAAAGTAGAATAACAAACCCACTGTTCTGTGTTCCTCAGAGCTATACTGGTGCCTTAGTTTGAGGA
This sequence comes from Motacilla alba alba, assembly GCF_015832195.1. NCBI lineage: Eukaryota > Metazoa > Chordata > Aves > Passeriformes > Motacillidae > Motacilla > Motacilla alba. The sequence goes on from NC_052017.1 coordinate 79,946,350, forward strand.
TATGAAATTATTCTCTTTCTGCTGGAAATGCAGTTTTAACTTGAGGGTTACCTGCAGACCTCTTGCTTCTGGCTGTGCCGGTCAGGCCAGCACCTCACACCAAAGCTGTCCCACTGTCTTCCCTACAGTGAGTGCACCTACTGTCGGAACTCAGAATGTCCCTCAGACATTCTTGGATGTTCCAGACCCAGGTCAGAAGCATCTGAGACCCTGGTATGCAGCCAGAGACCCCTGTGGCTTTGAATCTGACCCATGGAACAATTTACCAACTTTGCAGGAAGAACAAGAAGTCACAAAAGTTTAGATATTGTAGTAGAAGTAGTCACAAAGTGAAAGGAAGGATTTTTGAGTGCTGTACAGGGGGGTTTTAAGCCTTGTACGCAGGGGTCCAAGTTTTGTACATGGGGGTCAGGGGTTCTAAGATGGAGGGATTTGGGTGTGCCCTGTCCTCTTTCTTTCTCCTTCCTGACCTCCATGTCTTTGGTGATGATGGCACTCACAGACTGGATTAGTGTAGAAAGTCACCATTCAATATAGATAGTAGGCATTGGGGAAAAAGTATAAATATGCAACACGTATGATATAAAAGATGGCACCAGCCCCCTGGGAGGGCAGTGTGCCTTCGTCTGACCTGCTGAACGGGCCACAGCAGCTCAGGTAAAGAATCTTTAGATAATGTATAATAAACTACCTTGAGACCAGACAACAGAGGACTACTGAGTCTTTCTTTAAAGGCACGGGTTGGAGGAGAGACTTTTCCATCTTTCGGGGTCACCCCAATCTGGGGGTGAGTCCCAACACCTACAAACTTCCATTCTCTAAAACCACATTTTGTTGGCATGGTATCAGAAATAGCTAACTCAATGTAGTTTCTTTTCTTTAATTAGAAGAAACTTGGATCAACTGGATGGGGCAGAAAAGTAAAAAGTACATCCATCTCCTGTAAACAGCATCTTTGCAGGATGAATTGTTTCCTTGCAGTCTGCCCCAGCAACCTTCAATGGCTTTCTGGTTCAAACACCTTCCACACAGTCCTCTGGACTTTTAGGGAACTTTCTGTGGGTTACCTGAGCCTGCACTGTACACTTGTGTCCTAAGGAGTCTCCCAGCCAGCACTGGTGCGGCAGCCTCCCTTCTCTACCCACTCTACATGTGAGAAGGTTTCCAAATCAGGATTCCCCATTCAGTCCTGGGAAACAAGCCAGCTTCATCGTTCTTTTATCTGAAAGACAGACAGCATTTTCCTCTCTGCTGCTATCCACAACCTCTTTAACAAAAGAGATTATGCATTGTACAGTTAATTGAAAAATGATGTGACTTGTTGTTCTGCCTAAACAAGCAGGTACAGACTATCCCTGTCTGAAATTTTTTAAGGATGACTATCTCCAAAATTTGCGTTTTCCTTGTTCTTGTGTATGCACGGCATATACCTTTTATTTTAAATGGCAATTACTGGGGTAATTTAAAGTGCCGTAGGTGGTCTTTCAAACAAGTCAAGCTGATTTTTCTAGCTGCCCCAGATGAGAAATTTGTCACTATTCAGGTACTGCAAAATACGTACAATATAGGATTTTTCCACTTGAAGGAAAACTTGGAATTTATATTAGTACTATTGAGTGGTAAGTCCACAGAGTATGGGCTTTGGAGAGAAAGCAGAGTTGGAGGTAAAATGTATAAAACTTCAATGCACAGTTTTGTGCTTTAAGTCTTTCTGTCACTTTCATTTTATCCGGACAGTGGTTTCTAATGCCATTCTGGGTCAAGTGTTGATTAAGAGGAATATTGTACTAGTAATTGAAAAGAACCATTCTTTCTCTTGGCCTCTTGGTCTGCACTTTTGCAGTTAAATAAAAGATTTTTTTTTTCCTTTTTTAGAGACTGGTAGTATTTTAATCCCTTGGGAAAAAGGAGGACAGTTCCACTTAAAAGTTTTGTTGACTTCTTGTACTGTGTAGAATAAAAGTCCTTGCATATCTATGCCCTTAAAATATTTAGAGAATCCAGCTGTCTTTTCAGGGCTCTAGATTCTGTGGAGTTTGATGGGAGAAGTTGAAGTGTTATAATAATTAAAACTTTCTTGTTGTGGCTGCCATTGTAAAGCTTGATTCAGATAAGTAAAGTTAGTGGTACGGTTTCTTCTGCGTTCACAAGGTTTTGAATTGGGTTTCGAAACAGGGCCTGTAGCAGGGGTCATTTTTAAATAATGGTTCCTGAGTTGGGGACTGTGTGTCAGTATTGAATTATCCTCTTTTCACTGTTCATCTGACGGTAATGCAGTTATACATGCAAAATTCAACAATAGCACATCAATTAAATTATTACCTAATGGGTGCTGGAAACTGCTTACTTTTGCTAGGTGTCTAGAAGTTCATTGGGTAGGATACGATACCTCTATAGGATGCCCTTAGAGGTGACTGAGAAACTCACAGAAAGTGACTTATTTTGTCTGAAATGTGAGAAGATGGAAGTTACCCTGTATTACCATATCACCATTGTTTAGTGATGAAAACCATCTAAGTGTGTAAATTGTCAGTGTATGTCTTGCGAACTCATAGCAGTGTGAGTCTGTTTGGGTGCCGGGTGTTTGTTTCTGAGTTTTATTGCTAAACTTGAGAAAGTTTGACTGAATGGGGTATCAGGAGTTCACAACTCTAATCAATTGTTAGATTTGCAGAATAATTCATGTTGGGAGGAACCTGACAGGGTCACCTCTCCTGGCTTTGCACTCAAAGAAAGGTCAGATATGTTATTTCAAAGTGTGATATCAACGTTTGGAAAGATTGCTTTTCAGCTGTGAGGCTGAAAATGGATCAGAATCAAGTATTTGCATTCTCAGAGCAGAACATGGCTCTTCTGGTGTGTTAATAGCTACATGGGGTCCTCCTGTCTTAGAACATGGTTGCATTTTGTTTCAGAATTAGTAATAAAATCCAAGTGAAAAGAGTTTCCAGTTTTGTATTTATAAGACCACCAGCTAAGTCCCAGTAATGTACATTGATAGGGAATGTGGGGATGTATTGGGAGATGATGAAATCAAATATGCAGCTTTTATCCTCCTTAAGAGTGCCTGCATGCAGCTTTCTCTTATTTTTAGATGTGAGCATTTCTGAATTTCTCACACATGCATCTGCTGACAGTGAGAGACACCGAATTTTTTTATTGAATTTTTAATTGACATATAAAGTATCTTAGTCACTGGCATGTGAAATTGACATAAATTCGCAATGCAGAAGATTCCAGAAAGCACTAATCAGGCGTTTGTTCAGAAGAAAGTGAAGACATAATATATCCTGCAATTCTTAAATTTGTGTCAGTTTTTATTGCACTTCATTTTTTGTGCTTGATAGTTGAGCTGGGCAAAAGAATAAACAGATACGTGAATGAGAACAGGCTGTCATCAAGAAGTTGAGGAAGTTGATTTAAAAAATTAAACGTATTGTCATGCATTAATAACTGATGCTCCTTACTCTTCATCAGTAAAGAGAAAGATGCTATTTAAGTTAGTAAAGGAGTAATGAAACTATGATGTTTTATAGCACCTGTATAGCAACATCTGAACTCCCTGGTTTCTAGTGTTGTATAAATAAGTTAGCTGAGAATTTAACCTGATGAATGTTTAAATGTTAATTACTTTTTCCATTGCTGTGTACAAGCCTTGTGTCAAGGAGATGTTGACTTTTCATGTGCCTTAGCTACTTGCATGTTGTTTTTTGCTCTATGTTTCCTCAAATATATTTGTGACAAGCCAACCTGGTAGTTACAGAGTTTAGAAAAGGTTTTCAAACTCAGTCATTTCTTATTAAATAAAACTCTCACATGGAGAGATTTGGGAGGAAAACTAGCATTGGTAAAACTGAATTCTTTTTTTTAGTTGCAAATTCAAGATCAAGCACTTTCAGAATTAAATCAACTCTTCTACATCTGAACTTTCCTGTTGCCTAAGTACACCTGTCTGGATTTGGAGGGATTTTTCTCTTCCATGAAATATCTGAGAAAAATGGTGTTTCAAGTAGTCAGCTGGGCTTCTGAACAGTAAAAAATAAAATGTCACCTCTGTGTGTTCATCACACCTCTATCACATAAAATGTTTGATGTTACAGTCTAATGGGTCCTGTGTGGCCAGCTTTTGTGTAACTAAAGATGGGAAAGTAGTATCCCATCAGAAGTTGTTCTTGTAATACAGACTAAGCACTGTTCTGCTCCCCTTTAATTAGGTCATTAGACTCGGCAAGAGCAGTTAGTGAAAAAACTCTACAATTTTTCATTGTCACCCAAAACAGCAGCAATAACTGCATGCAGGTTCAAATCTGGAAAAATGGGAGATACTACTTCCACAGATCTGTTTTTCCTTGTAATGCCAAGTCAAAGAATCATTTCATCTCTGTCATAGTAAGGTCAAGATGCTTCACAAATTGTAACCACAACCCAGCCATAAGTCAGCTGTTCCTTCTAGTAGAATAAATTGTGGGGAAATGCCTGTAAAATGCCTGTATTTCTGTTTTAAGTGCTGTAATCAAGGGAATCATCTTCCGTATTGCACCATGAGAGCTTCTCTAGATGTTGATGGTAATGTTCAATGATGCCATGTAGTGCTTTAAGGTTTATAAACCTTAAAGTCTTTATTATAGGTTGTATCATTTTGTATTCACATTTGGTATAGGTTAAGATTGAATTCTGAGTGCAAGTCATAAAAGTTGCAAAATCTGGTAGAGGTGGCCCAAGAAAGCCTAGATTAATTGTGACTGCCAAAAACACCACCACCTCCAAAAACAGCTGAGGGATGTGCCTTTTCACTTCACTCATGTGCATTTCACACATAAGAAAGTGCCCTGACCTGCACCTTACATTTTGTTTGAGATAAACAATTTCTGTTCATTTCTGTTCTCCTGCACAAGGTAGTAAGCAATTAAACTGTAACTGCATCTGCTTTTCTCACTCAGAAGATTGACATTTCAAACAATTTAATATTAATTTTCATCTCTGTTTCTCAGTGTGTTCATGCTGAGAAGTGCCACTTACCTTTTGAAAATTTGGAGTTCTGATCTAAAAAGTGCATATAATTTAGTCACATGAAATATACAAAGGTAGGAATGCAAATTTCAGAAATTGCCAAAGTAATTTTAAAAGCACTTTTAAATCCATGAGAGTGGAAAAGCAGTTTTGAAAATCCAAGTTTTGTGACAGCTTTACAGTAGCAGATAAGTGTATCAAAACATGTTTCCAGCCTAGTCTGTATGAACTTCAATTGATGAAACAGCGAGCTAGTTTTATACTCCTTAAGATTCAAAATAGTGTCTTCCCCTGAAATACATATCACCTTAAGTGACTTTTAAATTATAGAAGTGACATATATGGCATTTTTTACTAAAAGCACTTTTCTTTGAAGAAACTCAAATTCCCATTCATGACCTGTCAGTGCAAGACAGTAGAACATGGCAGGCGACTTAGCATTTGATAAAGTCGATTTCTTCTCACGTGTGAAGACCCTGAGAATGGGTCAGGGGCACTGTAGTTTCAAAAGATGTTGAAAGTGGATCTGAGAAATCGAAAAAATTTAAACCAGTAAGAAAAGGAAGGATGAATGTGTATTGGTTAAATTTAGGCTACCTACAGATGGCTTTCAGTCATATTAACAGTAATTTTCTCTGTGCATCTACATCCTTGCACTCTCTAAATTAGTGCAGTTGTTCCTGCAAAATCTCATTCAATCCTAGTTCCCAATTTAGATGTTGACTGGGGAAGTGGGCAGTACACAATGTCCCTCTCACCTCGTGTGGCTTTTGAGAGATACTTCCCCTTCCATTTCAGTGTCCCCAGAGTTGTTTTCTTCATGTTTTAGAGCGCTTGAAAAGGAAAAATGTTAAGGACAAAATCTGAACACCATTCACAAAGGTGACACTGGTAGAAAATTCTGATTTCAGGGACCTAAGCTATGTCCTTGCACAGGAGGACTAATTGTAGGCTAACACAGAAAAAAATACCTGCAAATATGCAACCCATATGCTTGTCGTCATCTATTAGATTGAAAAATGCACCATAGAAAGTCTCATTTTCACTGGATAAAAGTGTGACTGTCAGGGTGTCGAAATGATATGCCTTAATTTAGTGCTCCCCCTAAAGTGAAAAACCACAAGCTGCTTCCCTGTCCCCATCCCCTCTAGTGAGAGACAAATGGCAGACATACCGAGCTGAGATAAGAATAATTTACTGGAAACCACAGTGAGATAAGAAGTCAGACAGTAACACGAACAGCAACAAAGTTAATAACAAAAAGATACAGAACTGATACAAAAAGAGGCTGTCTTAGAGGCAAAAATTGCTCTCCAACCAGGACAGTGAACCAAACAGTAAACAGACTGTCCATGTCTATGCTTTCTTTTTCCCTCAAGCCTGAGACAGTGATAATGTCTAATAGCACCAGATCTTGGCCACACCCACACGGCTCCAAGCTCTGCCTCATCACAGCTACTGCAGAAAATTACCCCTGTCCTTGGCTGAAACTAGGACAACAGCAAAGGTAGAGGATACCAGAGTGTTAGTGTTCAAAAAATGCAGGATTAGGAAAGATTGTGAATGTCTGAGGTCTTAGAACTGGCATTTTAACTAAATCTCAGTGCAGTTAATTTGAATTTAGTTATTCTGTTTCTATTCATGACCATTAGGTGCTTGCACAATATTCTGGTTCATAGCACTTGCCCAGTATGGGCAGAAGATGATGGTAGTTCTTTGTTGGGTTATATGCACTCTGTGCCAAAATACCTGTGAACATGTGTTGGTTTAGGCTTTGATGGATATAAAAAAGGCAATCAGCCACAATACTTGTTGGTTTCTGCATGCCATCTTCAGAGGCTTCTGTTTTCTGACAGTTTAATTAATCTTCATTAAGTACTTTGATGTAAGATTTTTTTGCTTGTAAGACCCAAGTCATATCTGGTTGTTTCCATCATTTATTATGGGTTTTAGTGCTAAAGGCCCTTGTTTCAGGTAACACTAGTAAAACTTCAAATATCCTCTTCATTGCAGAAAGCAGACTCATGGTCTTTCGCTGCAGCTTTTGCAAATGAATTCTTGTGTTTCCTATGAATATTGTACCTTGATGCACATGTAGTACCTCTCAAAAGGCACTGTCTGGGACTGGCTGGAAGCACTGACACTCTACCTTATGTTTCTGGTCATTTATGGGCTCTTTTTGTTTTTATTGGTTAAATAGTCTTAGAAAAAAATCCACTTCTACCCCTACTTAACAAGCAGTATTTTACAAAATCAAAATCTGCTGTTTCATGCTTGTAACTGGTGGGATTGAACAGCAGCAGTTTTGTATACACAGTTACAAAACATGAAAAGGGTAACAAATTCTCATCATCTGAGATAAGTGAGGGAATAATCAATTTGCTGAGGGGCCTTATTATCATAATTCCATAAGGTAAGACTGTGATTCTTCTACCTAATATCTCGATGGGCTCAATTAAACAAAAGCAAAGAAACGTAGTTTTGCTCCCAAGGAAAGCATAGAGAACCCTCAGAATCACCTTCAAAGCCTCATTGATGTCTCCATGGCATCTCTATAAAATTACTTGAAATCTGGTATTACTGATACAATCTTCAGGGTTACTATGTTTTCCATTTTCCTTTTGCTTCCTCTTGTGGCTGTGTTATGCAAGAGGTTGTGTAAACGTGAAAAAGATTCAATGACTACCCCCTAGAGTTAGCAATTTTATATATGTATAATGTATGATATTTTATAATGATAGATTGGACTTCAGGAATTGACCTAAGAAAGTATTAAGATGCATTAATGCTTAAATCTGTGGTTTTTTTATAGATATGTAATAAGAGTAGTGCAGTTTGAAAGACCAGGTTAAGACAAAAGAAAACAGCATGTTGTTAGCACTTAAAATTGAAGGCCTTTATTGTTTAAAAAATGAACTAAATAATTGATATAATTGCTCCAATATTCCAGAATGAAGATTTTAAGCAAACATAATCAGAGAGACACCTTTAGAGAGATAGTTTTGGGAATTGTCAGTAGACTGATGAGCCCTACCTTACAAAAAGAAATGGAAATAAAGCCTACCTTGTTGCTGATGGTTTAAAAACCTTGATCAATATGCAGGGAAAGAAACAACAATGAATTTCAAAATTGCTTATCTTTGTAGTCTCAGCTGTTTAATAATTGCTAACAGTCTGGGATACATATACTATGAAATTCCTTTGGTCACTAGATGATATTGTGCCAGTTTACTTCCTTTAGTCCATGTAAGCCTAGAAAATTAAGTTAACTGGGTAACTTTGGAAAATACACTTAAAAATAAAGTAACTTTTTCAGGTTGTAGGGAAGGCTTCAGTCTGCAAGTGCAATAAAGACAAAATTTGGTATTACTGTATCGGTTTGGCTTGGAAGGGACCTGCAGAGCTCAAGCTGGTCCAGTAACAGAAGGCTGCTTAGAACTTTATCCAGCAGATGAGATGGAGATTCGTCAACCTCCCTGGGCAGCCTGTTCTGTTGTTTGACCACCACCACAGGAAAATTAGTCTTCCTTTTATCAGTTGTAATTTCCTGTATTCCAGCATGTCTTTTGCTTCTTTTTCTTAGACTGTGGAACTCTTTAAGATGATCCTGACCCTGTCGTCTCCACAGGATTCCATTAAGTGGAAGTAAACGATAGCAAGATTTCTCCATAACCTTCCTTTAAGGCCCAGATGATGCAGCTCTTGTGGGCCATGTGTTCCAGTCCCCCAGCTCTCTTTGTGGTGCTCCACTGAACTTGTTCCACTATTTTGCAATGCCTTTTTGTCTTGGGCAGAAAAAAACTGCATGTGACACTCTAGGTGTAGTGCAGATGCAAAAATGGGTGAGAGGAAGAATCATGTTTTTGTTGGGCTGTCTAGACTCCATGTAATAAAGCCCAGTCATTGGGGCTTCATGCCATTGGCCTTCTGTGCTGCAAGGGCACATTCTGGACTCATGCTCAACTTGTCTACCAGAACTTAAAGGTTTCTGAGGTTGTTTTTTTAAAAAAACTTGCTTACTAACCAGTTGACACCCATTTGTGTGCTGGTACAGGGGCTTATTTAATCTTGACTGCATTTGCCTTTGTTGAACTTTTGAGTTTGCCGTTCAGCTGTCTGTCTGAATAGCGGTCCTGCCCTCCAGTGTATTGACTACTCCTCCCAATATCACATTGTCCACAGTCTTTCTTTCTGTCCTGTTCTTCAGGCTGTTAATGAAGATGTGAAACAGTCTTGCCCCCAGTACCACCACCTGTGGGGCACCTCTAAGTAACCATCTGCCAGCTGGATTTCATACTGGTAATGAAGCCCTTTTGTCCAGCCATATCATCTACTTATCTGGTCAAAATCACAGTAAGGACACTCTATGGAGTATGGGTAAACTGGCACATTTGTTATTTCAAGCAGCCTAGAGTAAACTCTCCAATTCCTAAATTAGAAGTGGATGAACACAATTTAAATGTCTTTAACCTCAGTGACATTATTGCAGCTACTTAAGTTACTTCAGGACAAGGTTCACCAAATTTTAAGCCACAGTTTCAGTGTGACAGTGTATATGCTTCAGGGAATAACCATCTTATTGTGGAGTTAGGGCCATAATAGGATAATTGTAACTAAATTCACTTAAACACAGAAGTTTGCTTTATTTACCAGAGGGAATTGTAATAGTAACTCCATTTGTTGCATTTTTAGTAAGGCACTGTACTTGCAGATTTTAAAAAGGAAATGCTGTGGAATGTCATAGAATATCCTGAGACCTGCAAGGTCTCATAGAAGAGACCTGCAAGGATCATCAAGTCCAACTCCTGGCCCTGAACAGGATGATTCCCATGGGACACCATGTGCCTGATAGCATTGTCCAAACGCTTCTTGAACTCTGTCAGGCTTGGTGCTGTGACCACTTCTCTGGGGAGCCTCTTCCAGTGCCCAACCACTCCCTGGGTGAAAAACCTTTTCCTAACATTTAAGTTTGTCTTTGGAATCGATTACTTTCAAATCAGTAGAAATAAATGTAATTTCTCTAGTCTTCGACAGTGATGCCTATTATTAAACTAAACACGTGTAGACTAATAGATTCTGATCTGAAACGTAATTCAATTGTGTAGTGATAACATGAATTTTAAATTATTTCAGACTTATGGAAAAAAAATGGTTGTAAGAAATGTAATCAGAACACTCATATACAAAGGCATTTTTAGTCTGTCCTTTAAAATAACTTTGTTCAAATTCACCTCTGAATATCATCTGCAAAAGTATCTGCATATTGAATTGATGTAGAGTGCCTTTAGCCTAATCTTTATTTATATTATTATATACACACTGCAACACTATATATGTGTGTGGTAGTGTGTGTTCATATGTATTCAGGTTGATTTTATTCCAGCCTTTAACCTGCACCAAAGAGGAAGAGAAGCTGTGCTAAGGAGTACACGTGCATATAGAAAAGTACCCCCTTCACGTAAAACACACATTGTATTATGGCATATAATTGCAACAACCCAGAAGAAAATCTAGTTGCTGTCAGCTTAATCATCTCATGGGAGGTAGAAGGAATTTTTTCCATCAAATTTCTGAGAAGCAGGATTCAACTCAAAGTAACAAAGCAGCATTATTAAGATAGATTGAGTAGGCTGCATAGGTACTAATCACCATACAATGCCAAACAATAGTAAACTCTACTTTAAATCAGTTAATTAAATAGGAGAGTAAAGTGAAAGTAGAAGTGATTCTTACCATGTTAATCACATCTGGGTAAAATTCTTAGGTGCCTGATGGTAAATTTAGAACTGAATTTCTGTTTTCAGTCATGACATAGACATTAAATGGACTGTTTTAAAGGACTAATAGTTCATTATGAAAACCAGAGTTGGAGTCCAGTTAATTCATTTTGATCCCTTGAAAATGTTGTACTTGCACCATTAAATATATTTAATATAAATAAATTTATGTTAAATATATAATACAGTTCATTTTTTAATAGTGGAGTTTCTTTTCACTCTGAAAATTATAGGTTCTCAACTGATTGAGTTAGCATATTTAAGAAACTACAGTTCCCTAACCTAACACGTGGTAATTCACAGTGACCCAGTCAGTGACACAATATCCTCCTGCTTCTAGGTTCTATTCAGCCCCTCATTAACACATCACATCTACATTGAATCAGCTCTGCCTGACTAATCTGTCAAAATGAACTGGGGGAGCAAAAGGATTACTGTTTCCTTTTGCAGACTAATTTCATTTAACACAACAAACTCAAATGAGTCAGATGAGCAGCTGACCTGAGATGCGAAAAACTCTGACTTGCCCCAGTAGTGCTTATGAGGCTCAAAATTATACATTTTCACACTTGCATACTGGAGGTCTGCCCACAGCCTGAAAGTTGTTTTATTTTATTAGAATCCAGCCACTGTAAAGCCTATCTTAATTATTATTGTACTACTGCAAACTGTTGCTTTACTAAAAACCTGCCCTCCCCCTTCTTCCCTCCCTCCCTCCTTCCCTCCCTTCCAAAACAAAATGAAACAAAACAAAACAACCAGTTTTGGGAATTCCTTCATATCTTACTGGAAAATTAGAATAGCAAAACAGAGAAGCTGTGTTCCTTGGACAGACAAAAGCAGGGTCCTTTGGAATATAATGGTGTCAGATAGGCTGGCAAGCTGGCATGTATAATTCCTCTACATTGGTATTAAATCTTCAGCAGCTAAAGGTGTTATCCTGTGCTGTACAATTCTGTACCACAATGTCTAAATCAAGCCCCAAAGAAAAGGCCATGTCTCCTTTTCTCTTGTGAGCCACTAACAATCTGAAATACCAAGTACATCACAAGCAAAGCCTTTGAGACAGGGGGTTCTGAGGATGGATTTTTGTGCATTATCCACTGTAGTTAAATCCATTCTTCTGCCTTGGGATTGAATATGTATATGCCTTATACTGAAAGGCTCAGCTTCTTCCTAGGGAGGCTGAAATTCATCTTGTTCAGTTGTAGCCCTGTTCAAGCATCTTCCATTCACTAGGACTTTTCTGATAAGCTGTTCTCAGCTTACAGAAACTTCAAAGCTGAGGCAAAGTTATTAAAAGAGAGAGAAAAGAACTGCACCTCTAGTTCAATCTTCAAACAATACAAAAATCGATTAAGAGTCAGAGATTAGGTGCACTGTAACCCTTCCCACATTCTCATGAAAATTAAATGTTGTCTCTTTCCTTTCCCATTTTATTCTAAAATCTACTTAAAACTTAAGAGATCAGTAACTGTTAGTCTGGCAATATTAATAACAAGCTGCAGTTTGGAGCCCTGTGGCTAGAGATTAGTTGTAGAGTTGCCACCAAAGTAAGCAAGGTAAGAGAATGAAATTATTTACATAGCAAATACTAAAAAACCTCATCTTGAAGGTGGAGGAATTAATTTGCTTCAGTCACTCTGGAGGAGAAAAACACTAAGTCTTAGGCGGCTTCTTGAATTGGACGTTGGCCTATCTTGCCTTGCTTTCTGTAACTGTGAGTGAATCATCATGTGTGGCTTGGTCATTGTGAGAGACAATTAGTGCGCAGAAAACGTTTAGACATCACCCACTAAAAAGAATTCTAAAAAGCACATCACTATTACAAAACTGATGGAAGTACTTCCAGAAGCAGTGGCTACAATTTGAAAGTTAGGATGGCATGGGCTTTTTAAGCAGTCCTGGAGCACAGCCTAGATTAGATTGCAGTGGGAACCCAGGAGAAAGCATCCAAGGTGAGCTGTTCACACACTAATCTTCCTGGAAAGAGCAGTGCTTTTGAGTATTGGCCTATCAGTGTGTGCATAACTCTTGCAGGATGGGTGAGCCAGAGTAGGCACTTGGCCATCTGGCCATGGCAGCAGCTGACCCAGGAGCCAAGTCACCTGAAGGTTGTGAACAAAAAGAAGGAATATTCTCTGGATTATGAAGAGGAGTGGAGCAAGTTGAGATATCTCAGCATTCTGCTTCACCTGATTCTGAAAGAAAGGGAACAGACAACAATGAGCAAGAAAAGAAGGATGGCGGTCAAATATACTCAAGGACTTGTGCAATTAGAAAATGTAAGGAAAATACTCAGAGACCTAGATCTGAGGATTCATACAGTCAATCTGCCATTTTTCATCTTTTTGCCTTGGATCTCTTTTTTTTCCTTTCTTCCAAATTCCAGGAAGTTAAGCAGTTCATTCTTTTTGCAAGATCATATTATCATCCAACAAGTATTGCACTCATTCACAAGCTAAAAGGATGTTTCATCTAAGGAGTATGTTTACAGAGCCCTGAACCACAGAGACTTCAAGCAGAAGTCTCAAGCCATTATTATCCTGAAGAAGATTCAGAGTATTATCAAAAGCAGATACCATGTTTTGACTGCAGGAGTTTTGAAAATAAGCTCTGTGTGCAGGTTCCTGCCAGCCATCATTCTAAGCCCACTAAACCAATTCATTTGCAGAATGAGCTGAGATTCTATAGAGAAACCAAGTGATGCTGAATCAATTGATCGGCCTGTTGGTAGAAAGCACTGTGAGCCAATCCATCAAGCTACAGCTTCACCTCCTACTCTTTCAAAATACAGCATACACAGCCTCAGTCAACTGATAGCCCTGTCCTGTCTCTCCAGCACATCACAAGCCTCCACTTTCTGAAGTTAACTCTGTTCCTGATCCTCTTGCACCTCCGAATAAGCCAGCAATTTTCAGATCCTCTGGAGAGGACATGTTGTGGTTCACTTTTTATCCTCAGAAAAGCTTCCCTGACAAAGGCCCTGTTAAAGGAACTAACAGATTCAGAAAACACTCACTCCTTCTTACAACTGCTTTACAATAAAACCTTACCTAGAGCTGCAGGGCCCTTTGAGCACAAATTTGGAAGTCCTAAACCCAAACACAATCTCTTGACAAATGAAGTTCAACATAAATCACAGTCAACATCAAAATCTCCCAGTTCTCACCAATCCAATTCTCACTAAGCTGTTTCAAAAGCACACAGCTTATTGCAGCTTCCCAAGTTTGACAGTGGAATGGACACAATACCTTCAGTGAACAGGTTCAGCAATCCTAAGTATCAGCCCAATAATGTTGATGCTGTTCCTAAAGCTGTTCCTCTAAGTCCTTCAGCACTCAAGGATGAGAAGACCACAGACACACTGTTGCAGCCACAGCAAGAAGTGTATTTAACAGCTATGGTGGTGTGTCAGCTCCATAGGGGCTGGAGGTAGCATTTTTGTACCACAGGGTATATTCCAGATGGGCTAGAGCAAGAAATCTGTTTCAAAGTCTGCAAAAACAACACTTCCACTTTTGGTCAAAGAGAAAAGTAAAATGCTTCTTAGCCCCTCAGTGATGTCAGGGCCTCATGGATTAGCATTCCTGAAATCAGTGGAGCTATGCCTGATGTACTGTGACCCCAAGACCTGTCAGAACAAGTCCCTTCCTGGGGATCCAGACGATCTCATTGAAGGAAACTGTTTCTCAGTCCTAATTGACCCTTTATAAATATGGAGTTAGCTCAGTGAATAAAAAATGGAGAACTGAGATGGACCTCACATATAAGCTAAAACACTCTATTTCAAAGCCAGTAAGAGCAGCTTGCAAACATAAATTCAGAAACAATAAAATTTACCATATTAATCAGTTCTTTCTTCCCATTTTGGACACATGACTTGCAATTTTCTTTATTCCAGTTCTTTAAGTAGATCATATGAAGACTTCATCCTAAACATGCATATGTCAACAGAGTCTGCTTTTTCTGCCATCTCTTGGTGATGGAGTCTCCGGTAGCAGCCTCCTCTGCCATGTATGCTTTGCATGAAGACACTGAGTAAGAATGGTGCCACTGCAGTGCATTACCATAAAGAACACAGCATTGTTCCTTGTTTGCTGGTTGAAGGGGTAGAGCAGCTGAATACCTAGTTAAAGCTGAGATGGCAGTCAGTTCAGTCTGTCTTCCTAGCTATTCTTGTTGCTTTCATTTGGACACATTCTGGTTGGTCCCTGTTTTTCCTGAAGTCTGTCATTCAGACTAGTTGTGGTATTTCTCCATAAGCTCTGCACAGAGGAGCAAATCATCTGTATGTTCTGCCAGGAATAGTTGTTAATACACTCCTGAATAGCTGTCTCTGTCACAGCAACCCATCCTGTAACACATGCCTTTCTTAGCATCTTCTCTGGCTTCCTGATATTTCCTCCAGAATTGCCACTTGCTAAATTGTTCTTGATTCTGTATTTCTGCAGATAATCATCTCCTGCTTCTGTCTTATAATATTATCCATTTGACTTCAATGAATTCCGTCCTCTGAAATCAAGATAAATGAAATCTTAACCACTCCTCAAACATTTTTCAGCCTCTGTCCTTGTCTCTATCACCATCCATACAACTGACTGTGAGACTGGATGGATATAGACCCAGGAGTGATGATTGTCTACAGAAATTAATTCATACATTTTCTATAGAATTGTTTTGAAAACTGCTTATATTTCAATGATGAACCATTAGTACCTGTTTTGAGTAGCACCATCCAAACATAATTTTATCCTATTTGCACCAGCTCTGTCTTAGCTTCCATCCCTGTTCTGTCAATAACTATATATTTTCTCCTCTGTATTACTTAATCTTTCTTCTTGTTACTCTTGCTGCCTTCATATCCCAGAATATATTAATATCAAAAAGAATGCAGTCCATTGTTGTCTTTATGTAGTTAAAATTGTGGTTAAAATATATATTGGGAGAAGAGACTAAACAAATGTGCACACATGAAGACACACATTCATCATATTTAAATGTTTCTTCCATTATGAATAATACTCTTTTTGACAGGAGAGCAGCAGAGGGGCTATATTTGCCATCTAGTGTGTTATGTCAACTATATAATACATGTATTACAACTATATAATACATGTATAATACATGTATTTTTTAACAGTTTTCTATTAACTGCAGTTTTCTCATGATGGTTTTGCATTGCATTGGTTTTTTATTTGTTTTGGGCAGGGAGGTCAGGTTAGACAAACTCCCAATGTCTTTTCCAACCTCAGTTATTCTGGTTCTACATGGAATTTTTAAATTTACTTGATATTATCAAAAGCATTTTTTCATGTGTATCTACATAAAGTAAAAATACATCTATGAATTATAAGGACAGCATTATCAGACTCGGTCTCTGAAAGGAGAAGTAATTCCAGGATAAAGATAACTTGAACATAAATGACAGATCTATCTACTTTAATTTGCTTTCAGAAGAGGATTTCGTAGCTCAAAAGTGGGCCAGGTTCCA
The DNA here is from genome assembly GCF_015832195.1 of Motacilla alba alba. Taxonomy (NCBI): domain Eukaryota; kingdom Metazoa; phylum Chordata; class Aves; order Passeriformes; family Motacillidae; genus Motacilla; species Motacilla alba. The sequence goes on from NC_052017.1 coordinate 79,962,631, forward strand.
AGATATTCTTCAGTAAATTTACTTTTAATGTTTGAAATAAATATATACTAAGGATATATTTCAGACATTTTCAAAGATAAGGATATGTGTGTGGATAAATCTGGAAGCTGAGAGCTACCCAATAGAATATCTCATAATTGGTAAGAGCGTGCTTTATATTAATGATCTTTAAAGAATCTTTTCAGTATGGTTTGTCTTCTATAAATTAGATACAACATGACTGCAAATGTGCTTTGTATTGCTGTTTATATTAGATAAGGAGCTCGTGTTTAAATGAATGTGTAGCTGCACAATATTGCTGTTAACTGTGTCTCACTCAAAAGCTGATATGCCAATACTAATATTCTTCTTCCCTCATATTTTTTTTACAAAAGTTTCATTTTATCTGAGTGGACTTTTTTTGGGAGTAGCAGTATGATATTTAAGGTCCATTTAGCTTAATGGTGCCATTTAAATGGAGTATTTAGCATAATTGTTCAAGGGAAGACCACTGCCACTTGCTAGTGCATTGCATCATATTTGATTCATAGGCAGGAATTTTAATTGGGTGTTTCTGCTAAATCAAGCTGGGAACCAGCTTGAGCTGCTGGAAAAGCAGGGCTAACAGGAGTAAAATCTTGCATTTTCTCACATAGTGAAGACTAATGTTTGCTTGAGACAGTGATAAATGAAGCCTTACCTCATTGCTCCTGCTCAGCTTTATGAGATCATGCCAAAAAAACTGGTTTCTTTTTTGACAATTATAAACATTTGTGTCAGCTTATTTTCTACTTTTATCAGCTTACTTGGTCTTGGGTTTTGTTATACATTCAGAGGTCATTTGTACTGTTGGGGTTGAGGATTAGAGTTTGGGGTTGAGGATTAGAGTTTGGGATTGAGGTAGGAGGTGGGGGAGAGGTAGGAGCTAGGAGTCAGGCTTGGGGTTAGTGGTCAGAGTTAGTGTAAAGGCTTAACAAGCATGGTCTAACACTCAAAGCCCACTTACAGCCACAAAATCAACCCTTCCTCACTGGCCCAGCTCTCTCACACCCTTTGTGTGAGCTGCTCATGCCAGCCCCCAGGTCCTGCCTCTTCAAGTGCTGAGGCATGAGGACCCCCAGGGATCCAGCTGAAGCATTCTGTCCTCCGTGACCTCTGCCCATCTCCCACCTCCTGGGCACAGGCACCCGAGAGCTGGGGTCAGAAGAGGGGCTGAATGTGCAGGGTCAAGAAGGAGGGCTTAGGCTTTGGGAGTCTGCGTAGGTCTAGGGCTGGGGGTTGAGCCTGGTTTTTGGGGAGAGGGATTAGCCTTTAGAGTTATAGAAGGGCTTTGGGTCAAAGTTTGGAGTTCCATGAAGAGTTTTTGGTAAGCAATTGGGGTGTAGGTTGGAGGTGGAGTCACAGTGAGGATTAGGCTTAGGGACAGCAGATTAGGGTTGCCGTCAGAACAAGGATGTGGGGTAGGGATAAAATAAAGGGTTTCAGGTTTGGTTTTTGGCCTTCGTGATAGAGCTTGGGGTTAGGGTTTAGTGAAGGGTGCTGGGGTAAGGTTTAGGAATCAGGCTTTGTGTTAGTGGCCAGAGTTGGGTAAGGACTTCAACAATGTGCTCTTGTTTTTGCTGTACCCACTACATTGCCATCATTTTCATTGTCAAGAAAATTCTAAAAAAGTCCTGGAGTCAGCAGCACACCCCAGCAGCAAAGTTGGCCAACAGCCTCCTGGGCTGTCAGGAGTGTTAGCAGCAGATCAGTGGAGGAGATCATGCCCCTCAACTCAGCATTGGTGAGACCACACATGGAGCACCAAGTCCAGTTCTGGGGCTCACCAGTGCAGGAGAGACACAGACATACTGGAGAAAGTTCAGTAAAGGGCCCTAAGAATAATGATGGGCCTGGAGCATCTCTCCTGTGAGGAGAGGCTCAAGGAGCAGGGAGTGTTCAGCCCAGAGAGGAGGAGGCTCACTGGGATCTTACACATTGTTTAAATGCCTGATGGGCAGGTGTAAAGATGACAGAGCCAGACTCTTCTTGGTGATGCCCAGTGTCAGGACAAGAGTTCATCAGCACAAATTGAAATACAGGAAATTCCACCTGAACATAAGAGAACACTGAGCTGAACATATATTGAGCAGAGGGGTTAAACTAGGTTATCTCTAGAGAATCCTGGCAACCTCGACTGTTTTATAATATATGAGGAAATTATTTGCATAAATTTTTATTTAATTTTTGCTAGAAGTATCAAGGTCCACAAGCAAGCATGACTATGCTAGGGGCATCATTCATTCATGGTTGCATTTCAGTTTTACACACTTAGTCCTTTGGGGAATACAAACAGAGATGAGCTAGTCTTTCTAACATAGGGAGCTTAGTCAATTAATTAATCAGTGAGTGACACTGCTGTTTTATGGCTTTCTTGTATTTTATTCAGGGTACAGGCTGTAACCTTTTCTTCTGTGAAGTTCTCTGCAACCTTAAGAAAGATAAAAATGCTCCTAGTCCAAATTTACAGATTTTGCAGCATAAGATCTGTGTACCAAAAGAATGTGCCGTGGTGGTGTGCGGAGTTCACCTGCTGTTTGGTGGCTCTAATGTGCAATATGAGAAAAATAAATTGTCTCATTACTTACTCCTCTCAGGAGAAAAGTTACAGTATCTCTTAGATTGTGTGCTACTCAGGGTGCTCTTAAAGTGATATATTTTATACATTATTTGGATTTCATAACTCAGGATTATTTTAGCAAATCATCAGTGCTAATTTTAATTAGAGGAAAATGCTTCTATTAGCATGAGAATATACGAAGTCATATATTTGTGTATAAAGTTTCTCAAGGTGACACAGATGACAAAAGTTGCTCTCACAAAGGGAACATGATACTCTGCAGATTTAGTTTTCAGAGGAGCAGTCTATCAAGAAATATTTTACCTTTGGTAATATTGTTCTCTGAATCTCCTGTGATAAGGAGGTCAGCATTGTATCTGACCTGTTACCTGCGTTTAGCTGAGAGCATTTGTTTTTCAGCTTTGTTTTTCTGTTGTTGTTATGTCAAATCTTTTCCAGCACTCCAAGCCTGAACTCCCATCCCTCCCCTGCAATGCAGAGCGTAGTTTATATTCTGCCACATCTCAGGGAAGTAGCAAGGCTGCTGAGTACATGTAAAATTTTCACTCTGACTCCTCCCTAGTCTTTCAGAGCACTCTGATCATTTAAAATAAGGCACTGGAGCCTGGGAACCAGCTGGTCTCTGCCAGATTTGTCTTTTCCATAAATCTGGAGGGGGAAGAAAACTTTTGCAATATTTGCCCAATTCTTCCCCTCTCTTTGGAGGTGACTGAGGTCAGCCAATGTTGCAGAATTAAGTAAACTTGAAAGATTTAGGAGGTTTTGGGCTTTGCCTTAAGCTGGTCTCCTCTGTCCAGCCTATCTCTAAGAAGGAGATGAAGCCCAGCATAAGTTTAACATATGAACTCTGACTCTTGCCATGTGGCCAACTGCATCTCCATGGAGGTAGGAGAAGGAAACTGAGTAGGTACACAGTCCTGGGAATCCTCCTGCCATGTGTTACTGAGTTGTAGGTGAGCAGCTGTGACTTGGGTTAAAAAAGCAACAGTTTAATGACACTGAGCAACCTCAAATGAGTGTCTGTAGGCAAGGTTTCTTTGTGGGCCACTAGAGAGAAGACTTAATCAGCTCCTAGCCTGAAGGTGATGCCTGGAGCTGTTACTTTGAAAGGATCAGTAGTAGCACGACCCAAAACCAAGTCACGTTATGAACTGTTTGACTTCCACCTCCTGAGGAAGCACAAACAGAACTGTGCTCCAGTAGATCTGTACTCTGATGGATCAGTTGGGACTAGGATTCATTTGACACAATTTCTTTAAACACAACTAATAATGAGCTGTAAGCCTTAGAAGAGCTGAGAAACTTTTTTTTTTTATGAGAAATGTAGGAACTGGTAGTGTTGTAGTCAAAACAACAATATACTACTCATTTGTTAAAGAAGGTTATTGGATGCATTTTTGCCCTTCTTTTGAGAGCACAGAACCTACTTTGACTCTGCATCATACATATCCTTTTTCACTTACTTACTGTATTCAGGTCTTATATTGTAGTAGCTTTAGGTGATTTAAACTATAGAACTTCAATATAGTTTGCTCTTTTCCAGTGGCTATGTTGCTAAGACAAAATACTGTAGGGAACAGGAATTCAGCTGAGTCAGAACATTAGTAATATTTTCAAAATTAATTGACCTCTAAAAATACCTGTAGAACCAACTACATGTCCACTTTCTACATGATTAATGTGAGAGGCTTTCTAATAAATGTACTTATAGCTTCATTAGTGCAGCAGAGCTTTGGATGGTCTGGTTTAGTTATAGTGATACATTAGTAGTTCAACAGATGAGCGCTGTTTCCATGAGATATTTGCTAACAGTTGCAAATTTGCAGGAAAAAAAATCAAATACTGTATTATATTCTTACCCATTCATGGATGGTCTTTAAAGTTTTAAAAAATAATTTTTAAACACCCATCACTTTTTCTCATGCTGTTCTTCTACTTGTTGTTTTCCCTTCTGTCCTTCTCCCAACCACTGAAATCTGTAAAGTTAGTGTATGATTTCACTGAGCCTTAGAAACTAACCAGTATTTTGTAACTGAAATATAAATTATTTTATTTTATGGTGCACAGTAAAGCAATGTGAAATGCTGATATATGTATCCTCAGTATTGTTATGCCATCATGCACAGATTAATTATCCTAACTATTCCATGTAGCTTTTTCATGGTGATGACTTAAGAAATATTTGAACACTGAATTAATTACAGAATAGTTGAACATTGCAGTATGACTTGAAGTGGTTTTGATATCTGTTACAAGAGTTGTTTTCAAAAGGCACTACTACTTTACCAAGATTTTTATTTATTGAGCTAATACATTTACATCTATGCTTTTTATTTAACCTTTAATAACAGAGTAGATCATGAGGATCTATTTTATGTCTCTTAATATGAAGTAAAATAATCTTCATGTTTTCACCATGGTGTTGTATATAAAAGCGTGCAAAAACAATCAGTCTTTCAGACCATACCATGGGGACAAATTTCTTCTTGAGTTTCAGGCAATATTCTAGCACAAGTAAAGAAGCAGAAAAGAGTAGCAAATAAATTGCAATTCCTTCATGGACACTTAAAACAGGATAATGTCTTGTTGCAATTTCCTCTGACTACCCCGTCAGAATCTTGTTTTGTTTTGGACACAAAATAAAAACCAAAGTGGAAAAGAAAAGCTACTTTTTTCTGCATCCGATTTCATACCTTTTAACAGACAAGCTCATTAATTTCAATGGGTGTTAGATCAGGCTATAAATCTGGAAGCCTAAACTTACTTTTCCAAAAATAGATAACATTTTTATTCCTTCATTATGCCCTAATTTGAAGTCCCTTGAATCAGGCTATTAACAAAATATTATCCTATCTCACAAAATAATGCAGATAAAACTAAAATTCCACTCAACACTCACATTGTACTTTTCCTCTTCAAAGCAATTTAGCATCACTGATTAATCATAGCATTAATTAAACGACTATGTTTTTAAAAAATTTTAGTCTTCCAAAATTTTTAGCCTTCTGTTCTCTGCAGGGAGCAGGGAAGAACATAGCAAGGGACTAAAACCAGCTCCAGTAATCAGAAAACTTAGCCTGCAGCAATTAAACTGAGGAATCACTTCCCTTGCAGAATCTTTTTTACCTTGGGCTAGTGGAAAGATGAAAGGAAAGATGACAGTGCAGTCTAAACAAGAAATAGCTCTGTTGGCGTGTAAAGGAGCTGGTTAATTGGATATATTTGCACTACCTGAACCAATAGGCTCACAACTCCTTTCCACACATTTTCTAGTTTGTATACCTGGCAGGAAATGCAATCAAAATTAATTAGAAAGGAAATTATTTGAGTTATTGCACTCATAGACTCCATCCATTCTGGATATAAAACCCAAACATGCAAGAAAAAATTCTTTGGATCCGACAACAATTAAGCCTGGGGTTGTCATTTTTGTTCTCACACAACCCTCCAGAGCTAAGCCTGCAAGGGAGACAGCCAAAGCCACCACTCAAATCCTTTTTTTCTGGTCAAGAGAGGAGAAACAGCAGAACAGTAGCAATACCTCTGATTGCCTTAAAAAATGCTGCTTTCTTCATTGCTGAGGGTGACAAATAGAATCTTATATGTGGAGATTTTTCTCCTTCTGTAGATCCAGCAGTTGTTTGGCATACCAGGTCAGCAGATAATTAGGCAGGTCAAGCTGAACTTGAACTGAGTCATTTTTATAGTCCCAGCATGGGTGAGACAGTCAACAAATTAATGCTTGCACCTCTTCGCAAATTCATCTTCATAAACCAGATTGCAAGTCAGAGAGCACACCCTTGAGTTGATGGTTGCTTCGCTTCTCCAGCATGAGACAGGGAGGATTGCTGATACAAGGATGAACATTCAAAGCAGAAGCCATCTACTGTGCCTGGGTGAGAGGTGTTGTTACGAAACAGAAAATCCATTTGGCCATGGTACACATAAATCCATCTCAGTATTAGTCTTCTGACACGTTTGCTGCAAACATACACACCCCTGAAGGACATCTGGTTTCTCCAGAAATCCACATGGCAGGCAGCATGCATCCCATGAAAACTGTAAAAAGGACAGCGGCAAAGATGGAAGAGGCAGAGGTGTTCAGCAGGGTCTCAGTGCAGTGCTCTGCCTTTGGCATGACCTCTGACAGAGCCAGCTGAAGTGCTTCTGCAAGCAAAGTGCAGACATGCATCTAGCCTTTAAAGCACATTTTAGAACATGAATCAGCAGGTTATGGTCAACCAAAGAGCCCTGGGAGTACTTCAATCTATAGTTTTTACAATAACTGCTGGTATAAAGTCTGAATATCTGTAGTCTCGCTGTGTGAGAGACAACCAGAATATGGAGTGCCATTGAGAAAGGAGTAAAATCAGTATTAGAAGTAACAGCAAATTAAATAGCTGCCTGTGGAATTGAGATATACAGGAGAGGCAACAAGAGTAGTACAAGTGCAATAGCATTTAAACACACTGGTACTTTTGAGTCTAAAATCTGTGCTTGCAAACTAGCTAAAATGTTCTTCAGAACATTAAAAAGCGTGAGTCTGTGGTGGGTAGGGGTGGGACTGGGAATGCAGGGGTGTGACAAAAGCAGCATCTAGCTGACCATCAAAGTATAGGTTTTTAAACCAAAATGAGGAGAGATTGGAAAAGCTTGGCAAACAAGGCAGATGCAGAGATTTGCAAGACACAGCAAAGGGCACAAACTTCACAGTTAAGAACCAATGGTTCAAGGGGATACAGCTCAAGGAAGAAAAATTATTAGTCATGTAGTAGAGGGAAGAGGGGGTAGCCCTGAGAAGATGAGTTGAACACAAGAAAAGTAATCAGCCAGAGGGAGGCAGGAAACATATGAAATGGAAAAGTTATGTTTCTGGGAGCAGAAAGAGAAGCTTCAGAGAGGCTGAAGGAGGAGGGTAACTGTTACAGGAAAGAAAATCTGTGAAGGGTCTGAGAAAGCATATTGCTGAAAAGCGGTGATTGCATTGCACCCAGTTGTGATTTCCCATGGCATGTTCAGGTTCAAAATATCAAAATGCTTCTCTTTTGTCTTTGTGCAATGCTGATGGTTTCTATACAGGCTGCTCTTTCATCCTTGTTATGGATGTGCCCTTTGTCATTCCTTGTTCTCCTCATACCTTTTGCAAAATACAGAACCAACATCTTTAATCTTTTTCAAAAGATAAAAGCTTCTATATTGGTTACCCTTTTAGATATTTGATTCTTTTACAGGCAAATCTCAACTGACATTGCCACACAGTTATTGGTGTTCTACATGCTTTCATCACTCTGTGGTAGGTAGAGGGTTTCTTCCCTAAAACTGTAAAATATTACTATTCCTGCTCCCTGTAGGGCTTTATATGCTACACTGCTGATGGCTGAATTTATTCTTGATAAAAAAGATTTTTAAAAAAGAAAACCAATGACTGACACATCACATATAATGCATCTGGGAAGATACTGTTCCTCTTTGTTGTGTTCCGTACCAAATACCAATCTTATGTCTGGAAATCTTGCTGCCTGTCATCAGAGATGGTGAAAAACTGAAAGTGTATATCATTTATCTGAAGTGAAGAGGGAATCTGAGACCTCCACCTGATTCTTTGTTCAGTCTCAGCAGCCATCAGCAAAGTGCACCTGGATCCTTGAGGGCACAGGGGGTCATGTGTATGTAATGGTTTTTATTCTTTCTTTATTCTCAAAAAATAATTTATCTCTACAGACTCTTAAAATTTAAATTTAAAAAGAAACTGCAAGGAAATGATACCTGGTATTGTTCTCTAGCTCAAAGTACTCATTTATCCCAATTTAATTGGCAAGTTATGCTTAATGTGAAGCATCTAAAACAGTGGCTTCCAGCCCATAAGGCTTGAGCGGCTTACTAAAACCAATTTAAGCTAACTCATCACTCTTTCCTTTGTAAATGATTGAGCTGAGATGATAGGTTTTTTGGATAGGGATAAGTGCAGTACTATAGTCAATTCCCATTATGTAGTACAATACATTTTTGTTTTGAAGTGCCAGAAGTTACAAATGTTTGTGCATGTCACTAACATAAGAAGTAAAAGGACCTGAGTACCCAACCAACATTTTTGGCCAAACATTGAGAATGATATCTAGGTGCCTAGAGATAAGCATTAAGCTTTAAAGACCAAAGGGTATCCAATTTTGTTTACATCTGCTTTTCCAGAAGCCTTTGTGTCTTCCATAGGTCTATTAACCATGCAGGTATCTCAGGTATCTAAGGGAATTTGAAACCACGTTGCCCCCATCTGTTTGGACACATAAATTTCCCCCTATTTACCTGAAAATGGTTTGATGATTTTTTTTTTTTACACTTCCATCCCAAAGTGATCCAGAATCATCCATTCTCTGACACTTGCTAGAAGTGGTGGGGCTCATGCTATTTGGGGCATGCTTTTCAGTCCTACTGCTCCAGGGTTTTTCCACTTTCTTCTTCCAGTAACAATTCATGAACAGTGGTCTTAGGAATAAGAAACAGATGTGTTGTGATGAGCAACATCACAGACCATGAGCCAGGACAGGCCAGGCCATGGGGTTTTGACAGTAGACACTACCTTGGAGTATCATAAACCTGCTCTGTCCACAGCTGAAGTCTTGTCAAATGAGGGGCCCCAGAGGGAGGGAAGAAAGCATTATTGTATGGAAACTGGGGGACTTGCAGTCCCTCACATGCAAGGTACCCGGCAGCAAGCACTGCCACAGACTGCATCTTTCGGAGTCGGGTGGAGAGCAGAGTCACTGGCTTGGTGGTTGCAGTGGAAAGCCTGTCTGGAGGCAGTCATGTCATTTAGTGGTGAGCGAGAGGGCATTAAACTCTGTGCTGCCTGATGACCCTTATTTCAGGTTGTGCTGCTCTGTCTTCTTTTATAAACCTTCTTTCAAAAGGTTACAAACCTTTATAAACCAACATTGCCGCATAAGGTGGATTTTTCTTACTCTTCACTCACCTTTCCTGCTGCTCCCCAAAGTCTGAGGAGTAATCATTTACTCAGTGGGTCAAGTGTCTCTCAACCTCAGTACTGCAGTCTTTTTTGCTTTCAAAGATACAGGTTTGTGTCTCCTTCCATCTGCTGCCTTTACTCCTGGCTCAGCAGCTGCGGCATTCCCCTGCCTCATCTTGTTGGGCTTGCTTCCAGCTCTGCCCCAAAAAAAAGCATGCGTTTGTCTCTAAGACCCAGTATGACAGCATTTCTTATCTCTTAGCCTGTTTTGTCTTTAAAATTCAGGGTAGTTTTCTCCCTTGAGTCTTTCACTGGTGATAGAAAATCTCCTTATGCAAACTAACACACCTTTACCCTCCACAATGTCATGAGGTTGACTGCTGCTCTGATGCCTACACTATAACTTGTGTTGTCCAAGTCCACAGTCTGCTACACATTGCAATAAGCATAATCATTCTTTTTTTATGGGCTCTTACACCCCTCTTGCACCTCAGTATGTACTAGAGAATTTCCAGTGTTCAGAGTACACACAGGGCTCCTCTGGAACACCGACAGCTGGACTCTGAGGGAGTTCCAGGTGCTACCTAGGTGCCAGTAGTGGTAATATATTACACTTAGAACAGTGGTATCTGACAGGAAAAGCGTGGTGCAGGAATGAATCATCAAATACAGCCGTGTTTCTGCCACTGCGGACATGTGATGAATACACTCTAATTTATTAGAATACCAGTTGAATAATACACTGACTTAAGACCAAAATCTGTTCCATAAAAATCAAGTAGACAATTTTGACACATTTCTTAAGTAATGATTAAAAGTAATAATAAAAGCTCTCTCAGTCATATTCTTTCCATAAGTCTGTGAAACACTGTGGTTGAGTAGTATTAAAAATACAGGGGTGGTGAAAGTGCCCGAAACCATGTAAGTCTTAGTGGAGTGCACATGTTAGCATGAAGAGAAGAAAATTCAGATATATTCTGACATACAGGAAGTTAGTTCTGGAATAGGATATCTGCGCCTTTACAACAAAGTATGGTGGCATTTTGCCATTTTTATATTAGCTAGCTACATGATATGAATTAATGGATATCTTTGGAGGGCAGGAATAGTGAACAATTACTTTTATAGAAAAAGATCTATCTCTAGGACAGGGGGTCTTTGTTGGAATTAATATCTGTTTGGGGTGTCTAGTTTCTTTAATAGGTCAATTTTCCTAATCTTGTACTCTCAAACTAGGAACCATGTCACAACTATTTAATAAATTTGCCAATGTGTCAAAGGTATTATTCAGAGATGAGTGAAAATAGAAGTGGTTTCAACAATGTTACAACAGCAGCGAATTTGTCTCAAGGCAATTGTAGGGAAGTATTTCCAGAAGTAGAACCTTATCTGTGATGATTTTGCTGTGGTTTAATCTACCAGAAGAATAGTTTGCTGTGCTGTTTGGCTCTGAAGGCAGAATCATTCTTAGGACAGTTATTTGATCCTCTGATGTGAAAATTTTCCGGAATTAAGTAATGGAGGCAGGCATTAAGGTGCTGAGACTTTTATCATGCAAAGGAAAAGACATTAAATCTTCATTGTTGAAATAATAAGCAGATGCTATCCTTTTACAGTCAAAGACTTAGTGCATGGTGTTAGATGAATCACCTTCTTAATATGAAAATGATGGATGTCTTATCTTAGAAAAATAACTTTTAAATGTATAGTATCAGAAAAATCCTCTTCCAAGCACCCACAAGATAACTCCTTTCCTGTCATGTGTATTTTATGTCTTTCTTCCTTCCTTTAAGAGTAAAATTGGACAAATAAATACATTTTCTTTTTTCCTTGTCGAGCTGTTGGCTATGTTTAATCATATTATGTAAATCCTCTTTAAAAGCTTCAAATCAGTTTTGGGTCTTAAAATGTGTAATGTTGTTCAAATGCAAAAAATAAATTTAAAAAATCAATTTGTTTGTAGATTAAAGTAGTTCTGCATGGACCCTAATGAAAATTAACAAAGCTATTTATTTTTAATATAATCCTCACACACATCTGCCTCTCTTCCCAGCATCCTCATCAGTTCTCACTTCTTCCACTCAGGGAGGCTTCTTGTATTGCCAGCTGAATTGTCCAGCTCTCCTACTAGTGGTGCCAGATAATAGTAGTGCTAGATAACATTTTGCTGACATTCCAACTCTGGTTTCCATTGCACATTTCAGTCTGCTTTCAGAAGAGGCTCTTAACACAGACAAACATAATTCTAAGTGCAAATGCTCTGCAGAATGTGACGCACACCAGTGCAGAAATCAAGGATCCCATTTGTGTTGTGCTGGTGCAACAGTACCTGGGGGAGGACTTCACATTCACACCAGTGTACAGCAAGGTTTCGTCTCTAGCTTGTGCTAGAAAACATGACTCTTCTTCATGTCTGTAGTAAAGAAGTAGGAGCATTACTGAGATAAGAGAAGTTAACCAATAACTAATGGAGTTTTTTCTGTGAATGTCCTACAGTGATTTACTAACTAACAACATGTATAGTTTTAGAATAACATCTTTCAGTATAAAGAATATACTTTCTATATATTTAACTTCCAACTTCCACGGCTTAATTCTATATTAAAGCAAATTCCCTGCTTTTTCAATATATTTTCACATGGCTAACACAGTGTTCGAAGTACTTAAACCACAGAAAATGTGCTAACAGTTACATTCGTTGATGGGTTTTAAGACCCACATAACCAATGACTTGGATCAACTCTGTAGCTCAGCCACTCCCTTCTTCTTCCAGCTGGCATGCCACCTGTGTTTGGTGAACCTCTGGAAGGACCTTTTGATGTCCTTGACCATGATGCCTGCTGGATTGTGGTCAGTTGCTTTACCCACATGGGTGAGCAGCTTTGTTGGAAGCAGCAGTTCTGCCTTTCGCTGCCTCCTGGGGACAGGGCAGGGAGAGGGAGGCCTGTATCCCCTACAGGCAGCTCCTGGCAGGGGGGCTGGCATTGCAGGTTCTGGTAGGGAGGTCTCCAAACTAGGCACCAGCTTGCACAGCTGCCAGAGATGAAATACAGTGACTAGATTTTAGATGTACAAAATGCGAGTCTTTTGGTACTTGCTATCCAAAGGCTAAATCTGATGCAATTCTTGGGGGAGAAAGAAGGGGAAAGCAATTTAAAAACCCCACCAAACCCACTCGGAATATATTCTACTTTAAATATGCTTCTGATTAAGAATCAAATGATACTCTTGGGCTAGAATTACTACAACTGCTCAGAATAAGGAATGCTCTACTATCCCACTGTTACACATTATGTGTAAAAAGCCTGTTTTATTGTTTTGAAGTATTTAATACTGACTTGATCTTCTCATGCCTTACTGAAGGGTGTGCACAGCAGAAATGTTAGAACTGCTGAGCATTGGCATTTCCAGAATGCTTATGACCTGCTTGATTGTGTCTGGTAAAGTTTTCCAACGAAGATTTCCCTGATAGCTCCAAAGCCTTTATTTATTGTAAGATGCATTTTGTGTGTCTGGGCATGTGTACTGGTGTGAATACTACTGCCTGGAATACTAGACCAGTTCCAGGAAAGAAATCTGCTTGGGGCAGCCATCCAGATTTCCTTACACCCAGTGTTCTGGGATGTAATCTTTGGCTGCTAATGAAGTTATCATCATGAAAGGAGGTGCTGAGATGCTCTGTTGCAATTTAAGTGAAGTCCAAAAAGAAAAAGGAATATTGGTCTATTCTGGGTGTGTGCACTGAGTAAAGCAGAAAAGTCTCACTGATCTGATTTATCTACTTGTACTACTTACTCTCAACCAGTGGCAGACCCTGCACTAGAGGAGTAAAAGCTACATCAATTAATAGTTTATTTTCTGAAAAAACAGCTTAATTTGATATGTGTTGCAAACTGAAGTACTCACTCTAAGTGATATACAGCTATTAATGTGTTCATGTTGCACAGAACAGACAGATGCAGGTGAAAATAGCATTTCAGACTTTTCTACAACAGTGTTTCATAAATGTGTGGGGGAGAAGATTTTCAGTTTGCTCAAACAAATCATTTCTGAAAGAGAAAGAGGTGCTAACAACTGTTCTACATCTGATATTAATCATATTGCTTAAAATCATTACAGTGCAAGTAAATTAAATATTAAGTTCAAAAAATAAAAATGTTTGAGGGCAGGATTTGTATTTGTATTGCAGCACAGTGGAAGGATTCAAATCCTACTGTTCACATTTTGTACACAGTCTAATGCTTTTTATAATCAGGGACATTTTTACATAATATCGAGTGAGTATTTTCTTACACTTCACATTACCACAAAATATATTTTATAATCTTTAACAGTTCAGTACAGAGATTTAAGTTTTTATCGGTATTATGAATATTCTGTTCAAACAACTGACTGTAGTTCCACCACATCTGGCAAAAATGTGAGAAATAAAAATGATTCAATGTCTGATAGTTAAAAGATGTGATTTTCCTCTTGCCTCTGCTTTCAAATATGGATACAAACAACTGAATTTATGAATTCAGAAATAAGATTTTAATAAGTATGCATAAACACTATGCATAAACATTCTTAAGTTATCAAAAAAAATCTGATTAAATTACCATATTATATACAATAATCATACCTGATCATTCACAAAATGTAATGTAGATTAGATTACTAATTATGTTTATATTTCCCAATTTTCCTGTCCTTTTCATCCTGCATGATACACTCATAGTGATTGCTGTATGCAAATTCCTAGCACATCTGCACTGAAGGTGATTCAGAGTTGTTTCACTGACCTCAGTAATAACTCCATCAGGTCTTCACCTTCTCTGATCTTCTCTTTATCACATTGAAGGATTGAGCAGCCATTCACCGTAATAGCAATCCTGTAGAACTGATGAACTGTTGTGAGACTTCTAGTGCATCTGTGCAGGTGCTTATCCTGTCATATATATAGATATATAGATATATATAGATATATAGATATTCTCAGAAGCTGCTTTTTTATTATTTTTACAAGCACTGCATGACTTTTAGGTGCAATTTTGAAAAAGAAATCTGTTTATTTAAGCATGAAAAAATATATAATAATCTTAGAATCACTTAGGTTAAAAAAGATCATCAAGCCCAAACATAATATACATAATTTCTTTTTATTTAAATGTTCGATGTGACCATTTTAAAAATTCCTTTCATTTTAAGAGATTTTAAGTTCTGGAGGTTAGTGTTTTATTCAGTAAATCCTTGCAAAATGCCAGATAGGAATAGGTGTCAGAAAGGCTCCTTTTCTGGCCAGTACTGTGGATACAACTAAGGATGTGTGAAAAAGTTGGCATCCTCTTGAGCAATACAGTCTAAGAAACACTACTAAACACTAAACCCATTTAAATTGCTGCATTTAGAATAGAATTAACCTTGTACAGGGAAGAAGTCTACAGAGAAGACCTTTTAACAAATAACAACATCATTGGGTTTGCATTCACTGCTGTGGTTTTAACAATTGATGCACATTCAGTTTATGGTAGCAAGCTGTGAGTTGTTTGGTGGGAGAAGAAGGTTTGCCGAGTTCTGTGAATTGTGGTATTCAGGTTATCTTTGTGCATATGTGGGATTTGCAGCGGTCCCAGGACGAGGGAAGAGATGACAATCTTGACTCCATGTTTCAGAAGGCTGATTTATTATATTATGATGTATATTATATTAAAAATGCTATATTAAAACTATACTAAAAGAATAGAGAGAAAGGATTCATCAGAAGGCTGGAAAGCAATAGAAAGGAATGAATAACAAAAGCTTGTGACTGCTCAGAGTCTGAGCCAGCTGCATCTTTGATTGGTTATTAAGTAGAATCAACCAGCAGACCAATCACAGATGCACCTGTTGCATTCCACAGCAGCAGATAGTTATTGTTTACATTTCTTTCCTGAGGCTCCTCAGCTTCTCAGGAGAAGAAAATCGTAGCAAAGGATTCTCATAAAAATGCCATGACGACATGCATATACTTGGCTTTTACCATCACAGTTCCATTCTCTTACGGGTGTGATGTGGCCATATCGAAAGTCTCTGATGCAGTATGGAAGTATTAACAGAGTCTGTTATGTGTGAAATGCTTGGACATGCAATCATGTAAATATCACTTGCTCCAAATTGTTATCAATATCCAATTAAATTACCCGCAATGATGCAAATGGTGCTGTTAGTCTTGTGTGTTTTCCGTGTACTTCTCCGTCACCCTTTATTGCTGTATCTTCTGAATTCTCCCTTCGTTTTCTTTCAACAAAGGCAAGTATGCCATGAGGGATCTGGTCCACCGACTGCCAGGCGCTAACAACAGCAACAGCTCAGCGAGCAAGGCCATGTCTGATGACACCGTTACTGCCATTTGCTGCACTCTGCATGAAGTCATCACTAAAAACATGGAGAATGCCAAGGCCTTACGAGACGCAGGCGGCATTGAGAAACTGGTTGGCATATCTAAGAGTAAAGGAGACAAGTATGTTTTGCAAATCACCTTGCACCTTTTTAACCTCTCCAGTAGTTATTACCAGTCCTGAGTGTGTTTGCCTTCTCTGTGCAATCGCAAGTTGAATCCTTTAGTTTCAACAGATATCATGTGCCCAGTGTGAAGGGTGACAAGAAACAGACAATCCCGATATCAGAGGTCTCCCTCTGCTTTGGTTTATTTTTTATGTGCCATCCGCAGTGCAGGGAGAGCAGTCCACGTGCATTTTAAGGAAGAGTAACTATCTGCAGTAACCCCTAGCTCTAAGCAATTGCAGAAGACCCCAATAAACATTAGGGATCAGAGTGGTTGGATTACACCCTGCACAAGGTGTGACATGCAGGTGGAGGGGTCCTTTGAAAGGAAGGACCTCACCACAGTTCTGGTACTCTTGATCTAGGTACTGCTTCTCTTAATCTAGGAGTGAAGAACTCTGTAAAGTCACTGTCCCTGTTCACAGCACCCTTTTCCCTGCCACCAACTTGGTAGTAGATCCATGGATTTTCTGACTGGTTGCTTCTGAGAGAGCCTTTAGGCTGCTTTGTGAGGCAAAAAAAAATGTTTTGCACACAACTGTGACATTTTCAGAACAGCTATGGTTTCATCTTGTCTGTTTGGCTATGTACACACTCTTCATGAAGAGTTCACTCTTTATCCTTCTTTTGCCTAAAACAGATAGCCTGGTTCTCATATTTGTCAACCTGATGAAGTATAGTGCAATGGGACTATGGCAGTTTGAAAACAAAAAGCCTTCACTGTAGTGTACAAAACCCATCAGTCCACCTACTCGGAGCTGTCATCACACAGCCTACTGCAGCATCAGAGCTCTTAAAGAGCCCCACAAAGCCAGGCCACAACCTGAAGGAAAGATTTATGCACCCTACATTTGGTATGAGAACTTATGCTCGCCTCTGTGATCGGAGCATTGCCGATATAATCTAATCACATTTCTTTTCCTCTATTGTCACCCTTTTCCTTTCATACCAAATTCATTATTGAAACATTATTTTATTGAAATTGTAAGGGCTAAAAAGTAGTGTGACCAAGTATGTGATTCCAGCTGTGGGAGCTCCCCATGCTCTGCCAATTGATTTATATTTGCAGTTTGTTATTATTGAATCTACCTACATTTTTAATTTATATTTTCTAGATCAAATGTACTGACATTGCAAGCAGGTTCATATCCATTTCTCTTAAGTTGAATGTGTATTTCCTCAGAATAATGCATCTGTCTACCTGTTCATTATCTGGTAAAGAATACTAATACCTGTTGAGTCTGGAATTTTTGAAGTATCATGGGCAGTTTTAGGAGGATCCAAGGGCATGATTCCCTGTTTGAGTATACCTCATAACTGTGAAAGACATCTGTTTCTAATTAAACTAGAGCACAGTAATTCCAGAATGCCCTTCCAAGTCATGATACGTATCCCTCCTCTCAAGTACTTTGAGCTGCAGTTCCGTATTATTATTTTTACAAGTTACACAGTTCTAAAACAAGAAAACCTATCAACACACAGTGCTGCAAATGCCCATCTTAAGTAAAAGTTCCATTTTTCAGCTTTCAGAAATGTCAGTACTGTGTGCTGTTGGTTGGGTTTGGTTTCTTACAGGTAATTCATTATTTGAAAACCGAAATTGCTGGTTGTTGGACTGATAGAAAATTCTGACATGCTCACTTTGATACTGTAAATCACTTCTGTAAGAAGTCATTTTGACCTGTATGAAGCAACTGCTTCTGAATGTGTAGGATACTGAACTGGCCATGCATCCTGATATGTATCAGTGCCAGTAGTGTGTGGCTGGCCCTGATCGCCTTTGGAATATGCCCAGGGCCTGAACAATCTCTCTGTATGAGAGAACTGGTGTTCACAAGGTTATTTTATTGGCCAAGCCCATATCAGCTTCACATAGCTCCTGCCTCTCCTCAGTACTCATGGAGTGGTTGGCACAGTTATTTTCCTGGTTACTCCATGCTTACCAGCACCCCACTAGCCAGTACAGCTGGAAGTATAATAAAAACAATTATGCTTGAAAGGGCTTATCAAAACCCTGTTTACTCACTAATTATCCACCCACTGCTCTACTCTGGGTGAGAAATGGAATAGAAGTTGGAAAAAAGCACCAAATAAATTACTAGGGAAATGTTGTATTATTAAATCAGTTGTGTCGTAACAGCACTTTACCAGCTTGCATGTCAGCCTACCAGTGATTCTTCTCAGAAGTCACAGAATGAACCAAAGCCTGGCCCTTGCCCAAAGCAGCAGCTTATGATTGCGGCTGGTTTTCTGCTTTCTCTTTGATGTTTCAAGCCATATGCCTCTTCTGAGTAAAACATAAATCATCTCAATGACTGCCCCGAAATCCATCAATGCTCACTCTGGACTTTGGCCTTTGCAAGGTTTTCTAGTGTTCTGCTGCTTTGTCTGTATTTTTGATCCTGCACAATGTATGCTCTTTAATAGGCTGGGTTATCTTCCCGATCCTTTTCTATTTGACCCCTTTTTTTTTTTTTTTAGATTTTTTAAATTACCTAAATTACCTATTCCAGCAGGATTATATGTCACCAGCTGATTGTAACAATAGTTTAGATCTTCTTTCAAAACTTCTCTGAAGAGAAATACCATGTGAAGTTACATGGTTTTCAACACCACATTGTATTCCTGTCATTAAAGGATAATGGTGTGAGCAAAATCTTAGTCCACATTTGGATTCCTAATGAAATTTATCATAACTTTTTGTAATCAGTTGTATTTCTGCATCTTGGCTCTGCATTTCAAAACCAGTGCTCATCACCCATCTAGAGTTTCTTTTGGCCACTGCTGAGAGGAGCTAAATGAGTAGAGCACACTGTCCTGAGCTAGAGTTCATCAGCTTGCAAAGAAAGAAATTCTGCTCTGTCTCCTTGTCCTTTATGCCAGAAGTTGTAGCATATCTTAGATGTGCATAATGCCAGTTGGGTCTTCAACAATTTTGCCAATTGCTACCTCCTATTCCCCTTACTACGGTCTCAGCAGAAATCCCTGTGTGTACTGAGATGCACAAGTTTTTTCCCCTCCCTGATTGATTAGTACTGTAGAAATAAGATATATTGCCCTTGCCTAAAAACACCTTGGTGTCCAAGATGCCAAGCAAAGATCTTACAATATACTTCAAACACACTTCATTTGTGGGTTTAAATCCATAGCGATGCATTTGAAAATTGGAATGAATGGTGTCCTTTACTTAACAGTCTCTTTCTCACTCGTTTTTTCTCTCTCTCTCCCTTTTTAATGTATGTTTGTAACAGGCATTCGCCCAAAGTGGTGAAAGCAGCATCTCAGGTCCTCAATAGTATGTGGCAGTACAGAGACCTGAGAAGTCTCTACAAGAAGGTAAGGCTTGAGTTTTTTCTAGATTTTTTTCAGATCTTTCAAACCGTTATCCAAATTTGGGGGCTGAGAGACTTTAGACCAAAATATTTGTTTATGTGACTGGAAATTCACTTGGAGTTTAAAGTTTCAGATACTTGAAGGTTTTTTTTTTCCTGAATTTCTACTTTTAACATAAATATGCCCTTTGAAAATATGTGTGGTGGTGAAAAGGGGGTGTGAATTTGATTTTGAAATAAATTCATACAGAAGATGCTGCATCTGACAGCCCTGGAGAGTGAAATCCTCTGTTCATTGAACAAACGTATGTAAGGTCTCCTACTGGAACAGTCTTTCTTACACCTCCTCACATTTCTGAGGAGATTACCAGACTTCCAGCCCTTCAGCTCCCAAATTTCCTCATGAGATTGTAAACAAGAGTATCTGAAGGGGAGGTGCTTAGGGACCAGCTACATATGGAGCTGGGCAGAAACCTGTAGCTTTGTTTCTAACCAGCCTGCAGACAGTGACATCATATACTTGGTTTTCAGTCTGTTGAGTCCATAGTACCATGCCATTCCCACAGGCCTGCTAACCTCTTGAAATTAAATTGCAGTAGAGTAATACAGCACTGTGAAACAACATTCTATACAGCTTTTTCAACATAAGTGTCTACTTAGTAAATGAAAATATTTACAGTAATTCTTGCTGAATGTTGCCAAACTGAATTACGTTCCATGTGAGTATCAGCCTGCAGATTTAGTTCTTCAATGTCTTCTTGCTTGGAATGTCACATCTTATGTAAGTGATACTTGTATTTGGAATCTCATCAGAGAAAGCTAAGACTTCATCTTCAGTTCAGGCCCTAGTTAAGGCTGAGGCATAAGGATTGTGAAGTAGGGAAGGTTCACAGTGGTGTGGTCTGTGTTGTATGTATTCTGCACAAGAAAATAGCTTAGTTACATGAAATGTATGCTCCAAATCTCAAGCTGGCAGAAGCTGACCCTCTGTGTGAAATGCTGTTCTTTTGCATGCCTCAGCCCTGCTTGTGTCAAGTCTGGGGAGTGAGGAAGATGATTGTTGAGTCTCTCCCATTGTTCGCTTCCAGTATTTTCAGTTCATCCTTGGCAGCCCTAGAGATACCATATGTGAAGACGTTCCAAGCAACAAGCTGGTCCTCAACTGTCCCATTAAGAGGTGCGAACAAACATGAGCAGGCTTTTCTTGATCCAAGGCAGTAACACACTGGAAGCGTGCATAGCCTGACTTCTGTGCTTGTGGGTGGCTGCACTGTAGAGGCTGAGCTGTTCTGCACTGTAATCTCTTAGAGGTTCTTACAATATCTGGCTCATGTCCAGCCTTCTGTCTGTATATATATATATGCTGTGATGGAAAAGCAGTTTCTGGGGATGCTCCATGCAGGAGGTAATAATGTTTGTGCTGTGTGGCTGCTGAGTTTACTGCTACCTAAGGGACACTGTTGGCTGCTGGTGTGACTGCTGGTGATGGACTTACATACTAAGCATGCCCAGCTACTAAGTACCTTGCATGCTTACAAGAGCATTTTCCATGGCCACAAATACATACTTGTGAGATGGAAAATAGGGCAGGCTAGCTTTAGAGGTGGCTTCCCAGACACTCATAGCAGACAGATCATCTATAATATCTATATTACTTAACTCCTACACAAAATCTTAAAATGAAGATCAGTCTCTGCTACGTATTTGTATATTAATTACATAAATACATGCCATTATATGTGCTGTTAAGCCTTGTATAAATATGATTTCCTTTAATAAAAATGTTCAGATAGTTAATTTTAAATACTCATTTTTGTTGAAATACATGCAATAATCTTTACAAAATTATAATACTTATTAAACTCGCCTGTAATAGGCTAACTCTTAGGTTGTCTGTCTGAGCTTAACCATTGCTTGGAAGGCAATGGCAATGGTTTTATGATAGGAAAATTAGAGAAGCTTGCATTATACTAATAGTCAGCTACTTATGTAATATAAAAATCTGGATTAATGCAATCTTTGTTTTATCCCATTAAAATATATATATACCAGTAAAAATGAATGAAGGTAGAGTGTAATGAGAGCAGCACTTTGCAGTGTCTTGCACTTGCACAGCCTTTTTTTGAAGTGCAGGTAAATCCTGTTGCATAACCATCAGCAATTTGCTCCCATGTTCTGAAGTATCTATACAATTGCTTTCAAAGAATTGGCCAACAGAGACACAGTTTTGTATTGTAATACAAGGAAATTGCAAGCATCCCATTATAGTTAAGTGAAAGCAGCAGCACTTATCTTGTGTTTGAGAAACAATATAACCAAATAGTTTGAATTGTGGCATATTTTAGAGCTACACGTTCACAATAAAGTAAGAAGTTGTAAAAAGAATAGAAGTATTATTCTTTGTATTAATGGGCAAAGAAGTCAATACATGTTTACTGCTGATACAGTAGCAGTCAGTATATTTAGTGCAAGTATGACTGGATCAGCAAAAACACTAAAACCTCTTTCATTTTTCTAATTTTGCTCAACATTGCAAGGAGCATCCTACAGCCAGCAGAAGATAAACTGCACAGACAGAGATCCAGAGTCGGGGATTGGTGTGGACGCTCTTTAAGTCCACAATATCTTATGGACTGTGTTTGCAGAGCCATGCCACAACCTGTACCCTCCACTGGAAGGTTCTATCCAGTGTCCAGGGATTTCCAGGTCATGGAAGCTGTGTTGTGGCTTTACTGGGACACACAGACTCTTAAGGCTGGGCTGGCGTGGGAAAGACATAGAAAGTAAACAGCCTTCAGATCTGTGAGCGAGGCAGTAGAGTTAGATAGTCCTCTGTAGACTTGTGCTTTGAGGGGAAAAAATCAATTTTGCTCCCTGGTGTGGTTAAGTTGGCACTATCCTAACACAGTCCCAACAAGGAAAAGTTATAAAATGCATAAATATTTTTGGTCCTAAAACTGAAAAAAAAAAAAAAAAAAGGCTTAACAAAGAGGAAGCAATTAATTTAGTCTTAAAATGAAGGAGTTGCCAGCCACCCCAAAAGTTGCAGGTCCTTCATCATGCAGGAGCTCATCGGAAATACTGCTTAATTTACAAGCAATAGCTGGTACAGAAATCTAGTCTGAAAAAGTCCACCAAGAGGAAAACAATGTTCAGGTTTAGTCACATATAGGCAGTGATTAGATGATTGAGTGTGATTAATTTCTAGAAAGGAGGTGATAACATTTTTCATCAGTAGAGGAAATATGGTCTCCTGAAGACAATATCATCATTTTCAAACTTCTGTTTTCTACAAGCAAGACATATATTTTTAAGTGATCATTTATCTGTCTCAGTTTTCATGAGTCTGTTCCAAATTACTTAAAATCTGATTTTCAAACATCCGTAATGGTCCCATGGCCCAAAGCTGCATGGGTGGGTCCGTGGCTCAACACATCGGAAAAACAAGGTACAGGAGCTATCCCACAGCTTGTTTCTATGCTTCAGCCTCCTGGTACACCCTCCTCTTCACATGTCTTGGTAACATCTATTATTGAATTAGCAGGAGAAATAAGTGCTGCTTACAGTGTCCAGAAAGAGACATCCTGCCCCATTTATGCTTAGCCTCTTAAGAGCTACTACATGGCTTGGTTAAAGGTACCATTTTTGACTCAGTATCACTGTCCCCTCTCCAGTCTCTAGGGTATTCACTGGTTGAATGTTTGGGGACACCTGAGAATACACAGGTGTGTTTATAAGAGAGCAAATTTCCATTAGCTGGTAAACTCTTCTTTGTGTCAATATTCAAGAAAATAACCAACTACTCTTAAATACAGATAGCTTGTTAAATTACATGAGGAAATTTGAGCAAAAGGGTTGTGCTAAATGAACTTAACATGAAAGAAAATTTATTAGCTAAAACCAAGCTTCAATTAGTATTAAATGTGTGTAGCATTAAAGAGCTGGAGGAACTGTCAGGAAGAATATGTTTTCTGTTAATTGGTTTGCTTTGCCTAACCACTTAAGCTCCAGCGAAATATGTTTACATTCTATCATTATATTTACACTTACTCTGTCTTCCAGTGTGTAAGTAGAGGTCGTGATAAATTTGTAGAAAATATTTTTCTTTCCCATTTATTGTGGAAGGTTTCTGTTCTGCACGGAATATTGGAAATGTTTGTCCCATTCACCTGCCATCTGAATAAAAATACCACCCAACATTGGAAACCAGGGAGGCTGCTCAGGGCAGTCGTCCTTCAGCTTGTACTGTGCCATTTACAGCAGGGATGCTTTTGTGATAGGCATTTAATGGAGTCACTCTGAAGATGGCCTCGTCTGTCATTGGTTAGAAAAAATACATAGAATTGCCTGAAGTCTTCTTAGCAGTTAAGGCCATGTGGATATAGAAAAATACTTGCTTTTCATATGACTTTCAGAATAATAAGAAGATGGTTTTATGAGAAGTTCTTTATGACTAAATGCTCCATAAAAATTGACAGCATTAAATTTCAAAACCTTAGTCTCAAGGACTTTTAGAATCTAAAGTCTTTTTTTAAATAAAATATCCTACTCACCTTATAAAAATGTTAATTACAACATCCAGTCATGTAAACTTGGGACACATCATTTGGATTTTCTTCTGGTATGGTTATTATTATCAGTCAGACATCCCCCAAAAGGAAGCTGGTTTAGGTTAAATTTATCTAGTGAAAAGGTCTGTGCAGAACTTAAACCCTACATTAAACATCTAAATTCTAAATCCAGAGCATAATAATTCCTCAAAAATAGTGGCTTGACTTGAAGGAACTATTCATGTGTTCAGATTATTCATGAGCATATGTACTTTGCTGTGCTGATCTTTCAGCGGGGCTTAATTTATTTCTGTACAATTGGCAAAAGCTTTTTCAGATTAATATGTCACCCTCTTAGAAAAAGGATGAATTAATTTAAGATAAACCCCCTTGTGTAATATGAAGCTAAAGTATCATTATAGAGAAGGCATTGTCTAGAGCCCATTTTTATATTAACTATGAAAATGCAAGTACCTGATTAATAAATGATTGACTGATTGATTGATTTATGGCAGTGGGCGTCCCCAAGCTTCAGTGTGACTGATGACAGAGGATTTTCACCAACCCACGACTCTGGGTCATGGCACGCTCAACATACTCTCTCCCAGAGCCAAGAAACCAGAATCTATTCCCCAACCCAGGTATTCTGGCTGTCACCTGACCAGTCTTGAATTGTTGTGTTTCATGCATACTGAGATTTGTACCCAAAGCAGTTCTTCAGGAGACCTGTGAAACAAAAGTAACAAGCTCTAACAGGAGAATGTGTTCTTAAGCTGCACAGTTTAATTCACCGAACCCTGCAGGTTCTAGATGGAAAGTGCCTCACTTCACTTAGGAGAGTACCTGCAAGGAAGGTGTGCAGAGTTCTGCTCTCTCTGAGGACAGCACATACCACTGTCAGGGACAAGTGCATTACATTCAGTTCCCTGACAATCCTTCTAGCATTTCTCTGATCTCTTTCCTGATTGTCTCAACCTTTCAAAGAGACAGGAGGCTGCTGATAAGCACTGTGTTGCAACAGCATTTCAAATTTGTCAAGCACATTGCTTTGTTTTCTGGCACAATGGCATCTCTTAAGAAAAAAAGCAATGGCTGGACATTTCAACAAGAGGATCCCAGATCAACTGGTAAACTGGCACATCTGTAGAAAAGTCAGTGTCCAAGAGTCAATTAAAATCTTAAAATGCTAATTTTCAAAATCTCTATTAAGAGTGATAATGTACATTTCCTTCAGACAGAATCACAGAAGGGAATTAGCTGCTTTTTTTTTTTTTAATATCTTTTTCCATAATAAAATATTACTTTGTGGCGTTATGGCAAAACCAAAATACAGTCAACATATGCACAACATCCTATGAAGTCCAGGGAGTGACTGTGTTTATGTCTGTGCATCCTGCATGTGTATATATATATATGTATATATATATATATATATATACAGACATATATAGACAGTCATACATATATATCGGTATATTATCTCAGATAAAATATTTAGAGGAATTGGAATTTACATGTTTTTCCTGGCCCCACAGAACATATTAGCTATGCTATTTCTTTAATTATTTTTTTTTTGCTCTAAGTTTGCCTAGAAAAGAGAAGACATCAGAGAAGACCTCATTTAAATACTCCAGACATAAATATCTTTCAAGGTTAGGGTAAATCCTTTTCATCTTTAGCTAACAGGAATATAGCATTTTATCATCTGATACATTACATTACTTTCTTTTGTCAGTTAGGAACTAGGCAAAGTCCTAATTTGACTTTAAGTAAAGGAAATGTGGAATTTTTTTGCTGAACTAAAATGCTCTCAGGCCTTTTTAAAGTATCATCTGATTAACTTTAGTGGAAAGAAATTCTGTAACCAATATAGCAAAAGAGTTATAGTCTACAAATGTATACTTTTGTTTTTTCTTTCTTAAGGAACATGTGATTTGCCTTTAGTTGAGCATTTTAAATGTGGCTTTTTATCAATTGGCAGTCTTGCAAAATACTGAATCCTGAAGTTGTCATTGGATTCATTATTAGAGAAAACATTAGGATTAGTGATTTTTGTGTGTGTGCATTCTTAAATCTGCATTCTGTGCTGAATATTACTTTCCAGTGATCATGTCAGATAGGTTTGCCTGTCTCAATGCAAGCAAAAATATGAAGAATTTCATCATTAAAGCAAAGGCATATTTTGTATTCTGCAGCAAATAACAGGTAGTTGCTGCAGAGCAAAGAATAATATGCTAATCTTTTCACAATATTTCTTAGAGACACAAGAACCTCTTCAGTGAGCAGTGATATGAGAGTCTGGAACTTTGTTTTTACCTTGATGTTAGTTTTTCAACATAATTTTCCCTGGGCAGCATGACCATATAAACTCACCATTTAAATCACTTCCTCTTTTGATTGCATAAACCTTCCCAGGGACTGTTTTTTTAAGAATCATTCAAACCTTTGGCAAGAAAATTTTAACATTTCTGGCTTTTTGATTGCCAATTGCCTACTTGAATAGCACCCTATTTGTCTACACAATAGGAATTTACATATCATGAGAAAAATCATGAATCCTGAAGGGGAAATTGTGCAAATAAATTGAACTGACATATAGAGGCAAACTCTTTGGCTTATGCAGAAGTAGTCAGGAGTATTCACATAAGAAAAAAGTGGTGTAAAAACTACTCCTGGATTTTTAAAAATAGAGAGAGAAAAATCTCATCATTTGTAAAAACACGTATTGTTTTCACCTAGCTGCGCTACCATTCAAAATCTTTTGGCTACTTTTTTAAAAAGAACAATTTTTTAAAAGACCAGAATTTTACAAAATGCTAAGTCAAACTGAATGTTGTTTTGATTTCCTTTTAATGCTCATAATTATCATTTCACTAGTGGCGTCAAGTGAATATGTTCTGATTTCCTTGGCTTTTTCATCATCTCAAGTAATTTTTTTGTAGTCCTGTTAATTTTCAGTTTATTAACAATCTCAAACAGTACTGGAAAGATAGCAAGTGATTACTATTATAAAAATACACTTTGCATGGCCTAGAGAGCATAGAAAACATTCTGCAATGCAAAATACTCATGTTCTTACCTATATCACAATGGCAACACATTGAGTATCGGAATATTTGTTTCCACATCAGTTGTTAGAAGGAGATGTTCTCAAATGTTTTATCCTTATGGATTCCATTATTTACTATATATTAATAATTGTTATTTATTTTAATAATTTTGCATTTTACATAGTCAAAATCTTTGTGATGCCCTCAACAAAAATTTTTTTACTATGCAGTATCACCTACCATTCCTTTATTTGTTTCAGTATTGACATGTTTCTCTCTAAAACATTTTCCATGTCTATTATGATATTGAAAATATTAATAGCACTCTGAGATAGTCTGGGCTGACTGAAAATTCAATACCAATAATCATTTTTCATGAAAACAGACCTGCCCTTACTTGTACTATTCCAATAATAAATGAGATATTTTTAAAAAATCAGGTATGACAACTGAGCAGAATTAGACCAAAACTAATTGATTTTTTTTTTTTTTGCAAATACTTCTGTGTCTGTTGGACAACATATCTATGTGTTTTGTGGTAAATACCTTTATGTACATACATGTACACCTATACACAAACGGGCTGTGCTGATGTAAAACTTGAACACAACCACAGAGTAGATTTAGAAGATACTGCCTTTAAGTATGATGCCTGTAATACCCATAGGTTGGAAATTGTGTAAAGGTTCTTCACCCAGAGGGTTGCTGGGCACTGGAGCAGGCTCTCCAGAGAAGTGGTCACAGCACCAAGCCTGACAGATCTCCAGAAGGGTTTGGACAATGCTCTCAGACACATGGTGTGACATTTGGGGTAGTCCTGTGCAGGAGCAAGAGTTGGACTTGATGATTCTGACAGGTCCCTTCTAACTCAGGAGATTCTGTGATTCTATGTCCAAACAAAGTGACCTTGGGGATGTGTAAAGAAATAAAACTTAATGGTTTTAATTGTGTGCTTAGAAAGTATCTACAGCTATAGCTGACTGTTGCTTTTTCCCTGAGGCGCTAAGGGCATGATAGTACTTCCCTCTAGCGCTGAGCGTTGTAGCAAGCAATAATTCAACAACCAAATTTAGTAGTAATTTTTCACATAATCACTAAGGAGTGCTTGGAAGCTGGCACCATTCTCATCCAAAATCTACTACATTCAAGAGGTACTAAACAAATGAGTAAAGAATCAAAGTTTATCCAAACAATTCTCTAGGATGCACCATATATGTGTGACACTAAAGCATCCTCAGCATTGATGCTGAGTCTCATGGTAAGCTCTAGCTGATTCATAAGGGAATGATGAGGTATTTTTCACTTAAAAACTCCAGTCCACTCTAAGGTTGCTAAGTACAGATGTAGAAGAGACAAATTGAATCTCATACTTGTGTAAAGTCTGTCCCCAAAGTACTCCACCCTTTGAACTTTTCTGAAGAAAAGAAAATTTAAAATGCAGCCCAGGAGTCAGTACCTTTAAGTTAAAGCTTTCTTTCTGAAGGGAGCTGTGTAACTGAAGTTTCTGAAATATCCTTAGGGTAGAGCTATGAGGAGGCATCCAGAATCCAGAAGGTTATGCATAGGTCACATCTACAGATGTTTTTTCAAAAGTATGGTACCTCAGAATAAAATTGGATTTTAATATTTGAATAGAACGTAGTGACCTAAGAAAATTAACTACATATCTTTTGGTACTGGGAACATTTTAGTCCATTTGAATAATGTATTAAATGTTTTAAAACTAATATAAACATTAATAAATGGCAAACAATGCTTAGCTGGATTCATATGCAGAATACTGAAAAAATCCAGACATCTTCCTAAAGACTTTCAAAGGTGCTTTAAAGATACATGCAAAGAGAAACTGTTTTTAATTGATGTCAATATTTTTCTCCAAAACTCATTCAAGGAATAGGATTTCCACCATTCTGAATAAAATGTCATATTTCATTAACTTGCATGCTTAATATTTGCATATCTAGCTTCAGACACAGATCAGAGTAGATGTGCAGTAAAGAGTATGGGTGAGAAACTCTGTTCCTCCCAGCAGACTCGAGCAGGATTGTTGGATGGTGTTGGATGGCTGCTTACAGTTTTGCAAATGAATCAGAGTAGAACTCTTACTTGCAGTAATAGCACACTCATGGAGCACACAAGGGAGGGAAACGAGTTAATTACTGTGTCAATCCCAGCAAATTTCTGTCTCAGAGGTAAATAGTTGAGCTGGGAGAGTCAGTGCATAACAGTTGGTGTCTCTGCTGATGCTGAGCTGTGTTGCCATACTTGCACTATCACCATCCTCATTCTTCTGGGTTCTACAAGGAGGTCAGAAGTGTGTGTTCAGTATGGCTGGTACATGTTAATTCAATCAAAGGTCAGTGAAACATTAAGCTGCTGCATCAACATCCTACTTTCAAGTCTTTGATGTTCTACATGATCTAATAATGGGTGGAAGGGTAATAATATGAGGAAGTCCTTCTCATTTCTTCCTTCTTCTCTTCCTAAAACTGCTAATGGAATTCAAAAATGCCCTAAATATGTCTGCCATTTGAGACTTTAGAAAAGAAAGAGACCTTATATTTTGAAAGGAGTCTCTTTTGTAGTATGTGTGCTTTGTTCTGAGTGTTTTACTTCCTTACTTGCTGATACAGTTTGTCTTGATGAAAGAGTTGTACCTAATTCTTCCTGCAAAAAGTACAAATGAGAAGTTTCACTGGAAGTTTCTGAATTAGTTTATTAGTTTTAATTGAACAGAGTGCTTTTAGAGAAAGTTGAGGATCCTCTAAATTGAGAGTTGTAATCTTTGGTCCAATAGTATGTTTCTCTTTGAGTTAACAATACTTGGCTTTGTGAATCGGAAACTGTTAAAGGTGTAGCAGTAAAAAACAATGTGCATTTCTCATTGTTAATGTCCTTGTGTGTTGGTGAGCTACATGTTCAAAGCAGAATATCCTTAAACTCACACAGGTCAGCAGTAATCCCTCGCACCTCTGATTCTCTGATTCAAGTGTATTATGCACAAACTTTTCACCTAAAACCAAGGACAGCATGAGTTCCTCCAGTGAATTTTCTGAAGTGGCACTGATTCCTATTATGTCAGACAGCTCCATATTTGAACAAAATGATTCTCTGTTTTCAGCTGCACTGCTGCTGTTTGGGAAGCACAAACTTCTAATGGCTCTTGATCACAGTCAGTATCATTACAATACCATGTTCTTTATCATAAGGGACAATGGTGCAAATTTCACTCTGCTAATGATTTTTTTTTCATGTTTTACACTCATAGGTATAATAGAAGAGTTGTATCTGATTGATTTTATGGTTTAATGCATGAAAAGTAAGAGGTTGATTGGTTTCTAGCCTTTGGAAGGACAGTAGATTTAAGAAACTTACCATGAACATAAAGTAGTAGTTATCTCTCTCCTGAAATTTTGTGGCCAAGTGCCACAGTTTGCATTTCTAGATCATATACGTATTAACATAGGTGGAATTGCATTACTAGAATGAAAATTACAATACAAATAAAAAATCATTGTACATATTTTTTTGTACATACAAGATACAAGCGAGAATAGTTCTTTTGTGATTCTAACAATTTAAATTATATTATCTCCTGCTTATATACATTATGCAGGAGAAAATAGAAGAACAGAAATTCTAGCTGAAGGACCAAGTACTGCTTTCATTTTCTCTAAAATATATTAAAACAATTTTTTTTTCTGTATAAGAGGCAAAGCGATGCTTTGAGAAATGAATTTATTTCATTTTATTGCAGTGTTTTGAAAGTTTTATTTTTTGGCTGCATATAACCTTAGCAAAATGAATAATGAACTCTGCCATATCTGAAGTCTTGTCCTTCATGCTTTGCCTCACATACAGTTCTCTTTTCTTGCAGCTGTTTCATTTATCAGATTAGGTCTTGTCATCTTTGCAATTCACACAACAGGAAATCAATAATTAATTCTGGATAGGTAAAGCAATGCCTCACTGATTGCTTAAAACATCCAAGACTTGCGCTTTATAAAACCACCGGGGATAGTTTCCTTGCTGTTTCTCACTTGAATAGATTTGGCAAGTAATTAGCACTTATCTCTCCTTCATCATGTGTCTCTTCATAGCTAAAATCAAGGGATGAGGTGTAAAATTAAGGTACAAGATCTGTGATTAGAAGATGATAACAATGCACATCAAAAAGTGCATTTGAAAAAAAAAGAAAAGTCACCAAGGCCATCTGTGGTATTTTGAAAGACGAAAAATGGATGATACTGTCAGAAGAATATAGTACCCCTTGCACTGCAATGGAAGAGAAAAACAGGGAGAGAAAATATTGTAGATTATTTTGAGGTGGAGTGCTGACAGTGGGAGAATAATGATGTTGCTTTCAGAGAAGCTGAGATGGAGGCTGGGAGGTGTATATCTCATTTTGGAAAAAATGAGTTTAACCACCGATTCTGAAAATGTCACTTCAAAGAGCCTACAGAAAACTTAATAATCCTCAGCCAGTTCCAGACAGTTTTGCTGCTGTTAACGACTGTCTGACTAGGAGCCCTTCTTTAAGCTTCATGCTGCCCTAAATACGTATTTCAATATCTGTTTGTCTTTCGGCTGCTTAAGCATTGAACTTCTGCTGTGTCTGGGATGCAGAAAGGGTCACTTCTAAGTAAAGGCCATTTGTACACTGAAATTCAGGGCAAGAGGACAAGAAGCGTTGAGGTCGAGCCTGCTGCACGGGATAGGAGACAGAAGCACTGCGTGTGTCACACAGCAACATGGGAGCCCCAGCATCTGGCACAGAGACAGGGGGCTGAGGGTCCCTGGGAGAGGTGGCTCCAGTAGAGCTCTGCCCCCTGCCTGGCCTGGTCCTTCCCTGCCTGGCCTGGCTGCTGCTGCACTTTGCCTTGGCTCAGGTGATGGCATTGCTTCCATGGGGCTCTCAGCAGAGTCTCCATCCTCACCCCCCCCAGTTAGGTCTGTGCAGAGGAGGAGGGAGAGGTCTTCCTCAGAGGCTCACACAGGAGTGGTACTCCCAGCATGACCTTTAACCAGCAAACAACTGGCTTCATTTTCATCATGAAAAGGCATGGGTAGGCTGTGCTTTCCTTTAACCACTTTGGCTAACTTCTCATCCAGTCACCAACTCCTGCTCTTTTATCCAAATTAATGTAATATTTTTAAAGCCCTGAAACTTGATGAATTTCTCTTCTAAAAATAAACGTCTGGCTTCCATAAGTTGTGGAAATGAGACTATAAGCACAAATACTAAAATCTTCAAATTAGGATGAGCTTCAGTGATGCATGTCTTCACTTTGGGTCTATTGATTTTGAGTACTTGGCTCATAACTCTTTGGGAGAGGAGGGGAAACATGACACTTGAAGTCAGCAGCCCTTCTGAAGCCATTGAAATTGCTCCAGAATGAAGGATTTAAACCAAATGGATATGTAAGCTGGGAGAGCACCAAGATCTTCCAGGCTCAATCCCTACTCTTCTCTTGAGCAGTATATCTTGATTTACCTCTTCGGAAGCAAAAGATATAATCCTTGGAATAAAAATGCTAATACTCATTAGAATTGTAGAGTAACTGATGGCAGTAAAACAATGTTTATTCACAGTACATGGTAAAGCAGATCAATGCCCAGGAATTCTTTTCTGGAAACAACAGAAGCAAATCCAGAATAAAACAATACTTTGAGGAGTCATTTACTGTTAATCGGATTTGACAGTGTAAATTCAATTTGAATTTGTAAATCCAAATTAAATTAAAAATTAAAAAACACCTTTGGGTTTAAATTAGATAGTTTATATAAAACTAGTTGGTTTGTTTTTCAGGAGTGTTTCTAGCATTTTTGAAGCTGTAAGACTTTAGTTGAGATCTCTCTTCCAAAGTAAATACTCTACTAGTACAAAGGCAGGGGCTTTTTTAGAGAGCAGTTGTCTTGCCATCTCTTCCTCAGCAGCTCACATTTTCTTGTCACCCCCTCCAGTGGTGCACAGGTTCTGTTGGTGGGGACTAGTAAGTTTCTTCCCTTGCTGCCACAGGGCTGTCTTGGTGTCTTTTTTGAGAAACATTGGGGAAGGTATTTATTCTTTCACTTTTATTAAAACAAAATAATATGATCCCAGATTGTAAATCCTAGTAAGTAAGGGTGGTTGGTGGTGATTGTAAGAAATACATTATTTCAGAAATCCCATGCAAGGGCTCCATGAGATATTTATGTGGATCACCCCAACTTTGTGACCGTTTCAGATTTCTCACCACAGTCAAGTCATACACATAATCTTCATACAGCAATGTATGTAGATTATTTGATCCAGTTGTAATTTCTGCTTTGTCCTATTAGAGTTGTGACAGCAAATTCCTGCTGAAGAATTGCCCAGACCAGTGTAAGTCTGATGAGCCTTGACTTAATTCACATCAGATTTATCTTTTGCTATAGACGGCGTCACACTGGTGCACACCAGTCAGGATGTT
The DNA here is from genome assembly GCF_015832195.1 of Motacilla alba alba. Lineage (NCBI taxonomy): Eukaryota > Metazoa > Chordata > Aves > Passeriformes > Motacillidae > Motacilla > Motacilla alba. Next base: position 79,996,103 of record NC_052017.1, read on the forward strand.
TCATTTAACCTGACAGTGCTGCTTTAGCTTGTGGAGGAAGCAACACTCAGAGTAGTGTCTGGCTGAGTTTCAAAGCAAGTAGATCCTATGTTACATGCATACTTGCCTTGTTGCTGTGTCACATACTTCTAACACCACAGTGGGTCTAGTTACCGATCCCTGCAAGAGGTTATCTATCAAAATTTCACATTTCTACAGCTCGTAACCATTACGAGAACAGTTATTACTTCGATTAATATCCTGGAACCAGTAAAAAGCTGGCTTATGGATAAGGAAGTAGGATGACGAAGCAAGTCTGGTCCTGTGTGCTTCAAGTTGTCTGTAAAATGTCTATTAAATTAGGTTACAAGAGCATCAGACCTGAAGCAAGAATTAGCATGCTGGCAACGTTGTACATCTCAGGAAGGCAGGACACAACATTATCTATACTTTTTCAGGCTTTAGGTGGTTTTTTATTGTATTTTTTGCATCATTTTATTTTTTTCTCTCTAGTAGGAAATTTCCATTTACAGGAAGTTGCTCTTCTCTGTTCCTGACAATGTTCAAACACCTATGGCCAGGAGTCAGAGCAGACTGTGCTTTTCAACACTGAAAGATACTGAACCATCACACAGTCATCATACATCGTACAGTTTTTCTAGAGCACTCAGTGTTTTCGAGTCAGTGTCTTTTTGTAGATGTTGATCAGTCAGAGGATAGGGCTTGTTTTCACTTTTGCTGCCTGGCTATTAGCACATGGACTGTTGTGGGATTTCTTTCTGAGTGGATGCTGTGAGGTATCCAGGTTCAGTACTATACCCTTCCTGACTCCTGGACATTCTTTGTTCCTGTTGGGAGCTGTTGGATCAACATGTTGTCAGTTCTCATCAGGACTTCATTTAATTCAGTCTTCACAATGTTACTGTATTACAAGAGAGAAAATGGTGTGTCTGACATCCACCTCCACAAATCTTCTCCTCAAATCAAAGACTCCACTACCAGTGACTTCTGAAAATTTGAAATTTTTGCAAACACAATAGAAATCTGATTCCCATTTTGCCCTTACACTTTAAACACAAAGAGAATAGCAAGAAAAGAAAGAAAAAACAAATTGTATTTTCATGAGACACATGCAATAGATGTTTGGCACAATAAGATTAGTCACCCTGACAAAATAATTATTTTCACATGGGCCTGATGAAAATGATTTATTTTCAAAATGACTGAAAGTTGAGCAGGGAGGTAAAGAACCTGTTCTCCCCTTAAGCCCAGCAAAGTGTTCAGAGAGGCTACGATATCACTTTCATTTTCTATAGCCATCATCCATCTCCCATCCCAATTTTATTTCTGCAGCTTTTTCAAGAGGATGTTGTCAGAAACACATCACTGCCAATCAAGCTTTAGCATTTGGACTTTATAAAGTATACTTGATATAACAGTATAATGGATATATTCAGTATAGTCAAAATATAGACAAATGCCCAGTGGAAGATGTGCTGGAAGGATGTATAATGGTATTTCTGTACTCTGGTTGTTCTCTGTCATCCTGTAGTGTGCAGTTGCCACCTATCAATTAATTTAACAAAATACATTTAACATTACATTTTAAAAATCCATCCATTCTGTAACACAATTGCATTGAATTGCTTTCCAATTTGTCAAATCATTTTGCCTTACTCTTCCTCTCCTAGATCACATTTGTGGCTAGTAAATTGGTTTCTTAAATTCAGTCTCACATACTTTGGTCTTGAGTTAGCTTTCTTCTCTGCAGGGCACTGCTGTATTCTGTACCTTTAAGTACCCAAGTCAATTTAATTAAATTTCATTACAGGCAGTAGACCTGAAACAAACTAATGAAAGCAACCATCATGTCAGGTGGTATTTATCTAGCCATTAAATTGAAAATGCCCCCTTTAGGCTCTTAAAAATTAGTTTCAATATTTAATACTAATAGCTTTTGGAATTGTTAATGGCTATAGTTTTAATAAATTTGTTACAAACTGTTTACCTTTTCAAGGCAACAAGCTTGCTGCTTGCACCAGAAGAGAGCTAAAGATAAATAATTTGAAAGTGTTTGGGTTTTGAAATACTGTGAGGTCTGGGAGCTGCCCTCAGTCTGTGGAAAAATACAATGAAAGTTGTCATACAGTGATAGGAATATGCCTTGTTTAGTCAAAGGCAATGCCAGGTCAGTACAAAACTTGCCTTAGAGTTTATTGTTTGCCTCACTTGTGTTATTGAACTGATTTGGCTGGCCAGCTTGAGAATTTGTAGCAGAATTTATTTAAAGACCTCATTATAAGTACTATTGTCGCCAGAGAGAAAAATGAAAATTTGCAGGGAAGAGAAGAAGGGAAAACCTCAGCTGCAGCAAAGACTGCTAGTGCCAGCATCTGAAGCAGCTCCCCTTGCTGCTCAGGCACCTCACAGTCCTGCGTCTGAGGAAGCAGCATTGACAAAGTACCTGTTGATATCCTGCACCGCCAAATCAGTGCCTGTGCTGTTCCTGCAGAGTCCGTGGGATGGTGCAGGTGTCAGGGATTTATTTCAACCGCTTCCCATCAGAACCAGGCTGCAGGTATTACTGCATACAACACCAGTGGAGTAGGCAACAGGAAGAAAGACTTAGGGAAAGACTCTTGTCACTTTTTTCTGAACAATATGCCCGGGTTTTACTTGAGGGAAACAAGAGTGCAAAAGGAGAGTATACTTGGCCATGACCGTATCCAGATCCACAGAACAATTCTACCTTCCTCTATGTAAGCATGGTTGATGTCTCTTCTTTTACAGGCAGAGAGTAATGAATAGTGCATCCCTTTTCCTTTTGTCAGATCTAAAGTCTGTTCTCTTCATAGCTTCCCCTTCTTCCATCTGTTTAAAAGAATTCTTTTTTTAATAGAAATAAATTCTTTTCTTGAAAACTGCAACACCATGAGATATAGTCACCTTTCTTGTAAGAAATTCTTAACCCCAGAGGAGAAAGAAGAACCATTTTTCTTCATCAGGATAAAGGCATGGGCTTCTTACATGTTTGCTCCTTCCGTTTCATAATAGAGAAATGAATGCACAAGTTATTGCCAACCAGAGACAAAAAATTAAGGCTATATGTGTTACTTGTAGTCTTGGATAAGATTATTGGACTTAAGCTATTCATTGTAGCTCTAACTATAAACTATTATGTCTTCTTTAAAATACATGTATTTTATTTATATATATATATATATATATACACATATCATGTATAGTAATTTCCAATTTGATTTAAGAAGTTAGGGCTTCACAAATTTTTTTCTTCCATTATCATGAACCCTCCCTCTAGCTTGGAGGATGTGGTTTATCTAGAAACTTCTTTTTTGGAGACGGGATATAGATTGGAAATGTTGTACATAGAAAATTTTGGTTTGAGGAAGTTGTATTAAAGTTCAAGTATTTCTTTTTTCAAGTTACTCTTACTATTTTTTATTAATTAACAAGATTTCCCTCTTATGTTTTCTATGGGTGCAGTTCAGTGAAGTGTCCTGAACAGGAGCAATGGAGGACAAACAGTCACTGCTGACTCCAGGGAATGTCCTGACTGTACTGTAAATGCCATAGCCCAGATTTCATTCTTCCTCATTTTTGTCTTTGAAATTGCAGCTGAGATACACCCCCGTTTATACAAATGTATTACATGAGGAGTACAGTCACTCAGCACCCATGATTAGGTGTCACCTCTGGCTGTCCTAATTTGTTTATAAAATTTGCCTCTACAAGAAGTGTATCTTCTTTCCTCCTGCTCTGTCACGGTCTTGCTGAGTTCTCTTTTCTAAGAGTCTGATGGAAAGGGGATTTTCAAACCATCTTCTCTTCTGAGAGCCAGGTGCCCATGGTTTCTGTGGATGGAACGAAGTCAGACAGATATCTTGAGTAAAGGCATTTTGCTGGATGTGTGGTATTCATTGCTGGATGTGTGGAATAGCTGAGTTAGGGCGTGAGAATAGTCTTTATTATCCCAACCATGAATTATTATGCTGTGAGCAAGAGGAAAATCCCAACTGGCTTTTGATAATGTTTTATTGTGTTTTTTTCAGCGTTTCATTGCAAAACTTGTGTTTACCACCATGCCTGGTGCTTGACTTTATTTTCACTGAGCCCAACAGAAAGTGGGCATTTTTAAAACTGTGTGAGACTGGAAATCTCAATGTTACTGATTTAGATTTAACATTAAGCACTGATAAAGACAGTTGCAATCTATCAATACTGAAGGCAGTTGAAATACTGTCATTTAATAAGAACACTACCAGAAGTCAGTTTATGCTCTCATGATAGTTTCAGATTATATGTAACACATTTTTAAAAATGTGAAGTACATTATCTTGGTTTATTGCATTACGTTATGGTGCAGGAATAAAACATTAATTATTTAAACTTCCTTTTTTATTTTTGAACTAGCTGTTTCAAGTATTTGTATTAACTTTGTTGCTGTTTTTTAATACATCACCATGAACATAGTTTTAAATAGAAGGAATAGAATTTCATTCTGTATGCCTTGAAGAAAACTGGAACAAAATGTATTGATTCTTTTTCTCTCGTGTGTGAGAAAAAGGGCAGTTAGTATAACTAGGCTAAATTGATGTGCAGTCTGGTAATCCTGGAACTTCCCAATCTGCTTATTCCAAAACTCCCTATAAAATGGAAAATAGTTCAAGCCAGAATGCTGTTTGCAATGCAAAAAATTGAGGTGTGGAAAAAAAGGCAGAACTATTAAACAAATAGCATAAAACAGTGTTAATTTGAGTCTTTCTGAGATGTGTTATTTTATAGAACTTTCTACCTTTATTTTTAATCTTGCTGTGTCAGTGCAGTCAGCACATCCTATCCTGTACCACTAACTATATTTCCCACCCAGTGGCAGGAAGAAGACAACAGCCTACTGGTGTATCTGTAGTGAAAAGACCAGAGCAAAATACTCTGCTTTAAGCGGGGCACAGCGTGGCATTTTCACTGACCATTGTCACATTTCTTGGTGTTGCAGGATGGATGGTCACAGTATCACTTTGTAGCCTCATCTTCCACAATAGAAAGGGATCGGCAAAGACCGTACTCCTCATCCCGCACGCCCTCCATCTCTCCCGTGCGCATGTCTCCGAACAACCGCTCAGGTAAGGCCAGGCTGAAGCTAAACCAGAGGTAAAAATCCATCACCGTCATTTTCCCTGACTTCTGGATTTGTTGTTCACTCTGGTGGAAGGGCCCACAGTGTATTCTTTACTGTCACCAAATTACCTGTTCAAAATAGGATTTTAATTTTTTTTCATTAGCAGCTGGTGAAGTTTTACAGAAGAAAGATTATTCTGCAAGGTTTTGTCATAAATTCCTCCAAAATGTTTTCTTGATGGGGATTACCCGACTAGATCTCAGGGCATTGGCATCCATTGGTAGCACCAGAAAATTCTGTTGCTCACTTTGCTAGTCATGAAAGCCACTATGTGGTTTAGGACCATTTTGCACACAGCAGAAGTTTAAAGACCCACATTACTTTTTTTGTCAGCTTTTATTCAGGGTAGGTGTGTATGCATATGCAAATGTAAGTTTCACAGATTTCTTCATAACCCCTATAGCATATTTACACCAGCTATTATCAATTCTGTATGATCTGCACAATGAACTAATGTATCTCAACTAATGCCATAGTGGAAATTAATTTTTCTATCTAGAAATCAGGTAATCTTTCCCTCGCTTTGCTCTGATGTAAAACCTACCTTCTTTAGATAAAGCCATTCCCAGTGAAAAATTTTCAAGATAAACAGAGTGCACTGACAGACTTTAGGTGGCCTTCTGCTGCTTGTTCAATCAAATGCTGTCATTCCATAGGTACACCAAGAGTTTAGGATTAAAATTGCCTAACTTATTATTTCCATTATGCCATAGTTTGTTTTTTAAGAAAATTGTTTTGTTAATTATCTAGAAGTTGCATCTTAGTCCTGCAGAGCAACAGTTGAGGAGATGTGAAAATGTAGCCAGAAGTACACTGAGAGCTGCTATTCTGTTTTAAAAATCTGCCATTACACAAAAGGGCAAAAAAATCTGCCATTACATAAAGGGCTCTTGTTCCTTTTTTTCTTCTCTAAAATCTCATCTTGACTGTAAGTGCAAGGTACTTGAAATGTCTGGCCCTGAGATCTTAGTTCTGTCTCTTGCCAGAGCCATCTTCTTACTTCTGTTACTCTAAATTTCGGATGAAATTCTACTGCCGTCCTCAGTTATCGTAAGACTGGAAAAGCACAAATAATAGTGGCTGTTTCTGAAGGAAGAAGAGCCCATGTCATTACATACCAGTCAGCTCAATGTCAGTCGAGAAAATTGCTGGAACAAATAATCAGAACCTGAACAGCTCAAAGGTAGTAGGAACATAAGATATTACTTGGCTCTAGGAGTATCTATTTCTACATAATAACGTAAGTTGCTGTATGTCTGGTAGTATCCATATCAAATGCAAGCATTAATTCAATACCAACTGCTCTTATTAAATCCATCTGAATTCCTGCTACAAGAATTTGCAGAAAGAAAAGTCAGAAAGCACAATATCCTATGATCAGTAAGACTCTTTCACTCAGCAGTTTTATGGAAAAGCCTAAGGCAAGGTAGCCAACAGTTCAGAAAACATGCTGTGTGATAAATAAAAAAAATTAATGAAAAGCATTCACAAGCAAAGAGTATTGTTTATTGCCAGAATGGCAGAATGCTGTGCTTAGAGCCTAGCTTGGGTCCAGTACTCCTCCGTGGTTTTAGTAATGACCCAGATAATATGCAAAAGTTACCTATTACCTTTGTGGGTGACAAAAACCTGGGAGAAACTCATGTTCTCTGATGGGCATTATTGAAATTCAAAGTGATCCTTAGAAATTGGAGATAATGTTCAAAGGGAAAAAAATAACCAATCCTTCAAAAATAAGTTATAAGGAGAATGTCTGACTAGGTGACATTTCCTAATTTCTAAAACTCTTTAGAAATTATCTGGGGATTTTTGTCAGTTGCACGCATGAATGGGAAGGTGGAAAAATTAGGATATGAGAATATACTGAATGGACTGTAATTGTTTAACTCAACTAAAAGAGACAGGAGATGGAGACAGTGGGAAGAGGTACACACCAAGTCTACAAGCATGTAACAGCCAGCCATGAAGAGGAACGGTGTGAACTTTTTCTGCTTTCAGAGCAGACAATTGGAAATAATGAGCAGCGAGGAGTCAGGATAGACATTTCATAGCAGTGGGGAAAGAAAGCACTGGAACAGACTGCTTGGAGCAGTTATGTGGTCTCTGTCATTAGAGATCTTTAGTTCCATATTAAAATCTGTCAAAAATTATGTTGGTATACTGGATTCTACCTTGGGATAAAGAGTTGAAGTAAAACGAACTCACACCATCCCATCCTTCCCTAGGACTGGGTGATAACTGAGTCCTTTAAGAATTAGAGCAGAAAAACATTATATCAATTTTCAGTCTAATATCAAGCAAAGTCTTCATCTTTGCTTCCAGTAAAAACTCTGAAAGAGGGTGGTTCTGCATTTTAATGCTTTCCAGAAAGTAGTTTTCCTCTCATGGGAAGAGCGAGGGAATTCCCACAGGGAGTAGAGAGAGATGATTTTATCTGTATCAATCAATTTTGTTCAAAATACGAGAGTGTTTATAACCATTACCAGAGTATGTGAAACAAAATGTGTCTCTCTGCTAGCAGGTTTTTCAAGGTTTGCATTCTGGCCTGCTCCCCATTAGACTCAAGCTGCCATTAGCTGATTTGTTAGTTTAACGTCATGTTTCTTTATATCTGCCGGATTATCAGCTTTAGATTTACATCACTATTGGCAAACAGTTTAAAAGCAATCCCCAATTCTAATGGCTTCATAAGAAAGAACATCTGTCCCGCATTTGCTCTGTAAATTTAGAAGCCAGAGCCAGCAAAATCAATCAAAGAACAATTCAACATCACTTGTGCTTCCCTACTCCATAGTTGAGTGCGAGTACTTCACTGTTGTTCAACTAAAAAATGTAACATAGTTTAGAGATGCTGAAAGATATGCCTCAAGGTCAAGCTTCACAAAGAGTTTGTATTGCATTTTTAATTCTTTTTCTTGTCCTTGTTTTTGAACAAAGGCGTTGTTACTGGTTTTGAGCTTCTTTTTACATAGCAAATACCTGGCTGGAGGCAGGGAAGTGTGTAGGGGAAAGCATCAGCACTTTAGTAATGTCTGTATCACTGTGCCCTTATGAGGCTCTGGGGAGCTCTGCCACTCATGCTGTGCTCCTCCTGCCCTCCGACACAGGGAAAGTGCACTTTATTTAGCAACAACTAAATATACTGAGGTCAGTTTACTTGAAAGCCATTATTTTTTCCTTTGTTTTTCTTCTTTTCCTAAGCATTGCAAACTCTAAGGCTTCATGATCAGTGCCAGTGATCACCTCCACATTCTTAAGTGTGTGAGACTAGTTCTTTTTTTTGTTACCTGTGCTTTCCTCCTTTAGCTGTACCATGAGTATAGGTGATGATGGATTTAGTTTTAATAAAAATAGCTTAAAGTAGCAGTTGTTGCTTTAATGGCAGTTACTCACACATATAGATATTAAAAGACAGAGAAACTATTTGAGTTACCTTTAATTGTTAGGCATTCTTTGATATATGTTTTCTAGGGGAAAAAGGCTTTCTTTTCTTCCCTTTTCCATTAGAATAATTTAATTGGCTTATTTTCAAGAGAAAAGGGAAGAAAATAATTTTATAAGGGTTTTTCCCACACAGTTGAAAGTTAACAGTCTTTTCAATGGAAATAAAGTAACCATTTTGAGGAAAAAATGGAAGTGCCCATACCAGAAAGTTTTGACAAGTTAAAGAAACTGAAAAGCAGAAGGAGAAAAAAAATACTGTTGTACTTTTTTTTTTTTTTTTTAATATCGATCATCTTAGATGTTGGATGCAAGTAAAAAGAAATTTACATTCAGAAAAAAAAATTATGTTTGCAGTTGATTGTCCAGTGAATACATTTGCCTTGCCCTTGAAATAACAGCATATCTTCTTTTCCTCCATAATGTGGTAGTGTTTCTTCAATGAGCTTCATGTTAGAAAACTAACAGATACAAACTTTACTGAAATGCCTACTCAAGAGTTAAACCTTACATTCAATCATATATGATTAAAAGAAGAAAAAATCCATTTTTGTTATCTAGCAAGTGCCCCAGCCTCACCTCGGGAAATGATCAGCCTGAAAGAAAGAAAAACAGACTATGAATCAACTGGAACTAACGCCACTTACCATGGAAGTAAGGGAGAACACACTTCTAGGAAAGACACCATGACAGGTGAGATTTTGCTTGCATAGCATGTATAAAAATCAGCTGTGGTAGAACATGGATTTTATAGGATTGCCTGGGCTTGCTGCACTGTGGAAGAGTCAACCTGCTTTGGTTAATTCCCAAGTTTTAGCCACCTTGAGAAATACAACTGAATATATATTTGAATGAATACAACACTATGTGAAAATGGTTCTTCACAGAAGAAAGACTCTAAATCAAATTTTGCATGTCGCTTTTAATTTTACATTTGTTTTCATTTCAGAAGGAAGTTGGTTGATCACTTTGAATTAACTGGTATATTTGAGCATGTGCAGTGATCCCTAACATCTGTCTTTTGCAGGGAATGCTCTCCAGGATGAGTTACCTTATTTTGTATATCAGTATTCATAGGAAGTTTGTGGCTCTTTGTAAAGTTTATCCATGTTACTTTCTCAGCAGGGCTGATTCAAATGCAGTCATTTTCTGTGTATGTTGTAGCATCTGTTGCAGGTTTCTCTCAAGGCCTCTCTTCCCTGGCGAGCTCATTAATGTCTTAGCATTTCAGTAATTAGGAAATTTGGAGTGCTTTTCCCAGTGCTGTACCTCTTCCTGAATTCTCTTGCAAAATACATGTTGGTCTCCATCACCATTGTACAGGCTGATATAACCATTATTGAACTTTTTGTCACATTTATACAGTACCAAGCATCACAGTCTCCTCAAATACTGCCTCAGGGCAGGCAAAAAATCCCAGTGAGAAGTCTGAATGCCTGTTACCTTCTCCCATGCCCTCTGTAGAGGTCTTGCTCAGAGGCAGAATGGGTTGCTTACCAGGAACATGGTGACTCAGCATCAATCCATCCATAAGATCCATCTTTCAAGGCTGTATTCAGGATATGAAGATACTCACACTGTATCTACTATGTTAAATGGCATTATGTAATCAAAACCTAAAGAGCAGCCTTGGAACTTGTGTGAAAATGCAATATGGAATGCTAATTAGCCTGAAGGTGAAAATTTGAAGAGAAGAATGACAGTCCAAGAGCATTTGGAAGCCACAGAAATTCGGAGTGTCCTGAATGACTTCTGGGAGGTACTATGGGAATGTGCAGAAGATTCAGTCAAGGTACTGCATTTCATGTGTTTGTAATGTTTTGAGTGTTTCATAGTCACTGCACGAGGTAGTTTTCTATAACAGTTCAGTGGCCCTTATTTGGTTGATTGTGAAGGACAGCACTGATGTTTTTTCAGCCATTTGTCAAGGACCCATAAAGGGTGAATCTCAGGAATAAGAGCATCAGGCTGAAAAGGAAAAGGCAGAAACAGTAGTATTTTGTTCTAGCTGCATCTGTAAATTCAGACTAGCAACTTATATCAGGAAGTTCACCAAAATACAGTGTCTCCATGCTGAAAATTTGGATTTCCTTGCATATAGTCTTGCCTCTCTCCACACATTAAAAAAATGGACTTTTCTTTTTTTCACACCCCTTTACACTTTTTTTTTTAATGTAGTGCTTCTCTTGTCTGATTCCTACTTCCCTTATTTCCTTTCTCTCGCAGTATGATTTTCAGATTGTAAAGTTTGTACTGCCTCAGCAATCTTTACTTCACTTTGATTTTTCCATTGTGTTTTCCTCTAATATTGTCTTGTATTTTGTCGATTTCTGTTGATTATTTGGGTGGGCTTTTGGTAAGGAAACTTGAAACCCTTAGCATCATGCTCAGCTATCAACTGTCTTTCCAGCTCCTGAGCTCAGTGAGGGGGGGAAAAAAATCAAACAAATTCAAATAAAAAAATGTAGTATTTCACAATCTTACATGACCAATGTACAAATAAATATGGAATTAACAAGTAACTTTCTCTCTTTCAGATCACCAAATCTCTGCACGTTTGGTCTAAACTCAAATTAAACACCATTATAAGAACAAAAGAAAATTACAGAAGGAGTTTTGCTCGTCAACATTCAACATGGAATTTGTGTAACATGACTGTAGCTCATTAAATAATAAATACTTTATTTAAAAAACCATATAAAGTCAGTATTTGTGATTTTGTGAGACATTTTGACTTTGCTTTAGTGGCCTAATACAAGCTCATACAGCAAGTTTCTTGCGATGCCTGTGTTTCATTTTGTGCATCAGACAGTGCATTGCAGCCAATACATCCCCGTGGATGGGACTTAGATGAATGTTTTCTCAGGTTCCACCTGGCACACACATATTTTGATCTGCTCTTCTGCTTTGGTGCCAAGCTGATGTATTACACAAAGCTTTCTTTGACTTAGGGATTTTACACAGAGCGTAAAACCACAGCTGTAGTCCCAATTTATCCATGACTGTCTCCATGCTCTTCTCCAAAGCTCTTCTCAGTTTAGAGTTGATAAATTTTATGACCTTTGGGCTGGGACTGAAATGAAGGTTTTTTGATGGATTTTCAAAGTAGGAATGTTGGCTTCCTGCCATCCTGAGGATTTGTCAGGAAATCTCTGGGGAAAATGGAGAATCTATGAAGTAAACAGTTTGGCTGAAGGTGATAACTTACATTGATTTCATGAGAACAGATAAAAAAAGAGGCACAGTATCAAAGTTTTCATTGCCCTCTTCACAGGTTTATGATGCCTTTTATATGTACTGTCCATTTTCTCCTCTCTGTAGAAAATAATAACCAATTATAAAATTTTGTCACCTAAAGTATATTTTTAAGACAAAAACTATTATATTCCATTTAGGAAAATGGGAACTGTAAGGGCACATGATAACGTTATTTATGCCATGGTGTTTTCTTTCAGAACAGGGAAGATAAGACTCCTGTATACCATCATGGTACTCTTTCTTTGAGGTTTCTTTTACTTTTTTAGTTCCTTCACTGAACTAAAATGTACATCATAACCAACATGCTATGTCTTCTCTTCCAGCAGTAGAAAAAAACTTCTGATTAATTTATTTTTGCTTTGGTTGTGGAGAATCAATCAATCAATCATGAATACTTTTGTTATTTAAACTTAGTGGCAAGTCCATGCATATTTGGAACACAAAATACTACCATCAGGTGTTACAGGTGGTCAGGATTATTATTATTATTATTATTATTATTATTATTACTTTCAGAAATGATAATGTGCTGTAATCTTTTCTCATGCCCTTACCTCATTTTTCACTGTGCAGGAAGGTGGCAGTTGTAGTGACAGGTAATGATCTCTGTTACCTAAGATTTGTGAGGTACAGAAGCATTTTACTTTACTGTGTTGAACTATTTTTTTTTTAAATGGAGACCTGCTGCTAATAGCAGAAAAAGCAGGTTGTGTGATACCAGATGAGGATGACTACCTGTCCAGCTGAGATGTCCTTTCTTACTATCACTTTGTGTTCCTGAGGGCAAAAGGCTAGCATCTTGTTATTCCAAAGTGTCTGTAAATGTGTTCAGAATAAGCACTTCTAAGAGCTGAAAGCTGAATGTTAAACCATGAACCGAGTGACTGGGATATATGGGGATGAATTTGGTCAATGACATCTTTGTCACATAAACCACTGATTAACATAATTTTCAATTTTAGTCATCTTTTAAAAAAACTGCTATAGGGAACTGTGTGACTTCTTTTTTAACCAGTATCACCTAGAAGACTGAACAGAAGGGAGAAAGACAGGTGTTTTTCTGTAATGTCCTGTATGCAATTGAACCTCAAAGTACTGCAGGTTGATCATAGTATTCATTTTAGAATGCTCACAATTTTACCTACCAGAAAGTGCCTCCCCAGTATTATCATGTACTGATGTTTAGAGACTGCATAAAATACGCACATGAACACACACACTGATCACTCCTCTATTAATTTAATTTTCAGCTAGTTCTCACGTCTCTGTGAAGAAATGTGGCTGCGGAAATATCTCTGTTTCTTACTCCTCTCACTCCTTTCCCTTCTCTTCCCACTTTTATTTTAAAAAATATTTCATTGACATTCTATTTGTTTTACAATTTTTAATGATGGTAAATATACAATATTATCAGGAAAATTTTGATATTAACCACACAATATCTGTCCATTCATCTAGCTCATTCTCTCCTTTCTTGTATATTTGTCCTCTGCTTTTGGACAGCAAAAGTCAACTGCTCACTGAAACATGGCAGAGTGGGAATGGAGTTCCCAGGGATTCCTCCTGCATGTTCAGAAGCAGGTACTGGAGCAGGGCTACATTCACTACTAGCAGCTACATTGCTTGACTTATATTTCTGTCAGAATCAGAATTACCTCAACCTCCAAGCTAGCCTAAGCCAAGATTTCTTATTCTTGAACTCCTGGCATTTATTTTCAAGCATTTTACATATCATTGTTTTTGTTGCTTTAAGAAAAGATTACTAAGGATTTGAGGGGTTTTTGTTTTTAAACTTTGGAATTTGTTTTCCCATCACTGGATTGAAATCAGCAACACAGAGCTTGCAACTATTTTCATAAGCAGAAATTATCCATTTTCCATTGCAGGATATGTGGTCCAAGAGACCGTAAAATTTCAGTCTGGTATGTGACATTTGTGAGCACATCAGTGCAAATGTCACAGTAGTGCACTGGACAGCTACACACCAACTCCGAACTATTTCTAGGTTTATAATAGTCATGGCTAATAGCAGCACATATGTACCACATGTCTTTTTATATCTCAGTATGGAAAGGTCATGACCTCCCTCCTAATGTCTAGTTGCCTGAAGGAACAACATCCAAATTAGCATGTGTCCAGTTTTCTATTTTTCATCAGATTCTTCATAATACCCTCAGTTGCACCTTGTACCAGTCTTTTGCTCTTGACATCAAACAACCACGAACAGCACTGACCTGTCTGAACTCAGTATGTCCAGTCATGTCTGACTAGAAACTCACATGCATGAAACTTCAATCCCATTTATCTTGGCACATATGTTCATAAAAGCAAAATGGTTACAAGAAGTTCTTCCTCCATCTATGACAGTCCAATACATTGAATATCACTTTAATGTTTTTTCAAGAACTAGGGCTTCACAAAATGGAAATCTGAAACAGTTGAGTATCTTTAGATCTTGAGAAGAGGAATTTGTATAACAAAACTTCTTCTGGCATTTTGTGGGACAAGCAAGAAAATCAGAACAACAGCATTAAAAAGATGATATCAAGGAAAGATCTGGCAGCTGTACTACTGAGAGTCATATTGTCATGAGATGCACCATAAAGAGCAATGTTGATGCAAACTTCTCCAATACCAAAGACTCATCAGGAGGGGTATTTTCAAACACTACAGTAAAGGCTGCAGCTGGAATAAAAAGAAACCCACTGAAATAAGAGTCAAGTTTCAAAATTCCCTTAAGTGACAAAATTTAACCTGAACAGTGAGAACTTCTGCAGATCATTGTAGAGGCATTAATGTTGACAACCAAAGAAAACTACCCAAGCACTAGTTTCCATCATTTCACCTGTTTCTATCTGTTACAGCCTATTGGCATACAGGTAGAATTAAGAGTATCTAGCACTAGAGGAGCACAACCAGCATCTGTCACTAGAGTTCATATTCTTGCCACCTTAAAAAATGGGGTCATTCTGCACTTGGAGACCTCCATGGCTCTTCTCCATTTCCTACACAGGGCTCTGCGCTTTCTTAGTTATTGCATCCAGCTCCTCAAAGAACAAGAGGAGTTTCACCCCTATCAGTTAATGGTTGTGAAATGAAAAGTCTATTTTTCCAGCTGTTAGAGCTCATCAAGCCACAATATAAGCTCTGTCTTTATCCTGTTTTCACAAACATAGTGCAGATCTTCAAGAAAAACCATCTGAGATCTGTAAAGCAGCAACATGGAGCGGTGCATCAAACTGACAGAAATTATACCCCTGCATGGAACCCATGGCAGATGGGACAACCAGAATTTATGTATTCCAGTCAGCTTTGGCTGAAGGCCATGCCATTCCTTTCTCCAGAAAGTGTGCTGTGGTGAGAGGAAAGGTAGAGGAAGTTTCCCATGCAGATGTCCATGCTTGCCCATTGCCAAAGGAAGAAAGAATGCTTACATCTTCGGTAATGTGGTTCTTCCTAGTGATGTGACTAGCATGGATCCCGTGTCCAGCTTTCAGCTTGGATGCCCAGCGCTTGCTGTCACAAGTTTTGAGCTGTGAAAGTATTAAAAGCCACTCTTGGTGCCTCCAGGTTTTATGCCATTGCACAGAGTCCTGAGAGTAGTCACGAGCCATGTGTTTCAGTTCCACTCATGACTCTGATTCACAGCTACTCAATTTTTATTTTCAGGCCTGTTCTTTTATAGTAAGAGTCCTCACAACAGCATTCAATCATTGGTTAGAATGTCTGGAAAGTTAATAATGCATGAAAAGTGTGCAGCAGCCACACAAAATGCTGCATTCATAGTCTTACAAATATGAGAAGTAACTATAATCTTTCAAGTCCTACCAGCAAACTAAGCTTCAGCTACACTGCCAAGTCAGAGGGATCAGTGGAGTCAGCTTTGCAAGGAAAATCTTTTGCTTTTCATTTGGGGTTTTTTGGGATGGGGTTGGAAATAAATTTTTGCAAGACTGTTTATAATCCTCCTTCTCTTTAGAAATACTTCCAGTTTCAAACTCATAGCTCAGTTTTGTCTGTGCATTTGAGTAGTAGGACATCTGAGAAGAAAATGACAGCAGTGATGGCAGTTGTGTATTTGAGACTATCTTGGCCAGACCTCTTCAGTATAACTGCATATTACTTTTTGCATAACTTGTTAGTCACTTATGCTTATCACTTTATGCTGGAATGATTTCATGATAAAGCAAAATGCGTGTAGGATTAATAATCCACATTGTCCCACTGAAGCGAAAGAACTGAAATGTTCCTTAATCTCAATATTTACAGCTGCTGTTTGTCTCATGTGTTACATAAGCCCATCTATAACCTGAAATTTATTATTGAATGCTAGCTTTATTTGAAATTATTTTGTTGATGCATATAAGAAGTGCACAAGATTGTTATGAACATGACATGGAGCCTGTTACCATTAATAAATGAATACCAAAGAGACATATGTACACCAAAGCAAAGATGATGACCGTTCAGTGGGAGGAAAAGCCTGCAGATGCTTTTAAAGACTTTGGTGTGTGGGAAACTGGCTTTGTATGATGTATTTAATGAAGAATTCACTTTGAGGCCAAAGAGGTATGTTTGGTAAACCTGCTTTTTCTCTTTCTGCAGCTCAGAACACTGGAATCTCAACTTTGTACAGGAATTCGTATGGTGCACCTGCTGAAGATATCAAACATAACCAGGTAAGTACAGAGATTAAAATGTTACTGTTCCAGGTAGCAAAAGATCATGGAAATGGGAAAAAATACCAGACATTTAAAAACCTCACAAATAAACAGATTGCCTCATGTAAAATTTTACTCCTATGTCCAAAAAAACACCCGTGTTTGAATATGGAAAATGAAATGGGGTCCTGAAGGCCAGTTATTTTTTGATAGCAGTTCTAGAAATAGAAACTAGAAACTGGAGTAGTTGCACTCCTTTGTGCAGTTGTAATATCAGGCCGAAACTTTTAAGATCACTTTTGTGGGACTGCTAAAAGTGGTGAACTTAGACAGCCTTTCTCAATCCCTGCATAGAGTGCAATGCAAATATTTGTTTGGAACAAATGTCATGGAGTTTGGGCCACAGCAGTGCGACTGTTCCTGCCATCTTGAGGGAGCATCACTAATATGTGCAGAGCAGTAGGATCCACAAAGTGTTCTCGCATCGGTGTCTGAGCATCAGTATTCCTAGTGATGACCATCTGAGGAATGACAGGCTACCTCATTTTGCAGTCACAAAGTCTGCCACCTTACAGAGGTGGCCTGAAGCAGAAGATGGTCTTCTAGGATAGTCAGCATGTGTTTATACGTTTCAGATGTCAGTAAAGTCCCGACTATTAAATCAGAGATCCACTAGGGATGTCTGAAAAAAAGCATGGCAACCTAAGGTTAGAGGACCGTCTGAGATTTATTTTTCTGCTTATCAAAAACATTCCAGCTTCAAGGTACCAACAACACAACATTGTCAAAATGAAGTGTTGAGGAGGTGTTAAGATGCTTCTGCTTAACAGTAGCAGAAGAACCCATTTCAGGGTACTTTTCTCATGTCCGTGCCCTGAAGACTGAATGGTTTTTAAGGATCTGGTGTCACCTCTTCCCTTAAATCTCACTTCAGTCAAAGGCAACTACAAAATGTTTAGCATTTTTGGAGTGTAACTTTATTACATTCAAATTCTTCAAGGCTGAGTTTTGGTCACCAATATTTGCATTATACATCTGCAAGTTACATACAGACTGTAGTTATGAAAGTGAAATATAAGCTATGCTGCATGAACTGCTTTTGACATAAACCAGCATCTTTTGCAGCAATAATAATAAATAATAAATGTATATGATAATGACAATGCTACTAAATAAATGTAAAAACTAAAACGACAAGGCAGAGCTGTGGAATTATTTCACTATTAAAGCAGTGCTTTGAGCAGAAGTTAAGATAATGCAAAATTTTGTATTTTTAGCATGAGAAACATGAGATTTACTCCTTCCATGCTTATTGTTGCCTACAACAAGTTGTATCTAACAAGCTGTGGGTATTGCTGTCTTTCAGGTTTCAACACAGCCAGTTCCACAGGAGCCCAGCAGAAAAGATTATGAACCATATCAGTCATTTCAGAATTCAACAAGAAACTATGACGAGTCCTTCTTTGAGGACCAAGTGCATCATCGTCCACCTGCAAGCGAATACAACATGCACCTGGGACTAAAGTCAACTGGCAACTACGTCGACTTCTACTCAGCTGCTCGTCCCTATAGTGAACTTAACTATGAAACAAGCCACTATCCAGCCTCTCCCGACTCCTGGGTTTGAGACTTGGGCAGATACAAAAGCTCCAGGAACTGTGCATGTGCATGCATACCACGAGACATTTTTTTTCCTGCAAATTTAGTTTGTTAAAGCCTGTTCCATAGGAAGGCACAGATAACCAGTATGGAAAAAATTCAGAGATTTTTTTAGAAGGCTAAAAGATATGAAAGCTAAACCTGGGAGTAATTAGAAAGAAATATATATATACATATATATTTTACAGTGTGGGGCAACTTTACTGTTGGCCTGTAGAGTTTAAAGTTCAGTGCTGTATATTGAACGTGGCTGAAGGAAGGAGGAAGAACATGACAGTGGATCTGGGTCAAGAGTTAAGCACAAGTTACTGAGCAGCGTACATACTTTATGGGGAACAGCTTCTCACACCTTGTTTAATATCCTCATTCATTGTGAATCTAGGCTTCAAGTTGCATTTGGGGTTTCCTCTGTACAGCAAGATGTTTCTTGCCTTTTGTTAATGCATTGTTGTAAAGTATTTGATGTACATTACAGATAAAAAAAAAAGGTGCATTGTGTATATTACACCAATGCCACAGTGTTTCTTCATCTATGGTTCTAAATATTGCTTCAATTTCAAATTTTGAAAGATGTATGAATTTCCAGGTTTTTGTTTTCTTTTCCCCGGTGCGTTTTAACAAAAAAAAATTCAAAAAAATCAAAAAAACAAAAAGGAATATTTAGCAGTATTGTTTGTTCTGATATGTGACTTTGTTTGTGGCAACTCAAAAAAAGGCATTCAGCAGTTTCTGACAATTAACATTCATCATTCCACACTCCTTGTCAACAAAGTGCTTTTTCACTGCCTAAAATTTTAGATGTAGATATTTGAAATAGATTTTTTTCATTTATACCAGTTTTCTTTATGATGATACAGTGTTAAAAGAAAATAAATTACAATTGATCTGTCATCCATATTTGCTAAGAATGTCTATTTCCAAGAACCTACCATACAAATACACATTCTTGCTCGTGTGTGTTCACGTATGCATAGTAGTCCGTGTGCGTGTTTGAGTGTGTGTGTTTGTGTGGCGTAAGACTTCTTCTCATCCAATGTTCTCCTTGTTAAGCTTCAATTTTTGTTTGATTTTTCAGTTCTTTTAAACAGTGGAAACTCCAGTATGTGCTTTCTCTTACTCACTTCCGTAACCATCAGTAGCAATTCAACATTGCTAGGCCACATGCTCACAAAAGAAGGGGTAGCTGATTTTTTATTACCAACGCCATCACCCTTAGGTGCCATTTCCTTTAAAATAACATCTTTTGATCTCCTCTTAAGGAAATTTGATTACTCTCCAGCCACCAACCAGTAAGTGCTCAAGGAAGGCAGAGTTTGATCTTGCCATCTCCCTGAGGGAATGAAAAACTGAGACCCATCAGACTTTAATCTGGACTCTCCAAACTCTTCAGAGTACAGAAGGGTCCAATTCTTGAACCATTAGGACAATCATTTATTTTAACTCATACCAAAAATAAAACCCAACACCCAGAACACATTCCTCAAATATGATAATAAAGACCATTTCTGTGCATTTAAAGTGAATTTCTAAAAAATGTAAGGGACAGAGAAATTTTTTTTTTTTAATTTTAAAAGTAAACAACAGCTACATAGGCTAGGAGGCCAGAAGAGCTGGCATATTCATCTTAGCTCTTGTAATGCTGGAAGGAAAAAAAAGAAGCATTTCTTCATTTCTGTGATTCAGGCAACAAACAGTTCAGCGTACAGTTTTCAGAGCATAAGACCCACCACTAATGGAGTAGTTGTAAATTGCTTAAATTGCCAATAAGGAATTTGTTTTAGGTTGCAAACATTTCTGTGGTTAGTCACTGTAATAGTTTTAACATCACCTGGCACACTTCTGGCTGTGCCCAGGGGGAGAAGTCTCTCACAAGTCATCACCTGCTCTATAGGACGCAGCCCAAGTAGTTCATGCAGGCAGGTATTGTGATTTAGAATTGGTTTATTGGTAATCTAGGACTATAGTTTAATCTTTTGGGCAGCTTTTCCCAGTGTACGATATGTAACCTTTGCTCTTTGTAGTAAACAAGGGGGAAAAAATAGCATGCAAAAAAATTTTTAAAAAATTTCAGAAAGGGTGGGTGGGAGGGGCACAGTGGGCCAGATGTATAGTGAGGTAGATAAAAATACTATTCATAGTTTTGGACACAGGTTGTTTATATTTTATTTATTACATTGATTTTAATAAGTGACATTTGCAGTGCTCTTTTGAACAAAGCACATTTTCAGTATAAAACCTTTTTTTTAATAAAGAATGTCACTCGCAACTGGAAGTTCTTCCTGACTGCCTGACAAACAGCAGGCTGGTGCAACTCTCCAGGCACAGGTTTGCCAACAGGCCGAGGGGATGCATCGTTCTGTTTGAAGTTCTTAGGACAGGAGATTATTGTAAGTTGGATATATTTCCATTCTTCAAACTACTGAAATGCCCACATTACCCTCTTTCAGCTCCTCTTAGGAATTACTTGGAGTCAGACTTTGACCATTGCTCAAGTGAGAGATTCTGGATTGATGATGTGGCATAAAATATACCTTTTGTCTATACTTTGTGTTGGTTTGTTTCCATTTTTCTGTAGTGGCAAGTGCTCCGACTGGTAACGTTCACTCTTGCTGTACTGGGTTTTGAGAAGGTGTTGAATTACCTGGCTTCTTTTCCAGGTTTGGAAATACAACACTGCTGCCATACTGAGCAAGATATATATGATGCATTCTTTTTAATACTGAGGAAAGTATCATTACCTATTGCTGTTCCCTTCATTCTTGTACTAGATCACACACAGAAATAGAGAAGAAACAAAACTGTTTAAAAAAATGTATAAAATGCAATTGATGTACTGTAAAATGTCGGATTTTTTTTTTTAACAAGCTTCGTATTAGAATCTTGTTCAGCTGTGTAGAGCTATATAAATCTCACTGTTTTATTAAATGCTGTTTATGGTCTGGAAGGAATGGTTAACCTATCTCAAGATTTAACAAATTTGCACTAACATGAGCAATATTGATTTGAAAAAAAAAATGAATTCAATATTTGAAAGATAAACTATGATTTTAAAGGTATATTAACACTGAAAGTACATTTTGACAAATAACATATTTAAGCCCAAAATATAAATGGCTATGTCAGATAACACAAAAGAACTATAACAATATAGATTGAGAAGAAAAAAAAGTGTTTCACTGTACATGTTGCTAACATGTACAAAGACAAACTCATATTGACGTATTTTCTATTAATAAATCCTACTGTATTGTGGAGAATCGCTGGTCATAGTGCAGTATGTTTAAACTCAGAAGTTGACTCCGTAGAAGCTGCCCAGCTTCACACAGCAAACAGATCCTTGTGATTTAAGTATTTTAAGTATTAATCAGATACCTAACTTTCAGCTCTGAAGTCAGTCACTGTCCCCTCCCTCTCCACAAGGTTGATGAGCACAAGCTGCTTTACATCAACCAGCCAAGGGGAAAGATATTTTTGAGAGCACCCAGTTCACCCCTAATTATGTCTGCAAGGGTTCAGCTGCCACCACTAGTAGAGAGAGTTTATCTGCACCCCTAGAAAAAACCTGGAAACCTCAAGGCTGGTGCCACTGGATAGGAACATGCTGTAAAATATATGATCTTGGCCACAGGTTACATCGACCACAGCCAAGAAACAAAGAGCAAAACATTAATTTACTTGTGCACTGCTGGAAGACCCAGCACACGGTGCATATAAAGGCTCAGGAATAATTGTTTCCAGGGTTCCATGAGCTTGCAGAAGCATCTCGCCAGGAGACTTGCAACTCAAATCAGAAATGCTGACTTTTTTTATACCTTGGCACAGCACAGGCTGTGCATGCCAGTGCATGGCAAGGGAGGCTTTCTCATCTCCTCTGTCACTGTTACTCATCTTCTCCTGCCAGCAGACAGAAGAGCCCTGAGTTTAGAGTTATTGCTTGTATCATAAGTGGGAGAGATGGAGACAGCAATCTGAACCAGGGGGAGGAAGCAGAAGAGCCTAAAAATACACTCAGTGTGTGCATGAAGACAGATCCTCACCCATGAGATTTTATGCAGCAAGATCTTCAAATATTACCATCAAGTTAATGCAATGAAAATTTAATAGTAGCAGTGTGATGCACACAAAACTTTTATGCTGGAAAAGTGGAAGGGAGCAACAGAGAGCAGTCACAGGTCACCACTGGGCACTTCCAGCTTCAGCCAGCAGATGTTGGGCATCTGGGCAGAGACTGCTTACTGCTGTGAAGGAGAGGGATGACTCGAAGAATAACTTTAGGTCCAAGCCTTTCAGATTCAGTCAAAACATTAGTTAAAACAACATTAGTTAAAACAGAGGCCACTTCTTGCAAACGTGCCCCTTGCCCCACCGTCCTCAGTGGCAGAGTGAGGTTACCCCTAGCAGACAGATGGTGCACAGGGGGGACAAGCCTATCAAGGGCCTGCCTGGCTTGCAAAGGCTCTTTTCTCTCAGCTGGAAAATACCTGGTGCAGGTGTGTGTCTGACAGCTGCCAGAGCCAGGGCTGAGCTTGTTCAACAGCTGCAGCCACTTTCAATTTGAAGTCCAGCATTTTCCCTGGAGGACAGATGGGCACCAACATCTGCCAAAGAGCTGTGCAATCCTGGCTCTTCCCCAGGGACTAGACAGTTTCTAAATGATGGCCTGAAGCCAGTTTCAGACATTTAGGCTGAAAGGGAGAGATTTGAGTTTCATCCCTAGGCAAGGGGACTGAAGCCTGCGGTTGTTACCTGTAAGGAGAGGGGCATCCCCACCTTCCAGGCCGTTTGGAAACACGAGAAGAGAAGAGCTGTACTGGCTATCACACACCTTCTGACAACCTGTGTTAGGAGCACAAGCTTCAACTTGTGCTCTGCTCTTCTGAGGGCCAAACCAAACAGTTCCACATAACACAAACATTTTTACTTCTTCCTTCCCAGTGCTCCCCCTGGGTTTTGCACCATCTCAACTGGGACACATCAGTCAAAAGAGCAGCACACCACAACCCTCTGCAAGTCCAGCAAGGCACGTGCATGGGTACTGCTGCTAGTCAGGTGCACTGCTCTAGCAGGACACCATGCCAATTCATTGTTCTTAAACCTAATTCTCAATCAAACTCACTTTAGTATTTTTAATGCAATTTTAAAAGCAGTTTCCTTCCTCTGTGAGCATTGGTATTGCCTTGCCAGAAGAAAGCACATGCTAAACTCTTGCAACCTATAAATGTTTAGCTTATACCCAATTTCAAAGCCCATGGAAGTCCCTGGAAATATTTCCATCAGCTTCAGCAGGCCCAAGTGAGAACAGGTGAAGAATTGGTACAACCTTCTCAAAGGAGTACCTCCTCATCAAGGTCACTCTCGCCAGCATATCAAAGGCTTCAACCTTCTAATAGCTAACAGGAGGAAAAAGTTACTTGCTAGTACCCATCTGTCACAATTTACTCTAGAGCCTTTGCCTTTCTGCACTTTTACTTTCATTGCTTTCAGAGAATGACATAGATAAAAAGTACTCACAGTGACTGATAGTTGCAGTTAATTTCAGTAGTTGGATGAGTAGTTTCATATGCTGAAATATTCTTTTCCAAGCAGGTAAAATCTGAAACTTGCCACTAAACCTAGGAAAGCAAAATGGCAGTGGTTTGCTGATTTTTTTTTTACTTTTTTTTCACAAAGTCAATTAAAATAGTAACTCTGGCTATGGGGGCTGATTTTTACAAAATTTATTTATTTTACATTAATGTTACATAGGCAGAAAATGTTGATAACTAAACATCAAGAGAGTAAGTTGTTTAATAACATCAAGTCTGAAGAGAAAATTTGTGGCATGGAATTCAGGCTACTGTGTGCAGGCAATATCAATTATTACCTCTGTCATCGAGGGAGAGAGAGAGAAAAGAAAGCCTCTACCACCATTTGATGCCTAACATCTTCTTTAGCAAATATAAGTCCATTTTGGAAAATACTTCTACTCTTTCCTTCAGAAAAATAGCACCAAAAACCAACACACAAAAAAAATCACCCCAAAACCTCTCAACTTTTCCTTAAGCTACCCAGGGTTTGAGTTTTGTATTGGGGTGGCAGGAGGGGAGGAGAATTTGCACTAAATGCAATATTTGAGCAATATGCTGTGTAGCTTTTGTTTCTGCCTAAGGTTTGTGGATGTGGGCAAGAGCACCACCCACTGTAGTGCTGTAGCAGCATTAAGCAAATCAAAATATGCCAAATAGCAGCTGCATTGCCAAATGTGACAGCCACCACTTCCAATACCCTGGCTGCCACTGCAGGCTTGTCATCACGGGAAAGAAAAGAGTGTCAGCCTCCTGTTACACAGACCCAGCAGCGATAAGGCGAGAGTGAAAGGAGCGAGCGGTGCGCAAGCTGCTGAGAGCACACAGGCTGCCCGAGGACTGTCCCCACCACAGGGCTGAGTGGGACAAGCTGGGCCAGCCTACAGCCTGTGGGAGCACCACGGGCAGGAGGATGTGGGGCTCAAGGGTGGGCACAGTGGGCAAAATTGGGTAGAAGTGTCTCAGAGCTCAGCAGGGCACATGCGCTGGGGCCAAGGAGCTGGTGCTGCCCTGAGAATGCTGAGGGTGCTACAGCTTCAAGAGACTCAGAGCTGACCAGGCACTGCTGCCTTATTCTGCTACTGCAGCTCAGCCAGGGACCTTCCAGTCCAGATTTTTGCTTTACTTTCAGTCAGAATGGTTTAACAGGTGACTTGTTTGAGTTTTTTTTTTCTTCTGGTTCTTTTTCTAGCAATGCAACACTTCATAGAATCATGGAATGGTTGAAAGGACCTTAAAGATAATTTAGTCCAAATTCCCTCTCTTGGACAGGGATACCTTCCAGTAGACCAGGTTTCTCAGAGCCCCATCCAGCCTGGCCGTAAACACTTCCAGGGTGGGACATCCACAACGTCTCTGGGCCACCTGTTCCAGTGTCTCACCAGCTTCACAGTGAAGAATTTCTTCCTAACATCTAATCTAAATCTCCTGTCTTTTAGTTTAATACCACTCCACTTGTCCCATCACTATCTGCCTTTAGTTAGAATGGTTTAAGAACTTACCTTTTGGGTTCTCTTCAGTTTCTTTGTAATAATGAAGCAGTTGTTACTGTCCACTCCAATTGCCAAAACCCAGGTGCAGCTCCAATGCTTGCATGTCAGCAGCTCAGTCTGCTCTGCACTCACAGTTTATCTGTAGCATAGTGGGAAAAAAAAAAAAATCTCAGTTCCTAGATTACATGTACTGAACAAAACAAGGGGGTGTTTAAGTATGCATGGCTTGCTGGTGCATTAAAGCCTGGGCACAGCTCCCAGCCCTGAGTGCAGGCACACAGCAGGAGATGTTGGGCAGGCAGCTGCAGACTGCCCAAAGTGGGGACACCCTGGCCCCAGAGGGGACACCCTGACCATGGCTTACTCCACAGTCCCCACTGAGGAGAAAAGCATATGGACATCTGTAGTGGCTTTTTAAGTTATCATGGGGGGAATGTAAATCTGGGAACCAGTGACCAGGAGATTTAACACTACAGTTGTTTACACAATAAAGTGTGAGCTATCCTTCCCACTGCTAAGGTCCATAGTTTGGCAGTTTTGGGGTTTTTTTATTTTATTTTATTAATACAGTTTAGGGCAATAACATTTTTGATGCAGCCACCTGTGGAATATGTTTTGAATAAGCAAAAAGAAAAGTGACATTAATAAATACAACTGAAAAAAAAACAGTCGAAGACAAGTTGGTTTGATTTCCTAAAATTTGATGTATATGTGTAGTTTAAGATAATGACTTGGTTCAACAACACTGTGATGTAAATGGAAATTATGTACTCTAATAGACTGTGAAATTCCAGGTCTATCAGCAGTGTATCCTATACATAGTTAATTAATGACTGTTCAAATCAGCAAAATTACGGTTAAAATGTTAAAAGACAGGAAGATTGTGTAGCTGCTTCATAAAGTGACAGATGATGGCTGTCATTCATGTTGTCTCTGACATGCCACAGTTTAAGTATGATTTCATGCTTGTCTGCTGTATTAACTTTGATTTTAAAAAGAAAACTAGTTTTATAAACCAGAACACCTTCAGTCACAACTAAGCCTGACCTGCTGGACTGAGGGATGTAAAAAGTGGGAAATGAACTATGTAGTCTTTTATTGTGTTTCCAGTACCATGTCCAGAGATCATGAATTATCCCAGAAAAACCAGGACTGTCTTACTTCCAGGGATTTACTCTGTTCCTTGCTGATGGCACTTACTGCCTCTCACAAGACCATCTGTCAAGGCACTGTTAGAACCCCACCGAAAGGCCAACAATATTTTCCTGAAATCTCAGCAGAGCAGTAGGTGCTTGGGAAGCAAATCAGCAGCTTTGCATCTTGTCACAACTGAATTCCTGATCCTTGCTCCAAGACCTTTGTCCACCCTACAAAGGGCTAGAAGAGCAGAAAGGAGACGTGACTGCCCCAGCCTATTTGAAATAAATCACCACATGGGACTAGGAGCATCTAAAACTGTCTAATGGCCCCATAGTTCATTTTTTTGTTTGGGTATTCCAATGGCAAAGGGTGCACCATGGCAAAGGGATAAATCCAGCTTATTGCATGCAGAAAAACTTTCAGCCTAATTTTCTTCCCCTCAGCACCTCTAAGGGTGCTGAAGCCAGTGTTTTACTAGCAAACTCCTTAAATGTACCCTCTACTCCTCTTACTGCCACCCACATCCTTACCTGGTTCAACAGCAAGATATGAAATAGTGCCACTGGGAAGTGAAGTGAACTGAGGCTCAAAAAAGTCAAAGCAGTTTGATGTAATGGAGGAGACTTGCAAGATCCTGAGATGTTTTAAAATGTCCCCTGAAAAAAGAGGTCCCCTGGTCACAGAAAGGGATGAAAGGCAACATGCCTGCAGAAGAGGCAGAGGTGCCCTGAGTCTGCCAGGCGCTTGCACAGCTGCCTGCTAAGCTGGACACGCAGTTTGCTGGGCATGCATTTCAGTGCCTTTGCTCAAGACAGGAGGTACCAGCCACTCTTCACCAGAGGAGCTGGGACTGCCAAGGGTTTTGCAGCAGCTTGTCCTCAGGCACAGTTTGAGTGGCCACAATATGACAGCAGCAGAGCTTGTCCCCTGCATGGGTGGCACTGGCAGAGGTACAAGTGCAAAGGAGAGCCATGGAAAACCAAGGCTTCACTGAACCCAGACAATGGGACAGAGACACACCAAGGTCTGCAAGGCTGTCAAAAAAAAATTATATCAATGGCAATCATGCATTTGTACAGTTACAGTAAATTCTGATCTTTATAAAAATAACAGAATTTTTTAAGCCTTGTCTGGATTTGTCTGGGTTTTAACCCATTTTAGCAATATATGGAAATATTATCCTAGAAACTTTTGTAGCAGCAGCTCTGCTATCCATCTTTCTTTGGCTGTCTCAGTATTTATATGTCTTAGCTGAGGTTTTGCTTAGCCTTGCACAATTGTGTGGTGTCAGCAGTCAGCATGAGCAAAAATACTCATCCAAATACCGGAGGGATAAAGTATTACCAATTAAACAGTTGCAGATTTAAGGCATGAACAGCATGTGATGAGTGAGGAAAGGAGGACATGAGCTGCATCCAAGGCCAAGCTAATACCACTTAAAGAGTGTGGGTGTGCCCACAAACCAAGCAACCTGTAACAGGAACTGAATGTTAACTGGTTAGCAGCAGATATGTAAAGGAGATGATGCATTTTCCCCTCAGTGCAGGGGTACCAAAGAGGATGCTCTGGGCAGAAGGAGCTCTAGTCTGACATTTCGCAAACCTGGAAAGCCTAGGCAAGGAAAATGAGCTTAGGTCTGAATATGTGTCTGTTCTTCACATGTGTGAGATCATGCTAAAACTACATCAAAAATCAGGAAGTGTTGCCAAGTTGTTGGTGTGCAGCACCAAGCATCCAAGACCTGTAAATCAGTGTAGCATCCATGTCTGTCCCAGCATGAAAACCAGAAGGGAGCTACTTTTTCCTAGCACATTTACAACTGTGAATTTATAGGTGCGGACCTCAAAAATTATTAGAATAAGATACTGTTTCAGTCAGTTCTCAGCTGTCAAAGTCACAGAACTGCTCAATTCTGGTTTTGTTTCGTTTTGCTGGAAAAGAAAAATTCCCTTGGGCAAATCAAAAAATCAAAAGCTTTCAGGAAGGGAAAATGCCACATGACATTCCTGCCTGCTGGAATATGATGGGAGAGGACTCCGTAGCATGTGGAACAAAAGTCCTGTTGGAGTCTGTTGAAGACTAATTACAGCAGAGGGGATCTCCACAAGACAATTAAAATGTTGTACTTGGTCAGGTGGTGATTTTGCTATATTCAACCTTTCTTCTTGAGCTCAGTTTTCCAAAGGCAGAATGGAATATCCTTTTCCAATGGCCTGATGAAGCTCACTCTGATTAGGACAGATGCTTTAAAATATAGACAGAATTCAGTGTAGATAGAAGAAATCAAATACTGTTGTTCTTGTCTGTGTTCTTTATGCTGTTATTATTGTCTCCTGAAAGGATGATGAATGTTCTTTTCATGTGCGTGATAATTGATTTGCATTATTATTGAATTTCCTTAATGTTGATAGAGCTAAGTAGAACAATATGGATTATATTGATTTTTCTGGAAACAGACTATTTATCTGCAATTTCTATTAATTCACTGAAGCCTTACAGTGATAATCAAATAATGCATAACTGGCTTTCTACTGCTTTCAGGAGGCATCAAGAACAAAGAGTGATCAAGTCATTGAGTTCAATAGGCATTGGAGTTTTGTCCTTTATAAAACTGTTTGAAGGGTCTTCATAAAAGCATAAATGAGATCCTAACACTGGATTTACATCAGAGGCTGCCTAGAGCATTTTGTCCTGGGTCAAGTTTAGTTCCAGAATTCCCTTACTCATCCCATCAAAATCAATAAGCATTTTATGTTGCAGAGAACATCTCTTGTTTTAGACTTCACAGATGTGATGTAGGCTGGAGGAAAGAGAAGTTCTGAATAAGGACAAACATACATTTTAGCTGAGCTTTTCATCTAGATATGTGCTTTCTGAAAAACACAAGCACAGGGACTTGTTGAAGAGGATTTCATGCGTTTCAGTAAGTCAATATTACTTTTCAGTCCTGAAGGGAAACTGCACTCATTAGAAAAATTTTTCTGGTCTGGGTTTGCATGGCAAACCAGGAAGAATCTGTATGAGCGTATTGCATGACAGGCTTCAAATCTTACAGCTCACAATCTTTTTATAGTGATGTAACCAAACTAAATATTATTTGCCTAATCTAACACCTGTTAGCATAAGAAGACTTCTTTTGTCAAGGCGTTTTCCAGATGGATTCCTGAAGTGTGTGTATGAGGGCAGGTTGTTTTAGGATGTTGACTAGAGCTTGAATGTCCATTATGTCCAATAAAATAAGAAAGAGAAACCTGCAGCATTTGTCAAAATGACAGTTCAGTTTCCTCATATCTTCTGCTAATTAGCTCCCATTTTTTGTTTATATCTTACACAAGAATAATTTCTTTTTCATGAGAAAACAATTTTCCCCTTATCTGTTCTAAAGGGTTAAGTAGCTTTTTCATCACTCTTAGGAACATAACTGCAACCTTGAGTCTTCCATGAAAGCCTTTCTTTCCTTCAAGGGCATGCTGACTACATTCATCTAATTTTGCTGCTCTGATTTGCATATTAAAGAATTGTTTCTTCTTGCAGAAAAACAGTGTGAGCAAAATCCATGGCTTTTGATGCCAACTGTAAGCTAGATTAATGTTAGAGAAAATAATTACAGAATCCAAAATAATATATAACATACTAGAGAACTAACAAGGCGGTAGCTAGTCACAGGGTTAACAGCTTGAAGAGAGAGCTCTGCTTCAAAAGGCTTTTATCTGCCAACAGATGTCTGTAAAAGAAAATCATCACAAGAATGCCATGCTGTATCTGTAGAGCAGAGCTGGGAGGGCGTGGATTACCCACACACAAAACCACGTCCCAAAACAAACAAGAATCCCAAAGCCAATACTTGGTGGCAGTATGCAGTACAAATCAAGGATTTGCTAAGTGCTGTGGACTCTTCATTTGAAAAGTCCAGCTTTCACAATCAGCTTGCAGCCCCTTTTTCATAAAAGTGCTAAAGTAGGCAATATGATGTCAGTCTTACGAAGAATTTAACATGCAGCCTGACTGATGGCCATAATTAGGTCGATGTGATCATAAGCTTGAGCACCGAAGGTTTTGGAACAAAGCTTTTTGATGGCTTGCAAAGGCTGGTGGGAGAGCCAGACACCAACACCCTACTGTCTGTCTAGACATATTCTTTTCATATGTGGAGAATGCATTTGTCCTGTGAGAAGAAGAGGAAACTGAACATGTCTAGAATACAGGTTATTTGCCTGTGTTTGAGATGCCAAATATATTTCCCCTGTGTTTCGGATTCCCAATACAGCATTTTTGGATTATGACAGACTTTTAGAAAAGAGGCAAAATTCCTAATTGTTCTTCTGTCGTACAATTCTCCTCGGTTGAAGTCAGAAACATGCATGATTCTTTACCATGCCTGTAACCAACCATCTCTTAAAAATTTTCTTGCTTCTAAATCCTGTCTGAATGTGAAGTCGATGGCCTCTCTCTCAATTGTCTCTTTGTCTGTTATTTTAGGACTGTCCTACTAATACAGTCCTGAGGTGCATATGTACAACTCAGACAAAGTTGTGCCTTTTTTTCTTTTAATTGCTTGTCCGGAGCTGAACTGAAATTTTTTTATTTCTTTTTTTTTTTGCCTTTCACAGAGCAGCCAAGCATTTGATCAACTATATGGCATAATTTCCAGAAATTAAACCACACTGATTTTCCACAAAATCTTTAAAGAATAGAGCGAATCTGAGCTACACTTACACCACAGAGATAAAGTGCACTGAAAAAGTGATCAGAAAGAGGTATCAGAACTGCATCCTCTAAAGTCTTGTCCTTTGCTGTCATTTGTGAAAGATGCTTTTCACTCCCTTCCAAGTCTTCAGTCTTGCCAACGATCACCCTAACTCATGCCTAAGTAAGAAAGTGTTGCCATAGTTGACATTTAGCTGAAATGCCATCACAAGCTTTTGCACCTCGTTATGTGATAGCAGGTTCTGTGGTGGTACCCCTCATATTTTGTCTCTTTTGAGCACCTTTTATGGTGAAGGTGACACATACAAAGTTCTCCAAACCAGCTTGCTTGTTCTCATTCTCTTACATGTACCTTTTCCATTTCTACAAGAACCATTTCAGTAGCTGTCTTTTTTCTCTGCATTTTCAAGAAAAGAAATACAGCAAATTTTCCACTCTCTCCTGTCGTGAAATTGTCTAACACATCTAAATTTCAGTCTCTCTACAGATGCTTCCAGTAATCTATGCCAAGGCTTCATATTCTGCAGCACCATTTCACTTGAATAATTTGTGCTGAGCTTAACACTTTTCCACATTTAAATAAATACCCTGCAAAGCTTTTACAGCATTGGTTTAGTACTTTCTTAGACTTAGGAAAACAATCAAACATATCTCCCATAACAAGTCACCTCAGCAAATGTATTGGCACTTCATCAAGAGACTTTCCTCACTTTGATATTCCTGCCTGGTTTTACGACTTGCTCCTTCTAAATACAGCCTATCTCATTCCAGTTGGATTTGTATGATTTAAATTCCTCTCTTGCATTTTCTTCATGTGGCACTCTTGCAAAATAATTGGTCCAAGCATTGCTAATTAATTCAGTATTCATTTCCAATATTCCTTATTTACCTCTTATATAAGCAAGTGTGTTTGTATCCTTTATCATTTGCCTCAATGAGCTTGCAAAAATTTTTTTTCTGTGTCTTGAGTCTTTCCCTTCCTGGAGAGCTATTAAATTCACTGATAATTCTACTTTTAGCTGACACTGCTGCTTTAGCTTCTTTTTTTCTTGTCATATTTTCACTAATTTAAGTGATTGTTCCAATCTTTCCAATTCAACAGGCTCTTTTACTTGAGTTGTTCATAAGCAATCTACCTTATTATCCTATTCAGTTCTGATATCAGTACTGGGAGCTTTCTGAAGAAAGCCTACCTATAGCTCCAACTCTGCCCCATTTATGTTGATTGAATTTAACAGATCACAGACATCAGAGGTGGAAAATGGGGATTAGGTGTTTGCAGTAGGATGCCCTCTTGCCCAACCAATTCTCAGTGATTTTTCCCAGGTGGTGATGGTGTTCTACACAGCAATCAATTCCTTTACCCCTAAGGTCTGTAAGAGGCAAACCACTGTTCCATGGAAGAAGAATCACGGTAATGCAAAGCATACAGATAAACCTAACAAGAATTTAAACAAATTATAAAATGCTCAGCACTTTAAAGCTTCAGACATAATTTTCAGGGACAGATTTTTTTTCAGATCTCATTAGCAAACATGAGTTCCTTTTGAAAACTTTTTCCCTGATCCTCTTTCATAAAATACATCTTCTACCAAACAGCTGATGGCCTGCACAGCATGTTTGTAGTAATGCCTGCAAAAATGGGCAACAAATCCTCACTCTTTATGTTGTGTTTCTACAGCCCAAAATCCTTCCACTGTGCAACCCTTGTTTTGTCTGCTGCTGTGCATAAAATTCAACAAGAAAGCAGAGAGAAAAAAGTAGTTGGCTTTCTGAAGAAGAAAGATTAATCATCTCTGCAATATCTCTGTGGCGCCATGGAAAATAATATCAGTGGGGCAGCAGAAAGCTGTGTGCAACAGCTATTTGCAACCAAGAAGAGAGAAATGGGATAACCTCTAACCAGAGCATGTAAAGCTCTGTCATGTCACTTGAGTGTTAATTTAATTTTTCGACAAGGTTACTTTAATTAGTTGGCAGATGATAGAAAGAAACCTGACAGGTAAGCATAACCTGACAGGTCCTGAATCCCTGCTGTCCCTCTACCTTTTCATTTTGAGTTGAAATTTGGGCTAAAACTTGCATTGCCATGAGGCTAAATGTTGGCATGGAAGTTCCTGCACCAGATGTTTGTTTCACCTCTAGGAGATTTTGGATGTATACTTACAATATTTTAACAACCACAACAGTAGAAATGGACAAGAGCTTACATTTTAAAGAACCCAAGCCAAGACTGATCTTTTCCAGTTTTAGCAACAGAAGATTCTCCAAGTCTTCCTAATTTGAAAACACATCTTATTCTCTGAAAGAGAGTGACTGTAATAAAATACAAAAATTCAACAGTTTTCAGGGTCAGTGAGGAAAAAAAATAAGATGGATTTCACAGGCAGGGGGGAAGCTGCATAAATCTGGTTTTATTTTTATTATGATTTAAACATATTTACAATATTTAAGATCACAATTCACTGCACAATTAGGACAGCAGGCCTTCTCATTTTTAAGTCTTCTGGTGGTTAAAACTGGTCCTGAGAAATGGGAATTACAAGTACCACATCTGGAACTGACACTTATCATTTGGGCTTGATGCCGCAGTTATTTCTGCATGTGAGTACCACTGCCTTCATTAATAGACTCAAGGTTTTACAAGACCATTTGTAGGTGTTAAGCTGCACAGGACTGTGCACTATTTTCAGGATCAGAGTCCTAACTTCCCACTTGGGCTTTGAAGAGCAAAATGTTCCTCCTTGCCCTGAGGGTGAACAGAGGCCTCAGTTTCCTCTGTCACTTCCAGGTAAATCAGTGGAATTTCTGCTTAAAACTATTTTTTTCCCCTTAAGTTGATCTGATTTTGTACACTCCCTGGAGCCCAAATGCCAGATATTATATTTAAAACCTGAAAAACTTTTGTATGACAATCCTGTTTTGTAATGTTGTTCTGACTAATAGTAAGCATGAGCATGAGCATGAGCAGGAGATGAGACAACAACGAAAATCCAGCTTGGAATAATTCAGGGCACCACGGCTCAGCTGAGTGCATATGGATGTAGTGGGGGTTTCCTGTGTTGCTTCTCTGCTACCTTACTTGTAATCCTGGACATTGTTCCATAAAGCAGCCTGTCATTTCTCTGTTGAGACTTCTATAGATTTCAGGCTCACCAAGCAGGCCCTTCTCTGACATCTGATGTATATTATACTGAAACAGATAACATCCTCTTGGCACAAGTACTACCTGTCTGAAATTTTTAACTTCTCACATATTTGACCACAGGATGGGATTTTATTTTATATGAAGCTCAAGAAAATATTTTGCTCCAAATTATTCACAGTTTGTGAGACTCATGTGTTTAGGGTCAGTTTACATTGTTGTTTTCTGTGTATTATAGAAATTACTTTGCTCAGCTCTAGGTATGGGTCTGACTTTTCCACTAGAAGTTGCCATCAGCCACCTGAATCAAAGTCATAAAAAACTTGAGGAAAAGGAAACTGATTCTGCCCAGTCACTCAAAGAAAAATGGTTGTTTCCTGATAAGATTTGGGTAAGTTTTGTGTAATTAGCACCAATCAATAAGTTTTATTAAAGGACCTCTGTCTCAGAAAGATTGTTGTGGTCTGGTCTCTTGTGCAACTGGAGGGTTCTTTGCCACCTTCACTCCTGACTGGGCAACAATCATTTCAGAGCTTCTTAAGAAATAATGATGTCTTAAACCTAATGCATTTTGGTTATAAAAACCCCACAAATAGCAGAAATACTGACTTTTCATTATTATGGGATTAAATTTCAAAAAAAATAGCCAAGTTCCTCATAAAGTCAGCCCTAACTTGACTATATAACCAACATACAAACATATAACTTTGTTTACTATTAGTCAAAAAAAATTTGAAATATTTAAAAGATTTAGTTGTAGTTCTCTGAGAACAGTTTCTGGTCTCTCAAATTTTATTTCCATTTTATATCATCATCTTGATGTCTATTTACAGCACCAGGCTTCGAATCTATAAATACTAAACTCACTTTCAAGGCAGAAGTTCTTTTCTAAAGGAAAAAAAAAAAAAAGCAGAAAAAAAATCTAACCCCCAAACCCAACTCAGTTAATGTTACAAAAAAGTGGTAGGTTTTTTTGAAATAAGAAAAGGCAAAACATTGAAATCAAAAGTTAAAGCTGGCATACAGAGGTAAAGTGAAAGTAAAATTAACAGAATGTTTTAAGTGTGCTATTAAAGCATTGTGTGTTGTCATTCATTCATATAAATTATTTATATTCATGGTTTGTGTGGGGGGCTATATTTGGTACATGAATCTTTATTTCAGCATTTGGCTCAGTGTAATTCTGATATTGGTAATGAACCAATCCAATTTGGTCTTAAAGCATGTCATCTGCAGATTCATGGTAACATCACAGATTGAAATTTGGACCATAAAGATTTCAAAGATCAATTCTAGAACAAGAGAATAATGGACACAGCACTTAATATAACCTACAAACCCTCTGCTATGTCCCAGTTCTGCTGGCCCGGGTCACATTCCTGTTTCACAGCACAAAGGTGCTTCAACATCCTGGTGTCCCTTCCAAACAAGGACCACACAAAGGCAGGGGAAATCCACCATCAACAACCTCTGTTGGGAGCAATAAGAAGAGGTGGGAGGCAGGCACCAGAAAGTGCCTTTGCTCGACAAAGGACACAGCCTCAGTTTCTCTTGCTCATTTATTCTCCATAGCTTAAAAATGCTGGTTATTGCAAGGTATCACATGCAAAACAGGGCAATTATCATCTCCAGTTTCTACTCTACACTCAAAACTGTTGAAGCACTTCTTGACAGTAATTAAGTAAATGAAATTCTAGAGGCTCTGATATAATTGTGAAAAGACAGGGTTCTCAGATTTCTTTTGTAATCAAATATTTTTTCACCACTTTGCAAAAGTCTCACATCATTTGCACAGAAACAGATTATAGTAACTGCTCTGGACACACGCTTTGAAGAATTAACTACTGTGTAAAAGATAATGATTTCTATTTTCAGAAAAAAAACCTACATGGTTTTTAACTGAAAGATTCATCTGAGCAGGCTGCCAGTTTGCTGTTCCTTTTGGTACAATCATGTGGGACAACTGGGTGAAGTCACTCACTTTCGACTCTCAGTGAATTGTCTCAGACCACTTCAAATAGATGGAGTTTTTCCTTTTCTTTTTGGTGAAGGGAAGAGTTTGGGTATTGCTAATTTCTCTATGCATGAGCTCAAACACTGCTGACTAAATTAAGTTCAGGAGTGCAATTGTATTTTTCCTTATTAACTTGTACCTGTCGTGAAGTAAGTGGGAGGCCACTGTTTCAGGCAAGCTTTTCTTCAGATTTTACAATCAATTCCTCCAGGACACATTTCCTACACATACAACAATGCATAAAATATTGCCCAAATGTTCTCTGGTTCTGTTGGAAAGCAGATGAAAGACATCCCTCCAAGACATTTTATTTTTTTGGAAGGAGAAGCATCAATGGGATTTCTAGCAGAGCTAATTAACTAATTAATTCTTGCAAACACCCTTCCAGTTGCACAGGTCAATAAAATGCTTTTGAGATGATGTCTCAAGGCCAACTGCCCCAGTGCAAAATATGAAATAGACGTGGCTTCACAGGTGGCTTTATAACAGTGCCGTACAGATATGACAGTGATAAACTGACAGTGGAATAACTGAGAAATCCAAGCCATTGCAAGCTATTTTTCAAATCTACTACTAGGCTGCATGGGAATTTGTGAGTCCAAGCCTGAGGAAGGCGTGATTTGAAGTCTGGGTACACATTGCCAAAAGGCAGGTGCAATTGCACCTCTCCATCACTGCTCTTAATGAATACCTAACTTAGTTTTATGAATTGACTCTGTGAGTACATCGTTAACCAGCACAGGGTAAATTCATCATGGTGAGCAAGATAAACATGGAGATCCACCACGGGGAAGAGAATGTGACTAATGGGTTTGGAGGGTGGAGAAGAATTTAAAACTACAATGCAGCTACAGTAGAGGGTGTTGGGCTGGCTGGAATGCTGTATTTCAAAGAGAAAAAAATAATCAGTTAAGAGGAGACAGCTGTCAGAGCCCTGTGATTTTAGAGGAGTCAGAGGTGCTTCTTTGAGAGAGGACATGAAATGGAAAATAAAGAAGAGAAATTTGTGTTGTCTGGGAAGATAATGTGAGTGGGAGAGGTTCAGATAGAAAAATATTTACTTGTTTATTTTCAAAACAAAATCCCCCACATGGAAATATTAGCAGTGAAATCAGAGAAAAATTCTTAAGCAGAATGTGTTAGCTGGTTAATTTAAGGGTTTATTTTGAAAATCTAGAATATGCGTGTATATTTGCTTTTGCATGCATGTGTACACAGATAGGTGCAAATATGAATGCACATTTTTATACGTATGTGCCTACATTTAGGTATTTATGTATACACAGACACACACCCCTCCTTCATTTCCACACACAGCAGATGTCTGATTGCCATTTCCAGACCTACTGCGCACTTTGAGTACCAGTTGCCACCTGCTTTAAGAAAAAAGTGGGCTATTGAGGAGGAATTTAAGCAATGTGTCCCATTAATCCAAGTGAAAGGCAATTCAAGATAAACAATTAGTAGGACCACGCCTATTGCCCCTTTGTTATCTTCAGAGTATGGCAAGGAACATGAACACAAGGCTTAGTGATTTTTCTTTTTACCAAACAGCCAAAATTGGGCAAAATTGGGCAAAAGACAAAAAATAAGAGTAACAGCAATGCAGTTGGTTTGCACCCAAAATGTTCTATTTTAGAATCTCACACAGAGCAATTATGAAAAGAGAAACATGCCATTCCAGTTGCATGATAAATTTCTCAATTTTCCGAACACTAAATATAATCCAAGGTGGAAAAGTTTTACTGTTCCTTTATTTTTATTCTGTTCCCAGGTTTTATTCTACTCAAACAATCAGAGAAACTATAAACTGGAAAATAGCTCTGGAATGAATCACTGCAGAGAAGTTCACAATATGCTGCCTGAGAATTTTATCAAAGAAACTTCACTAGCCCTTGACAGCACCTATGGATTGCTTGTACTATCTTCTTATCGACATGTTTTTCAGATAAAAAATATTTTTGAAAAGATTACCATAAGACTGAGCCTCTGCATATCATTATCAATTTACAGTCAGAAGAAAAGTGCGACAATTACCTCATGATTTCTTTGTGGGCTTGGGAAACATAAAAAGAAAATGTGATGGCAGCCAAAAAAATATTCCACCCAAATACTCTTTCAGTTAGTTTTTTCTCTTGTTTTAAAATATAAAATGAAATATGGAAATAAAGAAGGAGATAGAAGTGAATGGAAAACTGAAATGTTCTCATTTCCATTAGAAAAATCAATTTATTTTCTGTCAGAAAATTGGATAGTTAAAATAATCAGCATTAAACTAACCAACAAATATTCCTCATTATGCTACATTATCTTGAAATCCCTTTTGCTAACCTTGCCTTTAAGAGCCTTAGATGAAAACTTGTATATTACATAAGCATAACACTTGACACAGCCATGCCTATAGGCACCACAAGATGGTTTACAAAATCCTAAATTATGTATATTGTAGGTTATTCACTCCATGAATAAACTATTAAATCGGTAGTTCAAACTTCAGCAGTTATGCAAATCTGTGACTGCAGTCTGTGCTGTAGCACTGAGGTGGCAAGTTGAGGATGACGGGTTCATGAAGTTTTGTCAAAAGCCAAACATCAAATGCACTAACTCAAATACTTTTGAGAGTGTCTGGATGAAAAACTTTCTCAGTGCTGCAATGCTCTTGGTAGACTTCAGACCAAAGATGTATTTAAAAATTACATGTATTCAATGAATTATTTGCTTATGTGATTGTTGCCAAATCAGTAGAGAGAAACATCATTGCAAACTTGAATGAATATTCATATGGCGCAAATAAACAATGAATACTCATCATGGCAAGCTGACAAAAATTATGCTAAAATTATGTTGAAATTGGTTTGGGAACAAATTCAAATTCATAGCCTGTTGGCAAATGCTTTGCTGAAAGAAAAAGAGCTACAATTGTCATAAAACCATTTGCATACTTCAAATGTTGCACTGAGTTATTTTATTTAGCCATAAGGACTCTAAGATTTTCAAGTCTGAAATCAATTCCCATGGGAAATAAACAGGTTTTAGAAGATGCGCTGATTAATTGCCTTTGGTTCCCAACATTAACCCTCTTAGCAAGACAGATGAACAAGCTGGCTCTACAGATTCTCTTATTTAAACACCATTACATATCCTTGGATAGCATTACTGGAATTACAAGATAATAATTTTCAATTCCTGTTCCAATATGGAGCCTGAGCTGAACTTTTCATTTTCTTTCCACATCAGCTGATCGTTAAGATGGAAGTTTAGCAGGCAGCCATCCTTATCCTGGCCTGACTTTTTCATACCTTTTGGTTCAAAAAGCCCCTTCAGCCACTGGAGCCCATTAACACCTGCTGTGCCTCTCAGCCAGACTCTAACTCACTCAGCACTTGTTTGGCTTTTCCATCAGCTGGCTGTTACTGCAAACATACCCAATTTTTCTTTGGTTTCATTGTGCCACTTTCTTTATTTTCTATTCTATCAAACCATTTCACTTTAAACAGTCTATGAAGACAGCTGCATTGTCAGATGCCCAGTATGCCTTGGAGGGATTTTTCTTCCTGAGATAGAAGTTTTTGTAGGAGGGAGCTGGATGTAGTTTCTAGAGGCCTGTAAGTTTGTGCTTTTATTTCTAACACTGAATTTCTTCAGTTTTCAAGTACACCACTTGCCTTACACTGCCAGAATCACTACTGAATAAACTAGAGAAGGCAAATAATTTTTTGTTTGTGTGTCTTTAGACTAAAGGCAATTTTGAGCACACAGAAAGTGGTAACAAGATGCAATGTATGTGTTTAGCCACTGGTGGGGCCTGATAACTAATGGCAGTGTGTGCTTTGTTATGTAAGCTGAATGGCACCCACTTGTCACCATATCCCTGGATGTCCTACCCACAACATCACTGTGACCCTTAAATAAGGGATTGTACTCTACACTTAATTAAGAGACCATTTTGGAGACAAATTTTCAAGTATCCATAGCCATCACATAGTCAAAATCTGTTTCTTTTATCAAGCCAATAATTTTGCGAATAAAAGCAAGAGGCCGAAACATTGAACTCTATTATAATTTCACTTTACAAGATTTCCATAAACTCAGCAAAGCTCTAGCTAATTACCACAGTTTTATAATGTGGAGATGAAGGCTGCTTGGAGGAAGAGCTTGTTAGAAAGGCAGTATGGAATGAAGGCAGGAGTTGAAAACCAGTCATGAAGCCAACATTTCAAGACTAATTAAAGCAAGAAAATTTTGTCTATAAAAAATCAACTCCACTACTGATACATTGAGAAGTAGCTGGGGGAATATTCCCAACTCAATTATGACAGTTAAAATCTTGTAGGTATTTGAAAATACAGCACAAATTTGGTTGAATACTCACTAATCCTGCCAGGACTTTACCCTTCTCTATCTTCTTGGCTCTGCCTTGTCTGGGATTGCAGCCCTATCTGTAGGTTTGTGCCGTCTCCATTCACAAACGTGACCAGTGGGATATTGTAATGAACCTGGGCTTTTCTGAGTTTAAAAGCTGCTTGGGGAATTCACTGCAGGAAAAGGTCCAGGCAAATCCTCTTCACATTTGTACACCATCTGGAGACCTGTCACATGCATTTTTGAGCATAAGGTGGTAAATGCTGAAGGGCCTTTGTCCCATTAGATTTCAATTTACATGTCCTTGCTCTGTAAGTGTCTCTGGGCAGCATTGCTTCCAAGAAACATATCTGGAGGTCTCCAGCCTTTCTCTCGGGCACATTCATCCCACTGCCTGCCCCCAACCTTGCACTCTCATTGAAGGATAATTAAGGAGTGCACTATCTCTCTTTCACAGCATTGCACCCAGATCATGAGTGGTCCCACAACTCAGTGACCTATTCCCACTGAGTCATGACAAGACCTTCTCATTTTTTCTCTGAAACAAATCCAACAGCAGCCTTTAAAATTAAAAAACTTGTCACACACTGTAAAATTGAAGTCCTTACTTATTTGCATTACCTAGAGTCTAATGGCTAATCTGTGCAGTAGGCTATTGTGAACTTCATGGTCTCTGCTTTGACATCAGTAGGTTGTGGATTTCTAATTTCAAAACAACAGCCGCTGAGAAAATCCTGTCAGGCAAAACCAGCCACCTTTACTCCCCCCCTCTTTCAGGAATTTGGAGGTGACATTGTTTGTGACATTGTGAAATGGATTTGTCTGATGTGATTCTCTCACCTGCATGTGGGCTGAACCCTTGCAGTGCTTGTGCTGCTGGTATGCTCTGTTGCTTTCCTTGGCTGATGACAGTAACTGGGATGCCAAGGTAAACTTCTTTTTATGTTGTTTGGTATTGTTGCCAACATTGCAGAATATGTCCCTTACCCTTAAGCCAGTCGCAAATTGTCTTCATCTCCTTTGGTACTCCCTGTACAGACAATACCAGTCCCATGTCAGTAAAACCTACCTAGTCAACTGAAAAGTAGTAAAACCACCAGAATTCAAAACTGAAGGCACCCCCTGTGTCATTTGTGTTGGCAGGTGCTGCTGCAGACCCTGAGCAAGGGGCTGCTTTCAGTCTCCAAGGTGTCCTCCTGGCTTCTGGGAGGATTCAGTTTTCCTCAGATTTTTAAGTGCTTACTCATGCTTTCCAGGTGGGCTTTTTTTGTGGTGTTGTTTTGGGTTTTCCCCCCCTAGTTGCACTCTGGGTTCAGTGATTCCTGGAGAGATCTGACAGAGGTGAGCTGCCTGAAATGTTTCAGTCGCACCTGAGCATTACACAGAGGAGCCATCCATCATTTCCAGGCCAGGCATATTTACCACTTGCTCCCCTGCTGATGGGACCACAGTTACGATGGATGCTTCTTTTTCTGCTGCAAATACACTGAAGGTTTTGCAGGAAAGTTTCCTGTCTCCCATTTTCCAGCAGGACGAAGTTAGCAGTATGACACTGATTAAACCCCATTTATTTCCATTTAAAGAATGTGCTACCACTCTTTTTCCCTTGCATTTGCAGCTACAGTCCCCTTTCTTGTCAATGCAGACTGATTCTGTGCACAGGAGCTTGAAGTTGGTGATGTCTTGAAAGGCAGAACAGCCTCTCCTCTTGACACCTGATGGAAAGAAGAGATTAATAAAAAGAGATCCATGGAGCATGCCTTGTATAAGTGTATCTGTGGGGATATTCTTCATATTCTTCCTTTATGCTCTGCTCTTTTATAAAGCAAATTCATTCACAAATGAGGAAGATTAGGTCATTGAGGAACTGAAAGTTTAATTTAATTTCCCCCAGTTTCTGGATAGAAATGAAAGCCAGTGTTTTATTAGTAACACCAAAATTTGAACTTACTGCTGACCCTTACTGCTGTCCGTCAGATCCTGAGACATGGGTTGAACACAGACACCACAAAACAAGGATGTTGTAGATGCAGCTAATCCTGTAATCCAAGGCACCTGCATCTACAAAGGGCTGCAAGGATGTGTGAAATGTCTTGTTGCATGATTTAGGCATGACCTGACGCAAAAGCATGTCAGATTCCCAAGAATTTTGGATGCTGACTAGGGTAGGAGAGTATAACACAAAACACACTTATCCATCAAAACACTTCTTGCAGTTGTGACTTCATATGGAAGTAATATGTTAAGTTAGTTTTCAGTCCCTCCCTTTTAATGTGGAGTTTCAGCACTAGAAATAGCTATCAGCAGCATTACTGGGCAATAACATCTAAAGCCCACATCAAGAAACTCTCATAGTACAGTATCCATGTTTAACAGGAGGGACACAGAGAGGAGGAAAGCCAGAACAGCAAAACATGTCTAAATCTTCAAGACTTTATTAAATTGGAAATTCAAGGTGAAAAAAAGAAAAAAGAAAAGAGAAAAGAAAAGAAAAGAAAAGAAAAGAAAAGAAAAGAAAAGAAAAGAAAAGAAAAGAAAAGAAAAGAAAAGAAAAGAAAAGAAAAGAAAAGAAAAGAAAAGAAAAAAGAAAAGAGAAAAAAAGAGAGAGGAAAAAACCAACCAACCAACCAAAAAACCAAACTCACCCTAAATACCTCTCTTTCATGCAGTTGCTAGAAGTGCCATTTATAACTTACCCTGTTAAATGTGACACCTAGAATAATAAAGAAAATAGCAATAAATCCCTATAACTCCTAACAATTTGGCTGTTGAAAGCCTGGTGTTCTACCAGGGTAAAAAGTTGAAAAAATTAGTGTATTCATACAAAGCCATATACACTGTCACACCCTGGGGGTTTCACTCCTGTTTTGTAATTATAAAATATTTTCTAATCATTGGATTAAGGACTGCACGTGTGCAACTGGAGGTTTCACTGGTCATGATTCATCGTCTCTCAGTAGCGTGGAGCCCAGCTCTGGGTCTTCAAGCTGGTCTAATATAAAAGCAAAAGGAAAAATTACTCCCTACAGTGCCAGGCAATAACAAGAAAGAGCAATAGTTGGCAGACATGACCCATGGAGAGACAGACTTAAGAAAACATTTACATGCAGGAAGTTCATGAATATACCCGATTTCTTCTGTGAGCTGAACACGGTTATGGAAGCAGAAGTAAAAGCACTTGCATTTAAGGAAGTTACCTTCCACCACCCCGCCTTTAAAGTCTTTGCCCTTGTAGAAAAGTGACAGAAATACAGTGAATTAATTCCCTTCTTCTACAAGGTCAAGAGAAACATTGCCAGAAAACAAGCAAACCAACCCAAGCCATACTGCAATTAAGAAATTATATACAGAATGAATCTCTTCCTGTCTTCAGGGATTACCTGACAAGTATTCCTCTTGATGATACCCTAATTGGTGGATAGGGTCATGTCTGAGCTGGATGACCTACTTAACTCTGTGTCACTCACAATGATTTCCATGAATTTGGAGTATTCAAGACAATTTCTATTTTTTTTGTTTACAATTCATTGAATATGCAATAAATGAAGTGTCCTTTTGCCTACATTTTATAGACTGGTGGTACTGAGATCTCCTAATTACCTTTACTACATTATGTATTAAGAACATATAAAATGCCCTATGGGTGCAGATTAACAATCTCACAGAGGTGGGACATGACTGCCACTATCTACAGCCCACTCTCCTCGTGCCCCTCCATC
The DNA here is from genome assembly GCF_015832195.1 of Motacilla alba alba. Classification (NCBI taxonomy): domain Eukaryota; kingdom Metazoa; phylum Chordata; class Aves; order Passeriformes; family Motacillidae; genus Motacilla; species Motacilla alba. Next base: position 80,040,442 of record NC_052017.1, read on the forward strand.
AATGAGAACGGTGTGAGAGAGATGCCATAGGGTGTGCAGCCCTGCTTGTTCTGTTTGACAGGTGTGTGTGCACCTGCAGACCCTAGATTTGACTACTGCCCTTCCCCACAGGACCTCCTGACCATGTCTGCCTCCACGATACGCCACAGCAAAGAACACCAGGTGCTCGCCACCCAAAGCCCGGAAAGGTGTTTTAATTTCTCCATTTTAATTCAGTCTCCTTCCAGTGTCCCTGAGCAAACCCAGTGCCAGTATTTCATGGGATCCAGTTAACCCCCCAGTTACATATTTAGTTCATCTTCTGCCTCTGTGATTTGTAACCTCAGTCTTATGCCCCATCCATCTCCTCCTCTAATCACACAAGAGCCACAGCCTCTTTAGTCATTCCTTATGAAGAAACCCCTAGATCCCTTTGATTGCTGCAGTTTTTCTTCTCTGTACCTTCTCTAAGACCACCATGCTCTTCTGGAGATGTGGCATTCCCAATACTTTTCCTGATGAGGCCCAGAGCTTCATTGACTTTTCTGGCTGCTGTTTCACAACAGATCAGTGAGTTTAGAAGACAGTCAGCAATGGCTCCAATATGTCTTTCCTGGGTTGTTGCTGTCTGTCCTGAGCTGCAACAGTATTTTAGGTTCCCTTATCATATCTTCTCTTAATACTCTTTCCAGTAATAGCCATGATCATTTGCAACTCCCTTCACACAAGCAGCAACTTCAACTCTCATGATCTGCTGCCCTTCTCAAGCCAACTGCTTCTGCTTCAGTTATGTTCCTTTTGAAATGAAGTAATAAAGTCTGATTGGACTATCCAAGGCAAGCACAGCAAGATGTGGCATTTCTGAAATACTTTCTATGTTGCACTGTGGCATTTCTGAAATATTTTTTCTATTGCACTCTTCATTTTCCTTTGTATACTCTGACTTCCCAATCTGAAATTTTATTTGGCATTGAAACTATGCGTTGTTTGACATACAAAATATGGCCTAAGCAGCTTCTTCATTTTATAGCTCAAAATTTTTCCCATTTTTAAAGAAATTTCAGCATATCCAGAAACTATAGAGTATTGTCTAATTTAGGTGTCACCAAATGGCAACTTTTTTATAGAGTTTGACATTCTTCACAAGTATTTCTAAAGTATGGAACAACATGCTGTGCTTTTTGACTCATTCACACTCCTCTTCCAAGCCAATCAAGACCTCAAGAAGGTCTATCAGGATGAGCTGCACGCATGTCAATGTATTTCTATCTTGTTCTTTACCTGTAGAAATGGTTTTGTAGATGGCAGGGCTTCTCACAAACACTGCACCACTTATCACAGTAGGTATATCTTGAAATAATTATGTGCTGGAACAAGTACATGAAATTTATGAGAAGGTATCAATAAAGAAGCTCAAGCTTGGTCCAGCTACAACATATATGTCAAGACAGAGTAGGAATATGCAAAAGGAATTTTAAAAAAGGAAAGTGTGCCTAGCAGCAACTTTTAATCTAAGAAAGTAAGGAACATTTTAAGGGCTAGGGACCCATAGAAATTTTTGGAAGATGGAATTAAAAAGGGGTTGCAAAAACACGCAGAATAATGTCAGGAGAGAGAGGAAAATTTATCTGAGTCTTAGAAATCATGGTCTGTAGTGAACTTTAACTATTGTTTTCCAAGGAAGGTTGAAAGCAATAAAAGCAGTGATAAATGCTAACCTGAAAAGCAGAAAAGTACGTCAAAGGTGTTTGGGATTTTGCTGGAATTTTTTTGGTGGGTCGGTTGGTTGATTGGTTTGTTGGTTTTGGGGTTTTTTTTGTTCTTCTGTTGAGCTTTGTAATTTCTTATCACGTATATATGGTATATCACATATTTGTGAACTATATGTTGTTTATTAGCATAAATAAAGCTCAGCATCCATATTTTTGAATTATATATTCAAAAGGTAAATGTCATAAAAACTAAAAAATATATGCCAAGTTATTCTTTAGGCAGCGGTTTTGCAAGAGGTACTGAGCAAGAGAGATTTTCTATCTGCTTCAGGAGCAAACCGATCACATTGCATCCCAGCATTTTTTCTCCAAACTGATTTCCACTCATCTGCTGCTCTTTTGTTTGAAGGAGTCTCTGAGGGGAGGAAATACTGATAGCCTTCTTCTAACTAAATAGCAATGGCCAAAACCAGAAGAACCCTGTAAAATTAGTTGCCAGTCCAGTTAGTTGGACTTTTTTTTTGTTTTGTTTTGAGACTGCTCTTTGATAAATAGTTGGCTTTCCTGCCCTAGTGGCATTTCCTTCCCTGTGGCATTTTTAGACATCTTTTGCACTAAAGTCACATCATGGAGCACACTGGGGATTGTCTTTAAGCCCCACAATCTCTTAAAGAATGGCCGGTCCTATTACAGGAACAAAAGTATTTTTATTGATATTTTAGACTATTTTAGGAAGGTTTGGTGGTTTTTAATCAGCTTTCTGGGGAAGAACCAAAAAATGATGTGTATTTCTGCCAAGTATAGGCCTCTTAACCATGGACCAAATAGACACACAAATCAATGCCCTTGGCAGCTCTGTGAATGTTTGGAACCACATCTATCCACTTCCAAGGAAGCTACTTGTCTAAACTTTCATTCAGTGCCTTGAAAAAGCAAAGCAAATGGCACTGCTGCATCTCAGTGATCTTCTGCTCATTTATCACGTCTTCATTCTTAGAGAATAGATCAAGGCGTGACATATAATGGTTGTGGAGATTGCAGCAGCTCCAGTACCATTAAGTGCTTTCTAATAGCGTGTGTAGGGTAGCTCCTGGGCTCTGTGCCTTCCATCATCTCTCTGGCAACTGGCTGGCTTTGAAGGAAGGCTTACAAATTTTAAGACCTCTGACTACCACTCCACAGTTTCCCTTCAGCTGGAGCAGCAGAACAACTCTGGTAGGTAGGCTCATTTGGTTTCCACTGATGAGGAAGGCAGTTGTGAGCACTGGTGCAAATATTTCAGGAGGCAGAGCTCAGACCCAGCTGTGATGGATGCCTCGGAGTATAAACTGCATTGATGTCTCCTGAAAACTTCTCTGCTGTAGATTTGGACATATGGAACAACAGATTGGTGGATAGGGAAACTGGTTAAGTCAGTCTGTAAATTTACTCACAATAAGTCCAACCAATCTTCCTGAATAATGATTAACATACTTACAGTTGAAAGGTCTGCTTTCAAGTGAAATGTCACTGTTCTGTGGTCTTTGGACAGATTGTTATATGGGAATGTTTTTGCAGGCTGCTAGTAACCTACTGTCATTACTGCTAAGCATTCTGCCTAGGTGATGTGTAGCATATTTTCTCTTTAAAGTGCTCTGTGGTTATAGGCCTACTTGTTAAAAGATGTCACCTTTCTTAAGAAAACAACTATCAAGCAGTAATCATCCAGCTCTTAATAGTATCAAATGTACATTTAAAGTAAATGAGTAACATCAAACTCTTTCGAAGTTTGAGTTTAAAAAGTCTAATAAGAAAGTACCTATCTTTGCCACTAATGCAAAGCCAAAATAAACAAAGAACAGATTTTGATTAATAAATAAATAACAAATCTCTCAGGATTCCTTTTATAATTTTTTTTTCCATTTGGGATATTGTCTTCCATATCTACTTGTAGCATTATCACCTTGTTTGGAAATTAAAATTCAAAACAATAAACATATACCATTCTAGAGCTGCAATGACCAAGCAAGTAACCTGGCTAATGAGAAAGGCAAATTAGATGTGGTCTAAAAGGTGCTGCAATGAACTGTCTCATGTGCATGTGCATCTGTGCCATGGAGCCACGACAACTTACGTGCTGCTGTAAATTTAAAGGCCATTTCTCTTATGGTAGCAGAGTCGTGTGCATTTAATAAAGAGCACCTGTCTCTGCTTCTACTGCTGCCATGAACTCGCTTTCACATGAAGTAGCAGCAGGCACAAAGCCTTATATATTGAATATTTTTATATATTTAGTATTTATTTAAACATATTATAAAATTTATACATTTATGACTCTTAATATCATGCTGGATTGGTGCCCACCAAACAACGCAAGGATCTTTTCTGATTAGAGTGAGTTACTGGGAGCTGGGTGAAAATAGGACATGTAAAGTGTAGGTTAAAAGGAGTGAGGAAAAAAGTGAAGAAATGTTTTTTTTATGTATTTATGCATTTATGCAATTTGGTGCATGTTTGCTGTCATGCAAGATGGATAAGGATACACTTTTCATATGTACTACAGTAGACAGAATACAAATGTTATGCTACATTTATTAAGCCAACCTAGAATACTGATTTCCTTTCATATCAAATCATGATTCCTGACTTTTTAAAAATCAAGGATCTGGGCTCTCACTGAAAAATTCAAAGCTGTCATTGAATATGGTACATTGGAACACAGAGAACCATGCAGGGTCACAGTTCCTTCCCAACATGATTGCGTATTTGAAGTTGTTATGAAACATATTTACAGATGCAGAGGAGCATAACTGCAGGGTGTTTGAAAATAATAGAAGTCTTCAAAATAATGATCAGAGGAATTAGATATAATTATACCTGAAGAGCATCCAGAGATATGGAAACCTTGTTATCTGTCTAGTGCAACTCATACATATGAAGCAGCCTACCCAGGCTCTGGATGGATCTCCTGAGAGGCAGAAAGCAAGAGGACTTCCCTCAGAACATACAGCAACTACAACATCTGAAGATTTGGTTCTCTGCATGCAGCCTACAAGCTGCTGACAGAGACCTTTTTAAACTACACAGGTCAGGAAAGAAGTGCCTGGAGTCAGGAATTCTCCACTGATCCACAAAGCAGAGAGAATGTGGCTAGCATAATATCCAGCAGCAACTGGAATATCTTTTTTATTAATGGTGGAAGCTGCTGTTGGAATAATGTGTTTCAAAATTGAAACTGCCTGATTATATTATGAATAGGCCCCATGCTACCTACCATTTGGTTATCTATACATACATTTTTCTAAAATGAAATAGTCAGTCTTGGAAAGATTATGCTCCACTTTGAACAGTTTACCTTTCAGCAGAGATTACAGAAAATAATTTGTGGAGTCCACAGACACTGTGTATTACACAGTGCACAAGACAAAGAAATGTATATCATTTAAATCAACAAAGGAAAATGTAGAGAGCTGATCTGGAGCTAGCAAGAGTTTATTTTCTTTTACAGTATCTATTCCAAAATGAAGAAAAGGGAAGAAGCAAAGTGATAATATTGAGGTATTAAATAACTGAGTAATGTGTGAAATAGACTAAAAATCCTTCTAAATCTAAACTTTTAGTATTACTTTTAGTAAGCCTCTAGTGTGCTAACCTATGTATCTGTGTGAAGAATACAGAGCAAGTGTAGATATTAACACCAGTTCCTAGGAATATTAGTGGTGTGGAAGGAAAACAGGAGACACAAGATGATGGACAGATTCCTGTTCTCTGAGTGGGCACAATGAGGTGCAAGGTCTGGCTGGAGGGAGGCTGTCTAAGGTTGTCCTTTCAGATATCCTGACATCAGAGCTGTAGGACACAACAGTAAGACCATAATGGCCTTTCACAGCAAGCAAGTTTTCAGATAACTTCTCTGGAGTATTTGCAAGGATTCAAGTTCACATACCCAACAGCCAGCTGAGAAGTATACAGTGAGTTTCTTCCTTTTTTTCTTTTTTTTTTTTTTTTTTTTTGTTTTGTTTTTTTTTTTTTTTTTTTTTTGTTTTTTTTTTTGTTTTTGAACATAAGGGTCTTCTACTGAGGATCCTGAAGAAAATTTTGTGAAAAATAGCTAGATACAGCTTTAGGCTGCCCTACAGAAGAGCTTGTCCTTTGCTCTCAGAAGTGACTGCTCTCCTTGGCAGTATACAAGCTGGGAGCATTTAAATCAGACAGTGGAACTCAGGGAACAAACTGCTTTTTGTGCCCTGATCGTTTAGATTGTGAGAATTAGAATCACTTCTGGGAACCATGGCTTCCTCTTTGTATTGAAAGCCTGGCTTTCAGACCTAGGTTTTAATCATAAGCACTACATAAGCCTGAAAATAATTAATTGGACATTTTGCAGTTGCAAGCTGCAGTTCTGGATAAAAGTGATATATCACTTGGAGATCAGATATAAATGTGAAATTGGCTTGAATGACCTCATCTTGTGCGCTGGTGTGTTGAGACTACAGACATCAATGACTACAGAATGCCCAGAAATTATAAACTCAACTAAAAAATTGTCTCAAAGTAGGGAAACTTCAGAACAAAATAGGCCTAAAATAGGCTACAGGTGGTTCCCTGGCAGGACTATTGATGTTGGTTTTCTTTTGTTTACATTGGCATTTTAAGAACTATAGGCAGTTGTACACAAAATGCCTTCACAAGAAAGGTGTTATTGCAGCTGCAAGGTCAGGGCAGTCTAAGCCAGCCACAGCCAGAATGCCCTGTCACCTTAGCTTGTACCACTGTGCCAATGTGTTGATCTACGTGTGCAGCTGCCTGGGAGCCTGATTTTCCGCTAAGTGGGAAACTGCATGATTTTACAGAAAAAAAAACCCTTCTGGATAAAAAAAACCAACAAAATCTCTGTGGAACAGAGGGGGAGGTTATGAGTATTTGATCAGAATAAAGGGAGTTCACAGCACCATCCATGGTTTTATGTTTTCCATGCTTATATTTTCATATCTATATTCTGGGCTGTGATACCCTGCGTTGATAGTTTTGCTCATGGTGCCTGTGATAGAAAGAGACAAGAAAAACTAAAAGGAGGTGGGTAAAGGACAGAAGACACTCCAGACAGCAGCACCTGTGCTAGGTTGAAATGCAGAAACTCCTCCCTTCTTTACAAAGTGGGACTGTCATAACATTTTGCTGTCACTATGGGGCAAGGGTAAAAAGCCAAATGAAGAGGTCAAGCACTGTAGCTTCCCACATTAACATCCAGAGCATGTAGATGACCATCCTCCTTCCCTTGTCAGATATCAAGCCATAAATGAAATTTCAAGGGTCTGATGTGCAAAAACTCCAAGGTCGCTCAGTCCGAGGAGGATAAATGATAATAAGCTTCACTATAAATAGCAACCTCAGTGACCTGTTGTTGCAATTCTGGGTGAGTTATCAGTGATGCATTTTCAAGTATTCACCATTAAGAATAATATGCATCATATTGAACTTCAGACTGTAGAGGTTGTAGCTCTTTTCTATCTTTAGACAAAGGGATGAGACATATCCCATCAAGCTGCAGCCACTACAAGGCATCGAGTTTAAGGTAGTTATTTTAGTTTCCCATGTATTTTATATTTGTATACAAGAGGGATTCATCTTGGTATCAAATTAATTGATTTCTGGAGGTGCCTATTTTCTTTCCAGTTAACTATGAAGGGAGCTTAAACAGCTGTCCTTAAAACAAGGATCTGTATTTTAGAATGGTAAAGTGTCCTTAAAGCAAGGATCTGTATTTTAGAATGATAAAGTGTGAATTCCATGATTGTGTTTAGTGATATCCAGTGCCACTGAAGTCAGTAGGCATGATGTTATATCTTACCTTACAGGGTTAATAAAATGAAGGGTGATACTTGTCCTAGATAGAGACATCTAAAAAACAAATGTGCTAAATTCATGCAGGGAGAAAAAGACAAAATTATGTCAAACACCAGGCAAACATAAAGACGTTCAAGTGAGCTTGGAAAGCACCATTAAGTGTCACTGTCACAAGTATGGGCCCTCTTCTTCTATTGGTTACAAATTTTCCATCACAGCAATAACAATTATTTCAGTGTAAATATTCCTAACTTTTTACAGTACAGGTAAGAAGAAGCTGATAAATGTGATTATTAATTCTTTGTCAGTCTATTCTTTGTCAGTTTAAATAAACTATTCGAGTAAGGCATATTTTCTATTGGGTTTTCAGTGATACTGAAGGAACATGAACCTGCATTGTTTAATATCAATTAACTGCTAAACAAAGTCTCTTCTGACTTCAGTGTGGCTCATGAATAGCAAATTAATCAAATTTGGAACTGTTTGTTTGGTCTTTAAAATGATTTAATCAGACATACTTCATTTAGAAAGTAATTTAATAAGAGAGGTAAAGTAACAGTTAACACTGCTTCCGTGTTGAAGCAGATTGTTTCGATGAAATGACTTATGAATCCAATATGCAGTATATAAAAATGCAGACCTATCACCCAGCTGTTTTTGGATCAATAACCTCAACAAGTTCCTAATAACATGTTTCATATAAAGCATTCAGACATAAGTCTCTTATCATTCTGTTTTGTGAAAATAAATGTTTGCATTCAATACACAATTTTAATATAAAATGTAACAAAAAGTCTGTATGGGTCAGATTAATAAAAATTCACAAAATCTGTATCATTGATCTCACAAGAGCTACTCCAACTCATTCATGTGATGGATGCATCCCCAGACAATGCATTGTAGAAGAGGAAAAAATTAAACATGAAAATCATTCTCTGTGAAGAAATTACTAGATTAGCAAAGAAATGAGTAATAACTTGTCAGCACTTACTCCATAAAGAAGTTTATTCCCGTTTATGGAGCAGGACAGAAATGCCTGGCCACTCTGGTAATGTTGTCACAGAAGAAAGGAGAGAGATGCTAAGAAGATTCAGGTTTCGCAACAAGTGTTGTCATCACCTTCTAAAATGTATCCTTTAAAAAGTGCATTACAACTACAACAGCAAAGGTGCAAATAATGAAAAGAAACCATTACCTGTACCATTGAAATTGTTCATTGCTCCTAAGCAAAAACCTTCATGTTTCAGCAGGCACCAAGAAAGGACTCAGTTGGGACATAATGTAGACTCTTTTTCTTCAGTTGATAATTTTATTACATAATTTAGGATTGCATTTATCTATCTTCAGCTGAGAGATATAAACTCTTGTTGAGTACCCAAATAGGAACTCTATGATGAGTCAATCAGGCATACAATGAAGACTTTACTAAAATGTGTAATGGATCTCTTCTTGATATCAGATGATGTTTGCGTGAGGAATCATCACCCTCTCAGCTCTCCCATATTTCCTATCAGCACTCCTGTGCTAACCTCATGTTCCCTGACCTCTCTTCTCATGTTCAGCATCATATCATGCTCCTTACCCTGTCGAAAAATGCCCACAGCTCTCCCACATCTCACTGATTCTGCCCTTCTTCCTTCAGATCTACCAGCGTCCTGTGTTCTGTCAGACTCTCATACTCAAGGAAGCACAAACTACGATGCATCCTTGTTAAAGATGTACTTTTTAGGTGGTGTTTCTAAAAATTCAGAAGGCTAAGAGGCACTGGCATTATGTACAGGTGACAGGATACTGGCTCTTGGCTCCACCTCTGTTTAGAGAGACATAAAGAGGGCTGCAGTGGGGCAAGCCAAGCATCTGTCTACTCTGGGGCCCTCAATTCAGCACCAGACAACAGCAAACATACACAGAAGAGGCTATAAAGTAAGATAACATGTAACAATGACAGTATTTTCTTAAAATTTTCTCAAAGTTGTAACCCTGTAAGTAAGATTATTGACACTAAGAAGTAAAAGGACACAGCTTTTAGCTGTGGCATCAAATTGACTGGTGGCCATGTGCCTGTTGCATCCCTGCATTTTCTTGGCTCTGGGTGTGCCCAGGGCAGGATGTAGTCACTGTGGGATAAACAGCTTCTCCAAACTTGGTTTGGGAAACAGGGAGAAGGATGTAGGCTGTGATAAAACTTTATATAAAAATATCTCCAAAGAGACCCAAGGCTGAGGAGAAGGAGATCCCTGATCATTCTCACACTGCTCACAGCAAATATATCAGGACACTGATTATTTGTTGCAATCCCACTCCACTTTTTATGAGGGAAACTCAGCTCCATGACCTTGGACCTGAGAGAGCCCTTGGAAGGTTCTTCAGAGCATCAGAGAAAAGAAAGTGATATCAATAAATCTTCTTGTGAACAATTTTAACTGTATTACTCACGGGGTTTCTCTGTATTAAATTCAGACTTAAAATGCATGGTATTGTAAATGCACTAGTAATTTGGACTATTAGGCCATTAAAATTTTAATAGGGCTGATGTTAAACTATTCCTTTACGTCAATAACAAGGCTTGGAGTGTAAATAGAGTCTGAGTGCAAGCACATCCATCTAAATTGGTATCCCTCTAGGGACTTCCTGAACCAGAACAGGTGTCTCTGGAGTTAGTAGCCATGAATGGCTTGTTCCTGCCATGACTTTTTCCAGTCACTTTTTAGACCAATGCAGATCACTTGTCTTGCAAAGCTGGACATACATTATATGTTATCTCATGGCAACTGGCAAGCTGAAGAAGGGCTTTGGGGCATATGTATTTTGTAAAATGTATTTTGCTTTGCTTTATATTACATACCATCATCTTCCTAATGTCCAAAACTCTTTGTCTGTGCTGTTCTTCCGCTGTGTGGGATGGTTTTGTAATACACCTACCACTGCTAGCTGAAGTGCTCTTACTTCTGTGCCTTGTAGGCAGCACTTCAGCTCAACATGTAGAAGTGAAGAGGTCAGCTTTGAACACAATCTGGAATTCCTAAAGGAGGAAACAATATTTGAGATATCTGGCCTTGATGTTCACCCTTGGCTGACAGGAACTATAGAACAACACACAAATAATCTGTTAGATCAACTAAACCCAAGAAACAAACCAGTTCAGGACTCACTGGGGACTATTTCCTGTATTTGTACACTGCAATAGAGCTTTACATCTACAGGTTTGTTTGCTTGTGATATTATTTCTCCTTCCACTTATAAATGAGTTAGGCATGACTCTGCTGTTAGAAAATCCAAACGTGAATTGTCACTTCAGTAATTTGCTACTGAGTTGTGCCTCTGCCCTGAGCAATATGTATATACTCTGAAAGGCAGTGAATGAAATAAAACTGCCATAAAAACTCGTTTGCAGTTCTTTCCGAAAGAAGAACTGGGAACTTCTTTGCCTATGCAGCAAGCAGCAGGGGCAGCGACCCAGGACACTCCATCAAAAGCATTATGAAAGTGTCTACTTTGCCTGGGAGGCTGAAGAACGTGATTTTCTGAAAACTCCAGTCTGTTCATTAGTGGAAAAAACAAAACCAATGCCAGCTTTAACAATTATTGGAAGATGTTTGCATTCTGGTAGTACTGACTTAGGCCTTAGAGGAACATTATTTATCTAATAGCTCATATTTTCCCATCCTCTGCAATGTTTGGTGAATCATGGCTTATGTCCCTTCCTCTGTTTTCCACTATATATACTCCCTTTCTTCCATTATTTGCTCTAGGCTGCCCATTCATTATGACAGTGATTTCACTCTTACTATGGGTAGCAACAGACACAGTGGTGAAAGATGTTTTGGCACTGCTAGAAGTTATCATTATGCAAAAAAACCAACAGTGCTAAGTTAATCTTGTTCAATATAACAACAATCAACAGAATGCAAATATTAACTTTTCTGTTTCGGGAAGGCAGAAATGTTATTATGTATGTCCTTATTTCAGGAAAACACACTTATTCTGAACATCTTGCGCCCAAAGTGTCTAAAGTGGAAGGTAAAATTGAAAAATGAACTGTTGGAACTGTTTCTTAACAGGATAAATGTGATATAGTTCTTCTGGGAAATTAATATTGTGCTTTTACCTCCTGTGGATAGGTGATATAGAATGGCTTTACAATTGCTAATAGTACAAAAATTCTCATTTGCACTACAGGTTGGTAAGCAATCAAAGCATCATGATCATGTTGCCAGGAAGGGATCTCTAAAAATTATTCAGTCCACTGTGTCATTCAAAGGACAAGTATCAGCAACTCATTTTCAGGTCAGCTATGGCTTTGCTAGGCTACTTCTTGAAAATCTTCAATGTTTCCCATGTTCCCAGGTAAGCAGTTCCTGTGCTGCACTGACCTCTTAATGGAAAAGCTTTTCCTCAAATTCCATCTGAAGTTACCAAGATACAACTGGTGCCCTTTGCACCCTGCTGTATCATCTGTGACTGCTATGCAGAATTTGTCTCCTCATCTTTGCGACTTTCCCTGAAGTACTGTTGGCAGCTATTACATGGCTCCTTATTTTCTTCTCCTGCAGTCTACAAAAGCTTAATTCCTTCTAACTGCAGACCCCTGACCAGCCCAGATAGTGAAAGGCTGTCAGCACCATTGCTTTGTTTGGTTCTCCTAAATGAAGGAAATCACCTTAATTACCTTCTAGTGAAACCTATGGGAGAACAACAACAACAACAATAACAACAACAACAACCAAAAAAACCAAAACAAAACATAAAAAAAGAAAAAAAAACCCACCAGAAATTCCCACCCAACCAGAAAGAAAAACTTTAAAATATTTTTAATCTCTTACACAAAATCAGAGGAATTTTCTTGTTTTCACATGAAAACCATGTTATACTGAACTTTTAGCCATTTCTGCACAAACAAGAAATTTCACAGTACTGTCTCCTGTAATAACTGAAACCGCAGTTTGCATTTTAATGGTTTTTAGTAGAATTGAAAGAATGCATCAATTGTTTTTGTCATATTAAGTGCACCCAGCAAATCGCTGACCAGCACAGCAGTACAACTATGCAATGTATACAGGATTCAGCATCTACATGATACGTAACAAAAGACAATGCAGGCAACCAGCCATGTAATACAGGTTAAAAAGTGACAAAATCTAAAAGAACCGTGGGATAACAGATTCAAGGATGCACAGAAATGACTGACTAAATTTTCCAACACTGGCTTAGTGATCTGAAGCCATCCTGATAAGCCTTTTTTGTTCTCTAAAGAGAAGCACGTAGAGTGCAAGCTGGCCTACTGCTTCAAGGCAGTCCATAAGCAATCCACACCTCCATACTTCAGAAAGCTCTTTTGCACTAGCTGCACGTATATAATTGCACACACCCTGATCCAGTCACAGGAACTGCAGGCCCCAGTGTGCACTTCATGGGTAGCGAAGCCATACTGAGGGCACATCCTTGTGCCCTCAGAACACCCAGGAGAAATGGTGGAGCTCTTGGATGCTGTTCACCCAGGGAAAACTCTTGCAAACCAAGGCAAACAAGAGGGCATGGAATTCGAGGTCGCTTCATCCATCCCCTACTTTTCTCTTCCTAATTGCATGTAGAAGCACTGCACTCTCTTGTCCAGTACCACTGCCCAGTCTTGCAACGCTGCTCAGCTTCCCATCTTTTAAGTAGCCAGTTATGCAGGATAGCCCCCCCTTAGCCATCCTTCCAAGAATTTTGTTGCTGCTGTACTGTTATTTCACATTTGTTTCCTCAGGAACAATCTTCCGTATAAAAATCTGTCTGATTACATGAAAAGCAGTGTGTTGATGGATGTGAAAATCTGCTCTTTCTACCTATGTGCAATGAGCCTTGAGTAATTTGGTTTTGTCTCGTCAAGGAGCACGGTTCTCTATTGCAGGGAAGGGTAGAAGACATAGCTTGTTTTTTGAGGATTGCGGGATCTGCATAAAGTAAACACAAATCATTGTTAAAACATAAGGAAAAAAGAAAAGTTAGCATTGGATGATGCATCCATTAATGATTCAGTTGAAACCAAGACACATTTTGTTCTCACTGGAGACTGCCCACTTTCTGATATGAAGGAAATACCCTGGGACCTCCAACAAACAATTTCTAGAACTTTCATCTTCAATTTCTGAAAAAGTGAAGGAGGACTGTAAGCTGAGATTACAGAATGCCTGTGTGAGGAAACCTTATCAAAATAGTGTTTGTTCTTTAGGCGAGAAAGGAAAGCAGAGAGAACCTTCTGAATGAAGTGAAAGCAGGAGCATAGATTTATACTGTTAGATCTTTGAAATTTGTTTTCAAATTCTGAATTTTGTCTGTTGTTCAAAACAAGAAAATAATTTCCTTTTGTCTCAGTAGAATGCAGAAATAATGGCCACCTGCTGCCTGCTGCTGCTTTACTTCAATGGCACCTTCTAACAGCAGCTTCACTTCAGGAAAACTATCTTTTATGTCTGAGTGAGGGAGAAAATAATTTCATTAGAACATTTTCTTTGTACACTAGGGATGCTCTTCTGTGTCAGTCCAGGATGTGGTGAGAGGCACAGCTCCTGGGACCTAAGGGTTGTCCAGTTTAATTTTCTCTTCCCTTGTAATTAGGAAATAATTTTAAAAGTGAGGATATTGCAGGCCAAAAAGGGCAGAAATGAGTGGAGCTTTGTGTTCAGACTTTGAGAACATTATTGCACACAAGATTTGGAGACTACTTGTTTGCTATTAGTTTGACCTTTTAACCTTGTTTGGTTTTTGTTCATGACATTCTCTTCAGCTTGACAGATCTTAATGTCAGCTGGATTTTTTTTTCCTATGAATATTGTTACCAATCCAAACAACCTACATTTAAAAATATACTGATCCTAATTATAACCCAGCTAGAAAACATTCCCTAAAGGAAAAAAAAAGGCATGATGAAGAAGGCTTGGAAGAAGGCTTGATAAAAACTGGAGCCTTCTGAATTTTTAATTTATAACTCTTTTACTAAAATGTGAAAAACACTGGCTTACAGCAACATTCTCCCACCTCCCAAGAACTGCAGCAGGTCTGTGACTTGTTTAAATTGGTGTCACAGCCATCTTACTCCTTTCTGAGGTAACTGAACACCAGAGTGTTCAGTTCCTTTTTTCACAGAAGAATTAGTTGGGGGCTCTTTCTAATTTCATAAAGTTGCACTAGTCTGGCTGTAATTCAATGAATTATTGGCTAGGGGAAAATTATTGAAACTCATCATGACAACACTTTTCATCAAATTAAGCAGTGCCGCTGAGAGGGGGAAAAGTTATACTTCCAAGACAATGCACCTGCAGAGAATTAGTTGATAAATGATTTACAGACATGTGGCTGAAAACATTAATGGGGAAACACATTTTTTTAAATGAACCTGTTTTTTTTTTTTTTTCCAATTCTAAATGCCTCCTCTGTGTGATCCGAAATATTTGGTTGTTTAAAGATACAACACTACACTTTGTGCCATGGGAAGCAAATTGCTCAGACATTTTTCCCTCTTGCATGCTGTTTGATGGTTCTCCTCCCTGTTATTTTGTCACTGACACTAGCATTCAAAAATCATCATGGCTAGTGATTCCCTTCCATTGCCACAGAAAAAGTGGGAGCATATAACTACCTGCCCAAAAGGGGCAACCATCTCTCTGCTGTTTACACATCCTTACTTCAAGTAGTGCTAGCTATACTTTGTAGGTTTATGATGATTATTTTATATTTATACTACATGAACAGTAAAAGATACCAGCATGTTACTGCCAGACCCTCAGAAGTATTATTTGGATGTCTAACTCCTGGGCTTTCATTGCTGTGCTGTGTCTGAAGGCTGCAGATGGAAGAAGTAGTCAAGCATCAAATTACATTGTTTCCTACAGCTCCCTTGATTCCCATGTTGCAGCCTTTGGGAAGTATGGGGTGAGTAAAGAAGAAGCCTGCAGGAATAAAAAGAAGGTATAAGCCAGCAGAATGGTGCCATGGAGAAAGGTACTTTATCCCCCAGACTCCTACTGGAGAATTCCTACATGATGCTCGTTACTAAACTTTCCAAAGTAATTAGCTCCTGGTACCCAAAGTCAAGTATAGAAAGGGTTGGGTTTGCCAAAGTGTCAGCCCCTGAGAACACTGACTGAGAAATCTTGGGGCTGTGCAATGAACTGCTGTGAGAAAACTAGGAAGAAGAAAGTGATGAAACTGCCAGGTGGTTTTACAGTCATTCCTGAGCAGAGAAGAAAGCAAACAGAGGGCTTTGTGGAAGTGTTTGGAAAGCACTGTTATCTAGAAAAATCTGGCAGGCAAAAAATATTTTGGACCACTTTTCTATGTCTCTACCCCAGACCTCTAAATGGATCCATCTAGGACTGGATTTTCTGTGCAAGATTCTCTCTTTCTCACCCCCATCCTTACCTTTTTATCTTCTGAGTGCATCCTTACTTTCCCCTCACCACCGAATTTACTTCCCTTTGCTTCCTATCACCTACTTCCTCCTAATTATCCTCTTCAATCTTTCTTCTGCAATGTTATTTACACTGTGCTCTTCACCTTTCCCCTCTCCACATCACAGCTTGGAGTAGCATCAAATTCAGTAATTGTCGGGAAAGTTTTGATCATTCCGAGTCCCTATCATGTGCAGTCACCTTGCTGAGATAAATCAAGCTCCATTGCCTTAAATTTTCTTCTTTCAGTGGGAACATGTAGTATGCCTGATATCTATATGTCGAACCTGAATCCTTCCTCCTGAGTTTAAACCTATTACTTTATCCCCCTGCGAATTACAGACATAGAGAAGAGCTTATTCACTTGCTTTTAGCAGCAATGTCTTTAAACATCCAAAGACTGTTATTATGTCTCTCCTTGACATTTTCCTCTCTAGATTAAATAGCCTCAGTTGACTTAACTTTTCCCTGTAGGTGATATTTTATAGTACTCTCATTGTTCTCTCTGCAATGCCTTTTTGCTCAGCCTTTTTGAAGTATGTCATCAAAAGTGGACATAGATGTCCTGCTGAGACCCTGGCAATGCTGACTGCAGTAGAATTCAGTCTTTTAAGATATAATCCCTTCTTTCTCTACCCATATATAGAGATATAAAAATATAAATTATATTTCAGTATAGAGGGTTTAGGGCTGGTTTGTTGGGGTTTTTTAGCAATAACATGACATTGCTGACTTATATTCTTCACTATAATTCTTTTCCCCACAGAAGGATTTCTTGCCAATTCTCACTCTTGCTATGTTAACATAAAGAACTGTTCCTGACTAAGTGTATTGCTTCTTATTCCTAATGGTAAGCAGCCTTCTTTGAAGAATATTCATCCAATTCAACAAAATTATCTGGAATCCTAAGCTTGCTCTCTAAGATCCTTCCTAGTCTGACATCATCTGCAGATTCAATAGTCATACTTTCCCCTCTGTTGCTTCCACTGTCCCACATTCTGTCCCCAAACTTCCTGACTCAGGTTAATCATGAAAATTTTATGAAACAGTGTACATAGATCAACCCTTCCTGGAATGCTGCTTCACATATCTCCCATTCTGACAGTGCCTTATTTTCTAGACAGTTTTTCCCCTGCATAAAATTAATTCATGTAGTAGTTCATGTTTCTTTAACTTAATCATAGATGAATGGAAGGCAATGCCTATTGAAACACAAGATATATGAACTCTGATGCTTCTTCCATATACACAGATTTGTAATTCCGGATGGATTAAGAAGTTCATTTTGGATGTGTCACTTCATTATCTTCTAGATGCTTATGTACAGTTTGCTTGATCATTTGCTCCTCTCTTTTTCTGTGAGTGAAGTCTCTGTTGCAGATGTGTTAGCATAGGTGTCCTTTTTTCATAGAATCAGTATTTCTAACAGACACTGTTAGTATTTATTAGTACTGGACCACACTGCCCAAGGAAGTGGTGGCCACCATCCCTGGAGGCATTTAAAAGATGTTTTTGATGTGACATTTGGTGGTTTGGTTTAATGGCAGACTTGGCTGTGCCAAAATATTGTTTGGACTTAATCATTTTAGAGGTCTTTTCCAACCTAAAAGATTCTAGGAATCTATTAATGAATGCCATTTCTTGTGCAAAGACCTACGAAACTAACAGAGAGACAAGTGAAGGAAGTGAGTAGCTTTGGCTGTTGACATCTGCTATGTTTGTGGTTTACTACATAACGTGCCTTATATTACCCCACAGCCTTGCCTTGGCTGCTGCAGACTGAGTCAGAAGAAACCTCTCGATGGAGCAAAAGCTTGTTCTTTCCCTGGAAGCCACTGAGCCAGGCCAGGGAAAGTGTGATGGATCAAGGGTGACAAAGGGAATGGTTGAGTACCACAGTTTCCAAGCAACTATGTGTGAATCATTTGCCCATCCTGTACACTTTGTAATCGATGTTGTATCTGATACCGTTTGTTTTCTTATATCACTGCTGTTTCCAATAACTTGTTCTTTTGTTCTTACCTCAACCCATGATCTTTACCTTTTGTGCCTCTAATTCTCCTCTCCATCCTGCCTCAGTGGGAAGGAGAATGGGGCAAGGGGAAGTGAGCAAGCAGTGCATGATTTGGAGTATTTTGGTGGGACTATTAAATTGGGGAATATCATTCCTAAACTACAAAAGAAAGATTGACACACAGCAAAAAAGAGAAAGGGGAGGGGGAGTTTTCTAGCTAAGGGGTTAAAACGATTTCCTTTCCTTACAATGGGTTTCTCTGATTTGGTATGCACATTCTGTTAGGTTTATTCTCTTAGGTTTTTATTTCTCTTTAGGTTTCTCTTAGGTTTACTCTTAAGCTACTTTGAGACCTTCATATATGAATGCCTACTAAATAAAACTGTCGGCACAAGGATATAAATTCACAGTTAAACTGCAACAAGAGTCTGATGGCTTTTTGCTAGGTAGATCTTTTCTCCAAGAGAATTCTCCAGAGTTTGTGAGCAAAGATTTGTGTAGCAAGACAAAATCCAGGCAAATCAAAGAGTGCTAAAAATGTGGCCTCTAAGCAATAAGCACAAAAATAAAATCTCAGTACCCTAGCAAAGAACATGAGATTTTTCTGATATCATTTGCACTGTTGTTCAAATCTTTCTGACCAGTGACAGATCAGTAAAACCTTAATCCTACAAACTGATGTTCTTGAAAGATGCTGTGCCATAGCTGAACTTCCTCAAATACTGTAGCTTCTGGAATCACAAGACAGTTCCTCAGTTATGATGAGGTAGAATGTACTGTGTAAGAAGTACACAGTAATAATCGTAGAAAGATTTGGGTTGGAAGGGACCTTAAAAGAACATCTAGCTCAAGCTCTACTGCAATGGGCCAGGAATCTACCACTAGACCAGGTTACTCAGAGTCCCAACCAACCTGCCTTTAAATACCTCCAGGGATGGGACATCCACAATTTCTCTGTTCACTCCTTTCAGTGCCTCACCAGCCTACCAGTAAAAACACTTCTTCCCAATATCTAAACCAACACTTTTTCCATTTAAAACCATTGCCACTTGTCCTGTCACTACACGCTGTAAGAGACTTAAAGATCACAATTGCCTTTAAACATTATCAAGGCTGCAGAAGGAATTTGCTATTAGATAAACCACCAGAACAGGAACTTCAGGTAAGCACAGAGGAGAGGAATGTGCATCAAGAAGGCAATGATTCCAGGCCTAGCAGAGGTAAGCTTTGCTTATCACTTCCTAGTTAATGCATCCAGAAAAAATTCTCACTGCAACAGACTGTGGGAAAGAAAGCAACTGCTTATAGACATGCCATGCCAATTTATGGGTGTGGCATCTACATCCTGTGGACCTGTATGAAAGTGACACCCCAGAAGAGTGACTTGGGGACCTCCACCACCGAGAAGGGCAGAAGAAGAAAGATTAACAGGATGTCGCCTGGATCCATGAGGTGGAGATACCTTTCTGCTAATTCTGCATCTCTGACTCTTTTTCTCTCCCAAACTCCCTTTCCTATATCTTTCTATCTCTCTTCACATTCACTGTTGAATAGAATCCATATTATTGAACTGAATCCATACTATTGACTTTGACATATGATCTTGTTTGCACCTTAATTTGGGCAGAGGCATCTCTTAATAATCAGATCATAAAAACTGCCCTTGTGAAATGTCCCTCTCCAGCTTTCCTCCAGGCTCTTTTAGGTACTGGAAGGTGCTCAAAACTCTCTTTGGAACTTCTCCAGGTAGAACAACCCCAACTCTCTTAGCCTGCCTTCATTGAAGAGGTGCTCCAGCTCTCTGATGAACTTTGTGACCTTCCTTTGGACTTGCTCCAGCAAGGTCCATGGGGCATGCCATGGGCAGCCAGGGCTGGATGTAGCACTCCAGGTGGGTCTCAAAAGAGCAGAGTAGAAACATTTTGAAACCTCTTTCAAAAGAGCATTTTGAAACCTCTAAAAACTACAGAAAATAGATTAACTCAATGGGAAATTTTCAGTTTCTATGATTTACATTTAATAAGACCTACTCATTGATATTCTTGAATATATTACTTAAAGAGTCATAGCAGCTGAGACCATCTATCACTTTGACTTACAGCTCTGATGATTACTTCATTGTAGAGGCTTCAGTGTTTCAAAAGGAAGGAATGAATTCTTTCAAGAGAAAATATCCCTCCAAGCAGAAAGTCCAGCAAGTCTCTAAATTCTCATTACAGGGATTCTCTGCAGAAGAGAGTTTTGCACATTGGCCTGAAGCTGTCTCAGCTGTGCACGTCTGGTCCCTAGCACTCTCTATCAGGAACAGGGCATCTGAGAGTGAAAATGATGATCTCATTCTGGTTGCAGATTAGCTTGAAACAAGATTTCACTAAGTCATGAGTGCTAGAGGGTTTCTGTGGGTTATTGCAGTCACGACTTGTGTGTGTACTGCAGGATGTGGATTGTTCTACACAGGCTCCCAGGCATTAGCTAGGCTAGAGAAAGTAATCTTTTTGGCAGAAGCAGCCTTTGTTGATTGCAAAAACTGTAAATGCCAGGGGCTACTCTAGCTAAACAGCATATTTCATGCTTTCAAGTCCTGAGAGTGCAGGCAGGCTTGGTCAGACCTCAGTGACTTATTTCATCTGAAATAAGGAAGCAGTCAGCACAGTGTTGTTGAAGTGGCCAGTATCTCCTATGACAAACTATTCCCTCAAAAGAATTCTTTTCTTATCAGAAAAGAAGACTTTGTCACTACAGTATAATATTTTTATCTTTCAAGTATTACTTTAGCTATAAAATAAATTATTTTAGCTTACTGAGTACTTCAACTTTGCCTTTTTTATGATTTTGATGCATGGGAGTGATTCTAGAAAGTATTAATATCTGTTTTATTCTTCTAGCATGTACGTGTCCACCTTCAACCTCATGTATGTACAATATATTAAATATCCAACTAATGATACACTACAAAATAATTTAATTTCAATATGAATGAATTATTAAATATATACTTGATTTTTCTTAATAACTGATCAAGGCTGAAAACAAAAACCATTTAGATGCTGGAGGTAGAACAAGTTAGTAATTACTCTGTGTTCCTTCCTTCTCTGGAAAGACACTTATCTTTTTTTTTTTCTTTTTTTTTTTTTTTTTTTTACACCAATGGTGGATATTACTAGGATGTTATGTATTTAGCATCAAAATTTGGTTATACTGTGGGCTTTGCTATCCTGGATGAGCCATATCAATCCATGCTATTATTTTTTTTGGCTTATATGCCGAGCCTGAAAATACTATGCCCAATACATAAGGAAATAATTGAAGCTCCAAACTCAAAAAGTGGCTTAGCCTTGTTTTTTCAACACCAACACATTGAGGTTTTTCACTACATTTAACAAACTGCAATTAATATTGAGATAATAATTACTGATTAACTAAAAACATGCCATCATATTTACTCTACTAAATGTTTCAGGAACAGACTGGGTAGTCATTACCCATTATTAAGTCAATGAAGGAAAAGGAGAATTTCACAACTGTTCTGTTCCATCCATTCATCTTTCATCTGTTCTTTCTTAGCCTGGGCTAATTCAGGAACCTGTTTCATGGATCAAGTCCTCAGCTAAATGGAGCTGTTTGTAAGCTCCTTAAAATTACTCACTCACTCACTGACTCACTGACTCACTCACTCACTCACTCACTGACAGAGGAGAAAAGCAGGACAGAAGGTTGAATAACTGCAAAACCAGAATAATTATTTCCCAGTCCTTATTAACACAAATGTCATATCATTCTCATTTTGGCCTTCGCATGTCAGGGGAAATTACACGACACTCTAGTCAGACTTCCGTACCAACTTTCCATATACAAAAACCAGATCATGCAGCAATGACTGAGAGCTCAGTACAAACACATGCAGAAGGTGAAGAGGATCAACTATATACCCCTTCCACTGCTAAGATGATCAACAGCTGGGCAGGTCCATCTAAAAAATGTCTGCTTACCAGGGAATGTCTGTCTCTATGTATATTCATATATATATATATTTTTTTTTTTATACACTATTTACCTTAGTGGCAGAAATTGGTACACTTCAAAAGCCTTTACCTGTAGCAGAAATAGACTAAAGCTTGCTTCTTTTCAGAAACCTGAATTTGTTGCTACATCCTGACATCAATGAATCTAATAATGGGATGTGGTACTAGTAAAAACTGGAACAGCTCTCATATTCCAGCTTGACTTGGACAGTAAAAGCAGAATTAATTCTGAAATACACATGTGCAGTTACTATGTCCTTACAATCCAACATTTAGAAGACTGACTTAACTGTAAGGACACAATTGCAACATCCAAAGGTTTTAAGTAGGTGTATAAAAGTAAGAGTCAAACGCATGTGAAATATCACATAGTAAAATCCTCTGTGTTTAATTTGCAGTGTTGTCCTGCACATCTCAGGCATAATGAATCAATTCCTGTTTGTCCCTTTATGAAGCAAGGTCTTTTTTACTTTTGGCAGCAGCCCGGCTATTCGCTGTATTTTTTTTCATTGAAGTCCTAAAATTGGGGAGAGAAAATAATCTATTCATTAACCACAGTCATTGCATTGCAGCGGGAGTCTCTGATCACAGCCTAGATGAGCAGTAGTAGCTGGAGAGAGGTTACATCAGGTCACTCATTTGGGCTCTTTGCTCAAAGTGTTGGGCTAAACAGCTGTTCATGGGATTACTCACAAACAAGACTGTAAAAAGAAGACACTTAAAAGGTAATCTGCATTCTATTTTAGAAACAAAACTAAATCCCCCAATTCTGAATAATCTGCGCAGCTCGTTATGAAGCCCTTGCTCTGGCAGTAGTCTCAAAGTTAATTACCTTTTTTATTCCAGTTTTTCACACACCATTTCAACTATAGTGTTAGTAATTTTATCTTTGATGCTCATTTTAGCTGCTCACCAGTTCCTGCAGCCGTCTTCTGGGAATTGTGAGATCTGGCTGGAAATGATAACTCTACAGGCTGACTGCTCAGACAGAAAGTGTGGTCAAAGAATGCAGCATTAGACTGTGGTTTTGGCAGGGATTTTTCAATAGGTTTTGACTCAGGTTGGGCTAAACATTTCACTCCCTTTCCTTGATTGCAGCCAACATTTTTATGATTAGATGCCTTAAGGAACTGTGCTATGCTGAAAAAAGAAAA
Organism: Motacilla alba alba; assembly: GCF_015832195.1. Taxonomy (NCBI): domain Eukaryota; kingdom Metazoa; phylum Chordata; class Aves; order Passeriformes; family Motacillidae; genus Motacilla; species Motacilla alba. The sequence goes on from NC_052017.1 coordinate 80,063,581, forward strand.
AAAAAAGTGTGGTTCTTTGTTCTTTGATAAACAGAAAAGAAAAAACCCCGTCATGATGGTTGAGACTCACTAATAGTTCTACTTTTCAATTTTTTATAACTTTGCTATGTGTTTTGGAAAAATGGGACATGGGGGTAAAAAAAAATCAAGGCAAAGCTAATGTTACTGTATTCAGTGTCTTCTTTTTAGATTAACAAGCTTTTTGTGACAAAATAATGAAAAGTTTATACTGAGATCAGAACATGTTGGCCTCTTAGTCATCTGAACACTGATGCACTAAAAATCATGCACTGAATTTACAAGATATATATGCTAAAAAAAGGGATTGCAAAATAGAACAAAGATTAATTTTGCCCAGTAAACTCAACTGGACTGCAAGATTTCCAGGTAGATTTATGTAAGCAAGGAAAACCAAATCTTTATATAATTTCTACCATGAATATCTAGAAATTTTTAAACTAGGCTACATTTTTGTCATCAGAGGACCTTCCAGTAGAGCCTGAAGTAATTCCACTAACATCTGCCTGTCACAACTTTTTTCTCATACTCTTAAATCTTGCACACCTGTGTCATGAAGCCACCAACTATGCAGTATACAGAAGTTTTTTTCAGGCTTGGTTTCTCTGTATAAACCATGGAGACAGACAAAAACATGCCTAAAACATCTACACAAGACAGCAGGCTGGCTCTGCCAGGCAGAGAGCTTACCTAACCAATAAAAGAAGGGGATAAAAAAAAAGGGGATCTTCCCGTTTAGGTTTCTTTTGATATACCTCTTATGAAGGAAAATGTTTTGACCATCTGGGTCCAGAAATCCCAAAAGAAGTACAAGCCTTACCAAACAAAGTGGGTTGCATCGGAGATGAGGGCTGTGTAAAAGAATATATTTGCTGGAACAATGTTTTCGCATCTTTTCCTTGGGAAGAAGATGCAGCATTCATATTTTCTGGGCATACCACAATTTGAAAGACGCCAGGCTGCAGCATTCTGGTTTACAATATTGTGAAGCAGATTCTGTTTCTTCTGTTAAAGTAGCTCTACTTCATGTGAAACTACTAGAGAATAAACATGCCTCTACCTACTGATTTGACTATCTGTTGGGAAGAAAAACATGCAGGTCACTATCCAGATTGTGCTAGGATGCAGTTGAAGCTGTCTTTTGAATCCTGATCAAGAGCCCCAGGGAATATATCTCCTCCATGTCCAATATTTTAAGTAGTTCTTCTTCCCTCCTGATAATGTATGCTGAACCCTGAAGTCTTTAGACAACATTCATACTCCTTTTCCTAAGAAGGGTCTGAATAATCTTCTGTGTGTTAGCCTCTCCTTTTCTCATAATTCTAACAGACTTTCTCTCCAGCATCAGTTCCAGACTGAATTCAATTGTCTCTACCACAGGTAAGCAAAAGTGAGACATTATCAACACAAGTGTTTTCTCCTGATGTAAATCTATTCTTTAGATGGAGAATCAGCACCTTGTTTATTTCCACAGAGACTGTCTCAAATATTGGAACATGCTGCAATCATTGAACTGGCTGCCTTTAGGCTGGGGCATCTCCAATGTCATCTGCTTTGCAAGAGGTTTCCTGAATGGATAAAGTTTCAGTGTGGTTGTGATTTGCTTCGTGTGCCAGCCAGGACTCAAGAAAATAAAAACAAAAATATGAATTATGTTAGAGGAAGGACAGTTATTTGTAACAACTTTTGACAAAACTCATAGCAGAAATATGCCTTTCATGAATAATGTTTTAGTTTTCGTCATTGTAGCATATTCTATAGGTTATATCAGGTATTTTTCAATTAAAATTAAAATAAACAGCAGTCACTTTCGTTCTTACAGATATTTTCTTTTACCACGTGCTTACAGTTTTGTTCTGCCTGTCTTCCCCACCTCTCTTGATCATTATGAGTTTTTTTGGCTTTTATCATAGCTTTGTCCAATCCTGCAAGAGCTCCTCCATCTGCTTGACATTAGGGCCCTCTGAAAGTAGAAACATAAATCTCAATGTGGCTAAAGCATAAGACTAGAAATATTTTTAGGCTATAGGATCTATTTCTGCTTCATAAGCCTTTCCTTAAAGTGGAGCCTTACTCTAACTTGAGTGCCTGCATGTGATTGAAAAATAAATTGTTTTTTAAATAACCGCAAAAGAAGAAAGAATTCTTGCCTGCTTCCTGATATAGGAACTGCTTTTCTCAGTTACCAAGCAGAGTGCCTAATAAAAGTTGCTGGTTCTCACTATGTTGAATGGGAAAAGCAGGAAATTTCACAAATTGGACTTGCTCTAAAAAAGATTTTATGTAGACGCATTGAAAATGAGGAAGAGATTTTAAACATTAATGTTTATACAAACATTAAATAACTACGGGAAAACTTAAAAAAAGTTCAAAAAATAAAAATGCATATGGTTTTTGATGCCTCAGGTTTTAGCTTTTATATTTTTCAGATTCTGTACTGCTTTAGTGTGTACTTCTGAGCTTCATGTTAGGGGATAATAAGCTTTCTTCACAGAATAGGTAGACAAAACAATTCCTTCTCTAGCTGGGGACCAAGGACAAATTATCCAAATCTCAGACCCAAGAGCATAAACAACGGTGCACTGAAGAGAAAAAAACAAGAAGGATAGGACTTCACAATCTAAAGCTATAATTGGACAATTAGCTCCAATATGCAAATGGACCAGAACTTTAAAAAGTGAGAGACCCTGTGACTGGTCATTCATTTCATGACCCTTTTGGGTTCATTTTGGGTGTAGCCCTGGCTGGGCTCTTGGGCTGCCCAAGGTGGATCCATTGAGGCCTTCTAATAAATATCTACTTTATTCTTTAGCTCCATCTAGCCTCTCTTCTAGGTCAGCCTTCATACGGCATCAGTTTCAGCAAACATAAAGATCAGTTAAAAGAAATGTATCTGTGTTTGCTGTTTCAAAACATTTAGGAAGATGTTGATTCCAGAGATGCATTAACCATCTCTTTAACCCATCCACTACTCTTTATTGCAAAACCATCCCCATGGGGAGTATGGATTACTATTTTCATTTGTCAACTGTTAAAACGCTTGAATAGTGGGAGCAATAGTAATTGTAGCATTCCCATGTCTTGTAGTTAGCAAAATGCAGGACTTGTTGGAATAGTATTGTAAAAAATTGATATATTAACTGTAAGAAAAAATCTAACAATCTATTCAAATTCTACTTTAATTTCTCTACACCCCTTGTAGACTGGGAAATTGTCTATACAGTACAAAAGAGTTTTGTCCTTATGGAAGTTCACTGCTGAGCTTTTCTCAGTACTGTTAAATATAGGGTACAATTTTAATAACTAAAGCAAACTTCTGTGCTTTCTGCCAGGTGCACCTTGCCCCCAGCCTTTCTTCTGCCCAAATGAAATGTATTTGTTGGCTGATAAAAACAAAACAGAAAAAAAAAGAAAAAAGAGAAATTTTCTGCTGTGAGATGTCAAGAAGATCACTTAAATGCATATTAGTGGCTTCTACCTATAAAATCAGAGTCTGTTTACACTGGGATAAAAAGGGTGCTGCAGTTAAGATACACATCCGGGAATACTTCAACTCTCTATAAATAAGCACTTTGTCACTTTGTGGACTTTTTAGTATCTTCAGAGACTTCTAAGCAGTCTATCTCTGTGACACCTCTAGATAGGGTAATAGAGAAAAATGGGCATTCTACAAATAAACTTCGTCTACACCAACTTTTATTTTATTTTCCCTTGGTCAAGAATAAACCTTCACTTGAAGTTGTCAGATGTGATTATTGATCTGACCCAGACAGCATAACTCTAGACAGCAGTCCGGGAATAACTAAAAAGTTGAGCTATTCTTTTCCCTCTCTTTTAATTTAAATTTGATTTTAAACAAGGATAGCAAAGGTTGGACAAAAATGTAGCAAGCGACTGAAGTTAAAGCATCATTTCAAAGCAGCATTATGTTGTTGATGGCTTAGAATCCTGGGAGGCCTGCAGGAACAGTAGCGGACATGTGGCTATAGAGCTCTCTGCACCTAGAGGATTTGACATACTGCGATGATTGAATAAAAACAAAATGACAAAAGACACTAAACAGGAGCAAATTTGGAGCTCTAACAATTTTGAACAAGGTCTGGCAGAAGCATCTTTCACCATGATCTGGTGACTTATCCTGCACATTGGAGGAGGCAGATGCCCCTTCCCTACCTTCTCTAATTTCTGGCACTAGTAAAATTTTATGTTCTGAAAGTTTTACTTATGAAGTGGTTTGGCAGCTGTAGTCTTGTTTTGACATATGCCCCTCTGTACCACAGAATAGATATCTGCAAGTTTAGAATTGTGAGGAAAGACACATCTGTTTTGGCAGTGTGGATGGCCTGGAGGCTTATTTAGTAACCAAAATTTTTATTGCAACTATTGCAAATTCCAAAGCTTTCAGTCAATTGATTTCTGAGGGAATTTGCTTGAGTAGAAAAAATGATGACTGTTGACTAAAGATATAATGTGGATCCCACACTTCTAACCTGAGGCAGAGCTGGCTTGAGGCTTTGCAGAAATAGTCATAAAATCATGGAATATTTTAGGTTGGAAAAACACCTTATAGATCATTGAATCCAACTGTTAACCCAGCACTGCTAAGCCTACCACAAAACCATGTCCCTAAAAGCCACATAGACATGTCCTTTAAATACCTCCAGGGATGGTGACTCCAGAGTTTCCCTGGGCAGCCTTTTCCATTACCTGATCACGTTTTCAGTGAATAAATATTTCCTAACATGCAATCCAAGCCTTCCCTGGTGCAACTTGAGGCAGTTTCCTCTCATCCTGTCACTTGTTACTTGTGAGAAGAGGCCAACCCCGACCTCATACACTCTCCTTTCAGGGAGTTGTAAAGAACAACAAGGTCACCCCTGAGCCTCCTTTTCTCCAGGCTAAACAACTCCAGCTCCTTCACCACCCTTTATCAGTTTGTGCTCCACACCCTTCACTAGCCTTATTGCCCTTCTCTGGACACCCTCCAGCAGATCAACACTCCAGCCCAGCTTGGTGTCATCTGAGAACTGATGGATGGTGCACTCAATCCCCTCATCCAGATAATTTGTAAAGATATTAAATAGGCCTGGCCCTAACCACAGCCCTGGGGAATACGACTAGTGACTGAAGAACAACCTGATTTAACTCCATTCACCACCACTCTCTAGTGGCCATCCAGACAATTTTTTACACAGCAGAGAGTGCACATCCAAGCCATGAGCAGCCAGTTACTCAGGAAAATGCTGTGAGAAGTGGTGTCCAAGTAGCAATGTTCAGGCAGAAAACACCCACAGCCTTCCTCTCATCCATTAAGCAGGCTACCCTGCCACAGGAGGAGATCACATTGGTGAAGCAGGACCTGCCTTTCCTAAACCCACTCTGACTGGGCCTGATCCCCTGGCTGTCCTATACATGCTATGTGATGGCACTCAAGATGACCTGCTCCATGACATTTCCCTGCACCAAGGTCAGGCTGACAGGCCTGCAGTTCCCCAGATCCTCTTTCTGGCAATTCTTGTAGATGAGTGTCACATTTTCTAACCTCCAGTCATCTTTCCACTCAGCCAGGACTGCAGGTAAATGATGGAAAGTGTCTCGGTGAGTCCTTCCACTGGCTCATTCAGTACCCTTAGGAGGATCCCATCCGGCCCTATAGACCTGTTTTATTTCTAAGCAGGGCAGCAGATCACTGGTTATCTCCCCTTGGTTTATGGGGCCTTAAACTCATACCTTTATAACTATAGACATACTTGAACTTTTCTGTTCAAAGAGGAAGTAAAAACTTATTTTGCTGTCATTCTGAGGAAAAAAAATCCTTTTTTCACAGAAAAATTACCTTTTTTAAGGGCAGACTAGCAGAGACTCAAGAGTAACTGGAAGTGATCTGTAAAATATCTATTGACTAGGGATGGAGAAACAAAAGGATCTGGTGTGAATTTTCTGGATTTGATTGCTCCTTCATGACTCCTTCCTTTAGATATTCACCCCTAAGTTGAAGGAGTCTTGCATTGGCAAGTAAAAGCAGCTGTACTAGGTTGATCCAGAAGTCAAACAATCTCTGTCTTATTTGTGACAATGACCAAAACTGGAAAAAGATGATCAAAACAGGATGAGCATATTGCAACTCACTAAATTTTGCATTTGCCATCAAACAAATGGCCAGAGCCTTGTGCTTTAGAGCTGGCAGTGCAGGGTGCCAGGATGTGTGTGTCCTGCCTTGGCATGAGGTGCTCTTAATGGTGGCAGCAGTCATTCAATGGCCATGTACATGTGGCCTCCCCTGCTCTGATTTCACTCTCAGAGCACTCAGAGCACCCAGGACAAGAGGCTGGCACCCCTACCTAGTCACTGTGGGACAAACAGGACCTGTGGGACAATGGGGAGGGCACATTGTGTGGGTGGGAAGCAGAAAGAAGGAGGCAGGTTGTGATAGGAAAACTCCAGGAGTGAAAGAGGACATCCCCATTACTGTGCCAAACTGAGAGCTGAGAACACTGATGATTTGTTCTGACTCACCATTCATCTTGAGGAAGACTCAAATCTTAATTTTGACACCTAGAGGGACACTAGAAAGATGAATGCAACACAAGAGAAAATGCATAGCTATCAATAATTTTCAGGCATAACAGTTTTAAGGCAGTGTCTGTGACAAAGTCCCTCCAGCAAAGTAGGTGGCCAAGTGCCTGTCTCATGGCTGCTACCCAAGACTGTGCATGAATAGGTTTGGAGAGGCTTTGCCCTGAAATGACTCAGACTCTTCTAAGTTTGTTTATAAGCACAAATACACCAGTAATATATTAAAAAAAAAAAAGGCAACTTTATAATGTTGATTGCAAAGTTGGTCTTAGATATCTAAATCCTTTCCAAACAGTTTTGTGGGCCTGTATGTAAATGTCTTTTTCCAGCTTTCTAGAGGGGTAGAAAAAAAAACAAATCATAACTTCTGCAATAATGAACACTAATTATATATATTTTTATAGAATTGAAAAAAGAAGACTCACTTTTTAAAGACACAAAGATTTCAGGAAAGTGCATTGCGCCAATTAGATTTAGTGGTACCATTAGGAAATAAAATTGTGTTATTCAATTATCAGTCACATTTGCAGACATTAGTTCCCCTGGAAACTTGTCAAAGCTTTAGAGTACAGCTGTCAAGGCAAAAAAACACAGAAAAGAATACAAACAATTTGCAATTGACCTTTAAATGTTATTTTCATCAATGAAACTAAATATTTGGAAAATTTCTCAGAATAATCTCTTATGCCTGACTAAAATGATATCATATTCTGCTTGTGTATTACTTGATATATCTACATATATATACATACACAAATACAAATTTAACTGATATATATACCTGATATGTGTACACGCCTTATATGTAAATACTACATTGGATAATTTTTTTTTACCTGCAGTAGTTTTCCAAAAATTCCTTTTGAACAAAAATAGGATACAAACATTAGAAACAGAAGCACTTATGTCATTTGTTTCATGTCTAATAATGAACTTAGCAAGAGTGAAGATGAAATTTCTACCCTAGGTGTTTAGTAGTACACAATCAGATTTTGGTTTGTTTGTTTGCTTCTCCCATCTGATACACCAAGTGCTGGCTACTGGCAGAGTTTGCAACTTGAATTGAAATATATTTAATTTAAGCTTGCAACTCTATGGTTCCAGTGCAGCAAAAATACAGAGACTGAGAGTTTCATGCATGGAAGAAAGACTGTCTCCACGGTGTATTACCTAGGATATACACAAGACATGAAAAGCATGTCTTATTTTTATAAAAGAGACATGTAATTTACAACTTTTTTTTCTACTTCAGAAAGCAAAACAAATCTTGCAGGTATTGATTGCTAAATAAAACAGTTTCCTACATGATACTAGAGATTAGTATGATATTGCAGGAGAAGACACTCAACAAAAATTGCTATTTTATAGTATAAACAGTTTCCGTATTGTGAAGAAATCTGTTGTGTCCTTAATTCTGTTCTTCTTTTTTCTACTTTTACTCAGGACTTCTCCTTTCCATACCTGTCTTGTTTCTGTTCCTGGTATCAGAAAAAAACTAACACAACTTTTTAAATTATATCTTTACAGAAACACTAGGAATAAAGGTTTGGTGCTTAGTATTTTAGGGTAATAAAAGTTAGGTGCTTACTACTTTAGGGTAATAATCTGAATTACCTGCTAGAGACTTTATTCCTGTTAGGTTTAAAATGCAGCCATGACTTGCTAATTAAACAAAGAAAAAATGCTTATAACACTCTCTCAAATACAGAACACTGATTGCATTTTTTATGGCATCATCATTGGCTATTGATTATTCCCAAGGAACATCAATCTAATAGACAGAGTGGCAGTGTTCTAACTTCTGTGTGTGTGAGGCTTAGATATATTTAAAGACATGTTACAAGAGGAATATGCTACGGGGAACACTGTAATGAACACTGGTTCTTCAACTCCACTGATCAATGTGACAAAAAAATATTTTACAATTTACGTTCCAAAAATATCTAGTAAAATGTTATAAAAGAGAAATGTAAGGGTGATAAAAGTGTAGGCACATGATGTTACCAGTTTAATGACGTTTCTTCTTTTTATTAGTAGCAATCCCACAGATGCCTGAGGAAGCACATTTGCCTTTGTTCAAACAAAACCATTTTAGAAACTGTTCTGACATCCATCATTAAAGCATTTTATGTGAGTAGTCTTTCTTACTGTATTATTAAACCATTCATTAACATGATAGATAAAAACTCCATTCCACAGAGAATCTCCTTGGCATTACAAAAATGTACCAGAATGCTTGGCAACAATTAAATATGCCATGACAGGAAAACAACGGAACAATGCATCTTAACATTAAAACAACGGAACAATGCATCTTAACATCAGGCTTTTCCAACTGTGGAATATTTCTATTGTGCTATTTAGCATACACACCAAAGTCAATTTCCTCTTACAATAAATAAATGAATAAATAAATTCCCTTTGTACCAGAATTGAATCTAGGCAGTGCAGCCTGCAATATGATTGCTAAAACAAGACAAAAACAAAGATGAAAAACCCGTAGTTACAGCACTGACTCATTTTAAGTTCCTGATACAGCTCTTAAATGTGCCTGGGAAGCCTGAACTGTATCTCTGTAATTGAGCAAATAGCAAATGACTGTACTTAAAACACCTGAAACTGAACAGGCTTTAGAGAGCAATGTATTTAGGCACGAAGACATCACCAGCCTTTCTTCAGTATTCTCCAGGGAAAACTATATTTTCAAAGCTTGGCTTTATAGGTAATTTTTTCACACTATTACTGAAGTATTTAAGCACTTCACAGCCCTTCACCATCTCTTGTAGTGTCCCTGTTATACCTTGGGAAAAGATAAAACAATCACAGCATCAGACAATCACTGAAACTGGAAGGACTTCTGAAGACTCTCCAAACCCTCTGCTCAAAACAAAGTCACCTACAGGTGACCTACTCAATGTCATGTCCAGACATCTCGGTGGATGGACACTCCACAACCCTTCTGGACTACCCATTCCAGCGCTCACTCAGCTTCACAGTAAAAGAAGTGTTCTTCACAGTTGTAAATAGAATTTCCTGTGTGTCAGTTTCTACCCGTTGCCTCTTGTCCTGTCCCTGGGCACTATTGAGAAAAATCTGGCTCCATTTAATCTACATCCTCTTTGAGCCTTGTCTTCTTCAGGTTAAACAGTACTTCTCTCACCCTTTCACCACACGACACACACTCCAGTCCCTTCATCACCTTCCACTCTTGCCCCAGTACGCCAATGTCTTGTACTGGGAAACACAGCACTCCAGACACAGCCTCACCAGCGCCGAGCAGAAGGAAACCTGCTGGCAATATTCTTCTTAACAGGCCCAGGGTGACCAGGGAACAGGATAGAGTACTCTTACAAATGAAGTAAACTGTACAACACCTTGGAAATGAGGGGCAGCTCTTAAAACCAGAGCTCCCATTTCTCTGCAACCCAGTCCGCTGACTCTAGTTCAAACACGGAAGTTATTAACCCTTAAAAATCTGGATTGGAAGGGACCAGTAAAGGTCATCTAGTCCCAAGCCCCTGCAATGAGGAGGGACTTCATTAAGTAGATGAGTTGCTCACAGCCCTGTCCAATCTGGCCTTGAATATTTCCAAGAATAGGGTATCTACCACTTCTGTAGTCAACCTGCTCCCCTGTTTTATCACCCTCATTGTAAAAAATGTTTTCCTCATATCTAGTTTAGGCCAACCCTCTTTTAGCTTAAAATCATTACCCCTTATCCAATCACAACAGGCCTTAATAAATTTTTCCCCATCTTTCTTACAGACCCTTTAGGTACTGGAAGGTGCCCTAAGGCCTCCCTGGAGCTTTCTCTTCTCCAGACTGAGCAGACCCAGATCTCTCAGCCTGTCCTCCTAGGAAAGGAGTTTCCATGCTATGTGCTGGGGCAAAAGACCCAGTTCTTCTACAGTGCGTCCTTCACAGGGAATGGTGTTGGAACAAGTAACAGATTACATGAACTGCACCAAAGCCTGAGGTAGAAGGGATCCGTAAAACTCAGAAGATTTCAAGGCACTGCAAAAGCAACACTAAAGGACATCTAAAATATTTTCTCTGATCTACAAAGGGAAAAATAACTAATTGGGATTTCTGACAGAACTCAAATGCTGGCATCAGAGAGATTGCTATGTAGCATATAATAGCATGAACTAAGCCTAGCCTGGGAAGGACACACTACTTTGCGATGAATCCCTCCAGTTTCTGGAGGGTGAATGGGGTTCTATATTATAGTGCTGTCATGGAGTTTATAGCATGAAACAGAGACAGCCCAACCCACCTGGGATTTCAGTGCACCTTGGAGGCTGACCTGCTGTACTTTGAGGACTTTGGTGAGTGATGTAGGAGATTCACATGATGAGAGGGAATGCAAGAATAATTACATATATCAATTTTTGGTATCCTCATCAGCAGTGTGGATCAGAGGAACCAGGCTTAAGCACATACTACTGCCTCAGTGGTTATCCAAATGGCTACAGAGGTATCTGGAATTGGAAAATTTCAACACAATACTATGGCAAATTTAAATTGCGCAGTTAACTGCAGTTGACAGAGTTGAGAGAATCTTCAACATTGAAGGATATTACTGCGGTCAAACTGTGTTTCATGGCCAAACTGCTCAAAGTCCTTGTTTGGCCTTCATTTTTCTTTTATTTGAATCCTGTAAAATCATTATATTATTCATCCTCACAACACTGAACAGAAGGGCATGTGATTACCCTCACTGCTGATATGTTGAGGTATACAAGGGCCAGAAAACAATTTAAGCACTTGATTCTTAAAAGCTCCTTTTTATTCCATTGAGCATTTTTGTTTCCAGCCGTCAAGATACTTAGGTGCTTGAAGTTTTGCTCTTGTACATGGACTGATCTTTTTTTGACTGTACTTGTGCACCTTAATAGAGCAAGATTTGGAGGCTCGTTCAAGAATGCTCTGTGACCACCAGACTCTGTGCAGTCCCTAACACAGGTTTGCCCACACCTACCCACAGCCTCTGTGACAGCTGAACCAAAGACCAAGAACACCAGGCAGCAAGGACAAGACTGTACCACACTTGTTTGACCTGCACTGTCCTTCAGTGCACTTGCTGGGGGCTGTGCAACCAAAACCATTTTTATACACTGTCATGCCCCATCATAATGCATGCAACACATGGCTTCTGTTTCAGCAATAACCAGCTGCCTTTCAGCACTCTCCTTGCCTAGGACACTATGAAGTAAAAGGTAGGCAGAAACCTGGTATTTACATCCTGGAGTCACAGAAACACCCCACAGAGGAGACTTAAGGCCAGTTGCTATGTCATGAATGCACACAGGTCAAGCCAGCCGTGCCAGATGTATAAAGCTCATGGCCACAGAAGGCTCTTAGCGCTGTTTAATGTATTGGTAGAGACATTCTTGCAAGTGAACAATTGTCCCTAAATATAACATGGACCCTTAGGTTGAGTGTGCTCCAGCCAGTATAGCCACGAGGCAAGTCCCAGCAGGAGCAGTCTCTCCTACGCCCCTTCTCTGGGATAATGATCTGTTCATTGTTGAGAATGTTCTCCTAGAAAAACACTGATGTGGATTTGAATCTTCCACTTGTTTTTCTGAAGAAATGTGATCTTTGATTTCTGTTAACTAGCAAAAGCTTTCATTCAGGTTAATTTGTCAAACTGAGTAAGTCAAACTTCAGAGCTGTGACATTAGGCATGATGGCATACATCTGATTCTCTCCAAATTATTATTTTTAAGTGACTTGCTTAGGGCCACCTCTGATATCAAGGTACAGAGAACCAGACTTGTAGGCACATCTGCCATCCACACAGCTGCTCTAACCTCTAACCTGCTTCTAACAAGGAAGTGTGGTTCTTGCTTGGCCTGACCAGCCATGGTTCTAGGGTCACTGCTAGAAATGTACCTGTTATAGGCACCTCTGCTTGGTCTTTTGTAGGCTCAGATGGAGGAACACACAAAGGCCACCGAGGCTGGGAGTCCACAGGACACACATCAGTGAATACTAATTAGAGCCTCTCCTTTGCAGCCACAACCCACATATTTGGAAAATGGCTTTGTCATACCAGCTTAAACACATGGTTTTCAGACATGACAGATGCTTAGGTATTACATCTCAGGTAATTGCTTTTCAGGTCCTTTCCTTGGAAAACCCGCTTCCAAAACCCACACATATTTGATGCACTTGCGGATTTTCTCTGACTTAGAACAGAACAGTTGCATTTAAATTTATTTAAATATTTAATATCCATCATTCTCAGAGTGAATAGCAATACTCTCTAAACTTTCTTAGTTATGTACCCACAGGAGTGCTTTTTCAGTCTTCCCTGTTGCTGTCAGCTAAATGTGAAAAAAGTGGATTATTGCTAGCAAGTATGTGCGCTCTTCCTTCTGATTTGTGAAGTTCCAGACACAATTCTTTCGTGTATACTGCTCTGCCTGACCTCCTCTTTCTTCTAAATAACACAGAAACTACTATCACTGGCTCAGTCTCCCCTCGCTATTGTTCCTTTCTTCACAAGCTCTTCTTCCCCCTGGCAATTCAATTTTCTGAGTTTCTGTGGTGCAATTTTAATCTTTTCTATGGTTTTCTAGGATTTTTTTCAAAGGCCATAAGGTCTTCTCTGACAGGTCCTTCCTGCTGCTGTTTCCTGTTCTTCAGGCTTAATGTGGCTTGTGTAAATTTGTAGCAATTTAGTCAAAATGAATGAAAATTTGTGCTAAATTACCAGAGCTCAAGGGCTTACACTTCCTCTTTATTTGGGTAATTGAGAGAGCCTAAAGAAGTACCATAAATACCTCAGAGTTGCTCATCACGCAGAAGTATTTTAATCTTCAGACTTAAATCTATTCACAAAATGTCTTTTGCATTTTCTTTCTGCTTTTATCCAGCAGCCTCAAAGCATTTTGCAAAAAAAAAACCCAAAAACCCATGTACTAGTTTTGTGTCAGGGTGTTTTAAGAGACAAATAAAGTGAAAAGTGCACGCAGTAAAGCTGATTTACCTGTGGTGCAGTGATGAAGAGTGAAGTAGTTCTCTGAGAGACTCACGCTAAATGTCGCAGTCACCCTGCTCAGAGAAACACAGTGCCCTGTACATCTCATGATTCCTCCAGAGAAGAATACCACGTGTCCTTCCTCAGCTGCAGAGAATGATGTGTCAGCCATCTGGCCCAAAGGCTGCCTGGTGTCTCTGAGTGGCAAATCTGTCTGAACTGTGGGACATGATGGACACTAACTGGCAAAGCAGATTTCCTCCCTGGCATACATTACCCATCTCCTACTATTTTGAGAACTAAGTAAGACTCCACTGAGTTGTTTATGCAGCTGGAGACAGAGTTTTTGTACTTTATGCTTTCCCTCTGATCGATACAAAATTTGCAGGGGCTCAAAATAACTTTCCTGGAACCATTTAATAAAATCAGAGCAGTCAGGAGTAAGAGCTGCGAGTTTCAGTTGCCACTAGCTGTATTATCAGTATATGAAAATCAGATACAAAAGATAGATAGGTCTGGGCTTTTCTTTTTCTCCTTTTTAATCTGGAATGTATTCAGACCTCTGAGGAACTGTTAGATTTTATATCAGCTGTTTCCCCAGCTGTTTCTACTTAGAAAAAGCTTGTAAAATCTGGACTGTGCCTCCAATGGCATCCCACTAAGATCTTGCAATACCACAGCAGTGAAGAAAATGCAAAACACTCATTGAGACACTGAATCTCCACAACCAATTCTAACACTTCAACAAAACTAAGTTCAGTTTCAAGCAAGGAAGCTTTACTCAGTGGCAAACTAAAAAACCTATCTCACTAGTTAAGATCGGCCTCCTTTTTCTCATCCAATCACCATCCTCCATTTCTTTTTGTCGGGAAAAAAGAACTAGTAAATTTAATTAAAAGAGCTACTAAAGCAGAAAAGAATACTTTAGTCATATGATCTTCTGAGTTCTCTCCAACATCATCTTAGGTAATGGCTTATCACGTAACATGTGCTTTATTTTCTCTTTAGCAGTAAGATATTTCCAAACTTGTGCATCCCATCTGTATCCATTTTCACAATGACTGAACAAATGCAATTAGTCTGCAGTCAGCCATGTAATGGTCTCCTACTACTACCACTAGGTATTTTTAGTCCATGGATTCTCTTATTTCTCAGCTATGCCTTCTTTCTTTCCCTAGCTTACATTTATTACCAGAATTGCTTTTCTCCCTTCACTGCCATTCTGTGTTATTGAAAGAATCTCATATACTTTATCTTTTCATAATATCTTTTCATGGTCACCTCATTGCAACATACAGATGGTTGTAAAAGGAGGAAATGTTTCATTAAAAAGATTGCAAAATTTGTCATTTATTTCTTCTCACATTCTGTATTTTGCTTTATTTCTTAGATCTGAGCGGTCTGTCTTCTACCCAGACTCCCTCTTACTGCTTACTATGCTTTCACAAAGATATATGAACCACTGGAGAAGAGAAAATCTCCATATCAACCTTTTGAGAAAGGAGTTCAGTTTCCTTCTCTCATAACAGATTTCCTATGGTCCACCCACCTGGCAGCAGAATGCAACAGTGATCTTTTTTAAGTCCAGATTGCAGTTCTCTTATGTACTGAACAGAGCAGGGATGAACGTGACTTTGCGTGTGCCCTTTGCCTACAACGTGCAAACACAGCAGCCTTTCTTTCTGACTTAGCTTCAACCTGTTAAAAACAAAGACGTGTCACTAACTCTTCTTTCACCTTTCTGAAAGTTAAACATGACATGCTTTGAATTCTGTGAATTTGTCACGTGGTTTCCTTCACCAAGCCAAATGTGATGCTGCTCTGACTCTAGGAATGATCCTGCTTTCCTTAAAGCTCTTTGGTGAACAGGCCCTTCTGTCTTTCAATATATTTAATTTCTGATTTTGTAATCTGATTTTGTGCTGTATATGGAATTCCCTGTTTATCTGAGGTGCTGATATTTGACTTTTTTTTGTTGTCATTGTTCTTATGAGACAGACAAATTTTATTATTTCCAGCTTCTTTTTCAAAGTACTTCTCTGAAAAATGGTGAATCCTCAGCTGTCTCTCAACAGCTGTGAAATACTTATATCAGGCTGGCCTCTGATGGTGGCAATACACATGCTTCCTCGCAACAGAAAAATACATTAATTCAATTTAAACCAGGCTTTAAACCAACCTGGTTTAACAAATGTAAGTTCTTGTGTAGATCTTCTTACTCTAAATAGCCTATGCAAGTTTTTCATTGTCCTGAATTAAAGAGAGAAGAAATTGGTTTAATCTTAATTAGGAATATCTATTGTATTTATTTAAAACCGCACACCAAAACAGAGTGGTGCAACTTTCTCATGCAGAAAAGGCTTTAAAATATACACAGCAAGATGAGAAAAAAGTATAAACAGTCTCCTAGAGTATTCTTCCCACTATACTCTGAGTTCCTCATCCTTTCCACACTTCTGATTGGAAGCTCAGCTTTTCAGTTGCTTCATAAAACAGAAACTTGCATAAATTTCACTGCAGCTTCTGGGGACCTCAACAATCTCAAGAAATGTTCTTGTGATTACACTTCCTGTTCACCAGCTCCTGTTTCCTTTTTTACCCTTCCTTTTTCCACACTTTCTCTGCGAATTGTACAGGCTCTAAAACAATTTTGAACATTTGGACTACAGCATCGCCTTTCAAAAATTTAACCAAGCTTCTAGGAATATCTTCAGCATATTCTCCCACCATCCCCCCCAACAGATTCTTACCTTTTAATAGAAAAAGAACCATTAAAAAGAAATATTCTGACAGTGAATAGAAAATGAAATGGATTTATACCTCTCAATTTGGTTAAGTTACATTCAGAGGCAGGATATACTGAAGAAGTTACAGAAATACAAGCAGGCTGAATTTTTCATTACCTTAGAGAATAGCCAAGCTTAGCAGCAGCGATTTCATCTCTAAGTCCAAAATCTTCAGCTGAAAATACTTTCCTTGCTTTCTTTCGAACAGGCTCAGAAACCTTTCCTTCCTTCATCTCATTTTTCTTCCCAGAAAAAGAAATTATTTTGGTTTTTCAGTCAGCCTATTTTCACTAAGCATTTCAGTCTGCACCCTCAGCTCAGGTTCATGTGTGTGAATCACTTAAGCAGAGCTGATAGAATGTTGCTATTTCCTTTTTTCCCCCCTTACACATAGGCCTATTTGCTATTACATTTCCTTCCCTTTGATATCAGATTAGTGAGGCTACATTAATTATTCATTTCCCTTGGTGACAAACACTCTGTGTTCAATAGTTGATTGACCTGGTTCTTTAAGTTGAATAGAGATGTTAGTTTTAGCTCTACCAGGGAGGACAAAGGAGAAAAGATACCTCAGCAAGAGTTCAAATATTTATAACAGACCATTTTCCTACTGCTTCTCCCAGTGCTGCATGCCTTTCACTTTATGAAACTCGACATTTAAAAAAATCTTTTCATTCAGTATTAGGAAATGCTTTGACACTGAAAATGGCAGAATTCTTAGGTTAAATATTCTCCTCCACTATTCTGGTGCTTTCCTGACTAGCTGAAGTCACCAGACAATGTTTCTTCCACTTAAATCCCTGTCTGACAAGCTCTAAAATGGAAAAAAAAGTACAGGCTGCTAGGTATTGCAAGGGTATTACACTAAACTGGTTCTAAGGTTAGCTGCACCTATGGGATCAAGCCATTAGCTATTTACCTTGAAATCACTCTTAACTGAAGCCTAAACTAAAGGCAAAAAAATGTTTGCTTACAGAATTTAAAACAGGTGCTTGCAGAATTTTCTGACATCTAGTCCTAAAAGTAAACAGAAAATGCATGCAGATCTTTAGTCATTATTTATGTTGGCTCTAAAGTTTCTTCTCACCCATTATGAGGCAGCTGAAACCAGAAATTCACATCCTCTTGACAAAAGATTCAGTCTTGAAAAACCTGAAAACATCCTCAGGCTGAGGTCATGGAAGGGGATCTTGGCTCAGGAAAGAATGTTACCTTTCATAACATGTTGATTTAAACACATTTTAAGGATAAAATTTCTTTTCTACCGAATGAAAAAGATAGATTTACCCAAACCCTTTGTGTTTGATTTGTCAAGGAATTTGTCAGGAATGCTCAGACCCTTGTGCCCAACCATCCTGTCAGCATCTGATTAGGGGTACCCTTCAGTGAGCAGTTCGCTAGATCAGAGACTGACTTGTTCAGGGTCACACGCCAAACACGGAAACATCTCATGGGTTTCCACACCTTTACCCTTTGCCAGTGACTGCCAGAACCCTTGAAATACTCACATTAACAGTTTACAGAATAACACTCTTCATAAATGAAATTGTGAGAATTTAAGGTTCTGAAATTGCTGGTGATAATATCTGACTGCAAATATACACTCAAAGCTATACAGTAATTCAAAGCAATATACTAAGATGCTCTAATCCCCAGTAAAAGCTGGCTCAAGATGATCATTCAGCATGCAGAGAACACAGTTCTTTACCAGAAATTCATCTCTGTGGGGGACAAGACAGGTTCAGCCCTTTGACTGATTCCACCTGGAGTCTTCCCCCACTTCCCTCTCTTATGTTTTACACTAATTCTCTACATTTAGGTGGAGTGTGGGTGACTTTAGTCATACATCTTACTAGTGAGTGGTGGTCATATCTTGGGGCTGGATATCTCAGGATAGTACCTGAAATAACCCTGGGAGGGGGACGTGGATCAGTCCAAGATTTTGCCACTGTTGCTGATGCAATAGCAGGACATCTTCCTTTATCTCCCTTGGTTTTCAGCTGCTGTGTGGTTTATCAACTGGAAACTACCGCTGAGTTCTCTCCTCTGCAAGGGTTTTGGCAGAGCCTGGTCATGGTGCCCTGCTCCATCATCTGTTTAGTCCCCCCTGGACTGTATTGTGTGGGGGAGGTCGGACATGCCGACTGCATTCCATACGGGGAGTAGCAATTGCACGTTTCCTTAGAACTTCCATGCCATTATCTTTTTAACCTCAGTGATTTTCTCACCTCTTCACACAAAATTTTTAATTTTCACTTCTTAAATGAAAAGTGCTCCTTCACTTTGGACCTTTTTCTTGAGTAATAATTTCCCATGCCTCTTTTTCTGACAAACCAGACATAGTCATCTCATTGGCTTCAATATTAGCAAACTGTGAATGAATTTATCACCAGCTGATGCACTTCTCTTCCTACCTGATCAAAACTGAAAATACTTCTGGAAGTCAGTGTATATTATCATTTTAATAAGAGAGTTTCATTTCACCTAAGACTTCACCCATGTTTTATACAAACATAACAATGGACTATGCCACATCTGTCTGTCAGATATAATCCCTGACACAACTGAGATCTACCCCACAGGATAAGTCAGCCATAGGAGGTCTCAAGAGTTTCCCCAGCTGACACATATTTGTAGCACAGGGTTTGATTCATTTCAGTTCCATGATGCAGATAACAGTGGTCAGTGCAGCATGCAGGCTCTCACACAGCACTTCTGAGACATTGCCACAGCACTCCAAAGCCACTGCAGGAACACACGAAGCCTCCCCAGACATAGGTTATCTTTGCTGGATTCTCAGCATTTGCAGAGCTAAAGGGACAGCAGAAATACCCATGTGGGAAAAGGAGTATGAGCAACAGGCCACAAAAACCACTCCAAGAGACAGACTCCAAGCATTTGGGGATTGTGTGAGATTTTTTGTTTGGTATTTTTAATACTGGGTTTTTATTTTTCCTTACAGACTTGGGAGTCCTGAGATATGATAAATGACCATGCGACTAAAAAGCAGCTGTATTGTTATCATATATATTTCATTTGCTGAGGGTGAGTTTGATGCAGCAGAGCTTTATTCCAGGACTGTCTCCAAAATCCAAGGTTATGTGAACAGAAGCAGGCAAAACAACATGAATTTAACCGACATATGGGGCTGAGAAGGGCAAAGAAACAGGGCATTTCTTCCTGAACAACTTGTTGGTGAAGCAATTTTCATCAGGTGTTTGGAGCTAGTAGCAACATGGAGGACTGGCTAATTTTCTGTAAAGACATTTGAAAGAGGACCACATGAAGCTATTTTCATTGTTGCACTGGAAGCAGATAGCAATAGAGCACAGAAAGGTGAGGCCAGAGGCAACAACAAGCATTAGAGAAGCAGAGGCATACCTAATAGATGGTTTTGAAGAATGCAATTTTAACCTGCAATTGAATTTGAACTGATGTACAGGGGACAGTAGCATGAACGTGTCTTACACTTGCTGCTAATGACAGCGGAAGTGCAGTTCAGTTTCAGTGCAGAGCACTGTCTTTTAGGGCTATAAACTCTCAAACTGTTGTGTTAGACACAGGTCTGGAAACCAAGATAAGTTTGTGCCATGGAAGAGGGCAAGCACGATGATAAGGAGTAGATGGTAAGGGCAAGGAAGAAGCACTAACCTTTGGACAGAAGGATGAGGTAGTTCGGGGAGGCAGAACTTTCCCAGGTAACCAAGTGTAAACTTGAGGCTGTTTCAGGATGACCCTGAGACAATATTTCTAGCAGACTTGTCCTTCAGGGGGAACCAGGAATACTGTAACAGCCAAGAATTTAAAATTGGTAGAATTGGAAAGAAATGGCCTATAAAAATAATAAATGAGGGCTCTGAAAAGAGGACTATGTGACCCTTTAGTCCTCTAGCACAGATATTGACAATAGAATGTGATGAATTCAGAATGATCCATTCAGCCCACCTATTACCCTTGTCCATAAATGATGGTGGTGACCCTCAATGTGCTTGTTGATATACATTCTCCTGGACCTGGCAGTATCAGACATTTTTCCCCATGGCCTTGTAACATGGCTGGCAAATTGTTACACCAAATTGGTAGCTATTACCAGACCAACATTATGATTCCAATTTTGCTGGGATTCAAGACCCAGGGACAGTATTTCTTGAAGAAAGCAATGTCAGTGTGTTGCCCAGTGGCTGGTATGGCCTCTGGTAATTCATCACAGTGCACTACAGGCACTGAAATGGGAAGTGGAAAGCCTCTGGCATCTTATTGTCCTCAGGTTTGAGCTGGAAAGGGAGGGAAGAAAGAACAGTACTACACAAAAATGTGGTGGCAGGCACTGACAAAGGCTACAGAGAAGGTAAGGCACTTAATGCTCTTTTTGCTGCAGTTTTTACTGACATGTTCTTCTCTCAGGTATGCCAGGAACTTAATAATGGTCAGTGCAACTGAAGCATTACCCATGGTAAAGGGTAACTAGCAGAGCTAGGAATCATTTAAGCCAGCATATGAGACTTGATGGGGTGCATTCAATAGTGCTGGGACAGTTTTCTGCTGTCATTGCAAGTTCTTTATCACTTTTGAAAGGGCATGGCAATCACAAATAGGTTTCTGAAGACAGAAGACAGTAAATTTCACAACCCTCTTCAAGAGGGGCAAGAAGGAAGATGTGAAGAAAACAGGCCACTCGGCCCTGTACGGAGAAGCGGGGGAACAAATTTTCCTGGAAGCCACTTAGGACTGTAGGGTTGACTGTTAGTGCTGAAGAGCTGCCACGAACACAGGCTCATCATAGGTCAGCGCCTTTCAGTACCTGACAGGGCGATCATCTTTGGCACAAGCACCTGCTCCTAAGACACAATGAAGCTGGGTCTCAGCTTCCCACAGTCTGCACTCTGGTGGGATGACCTGGGCCAACAGCCAGGCACCCACACAGCTGCTCAATTCCCTTTCTCCCACTTACTGAGGGGCACAGAGTGGGAAATACAGAAAGCCTTGATGCTGTGCAAGCACTGCTCAGCAACAGCCCAAACACTGTTAACACTGCTTTGCTCACAAATCCAAAACACAGGACCACAAGGGCAGTTGTGATGAGAATTACCACCATCTCAGACTGACACGGCAGAAGCATGAAAAACATTCTAAAGATATTTTGATAAATTCTTAAAACAGGTTAATTGGTGAACATAAAATTAGATTTCTGGAGAAAGTATAAAAAAGTGTAATACTAGCAACAACTAAAAATAAAGAATAATTTAAATTATGTAATCTGGACAGCAGGAAAAAATGAAAACTGCTAAACAAACTGAATCTTTGTGCAAAGAAAAAATATAATATAGATACTTTAGATATAGATACTTTAGATATAGTTTTTAGATACTCTAAAAACATCTTATAACCTTTATCTCTCAGCCAGAAATCACTTTGAAAATATACTCGTTAAAATTCACATAATTCTGGGACACAACTGAAAAGCAAAACAGCCCTTTCGCCATTGTTCGAATGCTGCAGCTTCGTAAGGAGAGGTCATAAAACTTCCCAAACTTAAAGAATGCTGATACTTTGCATTCTTTTCATGTAAGAAGAAAGAAGACTGGAGAGATAACAGGAGAAAAAATGTGTTAGCCTTATACCCTTGAGCTGTGATGAAATACCAGTCTACTTACATTTAATTACATTCAGTTTATAACAAAGCATTCAGCAGAAAACATCAATAAGAATGTTGACACACTGAGACTCCTTCTAATAAGAGTGAAGAATTATAGTTGGAAATCTGGCATCTAGAATTCAACTGAAAAGGGATTTTGCTGTTTAGCAATTAGTTCTCTCTGAAACATAAAGTAGTGTTTCTAAAGGAAAATGATTGGGTAGATTTACAATTGAGGTCTGTGTTCAGATCAGTTCAAAGATTAAAAAATTACTACATTCTTCTAGACAAAGACACATTTGGACTAAATATACACCACAATATATAATTTCTTGTAGTATATTACTTAACATTCTCTGGAAGGAACATAAATAAATAATGCAGAGTGTAAAGACCAGAACTTTGCAATTGATATGTTTGCTGCAAAGTTAACAGAAATCATAGATCTGAAACCAAGGCACTAAGGCTCTTCCAGAAGAAAAAGTGTCTTTTAGAATAGGTCTGGATGCATCAGAAGGATAAAGCAGAGCCAGGCAAAGCCTGTGTCAGGCATTGGCGATGTGGGAAGCTGAGTACCAACTTCACTCCTGCCTTAGGAGTGGCTGTTTGCCTCAGCTTAGTGTCTAAGCTAAAAGACACCACACTGTCAGGTACTGAAAGGGGCTGACCTATGATGAGGTTGTGCTAATGGCAGCTCTTTAGCATCTGTAGCAGTCAAACCTACAATCTTGAGAAGTTATTTCCTAGAAGCTAGCAGCAACTTACTTGTGTACATAAGAAACTCCCTCTGAAGCCAACAAAGCTTTTGTGAAAGACTAGAAAGAACTTGAAGATACTGAAATCAATGAAGTTTGATGTTATTTACCATGGTATCTGACTTTAAATATGAAATACGGACAGTAAGGAACCATCAGTTCTGTACTAAGTGCTTACTGCAAGGCTTGCTGTTAGCCAGTTTCCATCACAACCACAAAACCCCCACACTGATGATAACTGTTTTCGGAAAAAAACGCAGAAAAACCCCCACCAAATCCAATGGGTTTGTAAATACTAAGAAGTTAAATCAGCTTGATTTTTTTCATTTTCACTTTTGAGCCAACATTAATTCCTTCCTTTTTTGAAAAAGCACAGCTTGCACAGGTACAAATCAGTAAGACAGAATGGGATGAGAAAGAAAGGAAGAGAGGAATGGGTAAGACCCACTTGCTGAGTGCAACATCTAATTCTCTTGAGCCTCATTTGGTATGAACACCAGTAACTCCCAGGAGCAATCACAGCCCCTACTCACACTGATCCTGAGGCTGTGATGAAAGTCCTAAACTGCAAGAGGTCCTGCACATTTATCTCAAGTGGAGGGAAGCCTTGTCGTCCACAGAGCTAGAAGAACAAGCCCCTCTCTAAGTGAGCAGCACTGATGAGCCCATTTTCTATCATGATAAAATACACTGTTTCTTTAGTAAGTCCCAGATTAATGAGACAATCAAGAGAGAACCGTGCCCCAAGGGGCACTGGAAGTGCCTTCTGTTTGCATCTCTGCCACTACTTTTGTCTTGGCAACTTAATTTTCTGTACTCCTGCTTACCCAGTCTAAGGCAATGGATAATGAAAATTATGGCCTTTACGCAGAACATTGGTCTTTTGGATAAAAAACCTCCAAAAGATGAAATTTACTTTCTCTGTTGAAGCAGACATATACCTCCCTGCTTTCCTTCTTTTTTTTTTTTCCTCCTCCCTGCTCTCTTTCTTCTTCCCTTTTCCTCCTCTACCTTTCTTCCATTGAATCTATAAATTGCTTTGGTAATCTTCCATATCAGAATAGTCCTGTGGTAGTATCACCATGAGTAGCATTCTAAAGCAGAACTGCAGTGCACTGCATTGGAGGAAGAATTAATATTTTGCAAGGCAAAGCCTCTGGAAACTCACACACATTTATTCTCTTTATTTTCCTTTTAGTATATAGTGGTAAAGCCGTTTTTATAGAATTTTATTTTCATTTAATGAAAAGCAATAAATTTTAGGTTAATTTGGGTTTTCCTTAAAGGCAGAATTCTCATGTGAACTCAATATAATTTTTTACTTCAGTTGTATGGCAACAGCAACCTGTTCTTGAAAGAAAAGAAACCTACAAGAAATTATGTCACTCTAGCATGCACCATGTCTAAAACTTAACAGCTTAAATAATATTGTAGAGTAGGGAGGAGCAAATGTAAAAAGCAGTCATAGCTAAGATAGATATTAACAGAGTAACAGACTGCTTTTGTAAAAAAGGCATACAGAACAATTTCTTAATTTGCTACAAGCCTCCTGAATTTGATTCATATCTCAGTAGTAATCCATCATACTGAGAAATTGCTTTTCATGCTGATTTAATATTTGATAACAGCTTAGAAGTCTGAACTTCATGACAATATAATATAAGAGTGGCAATGTAACACTGCAACATTTCTTTCTGAAAACATCATCATTCTACCTTTCTCGTGAGAAAGACCTGTAGCATACTTTTCATCAGAAATATGTCCAAGGAAATCTAATAAAACACTAAGAAAAAAGAGCATTTGAGTCTTACATTGTGATTCAATTCAGAAACTTTTAACACTCAACAAATTTATGTTTGACCCAATGGAAACTTATTCAAACCCTAAAGAAAAAAATTAATTACATAGGTTTTCCTGGAAAACTGAATTAGTAAATCAAAAAGCAAATAAATTTGAGTTCCTTGTCAGAATAAGAGTACAGTTAGAGTAACAAAATGGAATTAATCAGATCATTGAGATACAGAGAAACTAGCAAACACTGCAACCCAAATGACTTTAATGAGTCAATGCAATGACAATTGGTAAGGGAAGGGTAGAAAATCATTACTAAAGTAAATTACTCCTTTCCCCAAATTTATTTGCTTGTTCACTTACACAAACTATTTTCCCAAGTCTGCATATTAAAATAAAATCACCTTTTTGGGTGGCATCTTATACAATCTCTGAAAATTTCCTAACAAAGCACAGTCCTAAACCCAGCACCCTTTTCTCAGTCTGGCATAAAAATGAGACAGAACTAAAATGGCATTATTTGACTTTTGCTAAAAGCTTTACATATTTCCACATAAGTAAAAAAGCAAGGAATTTTCCCAACTGGCTGCATCAGACTAAGCCCATTCTTTTAAGTAGTGGGCGGCAACATATACAAATAAAGATCTGCAAACTCAAAAACTCAAAGTGAAGGATCAAATTCCTAAGTAAACCTTTTGGTTTGCTTTATCGTTTCTCAGAAATTAAGGCACCCTAAAAATGTCACAAAGGATTAGAACTATATGGATAACTGATATTTTTATTAACTGGCAGGGGGGAAAAAAAGAAAAATAAGAAGATAAAAAGAGAAAAATATTTTATTTCCCCATGGTTTTTAAGGTTTAAAAATAGCAAAATTGTAAAACATATTGTTGAAATAAAACAATCAAAATTTCAAAACAACTACCTGCTTTGAGGCAAAACTGTCTTGGATGCATTATCAAAATCAGCTGGTAGTTGTCATTGACTTGATGTCTGTCCATAAATTGGGCAAAACCCTGCTAACTGAAAGAGTTTTGCCAACCCTGTAGCTAAACAGAGCAGATTTCCGTACTTCCCAGGATTTACAGCATGCATGCCCATATGTGTGCTGGAAATGACAGCAGAAGTCGTGTGGCAAAGCAGTTAGCTGCCTTTTAAATGCTGAGTGACCCTAGGTTGCACTATTATAACTTCCCAGTGACTTGAACCCAAAAATTGCTTTCCTCTGTGTGGTAGTATTTTCAGAAAGAACACAAAATTTTGCTGCAGACCCCAAGTGAAAGCACCAAAAACTACAGCCATCTGTTTGATACTGGTGAGCATTTTCAAAACTGACAAAAACGGTGTCCTAATCATAGTTCAACAGACTGTTTATTTTTTAAAAAGACTGCTTACTGAACATATTTTGGGCTATAAAGGACAAAAAATAAGAACCTGGTATTACTGTCAAAAGTGCTGTGAATGCCCAACTGCCACTGAAAATAGCTGTTACATGCTTTTGCATACTTGCCTAACTATTCTGTTCAGGATGTTTTTTTAACTTAGGCTTTGGGATTTGTAAAGGGCTTTTTCCTATTTTTGGTTGGCTTCTTTTTTTTTTTTTTTTTTTTTTTTTTTTTTTTTTTTTTTTTTTTTGCCTGCACCATCACCACAAAAGACATAGCTTCTTTCTGCTTGTTATTTCAGCTAAAATTTGTGGTAGCTGGAGAGTTCTCTTTCTTGACTGTGCTGGATAATGATGTCACAGAGACTTCAGATGTCTATTATCAGCTCTTACCTATGAACTGAAGAGGTATGTGGTGGAATCCTCCACAAAAATACTTATATTCTAAAACACCAAGCAGTCTTCAAAACACATTAAAACATGAAATATCCTAAACAACATGTTTTATTTACTCTTCTCTCAGTGTGCTGCTACATTTCAGTGCCCTGTGATGCTGTCATTCACTCGTTTTCCAGTAGGGACTTGACTTTGCAACAGTCTCTGGGGAAAGTGTGTCAGCGCCAGGCGTGGCTGAATTGGCAAAGGAAGCGACTCCACAGCCAACTTTTTGTAAAAGCTCTGCCTGTTTTCTGATGAAGTTTCCCACTGTTGCTGCCATTTGTGCGTGCTGATACAAACAACCGGCCTGCTGGAAATGACTAAGTGAGTGAAAAATCCCAGCATTTTACTGCCAGTCATTAAGAATGCCTCTCTGTTTCTTGTACATTGGCATAATTGAGCAGGACATTGTTTAGCCTGGGGAAAAGGAGGCAGACCTTTCTGCTCTCTACAAGTACCTGTGAAAGGAGGCTGTAGCCAGGTGGGTGCCAGTCTCTTCTCCCAGGTAACAAGTTAACAGGATGAGAGGAAATGGCCTCAAGTTCTGCCAGGGGCGGGTTTACACTGGATATTAGGAAAATGTCTTCATGGAAGGGGTTGTAAAGGATTGGAACAGATTGCCCAGGGTGAACTATTAAACCATATCCTCAAGTGCCATATCCACACATTTTTCAACACTTCCATGGACAGTGCTAAGTTGATGGTTGGACTTGATGATGATATGGGTCTTTTCCATCCTTAACGACTGACTGATGCTGTGATTGTTACTAATATTATGGCACTACCACTAGCTGGAAAAATGTATGTTGCCTTACATTTGCCAAAGAAACCATCATGCTATTTCACAAAACTGAAGTACCACTTACAAACTTTATGGCATCTCCTCATTTAGATGCTTGGTTCTACAAATCTCAATTTATTTACTTAAGTATTTATTTTAATTTTGGATTTTTGTCTTCCTCTTGCTTTTCTTGCAACAATTTAAGAACAATATCTGAAAATTAAATTCTATCCTATGGTATCATACTGACACCTCTATAATTCTTCTGCAATCATAGAAACTAAGCATTGGCACAGGCCCCTGTCTCTTGAGGAAAGCAGTAATTATGTGGACTGACAACTACAGAGAGGTCGGTCTGAGAAGTTCCAGACCATGGAAAGCAGCAAAGATCCTCCCCTCTCCCTCCCACAAGCGTGCTTGTTCCTGCCTGACCTACCTTCAGTCCTCTCTCCCTTCTCCCTGGGGTCCTCATCCTCATCTCACTGAACCAGTTCTGGCTCCTACTTCATTGTTTGAGGAAAAACATTTCTTTCCTTCTGCCATGGTAATTGCCCTGCTTCACAATTCTCATGTTACCTCTCCAGCACCCCCTACTCAACTTTTTGACCTCGTCTCCTGGCCCACTAAGGCCAAGTGGCCTCCTGTTCCTCATTTCATTCTGTTCCAATCTGTCTTCCCCTCTTCCGGTTCTTCCTTCTTCTACACTAGTATGGTTTGCCTTGAGATCCCAGCTTCCAAAACTGATGCACGGCTGGACTTTCAGGAAATTTCAGCCCTATGTCTCTGGGAAATACTCAGGGTGGATGTTGTATTTTAGCTGTGAAGCCACAGCAAGCCTTCAAACAAATACTTGTGTAAATGGCAACGTGAATTCTCATAACGTAAATAAAAGTTGCTGGTTGTAGCAAGAACAGCTGAAGCACATCTTTGATGTAATACTTTCTCCAGGGCACCTTCATGTACTAAAACTTTGTGCTTCAATAGGAAATTATTAAATTAAATTGTTTCTTAGAGAAAAATCATTAACTTGCAGGTGTTTTAATGTAATAGAGCACATTTTTCTTTCATTTCATTTCTATAACAGCTGGTTTAGATTAAACCTGCAATGGCAAAAATTTCCATCAACTTCGGTAATCAGCACAGGGAGATCCAAAGCCAATAAACCTGGGAAAACCAAGAAAGAGTGAAAATTAATTCAAATCCAGAGGACAGTAGACAAAAAAGCATTAAAATCTCATAATACTACTCTAGAAAAAAATTATAATCTGGATAGACTTTGACAGAGACTAGAAAGGGAATTGGAGTAATTTGTGTAAGGCTATACGGAAGGTGGCAGAGCTGAAAATACAATCTAAGATTCTAACATGCTGCATGTGTAAGAAATTGAAATAACCCAGCAGCAAAATGTAAGAACTTAGTTACAGAATTTTTACATTTGTTCATTCAAGCTGTTAAGGATGCCATGACATGAATATATTTTGGACTGTTGCAAAAAAAAAAAAAAACCAAAAAAAAAACCAAAATGTGTATTTTACACATCACATATATTTTTGCAATGATAATATAGTTGTTACATACAGTGATAGCAAATAAATAAAAGATTATTACATTAATTTCCCTATAATAAACATGTGATGAAATATTTCTATACCACTTTGGAGGCAGGGAGGGTCAACTTTCAAACATCATGCACTCATCTGTTGGGGTACATGCTTTCTTATTTCAAACTATAAAAGAAAGACCAGAATGGCCAGCATCGTTCATTCAGATATGATGCTCAGTGCCTTTCCACATGACTTGGAAAACCTAACTCAAGTGTTTGAAAATTTTCTCAAAACTATGTGAATCAGCTCTGTAATTTCAAACAGCAAGGAAACGAGGTCTGTTGCAAAGGCAAGGTGGGCACTTATTGCCCGGAGTTATCAACAGGGTCTCCAGCACAATTCCAAAACACGGCCCGTACCAGCTATGGCGAAGAGAATTAACTCTACCTCAGCCAAAAACTGCTCAGCTCTTTATGCCGCTTCACACATATACGGTTTGGCAGAACACAACAAAGCGCAAGGCGCGCACTGCCAATTAGTCACTAATTACAAGTGTTGTGTGAAGTGCAGACGACTCAAAACCACGTTGTTAACTGCCCGCGCCCTTTTCCCTCACCAAACAAAACCAAGAGGGCGGAGCAGGCCGCAGGAGCTGCCTATGCTGCCCTCACGGCTCGGGAGACGCCGCCTGTTGCGGGCGCCACGTCTCCGCCCGGCCGGGGCAGGGCCCGGCGCCCGGCGCGGCACCGCCCCCCCGGCGGCCACGTTGACAAGGCGGGCGTGGGCCGTGTTCGCCGGGCCGTGTCGGGGTGCGGGTACCCGGTGCGGGAGCGGGGCCGCCGCCACAGTAAAAATGTCTTCGCCTCCCAAAGAGAAAGCAGAGACGCGGGCCGGACACCCTCCTGCTGGTACGGCCGCCGGTTCCCGTCTCTCCGCTCTTTCTCTTGCCACGCCGGGGGACGGGACGGGGGGGCCGGGGCGGCCGCGGGCCGGCGGGGCCGGGCGCCGGTTCCCCGCCAGGTCCCCTCCTGCGGGCGCCGGGGCTGACGAGGGCGAGGGCGGCCTCGAGCGGGTCCCGCCGCTTCCGGGGGTGTGAGCCCCGGTAGGTTCGAACCCCCGAGGATGCCAGCCCCGGTGGGTTTCCTCGCTCTCCGCTGCTCGGGCGCGATACGGCGCTCCGGCCGCGGGAGGTGCGCTGGGATCCCCGCCTGAGCCCTGGGCGCCCGCGGCGCTCTCTGCCCTCCGGCAGCCTCTCCCGGTGACGGAGCGACGCTCCCTGCCCTGCCTCGCCCCGAGGAGAGCTCCGGTTGTGGCCAAACCGTCATCGGGTGTGTGCAGCTTGACATCTCCAGGTTCCCACCCGGCAGGCAGACAGTGTTGTCTTCTCCGGCATCACGCCCTCGAAAGGCGGCGGAGGCCTCCGGCACCCCGCCTGGGGCTGGTGGTGGTGGTGGGAAGGGGAGCGGAGCGGTCTCGGCCCCGAGCAGCCTGCGGGGCTGGGCTGTTCCTGTAGAGTGTACGCTGAGTGTGAGCAGACACTGCAAACCAGGAGTGCTCTGTGCATCCCTTTTGCCTGCGGGCATCACGGTGTGAGTGCCAGAGCATCCTGAGCGCTCCTATCTGCGATTCTGGGGCCTGGCAGGGTAGGAAACAGGTAAAGCTGCTTGAAAAGTGCCCAGCAAAGGAGCTCCATTGCCATCCGTCCTGCTGCTGTGTGTGAGTCGGAGCTCGTGGTGGGAGCTGCGTGTCACCTCCAGTGGGACACTCATCTGCCAGGGTCCACATAGAGTAGCTCCTCTCTATATTCAGGTGGGGTTCAATTCCTTGCAGTATCGATGCTGTGTTCCTTCATGTACTGTTAGTTTTGCTTCTCACAGTTTTCTTAAATAGGGGAACTTTTGTCCCTGCATCAGCAGCTTTACGTATGTTGTCTAATGTTTCCTGTGGAGTAGTTGGTGAGCTTTTTTTTTAAGTGTTTCAGTAAAAAATCCCAAGGTCGCTAGTTATATATTTAGATCAGTTGGTGAGATTTAAAGCTACATTTGTAAACAGCTGTTGAACCATAATTGAATTCTGTGCTCTTTATAATGAGGACCTGAAATTCCTCTAAATAGAAGTGAGAAATAATGGCTTTGCTTTGTCTGACAGATACAGTTCAGCAGTGCAGGTGAGTTAGTCTCTTGGCTGAGCAGTCATTCCAGTCCTGCAGCCTCCCTTGTCATCGCATTAGCTCTTACCTGGCTTCTTGCTGAGCTGCTTCAGGGAGCAAACCAAAGCATCGTTTTGCAGTGCTGACAGCTTTTGTTGCCCTGGCTCCTCCAGCTGGCTTGTCTTGAGGTGCATGTCAGCTTCAGAGTGGAGGGATCATTAAGATCTTACGTTGGTTTAGCTCTGTCTTCCAGCTACACCATTGATGAAACAAATAATGCTTTGTAACTGTTTTTTCTGATGTTCCATGTTTGAGGGTTTTGCTTCAAAACCTGTCTTTTGAAACTGGTGAAAATTTTTTAAAGACCTGAAGTGAGCCTCTCTAGGCCACATGAAAAACTATCAGTGTAAAGTGTAAAAGCTCAACTGGAGTACAGTACAGGTCTCCTTTGCCGTCAGAATATTTCAGTTTGAGTTTTTTACTTTTTAAAACATGGGCCCACATATGAATTGAAGAACACCTTCACCTATGTGCCACTTAAGGCATACCTGTTTTGGTTCTTTTTTTCTGTTTTTTTGTGAACATGCACACAAAATTTGTCTTTGGAAGACGGGTAATCACTCAGCCTGTCTTTGAGGCAAAAAACCCCCTAATGCTTTACCATATCTTCAGGTCGCTTTGGGAAGAAGATTTTTCTAAACTGTTTGACCCTTTGGTCTTTTACCACCTGGAAAACCCACAAGAAGTGTTATGACTAGCAAGAGTATATATTTACTCTAGTGGTTGAAGATAGAGGATTAAAACCTATCTCAAGCTTGTTTAGATCCCTGAATATTAGAATAATGCAATAGATAAGTCTGCAAACAAGTTTTAATAATATGAAAGTAAGAAATTCTTTAAAAATTTATTACAGGTAAAATTTTATTCATAAATAACAAGGCAAATTGCTGTCAAAGAAGAGGTGTGAATAGGGAATCTCTTTTGATAAATGGCTTAAAAGCCCAGGTTTTGCTGCATACAGCTCTATAAAGAGCACTACCTGTAATTAAAGATGTGTTTTACTCTACTGAGTATGTTGGACATGTAAGTTTGGAAGTATGTGGGTCATCAAATTAAAAGCAAAATTGACAAATCTGTTGTTTTTCAAGTGTACCGTTGGCCCTTGCTTACTAGCTGCGCTGCATTCCTCTGCATTGATCTTTCACATAGGGGGAAAAGAAAAGGCACTTGAAAAGACAAAGGGTAATGAAATGGAAAGAAACCTCAAGACCTCAGTGCAGGAAGCGACTTTGACCTCCCCTCTGAAATTTAAGAGGGCCCTAACTTAATCTTTATTAAGTATCTGCCTGTCAGAGAGATCAAGTGTGCCCATGATACATCGCTGAGTAGGTTTGTACAGTTCCTCTGAAGAGATCTGTGTAATTATGCTTTAGCTGTTCATCTGGTACATACTGTGGAAGGTGATTGTGTTAATAGTGTATTTATGAAGTTTTATGATAGATTTTTGAAAATAGTTATGTACTTTTTTGTACATTAAAAAAAAATCACTCTGAGTTGAGATTTCTGTGAAATGAAGGCATATAACTTCTTTTCTTACTTCCCTGAACACTAATGTATGCTCCCTTAATCTTGTACAACGGCGTATTTTATGTTTCCCTTTTCATGCATCTTATCATTGTAATGGAATCTGTTATTACACACTACGTAAGAAATAAATTTTTATGTTAATATTGAATACACACTCAAGGAAAAGGAAAGCTGCTAAGACTCTTGATTGGATTTGTAAAAGTTCCTGTCCAGTTGCTGGGACCAGCGGGTGATTTGGGCTGAGCTGGAAGGCTTCCCTGAAAGGGACTGCCTCAGGTCTGCACCCTGAGCGAGCTGTGGCCAGGGAATCCCTGACCTGTGGTGCTTCTCTAGGCACTCAGTACTTGCTCCAACTCAGTGGGGTTTATTTCAGAATTCAGTCTCAGAAACAGAGAGGAGCCCTGCAGTGGGGGCAGGGAGGAAAAAGTAGAATGCTTCCTGACTCCAGATCAGCTTGAGTGGTAATTGATTAACACAGTTATTTAATATATTTCCAGGAGGAGTCGTCATACCCTTATGAGGAACACAGGCTGGCATTCACAGGACTGACAAGGTAGTCCTGTCTGCCTCTCAAGGGGAGGAAAACTTGACATATGATAATTAAAATCCAAAACTTGTATTCAGTAGTGAAGCAGGTAGACTTGTTGCTCTTCTGAGTGTGCTGGTGAATGATCCCTTTTTTATTTCACGCTTTAGTAAAGGTTTAGGGCCTTGGTGACTTGGCTGTCACCACTCCAGGGAGCCATTTCCTGTCCTCTCCTGCCTTAGCACCTGAGCTCTGCACTTGCTCTTCAGCACAGGAGCTGTTTTCTTCCTAATCCCAACACAGGGCCGTTGATGCCATGTACTTCTGGACACTGCTGTCTGACAGTGTTCTGGAAGGTGGTTTATCAGTTATTTAAATCCTTTGTTTGCAGGATAAGGAAATCTGAGCTCTTTTAAGGATGATTTTCAAGTGACAAAATCACCATGGTAAGCATCTGTCGAATTATGTAGTAAATGCTAGGCAAGTAGGAAATAAATGATTCCTCATAACTCCTGAGAAAAATCTCACAAGTGTTGAGTGAGTTTTTCATTAGCTTTGTGGATATAATCAGTTCTTCTCTTGTCACACCCTGAGGTAATGTAGCTTAGCTTATACCTTTTGAAAAGGAAGCTGAATTATACTGCAAGAGTATTTATCATCTTAAGCTAAATCTCCTGAAACTGGATTGGGTATGAGCATGCTGTGTCATGGGTGGCAGATACCTGCAAAATGCTATCTAATTATTTCACTTCTGGTCTCACAAATACATATGATTATGGCAGCTGTTTGCTGATTCCTTCTGCAGAGTAACTTTGGATTGCTAAATATAATTCAATTATGCGCCAAAGTACTTTAAGCTGTATATACTATGCCTGACAATATTAGTTCAAAAATTCACACTTAAGATTCTAAGTTACTGCATTAGTCACTATTATGCCTTTTGAGTTGTCTGGTTATTTGCTTTTAATCCCTGCTTTTTAATTCTGTATACAGGCAAATCTGAATGTGTTAGCTGTGTATTTTTTCCAGTGACAAATAAAGAGAAAAGGAGTGGCTGGTGGCCTGATGATACACAATGTGAGAGGAGAGACATTTTAGATCTAAATTAGCACCAAATCTTCAGGTATCATTTTCTCCAGTTTTCTGTTAGCTGTTGAAGGACATGGAAGTGTGTGTATTGTTCAAAACTGTTGTGTGTAACCCTGGCAGATGTTGCTGTGGAGACAGAATCTTCCATGAAAAGTCATTTGAAACAAAGAAGTAAAAGATCCTGACCACGCAATGATGTTAAATTTAGAAATTAATTAAAATAAATCAATAATTTATAAATAAATGTAAATAAAGCATAACAGTACTGTGATTAGCTGAGATGTTAAAAGAAGTCTGCACTTGACAAAACTCAGTGTGTGCTTTTGCAAACAAAAATTTCTAAGGAGCTTGAATCAAGTAAAATTAATTGGAATTTTAATTTTTGCTTCACTTCAGGCAACAGAGAAATGTAATTTTCTACAAAGAAATGTAGTCTTTCTTTCCTTGTCCCATGTGAAACATTTCTTGCCAATTAAAGTTTTACACTGGAGAGGGAGCACAAAATGGTTAGTGATTTGGGTTTGGGGTTTTTTTTTAGTGCATGATTAGAGGACACAGTTTTGATAG
Organism: Motacilla alba alba; assembly: GCF_015832195.1. Classification (NCBI taxonomy): domain Eukaryota; kingdom Metazoa; phylum Chordata; class Aves; order Passeriformes; family Motacillidae; genus Motacilla; species Motacilla alba. The sequence goes on from NC_052017.1 coordinate 80,098,195, forward strand.
GTTTTAAAATATATTTCTTTGATTTTGTCTGTTGATTGCCTGACTTTAGTTAATGACCTTTATTGAATTAGAAGTTTATCATTCAAATATCACTCAGAGCTTAAAATCTGTTTTTACAAGACAGGACCAAAGCTTTCACTTTCTCCTGATGCAGGTCACTTTCTTTTTCCTGATTTCCTTCACCCAGGCTGTAAAATTTATGCACAGCAGTGGTCTTTCCATTGCTGTCCTGGTTAAGAATTGGGAATTAGACCTGTGTCTAGGTTTCTGGGATAGCACTGAACAGCTGTGAGGTGCCCTGCTCCCTCTGTGGCAGGACACAGGAGGGCTGTCAGAAGCACAGCCGCCCTGTCCCTGCCAGCTTCAGCTTCTCCAAGTGCTACTCTGGCATCCTGCTCCCTCCAGCTGTGACACTTCTGCCGAGGCTCACCACAGACACTGTGTCAAGGCACTGTGAAACACAAACCAGTGTGTCTCTAAGTGGTTGTATTGACTTCTGACCACTGTAGTGGTTTTCTGATGTGGTGTAACTTATCCAATTAAGCTAACGCGATGCATCATCTTATCCTGTGCTGTCCTGTAAGCATGTGTAGCAATTGTTGAAGAAAAAGAAAAGTACACTATTGAACCAGAAAGCAGATCAAGAAAAACCTGTCTCTTGCTCTGCTTAGTAGCTGCAGTGCTAAGTCTGGCTTGGTTCCTGTTTTAGATTGCACTTTGGAGTGGATAAATGATGCACATAAGTGGATCTGCTTTCACTTCTTGTTTTGTGTTTCAAAGGGCTGCTTTCATGTTTGCATCATTTCTAAAACATAAATGATGCAAGGATTTAAAATGTTGTATATGCTCATATGTTTTGCGAACCAAAAAGCTCTGTTCTAAATGCAAGTTGACAGTTCTCCTAAATTTTGCTTTTTATTACACTATTTGTGAAGTGCTTCTTTGTATAAATACCATTATTATAGATGTAGTTTTTAACATGAAATGACGAGTCAGTTTCTTTGGTTTGTGGCCTTTTGTGTAGTGTTATGCAAGTCATTCCCTCAGTTTCTTCTGACTGCTGCAAGTTAGTATGGGGTGAAGGGGGAATTAAAACAGAATCGAGTTTTCTAAAATGTCACTGGAAGCAGGTGGTAAAATGAGCTGCAGCTTCTCAGGATAAGCAAAGATGGCATCATGTGAAAGAGAATGGCAGATGTGGTTCTGAGGTAGCTGTTCTTTAGGCTTGCCACTTTTTAACACTTTGTGCCTCTTTTTCAAACTGTGGTTGCTATTAAATTACTATGAAAAGTATCAGGAGGGAAGCAGAGTGTAAGGAATTCCTTACATTCTTCATTTAACATCAATTTGACTGAGGTTTGTTGTTATCTATTTAATTTTCATTCCAGTGAAAGCTGGTGGGATGCGGATTGTGCAGAAACACCCACACAATTCAGATGCCAAAGAAGAAAAAGATAAGGATGACCAAGATTGGGAAACCAGCAGGTGAGCACTCTGATTTGGTGCATGTGGTACAGTGAATTTCCATGACCTTGAACGTTATCACCAGTTTGTTTTCCTTGTGACTAGCAGACCAGAGGTGCAGTTGTTTTTGTATCATAAAGCAAGAGCAAGTTGGACACTCCTTCAAGAGAATTGGGGAATTTGGGAATTTTCATATTGCTGAGCGTTCTTTAAATGATCCTGCCATGTAAGAGAGGGATGGAGAAGAAAGTACAATAGAAGTAAAACCTCAGCTTTCCTAAAATGTTTCAGTTCAGACTGCACAGAAGCTAGGCATGTTTGGACACAGGTATTAGGCTGGCAGTCCATGTATGAGGTGGTCTTTCTGTGTGCTGGGTGTTTCCTTTTACCCTTTGGCCCCTAATCCTGTGTCTGTGAGGTATTTGACAATATGGTGCTTTTGAAAAGACAAGCAAAAATATATGGTACTAATATTATCTGCTCTTATTTTTAGATGGGAATTGTCAGTTTCGGTGGTGGAGGATACTAAGACTGCAGTTACTTAGCAGTTTTAACTAGATTTATGGTATTACTGCTGTTTAGAAATGAAAGCAGGAAGGTTCAATGGACTGTCGCTGTTTTTCTGTTCTTACAAAAGCCACCTGGTTTTGTGCTGCTTTCCTCAGCTAGCTGTTTTTCTTTCCAGCCAGGACTATATTTACCTGAAATGTTTATCTACTAACTTAGGGCATGGGTTTGTCCTTGCTATTTGCTCAAGTTAAAAAAACAGACTAGAGAACCATTCCTGTGTTTTGGTAAGTAGACTGACTTGGATGATATTTATTTTACACGTAATGGTAATAAATAAGTATTGTGAAAATGTCTAGAAATAAACCCAAGTGTGTTTATTTACTTGAATAGGAAACACCTTTCTGAGAAGGTCAAAGTAATTTTAATTAATAAATTCAAATACCAGGCAGTAGAATTAAAATTTGTGTCCTTTCTTCATCAACCAGGTTGGTCATCTTGTAATTCTGCACTATGACACATCAGTTGAAAGTGTCTGTATTGCAGTCAAGTTTTGTCTAAAGTAAGAAATTTTATCTTGGCGTCAATTTAAACTTTGTGTGGGGATACATCCTTTTATTTGAGGTGTGTTGATCTTGACTGGACTGCCAGTGTCCACCAAGCTGCTCTATTACTCCCCTACTCAGCAGGATGAGGAGGGAGAAAGTAAGATGAAAAAACACATGTGTCAAGATAAGGGCAGTTTAATAAAACAAAAGCAAAGGCCGTGCATGGGAGCAGAGGAAAATAAAATATGTATCCACTATGTCCCATCAGCAGATGATGTCCATCACTTCCTGGGAAGCAGGGCTACAGTATCTGTTAGGGATTGCTCTGGAACACAAACATCATAGTAATGAATTCTCCCTGCCTCCTCCTCCTTTCTCCTAGTTTTTATTGCTGAGCAGATGGTATAGAATATTCCCTTGGTCACTTTGAGTCAGCTGTCCTGGCTGTATCCCCTCTCAAGATCTTGTCTGCTCACTGCCTGCAGGCGAGAGGGTAATGTTGAAGAAGCAGATTAGGTTCTGTGGAAGTGCTGCTCAACAGTAGAGAAAACTGGTGTGTTTTATGTTACGTGGTGTTTCTAGCTACCAGTGCAAAGCACAGCACTGTGAGGGCTGCAGTGGGGAGAATTTAGCACCTCAGCCAGACCCAGCACAGTGTTAAATACCTGCTTATCTTTCCCTGGTGCACCAGCCTCATGGCAAGGAGCCTCATTAGGATCCAAATGACAAGACTTCTTGTGCCTGTTCACAGATCTAAGCCTCTCTTACAGCGCAGCACCTGCTTTGTTCCCTTCTTCAAAAAAGATTGTGTTTTCCCTGTTTTACTCAAATAGTGCAGGGAAAAGTTAAATTTTAACCTTGATTTTTGTGGCTGTGTCTGCTGTAGCAGGTGCTGTGACTCAATAGAAGCACATCTGTAGGGGTAAGGAGTGGGTGCTGAGGACTTCATGTTCACAGCGTGTGTTTTAGAGATTAATTAGTTTGGTCATCTGGACTGAAGCACCAATCCTAGCTGGCATGTGTTAGGTGTCTCCTTGAAATGTGTGTGTCAGTTTAGCATCACCTCAGGGAGTCTAGGTGAGGTGCCCCGAGACCAATCTTCAGCGGGAAACAAAGCCTAGGCAGCTAGGCTGGAATGATTGGGAGAGAGGTGAACTCTTGATCTGTAGATGCTAACAAAAACAAACTGTATTTTAATACTGTGAGCAAAGGTTATGCTTTTAAGACAGAGGAAAAAGTTTAAAGACTTCCAGAGCTGTCTTTTTAACTAGCTGTGGTACCTCAAAATCCATTCCTGTGTCCACCTGATCTGTTGATTGTCAAAATATGCACTTTTAGTGTGCCCTTTGCTTTGGTTTTCATGTGGAGGATACATTATTGGTTTGTATTAGGCACTTGCACATACAGTTATTCTGAGTCTGTGTATCAGACTGATAGTACTGAGCTGAACTATTTTATTTCTTTGATCTAATCCTCTTGAGAAAGAATGCAGCAGGGGGACATAAGCATAGTTGGGTCGGAATGAATATGAATTGTAATGTAAGTTTTTTTACAAGTCAAGAGAAGTTGTTTTCCTGGTAGAACTGAGAGCCTTTTGTGTATGTAAGGGAAAGGGTTTAATGTGTCTGTTGCAGGCTCCTTTGGGAATACTTGCACAGCTCTGGTGGCAGTACAAGCTATGTGAGCAAGAAGGTATTTAGCCACAGACAGAATAAGCTAGTCAAGATTAAATCAGGTTTGCAGCGCATTGGCTGCTTTTGTGCTGGAAGGTGCAGTCCCCCAGAGTTTGTGTCTGCTCCAGATGATTCATGGTGCTGTTTGAAAACCCTTGGATTTCTTGTGTGTGTGAAGGGTGGTTTATCAGGAAATGGATTTGTCAGGAGGGGTGATGTGAGCATTGCTCTCCAGCACCAGTATGTATATACTTTTGTGGCTTAGTTAGCTGGTAGTTTATGTCCCTTTGTTAGGCAGATGTGGAAACATCCGTGTTTTTAACTTTGTACTTGTCCTGGTTTTAGTCTTTGCCATTTTAAGGGGGTATTGTTGATATGATGCAATCTCTACTCCCATTGCATCTGAAGTAAAAGAAGCAAACAGCCCTTCAGGAAATCTCTGTCAGCTGATATGGGCAGCTGACAATGGGGTGAGAAAATAAGAAAACAGAGAAGAGTAATTTGTGTGTGAAGAGGGAGGCTAGGATGAATCATTATTTTAATCTCATTGTAAATTTATATGAAGACAGATTAGTGGAACTGGCAGTAAATGGAAGCAGGAGAATTCAGTCTTTCCCAGAGTTCTCTGGGAACTCTGAGAGAACATGGCCTCCCCATAATGGCACAGATCTGAGCAGTTGCTGAGCAAGAAAGCTTCAGTTCATAGAACTATTTGTGGCTTTGGAGACAGCTGGTGTTGTTTTTGCAGCTTGCAGGAAAAGACTTGGATCAGTGTTTCTAGTCTTAATGTAAACGAAGCTGACATAAGTAAACACCCCAGACATAGCTAACTGTGCTGTGATAAAGGTGACTTTAACACTCACCAGGTAGGTCTTTGATGTTTCTTTTTCTCAGTTGTTTAGCAACTTGAAGTCCAGTTACTGTAACTTACTCTGCAAAGCATTTTTCTCAGTTCTGTTTCCTAAAATAAAACAGCTATGGCAACCTCTCATTTCATGAAAGTGTAGGGAGACTTGTCAGGGTGGTGATTTGCGATCCCTTAAAACAGTATGCACAACAACAATATGCACAAAACAATTTTGCACAAATTTAGACTTTTCCTGCAGGGCAGGTCTCAGCCTCAAGATGTAGTAGAAATAATTTTATGTGTCTCGTATAAATATAGTTTTACTTAAAAAAGGAATGTCTGGATATGATTATATGGTGGAGAAGGTTCAATGAAAGAAAGTTGCACAGTTTAGTTTAGGTGAACAAAAGATATGTGTGGCATCCAAAACCAGTGGCACCCCCATGGTCAGGGTGTCCATGTTAAACTGTGTTGTGTGGTAGGATCCTTGGCCCATATTCTTTTCAAGATAAGTGATTTTGATCAACCGGTTTAGAGCTAGGAAGCTGGCTGGCTGAACTTCTGTAGTGATGAATTACTGATTTTTCTTAGGGTTTTGTAATTTCTTAACACTTGTGTTGGTTTGTTTTTTGGATACGGTTGCAGTTTTTATTGATTGACAGTCATACTGATTGCTGCTGGAAACTTTTTTTGTGATGCCAGAGGAGGGTGAAACATATAAATAGAAGTATGGTTATGAATCAAAACCATCATTTTTCAGGACTGTATGTTGTCATAGAAATTATTTGGAATAAATAGGCTACTCACAGTCCTAGGCTTTATTAAAAGCCCATTAATGCCTGTTTGACTGAGATTTGCAGTATCATGTGCATTCCTGTGCCAGCAGCTGACTCTAGGCATAATAAATACTCCTGAAAGACAGATAATTTGAATTGAGAGCTGCATGTTCAGTTTTGCACAAGAGATTCATTGTCACTCTGGGATCTCAAGAAAAAGAAACTGCAATTATCTATCAGGATCTGCATTTAAAAATATATTAAAAGTATCTGGCTTGTTTTTAACAAACAGGGTAAACTGCAAAGGCTTTTATGTCTTAAAGACTCTTGTCTTCTCTTTTGTTTTATTTCTGAAACAAAGTGGGTAATTACCATGATTTAATTACTCAAGATAAATGCAGTAGTGTAGTTTCTCTATATATGTTAAAATTGTATGTGTTTTGTATCTTAATCCTACCTGGAGATTGTGAACCCAACATTATGCCTGACTTTTACAATGTGGATATTTGCCTTTCATCCATCAGGTGAAAGTAAAAAAAACCAAGAGAGTAATTTAGAATGTTGACTTAAAAGCAAAATTATGCTAATGAAGCATATGGGTGTTTGTATGTCAAAGAGTACTCTCAGTACTTAGTTACATGGTGAGAGAGGAGTTGTCAAAGGCCCCTGTTAAACTTCAGTGTTACTTGTTAAGTCTGAATATGCAAGTTGAGCTAAAACTGTTTTTTTCTTTCGGAAGTGCAGTGAAAATCACAAGAACTTTGGCTGCGGGTATATACTTTCATTCAAGAGGAAATCTGTTTTTCCTTTCCCTCACTTTGCTTTGCTGCAACTGACAAGAAATAAGTCTCAGGCATTATTTCCATTTTTTATTTGCCACTGAAGATTCTCCTGTCATTAAAATACTTCTAGTTTTTGCCTTGTCATGGCCCATATTGACCAAATTTCTGATAGAATTTTAAAAATATAGATTGGTTATATAATAAAGCCATTAGAGAAGGTTTGTGTATCTGTTTACATCCTGAATATGGAAGTGTTCGGAACCGTTTCTGTCCCTTGTATTTGATTGTTCTGGTTGTTTTAGCTGGGGTAGAAAGTGTAGAGTCAAAGTTCTGACCCTTTAGCTTGGGAATAACTGCTCTTCAGGACAGCTGAGACCTGGGAAATGATGTGTAATGTTAAGTTCACTTGCATGCGCATCCTTTAGGAGGTAGTTTCCATCATGTGTGAAGATGTTCCAGTCCAGGTGATTGTGATGTAGTTTGTTGTAGAGTCAACAGGTGTTTGACGGAGGAAAATCTTGAGAGTTCTATGTGTAAACAAACAAACAAAGCCCCAAAACTTTGCAGCTTGTTAAACCTGGAAACCAAACCCGTATAAATGTGAACAGGTAGCAATGAACTTCCATAAATACTCGGAGTGAATAACTCATTACTGTTCCTCCCGTGAAGTTCACTGACATTAAGCTGAAAAAGACCTCGTTACCTATGTTCATGTATCTGTAAAACCAAAGTACTGGAAATGTAAGCAGGCATTGACTCAGTGTGATGAATATTTAAGGTTAAAGAAGAGACAGGTCAGGACAGACAGACTGCTATACCTTCTGCATAAGTTTCTGGAGAGGAAATGTGCAACTTTGGTGGATAGAGGACTGACTGAGTCCCCTTTCACTTCAGAGGTCCCTTGAGCTACTGTGTCAGTAGAGGGAGTCCTGAAGGAGTGAACTGCTACTCTGTAAAAGTATCTGTCATGCTCTACTTGGACAGAATTCAAATTTCTTCCACCATATTTCTAACCATCTCTTTTTTTCCCCTCTTTATGACCTGGTTGTGTTAAGTCCATGAGCTGGTATGGTTGCACAAAAGAGGTTATCTTCATAGATTGTATTGTCATTTTACATTTGACCATATAAAAAATGAAATCTGATTAAATGTATGGATATAACGTGTATGACTCAGAGGTTTTTATTCCTGTCTTTGGCCTTTGAACTCTTGTTACTCAGATATAGAGCTTTGGAGGCAGCTGGCCTTAAAAATGAAATGTCTGGTGGAAATACAATGAAAAAGCAACCTGGCTGTGAATGCTGTGCTTATGGTTTCTGGGAAAGATACAAATTGCAGCAAACATTGGCTGTTAACCCATGGTCGTATTAGAGCTTTGTGTGACTTTTTCTTTACTTGGCTAAATATTCCAAAGGTTAAAAGAAGGTTCTGCTGGAAAAAGACTGTCAAAGAATTGCAACTATAATTTTGTAATATTATTAAGCATAATAATAAGCATAATTAAGCAACATAGCACAGTTAGGGAAATAGCTTCCTACCTTCTCCAGAATATCTTTATTTCTAAAGAAGATTCTGTGCTTAGTGCTTGGGTTTTTTTTTAATGCCTTCCCCCTTCTTATCTTTATTATTTTGGGCTTAAATTTACTTTACAGTTAAGGGAATAGCTTCTTAATAGTGTTACACTATTCTCCTTTACATAAGTGGCATTGCCTTCAATGCATTTTTCTACTTTATTATTCATCTTTGTGTCTCAATCTTTTGCCTAGGGTTTTTATGATTAGCAGATGCTCAAGTCTGCTAAAGTTTATACATACATAATTTGATTAGTTATAAAACCTGAAAACTATAATAGCTGTGTTCATGTGATTTTTCAGGACAGTACCTTCTGCAGATGACCAGTTACTTTGAGAAGTAGCAAAGTAATTGCTATGACCTCTGTTCAACTCTATCAAATGCCTGTGCAGTAACAGACTTCAGTGTATGTACAGAGAATAGAATGTGTAATACTGGTTTTTAAATGCAGAGCTACTGTAAAGCAAGAAAATAGGCTGTGAATATCTCCATTTAAGAACTGAAAATATCTGTGAATGTAGGGAGTAGAGAAAAAGCTAGGCAAGATTATGAATGAAGCATTCTCATACAGGAAGATGAGAGCCTTCTGAAAGACTATTTTTATGCTTCCAGTATTTCTTGATGATTGAAGCAGTAAGTTGATAAATCCATCAGTGTAAGTGCCAGTTATGACATTATATGGATAGTTCTTTTCACATTCCTGAAGTACTGTGTGCATGTGTGAAAGAACTAAAAAAGATCTGATATTTCTCCCCCTCAAAGTGAATAGAAGATAACGCCATCCAGCTCAGCGAGAGCCAGGTTCTGTCCTGAAAAAACATATGCTGTCTTATGAAATTAGCTGGAAAGCTGAGTTGAATTGTCAGCCAAGCTGCTGTAAAAAAAAAAAAAAGATTTTAAAAGAATGAAAGTCTTTAATTTGTATTCTGTGGGATGAGGAAGGTGAGAACAGCTTAGTCATATATGAGAGGAACATGGATAGGAAGCAGTGTCTTTACCGTGGCACAGCTTAGTTAGCACAGCATTCCATGCCAGTACAGAAAAGTCAATGATCTTAACTAATAGCCTGTGTGGTATTTTTCCTAGTTATTTTCTCTTGATATCTTTATGAAGTACTGGAATGCATGGGATGAAAGTGACTATGCCAGTCTGTAAGCACAGGCATTATAAAGCACAAAAATTTTCAAACTCAGAGGTACAGTCAAATCCATTTCACTATGCTAACTGAGCCCAAATCTTTATTATTTAAGTGTTCAACAACACTGAGAGTATTTCTAAAGCTAAAGGTATTAATTTCTCCTAGAAAAAGCTTGCAGAGGACCAGATGCTACTCATTTATTTAGCATCAAAACTCTATGTTTGAAGTCACCAAGAGCTGAAAATGAGTAGGAGGTGCGTGCAATTGTCACTGTGTGCCAAGCAGGGGGAACTTTTTCCAGCAGCACCTTTCTCTCATTTAAGTTTCTTCTGCCTCAGCTGCATCAGGCACCAAACTTTGAAGTAGCTTAATATTAAAATAAACTTTGAATTATCTTTTCTTAACTGTTGCTGTGCCAAACAGGAGGGAATTTATTTCACTCCAGAATATTGCTACTGGAAGCAAGAGATACATGGGAGATAGAGAAGAACACTGAAAGCATTTATTACATTGTCATCATTAGAGCTTTATTTAGTCTGCTGTGGCAGCTCATAGTCCTGTTCACTGCAGCACATTGCCTGTTGGGGGAGTGTTCACTGCAGTAGGCTTGCTGCTTTCTGATATTAGTGTACCATTTTAATGACCACACCTTGGTCCCAGACATCATGTTAAATAGATGGCAGATAGTAAAAATATTTTAGCAACATTCACACAAATCTTAGTTCTGCTGAATTTCAGTCTCTCTGGGATTTATTCCTTAGACTATATATAGTGCCTGGAGCTGTTACTGTATTCAAAGGGCAACTGGCTTTGTTGCTGCTGGGTACAACCAAAGTGGTTAGTTCTTTTCCCTAATGATCTTGAAATTTGACTTTTTTCTTCTTGCCCCCACCCCCCCTGCTTGTTAGAGATGTAATTAAATATTAGGCTAGCTCTCAGTTATGTCTAGCTTCGTCTAGCACCTCACACTGCAGTACTGAATGAAAGAGTCCTTGAGATCCAGGTACTTTTGAGTGCTGAGTGTTTGCCCATTGCTTTCCAAACCCTATTCTAAAGCCTTCTTTTTACTTTAAATAAATAAGTCAGTGCAGAGCTCTGGGTGTTACATTGGAAGAGCTAGGCTGGATTTTTGCTAGAACAGTTTAAGTTGAAGTGTCTCTTTTGAGAGTGTTTTGAACTACCAAAAATGTGCAAAATAATTCAGTAAGCGAAATCTCGTTACTCACTGTGTGCATCCTTGTACACATTGAATGTTGCTAATAAGCTTGACTGCATTCCAGTGCTGATGGTCACTTTCCTGAGACTGTAACCTCAGATGAGTGTTTAGAACATGCAGTGGTAAATTGTGTTTATTGTTTAGTAGTTGTCAGGATGATGAAGAGTACTTTGCATTATGCTACTTACAAAAGCAGCTATTGCTAGATTTTTTTTTTTTGTTTAAACATTTTATTTTTTCATGCAGCTTATTAACATACGTGCTCATGTGCAACATGTTATTATTGCTAATGAGCAGTTTTGGTGTGTATAATGTATTAATGTTTTGACTTTGTGGAGCACTAAGGAATTAATCAACCAATTAAGGGACAGCCCCATTTGGCTTGTTTGGTAAAATGTTGCTTTTGTATAGGAGGTGATGGAATGAAATTTTAGTGAATTGAACTGAGTATTTTTCACTTCTGTGATTCTTCCTTTATTTCTGGTATCATGCTACCCAGTGATTCTAGAGGAAAAGTGTATTTAGCTATCTGTATGCTGTTTTATATCAACAGTGACACTAATAGCATTACCACAAATTCTTCCACATAAGGCTATTTAGAAGGCTTTTGACTAAATGAAATTTAGCATTCTTATTTTTTGCTTTGAAAACTGCTGTAGAATTAATTTCCTCTTTTCAGAGATTACATGACTCTGTTTCTGCTAGGGTGTTTGAAAGATTTTATTCTTCTTCCAGTTTACAATAGGAAAAAAAGGCCAGAACAAAAAAAAAAAAAAGCTTCTGAGAAGTAGAACTTTGTGTTCTGCTGTTTTCTCCAAGTATAAGCTTTCTGGCTGATAACACTGGTTGGCTTGGTTCCTTCCCTGTATAGGGATGGTTTGGATTTCCTCTACATGGCTTTGAAGTTAATTATTACATTTTTCCTTCATGTCTTATAAACAATCACTATTAGAGAAAATTTGAATTCCTGCAGATAATGTATTATTTATTCCTTCTGCTGTTCTTCAGAAGATCTCTCTTTATGTTTCCTGGATCAAATTCTTATTTCGTCTTGTGTCTGGCCCTTGAAATGATTTCTTTATTAGTTAGTGATCACCAGTTATTCTCATCCTGTTGTATTTTCCTAAATCACCTCTTTTTTAAACTTCTGAGAGGAGTTTTAATATTGAGAGACCTTATACCTTTCATCCTCCTATGCAGAGCTAACAGATTAGCTGTTCTGATGATCAGGACTTGGCTCTTTTATAAAAATTTTCTGTGTCAGACAGAGAAATAAATAAATCTGCTGTTTAACAGAAATAGATGGTAATAGTCATATGTTTTAAGGCCGTTTATGTGTCATTTCTGTATTTGACTATTGCCGTTTCTCTCTGCTTTATCCCATGCTAACTCAGTTTAATGAGAGGTCTTACTGGTAGGCTAGAAGATTTTTGGGTGATAATTCCCCTCAGGTTTTAATACCTTTTACTGGGAAGAGAAACTTGCCAAATTAATGCACATTGTTGTCCTCTGCCATGGGAGGAGAAAAGGGGAGATAACTGCTCATGGTTAATGCACCAGATTTTGTCTTCCTTTCTACCTTTTTAAAAAGTTTTGTAGGTTTATTACATAATGGCTTTTTAAGACACTGGATGTTTCATACTTCTCCTTGTCTGTTCCCATGTCTTCTAAAACAATAAATAAGTAGCAATACAATGAAGGAAAGAGGGAGTAATAACCTTGTTATAATCTCTTTCTCTTCTGTTTTAAAGAGTATGGATGTCTCTGCAGGGCCAGCACAAATATCTGCCTGTGCAGCACTCCCCAGCAGATTGTCCTTTGGGGCAGTGTACAGGAAGAATTTTTGTACAATGAGCCCGATAAACTCCCCCAGCATCTAGCAATCCAAATTACTCCTTAGGAACTTGTTAATCAAAATACTGCCATTTGACCTAGTTCCTGTTTCTCTGTCCCTCTCTCAACCATGTAGACATTTCTCACCTTGATGATCCTCTTCCTGAAAAGGCAGCATCACAGTCCAAGTAGTGTGTGCTGCAAAAAGTTTTTCTTTTTGCGTGCCTGGTAACTTTTTCCTGTGTCCCTCAAGTATTACATACTAAGAAATACTGAATAATTTACATTCTCCTCTCTATTGTATGTTTTTCTTGAGTTCTCTTTTATCTTTTTGTTTGGTTTTTTGGGGTCATAACTAGAATTGCAGTGTGGAGAGAAAAAGCCTGCCCCAGACATATGCACTGACATAGTCCTATGTTTCTGCTTGTTTTTGTTCTCTTAATTGTTCTTGTGTTCCAGTTGTCTTTTTAACTGCCTTTTAGGTATTAAGTTGCTGATTTCAATAATCTTTTCCCAGTGATTCCAACATTTGTTACTGAGTTCAATAACTGTGGTAGAGGCCATGATCATGTAGGTTCAGTTAGGATTGTTTTTCTCAGTGTGTGTTTTCTGCATTTATCATGGTGCCATCTTTCTTCTTTCCCTTTATTGTTATGTCGTTCCTCTGAGATATCTTGTAACTGTTTACATTCAGGCTTTTTTTGTCTTGAATAATTCACTAACATTAGCATATATTGTCATCTATTTAGACCTGTTTTCGTTTCTTGCAGGATCCCGCTGTTAACCTCCATCATTATGATATTTGATTTATTCCTCTGCTCTGTTTTCATTTTGTGATTCTCGAGAGTGTCTTCTGCCATATCCCATGATGACTCAGTTTATCTACTGAGGAGCCTTGTTTGCACTTTTTGGAATTCTGTGCATACCAAATAGGCTGACTTTTTTTTTCACTTGATCATTGATTCAGATTTTAATACCAATCCCGTTAAATATTTTGCCAACAAATATAACCTCTATTTCGGGGTATTTTATAGTAACTTTACCTTAAACACTTATTCTCTCACTAGAAAATCCTCAGCTAAGATTTCCTAATACTACTACACTTGTTAGATAACATGCAAAAATATGCAAACAAAGCTATGAAGTAATAGATTCATCTGCTGAATTTAAAATAGTATTCACATTGCTGGAAAAAAATGAAAACTTTATTTATTTGTTTTTAGTATTTCCTTTTCTAAGCTATTTTTATGTACATACTTGAGAGAAAGCTTGGCAAATAAATAGCTTCTGTGAGATAAGAGGCATTCATTTGTTTTTATTTGAACTTAATCATGTTACTACAAAATGTGGTGAAAAATATTTTCATCAAATGGGACAAAGTGTCTGTGCAAAGAAACTAGCAGTAAAATTTCCATCAGACATCCCCTTGGGTTTTCACAGCCTTTTTAGTGATGTTTGCTAACACTGGAGTTACTGAATCCTCGCAGTTGATGTTTAGTCTGCCATAATTTCAGCGAGTGTTTACAGCCATGGGATTCCATAGTGTGTCACACCTTTCAGCAGAGAAGGCAGTGCTGAGCCAAGCTTCTGGGCGAACAGTCGTGCATTAGGATTTGGATGAATAAACAAAAGCTGTGTTTATGGGAATGGTGGACATATTACTTGATCTATGCAACAGTAGCAGGGTTGATTGTTGTCAGTGACCTTGGAAATAAACAGCGAATCTTCAAGTGTGCTGATGGTAAATAGCTGTTTTGCTTAGTTAAATGCTGCACCAATGGTGAGGAACTCCAGAAGTGCATCAGTAAAGTCTGCAAAAAAAAAATTTCTGGATGACAAAATTCACAGAATGCAGTTGGTACTATAGGACTATACAAGGACACAGACTCTGGCTTGGGAAGCTCCTGAGTTGCAGATTTCTGGAAAGTGTTCTCAGGAGCACACTTCAGCATGCTTCATCTTTGTCTCCTGCCGTGAGTGTTCACTGCTGCCCCCTGAGAGGCAGCGAGGGGAGTATGTGGTCCCACACTGTCCAACTGATTGTAGGCTGAGTTAATGTTGAGTTGCTGTTTCAATAGAGAGATGTGTTGGGAAGAAGTGGTGATCTCATGAAAGCTTTATGTAGTGAAACTGAGTAAGGGAAGTGTTTGGGAATTTCTTCTCAGTAGCTGTGATGGTATTAGTTGGTTACAGAGGTAACCCAGCACTGCTGCGTTAGGCTGCAAAATGTTTGCACTGGATTTTTAGGGACTGGAAAAATCAGAAGCACCTTCTGGGAAGGCATTTTAAAACTGATTCTAAGTTATTCTAATAACCTGCTGCTTTTCTTAGCCCTGCTGGAAGTAGGATAAATAGGATAGAGTCTCAGACGGTGACAGGCCTGCCTCCATAGCCTTACATGAGGATTGGGTCTCTGAACCTGTGTTGTGTTCACTGTCTGTAGGCTCTATAGCAAATTCACAGAACAACTCAAAAGCAGTGTTGCTCTTTGGATTCACCACTGCTGCACATATTAATAATACCTTTAATTTCACAAGATTCCCTAGGCAGAAAGGGCTAGAAAAAAATGTAAATCTTAATTGCTCAGACATAACACTGATACTGTTTACAGTACCTCAGAAAATGTCTCCTGGCTAGATTCTGAAAATTAGTTTGGGGGAGGGTGAATTCAAGGCATACATATGTTTGTTTGTTTTGGTTTGGTTTTTAAGATGTCATTGCCAAGAAGTGCTTCCAGAAATTCAGTTTTGGCAGAACAGTGTATGAATTAGCACCTTGATTTTCCTAGGCTTTCCTTAGATTTGTATCCGTTATCTTTAACATGTGGCATAAATTCAATATGAGTAATTCTTCTCTGGTTTCTTCAGACTATAGTCATGGATGTATATATGCACTGAGCTTCTCTAGCAGATAGAAGAAAAGAATGAAAAGTGAAGAGAGGAAAAGAGCCTCCCTTTATACATTTTTCAGTTGGATTTTTTTTTCATAAGATGAAGGAAGGTAAGAGTTTCAGTCTTAGTTGGTGATTCATGATCTGCCAAAATAAGCTTGACTAAAAGAGGAGGGGGAAAAAAAACCACCTAAAAGTCATGTTTTAGCTTTCAAAATATGGAAAAGGAAGGAAATGTAAGCGTTCTCAGAGAAAAAAGAATTTCACCACGAACTTGGCAGATATTTTTGTGGAGAAATGTGTGTTTTTGCAGATGAAAATTGAGAAAACAGCCTGGTAAATATAGATGAAAAATTTAAGTACCATGTGTTAGTCTAACTAGCAAAGTCTCTGCAAATAAATTCTGGTAAGATCAATCAATCTTTGGATGAATATCAAGATATGGATGGTTTTGATGTAAAAGTTTGATTTGATTCTGTGCATACATATTTTACTTTCACTTCCCTAAAGTAAACCATTGGAAGATATGGAGTATTGCTTTACGGAAAAAAAGTCTGGAAAATCTTTATGCAGAGTCAAGTTGCTTTAATTCAGTGTGTAGTACTTGGTGTTCATGACTTTTCATATTCACTAATAAACTTCTCTTCACCCACCTGCCCCTGCAGCCCTGGTGGTTTTCATGTAGGATGCAAGTCTATGGTCCATCTGCTGCTAGGCATATTGAAATATTTAATTTGTAGGAGATGTTCTTTTAGGTGCAATGTCCTGGAAGAGTTCACATTTGGTGGGAGTGGTATTGGCAGCATAAATATTGACTTCTGTGGTGCTTGTCTGTGGCACTTGTCAGCTGGTAATTACAGGCAAGCCAGAGATGATCAGAACTGATGTCTGTCCCATGCCCACACAGTAACTGGGACCAGAGACACTTCTTCAGCAGTGTTCAAAAGTAAATCTCTTTAAACTGGAGCAACAGCAGCATTTCCTGAGGCAAAAGGAGTCTTCTAAAAGCATGAAGCCTCTTGTATCCCTGAATATAGCAGCATTCAATCAGCCATTTTCTGTTAATTTTTCAGTGGCCTTTGTAATCCAAACCTTTTTGCAGAGTTTGATGCCATTCTGGAATTCTTCTCCACTGGTAGGGCATTTAACTGAAGGGCTGTCAGCTAGGCTGGTGAGTGGCATTGGTGCCTGGGCTGTGGGTGATACTGTGTTTTGGGAACAAGGTCAGAAGCACCTGATGTAAACCCAACTTGAAGCTGGAAGGTCAGTCTGAGCTCAAGAAGGACCTGTCCTTCCTGTTCACTTCCATTCTTGGACCACCCTGGTTTGGAACCTTTCCTGTAAGGTTCATGATGAGCAAGAACCTGCAAACCTGCATTATTTTTGTTTTGCTAATCTCCCCCGGTTCTTAATCGAGGAGTTATGGATAGGGAGGGAGGGTTTTTGATGATCAAATACCACAACAACATGAGAAACAGAAAATGAAAATCCCTTCAGTTGCACTGTTGTCCCTGCTTTGCCTTGCAGATTGAAACACTTTCAGGCTGCTGGCAGTCTTGTTACTGTCTGAAATATTCATGTGGCACCTTTGCATCTTGACTAGATTCCTGTCTCTGGCATGGTGGTAGGGAGAGACAGAAGGGTGGAGATGGGGACGGCATGCTGTGAGTGAGGTCAGACAGTAAAACAGTTAAACATCATCTCTGTGATGGGAGCTCTGCTGCTGTTGCAAGCCCTGGCCATGGGCTAACACAGTTTTGTGCTGGTTAACAAATAAAATGACTGAAGTCTAGGCTGCAGCCAGAGTGAGAAATAACCTACTTCCCCTACTTCCACCAGCTAGGAGGAATAATCTGTTGCCTGAGGTTATCTACAGAACATTTGAGCTCTGTGCTTACTTTTCAGCTTAGCTAGGAACAAGCTTGTAGTGGTTTTGGGTTTGCAGACTATACTGCTAACCCTCTAACTCCAATTTGAAATACCTTCTTGAGGAGAAAAGATATTTGTGAGGCAACAAAGTTGACTACTTCTCTCATGTTTCTGTAGAGATGAATGATTTTCTTTATTTGAGCCCAGTTGTGAGTTAGAAACTACAAACTGCAAATTTATGATCTTGTCATTGTAAAAAAATGAAGCCGCATTAGTGTTCATTTCTGTAAGCAATCTCTGAGAAAAAAAAAAATGGTTGTGAAAACTGTTGGATTGTGTTCCCACCTGTCTGTGATCATCCAAGAGAAATTGCAGGCAACTGGGTATTTGCCCTAGAGGCCACTTGAGCTGTTATCTATGGGTATCTGTTTCCTGCTCTGGGTAATATATGGAAAAATTCTTCAGGGCCTAAGGCACATTTTAAAGACTGCAAGCTGGGTTGAATTCAGGCCAGCTGAGACAAGATATTACTGAGGAGCCCTGCAAGGCAGCCAGGTTGGTGTTGCACTCCTAGGGTAAGCAAAGGTGTGGAGGCACCAGCTTTAAAAACTTATTTTTTTAACCTGCCTTTAAACATAGGATCTTTGATCCCTGGTGCAGGTGGTGCTGTGTGCTCTGTCAGTGCCCACTGAGAAGCAGTATCCAGTGCACAGTTCCTTACAATATTTATGAAGTGATCTTCTGCATCTGTGCCACTGCTCTGTTGAGATCTCTGCCGGTTCTTATTGAAGTTCATTAATCAGTTGTGGAGTTTTGGGTTTTAAATGCAAGTCCTTCCTAGTTTTGTTTTTCATTACCTGGCATGCAGTAAACACAGCTGCTGAACTTCAATTTCCTCCACAAAACATGCTGCAAGGGTGTTGTGAGTAGGTTATGAAAATCTGACATACTCCAAGTCTCCTAAAAAAAAAGAATCAGCTTTGCCAGATGATTTGGATCTTACTGCCTGAGTGAGCAGAAGGATGGAGTTGAGGTTGATTGGCAGGCTTTTGCAGGCTGGAGAGGGGAGCCAGTGTGAACATGGTGAAGTTGCAGCATGGCCAAGTGCAAAGTCCTGCACCTAGGTTGGGACAATTGCCATCACACAGGCTGTGTGATCAATGGATTGAGAGCAGGCCCGCAGAGAAAAGCTTATGGGGATTCTGGTGGATGAGGGGCTGAACATGTGCACATGCAGCCCAGAAGGCAAGTTGTACCTTGGTCTGCACTCACCTGGAGTATTATATCCAGCTCTGGGGACTCCCAAGATAAAAAGGATGTGGACCTGTTGGAGTTGGTCTAGAGGAAGGCTGCAAAAATGGTGAGAGGGTTGGAGCACCTCTTCTGTGAGGAAAGGCTGAGAGAGTTTTGGTTAGTTAAACCTGGAGAAGAGCAGGTTCCCAGGATACCTCTTTGTGACTTTTCATCTTCTAAAGGGATTTTACAAGAGAGATGGGGACAGACTTTTTAATAGGACCAATTACCACAAGGGGCAATGGTTTAAGCTGAAAGAAGGTACATTTAAATTAGGTATTAAGAATAAATTCTTTACTGTGAGGGTCATAAGGCGCTGGAAGAGGTTGCCCAGGGAAGTACTTCCAACATGCTCCATTGTTGGAAGTACT
Source organism: Motacilla alba alba (assembly GCF_015832195.1). Taxonomy (NCBI): domain Eukaryota; kingdom Metazoa; phylum Chordata; class Aves; order Passeriformes; family Motacillidae; genus Motacilla; species Motacilla alba. The sequence goes on from NC_052017.1 coordinate 80,116,974, forward strand.
CAAAATCAGGTTGGATGGGACCTTGAGCAGACTGCTCAAGGCAGTCTTAAAGATGTCCTTGCCCATGGCAGAGAAAGTTTGACTAGATCATGTTTAAATAACCCTTACAACCCCAGCCATTTGGTGGTTCTGTATCTACAGGTAGTGCCTATGTTGTTTTATATTTTGAGAGAAGGGAATTTCAGACCATCGACTTATGACTGTTTTTTTAAAAGTCCAAGCAAAAAAAGAATGTTTAAGTGAAGCACATTTGATGTAGAGATTTGGTGTTATTGCAAACAAGAGCTGTGGAAAGTTTGAAAAAAAAAGACTTAGAGTAGCAATGTTTATAGTCTTATTTATGTATAAACCATTTTCGTTAAAAAAATACAGCCTCCATATGACAGAGTAGAAAGAAATTTCCTTATAAGCAGATTCTGGGACAGTTTGCTTGCTGTTGTATGTCTGACACCTCTTCCTGAGGCAAGATGAGGCTGTGAAGGAAAGAGAACACTGACTGATACTGAATTAAAAATACCAAGTCTTCAAGGCTGATTTTCCTGGCATTTCTTTGAGTATTTCTTTTCATTTGATATGGGAAGACAGCTGTCCTTCAGTGTCCTTTGGTTTCTGGTAGCTAAATATCAAGTGTTCCCATTGCGTGACTTTGGCTATTGTTCCTCAGGCCTGGAGGCACTTTGTAGACCTCAGCTGCAAAAGGGTAGGGGCATGGATAGATGAAGAATCTGTCTGAGGAAAAGCAGTGAAGTGTAGAGGGTATTTTGCTTATTGAATGTCGGTTCCTCAGAGGGGTTGCCATCCTTATTTAACAGGGTAATACAGGAGAAGTTATCTTATTTCCTGTACATTATTAGCAGCGTCACTAGTGTATGATGGTGACACCTAAGTCTGGATTTCATGTCTGCTTCATTAGGGAGCAGAGAAAACCTTTGTTTTGTTTACAACCTAACAGTAACTAAGAGGTTTGCTGTATTCGCTGTAAGAATTTGTGGAATGACAGGAAGAGCAGTCCCACCTAGCAGGAGGAGTATCAAGAAAGCTGTGTGCTTGATGGAAACAGTATTTTGAAAGAGAAGAGGTATGTGTTTTAGTTAAATTAGTGTGTGTTCTGACACCAAGAGATTGCCTGTCAGGTCTAGTTTGAAATGAAACTAATTGTTAGTCTGACAGCTTGATGTGCTGGGAAACGTGATAAATAGATTGGTACCAAAAATCATTTTCAGCTCTATTATCTAACTGTTGTTTGACTTAATGAGAAAGGAAGAGCTGAAACATGCATGTTTTAAGGAACAGCTGCCTATAAGTTTTGCTTATGTAGAAATAATGCAAGATTTTGTGCTCTTTTCATCAAATGCTTTTAAAAACTGTTGTACTCTTGTTTCATAATCTTTGCTAATTAACATAGGCATAAAAATATTGCTAGCTCTGGTAACGTTAGTATGTTTATCCTGTTTTTCTTCCCTACTCAAGCATATCCAGGATAGAGAGCAATCTGAATTCCCTAAACTACCGAGATGTAGAACTAAAGAATTAATTTGCATTTCTGGTCATAAGAGATTTCATTAGAATCACTTGAACTTTAGAGAACTAATTGCAAGCGTATTTTACAGCTGGTATAAAAGGACAGCAAGGTCACTTTCTCTGATCAAAGTGAAGACTGAAAATAACTGCCTGGCAAATCACATAGATAAACTTGGAACCAATTGTGTGAATCATCAAAGTTTTATTGTTATGGCTTCAGACTGGTGTAATTAGGCATTACCTTTTGGGCAGACACAGAATGTAGTGTCTCTCTCAAAAATGAAAAGCAGCTTGCTGTGAGACTGGTTTTGAAATAGAAAAGGCAGTGGTTTGTCAGGAAGGTAGGACTTCAGGCACGAATCTGGGCTAAGTACTGTCTTTGTAGGCAGCTGTCTTTACTGCTGCCACCAGTTTCTTCTCTTTGCTTTGTTCCAGCAGTTGTTTTGATTTTCTGAAGAAGTCACTTAACATTTATTGGCTCTTGCCTTGTGACAGCAGCCAAAACTGTACAACAGTACCAGAAAGATTTTCAGCAAAGCTTTCAAGTTGAGTTGACTCCTTAATATGTGTAAGCATTTGTTTCTTTCCTAAGGAATTGTTTTTTTTCTCTCATTTTGCAATCTCCTGTCATCTCTGGAGGGGTACTGGTTAGTGGCAACAGGGAAATGTTCTGTTTTCTGAAGTTCCTTTTTGATCCTGCAACAAGATGTAAATCAGCAGAGGATCCTTGCTGTAGAAACGTCCAGGGACTAATGTCTCCAAGCAGTGATTTATCAGAGCTAGATAATAAGGGAAAGGAATTAAAGATCCTGAGGGGATGAATATCTTTCTAGGACAAAGAAGGGAGGGTCAAGGAATAGTAGACTCTTGGAAGAAAAGATGACTATTTTCTGAAAATATAATGGGAAGGTGATTGTCTTGAGTGTGAGAGAGACCCCTGAACTGTACTAGATAGGGCAGAAAACTGAGTGATAGGCCTACTGAAATTAATAAAGAGCTAGATAGAAAGAGGGAGAGGAAGGAAGAGATCAAAATCAAGATTTACTAGAGTGGCAGAAGGGATTAAAATTGAGAAACAGAAGGGAGTGCAGGAATATGTATTTGCTCCTAATACTTCTGCTCATTCTCCTTTGTGGCCAGGAACTAGACACAAGATGTCAGCAGTGTCCTTACCTCATGCAGTGCTAGCCAGTGCAGAGGGCTCATTACTATTATCGTTTACCCTTCTGGCTTAAATAGCTAACCTTCATCACTGTGATGATTAGTATGATAAACTCTGTTTTCCAACTTCACATGTTAAAGACAAACTTGGAGATTTAGTCCCTGCAGGCTTACCATCTAATGAGCTGTGTGCAGCCCTGCACCCCTTGTGAAAGCAATTTTTGAAACAGCAAGAAAAGCTTTCTCCCTTTTCCTTACCCTGCTGCAAGAAAGATTTCAGCCTAAATTATATTACTAGGGTAGGCTAGGCTAAGCTTAAAAAAAAGAAATCAACTTAACCTTCACTGACCTTTGTTTTGGTGTTTTCTTTTAAATGCAATGGGGGCTGCAGAAAACCTGTTAGTTCTTTCAGACTTGAGAATTCAATAACAACTGTTTCAGATTTAACTTCTCTTAATTATTAGACCATCACACTGAAATGATACCAATCAGAATCTCCATATGTGCAATAGTTGTCTTAAAATAACAATATGACTTCATTCAAGCAAACAAATCCCCTCAAACCTAAGGATTGGGATCAAATCTCTTCCATCTATATATTCACTGACAAACTTTAGTTGCCTGATCAACTCTCCAGGTTTTTTTCAGAACTTGCTTTATTCCACAGAATTTATGCCATTAAGAAGGTGCTTGCCCGACTTTTTATAATACCAGTTGAATTTCCTGTGGCTCTAGTTTCTATTTATTACACTTTAAAAATCTTTTTTCACAGCAGTCTCTGAATAATTTCCTTATGGGCTTTTTGATGGTGCTTGTAAGTGGTGCTTTCAGAAACAGTTTATTTTTAAAATGTTCTTCAGGTATGAAGAAGCCAAGTTTGAAGTTAAAGTATAATTAATGGGCTGGCCAGCTTGACCCTAAGGTGCAGTCATATTAGAATACTTAGTTTGCATGTAGCACTTGATATTTTCCTACTATAGCTCCTATTGTCTTTATTTGTATTGGACTTTCCTTCACCAAATTGAACATCTCAATTAAAACACTATTTAAAAAAAAAAGGAAGTTTAATTTGTGAAAAGTTTGATTATGAGATTTACTTAGTATAGCTTTGGGATATTTTCTGGGAAATTACTGGACTTCTTTAGTTATAGATGTCTTCTTTCTTGAGCATTCTCCAGCTTTTTTGCTAAATCCTTTCCAGCTGTTACAGCAAGAGCACCTCTTGTGTAATCCTCATTGATAACCAGAGATCTGATCTGTTTGCTGAAGAAAGACAGGGTTATGTGAGGGTAACATAAGAGAAATTAGTTGAGCATTCAGTGCAATTTGTGAGCTCTGTTTATTAGTAGACAAACCGAGTAGAATCATCTAAATTCCAATAAGTAACATCTGGTTCATCCACACCTTCATGCTACTTTTCTTTCAGTTTTTCAGCCTCTTTCATTTTAAAACAATTTACATACCATTAGCAGAATTTTGTTTTCTACTGGTTACATGCTAGATGGGAGTGTACATTAATTGAAGATGATTTCAGGTGTGTGTTGACACCAAAGACCATGGTGAGACTTTGGAAATCTCTTATCCAATTGCCCAAATGGATGGGAACAGAAAAAGACAAAGAGCTGTTGGTGAGATGAATAGCAGGGAAGTTATCGCTTTGAACTTAATTTAGTCATTAGCACTTTTGCTAAACTTTTGCAATTGGTCACCATTAGAAACCAATTGCTAGGTGCAGATTGCCTGGTTTAAAGTTCTAAGCTTCTTACAAACCATAGCATGTAAGGACACAGTCGAGGCTCTGGATCATGAGATAACTCAGGCTGGAGATGGCTTGAAAGATCTTTAGTGTAAGCTCAAAGCAGGGATAAGCAGACCTCAGACCAGAATTCTTGACTTTATTCGGCCAGGTCTTGTAAATGTCTAGAGATGGAGGCTGTGCAATCCCTACAAGCAGCCTGTTCTTCTGCTCCACTGTCCTCATGGCAAGTTTGTCTGCACAGAACCTCCTTTTTTTCAGCTTATCCCTGCTAACTCATCCTGCAGCCATGCACCACTGTTTAAAGCCTGGCTTCTTGGTAACATCCTTGCAGGCATTAGCAAGCTGCTGTTAGATTTTCCCACAGCCTTTGTTCCTGTAGGTTGAACAAACCCAGTTCCCTGAGCCTTTCCTCATAGGATAAGTGGTCCAACAAGGGGAGCATCCTGATGGCCCTCCCAGAGCTCACACTACTTTATTGATGTTTTGGGGGCCCAGAACTGAACACATTATTCCAAACATGGTCTAGTGAGCACTCAGCAGAGCGGGTTAATCTTCAGCACAAAATAAAGCCAGCTTTATAGGCTACTAGAAAATGCTGCTGGCTCATGTTCAGCTTGCTGTCCCCCAGGAATACAAGAGAGAAATTAGTTATATTAGTTGTAAAATTTAGTCTGATCTCTTCATCAGCCTCATCGTCTATAGCCTTTATTTCATAACTTATCACTCTACGTCAAGTTTCTCTCCAGATTAGCTTTAGGTGTCTTTACCTCTTATTTCACAAATCCCAATCTTTTGTCTTTTTTATCTGCTTCTGTGCCTGCCTGGCCTGTGAGGCTTATATTTTCTGCCCTTGGATCTCCTGAGATTTTCCTTTGTAACTGTGTATAGTAGGGACAACAAATAGAAGCAGTGGTGATAAAGAATACCTGATGGTTTATGTGTTGTTTTTGGGGATATTGCTGTCTGCCAAAATTGCAGGACATTCTCATTTGGCTGATGAAGCTTTGAGAAATCTTGTACAGGTGAAGCTGTATTTTCTTGGCCTTAGCCATGCAGAGCAGATACCTGCAAGCAGAAATGCCTTGTCTGCAAGCACAGATGATGTATCTCATTAGACCTCCTAACAGAGCTGAAAATTTGGATGACCTCTTGGCCTTGTGAACCTTTATATATTTGAAATACTCAGATTTCTGTTTCATGCCTGAAGATTTCTGCGCATCTTGCTTTACTTGTGTCACATCATTGGAACAATGGGGTCCCATTATTGGGACTGTGGCCTCAACACCTCATTTTTTTGCCACATGCACAAATGCCACAGAGAATGTTCTTGACGAACATGTGGCAATTGAGAGTCCCTGATAAGCTGTGGCATTGCCATCTTCTTAAAGTTGCTTTCACTCTCAGTATGGCAGAGCAGCTGATCTTCCCTTGACAATAGTTATTCAAAGACTTAAGCTGCATCCCTGTTTTCCAGAGGATCTGCACTTTATGGAGTAGATACTTCTACCTGCAGAGGATAGACAGCCTTGTTGCTGAGGAGAAAGTCAAGTCCAGGATAGAACTGTTTTAGTTCAGCTATCTATCACACAGGAATATTTCAAGAAGTATCAGGATGAATTTTTAATAAGCTAAGAGGTAATATATTCTGAATTACATATAGGTGTTCAAGTAAGTAAGGTTATGCGAGTCCCACCTTATGACTTCTGCTGTGCATCTCTTCAGGATCTTCATTTGCATTTATATTCCCTTAGCTTAATTGAAAGAACTAGTTGATCCTAGAAAACAACCCTTACCTAATCAGTTTGCTGGTCTTAAGGTATCCTGGGAGAAACAGAGGTAATTTTGCTGTTTTGTTTTTTTTTAATGCAAAAGATAGTCATAGAGAACGTGTGAGGTTATCAGTCTGTTGCAACGAAACAGCTCAGCATCTTGGAGAGCACTTCTTGCCGTGGATAAGGGGTTCATTCTTACTTAGACAGACATTATCTTGGATGAAGCTCTCATAGTTGAAATTGTCTGCAATGAATGAGGTAATGCTGTCAAATTACAGAACAGGAATAGCCATTTATATATGCATTGGATTTTTTTAAAATTAGATTAATAGACCTGGGCACATAGACAGGTAGAAAGCTTGAGGTCTAGATATCTATATCACTGTAAAAATGGAAAGAAATGTTTGTTACAAGCTTTGTGTTTTCAATAGGAAAAAGATTAGCCCTGTGTCTTAGAGTAAGATAAACTTACTACTTGAAGGTTTGATATCAGCCTTATATATGAAATGTGCATTTCTTTCTGGCTGTTGAATTCATGTCAGCCAAAGCCAACTGTGATGTAAAGGGTATTAGGTATTCCTTTTAAAGGGGATATTGCTGGTTCCTGTGTCCAAGCTTGGACAGGATGAAGCATCTCAGGCCCACTAAAATAAAAGGCAGTTCTGATTTCATTTGTTTGCCTTTGTTTACATATTGCAGTTGCAGGATTATTTTTGGGGTGTCACTTTTATCAGTGGTTCCCTATTCTCTGCTCTCAGAACTGGATTTTAAAAGTAATTTACTTATATTTTACTGTGGTAACTCTGACAGAGACTTTGCTTCCTCTATCGTGATTCTGGTCTCCCACCAAAGGGAATTAAACAGCAACCAGCCAACCTTTGGACAGCTTTATTTTAGGGTAAAAAGGCTAATGGGGGAAAAAAAACAGTTTACAAGTTAACTTTCATGGGATTCGACTGAGTTGCTGCCAAGTCAGAAGTTCACCAGTCTTCTGTTAAGTTTTTAATGTCCCTTAATCCACACATTTTCTATGAAGATGAACAGTGTTGAGTGCAGAGGCCTGTTGTTTTCCAGTTTGTCTACATTCTAGAAATTTTACATGAATCTTCCATTTTTAGGAGCTCAAGATTTGTCTAGACTTTGTATCAGTGCTACAGTACATTTTTAGCGTTACATGTGCTGCTTAATTCAAATATGTCTTCATATAATAATTCCTGAAGTTTCCATACCCCAGAAGTCTCTCAGTTGTTAGATGATTATATTAGAATGGTTGAATTGCTTTATGCAGAAGTTGACTTCATAAATGCAGCAAAGGAGGAAATCGAATTTTACTGTGCAATTGCACTACGTAAAAACTACATCAGTAGATAATAACTTTGAAGACTGTATCTATTGCAAAATGTAATACAGCTGAAATTCACTAATCTGCTGTATTTCCTAGAGGAATGTACATGGTTAATTCTAAACTATAAAATGTAAATGTGGGTATCTTGATCACTTCATGAGTTCATTATTCTGTAATTCTTTGGTATTTATTTCAGAATAATCACTGCATAATCTGATGTCTATGTCTCAACTTTAAAAGTTTTGAATGCTTTATATGGAACTATATTTGACAGTTAAAAGATTCAGCTAAGTTAAAATCTTTTGAAGAATAAAATAACTTATTCATTATTTCAACTTTTCAGTCCCACCCTTACAATAGCCTTTTTGTTTTCTTGAAGTACCTAACAGAAACTCTTGACTAAGAAATATTAAAATATTTATAAATACTAAGAAAATTCCCAGTGTGTATAAGCACTTCAAAAAAGGTAGTCAGGAAGAGCCAGGGACCTACAGGCTGGTCAGCCTTACTTCACTTCCTGATAGAGCAGGTAATCAGGGAAACTCCTTTCAAGTACTAGAAGGACATGAAAGTGATGGAAAAGTCAACATGGATTCATCAAAGAGAAGTCATATTTGATAAACCTGCAATGAAAATACCAGCTTGATAGACAACGGGAGAGCCTTGGATGTTTTCTACCTAGGCTTCAGAAAGGCCTTCAAAGCTATCTGCTGAAAGATCTCCACAGAAAGGATCTGATGAAGCATGGGCTCGATGAGCAGAGTGAGGTCAGTTGAAAACTGCTCCAGGCCCAGAGAACTGATCATTTAAAGGAAGTCTAGTTAGAGATCAGTTATTAGCTGTACCCCTGGGGTCAGTACTGGATCTGGTCCAATCCTCTTCAACATCTTCATTAATGATCCAGGTGATGGGGCAGAGCATGCCCACAGCAAGTTTGCATATGATACAAAACTGGCAGGAAGGGCTGATGTGACAGAGGATTTGTGTCCAGTTCTGGGCTCCTTGGTACAAGAGGAAGTTGAAGCTACTGAAGAGGGTCAACTCAGTGAAGGGCCACAAAAACGATGAAGAAATTGGAGCACCTTTACTGTGAAGAGAGGTTGAAGGAGCCAAGGAGAGTTTTTCAATATATATAAATACCTGGAAGTAGGGCACAAAGAAAAGGGAGACAGTGGTTTTCAGTGGTGCCTTGTGACAGGACCAGAGACAATGGGCACAAACTCAAATGCAGGAGGTTCTTTCTGGACATCAGTCAAAAAAAAAAAAGGTGTTTCCTGTGAGAATGACTGGGCACTGGCACAGATTTCCCAAAGAGATCTTTGAGTCTTGATCTTTGGAGATAATAGAAAGCTGCCTGGACATTGTTTCAGGCAGCCTGTGTTCTAGATTGCCCAGCTTGAGCAGGGGCTTGGATCAGATAATCTCCAGAGGTCACTGCCAACTTCAGCTCTTCTGTGGTTCTGTCGTGGAGTGCTCTGTAATTACAATTCTGTAATATGTTTTATAAGTTTTTTGAGTGTTGTTTGTCTTTTAGACTTTTAGACTGTCTAGACTAGACTCTCTTAGTTCTCCAATCATTGAAGGCAGTTGTGGTTTATGAACTCTGTAAATAGTATGTCCAGAGAATAGGTAAGGAATGAATATTTTCAAGACTCTCTTAGGTTGAAAAAGTGATATAATCTAAGATTGATTTTCAATTTCTATCTGAAGTGTAGTGGCAGACCTCTACTAAGAAGGATATTAGAGGAAGCACTTGTCCTTTATGCTGCTGTCCGGGAGGAGCCACCCAAGCAGCACATACTGGAGAGACTGGATGATCCAGGAGTGCCATCTAGCCTTTTCAGAGTGTGGCCTTGTACAGCCATCCCCACATCTTAAAAATAATCTGATGGGACAATGTGGAACCTGCTCTCGGTTGTCTGTACAGCTGCGTTGGTCCAAAGTGACCAGAGTTCTGATCAGTAGGCTGCCAGTGTCAGATGAGTGCAAAAAAAAAAAAAAAAAAAATTATACATTCACAGTGAAATGTTCCATGAAGGAAGAAAAAGCTGGTGATCTTCAGAGCGAAACAGCTGCCATGGGCATGTGAATCTCCAGAGAGACAGCCTGCCCTGAGCACTGACCCAGCACAGGCTGCAGTGATGGGACTGTTGTCTGTGGCTTGGCATCTCTTTATGGGCACTGCTAACTGAGCCTGAGCTGCAGCCAGATGAGCCACTAGGGAAGACACTGAAGTGCAGGTCCGGGGACAAGGTCACATTAGCAATGATGTTTGAGTTGGCCTCTGCTTGCATTGCCTGTTCTGGGCTTAAAAGGATTATGATCTTCTGTCAAATCCACATTTTGCAGAATACTATATTTCCTTGTCATTACAACCAAACTCTTAATAGTAAAAAAGCACATGTGAGAAGGTGAACAACCAGCTCTTTTGCACTATCCTGTTATGCTCGAAGAATTTGTGCTCAAATTCTTTTCATATTTTCCCTGAGGATTATATCAGATATTTCACTTCTCTCATGCTTCTGTGATAGTGGTTCTGCAGGCTCAGTCATACATTCTACTGAAAATTGGGAAGTGGTTTCTCAAGTGCAAGTACTGTACTTAATAGTCTTCACTCGGTTTTCAGAGTTACAGATGTGCCTGTTTAAATCAGTCACATTTGTGAAGGCCTTAGCCCTTTGAAAAATGCAGGAGGGTATATTAATGGAAAAAACTAGAGTTCAAGTTTACAAACTGCATTTGAAGCTGTTGTGTTATGTGCACAATAGCTGAGATGCTGAATAGGTTTCCAAGGACATAAGCATCACCAAATTACATCTTCCCATTGCTATGTTAATATTTTGATTTGGTCAAAAACCTGACCTACCTGAAATAATTACTAGCCTTCCTGAAGTTCTAAATATGCATTTCCATTAAAAAACTTTTACTGAAGTCACACCTGTCAGTCTGGTTTAAGCTTTTAATTAATTTGTTCCTTAAGATTACCATACCTAAAAGAAACAGTAACAGATGATGAAATTGCTTCATATGCCAAGACTGACAGGGAGATAACATTTGGTGAAATAAAAAATGAAATTTTCTGAGCATTGAGTTTATGATAAAGTTATGAGGTGCTGCTAGCCAGTCCATGATGCCTAAAAAAAAGACAGGAATTACTTCAGGCTGGACTTTTGTAATAGTGAATTGGCTTAGCTTGTGTTTTCTGGAGTGTTTCCATTTGTTGTTAACACCCTACTGTTACTTGAAGCTCTGCAAAGCGAATGCAGGCTAAAATCAGCGTGACTTTGCCACTTCCAAGGGTGATCATAGCTCTCTCTTTGACATAATGCTAGGTAGCTGCTTTCTGTCACACAGTGTGGTCTGTCATGCCAGCACAAGCAGATACAGAGAGTGGGAAATTCTCCATTTATTTTTCTCCTGTTGTGAAGAGTTGTGGCCTTCCTCTTTCACATGTGGAAATCGTAACATTTTGATTCATAAAAGATTGAGGCTCTCCAGTGTCTGTGTGGAAACTGGGTTTCAGGAAATAACAGAGGTACCAAAATTAAGCCATAAATGTCTGGTAGTTCATTACTTCTGATAGCCTATTGGTTCTTTACATATGAGTTGCAAATCTGTCTTTTGATGGTCTTTCAGAAGAATGGCAGTGTTCCTCATCTCTGTTTAGGCTACAAAAACACTTGGGTCGTTTCTCCATGTCACTTGGGTCGTTTCTCCATGTCACAGCTATATAAAATTGGGGGGGAAGGGTATCGGGGATGGGAATTGCATACATGTGATTATACTTAGCCCACCCCCACAGAAAAGGAGGAGAAGGAATATTTGTGCACCAGTGTTGTGTCCCTTTGTATGCTTAACAAGGTCATGGCTGAGCCCTTTGTCTGTGTGAGGTGGGAAGCCCATGACAACATGTCACTGATACCCTGGGGTACCTACATCAAAGCGCTTCGTAGGCAGATCAGTGGCATCCTTGCATTGTCTTTTCATGGGCTTTCTCTAGCCTTACTTACTAAAACAAGATAGCTTGTGCTTGACATCCTTGGGTATTTCTCCTGCCCTGTTATTGGAGCCTGTTGTAGGAGCTTACACTTCCCCTGTGTTTTAGGAAATTTTTCCTGATGCGTATTCAACAGTACTACCAAAGGAGAAGATGTTCTTTTTTCCTTCCTTTTTTTCCTTCCCCTCCCCCTTTCCCTTCATTTTCCCTTTCTGTTCCCTCACCTTGCAGTTTTCTTTCCTGCTGTACCTCTGCCCAATTCTCAAAAAACTCCTGAACCTAGGAGGAATGGGCCCTTCTCTTCTTACTTCTATTTGTGGATCAAGTAGCATGATTGCACTGTGTTTTTTCTGAGCTCTGGATTGTGCTACTATCCCCTCTGTGTTGCGTCAGGAGGTGTTGCTGTTCTCTGTGGCAGAGCTTCACAACAAAACTTACTATTCTCCCTTTAAGCTCCTGCACGCTTTACTTTCTACTCCATTTGATGTGCTGCAGTTATGAATGAGGATTGGTGCTGTAAAATTCGCGGACATTTCTTCACAACTGGAAGTCGTTAGAAGAGATCCCTCTGATAAGCAAAAATGAAATTAAACTTCAGTTTGCAGCTGGCCATTATGTAGCAGCAATAGCATTGCTGTCATCTGGGTGCCTAGGGTATGTCTCTGTGGGCTTCTTCTGTATGAAGATTTTAAATAAATATGACAGGAGCCCAATACCCTTCTGTCAATTTTAATGTCATAGCAGCAAGTACTCAGAGCAAGAATACACAAGAGAATCTGTCTCCTCTCTTGACAGTGCAGGTTAATAATAGGAATGCCATGTTGGTTAATGGAAACTTTTTCCATAAATATGAAGGATGAAAATTAGAAAATTATTTGTCCTTTTGGTAAATTAAGGACATTCATTTTACACCTGCTCTTTTTGGTTTGTTTTTTTTTTTTTTGTGGTTGTAGAATGAATGGGTAGGCATTTGATGTGAAAGGAATGTGCAAACTTGTTTGTTAGTCAAAAATTTACATGTCTTAGTTTATAAAATGTGATCTCAGAATATAAAGTAAAAGGAGGATTATAAGTGAATACAAGTACAAACAGTAAATATCTCAGACATTAATTTGGTTTCTTGCATTCATATTTTGAAGTTTCTTGTGTTCTTATTTTGAGCTTTTTGAGGTCACAGCTATCTGGTTGATACCAAAGACCTGTAGTAAGGCAGTTGTTTGGGGTTTTTTCAGCCCCTATTCAGAGAAAATATTTTCACTGAACCACAGCTTTTTGTGTCTGAGCAGCCTCAAATGCTGTCTGGCCTCACAACTTGTTTGCACCTGCCATGAGTAGGTGCTCTGGGAGTCAGTCGGATACTGAGAAGTGACAACAGATAGACACCAAAAATACATTATTGCTACTAGTGTTGTTGCATTCTGCTGACCTTTTCTATTCTATGTTTTGCAGCTCTCTTCAAAATAAAATATTCAAATAATACCTCCACTTTTCAGTTAAATTAAAACTTCGATTTTTTAGGGGGGGCTCAGTTTTTTAAGATTATTTGTATTATAAGATATCAAACCAGAATGTAGAGCCTTAATGGAATCTGAGGTCTTTCTCATATACATGCATTTCTGTCAGTATGATTTCTACTCTGTCTCATGTTCTTTCATGAGATGTTTTTGTGATGACAGCAGGATAACCATCTGAATCCTTTCCTATGTTCTTTGACTTAGCAATCCCAGGGCAGTATATTTTCTGTCTTCTCCCTGAGTCTTTGATTAAAAAAAGAGGAAGAACTACAAGATCTAAATTGGTGCTGTTGTTCCCCTAAAGTATTTTTAAGACTTTTCATTGCAAATGTTTTCAGCTGTGTCTAAGATCATGTGAATTCAGAGGAGTTTAGCTGAGTCAGGCAGTGCATCATCTTACACTCCAGTCTGTAGCAAAATTTGGTTGCTGCAAGTTCCAAATTCCTGATGCATTTACATGTGAAGTCATTATGCTGCAAGTTACAGAGATGCTTTCTCAGGAAAGCACTGACTTTGGAAATATATTATCCAAGTCATCACATCCTGGAAAATAAAAGAGTTTGGTGATTAACTTGCCACTGTTGCGTAGTTAATGTCTTGCCATTGAAAACAATCACAAAAACTACTGCTTTGGGATCAAGTCCTTGGGGGCTAAAAGGCTGTTAGAGAAGGACAGGATCATTACTTTCCTGTACCCTCTGCCAAAAAAGTACCATTGAAAAATTTCCTCTGGTTCTTGCTCCTGCAGATCTTGAGCTCCCTCTAACCACTTGCTTTTGTAATGAAAACTCAGCAGGGATGTGTTTTATACTGAACTCTTAGAATAGTCAGCATTCCACACATGTTTAGCTCTGTGCCCCATCATATTTAGGAGTCTTAAAGGTAGGAGGGGAAGTAAGGAAATGTAATGGAATCAAGAGATAAATAATAGAAAATACATTTTTGTAATAGAAATAGCTCCCATTTACAAAATGTTTCTTCCAAATAGGAAAATTTGAAAAGAATAGGCTGTGAGTCACACCACATTATGAAAAGTTGTGAAAAATATGTTTACAAATTGGTTGTGTGTATGATAGATGGAGTAGTTATTGTGACAATTGCTATTTTCACTTTTTAATTATTTGAAAATCTGATTGTGGTGGTGTATGTTTTCATTAATCTTCACACTGATGTACTGGGTCTTCACTGAAATACATAAAAGTAAAAATTACCTGAATCATGAGAAATCTCTGCATTTGCATGTTAATAGGCTTTTACTAAGCATGTCACAAATTATTAGTAAATTAAAAACATTAATTAAAATGCTTCTATGTCCAAATATACACAGAATGACGGAAACAGGTTTTTGAAGCATGCAGAGGAACGGTATTGTTACTTTTGCTAAGCCAACCTAAGCTAATACTTAGGTAGGTACACTTTTCAAAGGTGAGTAATGATTTCTTAAGTCAGTTCCCATTATTGTATTGTGACTTGTTATAACATCCAGACAGTGGCCAAAGGTACTGCCACCAGGCAGTTCTTTTGGAAAAATTGTGTTCTTGCTGGGGACACCCTTCAGCTGGAAGGACAGAAATGTAGCTTTAGACAGTACTCTAGCCAGAACTGTCCCACCAAGTAGTGGACAAAGTAAAATTAGTAACTTTTAGTGCATCTTTGTTCTTTTCTGTTGTGCTGTGCATGGAAACAACCAGTATAAAATACTCCTACAAACTCACAGCATAAAGTACCACTAGTACTGCTGGTGCTTAATAAATGCTCAGATGAGACTGTGCATGCATGTTTTATTTTTGTTCCTCAGAGAGGCTGATCTATTTGTCCCGTAGAAGCAAAGTGAAGAAGCAAAGATGTGCATCACAAACAGAAAAAATGTAGTCTAACCCTGCTCTGTAAGGTAATGCTGCCAGGTAGTCAGCTGCCATCCTGCAGGTGCTCTGGTGCTTCTTTAAGGAAATGAACTGCTTTTGCTGTTACTAAAGCCATTCAAACAAATAGAACACCAGGAAGTGGCAGATCTAAGAGATTGAACTAGAAAAGTAGCAGTCATTCTTCTTTGATTAACAGAAAAATCACTAGTGGTATTGACATTCAGGAGTTTGTAGTTGCTTTAAGATTTCTACATCCCCTTGAAATGAATGGGTACTACTTTAG
This sequence comes from Motacilla alba alba, assembly GCF_015832195.1. Lineage (NCBI taxonomy): Eukaryota > Metazoa > Chordata > Aves > Passeriformes > Motacillidae > Motacilla > Motacilla alba. The sequence goes on from NC_052017.1 coordinate 80,132,191, forward strand.
TACTATATTCAGATTTAACAGCACATTGATCTGTTATCCATTTGAATTGTCATGGCTTCTATTATCACTTTACAAAGCTAGACATTTATTTCACACAGAGTGAAAGCTTAGTGTCTAAGAACTCCTCTTGACATCCTTCAGATTGCAATGCTTTGAATCCCATTGCTATTGATTTCCTGAAGGTTATTTTCTGTGTATTTTCATAGCACCAAGTCCCAGTCCCATTGACAGTGGAAGTTTTGCAGATGATTGTAGTAATATCTGATACTGACCTTCCAGATTAAACCCATAAGATTAATATGGAAGGAAGAAACAGCCTATTCTGATAGCGTTCAGGGGACTGGATGTTTCTAGATGGAGAATGATGCTGCCTTTCCAACCACCATCTCTCGGCACAGGCATGGTAATGGTAGTAGAGGAATCGAGTGGTTGCTTCCTCTCAAGTCAATGGAGGTCAGCTTCTCTGTGGAGAAATTATACTTCAACAAGTTCATTTAAATGAAGATGCACCCGTGTCTGAATCCTTTTGAGAGAATTTCGTTCCTTGTCTTGTGTCACAGTAAAAACCTCTCTGGGCTAAGTGTATTAGGGACCAAGGGGTTTCTTGCTATTAAAAGGAAGCTGTTAAGTTAAAAATATTTCTTAATTCCATCTTCTGTTGCTCCTCTGTGAGCTCTGAATATAAAATTGCATACTTAAAGAATGTTTTCTGTGTCTGGGTGACATGATTTATGGATCTACTTGCCACTGGAGAATAGGGAAAATTGTGTCGATAACTTTGGCAGGGTTTGAACTAAAGCGAATTTTTGGCTAAGAGCAGTCAGCTCACACAGTCTTCAGCTGGCATCTGATACTAGCAGAGTGTCTTCATGACCTTCCAACAACATCCTTTATTGTGTTCAGAGCTTCCCCAGAAGTGGCCTATTGAAATCGTCGAGAACTTCGTTATGGTCCCTTGTGCTATGGGCAGAGACATTTGCTTTGGAGGGCTTCACGTGACAGTAGGGTGCAACTGGAGAATGGAAACCATTCAGAATGCACGGTGTAAAACTGGGTTGAGAAGGCTCCTCACTCTAGTTGCATGGCTGTGGAAGCTGATGTAGTATTTAGGCATGGGCATATGCCTGCATATTTGACTTCATGTCTGCACTGGTTTTGGGGATGATAACAAATGATACTGCAATTGGTCAAAGCCGTAGGAGAGTGAAAGGTGCACATCTACTGAATGATTAATACTGTGAAACATTGGAAAACAAGATTCAGGTTATGAACTCGTAACAGGAAAGGTTGGGAAATTTCAGGCCACTGCTGTGTGGCTCTGAGACAAACACAGCTTCACCTGGGCAGAAATGATAAGATTTTCACCTTCCCAGCTTTTATCTTCTTATGTTTTTCTCACTGCACGGACATCCTCTATTCTTAGTACAGCATCAAGCTGTTCTTCCAGTTGCAGTCCATCTTTCATCTGCCGAGACATGGAAGAGTATAACAGTGCCACAACTGGCTCCTACATCTCTGTAGCCAAGACAGAGTGCAGTGCAGGCCCATGGTCATGATATTCTCAGCATAGAAGTGCATTGCTGTCATGGGAACGTGCACAGGGATGCACTTCAGTGCCTGACAAACTTGTGGAAGATTTGGTTTTCTCTCCCTTTTGAACCACGGTCTTTGGTAATTTTGCAAATGCTTGAAGTCTACCCTGTTTCATTCTTTCTTTCAGGGTTTCCTTGGAGTTTCATTACCATTTAAGCACTACTTACTTTATGTCAGTTTTGATACCTCTCTTTTTCCCACAGTTAAGTAGTTATAGATTATTAAGTGGGCTAATGCTGCAGTAGCTGTATGTGAAAAGTTGGTCATTGGTGTTCACTTAGTGCTAATGGAGATACTGCAATAACAGGATGGAACCTTTATAAATCAACCAGCAGTTGGAGAATTGCAGACTATTTCTAAATCCTCCGAGTCTGTGGAAAAGGTGAAATACTTAAATCTTCATTTTGTGATCAGAAGGCAGCTTGAAAGAGAAATTTATTTTCTGATAGCAATATCATGTACAACAATATATATAAGAGATGGTGGATCTCTTTCTTAAATAATTTCCTTTTGTGGGTTATACATGAACTAAAACAAAAGATGAATGAGGGGCTGGTGAGATTAATCAGGCCATATGCTGCAATGTCATAATAGTGAATGTAAAAATAATAAATGTCAATCAGTTGCTATTAAATGTAATGGCCAGTAATTTACCACCTCATTAAAAGATCAGGACACCCGATTTGCTTGTATGTGAATAGCAAAATAAATAGTAATTTAAATTTTCTGATAGGGCATTGCGTTCTCTTGGGGTGTATCGGGGCACAGCCTAGGCCATGCAGACAGAAAGGTTGTATCCCAAATTAGCACCTGTAGGTGTGTGTAAGAATTTTGTGTGTATTTGTGTATGCACTGTGTTTCGTCAAGATTTGTCATCAAGGGGAAGTGCTGCTTTTTGCTTGTTTTAGTATTGGCTGCAGCACCTGGATGTTTTTGAGGTTGTTCCTTCCTTCATCTACAGGAGCCTCTGAGGTTCAACAGTGCCATCCTGTGGATGATCTTGAAGATCTGAAAGCTTTGGCAGATAAATGACCTCAACACAATAAATTCTCGTAGACTATCAGGTAGTGCATATCCCCATGCAATCAGCTGAAACATTTCCCTCTGGTAGTCAGTCAGACTAATTATTACTTTTCTGTCCAGAAAATTAATAACCTAAACGTATTATAACCAACAGAAAGTTATTTCAAGCAAGCTGATGAGCAGGGTGCTTGTTAGTTTTATTCTGTTGCTGAGAAGCGTGATTTTAATCATCTCAGTATGGTTTTAATCATTTCAGAATTTATTTTTGCAGACAATGCCAAAATCAAAGGCAACTCTGTAAATTCAAATAAGCACCCCTGTAATGACATATCTGGACATCTTTCGATAAGCATTAGATGAAAACTAAGATAAGTTAATGTTCATGTTTCATAGCCAGAAAATACAAATTCCCAAACAGCCTTGAAGATTAAGGTGAATGATTTGAGCAACTGGGCACAATACTTTCAATTGCAGAAATAGAAGGGCAGGATTAAAGTAGGAAATTTTGTTCACTCAAAAGGAAATTCTGCTCAGGATACTTGGGGAACCTGTTCATGGAGTGTACATCATGCCAGGAAAAAGTAAAAACCCACAAAACTTGCTCTCATTAGGGAGCAATTGGGGGATCAATGAGTAACTGCAGATCATAGTATTGCATACATGGTTTCCATTTTGCTTGCCTAAGTTGGTTGTGAGGAAAGTGAATGGTGTTTATTTGGAAATGAGCAGGGAAATAAAGGCAAGCTGATTGATGGAAGCTTCTGCTCACTTTTCAAGTCCTTGCTGTTTTGGGGTGCTGGAGGGGCAAGGGTATGCTGTCTGTGTGCTGCCTTTGCCTCAAGAGTCAGGGAGCTGCGTGCAGCTCCAGGTGCTGTGATGTAATCTCTTTGGTTTGCAGGAATTTCTCCTTTGCTTTCTCTGTGCCTGTCACAGAAATTGCTCCTTTGCTTTCCACAGCTATAGGCCAGCTATGAGTCACAGTACATGCCAGTGGATGATTTCATTAAAACAAGGAAACATCAAGTCGCAAACTCCAGCATTATTCTTGGATAGTTAAAAATTATGATGTAATTTGTGGTTCCAAAGTCTTTGAAAAACATGTATTTGTAGATTCCATATATCTGTTTGCCAGGATTACTTATAAGAGCAAAAGGTGATCACCAGTGTTAAGACATACCATTAATTCCCACTAATACAAAAAGATAAATGAATAATTCCCATTCTTCAATGATAAATATGAGTCATTCCATCTAGAATGATTGTTTAATGCAGTTTTAATGATTTAACTTTCCTCTAACATATTTTGACCAAAAAAAATCATCTAGTCTTGCAAAAGCCTTTCATCTGTGTAGTTTTGTCCTTTTTAAAGTAGGCTAACTGTTTTGAATGTTGGCGTAGTGGAAATTTTGAGATTGATGCCTTATTTTCAGGAGGTTGTAAATTTAATTCTATTTTAAAGGTATCTGCTATTAATAATTTTAAATATGGTCTTCTGCAATTGTCACTTTCTACTTATACTGTAACGAAGGTAGATGAGAGCAGTATTACCTTCTCCTTTGTACACTGTATGCTAAGAGTTTTCGTCTGTCTTCTTATGTGGGTTCTTTGTGCTCTCAGCTATTTTTTCCATCTATGTTTTTTGCTCTTGTTCTTCACTTATGGTGTCCCTGGTCTGAATACCATATTTTAATAGAGGTATACTGTGAGCTACTATTTTTACTATTGCTTTCTCTCATTCTTTCTTTGTCTTGATTTGTTATTTTGATTTTTCTGATCACCAGTGTATATGGGGCACTCACCTTCTGCACTGTCTGGCTGCAGTGAGACCCACTTCCCATTTTAGGAGCTTTTACGTTTGTGTGGACAGCAACGGTGCTTGGGGGTGTTTCCTGGTTTTGTCAACTCCGAATGGAGCCCTTTGGTTTGGATTGCACTGTGAGCAGTGCTCACAGTCCTTCCTCCAGATTGGATCTGCTGTTCAAACTTCTGCTGGAAGCCAGCATTAAATCCATTCCATCCTATCAGGTAGGGGATGCAGTAGGTAATTTGGGTGCACCAAACACCAGAGTGGCTGCAGGTGTTCATCCCCCCCCCACGGCAATGTGCTCTGCTTTGTTCTGCATTTGGGACCACTCTGAAACAGCTGGGAATGTGTGTAATCTCTGTGTGCATCCATGCACAGCCTCTGCACGTATGTGCACACGTTCACTGCATTTATAGCTAGAGATACAGTTAACTGTAAATTTCCCTATTGAATTAGAAAACTGATTTAGTCAGGTTCTCTGTTTTAATGGAGTTGGATAAATACTCATCTGCCCCATGTGTGTTCTGTGACCTCTAGGAGATTTCACAGTAACTCCTGTGTCACTGTGTTTGTCGTCATACTTCAGTTCAACCGATCCCTCTAAGATGAAGGCACAAGATTTTAGTATTATTAGTGCCTTGTTTCATCTAGTTAATGATCTCTGCAAGTTATTTCATCTTTGTGATTTACCTTCCATGTCAGATAAAGGTCTTATTTGAGCTAAGTATTATGGAATAGTAGAGATCTATTCTATTCGAACAGTCAGGACAAATGAATCCAGTAGAGAATCTGATGTTAAACAGGTGCAGCATTGCACATGTAAAATCAGGGTAAGTTCTCTGAACACTTAGATCATAACAGATGTGTTCTTTTTCTCCATATGTTAGAACCAAATAAGGATTTGCTCTGAAAGTATTGACACAAACACTAACCAGTCTTGGCAAACACAAAACTGTGTTCCTTACACAGTATCAGCTGTGACTATTCATTAAATTCAAATAAATATATGCATTAAATATGTATAATGTATGTATAAACGAAATCAGGTTTTGTCAGAAAATAATTTTTTTTGCTTTCTTGTTTACTGATGCCTAGACGAAGGAATGCTGCATCTTCAAAACAACATCTGTCAAACCGATTTTCATCAGATTAAGTATATCCTCAGAACAACCATCCCAGCTTACAAAATACTGGAAATGTAGGTTGTGCTTTGTATAAAACACCAATAGAATTTAAAGCACTTAAAAGTGTTTTATGAATGTAGCAATGATAGCCTGTGCCTGTTCTCCATTCTTGTTTCTATTTTCAGAAAGTTCTTGGGAAAGATAATGAGTGATGTTGCAACACTGCAATCCCAGTAGATGTCTCAGTGCAATTACAGAGTTATGGTCCTGGCAGCTAATCTGGGTCCACAAAAGCCCATGATTTGGGAGTCTGGCAGTAGAGATTGAATTTATTATGACAAAGTTCATCTGTGGAAAGATTTCTCTCATTAGGAAGGAAATTAAAGCGTGAATCAGTGACTGATTATGCAGGCCTTTCTCTGATCTGTTGAATTCTTCATTAGTATAGATGTGTGATTATATATGCTCTGGCCAGGTTCTGGTTCTATAGATCATCAAAGATAATGAATAATATTAATTTTTTTAAGATTTTTTCTGAAACAATGTAATCTGGTAAAAATATAAGGAAAGCCAGTGGCTTGACATAAATACGGACATACTCAATCATTCCAATTTCTGGCCACCTTTTGGCCTTTTTCCTTGCTACAGGATAAATAATGCATGGAAATGAGCTTCCTGTTAAGCTGGTATGTCTTCTGTAGGAGTGAAGCATTTTTCCTGTGTAACAAGTTAAATAGAGAGGTGAAGCCTCATTACCATATGCACCTGCAGCTGATCATGGAATCTTGGGGCAGCCAGAAACAAATGCCAGGGTTTCTGCAAGATCTTTGTGGTTGGAGGGTGGAGTCACTTGAGCTGGAAGCTGGGTCAGCATTCCCATTAGTTCTTCCATTTAAAAGTGGGAAATCTAGTATGGAGCAGGGACAGTCCAGTCAAAAATCCATGGAGATGACAAACAAGGGGGAAAATCAAGAAAACTGTTCCAGCTGCATCTGGGAGTAGATACTTTTTGCAACTCTGATTTCCTGTTAGGTTGTTCTTTGTGTGTCAGCACTATCCTAGAATGTGCCACATGGACCCTAAGTGGGGTGTTTTGGTACCTACCACACACCTGTGGGAGAGCCCTAATCAGTGTCCTGTTTCCAAGGCAGTGTAACTAAAGATAGTCATAGAACCCACTGCATACAAACAAGGCTGAATATGTTATGTCATGATAGTGTTCAAGATAAATGCTTTGTGTCTGAAAAATATAGTTTTTACTAGGAAAATGGTACTGCTGACTTCTGTCCTCTTTATAAAGATGTGCTAGCTGCTTCTGAAGTACTACCTGAAGCATAAACCTCAGACTGGATTTTAGCCTACCTAAAAATGACAATGATCTTTACAGGATATTCAGCCTAATTCCTGAGACAAAAGAACATACAATTAAATTAAAATAAGTACAGAAATCTGCCAAATAGTCTGACCATATCCAGCTCTATCATGTACTTGGGAGGCTTAACACATGCAAGTTTGGGCCCTGTGAATATTAATAGCATGACATTTCAACAGGAGACTGGGGTTTCTAAGAAGATTTGTGTAATTTGCAGTGTAAAAGATGTGTTCAAAATGACTATTATGCAGGAGATTGCTTCTGGTTGTCATTTTTGGCCAAAGACATAGAACATTGCACTTGTTTTTAAAATAAGGATTATGAACTTCACAGCAGGTAATACAGTGTGGTAGTTGGTGAACAGCTCATGGCACATTCAGCAAATACAGGCTGTGTTGGGGAAATGTTGATGTGAATTTCATGCATCATCCAAGCATAATGAACATTGAAAGGTCATGTTAAGAATATTAAAAAAAAAATCCATCTGATTTGACTTTTTCACCAGCCAGTATTGTTAATAATATAGTGTCAAGCAAAAAACAGTTTCTTTGAGTGTGACTAAAGCCAGATTCCATGTATAGTTGAAGAATAAATTGCCATACTTTTTTTTTTTTTCCATTTACTGTTCATTTCCTTTATAATGTCCTGGTGTAAGTGTGTGAATTGTACCTTGAGCCACTGCAGTACATCTGTATTTTCTCAGTCAGAGTTATTTCTTTGAGTTTGTTATTCAGCATCCAGTAAGTCTCATGCAGACTGTAACATACTAATTGGCTCAGTATAATTAGAATGAAATGGAAGTGTTTTGCTATTGATCTGTGCTTGTTATTAGTTTGTACTGACAGAAAATTGGATTTTAAAAGTCTAATACAGCTATTAAAATGTTATTTCTCATGGCAGGAAATATCACTGTTATTCTTCCATGGAAGTATTTTAGAGCAGAACTCTCTTCCTTTCTCCTTTTTTTCTAACCTTGTCTTTCTGACTTTTTAAAAATTTCTAGGAGGGATGCTGAGCCTTGTTAAATAACCAGGCTGTTCAGAGACTGAGTAGTAATACCATGACTTAAACAGAGCTCAGGCAATATTTATGAGTTCATTATAACAAGTCTGATACTGTGCTGCTTGTTAGCTTAACTTCACACAACATCATGTTAATAAATTTTTACAAGCTGAGTAGTTGTAAAGTGCACCATAGTAATCACTATCATTCCTCTAATAAGTCATTTGATTTGTGTGTTGTGTTGTTCCAGCCTTGTGAGCTGTAACATCTCAGGGTAGAGCCCTTCTTGTGGTCCAGGTTAATGGACCTGCTCTGAGTCCTCAGTTACATATGTTCTCAGGGGGAGGGACGCCTTCAGCTCTCCACTCTGCTTCCCTCTGCAGTGCCTCAGGTTGCATGGTTTTCTTACAGGACAATTACCTCTATTGTGGAGATTTTCTGAAGCTCCAGGTCCCAGCCCTTCTGCAGGCTCCATGCAGATGTGTGGTTTTACTTGCCCCGGAGGCACTAAGGTTGCTGAGTGTCTGTAATTCAGACTCTGGCAGTGCCAGCAGGGCGAGCAGTTGGATGTGGCTGTGCTGTAGCCTCCAGGTAGAGGTGGTCAGTCAGTGATCCAGGGAAACCAATGGCTTGTGCTGACCAAGCTACAGAGAACTCTGGCTGTGGAGAGTCTATTGCTGTTGGTGTGGATGGAGGGTCTGCAAATGAGATACCAGGAAAGGCTTTGCTTTATGTTTTTTAATATTTGTTTGATTACAGGAACATTTCTTTTTCTTGTAATAGAGTGGACTACCTGCTTGAAAATCTGTGATTTAAAGTACAGTCCAGTCTGTTGCTCTTTCTGAGACTCAGAATCCTCATTCGTTCGATTGACAGATGTAAACATGAAATTTATTCTATTCTCTAACATGGCAGTGACTTTAGTCCAGCTACAGTTTTCATTGTGCAATACAAATACACTAAGTCTAAAGTACTGCTGGCAGTTTATGTATAAAATTAGAGGATTAAGAAACATATGCAAACAAAGACAGCTTTAAGAAGCAGTATTGTTGGACTAGTCTCTTACTTCTGTCACAATCAATGTGAAGTAATAGCAGCCAAAACCTAAAGGTCTGGTTTTGGCTGCAGTAAGTACTACTAAGGCAACAGTCATTTGAAGAGGAAATTTGTCTTGTCTGTTTGAAACATTAATCAGTTTCCAAAAATTCCACTTTTTTTTTTTCTTTTTTGCATTGTATGTGTGATTTCTTTTTCATTTTTACCTTCTAAATAACTGATATAAATAATCCCTCTTATTTTTTTCAGCCCACCTAAGCCAGCAGTGTTCATCTCCGGTGTCATTGCTAGGGTAAGATTATCAGTAAATTTCTTTCAATCATAGTGAAATTACTGTAAGCTTTTCAGAATTACCTCCAATCAGAGCAAAATTAATCTCTTTCATACCCCTTCCTCTTTTGTGAGAACAGACTTTGTGTTTTCTATATTCATGTAAGGCCCTTTGAGCATTCTTCCTGGGTTTGTGTGAAATTGAAATTATTCATTGAAATTATTTCCACCGTTTTTCTTTGAATTTTAGCACTTTAAGTTTATTGGATCATCTTTTTGTATCTAAGCTAGATATTACTGTATTCATTTCCTTTGGAAGCAGCTGCATATTAAACTGCTGCCGTAGCGTGATCTGTGATGAGGAGCAACCCTCCTGCCTGTAATGTTACATGCTTGAAGACAGTGTGTTTCAGCTGCCATATGTGCCTTGAGGTACTTGGGATTCAGGGTGTTATTCCCTGGACTTAAGAGCAGGCAGGACCTGTAAATCCTTAGTATTAACTAGCCATTAATCATGTGATCAGTAATTTGTGCATTGTGGCAGGGTTTATGTGATGGCTTTATGTGCTGGTTACCTTACATCCCTGGGGGTTGTAGTGTGGTTTACTGTAAGATGCTGTGGTTGTGTCAGATCCCATAGGAAAGAGTGAGCTGATGCCATTTGCCTTAGCCCCTAAGGAATGGGCAGTTGGCAACATCAGAGAAGACAAAAAATGTCAAGTCTGAGGAGAGCAGATCTTTGACCACTGGAAGCAAGTTGGAGTAGAGAAAAAATATAAAATGTAACAAGTTAACATGGTGATTAAAACAAAACCAAAACAAAACCAAAACAAAACAATGTAAGGTTGTTGCCCTGTGAGCCAGTGGAATGCCCAGAGTTTCTGGCATATATTTGTCCCACTTTCTGCAGGGGGAAGTTGTGGTGCTCTTGTCCCCCTGTCACTGAGCACTGGTAGTATTTGTTTCCTGTTGCTTTCTGAAAGCCTCATGGGACTAACCCTAGCAATGGCAATGGTAAATAGGTGACATATGGGCTACACCTGGACTGAGACTGCCCAGCAGCAGCACCTGAGAGCTAACACTAGCAGACCTGGTTAAAAGAGCATGTTTAAACATAAAGGCCAGCCATCCCTAAGATTTGAGACGTAAGTAGTTTTAGATCCTGCTTTCTTCTTAAAGGACTGGCATTGTTTAGCCTGGAAAAGAGAAGGTTTTGAGGTGACTTTACTGCATCCCTCAGGATGGAGTCCTGAGCAGCCTGGTCTAGTGGAGGGTGTCCCTGCCCATGGTATTGGTGTTGGAGCTGGATGATCTTTAAGGTGCTTCCAGCCCAGGCCATTCTACAACTCTGATTCCTACAGCAGGCTTTTTGTGCAGGTATTTTTCGTGCTGCCTTAACTTAATTTTAAAATAGTGTATTCTTTCTAGTGGCTTCTTGGACACCAAACACATCTGAAGATAGGAATATTTTGATTTTTTTCCCCTAGAGTCACATTAAGATACCTTATTATTGGATAGTGTGTGTAACTGGAAGAAGTGAAGCTTGCAAAAAAAAAATTTTGAAGTTGGCTAATAAAAATAAAAACATAGAATGTGTACAGGGGACCCCAAAGTAACATGCAACATTGATTTTCATCTGATTTTCACATTTTTTAGAATTTACATCAATTTTAACTGGAAAGTACACGTTTAAGATTCCTTAAACTTTTCCTGCTGTGTTCTTCAAACAGGGTGATAAGGACTTCCCTCCAGCTGCAGCTCAGGTGGCTCATCAGAAACCACATCCTTCTGTGGAGAAGCTTCCTCACCCACAGCATGTCAAACAGCACATCCACCAGCCTCGCAAGTGAGCTCCCCATCAGGATCTCTGCCAGCCTGCTCTCAGTGAATGTTTTCAAGAGAAGACAAAAACCCTTTAGTATTCACACTGTCAAATCTGTAAAATTGACATCTAAAATAATATGCTGTTTCTTTTACTTTAATTCTCAAGGGTTAATAAGAATGAAGACATTGTTCACTTGTTATCCCAGATGGAAAATTCTGTATTGAGTATTTGCTGATCAGGGGTGATTTTTTATAAGATTTTCTTATTGCCAAGATAAAAACTTCTGTATGAATAATATGATTAATGGGCTTAAAATTTGTACTGTTAGTTGTGGACTCACAGTAGCAGATAGTTAATGTAGTTTTTATGCTAAGCCAGTAAGGAAGAACAGCCCTTTTGTACTGGTACCTTTACTGTCTGGAGGGAGTTTGTTTGGTGTGTCAGTGGTTGTCTTGATTTTGTAGAACCCTTGCAGCCTTCAGTATCCTACAGTGTTACACCCAGTGCCCTCTAGATTCAACCAGGGAGATGATGATTGCGCCCTCGTACATTCTCAAGTGGGCAGAGATCAAACTGAATCTTCTTTACACCCCTTGGCACTCGCACAGTCTTGCTGAGATTTTTCCCTCTGGTGGTCTGTGGGAATGGAGAGGAGAGAGAAATCAGAATTACAAGAACACTGCTGCTGTAGACAACTCATTTGTAATCACATGGGTCTCACTGGGGGCTGTATTTTTGAGATGATTTCACATTCCAATAACAAGCTGAAGGTGTTCATGACCCTCTGTATTGAACCTAAAATAAGTTGGTCAAAAATCCTTTTTTTAATTTAGAATTTGAGATCACCTTTTGAAATTAAGAGGTACCATTAGTAAATATGTTTATGATCTAATCTCTTTTGTACATCACTTTTTCCCCTAGTCTTCTTATTCTAGAATACAGTAGTGATATGAGGGAGTAAAAAGGAAGTTTTTCCATATAGTGCGATCATTTTATTTTTATCAGGTAATTAAATAATTTGATTTCTCAGTTCAAAATCACTTAGCTCTATCATTTTCCTTCTGTAACTCACCTCTGTAAAGACCAGGAAAAAAGTTTTATACATTCTACCTATTTTAAAGTGTCCTTCTGTTTTTAACTGACTATAAATACAATACAGCATTTGGTTTATAAAGCCTCCAGTTTTATAAAGTTTCTAATGATGTCAGAAAAGTGAGAACTAATTTTGCAGCCATTCATCTGGCAAATCAGTGAAATTTTAAGGTCACCTGTGGCTTTACCAGTTCATTTATGGTTAAAAAACAGTGAGGAAAGTTTAGAAATTATTATTTTTTAAAAATTCTTCAAATTTAATAATTACTTCCTGAGTAGCTGATTTAAAACAACAGCAACAAAATAATGGGAAATATTGCCCATTTCACAAGTGGAGCACTTCACTTTGTGTGGGTGCGAGGGACCTGACATTTCCTTCTCTTCGCAGGCTTGAAATGGAAATGATGTTTTACAAATAATATGCATGGACATATTTATTCTAAGCCCAAGGAAGGATGTACAATCTACATATGCAGTCCTTATTTTCAATTTGATTAGGAACCATACTTGCCTTAAGGAACGAGTGTTGTTTGTAAGAATTATTCTGTATTAGAATATGCGTAACTTTTCAAATCTGCTTTCTGTTTCTGATGTTGTTGAAGCAGAGGCCTTGTTTGTAGCTGTTCATGAGTGTACAAGTGATTCACACCTGAGCAACTCATTCATAAGGTTGAGCCTCTTGGAATCTCTGCAGGAGATGATTTGCAGGCAGGAATGTTTGCAGACGTGGGACAGGAGGTGGCTGGTGGTGCAGCCATAGCTCTCCGTGTGCTGTGTCAGTGATGGAGCAGATCATCGCAGTCACTTCTGGTATCTGCTGGCCTGAGGGGGAGCTGGGTGGGATTCAGCTCTGACTCCTGCTCTGCCTACATCTGAAACAGTGTCTAGAGCCCAGTGTAGTCAGTGGTGGTGCAGTCAGGAGAGTCACCATTGCCCAAAGGGAAGAGTCTTTCAGGATGAGCTGAATCACTCTTGGCTCCACTGACTGCAGTGGAAAACTAAACCTCGGTGTGAAGGCACACGGTGAGGTGGGGCTGGGTACCTCTGCTCCATGTCTTGTAATAGGTAGAAACAGTTTTGAAAGCCACACCACATCTCCATTCTGACAGTAAAAGTTAAGAGTATGGATGCTTTCAAATTGCAAACTACTGCTTCTGGTTATTAATGCAATATATACAGCATATATAGACAATACCTGATTTTTGTCTTTGATCACGTAGACAGATATGTAAGTTTGTACAATGAAGTATGGCCCTTAAGATAGCTTTAGTGGCTTTTAGAGTGCAGAAATTCCTATATGATTAAAAAATGCCTCTGTATGAAAGCTACGTATTGTTGGGAGGTATCCATGTTTATACATAGATGTCCTTACCAAAGCATTACCTTTTCCAAAATAATCATAACTGGTGAACTGGATTTCTTACTGATGGTTATTGATACTTTTAAAATATGTTGCAATAGCATATAAGTACAGGAGATGTTCAGATGTTACCTTGAAATAACTGCAAAAGAAATTTGCTGTAATTGTCAACATGGCAATAATGCAACAATAAAGCATGAAGTTATATATTGGGCTCTTTTTTCTCTGTAAGTGCAATGTAAATCAGCAGGGTGCAGCTTTGTGGCATTTATGGGATTTTATTACAGATTGCTGCATGACTAATCAACATTTTATAGATAGTGAAATTTATTATGAAGTTTTATGACACAGTGGATGAGCTGTTTTGAATAGTCCAGTCTCATGTAAAATAAAAAGTAGGTGCTACCAGCTAGAATGGGAGTTGCTGTTTTCCACTATGAAATTGGAGATGCTTGCTCAGCCCCTGTGAAACTAGACAATCTAACCCTGGTAATAAACCAGGACGTTAAAGGAAACTAAATGTAACTTTTTCCATTGCTTTGCAAGTTTTAGTCTTTCAGAAAAAGCACATGTTGTAATCAGAAGAGGTGGCAAGCTTTTCAAAAAGCTGCAGTTTACACAATGCAGGCCATAACACAAGTAATTTGCTGAAGCGTGTGGAGAAATTGCTGCAGTGTTTATGGGCCCTTTGTGATACTTTGGGCATCCCATGTGTAGTGCATGTGTAGTGTGTGTATAATGCAGCGAAGGTGTGATACAGTGCAGAGGTGATGGCTACTGCCCTGGGACTATTGCAGTGTTACATACTTAGACTGCACTTACATGGTTGTAGAATGGTTTAAGGTGGAAAAGACTCTTACAGTCATTGACCCTTAAAGTCATCATTAACCCAGCGCTGCCAAGTCCCTAAGAGCCACATCCCTACATCTTTCAAATACGTCTGGGGTGGTGCCTTAACCACTTCCTTGGGCAGCCTGTTCTGAAGCTTGACAACCATTTTGGTGAACAAAGTTTACCTCATATCCAATCTAAACCTCTCCTGGCACAACCTGAGGCCATTGCCTCTTATGTTGTCACTTGTTACCTTGGAGAAGAGGCCAACCCCACCTTGCTACAACCTCCTTACTGATAGTTGTGATGAGCAATAGGGTCTCCTCTCAGCCTCCTTTTCATGCTACATTTTTCAAAAGATACCTTCTTTCATTAAAATTTTGGGAAAATACATGTGCATGATGTCGGGCACGCTGTTGATTGCACTGTCCATTATTACTCCAAGTTTCATGGCCTTATCAGCAGTATTGCAAATGTTATTAGTAGTTAGAAATTATTTACTTCTATGGCAACTGTATGATCTACCCTTTTGTCGCTGAATGCCTTGAAACAGAAGTCTTGTACTTTTTTCCACAGTAGTGTGATTATTGTATGCTCCTGGCTGTTTAATGAAAATACTCCCAGCAGTTTTCCATACAAAAGTGAAGGGAATGAACAGACATACGTTTTTATCCCTTTGGAATAACTTTATTCTGAATACTGGCCATCTTCATGGGGGAGGGAGGTGTTGGCTTTATAAGCCACTTCTTGTGTCCACCCCAGATTTGGGTATAATTAGTTTAAAATTATATTTAAGTCTAAGCTAATGCTTTAAGATGCTGGATTAATACATATAATTGCATTTTAGAAAATATAGAGATGTCAGTATGGATGCAGTTACTTTTGCAACAGGGAGATGTGTTGCTGGTCAGAGGCTTCAATGATGTAAAGAATTAAGACAAATCTCTGTTTTAATTTAAATTCTTTGCACACAAACCTCTCACAAGATAAAGACATTCAAATATAGCTGGTTACAGCTAATGTTATCTGCTATATAAGGATGCAGATCATAGTGACTAGCTGGCTCAAGAAGAAACTGAGTCAAGTCTGCAGCAGTAATTAATGGGATTTCTTCAGCAGATGGGTAAAATTAATCAGCATTGTAGCTGTAACCTTTGGTAAGTGCTGTGCATGATTCTATTATATAAAATTAGTAAAGGTAGTTTCTTAAGAAGGTGGAGGTTTGTATTTTGTTTGTCCCTGTGGTTTTGGGTCTCCTTCAAGAATGTGCCTTTATTGATTTTCTTCATCCCCTATCAGAGAAAAGATTGCAGCTAGTGTATACTATTTCTTGAATCATAAAATGGAAGCACTAGCATTCAGATATGAGGCCTGAGAGGGGAGGTGGAGTGCCTTGTATTTGACAAAGCACTCTGTGAACAAAGCGGTAATTTCTGTTGCAATGACTGTTTTCCTTCCCTTCAGAATGCTGATCAGAGGTGAGAAAAATAATATGATATCCCTTTCTGGGAATGGAATTTATTACTATTTGGAGCTCACAGGCATGCATGGTTGGTGATGATTTTTTGCAAAACACAGAATGCTGTCAATGACAAAACTGAATTTAAGGATACTAAAGCCATGGCAAGCATAGATCTTGCAAGTGACCTTGAAAGAAGCCCTGTAACATAATATGGTGTCCAGCTTACATTGGAGGTATTTTTAGAAAACATGAGTGTCTGGCATTCTATAGGTCACTCGTAGCTTTAGAAAAAGAAAAGCATTAGTAATCCACAGTGATTTTAAGGATTATGAAAATTGGTTAGCTGCTGATGACACTGCAGCTCGCATCAGTGTCAGTAAGGTAAGGTTGTGTTACCTTCAGTATAGTCTCACATTGTCCTGACTAAAGCTGGTTCAGCATAATAGCTTTTATCCTCCTTTCTGGCAGAGAAGCAAGCGGAGGTTATGAAGGTGTGTATAATGGGTTCTTACAAGCCATGTGTGGTAGCTGCTCAGGTGTCAATGGGTGTCTGATACCAGGTTAAGATGGATAGTGACATCCCTTTGTTACACACAGAGGAGTGAGGGAACTGGAGAGCACAGCAATGAGATCACAGTTTCCAAATCACAGAATACTCTGAGTTGGAAGGGACTCACAAGGATCCAGCGAGTCCCATTCTTAAGTGAATGGCCCCTAGGGGGATTGGCCCCACAGCCCTGGTGTTACTAGCACCATGCTCTGGCCAACTGAGGTAATCTCAGAGTCACAGTGGAACCCACTTGGCTTCTCTCTTAAAGCCAGAAGTGCCTTTTAAAATATGGAACAGTGGAGTTAGTTAAAATGAAAAGCAAGAGTTAGCCACTTATTTCTGTATGCTGGTAGCAGCCAAAATGAGAAATATCTTCTCATGTTTCAGGTGTGACTGAAGCCACATAGTCAATGCCTTTTGGAGTAAAATTGCACCAAGTGTGCCAGTGTTTGGGTCTGAAGTGAGAGAGGCATCACCTTTTTTCCTTGTTTTATGCTTACTTGTGAACCTAATGTATTTAACTGAAAACTTCACTTGCTATTAAAAAAAAAAAAAAAGCCTTGTTTCTAAGCCTTATTTCTAAGATGAGATGTGCACCTCATGTTATGCTATATTTAATTTTTCAAATGGTATCTCTGAGGAAGATAAAGATCATCTAGCTTTGTCTCTTGAAGACCACCAGACTGGGGCACATGCCAGTGGAATGTTGCACACTTCATTTTACTTTCTGGTGTATTTAGATCAGCGGTGAACAGGAGCTGTGATTGGAGAAGTAAAGCCTTAAATATTAAAAGTAGAACAGTAAATGGATCAGCACAGAAGTGGATTCAGTTGTGCTCTGTAAAGCTGTTGTTAGAGGATGATAAGAGAAAAGAAGCAGAGCTGTCATATTGTTTCAGAACTGTACACTGGCCATTTCTTATGCTGCTTGGTGACCTCAATTCCCCATGCCTAATTACATACTGAGAGGACAATTCTTTGATTTGTAAATCTATATGTCCTTGAATCTTTTTGCATGGAAGAGGCCTTTGGATGAGGGAAATCTGCAAATGCAAATACATTTTAATAAATTCTTCTAAAGAATAAAGAAATAAGGTTCTTCTAACCTACAAGGTTAAGCATAAAGAAATATATTTTATCTCTCTTCACTGCAAAAGGCAGCATGTATGTGGATATAAGATGTAGAACTAAAGCATACTCTAGTTGAACTGAGGCCTAATTAATATTTGTGTGTGGGTGTTTGTATGTCCCTACAATGAGAGAACAGTCAGTTTTAAAAACTAGTATGTAAGATTTCATTCATCCCAGAGGTATTAAGCAATAGGAGATCAGATTCTTTGGAACCTGCAGTTTGGGTAAATACCTTTAACATCCTTTTTGCAGGTAGCTAGTGTTACATCTGAGTTGCTAATAAAAAAGACCCACATCAGAAGCTAATTCCTTACCTAATTCCTTCCCTCTGGACAAGAGATAATGAATACCAAATGCAAGAATTCTCCTTTTAGGGCCTGATTTATTACCCAGAACATAATAAACATTAGCCTGCTGCTGATGTGGCAGTTGTGACAGCTGGAGGGGTTTGGAATGAAAGGCTGAAGCCTTAAATAAGCCTGTCAACTGAGCTTGTTATGAGGATCTTGGTTAAGACTTTGCTTTTCGTGGCCCCAAAGAGCTCCTACAACATCCACACTGAAAACTTCCCAGTGTTAGAACTGTGCTTTGCATGCTGATGGCTGGCTCACCACCAGCCAGTAGTGGCTAAGGTAAATACTTAAAGAAAGCACTGAGCTTGATCTGAGTATTTATCATGACCCATAATATTCCTCTCCCCTCAATGCATATGTTTAGTTTGTTCATGCTCCTGGTTTTGTCCTGGCTGTCGTGGTGTGCTGTGTGTGTCACTCTCTGATGGCTGATCCTTTGCAATAAGAATGACTTTGTTAGCGGGTGCAGGATAAAAACGAATCTTAAAAGGCAGAATTTATACATGAAAAAGTATGGAAAAGGTTACCAATGTCATCTAAGCAGATGTCCCCTGGGAGATTTGGGATTCCTACAGGTGTAGGCTCCTTCAAGGCAGGTTATATTTTCCCATCCCATGCAGGCCGCCGGTCTTTTAGAGGATTTCTGCTTTGTGTTTATAGTCCTGTTAACTTCAGTTATACTCTCCAAGGAATTAAGGCAAGTTCAGATTTATTTTGCAGGACTGGAGAGTCAAACTAGGTATTTTACACGAGGTAAAAAAAAAATTAGGACCTCCAAACATCCCTCTTTTCAAACACTGTAAGGTCTATCAAACTGGAAAGTGGTAGAGAAGACTTGGGGGCAGATCCTTTCCTTTATGTGAGTTGTGTTTGTGGAGTTCTGCAGAGGAATGCTGGTGTTACACAGCTGTGTCCCATCTTCAGTTCTGCAGCTTGGTCACTGCTAAGCCACTTTTTAAACATTGATTTCTGGGCTTTTTTCTGACTCACAAATGTGTTATGAAGCTCTGGCTTCAGGGTATGAAATGAAATTTGTCATGCAAAATATGACCCTATCGTTGTGTAGGCCCCATGATTTGAAAAATAGGGGACTGCAATTCAACAGAGCTCCTTAGAAGAAGGAGCACAGGTCTGTGCAGTGCTCCTTGCTGGAACAGCAAGTTTAGAAGAAAAGATTATATGAGTGAGAATATGAGTTATTTTGAAAACAGTTGAATAAAATGCTTCAGAGTAAATTAGCTTATGAGATAGAAGGGGAGGGGGAATCGCTGTTGTAACACACAGGTGTGCATGTACATCTAAACATAACACGTTGTATAATTCAGTATATCTAATTTTAATAACTAAGGGGAAAAAATCCTAATTTTTCATTTACTAGTAAACAGGTGTACAGTCTGTTTCAGCAGAAAAAAAAAATAAGCACAACCACAGCCCCTTTATGAGGAATGATATAAACATTATATATAAATGTATGTTTTAAAAATTATATCCTTTGTTTATTTACAAAACCAGTCCCAGGGTTACTGCTCTGTAGTTTCTCTTTTGCTTACCTGTTGCTTTGCCTATAATCAAACAAGATATTGCAGAACAATTGGCAAGATGTCAGCTCAGCCTGCAGGTGCTATTGAAATGCTTTCAATAGTCAGAATCAAACAAGAACTTCACTCTCGATTTATTGTGCTTTATGTTCTGAAAATACAAATATTTCTGTTGCTGAGATTATAGAGTGAAAAGATTAAAGCACAGCACTTGAGGAAGAAGAGCTGTACCAATTACCCTGAGAAGCAATTCTAAATAGCATTAGTGACCCAGTACTAGTATTCTGAAAGGTGGCTGAGTAAAGATGGCACCTTCATATTCATTTTGAGCACTCCATTTTGATAGCTTAGCATTTGTACTCAAGGTGAAATGCTAGGGCCAATGTAAATGGAGAACATCGCTTTGATAGCATTGTAGTTCTAATAGGTAATCCAAGCTACAAGGAATGAATATGAGCCCTGTATATTTTCTTTAGCCATATTTGCTGGCATTAATAACCATAGAGCTGAAGCCTTTTTGCCTTTCATCAGCTGTGCAGCAGAAGCTCTTCAAGTGTAAAAGGAGAGGTGAATTTGTTTTTATTCTGCAAACTTAACAGAAATGCTTCTTCAAGCAAAATCTTCAATCCTTGTGTGCCTGGAGTCACCGAGAGGCAGTGGTGTCTAACAGCCTGTGTCATCTGCTGGCCTCTCGCTCCCCAGTGTTGCCACTCTCGAAGACAGGTTGTTATGACACTTAATGGCCCAACTCCTGCCTGTGCCTTGCAAAGCCACTGATTAAGTTTGATGTAGCCACTGGCACTGTTTCGTGGTGCACTAGGCTGCTTAGAGGTGGGAACTTACTCAGGTGTGGGGGGGTGACTAAAAGCAGCAGCTGGGAGAGCATCCACGGGAGAGGACTCAAGCTGAGCTTCTATCTTCACTCCCTAAAACTGCCAGCGGATGCTGAGCATCAGGTGGGCCTTTTCTGTGAATTCACTGAGGAATGGTTTAGCTGATGAACTGAATTTGGGGAAAATATTAATAGAAATCAATGGTGTGAGGCTACAGCAACTGAGCTGTTTTAGCCTTGATATTTTGAGAGGAAAATGCTAGAGCCTTTTTAGAAATGCACCTTGGAAATGTTGATGCCTTGGAGCATCAACAAAGCCTAAAAGGTGTTACAAAGTATTAGAAAGCATTTTTAAGTGTTCTCAAGATCCTTTTTTATTAGAGGTGAGTCTCCTGGTGTTGTTCTGTCCCAGCCAGTTCTCTGGATGATGCAGTGGACAGCCTTTGGTCTTAGCCAGAGGCCAGCATGGAAGACCAGAGTGTGGTCTCAGTACCCTTCCTTGGTGAGGGTCTCTGAGGTTTATCCCCAAGTGTTATTGACGTGGGAGTTTGGAGGACTTCTCAGGACACTGCCTTGCACCACCACCTTCGGGGGCCAGGCACCTCAGGGAGTCCCATGAGGCATTTCTGGTGACCAGAGGCATTCAGCCACCAGGAGAGTCTGTGAGAGCTTGTTGTGCTGGTAAGCAGCTGCTGGAAGAGAAGGCAAAAAGAGTGTTTTGTTCTGGACCACGGATATGTTTGGAGTTTGCAGCAGGCATAAAGTGTGTGGGGTTACCCCATCACATGTGACTGCATCTGCTGGTGATGCTTAACCTAAGAAAACCACACCCTGAGCACCCAATAAACAGTGTTCTTTACTGCAGTGCCTGCAGCGTGGTGCTTATAATACGGACTCAGATTTTAAGGGATTTGGATCTCTAGCCCATTTCAGTGAAAG
Organism: Motacilla alba alba; assembly: GCF_015832195.1. Classification (NCBI taxonomy): domain Eukaryota; kingdom Metazoa; phylum Chordata; class Aves; order Passeriformes; family Motacillidae; genus Motacilla; species Motacilla alba. The sequence goes on from NC_052017.1 coordinate 80,153,348, forward strand.
CTTTTGTTATCTTTCATGGAAATTGATTGCTTACCAGTAAAATCCATGTGGTTTATTGTTACAATTTAATAGGGTTTGCCTGTGAAAACAGATGTGAAAAAGCCCTTAAATAGCTACATGCCCTGCCAGCATCCCAGCATTCACTCAGTGAATATTTTCTCAAAGGAAATATGTTGATAAAATTGAAATTAGCAGAAACACTGTGCAAGGAATCCTAGGAAAGGTATGAGTGGCTCTCAAAATGTTTCACAGGTGTAGACCTTTCTGCAGGTGTAGACCTTCCTGCAGAGGTCTGGGTGTAGCACGGTTCTCAAGAATTCCCACTTCAACTCCTTCCCACCACTATGGTTTTCTTGACACTACTCTGAAACATGAGCAGTGTTGCCTTCTCTGGCTTGAGGGAGAGACCTTCAGGCCACAAGAATTTCTTCACTCCTCCCTGGGTCTAGGAGTCCAAAGGCTGTTTTGGGTAAGTGTAAACCCATAATTCTATAAGAAGATTCATGTCCATACGCTAATGTGATTTTTAGATAACTGTGTGAGGGATGATCACTGTTAAATTAGATCTTGGTTTTGTTAGACTTACTGCTGCTGCTGCTGGGCTGCTACTGCCACCTCTCCCTCCTCTTTTTCCCTGCCCTGGGTTCATTTAAATTCCCCTTAAGTGTCATTCTCAGATGTGCCTTCTCAGCTGGCACAAGGCTTTCAAAAGAACCCAGTTAATGGGAAATGGCAACACAGGGATTTTATGGCTTTTAAACTGCACGGACCTGACTTTTGCTTTCATAACTTCATAAATCTCTTAAGTAGCCCACTGGAATCTTCAAAAGCTGGAATTCTTCAGCAAAGTAGGGCATGATGGTGGTATATGATGCAGAACCTTCTTAGTCTTGCATTTTAGGCTAAGCTTTCCTATACAGCAAATACTCATTTACCTAAGGAAATCACTTGATGGAAAAAACAGGCCAAGAGCATCGTAAGCTTCCTGTTACTCAGAGGGAAGTCTACTTTTTAAGTGTGTTTTGAGGGAGGGCACCTTTAATGTTATCTATCTGTACTGTAGGGAATGCATGAGCACTGTTGCCCTTCTTTGTCTTCAGAAGCTGTGTGGACTCAGCCACTCTCCAGCCATGAGCAGCAGATGGTCTGTGTCCTGGATGTGTCCAGCCTCACCATCACCTGACATCTGAAGACTGCCACTGGGATTGCCACAGGCTCCACTCCGGCCCCTGCTGTCCCAGCTGCCTCTGCCATCTCTGAAGAATTTTGTGTGGTTTTCCAAAGCCAAGAGATGACATGTTCTTGCTTTGCTTGACTGGCACAGTTTTCGTTACACGATTTCATTTCTGTGGATTTTCCCATCCATCCTTTTCCCTCACTACCTGATAACCAAGAGCTGACCTTATGCATTAACTTGGTATTGAGGAAAATATTTCTCTTCAGTTGAGGGGTAGACTGAGGCACACAGGCAATAAGCAAGTCTGACTGGAATAAGCCCTGCACTAGATCCAACCCTTGCCAGCACAGGAACAGTTGCATCTTTGATGCTTATGGAAATACCAGATGGCAAGCTTGGCTTTAACCTGTTTTCTTCCCTCGGTGTTTTCTTCAGCTATATCCCTCTGTGGTGGTGGATTTCTTTCTCTCATTCAGCCTCGCATTCTCTTGACTTTGGTCAGATCTGAGCTGACTGGTATGCAACACTCAGCTCTTCACTATGGCCTCATGTTGTTGCTTTTCCAATTTAACTAAATCTTGCCCTGAGGAAATGCCATTCGATGCCCTAAAAGAAGAGTGACCCATATAACACATATTCTATGCCCTGGGATGATGGCCTTAAGAGAGAAAGAGCCAGAGTGATAGTCTATCATATTTGTAGAATCTTGCTATCATACTTATAGCTTTTATGCCCTTTTTTTTTTTTTTTTTAACTTGACACGTCCTGAACCTGGGATTTTTTTCTAGTGACTAAAAATAGCTACAGTTGTGAATGTGATCTGCATGTGGCAATTGAAGAGCATACCTGGAGATAAAGAAGGAAGAGAGGTCTCCAGACAAGCCCCAGGTTTGGAGTCTGGGAGGTGGGCTGATTGTCTGCAGTGGTTAAATCCCACAGCTGGCTTCTGTACAAACTGTGTTTTGTAGGAGGCGGCCTTGGGAGGCCTGCAGACAGGGAATTACTGTAATCCAGCCTGAATGTCACGGAAGCATGGATTAATATTTCATCTTCTGCCTCTGACTGTTGTCAGGCTCACTTTGTTCCTGAGCAGGGGCTGTGATCCTCAAAAGACAGTGTTGAATTAAAGATTAAGCCAGTGTTTTACTTGATGGGAAGAGAGCAGTTCTCTGTGGAGGATGGTGACAATGAGGCTCTTACCCAGCGCTGCATGTGGGGGTTTAGATTTTCCCAAATCCAAATGACAGCGCAAAGCAGCAGTGTGCTGCTGGGGATGGCATGAAGGGAAGGAATCCTGGCAGCTGTGAGCTATGTTAATGAAAGTGACACTGGTAATTAGCTAAAGGTGAGCAAGAGGCACTGAGCGGCTCCAGGAGATGCCATTGGCTGCTGTGTGTGAGAGAGCCCATCAACAATGAGTAAAAGGGCAACAAGCACCTGCTTGGAAAAATGGAAGCTGCAAGAAACCAGCATGGCTCGGCAGAGAGCCCAGGTGAGAGCCTTCCCCCAGGTCAAGGATGTGGCAGGGCAACCCTCTTCTCTGGAAACAACGCACTTAAGCTGCCACAGCTCTCTGCACGGAAACCGATTTCAGGATGAATGATTCACATCTCTTTAACCACAAACTGCTTCTGATTGGTGAAGTCAAGTTAATATCAGCCTGATTAAAATCAAACCAAGAGAGTTTGTGCACATCAGTTCAGCTTAAGTTTTCAGTTAAAATGGCTCAATTGGGTTTTATTGGGTTGTTTTTAAATACAGACCAGACCTCGCTGTGGTGCCTGGCTATCTCTTCATTGGACAGCTGACATACTGCACTTTTCCCTTGGCTTTCTCTGAGCACGGTATCCTAGTCAGTCATGCAGATTCTCATGAGGACTGGAAACCCTTCAGAAGCCTAAAAAGGCTCTTTCAGAAGTCCTGGGAAAGCACAGGCAAACACTGCTCATTGTGCCTATGAACATAAAAAAAAAAAAAAAAAAAAAGGATGATGCAGTCAATCATGTGAAGAATAAACCCCACATTTTTCAAAAGCCACAGGTGAGAAACTGATTATGTAAAACACCCACAAAGTACATTTTTATGATCATGTTAGTGGAATTTCTGTTTGCTAAACAAATTTTTGAGACCAAAGCAAAGAAAAATTATTTTAATATGGCTTGTCTGTTTGGTTCTGTTGCTCACCAAATATTTTATTTCACTCATGAATACATTTCAGGAGGCTGCAACTGCAGCTTTTTGGAAAGGATATCAGGTGATCAAAGACCACATTTCCCTTGTGCAGAACTTGGGTAAAAGCTGTGTGACTACTATTCCACTAGACTTCCCTGTGAAAGCAGCCAAGCTGATAATACAGCATGTCTGCTCTCAGTAGAACTATGTTTGTATATTCTTTTCAAACACTACTTCACTTTGGTTTGGAACACAACTTTTAGAGGGGCTATTACTGAAATTCCCCATTTACTTATTGTGTCCCATTAACACTCTCACACAAGAATGCAAAACACCCCACACTACTGGCTTCTGCAAAAAGCTGGCTTCAGTACAGTGGCAGCAAACACAAGGAAACCTTAACTCCCTGCTGCTGCATGTGGTGTGAAAGTAAATATTTTATCACCTTTGTCAGCAGAAAGCTGTGCACAGAGGCTCAGGAAGCACCTTTGGTGGTTAACACTTCTCTGAGCTGACTTCAGTTACTATGGCACCAAGAGTAAAAATCCCATTGGCACGCACGCACACGGAGCAGAGATGTTCCAGCAGTTCCTGTGCCCCTTTCCTGATCCACATTTACAGGAGCTCACTGCTCCATCAGTGCCTTGTGAGAAATCACTGAATGCATCCAGGACGGCACCCGCGAGCACAGATTTTGCACATCTGCCTCTGGAGGGTTTCTGTTCATTTTGTGCCTGTGTGGGAGGAAGGGCTTGGGCAAAGAAGCAAACTGTCATTCGTGTGGGAAGCTGCTACAACAGGAAGGGGAAAATGAACCACCTGAATCCATTTTCCCAACCTCTTCTGTTTCCCTGAGAGACAACTGAAACAGGAGCATTTGGCCCACTAATTATCCACAAACCTGTGCACAGTTTTATAGATATAAAAACATGCTACAACCATTGTAAATTCAAATGTGCCAAGAGAAATGGCAAATTTAAACCTGACTAGGCAAAATTAATGTGCATAATAACTTTAATTATCCAGTGAAGTACAATTTTCACATAATCTAATCCCCTGCCTCTTCTCATGCAAGTGCTCCATAGTGTTTAGTGAAAAGGCAGCTGGTCTGTTTTCCCTTTGTAGCCTCCACAATATACCCCAAATTATTTGTTCCTCTTACAGAACAGTTATTTAATACTGGCTTTTTGAGAGATGGTCATCATTAACATATATAAGTGCTCCACATTATCACTAGGAGGTAAGAGGCTTTTTATATGTATATGTGTTAATAATACATGTTAAAAATTTTAAATTATGTGTGTATATATATGTTTTATGTATGTATCTCATTATTACTTTATATAGGAATGATGTTTATGTGTGCCTGTGTTACCTGGAGGTAGTTTTATAGGTATGGTTAAGTGCAATACCATGTATAATTAAAATAACTTAATGATATAGGTGATTATATAGGTAGGGAACTGATTTGGAGCATCCAGTTTGCCCAGTCTGGGATATCCAAATTTAGCCTGTTTAGCATTATAAAGCACATCTCAGTCTCAGCATGGATTTGGCTGATATCAGTTATACTTCCCAGTGGTCAGCAGCTTCACAGCCAAAGCAAAAAGGGTCCAGAGTTCACAAAGTTTTCCCATAAGTGCTATATTTAGCTGTACATAGGAATTTGCCAAACAGAAGGAAATTCCTGCTCTCCAGAATGAGATGAGTTGGCCCTTCTCATTTTCCAGGAGTCTTTTCTAATACTGTGACAACCTGTGATACCTTTGGAGGTATCTATGAATACTTCTCTGGGTTTTTTCCTTATTTGGATGATGCCCAGTGCAGTGGCTGGTATTGGGTGATGGGAAGATGGTGTCTTCTGGGAGGGAGGCTACTGGGAACCCCCATGCTGAAGCTCTTCCTTACCAGAGATGAGAGAACAATATGATTTTAGAAAAGGTTTGGAAGCAGTTAGACTTCCACCTTCCACTGTCACTGTCATTAAATCCCTGTTAGTACAATTACTGCAGAACTAGGCTGGCCCATGGGGCTGGGAGCTTCCTGGGAGCACCATGGTGAGATGTCCCCAGGGTACCGAGGCAAGGAATGGCTGTGATGGCAGACACAGACCCCGCTCCAGTCACAACACTCCAGGACATGCTTCCCACTAATGTGCCACACTACAGCCTGGCACTGCAGGCAGGTACAAAACATCCCTCTGCCCTAGGAATTAATGTCCCTTTTCCCTCTGAGGAGCATCTTTCTACAGCAGCACCTTTGCCTTCCCTCAGGGGCTCCAGCTGCCAGGATGTGCTGCCAAGGGTTTGCTTGCTCTCTTTTTTAGAAGGTAAATTGTGCTGCTTGAGTGACCAGGAGAAACCTGAAGTGCAGCCAGTATTTCCTAGCATTTCATAGTTATGGATCCCTTGGGGGAAAAGAATCCACAACAAAACACAGATCAAGCCACTCTATTTGTGCTGAAATCCAGCAGAACTCAAATCCTCCTCGGCAGCAGAAGCTCAAGGGGGACAGATGGCTGAAAGCAATCCAGGTGTGCCTCCTCCTCCTCCTCCACTGTGGTTCATTTGCCACAGGTTTCAGGAAGAGTTTTGTGGGAGCTTTGCCCACTGCAACCTTCAGACAGGTAAGATAAACAGCAAGTGAGGGGTGCAGCCTTTAGGGAGAGGACAATGATGAAGAGGGGAAGATAGCAGGAGAACAGTGAGGCAGCAGGGGAGGAAGGCAATGAGGACACAGAAACCTCTGGCATGCACTGCCAAAACCAGCAAGTGCAAAGCTTTACACAGATGCCCCAAGTGGAATAACATTCTCAGCAAGGATACTGGGAGACCACCTGCTTGCAGCAGAGCAACATGGACCCAGGCTAGCAAAGCAATGACTTCTCTCTCCAGCAAGATGACCAGTGAAAACCTGATGGGAAACAAAAGCAATAGTTTTCCTTAACTCCTAGGAAAAAAATTCAAAAGGAGTGGAAGTTAACCCACAATAACTCCAGGGAAACCAAACTGATTTTAGGTGATGCTGATGAGTCTTTTGACAAAAGTGAATGGGCTTTTAGATCCACTGGAAAGTGAAAGGCAGCATCCCCAAACCCCTTTGAAGAATGAGAGTGACAATTAGGTTTAACATCTTGTGCCTCTTTTAATGGAAATATCACATTTATGCACATAAACACAGTAAAGTACAAAGGATTAGAAAATAGGCTTTATTTCCAGCCCCTAATTCTAACATACTGTACGTTAATCCCTGAGTGCACCTGTCAATTGTCGGTCTCTTGCAGGTGGTACTGAAAGTGCAAATTCAAGTGCTCAGCTATAGCACAGGTTGCTTTTCAGAACCAAATCTGAGTGCTAAATCTTCAAAACCCTGGGTTGGCAGTAAGCAAAAATTAACAGTTAAACCATTCAATCCAGTGTACCAATTTGAAATCTATCGTGATACCTTTGCCACAGCCAGCCAAAAGATTGTCTTCCTGCTCTCCAAAGAAATGAGTTCAGCTTGTATTCTGGTCACCCCAAAGCCAATACAAAATTGGTGCCTATGAATTGCACAGCACTGATGCACTTGCAGATTAAAATGCCATTCATATTCCCAGGACTGGGCAGGTGTATTGGCAGGTGCATATTCCTCCAGCTCTGACCTAGGAGGCCACCTGGCACTGCAGTCTGGCCAGCACAGACGTACAAAGAACAGGCTGCGTGGAAAAATCCGTGTTTCCCGCATCTGTCCTAACCTCTGTCAGACCTCGCAGACAGGAAGTAGCAGTGCTGATCTGGGCTCTAGTTTTCAATCAACTGAATTTATTTCTCCCATGGCATGCACAGTTTCACTACAAGTTCAGTCAGACTGTGGCCAGCCTTTGTGCTGTGGGACTAAAGGATGGGAAAGTTTTCCCTCTCTTTAACTGAGGGGAGAAATTGGTGACAGCAGCAGCAGCTGCTGGGGTCTACCTGGGCTCCAGCAACGCCTTCAGGAGGACACACTGCAGCACATTTCAGTTCAAATGTGTGCAAAGCCTGAGCAAAACCTTACCCTGAGCATGTGCTCTATGCTGTTTGCTTTGGACCTCTACTTCTATGAGTGTGGTCTTTCTTCAGCAAGCAGCAGGTTTACAGCCCGTCCTCACCAGAATTTGCCAGGGCTTGTCTTGCTGTTCAGGCTGACTGTTGGTACAACCAGAGGAACCCTTAATGTGGAGCACAAAAACCTGCAGCAACCCGTGGGAACTGCCACTTGGAGATGCACTTCCATACTGGGGAAGGTTTTATCCCAGTGTAGGGACAGGGGGTGAGGTACTGCCCTCTTCGGGCACCCAGAGGTGTGGTACCAAAGCTTACAATGACATCTGGCCACGTCAGTGGCTGAGCTGCCTGGTACTGCACCTCTGACTGGTTATTCACAGCGTGTAGCTGCACTTGACACCTGGGAAAGTTGCTTGAACCTCTGAAAGCTGCATAATATTCTTGTCCTGGCTATATTCTGGAAAGGTTGACAATAAACCTGGTGAGTTTTTTGAAAAGAAACTTAAATATCAATCTAAAAAAATATCCACTGTGCTTTACCATCTCCCTTATTTCACAGTTAAAAGCAATGACAAAATATTCCCTGAGACTAAAAAGGAGACATAAGATAATGGATAAAGGGAAATCCATTGGGGGAGGCAAATCTTAGGTGATGGTGGCAATCAAAAAATTGTCTTGTCTTCTATATTTCTTCAAAGAAATCAGTCCCTGCACCTGATTTATACTTGCAGAAGACGTGAATCCCTCAACTGCACAGATATTTCATATTAAGCCCTTTTTAGGTTCAACAGAGGTTCAACAGCATTAAGAACTGCATCCATACAGACTGTATAGACCTGTACTTAAAATCTGTTTACTGGAATAGAAATAAAGTGCTTAGTATATCCAAAACAATTGTAGACCTGGATTTTCACTGCCAACCAACACTGTGGTAAATTTTAAACTTTTAATTATTACTACAAATTTTTGCAATACATCTACCTAAGGAAGAAGAGGGAGGAATGTCTAGTGTCAAAAGCACAACTCATTAATTTTGTCCATTACAAAATGAACAAACACAAAATACAATCCTTTCAAACACATTTTTCAAGCTGTTTCACAGTCATTCACCAGGAGCTGGAAAAACAGGAATCCACAAGAGGACTGCACCACTTAGAATGTCCTGTCAACAGCAGACCAGTTAACCCAGTAAGTCTTCCGGCTCAAAATACCTTCCTGTTCCACAATCAGACTTGCTGTGGCATAGCCCTTGCTGTATTTCTGCTCCTTGAAGGCCATGACTCAGTATTCCAGCTCCATGAGCAGTGGGCATGCAAGAAGGCATTCAGTCTGTTATCTTGCTAGGATAACAAGACCAGCGGCTCAAGAACTTTCTCAGCAGCTACCTTCAAATCAGGTCCTGCTCTGGGCAGGAGACACCTGCCTGGGCTTTTGAGCCTCTGCTGCTCTATTCTTCTCCAGTTCCTCTGCCTTCCTCCGCTCCTCTTTTAGTTCCTTGTATCTCCACTTGGGAATTTGCAGATAGGGGTCCTCCTTGGCGCTGCTCCTCCTCCTCGCCTTTTCTGGCTGGAAGGTGGGTGGAGGAGCCTTGCTGACACGGACCTTGGGGATGACAAATCCCGGCCGGACACTGCTCCGTCGAAGCAGGTGGAGTGGCAGCAGGCTTGCTTTCCTCGTGGCTACCGTGGTCACTTGGGACATCGCAATGCTGATGGGCTGCAGGCTGGCTCGACGCTCCTTCTTCTTGGGAACCACGGTGATTTTGGAGTTCTGAAAGAGCTTCTCGTAGCTGCTAACATGATCTTTGTCTTGAGATCGGATCTCCTCTGCTCTCTGCTTCCTAAGTATTTCCTGCACTGCCAGTCGTCGTTTCCCCACACAAGGTGGGCTGCCTGGGCACACAGTCCGGCACCCCAGTGCAATGAAGGGACTTCCCAGACTTGTTGTCACCTTCACCATGTGGTCGAGGACCCCATCCTCTTCCGGGCCATAGAAAGACCGGAACGAGACAGCTGCCCTTACACACTCAGAAATCTTCTGCAAACAGCTTTTTGGCTCTGCAGCCTTGGCAAGAAGTTCCTTCATTTTTGGCCATTCTGGTTTATATTGATCAGAAAACTGTTCTGGGCATGGCCTGTCCATGAGCTTCTGCATGACGAAGGCAGACTCTGATCTTCCTGTGAAACAAGCCCACTCCCATGAAGTCAGCCCACGGCTTGGGTCAGTTGCATGAACATTTGCCCCTCAAAAGAAAAACAATTAGCATTAATTAATTAAAACACCCACATTCCTGTTATCAGAGGTGAGTCAGGCAAATCCGGACACGAAAATGTCACAGAAAATACACAATAATATTTGTGTCAAAATGAACATGCAAGAAGGATAGACCCCTGACTTTATGAACTCCTTATTTATTTAAAACAAGCTAAAAGACATTAACACTGCATATATTAAATTATCATAGAATTACAAATAATGAAATAATGAATTTCCCCTGCATTTAATCTTGACTGCCATTTTAATATCCATTCAGTTGAGCTCACAAGAAAAGAGTTACAGGTATGGAAAAAAAACAATTCTCCACAGAGAAATTCTTCCCCATATAGAATAGTGGACTTTGTACTGGTCACTTCACTTGGAAAAAAGTGCTAATGATCTTAGGCTAATGATCACAAGTTCCATGAAAATATTCACTCACAGCTCACTAGGGGTGAAAACAGCAAATAAAATATAATTAGTTTCTTAAAAAGCATTAAAAACGGGGAAAAAATAGAAAGTAAAAAAAGGGGAAATAGAAAAAACAACAAATGCGCAATTCATGCCCCCTTATGTCTGAAAGGACCCCACAGAATTAGGAAATGTTGAGAAGATGGTAACAAGGGTGATCAAATATAAGGAAGGTTTCCTTAATGTCAAAGAGTGGATAATGGGTGAGATGGACCTTCAGTCTGAACCCAGAACAGCTGTTCTCATCTACCTGAGATTACCAGCCCTAAGGAAATGAAGCAATTGTTAGCCAAATCATTTTCTTATTGCTAAGTGAACCAGCCATAAGAGGCAGCTGGGACACTGGCTACACAGCAGAGGCTTAGACATTTGAAGTGTTTTGTCCTGGAAGGAAATTATTTCAAGTGGCCTATCCTTCTCCTATTCCCAGTTTATGATCTTTATCTCTCCAATTCTGATGTCTGTCCCCATCACCATTCTTTTTTTCTCACACATTGCAGCATCCTTTTCCATCTTTGCATTTCTTTTTATCTCTCCATTTTCCCATAAGACCCTGCACATTGGCTTTTTCCCTTGTTCTTCACTCTTGTTTTCAAGTGGAGTTACACTCTTCCCCTCCAGAGCACTTGGGTTCTTGAAAAGAGGATACAAGAGTATCACAAGAAGCAGGTATCCTACTCTGCCCTATGGTATCCTTTACAACTTCCTTAGTACTGTACCCACATTCCTTGGCAACCAGAAAATTGCAGGGAAATCGTCCCATGACATTAGGGTGTGTCTGTGGGCATTTGTCAATGAGGGTGGCATGTGCCCACTCCGGCTGACAGAGAAGGGCTCTGTAAAGGACACAGGAAGCTCAATTCAAAGTGCACCTGTGGAAGAATTGCTGCAGAACAATGAGCAGCAGCAAGGGTTCTGGAAGGTGAAGTTAGCAGGACACTGTTGCAAATAGCCAGCGGATTACAGCTGGTGAATGCTAAAGGATACAAAAGACCTGTCCAAAAACTGGCTTGATGGCACCAATTAAAAAGAATCTCAGAGAGGTGTCAAGGACTTGACAACTGGCACCAAATCCTGTGCTTCACATCCAAGTGATCCTGGGCACGCCACCTGGGCACACACATCTTGATGCTTTACAGTACATGGGTATGAAGGTGAAAGAATGAAATCATTGGGAGAATGAGGGAATACGCTCCGGTGTCAGACAGACAGGTTCTTAAACTGAAAATCCTTTGGTTTATATTCTGCCTTTGAACTTTGACTGATCTCACAGGGAGCTTTGCACGCTCCAGTCTGCAGACTGTTCAGCAGATCTGTTCCCTGGGACGTGCACGGGCACTTTGCCCAGCTGCCTTCAACACACTGAGCTCTGCAACATTTAGTCATGGTTTACTCATATCTCTGTCCCTGAAGATGGTTTCAGAGTTTCTTGAAAGAGTTTAAAGATGGGATAGAAAGAACACTTGATTTATTGAAGGGCTTCTTTACCAGATGAAGGACCATTTTCAAACAGCCAACACAAAACTGACCTACAGATCTTGTCACAAAAGTGACAGTCTATCCCATTGCTTTGTAAGAAGGAGATGTCCAGAAATCTGAGGAAAGGACCAGAGAATACTGATAATGATACTGTTACCAAAATACTGATACAGAGAATAATAATATTTCTTTTCCACCTGGATTATCTTGGAGACAGCATTTCAAACTGGAATAAGAAGGACTTGATATAAGGAAAAGCAACTACAAACCAGTTTGTGGTGGGTTCAGTATAACCTTTCCCACAAAGGATGTTTTGTCATTACAAGAAGATAAAGGCATGGGGAAAGTGATTAAAACCTCTGCTTTATTGAGTTAGTCCTTAAGTCTCTGAGAAAAACCTAAAGAGAAGATGCTGGAGACATAGATCAAGAATGGATGTGGAAGGAGACACCCTAAGCAAAATTGCTGGTAACAGTTTAAGTGTAATTTAGGTGAAATTTGGAGAAAGGACACTCAGAGAGAGAGCACCAGGGCACTGCAGGGAGTCAAGCATGGGACCTGGATTGGAAGGCAGAAAGGAGCCAAAGAGAAGGAAGGAATCAAATCAAAGAGTTCACGAGCTGTGGATTTGAAGAAAGGATTGCAAGATCTCAGAGGCAGAATGGTTTGGTGAAGTTCATGACTACAGAAATTACAGATAAATCAGTGAGGGGAGGGAAAAAGACATACCAACACATACCTCCTGCTTCATTAACCTCTTTTTGAACAACCCTGCCCAAACTTCCTATCTTTGAATTTCTCTCAGCTCACGCTAGCCTCTTTCCCTGGTCCCTTCTTAACACTTGCCTGAGCCTGAACTCCGGCCCAAAAGAGCTCCCTGCGACTGTGGCAAATTATGTGGAAGTTGTTTCCTTGATGTACATATAACAGGAAAGGAATTAATAGAGGAAGAGCAGCAGCTAAAGGAATTGTCTTCAAATAAAAAATTTAATTTGCAGCTGGTAAACAAGCAAGAGGTCTAGACAGCTGTTCGCCATTATCTTCAAGAAAAAGTAATTTCAGTTCTGATATGGTGCAGCTGTGAGAATTTGGAGCAGAGTAGCTCAAAACAAACAGTGTGACAAGGTACTCACAAGGGGCTCCCCACCTTTGCTTGGGGGCTGTGCTCACCTTTGGTCCTTGTCTGGGCTATGCCTGTGCCCTGCTGGTCTGGACCCTGACCCACAGACCTGATTTCTTGTTTGACCTCTGACCCACCTTGTCTCTATGAACTTGCCCTTGTCATCATGGACTTGCCTGGCAATCAATGAAGCGCTGCCTGATCTAGGTTATTGTCACCAGCCCTGCCACATTCCTTAAAGGAGCACCTTTGTTGATGAGGCTGGTGTTGAGGCCTTGCTGTCACCCTTGGCTCACCTTCCTTTGGGGAGAAGCCCATTTTTTTCTGACAGATGGGTCCCCAGGTGTTTTGGAAATTCTGTCTCAGAAAACAATACTACAGAGTATTGAAATCCCAACCTATCAACAGAAATCAATGCTGACTTTGTACCTTGTATCACAAAATCTTTTCTAAGGCATGATTTACCATAGTTTTATTGATTTTCTGCACAAATCAGGAGACATTCCTGAACAAACTTGTCATTCAGCAGAATGCTTTATCTGGAATATACATGAGTACTCATGTCCCTTTGTAAATGTGATATTGAACTAATTGTCATTTCAGTGTAACTGTAGCCTACAAGTTTTCTTTCAGGAATGCTGCACTTGCCACTTGCCTTGCTTTTCCTAAAAGTTTCCCTGAAGATCATTTTCAGCACAATTAATTTGAACACACGTGCTCCTTTAGGATATAAATATCCTATTTTATTAAGACTTCATGTCCTTTTGAGATGCAGAACTGGCATCTTGGGTTTAAATACGGGGCTGAGGAGGCTCAGGCGTCTATTACCCAGCCCATTTTATGGGTAGTGTTTAAAGCCCAGTCTCCAGATCCAGGGCCACTCCGACAACATTACTAAAGCAGCAGAGAGTTTAGACTGGAGATTACAGCAGGGCTTGACACGTGAATAGCAACCAGCATTTCTGGCTGGCTCTCCTGATGAGTGCTGGCAGTGGCGCGGTGCTGGCAGCGCAGCAGCCTGTGACAAACTGCCGATGGGAGACCGGGCCCCCCTTCACCCGCTGTGCGCTCACAAACAGCAAATTCACATGTTCCAAAGACTCCCTCTGGAAGAGCAGCGTTACGGCCAAGTGTCTCAGAGTGCCTTAATCTTGTAGTGATTGACCTTGGCTCCCCTCCACGAACTCAAATTTCAGAAAGAGCAGTTACTTTGGCAATCCAGCTCCGACCATCTGTCACACATTGCTGTTACCTCTTTTCCCATCTGACTGTGCTGAATCCATGCTAAGGCAGCCAGGAAGGTGAGTTATTTTGCTTTGCTGACCTCCTGCATTGCCATTAGTAGCTGGCCATCAGCAGAGGTCTTACCAAGCCACTGAGTGGACGCAGGTTTAAAAATGTCATGGCTGTAACTCTTTTCTAAACACACATAACTGCTTTGTAGCTGTGCAGGTAGACCCACAGCTGATTATGGGTGTTTCCCCTCTATGCTGCCATGCATTTTTACATTTTAATATCAAATTTTGCTGCTTTATTTGTGAAATTGATTTATTCACCAAATCTTTTAATAACTTTTACCTTCTTCAGCTCACTAGTACTTGTCAGCACCCACTCAGTGTCCCTTAAATCCCAAACTACTTCTAAATCCATTCTGAATGAGAATTTCCCTCCTTCCCTCCCTCCATTTCACCAGACTGTGCAGTGATAAAAAATACAAAAATATTAAAATGGGTGCAGGCTATTTACTGCACTTCCCTTGTGGCCCCTATTTTGAGCTGAAAATGTGAGGAACTACAAGTACTCACTGAGACTGTGATTTAGAAAGTCAAAAGTATATTAACTCTCCGGATCATTAGTTGATGAACAATCTTTGGTATCCTCACTATCTCTGATGAAAAACAAGCTGATAAAGCTTTCTGTAGGCAAACTCAAGATGGAGGCTAAAAAAAGCCATTTTCTGGCTGTCTAAAGGTTTGTTCTCCCCAGTATTCTGTTTTCTCATTAATCATGGAAACATTAAGAAATGGCTATCCAGATGCCAGAGGCAGTAACCACGGCAGTGAACTTTGATAATCATATTTTAGTATAAGAATCAGAATAACAAGTACTGAGTTACTTACATAGATGAAAGGTTGTGAAACAGCTTCTAGTGACCCAAACAGAAAGAACAAGCTTCCCTCAGATCTCTAGTGATAATAATAGGTCATGACACCAATAGGTCATGACACCAATAGGTCATGACACCATAAGGCAAATTTGACAAGTCAGAAAATCATAGGATTGAAGTTTCATTTTAAGTGATGATTTATAATACTGGAAAATTCTGAACTAGCATCTGCATGAAGTATGTGTGAGTCCAGAAAGTGCATCTGTTTCTAGTGGTGTTTGAGCTCTAACAGTAGTTTCATAATTTTTTGTCATAAAAATTTAAAATGAATGGTCCAATTCCTGAGCCTTTGTTCCAGGGTAAGAGGCTACAGAACCTAGCAGAAAATAACATACCAGTTACCACATCATGTTTTCTGTGTCACATCAATGTCTAGAAACTGGATATTATGGAATGAAGGATTGTAATATCACTATGCTTGATAAAATCATGTGACTTAAAATACTCTGATTCTGAAAGATTAGACTCTTGTGACAGCAAAGTCACTGAAATGAACTCCTTATTCAAGATCTCTCTCAATGAGATGGACCTGTAGGACTCTTGATCTAGACAGTAACAATATTCACATGCCACTTGTTATTTTTTTCCACAATATTTAATTTGTGGTTTTATATTTGCATCTGAAAAACAAGAATATATGCTAATATAAGCTAGTTATTTAATTGTTATCTAACAGTTTATATACCAATTACTCCATAGTAAAAAACCCATACAATATTGTGGCTGAAAAATGCTGTGTGTTAGGACTGCTCTTGTAGTAGCTGGTGCCTCTTGAGGGGCTTTCTGAGTATCCTCCCCCACCACCTTGCAATGCAACAGAGCCAGAAATTCAACAGCAGACAAGTGCCAAGAGCAAGAAACATAATTCCTATTCTCAGATGTGAAGAGACACAGGTGGGCAGACAGAGACCTGCTCACTCCCTGTGCCACAGCTCCCTCCTTGCAGCAGACACAGTCCTGGTGGTGCCCTGTGGCTCATAAACCTGGAGACCAAACTCAGAGCTCTAGAGGCATTAACAAAAAAATAAGTCACCAAATTTTCCAATGTTCCCTGGTGGGATGTTGTGGGGTTTCCTGCTCACCCAGGGACTCCAAATGTGGGGTTTCACGTCCCGGATTGTGGTGACCCCGAAAGATGGAAAAGTCTCTCCTCCCACCTGTGCCTTTAAAGAAAGACTCAGTAGTTTTCTGTTGTCCGGTCTCAAGGTTGTTTATTGTTGGTTATCTAAAAGATTCTTCTCCCTGAACTGCTGTGGCCCGTTCAGCAGGTCAGACAAAGGCACACTGCCCTCCCAGGGGGCTGGTGCCATCTTTTATATCATATATTACGTACTACATGTTTATACTTTTTCCCCAATGCCTACTATCTATATTGAATAGTGACTTTCTACTCTAGACCAATCTGTGAGTGCCAACATCACCAAAGACATGGAGGCTAGGAAGGAGAAAGAAAGAGGACAGGGCACACCCAAATCCCTCCATCTTAGAACCCCTGACCCCCATGTACAAAACTTGGACCCCTGAGTACAAGGCTTAAAACCCCCCTGTACAGCACTCAAAAATCCTACTCTTCACTTCATGACTACTTCTACTATAATATCTAAACTTGTGTGTGTGGCTTGTAATTCTTCATACAGAATTAGTAATTTGCTCCACAGGCTAAGATCAAAACCCCACATGTGTCTTTGGCTGCATGCCAGGGTCTCAGAGCCCCCTGCCAGCAGCTCTGGCCATCCAGGACACCCAGAGGGATGTTCTGGATTCCGACAGGATGTGGCCCCTACACCCAACACTCCTGACAGGGGCTGGAGCCCCGAAAGCTTTCCAGTCCCCAGCACGGTTCAAGGCAGAAATGGAAGTCTGGCTGTGATCTCACCCCTGCAGTGTCTGCCACACACAGAGAGGGCAGCAAGCGACCAGCATGTCTTTCCCACCTGTGTCCTGGATTTCATTAACTCCTGTTCTACAAATGTTGATGATCCTGCTCCCCAGACTCTCCTGGAGACAATCAATCTCACCCTCACAGCTCTAGGAGAGCTCCTGGGTGAGGTTGTACAAGCCAACTCCTGCAGCACGTGCCTTCACTGCCTTAACTATGGCTTATTTAAAAGCTGCGTCCATTTCCAGGGAAGGCTGTAGCACTGTTCTCAGGGCAAACATCCCAAGAGCCAATTTTATTCTTGGTAGTTGTTAGATGGTGACAAAGAAGAAGAAAATAACTTTGCATACCTGCCATCATCAAGGCTTTCACACATTCTGTTCGGCCCTGCATTGCAGATTTCATCAGGGCTGTGAATCCAAACGCATTCCTCTTCTCAATATCAAGCCCAGGAAAATAGTTCAACAAATAGTTTGTAATGGTTATGTGTCCTTTAAAGAAACAAAAAAGCAGAGAAAATGTCATACAATGCAGGTGCTGTCTCAAGGATAAACCAAAAATTTACTCCTGCAGGTCTGATAACTGGAAAATGCAGATAACTAATATGAAATCTTTTCTTTGTGTCCTTTTCCACTCAACGCAGTCATCAGCCTTAGGGTTCAGTGACCATGACTTTGACCAGAATATTGGGATAGGAGGTGGAAAATCTGGATTCCCACCTTCTCTTGAATTGCTCTCCTTTCTGAAAAGTCAGTTTAAGGGAATAATTGAAAACCAGAAATGGTCACTCTGAGGTTGCAAGGGGCCCCAGTTTCTTGACCCAATGAGTAGCACTGCAGAGAGAATCCCTACACCCTATGGCCTATGACCAGGGACAACGGATTGCAAAAGTTCAGCTTTTTTCCTCCCCTGGTAAATCTGAGCCTTACAATCATGGTGCTTCATTAAAAAGTGATGACTGCACACAGTTGTTCCAGCCAATAATGCTTTCAAACAGTGCCAGGCCTGATACAAGAGAAAGGAGTATTTTGTGTAGCATCCCACATTTTTTATTTTTCCATCTGACAGTGTAAAGCCACTTGTCTACTCTCCTGCAGTTGGAAAATGGGATTGATGTTCAGTTTTGGTAGTAAAATAAATTATTTAAGTTCTGTTTCTAAAAGCAACTGTTGTTGCCATTCATGTGCCTTGTATGCCAGGATAACTGGTATCTACAAGGCTATATGGAGGAGCTGAACACATCTCCGGCTAAATGGTTGGAAGACCAATTAAGACACCAAATCTTTATAATTGGACTATCAGATGAATAGCTAGGGCCATTATGACTCATTCCAAACAGTTTTCCCTTCACTTGTCAATCATTTTATGATGCTTTGACGCTCTATAAAATAATGCCGTCTGTCAGGCAGCTGCAACAATCACAATTTAATTAGTAAGAGCTGTAAAAATATTCTCTCATTTCGCTCTGCAGACCAGATGACTATTCTGTGATGCATGCCATTCAAATTCATCTAGAAATGTTACTGAAGCAGATTATAATTCATACAGGACAATTTTAAAAGTCTGAATCATCACATCTGGTGTAGATTTCATCAGCAGCCACTTTGTACCAACACAGTCCTCCATTCATTTTGAAAAGCAAGTTCAGAAAGCCTTTACCAATTAATTTGTGTTGCAGGTGTTACTCTTTCCTATAATTTTTTTTACTCTGTTACCTTTCTGCATAACTGGAGACTCTCATGAAACCTGAGCAGATGTAGAGATAATGCAGATGAGATGAGATGAGCAACTCCAGAGCCAGAGAAAACTAAATAAAAAGCTCCCTGTACCTTGAGCAGTCCAATGAGAATGAAATATAAAGTTTCAGCGAACCACAACAAGCTGAACAAAGCAAAAGTGAACTGTGTTCAGGGCAGGATCAAGTGACCTGGTCCTGCTTACTCAATACAGAGATTTCAGCTTTGCTGATTCTATGACTCCTTCTATTCTAGAAAGGAGTCAGTTGCTACTGGGGTAATCTTTGCACCCAAATTGTTTTGCAGGACATGCTTTGATTCAGTGATGTACAACATGTGTCTTCATGAAGGTTTTGGAACAGTTGAAATCCTACTTTTTGACCACAGAAACCAGAGACAAGCTGAAAACAAGTAGAAAGAATAAAATGGAAGATTTTTCAGCAGTTATTACATCACTAAAGATGTTCTTCCCTTTGCCAAAAGTATAATTACAGTAAGAGATGTTTTGCAAATCTGGGGTAATCCTAAGAATTAATCCTGAAAGACCTTTCTTAACCAAAACTCTCCAGGGGACTAGAAATGGCCTCATATTAGAGAGAAAAAGAAATAACAGCAGTAAAATATGAAAAAAACTAAGAAGTTTGTGATTCACAGAAGTTTTGTGTCTCAGGGATTCCTGAAAACCAGTTTTAATCTGGAGGATCCTCTGTCCTCTGAGGTTTGCATCAGATTTCCAGTTCAAACAGATATCAAATTCAAAGCAAAACTCAGAGCTGCCAAGTTTTAGTTCAAACCCTGTCATACGCTTTTGATTTATGCCATGAAGTTTGCTTTGGTTCTCCTGTGTCTGTGTGAATGAGCAGCCTGTACCTAATTTATAAACTGGGTGAGCCTCCTGTGATGTAAAGTCTGCTATGAAAGCCCTGTGCAGCTTTCAAATAAACGAGCCTGGGCTCAGCCCATTTGGTAATACTGAATTCAAAGCAGGCTCTTGCTGTTTGCAAGCCAGATCTACTTCCTACCAGATCTGGCATGCCAAGGGCTCACTTCTTCTCCCTGCGAACCATATTTAGAGATCAGCACAGATGTCTGTAATAGCTTAATTCACTTTATTGCTGCCACAAAGGAAAGGCCTATAATGATGACAATATTACCTAATAATCTGTGTAATACAGGCAGAAGGATAAGCTGCATAGCAAGGAAGAACTTTTGTCAAATAACATCTCACTCCTGAATTGTACCTGCAAAACGCTTGTGTTTGGCCTGCGGGTAGCAAATGCTTCCTCACAGATGGATGGAACCAAAGACACCCAGAAGGTTTTATCCTCTGGGTGTTTTAGGTGTTTGTGTTCTCATGTCTTTCTTAATAAACAGAAACTGGGATAACTTCCAATTTTGTGTTCCCAGCAAGGCTCCCAAACTGGTGGCTGTAACATAAAACATCTATACTTTTAAAGCAAATACAACTCCCTCTGAACACCAGTGCACGCCAGCTACAATACACTGATGTAGCTATGTCCCCATCAGCAGCAGAACTGAGGAAAAAAATTGTAATTTTCCTTCTTTTCCTTTTCCACTTGTTATTTCAATCGCATGTTTGTATCAATCTCCCTTTTCTTCTGCATTGCCCTTGTAATGATGTTTAATGATTTTGCTTCTGCTTCAATAGCATTGCCACCCGTTTCTGGGCACCACCTGCTGCAGACTGCAATGCATTAACAGTTCTGGGAGGCAAGCTCTTTTTGAAAAGGGATATAAGGAATAGGAAACATAGAGAAAGCAGGCGAACAGACCAATTTTCAAATGTGACATTTACACACAAAGCAGAGCACTTTTTGATTATTTTTCTATACTAATAAGCTTGTTAAGACAGAACTGCTTTTCACTGATCCTTCCAACCTGTCTTTCTCTGGTCAGCCCATGCAGAAAACTTCAGCCTTATATACTTTTGTTGAAGGATGAGAATCTCAAATTATCAAAAGCAATATGAGGAACTGAACTCACTCATCTTCTGAGACTCTAGTTGCTTTTAAATTTAATCCTATTTATTTCAAGCTGATGCTCATATTTGAGCATCATGTCTGGGTAGTCATGAAACGGCATAGGCAAGAGTGGATTTTCAACTCCTCAGCACAAATGAAGAGACCTCTCTGTCATCTCTTTTGGTATGTATACCTCATAATGCCAGTGCAGACTCTAAAACACAAGGAACAGCTCCTCAGGACGATATGTTTTCTGCCATCCAGCTCCTCTTTGGGGTCTGGCCATACATGATGGCCCACCTGGCAATGGATCATAACAAAAATCACAGCACTTTCTGAGACCTTCAAATACCATCTCACAGATACATGAAATAAGGTGGATTTGCTATTAGACTTTCCACAGGAAAACCCATCGTTTTGGTATAAACAACAGTGATCTCAGAATAACTTATTTTGCAAAAATGTGATTACTTTCACAGCCTAAAATTAACCCTCCTCCAGCAAATAAATTCTCCACTAAGGCAAGCTTGCATAAGCTTTGCTTTTGGGTCTTTATAATACACTGCTCAATGTTACTACTTAACTTCCAGCAATAATTAAGCAGCATCTATTGCACTGTAACTCCTCTGGTTGCAATGTTAGCCTCACAGTAATCTCTATTAACACTGCAGCAGTATCTTGTGATAATTAATTAAATAATTGGTGTAAAAGCTGTAGCTCAGGATTTGCACAGGCAGGGGAAAACATCCAAGTTGTTGGGGGTTTGTATAAGTTTCTGTTGACTACAGTAATTTCCAGTTGCTTTTGGGATCAATAGCAAGTACGGGCAGAGTGTGTCAAGTCAATGTCAGCCCGCTGGATTAATTCTGAGCTCATTATCGTGAGTTATAAAGGTCAAGAAGAAGGCAGTGTTAAACCTTTTTTAGTTCAAATTTATATAAGTGCAGATAAATAAAAGTAGATTAGTGTTTTGGGGACTTCTCCACCTTCTTTGGAAAGCTACTGTACCCATAATTTTGCTATGAATGTTATAGCAAAACATATAGTCACAGTTCTTTCTACCAGCATTCAAGATCCATCTTGCAGGAACTTTCGCAGAGTTCACTCTTTGGTACAACACAAAGCAAGGTTAGGTACTACCCGGAAATGTCCAGTGACACTATTACTAAATTGACAGGGAAACCAAACTGATCCAGTCTTTAGACATGGATTTCTATACCCAGTGATATTCCCTGATGGAAATTTGTTCCCTTTAGGCAGACAGTGTCTGGGAGTGAGGACCATGTCCCAGGAGCTCCCACAAACATCCCAGACTCCTCACCAGTCAACAGACATGATAAATGGTAGCTTTGCATTGCCTTGTAAAGTGACCGCCTTTGCAGAGTGCATTTAAAGGATACAAAGGAAACCAGAGATGCAGAGCCAGGCAACCCCTGAAAAAGCTTTTAGACTACAAGTGATGGCATCCTTCCTTGGAGAAATTTTTCCTGATTTACATGCTTTAGCACTTTGTTAACACTTTGTTAGAGGAAACGAAACCTTCCCTTAAAGATTGAAGCACAGCTCTTCAGTTTAAACAGAAATAATCAAATTATTGTTTTCTAACTGAACATTGGAAGCAAGGAACTTTCCCGGGAGCTTCTCTTACATCTAAGTGATCTTTAAGACTCGTTCACTGAATATTACCATGCTGGGTGGGATAAAAGAAAAACCTTGTGCTGAACTCCGGCCTGCATCAGGATTAACATGGTCGATGTTGATATCAGCTGTTACAAAAGGATCACTGGCAAATCCTAAATCCTGCTGAGGTTTTATGCTTTGCAGCCGTGGAGTGGATGAAGGATGTCTTAGCAGAAAAGGTATTTCTTAATGATGATATGTTTTCTTACAGTCATCAATTCCTACAGACCCTCTGAGGTAGGTGCAGCAAGTATGGGAGAAAAGCACTAATGCAGCACATGGCATGTCCAGTGTTCAATTGTTGCTTGCCAGAACAAACATTGGAAAATCAGCTTAAAGGAGCAAAGCACTATAATATTGAACACTTGGGATGAGATTTTCTTTATTTTAAGTTAAAATAATTAATGGCATCTACTAAAAACATATAGCTTTTCTCCCTTAATCTGCTGGATAAATACTAGCGTAGATCAATTAGTTCAAAGAAAATTATGACAAACCTATTTGGGAGTGAGCTTAGCCAGAATTATTTTACACAGAATTATTTCTTTCAGAGATTTGAAAAAAAATCCAAAAATAAAGTAGCCTAAAGACACACTCCTCCCAAGACCCTGCATGTAAGAGGTGATACAGAGAGCCTTACCTGCCTGTGCAGCTGTAATGAGAGCCGTGTTCCCTTCGTTGTCCTGCCAGTTCACATCAAGGTGAGGGCATTGTGCTAAGGCTATTACAATATCCACATAACCTTGGTAACAGGCAACGATAAGACCATTCTGTAAGTAAAATATAAAGAGAGACTTAGGTTTGCCAGACTGAGAAAAATTCACTGAAGACGCTTACTAGACAGCTGTTTAATTTTTTTTTCTTCCAGACTGAAGAACTGAAAAGGTACCAGCACAACTAGTGTTCACCTCCAGGCACAATGTTCAGATCTGTACACTTCTTTTTATCTCTGCCCTTTGGCAAGTAATGTTTGATACTCCTCATAAATACCCACGAGAGTAGGTATTACATTATGCTACATGCAAAGTAACTGTTTATAAATGGCTTATGCTTATATGGCTATATACTCTATACCCAAATGAGAATAAATCTGATTTTATTATATAATAAAATGAACCCAGCAGGTAAGATGAGCCGGACCTGCTCTGAATATTAATTTTCTGAAAAACAGCTATTTGTTCCATGAAGGGAAAGTGGTAGGCAGGAGTTGTTTTCATACTGACTGTTGCTATCTTTAAATAATTCAAATTTCCCATTAGAACTATGCCTCCTTTTTTTATAATCATAAATAAAATTAAATTGCTTTTAGAGGTCCTGTTTAATGTGTTTCATGACAGCTGGCGGCTGTAAAATTTCCAGGAGGAAGCCAAGCCAGGAGGTAAACCCTGTAACTACGCTTGGTACCCAGATAGTGTTTCACTCCACATCAGCAAACTGACCGCTTCCCTAAAATACAGCAAAATACACTTGTCATTAATTAAATGGAACCACAATGCTTAATCCTGGCTGCTCTCTTGACCACTAGGATTAAAGCCATTATCTCCAGTCTTCAGGATTGCTTGGGCAGCCCTCGTTCATCTGCCTGGCGCTGATGGGTGTAGGGAAGGGCAGGCACAGATAAATCAGCTCTCCCTGTGCGCCCTCCTCGCTGCCAGTGCGTCACTCAGCGAGCCTGAGCACACTGTGAGCATCTGACTGCGCAAAAGATGAGGGCAGAGACACAAATCTCAAACTGCCTGCTTGCCCTGCCAGCCTGAAATGCACTCACACGAAAGACTTGCAAGGAGAAC
Source organism: Motacilla alba alba (assembly GCF_015832195.1). Classification (NCBI taxonomy): domain Eukaryota; kingdom Metazoa; phylum Chordata; class Aves; order Passeriformes; family Motacillidae; genus Motacilla; species Motacilla alba. Next base: position 80,177,282 of record NC_052017.1, read on the forward strand.
CTGGTTATGGAAACAGAATGGCCCACCCTGACTCCTCCATCATTTTTCTCTTGCTTACACATTCTCTTTATTTCTTTTCCCTATGGACATTGCTAAGACAGAGATGTTCACCAGATGAGAGCCCTGGCTTCTGATTTATTGTCATCTTAACTAGTTAGTTACTTATTCAGTGTCCTGTTTCACGGTCGTTCTGGATAGTTCTCTTGGCTGAGGTGGCAAACACCTTCATTGAGATGCAGGAGTGATAGCTACTCTTCAGGCTGTTCACAGGCTATGTAGGTTATTTCTCAATTACATCTCTCAATAAAATAATTACTCTGCTTTCTCTTGTTCTCAATTCACTCTTGCCCTCAGCATGAAGCAACACCTACCACTGCTTTATAAAGGGCATCTTCATTTCCTTGTGAAATACCTGTAATACTTCAAAGCCTTCTATTGAAATTGTACAGAGGATTCTGCCAAAAGCCATTTATTTTCAGCTTTTTTTTTTTTTTTTTTTTTTTACTGAAGGTATGTACTTTCCTGGTGGGATTGTACAGATTAATCCAAGTTTTACTGTAATGTAATAGTTTTTAGCTTTTAAGAAAAATGCATCAATGTCCATTTTGTAAGGGCTTGGGCACTATTTCAATGCCTTAATAATTTAATTTTTCACCTGATGATCAGAATATAGCTCTTTACAACTCCAAAACTGTGCAGATTTAAAACACAACACAGTCATTCAGTAAAATGTCTGTTACTTATGATAGCAGAAAATTAAGTTTAGAATTGTTTGGAGACCAAAAGCTTTTGACAATAAGAAGGGAGTTTCTATTATTCACTGAAAAAAATGGCATTTTTGAAGATAGTTTCAAAAAGGCTGTAAGAATAACTAAAAGTAGCTCTAATGAAAAAATAAAACCTGCTTCACCCAATATCTGGAGGATATTTTCACAGAATATTTTTTTGTTCTAAAAATAATTACCAGATGCTTAAAATAAGTTTGGGGTTTTTTATTCTCTTTGTAAAAGTATAAAGTTAAAATATTGTTAAAATATTTTTAAAAAAATTAATAACAAACATTAGTTCTTTTTTTTTTGTTTGTTTTTTGGTTTTTTTTTTGCAAGAGGCTTTTCCGTTACAGTATGGAAGGATTTTGTCCTACTTTTAGTGGACAGATAGGAACTAATGCATCTAATACTGGCATTCTGATTTCAGCAGATACAAGACACAAATTATCTTCAAATCAATCAAACTCACTCACTGTTCAGAAGGATTACTTAGGTGTCAACATTTTCTGAAGTTTATTTTCCAGAGATGTTATCAAAGACTGCTTGCTTAAGGATAAAGAAAGGCAAGAGAGAGCAGGAGCTTTCCGAGGGATTACATGATGCAGTAGCACAGAAAATCATCCTTGAAGAACAGTTTTACAAATCTGAAGTGGGCCAGATAAGAGTGTGAGAACCCAATTTTAGGTGGAGTGTACACCCAGCAGTCCCTGGTTGGGAAGCAAAACAAGCTATGGCATGAGAAAATAAAAACAAGTCCCTTCTTTAAAGCTGATGTAGTTTTTTTTACCCTTTTTGCAGTTCTGTGGGAGGTGGGTGAGACAGACTGCTTGCTGAGGGACTGCTTTCCTTTGCATAACCTTTCCAAACGTGTCAGACACTGAAATGGGGTGCAGGAGGCTGCAGTTTTATAATGAAAGTTGCAATAAACTTCTGGATTTGATGGTTGTTTCCCAAAGCCTCATACAATGATACAATGATAATTTGTGTTAACAGGTTGCTTTTTTTTCCCCTATGTTTTTTTCCTTTGCATCCATTTCTGACCCTGTCTATATTCTGCTTGCTGAAAGCTAATGCGAACAGATCAGCCAGCATGTGAAATCAGTCACTATCAAAGTCACTTAGTCTAGAATCTTTAAATTCATATACCAATAAATACTTCCATATAATAAAAACTCCTTCAACAGTCTCAGCTAATAAGTGATACAAAATCGCCTCCAGCAAATTGCTTTTTGAAGAGATCAGTAAAGCAGTAGCCTTTATCACAGCAGTATGCAGGAAAATACAGCTGTGCACTTAATGTCTTTTCAAAATTTAAAATAAATGAGTTTTAGTTAGAAAATACTGAACCTGAACAATCTGGTTACCCTGAGAAGAGAGATGACATTAATATTCTACCAAAGGTATCCATTATTCTGCTCCTCATATGAAAGGCCACAGTGCAATTATGAAATGGTCAGTGTACACAGAAAAAAAAAAAAGGATTTTTTAAATTGAATCTTACCATTATTTTTGTCAGTGAGATCAATTCTCAGAAGCACTCACTACTTCTGAAGGCTTTAGGAGAAAGAGAGATTGATAATTCTTCAAAGAATATTCTCTGCCTAAAAGGACTTTTCTCCTTCAACAGCATCCTTTTCCCTCTCTTCCCTTCTGCATGTCCTCAAACACCACTTATTTTAAATAATAATAAAAGTCAAGCTATTCCCATTAATATATAGTAATAAACACCAATTATTAGTGTAACTGTACACATGTCACAACATGCAAGCACAGTATCCTTGCTTTTCAAGGATACTCTGTTATCTGACTTGCTCTCCCCCCATCAGTGGCCAGGGTTGCTGCCCATCATTCTCCCAGACCAATGAAACAGATCCTCTGTGCATAAGAGACATAAAATATGAAACAAGGTTTGCAACAGATCCTATTTCATTTTTCAAATACCACACACAGGCCCTGTGTGACAAACAAGAATGCGTGAGCCATCCATCACACCAATTACATTAACGTTTACTGTCGTTTTTTCCACAGAAAGGGAGGTGGAAAGTCAGCTCAGTAACGAGATTTTTCCAAGTAGAAGCCACAATAATTCCAGGTGTTGGGGGACCTATCTTTTCTCTGGGGAATATTTGGCATTACACAGAGTAATTTCCCACAGTTTTTCTGTAGTATACGATATATCTGACTTTTTGTGTAACCAGCACAGTTTTGAAAGATCCCCCTTTGTTTTGAAGTGTCAGCAAAATTAAAAATATTTAGAATATATGACAAAGCAGTCCCAGACAAAATACTTGTTTTCCATATATTCTAAATAAAGTATAACTACTTTTCTTATTTTCTTCTCACAGTACACAAATTAAATAACAGGTGTGGGACTACCTGAAGTTACTCAGATGTTGCAACACTTTCCTCAAGCAGTGAATCTTCTGATTCTGTTTAAAATTATAATTCTCCATGTGCCTTTGATTTCATGCAAGACTGGAATAGTGCTGCCACTATGAAAATAAACTGTTTTGCTCAGCTGTGTTGGCTAATGACATAATAACATGTCTGATTAAATGAGGTCATGGATATCTCAGGAGACAATTTTATAAATCAGATATTATGACAAAATTACTGATGTAAGGCTATTTCTATGCTAGATCATTACAGATAATAGGGATCACAAGAAATTCTCAAGGATCAATATTGAACTCAAGCTGAATAACAAGCAAATCACATACAGCACGCAATTAATTTAGCTTTTTAAAAGTTCTCTTCAGGCAACTTATTTTCCACCAAGATGCTGAGAATGAAAACAGCTTGTTATAGTTTTTTGCCAATTACCCCAGACAAAATGAATCTGGCAAAAGGCTGAATTGGTATTACCCGTTGCTCTCCACAAGCATTGTGTTAAACAACTGTCCAGTTTGCTTTGCATGCATCTGTAAGTACTAATGACAATTCTGCAAGGCTGGTTTACCAGCAGTGATTAAAACCACATGTAATTGAATTAAATGAGATAATGATTCATTGTAATCCATAATCACATACAAGGACAACAATGAAAATTAAGTGTAAGTTAAAACCATGTTATTAAAAAATATTAAAAGTAGTAGAAATGAAAGAATAAAAAAGAATAAAGGAATAAAAAGTTGTGTTGAAGAATTTTCTTGTTCATTCATTAAAATAGTAATTCATGTGTTTAATATTTTGTCTCATACAAAACTCACACTATAACAGAATTATATATGTGAGCATAATTCTTGTACAAAGAAAAAAGCAAAATTAAAATCAGGTTAAGTATTTTAAAGCAAATCTCCCAAAATCATTTCAGAGTAATTCTGATAATTCTGATCTCCACTAAAACCTCTGCAACTGTGTGAAACTTCACTCTTACAGAGATTCTGCATTTATGTTGTATTTAAAAACAGCAAAATGTAGCACTGAGCACCATGATCTGCTATATACTAACTTTTGTATCATGCACAAAACCTTCCAGTATAAAAATGGCAATCTGAGAAACTTTCAAAAGTGGCTTGAGCTTGTTTTATATTTGGTTTAGGTTGATTATTTCAACAGCGACAGAGACGAGGTAATTATTCAGGTCATCAGTCCCACGAGAAGTGGTGTTTATGTGCTACAGAAATCCATCAAGCACATAAGCCCTAATATCATCTGCAGTAAATAATTTAGGCTGACCTTTTAAAGAAAGGACTGCAGCAGCTTAGTCACATGCACATTTGTATTGGGAAAATGACAAAAAAAAAAAGGAAAATTAAATAAATTTTGTTCAATGGTTGCTTGATCAAAACTCCACATGCCTGGAGGGGGAAAGGGGGGAGAGGTTAATTTTGCCAGGGAGAGTGATCAGGGAAGTACAAAAGGGTATCCAAGCGTGGATGGAGCATCAGTGTGCAAAACTCTCTGCCTGCTCTGCAGAGGAACAGAGTAGCCCAGAGCCTAATCCTGCATCCAAAATCAAGCTCAAATGGCGCTGCCCCTGCCAGTGCCTCAAAACTGAAGGCATAAAATTGCCACCTTTGCTTTGCAGAGTGATGAGCATTTGCAAATCCATTTCCCAGTATGGACTGCGCTCCACTACATAAAAACACAGTCCAGTCTGTGGACACACAGATGATGACCTATCATTTTTCTGCTCCAATTTTTGGGTATTCAGCTTCACTTATTCTGTAAACACCTCTTCAATCAGTCAGGCCACATGTCTTTAAGGAAAGGTATATGTATCATCTCTGCAGAAATCCTTACTTAATCTATTCTAATCCAAATCCCCATGATCACCTCTAAAAATAGTCCCAGGAAAGTTCATTTTACTATGCCTGCAAAAGCTTGCATTACACAACAAAGAGAACTCGTGCCACTTGTGTAATAAAGCAGACAACAGGAAAAGGTAATAAAAATAGTGGGACTTTCCTTATTTACAAACATGTACGTCATCTGAATTAGTTTCAGCATCACTGCTGATGCAGGCAGCTGGCAGAAACCTCTGAAGTAACTGCTAAGAGCCATAAGGGACTTACAAGGCAAATAAATACATGCTGAGTAGTCAGAGATATTCCAGCAGGTAGGATATATAAAAAATACGTGGCAATTCTGAGAGATGCTTATGAGATATTAACCCTTCTCTATTTTTTAAAAAATAATATCAAGATACATAATAAAAGCAAATACTTCAGTAGGAAATCTAAACCCCATGAGCTGATGGGGACCTAAGGGTTGTGCACTGTTCTATGGGAGGCTGGAACATGTGCCCAGCTCCTGCACTGCCCCACATATCCCAACACCATCCATTTGGCTGCCTTTTGACACAGCTTTTTTGACCAAAGTCTGGGGGAAAGGACAGCTGAAGAGATGATCTTCAGCCCATGGGAAGCCTGATGGGAGGAGAACAGGAGCATTACACCAAAAATAGTGATCCTTCTTTCCTCCTTGCTCCTGCAGGGAGTTCTAATCTTCCCATGAAGCAAATCCAGGTAAGACAACACCCGGGTGCTTGGGAGCCCCACACCTCATCCTGCACCCCAGGGATGCTCTGAGAGCTGTGGAGGGTGACTTCTCTCTCACACTTCTTTATCTGCTCCATTTGCTACTGCCTCTCACCCCAAATCACACCATGTCCAGGGGCCTGGAGGGCTGATGAAGCACAGAAGACATTTTTGGGCAGTACAACCTGACCAGCAGCCTGTGGTGGCCAGCACCTCATCTCCCCATCACCAGAGAAAAGGGCTGCTTTGCTCCTGGCTGTATCACATCCCCAGGATAATCACTTCCATGGCAGAAGCAGGCCAGAAGCAGAGGACACTCAAGGATTACATCTAACATTGGGAACAACCCTGCAGAAAAAATATGAGCCAAGGGATGCTGTGCTGATTGAGTGGCAGGAGGCCTGGGCTGCATTGCCAGCTGTTTTCCTCTGACTTATGCTGACACTTGATGACACTTCTTGAAAGAGCAGCAACTGGTTCTATGTTATCACGTGAAAAATCTTTTTCTGCTCTTTCCTCTGAACCTCAGCTGGGACTGAACATGTGAACAAGAACCAGCAGCAGCCACAACGAGCTTGGGCATATTTTAACACTGAGATGCTTGAGTTAGGAAATTTAATGTGATTCAATTAACACATATTTAAAAAAAATAAAAACTGCTCAGGATGTTAGCAGATATACACACTCATGCTCAATATCAATTTTGTTAAAATACTATATTATTTTTCAGTGACAGCTGGTAAAGGATTAGGAATCTACTCATCAATCTGAAGTTTCAGCAGGAAGAAGTTCTTTGGCTAGTCACAGCCAAATGACGTGCAACAAAGCAATATACAGAATCAAGAAGTTTATATGGAAAGAGAGGAAACTGTGATCATTTTCCCATAGAGTGATATTTGATGTGTGCAATCAGTCCACAATAAAGCTTTGCAATGTATGCAAGATCTCCGGTCACAGCAGAACTAAACAAGGCATAATTTTAGAGAAGGACTAAGTAAGGAAACTTTAGGGAAATACTGCTTAATACAAATAACATATCCTTCAAATGAACTGACAAACCATCTAGTGGAGCTTACCATCAATATACATAAGATAAAAGGAAGTTGTATCAGGATTCAATAACATGGCAAAACAGCCCAGAATTCTATTTTTAAGAAAGGGTTCTGTGTTCTGTTTATGAGGTGCCTGGCTTCAAAGAACAGAAAGTAGTGTGAATGGTAGGTGATGCAACACAAATTTTATCAGATTAAATTTCATATTTTATTTTATTTAGACTGTCATGTTGGGTACAATTAATAAATAGTGATGACCCCTGATAAATAATCCAGCCTTTACAAATCCTACCTTGCCTGTTTGTACTGCACATAGTAACAAGTGTTAGTACTGTCAAATGTTAGTGCTAAGATTTCATAGATTGGTGGTAGTAACACAAGATCCTTAGCAGCCAAATTTATACAATCCTCTTTGTTATGCCTGCTTTGGCACCAGTGCTAAACACAGGACATTCTGCTTTAAAAAAAAGCAAGAGGTCTGGCTTCAGAAAAGAATGTAAATGATGTACTGTGAGGGTGGTGGGGCACTGGAGCAGGCTGCCCAGAGAAGCTGTGGATGCCCCATCCCTGGCAGTGTTCAAGGCCAGGTTGGATGGGCCCTGAGCAACCTGGTCTAGTGGAAGGTGTCCCTGCCCATTGCAGAGGGGCTGAAACCAAATGATCTTTAAGGCCTCTTTGAACCCAAACCATTCTGTGATTCTGTAATTTATTTAAAGAGGTGGTACTGATATAAACCCTGAAGGCATTTCTACCACAAATCTCACGTCTTTACTTCAAGGTGCTTTGGACATTAGCAACTCAAAGCATTAACTGCAGAGGGCTGGGGAGGCAATGTGACAGACTCCTGTCAGCATCAGGGTCCCGCAACAGCAAATGGTGAGTGGATTTTAATTTCATTTCTTTTTCTTTCTGGCTTGATATGCAGCATTCACAAAGGCTTCCACTGGCTGGAAACCATTTTGTGCACAAGGATAATGTATGTCTGGGCGCTTAAATGAACAGTACCTTATTGTGCTTTGCTTGGAACAGCTGTTTCCAGCTATCGACAGATTCAAAGCAGAAAAATGCTGACTGCTTGCTCCTGAGGACACCTGAGGCTGGGATCACCCACTGCTTTGGCTATTTGCTGCACAGAGCTGCAGTGGGTGTAAGCATCACTGGAAGAAAGAGCATTTGTAATAAAGCTCAAACTGTACCTTTTGTGGATGTAATTATATGTAAAACATTTTGGAGAGTCTCTCAATTGCCAGATTACTTCAAAATCCGATGTCAAAATTGTAGCCTTCCCCTGAATTCTATCACTGAAGCATTTTGTTTACTCTATTTTCAGAAAGACAAGCCTCCTAAAAGGTAAACAAAATGATAGTCAAAGCTGGATCATCTAACAGCATAACCAAGCCTGGTGTGACCTGTATTCAGTGCACTCTCTCAACGCATAAGACCTCTGGGAACATTCAGACACAAGCTGAGATGTGAACTTCAGCTCCTGTGCCTGACAAACTCTGCTGTCAACTTCTCTCCTTGCCTTTAAATATATGTACACCTTCATACACACTTAGGATGAAAAGGAGAGTTTACATCATTTAAAAAGCATTTTGTAGGGCATTCAGAAGCCATGTGAAATGCATTGTGTGCACTGACATAACTCTGTCAAAAAGAGCTCCCTTTGGCTTTAAAGCATATGATTCAACTCCTCTCTGTGTTTAATAGATGTATTTTCCTTTTTGTTATGTTCTGTCAGATGCAGGCAGGTTGTAGTTGAGATCTGTAGCAAGAAGCTTAATAGAGTGTTTGAATGCATAAGGCTTTTTTCAGGAGACCTCTCACAAAATCTTCATAAAGATAAATTTAAACTTGACACTGAGCAAAAGATGAATGTACAACCTTTCATGCCATCAGAATCTATCACTGTATCTAATCCATCTCTTCTGTAAAGAATATTTTAAAGTCCCCAGAACATTTTCACTGTGAAAGTCTCTGAAATGACCAGTGACGAGCTTGCAAGCACCCTCTTGTGGCAGTAAGGTACTGTAGTTTTGTTTAGGAAAGACCTTCCCGAGAAGTTTCCTAAGTTTTCCTCCAACTTCTGTAAATTCATTTTGCAACTTTTCTTCTGAGTCTTTTGGTTGTGAAATCGCACCAGACCCAAACCTTGTAATGAAAGAGCCCAGGAGCAATTCTATCCATCAGTGGCTACTCTGCCACTGGGGGAAAAAACAAACCCAAAACCCCAACCAACTAAAAAACCCAAAAAACAAACAAACAAAAGCCTTAAACATGAAAGCTCTTTTTTCCTCAGAAGAAAATCAACTTGATGAAGTAAAATACCCATCAGGATGGAATCTCTTCCTTGCAGAGGCCCTATTCTCACCAAGAAGAGCAACTGTACACCCTTCTTAGGGCTCCAAAGAGGGGAACTGAGCACACACTACACACAGTGCTGTACAATGAGGTGGAACTAGATAAGTTTTAAACTCCCTTCCAACCCAACCCGCTGTATGATTCAGCAATACCACACACAATAGTGCCACCCTATTTCCTCACCCTTTGATCTAAAGGAGCTGTAAGAGCACTAGAAGCCCAGTATGCATATTGGAGTGCCACCTGACAATGAGTTTCATAATGGCATCAGTGGAAACGTAACTCCCTCATTGTATCTTCCTCCCAACTAATCCTGTGCTCCACCTCTTGAACCTCCTTGCTTCCTTTTCTCTAGCACTTCTAATAATAACCCTCCCTCTTGATCTTGGATCTTATAATAATAAGCTTATTGATCCTGAAATTGCCCGAATGGACCAGGAAAATGTGGTAAACTTTCTTCCCCAGTGGAAAAAAAGACAAGGGAAAAGGACCAGCTGCCCTTGCACAGCAGAAGGGCACATGTGTCTCAGATGAGAGTATTAGTATTTCCCCTATAGGATCCACCTTACATCCTTCTGTCTAGATGTGCTATCACATAGCAACAGCCAAAATCCTCTTTTCAAACAAGAGGATAACATGGTAACAACAACCTTGTTGCTCATGGAAATGCAAGGTTAATAATAATGTACAGAAAGAAAGGTATGTTGAAATATTACTGGTAGATATCAAAGGGATTCTCCACCTGGACCAAACATTGCTATTTTACTTCTATCAAGCAAAGATCCCACTGATGGGATCTCATTATCTTGCCTCTTCAGTTTATCATCAGCCACTGCAAGTGACAATGGTTCTTTAGATGTCAAAGTGTTCAGGTTCTTGAAAGCCCTTTTCATTATGCTTTCCACAATGAAAAAGCTTCCTTCATCTCAGTTATGCTTCTGGTTTTACCTAGACTAGTTTTCCACTGATTTATGCCCCTTCTTTTTCTTTCCCTAGGTCTATAAAAGCAAAGGATTTTTTTTTATATTTTTGGTGCATAAATATATTTTAAAAAAAAGGTGTCCTGCTTTTTATTAGAAAACAAGTGTTTTTGAGCAACAGATGCATTTGTGGTGAATGGATGGGACTGCTTTTCATGCAGAGACCTAAAGTGGATTTTTGTATGTGTGGATTAGTGTCAACTCTTGTGATCCTAAAAGGTTGCAATCCTGTAATCCTACAACTCTACAGAATGCAGCTGCTGTAGAATATCACAGATGACCATGATGGAGGCAAAAAAAAAAAGTATTTTTAAAGGTATTACTCCATTCAGGTGTGTGAAACTTGGAGGAAAGTACCACAGTTCCTGACTTCATAGGAAGTTTTTTGCTCTTTCCCACCTATGGTTTATTAGTAGCGCTCCACAAATTGCACTGAAAACTGAGTGTCCATAAAATGAGGGGGAAAAAAAAGGGAGAGGGAGAGAGAGAAAAGAGGCAGTAATAACTATTTTTTTAAACGCAATCTTGAAAAATTCAGAGTTTCTCAATACTGGAGATTTTCAGTTCTGGGTGAAAGCATTACCTTCAAACAAAGTATGCAATTTTGCAGTAATGCATGGTTCACGAGCACTGTAAATTTTATTCTCATTGTTTCCATCTTTTATAGCTGTTAGAATCACTGGTGACTGTGATCACATTTTAAATTACAGCACAACACATGACCTGTGTTTCAGTAAGACCTCTATTTTTTATGTAAATGTTCTTTGATCAAGGGCAAACAGGGTTGTGCTCTTATGACTTACACCTACAACGTTGGCTCTGTAATGTTCATGGCTGATTAGAGAGCAAGGACTCCTACAATAAAACCCATAAACCTACAATCCTGTCTATTTAAGTAATAAAGTAACTGATAGGCTGCACACAGCCACTGGAGAGGAAATCCAGCATGCCTCAGGCTTCTCATTAAGGAACAGTTCCTTCCTGAAGGTTTAGCATCACCCTGTGAAAAATACAGCTATTTTGAGAAAAGGCAGAATTACAGTTTTGAAAGATCAGAGACTAGCACTTGGCTAAGCCAAGAATGCGGCTGCTGCTGGCTTGCAAGTCCTAGTGAATAGCCTCACATTAATTTAGTGCTGTATTTAGGGAATAGGCTCATCCACCTTATTAATCTGAAAGAGGCTCAGCCTGGCGTTTTTTGTTTGAGAAAGCACACACTGTGACATAGAACCAATCTGTCCAGAAGGACATTTTTTCCTGAAAAATGGTGAATCAGTAGCTCACTGGTTTTTTATACTCAACTTTTTAAAAATCATGAATAATGTGGTTCAAAAGCAGGCTTGGGGTTTGTTGTTGGGTTTCTTTTTTTTTTTTTTTTTTTTCTTAAGTGTGCATTCCCATTTTAAGTTTCCCTTTTATTCTGTCAGTTGGCTAGATAAGGATTCACTGTAGCTGTAACAGGTAACAGGCATCAGGGTGTGACTAGACAGCTTGAGAAAGATAAAAAATCATGTTTGGAATACCCAGGTGGGACACAGTAGTATCACCATCTTATCTGTCTCAAATTAACTACAGTATTACAACTTGAGTTTAATAAGCAAATGCAGCACATGCTGGTACTGCATGTCTTTGCTTGGTGGCAAGAGCAGAGTGAGTCTTTCCTCTTCTGTAGAATCTGTGATGACCCTGTTTATCTCAGCTGAGAGTCTAGCTCCATGCAATGAAATGCAGGAAAGCATCTTCTACCTCTGTGCTTGGATCTAAAAACCTAATCTTCTAATGAATACACCCCATTCACCTAAGTAATAAAGAAACATAGGGAGTAATCGAACATTAGCATAATATTGAATCTGAAGAAGACAGAATTAAATATCTGGGGAAAAAAAGAGGGAGAAGTAATTTCACATTTATATTCAAATACATGGAATTTCTTGAGATCACTTGCCTTTGTTAAAACAGCTAAATAATTAATACAATGTATATACTTTATAAAATTGTTTCAGTCAAACAATCCAGAAACAGTTCTTCTCCTCCATAAAACTGGAGAATATTTAGATAAACTGTAAAACAGATATTTCTAAGAATGGAGTCCAGGAATTCATATAAGTGGTCTGCTTTTTAATTTAGGGACCTACACCTATGGGAGAAATGGGAGACATTTAGAACACAGCTTTCTCAACAAAAGAACAGTTTTTGCTGAAAAGAACCACGCTACAAAAAACCCAGCATGTATCAATCTGATGGAGGTTTCTCAGAGCAGTTTGCAGTGAGCTTGACTGATCTCTGTGTACCACAGCAGTTGAACTACAAGAGTCTTTGGGTATGTCAAGCCTTCGCTTGACTGCAGGGTAACATTTTTTTGATATCAGCTCACTAATGAGAGCAGTATCTGAAGACACTATGGGACCTTCAAACAATGCTGCAGGCCCTGGAGCAAAGAAAAGGTAGCTGGCTTATAGGAAATTTTCAGTGTACAGGTGGAAACTAAAACTCAGAATCACACAGAACATGCTGGGTTAGAAGGGACCCATCAAGATCATCTAGTTCAGCTCCTGGCCCTACACAGCACCATCCCCAAGAGTCATACTTGTGCCTGAGACAATTGTCCAAAAGCTTCTTGAAATTTGTCAGGCTTTGTGCTGTGACCACTGCCCTAGGGAGCCTGTTCTACTGCCCAGCCACCCTCTGGGTGAAGATCCTTTTTAATATCCAACCTAAACTTCCCCTAACTCAGCCTTAGGCCATTCTCATGGGTCTTGTCACTGGTCACCAGAGAGAAGAAATCAATGTCTGCCTCTCCTCTCACCCTCACAAGGATGCTGTACCTGCAATGACTGGTTCATTGACTTGTTCATTGAAATAGTAGAGAGGTGACTTATAAAAACAATTTTCTTCATTTTTGTGGTGCCCAACTCCAAAGCTATAGAATTTCCTAAGAGATGAGAAGGACACTTGCTTTGAAGAAGTACTGCAAAGAAGATTCCATTATTAATTGTGCAATTTTTACAATTCATAGTGATTAAGAGCATGATAGAGAAGGAAATTCTTTTACCATTAGATAAGCATGGAGTGGTTAGCAGTAAATAGGAGTAATGAGAATAAAAAGCTGGAATGAAGACCTATTTCTGTATTTTAAAGGAAGCTAGTAAATGCTGGTGTAATTAACTATTCTATTATAAATTTGGTATTCTCTTACTAGCAATATATGACAACATAAATTTTCAGCTGTGCAACATAACTGCATACGCTACACTGAAGAAAACCCACCATGTACCTACTCCATAAAGAATAACAATAGTTTTTCTAGTGTTATTCCTTGTCCATTTAGCAGTCACTCACAAGCCATACTCAAGAACAAGTCAAGCAGTTTTAGAGGAGATGGAGGCAAAACCAGAAGATTGGCTTTTCCAGATTTGATTGATAATTAAATACATTCAATCACAATTAAGATGCTAAATGGTAAATATTATGCCCAGATTTTTTTTTTTGGCACTTGCTTCCATTTCACAACTGAGTATGTGGAGCACTAGAAGCTCTCCTTCACCAGCAGACCTTTAAGGAGCATCTTTAAATCTGTCTACACATGGTCTGAGGACAGTGAATCTCAGCAGCATTAAACCTCCCAGCTCCATGCAGAGCTCCCCAGACAGCCTCAGCTTGCCAGTCTGTTTGCTTAGACAGAGCCTTCTACTAGAGCAGCTCAGCCACAGGAGCTTGTCAGGCAAACCAACAGCACAGTCTGCTGCCAAATCTTGTTCTTCTCTTGCCTTGGGCATGGACACAGGGCTCAGCAGCAACAAATGCCCTCCTTCATTACCACCAAATCTACAAAGGTGCAGTTTCTTCAGCCCTAACCTCTAGAAGCAGAGGCACTGAGAGTTACACCTTCTGTTCTTCATTTTTTTTAATTCCTCTAATATGCATTTTATCATCCAGTGCTAAATGTCTCATTTCCTAGGTCTGATTCCCACCATGTTCTTTGGCCAAAGAAATGTACAAATTATACTTTCAGGTCTGAAAAGGTGAGAGATTATATTCTAACTATGTAGACTTCAAAGCCTCTGAGCACTTTATTCCACAGAGAACATTCCACTTGCTACAGAAGGCTACCAGGCTCTGCCCAGCTGTACCAAATGAGAGCCAAAAACCCCTTCCATGACTCATTTAGAAGACAGAGGTCAGATGAGATTGTGTCAGCTGCACAAAGGCAATGCCTCATACAACAGTAAACTGAAGGACATGCTTACCTTAATGACTTCAAAGACTCTTTTACCGGTTATGATCCTTTCTATTTTTGATTCAGGTGTGTTATGTCTCCCAGCCACCCTCTTAACCTGTCCTACACAGCTGGATATTAGAAAGCACAGGGAGTAAATATCAAGGTCCTGCCTGTAATGGAAAACTAACTTATACTTTCCTTCTCTTTTTAAATTCCACGCAAAGAAAACTCATACACCCAGATTTGAAAATTGTTGATTTTACAGCGTTTTACTTTCTGTATATCTTCATCCATATTACATTTTCATGGCATGAATAACCTCATCAATATGTGCCTTTCTGCATCATAGACCTCTGGCCTAAATATTTGCTCTAGGAGAAATACCCCATATTAACTTAGACTTAAGATCTTTTCAGAGACTATATAATCAATTTCCTAAGTAATTCCTGATTTCCCCTTTCACTACTGCTAAAATTTTCATCACTCTTTCAAAATGCCTTGATCTGGAGGTTGGCTGTGAAGTTGTCAGTTTCCACTGGCTTTTACTTCTAGTTCAATAGGAATTAGGGTCACTTAGGTTTGTGTAGAAAAGCTGCAGAGTAGTAAAAGCAACAGGAAGGTTTGCTAAGATCTTCCTTTACTCACATCAATGAGAAAGGCAAATTTTTATGGAAAAGAAAAGAAAAGAAAAGAAAAGAAAAGAAAAGAAAAGAAAAGAAAAGAAAAGAAAAGAAAAGAAAAGAAAAGAAAAGAAAAGAAAAGAAAAGAAAAGAAAAGAAAAGAAATCAAAAAAAAAAAGGAATTAATATGGTCTCCTTCCAATTAACAGTTCATCTTTCTTATTTCAGAAGATACTGTTTGGGTTTTGTTTTCTTTCCTCTTATTTGAGGAGTAGAAGCTGACCTGCTTAGAGGGTTTACAGTTACTAACTAAATACTAAATACTGCAATTTCTAATCTCAGATTTTCTGAGAATTCTATATTTCTATTAGCTAAAGAGACCACAAAGTAGCAGTGGAAGAATGGTAAAACTTATATTTTTCTCCCTCAGTATTCAGGCACTTAGAAGCAGTAGCAGAATAGTTTTGAATGTTTTTCTCAGTGTTTGAAGTTATTTTTCTATTTCTCTGACTCAAAATGAGAGAATGCTACTTGGTAATATGGAAATCTTTTAAAGACCAGATCTGGTCTTTTCCTTTCTACCTGAAAATTATGAGCAGACTGTTTTCTGCTACCTTCAGAGTCTGAATCCTGCAAACTATCTCTAGAAAGAAACAAACAGTAGTACATATCCAAAATGAAAGCTAGTTGCAATTACCTGATTCTAACTAACATTGGTATCAAAACCCTATAGCAAAAAATCACCTTCTTCCCCTTAGCATTTGTAAATCTCCCACTGGATTTTTTAATTTACTCTAGAATTTCTGTAAATAACATGGTTATACTAATTGATATTGCTTTGTAGCAATAATCCTGAAAGCTCAGCCAATACAGGTAGACTTCAAAATCATGTATTTTGGAATATTACTGGTTGCAGTACCACCAGTAATGAGGTAGAATCATTCCAGATGCACTCCCCAAGGACCTTAAAATCTGAAAGGAAATAGCAGGATACAGGTCTGGGAAGAGAAGCAAGTTTGTGAAAGCAATGCTGACAATATTTGAATGTCTTTGTAAGGGTTTGCTTCACATGAAAAATGCTCACTTGCCCTTTCCTCTGTGACTGATAAGCTGCCAAAATGTACGGGCTTTGCTCTAGTTCTTAGTTCCTTTACGAAACACACTAACAATTTAGTAATAAATCACAACTGATGAAGTCACTGTACTAGAAATAGAAATTACATGAGAAAGAGGAAAATACAGTATTTTTAGGCAAGTACTCAAAATCTAAACAGGGTAACTAAGCACTATTTTAAAAACCTCCTCCCCAGAGGAATGGGTTTTGCGGACGGCAGGGAGTAAACAGAAAAAAATGGGCCAGTACACACATTAAACTCACAACTGCAATTACAGTTACTATTTTACAGAAAAACCAGCACTGATTTTTCTTTAAATTTATCAAAACAATTAATTTATTTTTATAAATTCTCAAAGCATGAATTTGGCTATATTTGACCTAAATTTTCAAGCTCTGCAGACCAACAGATAAATGGCAGTAGGCTAGCTCAGCAAGGATATTCATTACAAGATTGTAAACTGTGCTCCTCTGCACACCCAGATTGTGAAGTGTTCAAACAGAATGTCTGTGTTTCCCTCTAAGCAGTCCAGCCTGAAGCCACCAGCCCTCAGCTAACTCTGCTGGGGACATGTACTTCAGTAATACATGCACAGCAGGTAAACAAAGTGGGCTTTGCACATGACTAGTTAGTATCTGTGAATGTGGCCTTGCGTAAGGCAGGGTGTGATCCCCTGCTCCAGCAGGCAGCAGCTGGGACCTGAGCTGGAAGCCACAGGGCAAGAGTGTCCCTGCAGGTTCAGTGCCTGTGCCCTGAGCACCCTGCTCCTGCTCCTGCACTGCCGTGGCCTGCCCTGTAGTCACTCTTTCTTTCCACTGACACTAAAAGAACCCCTGTAATTTGTAAAACCCTTCTTCTCTGTGATATCTTCACCCATATCACACATATTTATGACATTTAGTCGGCAGTGTTGATCTATTTCTCCCCATGGTTACATCTGCGTATCCACTGCAGGAGGGAGTTCCTACTGATCTAGCATCAGGTACTGAGCTCCAAAGAGAGATCACAGCACTTTTTGCTGAGACCTGATAGCTGGGGGGGGGGGGGTGTCATAATTTTAACAACAGCAGAAAAGAGAGTGATGGACCTGAGATATGAGAAGCACTGGGAAACACCATTATCTTACTTGAAACCTCCAGGTTAGGCTTTTTTCCCTCATTTGACTTCAGATCCTAAGAGGATGGTAAATGCATTTGTGATCTGTGAACGTTGCCACAGATGTATACCTGAGTACCTCAGCTCTGCCTGCACCCATCTGTGAATGGAGCCTCCGCTCATAAATCAGCTGTGCTGACTGTAATAAGCATAAACTAGGTCAAGCTAAAAATGCCCACAGAAAGAAAAAAAATGGGAATAGCAAGTAAAAGACATTTCGTAATCTCTTCCCTTAAAAGAAAATAATTTGGGCAATTAATTTTAAGAGAAAGGTTGACATTTTTTCACCATCTTTTTTTTTTTTTTTTTTTTTTTTTTTTTTTTTTGTTCTGGGCTGCTGATACCAGAATCATAGAATCAATAAGGATGGAATAGATCTCCAAGATCATCAAATCCAGCCTTCAATGGAATGCCACCCTGTTCCCCAAGCCACACTGTGAAGTGTCACAGTGCCACATCTACTCATTATTCAACATTTCCAGGCATGGTGACTACACCGCTTCCCTGAACAACCTGTTCCAACACTTAATCACAGAATGACACAGAAACACACAGAATAAGCTGAGTTAGAAGGGACCCACCAGGATCATCAAGTCCAACTCCTGGGCCTAGGCAAGTCACCCCAAGAATCACATCGTGTGCCTGAGACAATTGTCCAAATGCTTCTTGAACACTTTAAGACTTGTTGCTGTGACCACTGCCCTGGGAGCCTGTTCCAGTGCTCAACCACCCTCTGAGTGAAAAACCCCTTTCTAATACCCAACCTAAACCTCCCCTAACTCAGCTTCAGGCCATTCTCTGGGTGCTGTCCCTAGTCACCACAGAGCAGAGTTCACTGCCTGCCTCTCCTCTTTCTCTCACAAAGAAGTTGCAATGAGGTCTCCCCTCAGTCTCCCCTTCTCCAGGCTGAAAAAGCGAAGTGACTTCTGCAGCTCCTCACACAGATTCCCCTTTAAACCACTGTTTTGGTGAAGAAATTTTTTTTAGTACTGAACCTGAACTTCCCCTGACACAACCTGAGGTCATTTCCCCTTGTCCTATCACTTGGTATTTGGGAGAAAGATGAACCCCACCCTACCACAATCTCCTTTCAGGTGCTTTAGAAACTTAGTGCTTCTAAAATGTTTAACTTGAGTATTCAATATTTCAACATCTGCTTCACGTATCCACATACATGTAAAGGATCTCACACACTTCATGGGAACTTTTATGAAGATAAGTATTGTAAATGTACTGAGACATCTGACTTCAATAAACACACTACTTTAATTCAAGTAAGGAACTAAAAAGATTAGCATGTACCAAGTACTCAGCTCCAGTTCCTATTCCACAGGCAGTTCTGCTCATGGGTATCTTCACACTTGGAGCATCTTTGTTGCAACCTCACAAGACAAAGAATTTTCTGGACTGTAAAATTCCAGCAGACCATAAAATTCAGCATCAGTGTAGTAAAACAAAAGAAAGCACAGCCATAAACAGGTGACAAGGAAGGTTCAATCCCACCCCACATAAATGACAGTAGGACTCAGCACAGCTTGGCCTCTGACCCATTGACTAGTGATGGCAGCAGGTTAATGGGGGATCCCAAAACCACCTGAGCCCAATGACACAGCCATTGCTTGCAGGCTGTGGGACAGTCTCTGCCTGGGAGATTGCACCTGTCCCTGGGGTACAAGAAAGAGGCTTTCACTCTGTTTCCAGAGACCTTGAAATTAAGTGGTTTTTTTCCCTGTCAGGCAAGAATGGTTTCACTCCCCCCTCGAACCACTGGCCAGGCTGTTCCTCCAGGAACCCTGTGTGTTTTATTCCAGGCTGGCAGCTCAGCATGGGGAGCTCTGCTGAAGCAGTGTGGCAGAGCAGTGTCTCTGATATGGTCATGCTGTCCAGTTTTCCCTGCAGACAGGACTCGCCTAACACAGCACTGAGCCTGCAAAGTGCCTGTAGGACAGCAGGGAAAACAACCTTTTTCTTCCCAGACACAGGTTTCCTCTGGCTGGCATTGTTCCATGCTTCCAGGCATTTACTGCATAGTACAGCTTGTTTCAGTGTAACCAGAAAACTCCTCTACTATGTTTATATTTTTACTAACTCAGAATAGCTCTTATTTCCTTAGTGT
This sequence comes from Motacilla alba alba, assembly GCF_015832195.1. Taxonomy (NCBI): domain Eukaryota; kingdom Metazoa; phylum Chordata; class Aves; order Passeriformes; family Motacillidae; genus Motacilla; species Motacilla alba. The sequence goes on from NC_052017.1 coordinate 80,196,652, forward strand.
TTGAAGTCTAAACACTTATATTTCATTAGTATTTGTGGTATTTCACTAATACTTGTGGTATTTCATTTTGCAGAAACCGGCCAAGACATGTTATCCTACCTTCTTTGTGTAACAAGTTATTGCAACTTCATTCTTTTTATAGAAAATCTGTAGAAAGCTCTGTAGAAAGAAAAGTATTTTAAATTAACTCCTTTGTGGAGCTGAGCTTTGACTCTGTCTTCTCTTGGATCCTTTATCAAACTCATATGATACTTGCAGATACACAGAAGTACCACACCACCTTTCAAAGAAAGTCTTCCTTTTCCTTTCATCCACACTTAAAGACACTTTTATGAATACATGGATACCCTTCCTGTGTCTCTCAATCAAATGCTAAACAGTTGAGCTGAGCCTTCTTACTATTAGCTCCAAATAGCAAGATATCTAGGTTTTGTAAAGAAGAAAAAAAAAGAAGACAAATACTGCCTGAAAGGCTCTTTTCATGAACAGATTGAATATGTCTTATTATCTGCTACTTTTGAACTTCAGAAAACTAATAACAATGGATTCTGCATAAGCTTCCCTCCTACAGTAACAGAAACAAAACTTCAAAACTCCTCCATGAGCCCAGTTCTGAGCTCTGGTGGCTGCTGGCAGCATCTCTTGTTGCCAGCAGTTGGTCTGTCCACACACAAGCTGTCCCAAAGAAGAGGCCTCATGTACTGAGAGGCAAAAGACAAAAAAAAAAAAAAATCCCAACCCTCATATGTGAGAGGATATTACAGGATCAGGCTCAGAACAACATACATCCGAAACGTGTGAACCAACAAAAGCCCAACCGTGAGTCATTCCCATATTGCATCATCTTGCTTTCAAATTGCTCCCCATGGAATTTAACAGACATGATAGAAAATAATAGAATTGAAAAATGGGAACTATTTCCACATAGTGGGTTTTTCCCACAGTGGATACAATTTGAATTGCTAATTCACTGCCAGATGTGCAACCACAGACACTGCAACAACAATCCTCTTCCTACAGTATTTGATTGTTTCTTATTGTGACTCACTGAGTATGTTAGAGGATTACATCTAGCCCAAGTTGGAGGGTTTCCATTTTTGTATTTAATTAAAGAACAGTCAGAAACAGGTAAATTCAAACCAATGTGGCATAATATTTAAAATCATTTAGAAAGGTAACCTTCTGAGAGAAACTTTATTTATGAAAACATTAAAGGAGAACTCCTGTCTCAAATGAGGCCTGTGGGAATTCTTCCTTGCTTTCACATTCTCCAGGGATTTTCTATTCTATTTTTTAAAAACCTACTGGCAGTTTTTAGCAACTCTACCATTAGTTTTTAGTACAATTCTACCTCAGTCCCAAAAGATTAACCTAATCCCACAGTATAATGACAGATAATAAAGAAAGAACATGCAGGAAAATTCTTAGCAGGCAATATAGCACTTACATAAATTGCTAAACCCTTCCCCCCAACCTCAGCCAAAACAGAAAACCTTGTCCAAAATAAGTACAAGCACTGGAAAAGGTATGGAAATTAATGACCAGAATTCCAGTTTGGGAAAAACTGCAGCATCTTATGATCTATGTTATCCTACTTGAAAGCTATCTTACTGTATCTGAAATAAGCATAAAGTATGTGCAAACAGGTATTTTACCAATTTTAATAACAGCATAGTTAATGATTTCCAAAACCGTAACATAACAAATTATGCTAGTTTGGGTGTTTGAACTCAAAAGCCTAAAAGCCAATAATGAATTAGGAGAACAGACTGGGATTCAGGGAAATTGCAGGCCAAGTGCTGGCTGTGTCCAAACCAGAGATGCTAACCCTGCACAGGATAGATGTGATCTGAGCTGCAGAGGTGCTCTCATGCCAGAGATGGTTTCTTTTAGCAATGCACACACACTCCCATGCTCATCTAGCTGTATTTTTTATAAGTAAAAGCCTGCTTACACTTTTCAAGTCTCACTTTATTTCAAAATTAACAATGAATTTTAGTTGGTGACCATGCATCACTTCTCTTTAGAGGAAGAAAAATGTGTTTTAATGTAATGCAATTTTACATAAATTTGATGTACATTCGGCTCCTCTGGTGGGAAGCAACCAACACCAGTAAAGTCATACAAGAGTTACTACTAATTCTCCTCTGTGAAGTTGAAGTACTACCAACATACAGAAGTATTACAGTAAAACACCTGATTTTTGTTGGTCTCTGTCACACAGTGACATTTTCCAAAATGTATAATGGAGCTTTGGGGGTTTTATCTTTCTGTCTATTTCTTCTTGAATAGTAGATCCAATTAGATGTTTTGATTGCTTGTAGTACTCCTTGTTCAACTTTTTTTATTTTCAACTTATTGTATAAACTTACAGTTTATATTTCCAAGCAAAAACACTAGAGTGTGTGACTAAAATTGAGATGATGGCAACAGTTTCTGTGCCACACACAAAAGTGAACATGATTGCCTCTTTCAAAACCCTTTTGGAAATGTCCCCTGAAACCCAGCAACAAGTCAGACTGAGTGAAAGACTGCCAAGTCTCACACCTCTGAAAAGGAAACTCCCTGATGAGGGGCTGACATCACTGTCCCTGCCTTTCCATCTGTCGACACTAACTCGGGAGCCTCCAAGAGCCACAGCCCAGATCACCGCTTCCAGCACCAGCAGGGCCAAAGGACATAAGAGTTAAGCCCTTGATGTCATTGAAAGATGTGGCACTGGAGACCTGCTGTCCACCACAGCTGGCACCTGAACTCACCACTCCTGTGGTACTTCTCAGCAAGCAGCTTTGAACCTGGTGTCTGAGACAGGAACATTTTTTATTTCTTCCTCAGAGCCCTTGCCTTGAGAACTAAAGCCTTCATAAAACGAGGTACCGGCACTTAGCTTGAAGCTGAAGAATTTGGGAATATTGGGGCTTTTGGACCACTTCCTTTCCCAGCAAACTTGAAGTCCAGTACCTCCTATAAGCTACTGAAACTCAACAGGAACCCATTTTTTCAGAGCAATCAGATGTTTTGTAGCAGTGCTCTCTGCTTCAACTTCCTATGATTCCTCAATAAACTTTCCCTGAGGAATCTTTGGAAGCTTTACAAAAGGAAATTAGTGCCAATATTCCTTCTTCAGCAATTCCTCCATGAGAACATAAATTTGAATTTCCTAATGGCTTGAAGGCATTAGCAGTGTAACTTTATGCACCGTGAAATAAAACTCTACTATTCTCCTAGGAAAAGGCATTAAAACATCCCAAAGTCCCACGCGGTATGGACATGTTATGCTAAAAACACGTTATATGTCTGTCATAATTACTGATGAAAGCTGTCCAGGACAACCAGTCTTGTTAAGCTATCATGGGATTTTAAATGCAGCTGTATTTTTAAATATCTGCAGTCAGCTTGTGCTCAGATGGGTAACCAGGATCATCCCTGCATCTCTGAGGATCCCTGCAAGCCACACACTTGATTTAAGACACTAACATGAAATGTTGCTTAAAGCAGAACAGAAGATTGATGTGACCTTTACTCCTGTACTACTGTCAGACTAAAAACACCCCTCCTGTTCCATCCACTTCACATTAAGCAATTTGTCAAAATTCTTCAAGGAAGCTACTCTTCATCTGGTTTCTCTAGAAGTTGAAACCATCACTTGAAACTAGATTAAACTAGTACAACTTTCTCATCTGGACTTCAAATATGTATTTGTCCATTCCAGTAGGACCTCCATCTATCAGCTAATGCTGCTTTTGACACAAAGTACAAATTATGTCATATTACCTGTCAGCTCCATGGAGGACACAGCCTGCTCTGGCCATGCATTTCCAGCAGTACACTAAAAACCTGCATTGCCATTCTTTATGCCTACACACCCTCATGGTCTTTATTAACTGTTCTCTTTAATCTATAGAAATTATGTTCTGTGCACATACTTTTTCTCCAGTAAAGTTATTTTAAAGGATATCTTTTTGTGCCAGGTTTCCATAGGCATTAGTCACCTAACACTGCAGATGAATACAGACAAGCGCAGGCAGACAGCTAACCTGCCCACGCTCTTCTGATAATGCCTCTCAGTGCCTACCTGTATCAGTCTGGTTCATGCTCTGGTTAGCTCACGAAATTCCCGTTTAGCCAGCTCACTTCATATTTTCCATGCTTTATCTATTCCTCTCTGATGGCCAACCTTGAGGTATAATTACTGTATTTGAAGAATTTCCCCTTTTTGACATCTATAATTCTTTACTTTGCTCATTTCCTTTTTAAGAACAAACATGTATTTCCAGGGATATTTTTTACTGTATTTGAGGATTTCTGTACTTTTTAAAGGATTTAAATTATATTACTTTTGTTGTCTTTTTAAAAGTACTTTCACTCCATAAAATTCCATTTCATGGTTTAGTGTCATGATGTTAAGTTTCAATACAATTGTTTGCATGAGAATGCTCTGTATAAGATAATATGAAGGAACTGAAGCTATGAAAATAACAATGAGCTGTCTATGAAAAAATATTCTGAGCACTGTAGGAGATGATGTTCTTAAAATCCTTTGTCTGACGTGGGTTAACTTGGGTTAGCTATGCGCCATGAAAACTAAAAAGCAACATGTGACGGGGGAACTTCATCCCTTACTAGAAAATATTAGATTGATTCTTTTTTTTTTTTCAAGTTAATGTTCTGAAGATTAAAAAAAAAACCAAAAAAACCCAACGAGTTAATGGAGTGTTACACAAGCTCTGGCACTTACTGTGATACATGACTTTTTAGAAAAGCATCATCCAACACAAAGTGCCCTCACCCAGAAAGTGGGAATCGAACCACTGGCTCCCTGTCCTTCACAATTGCAATTTCAGAAGCCCATCCCTTTGGCAAGGACAAATTCAGGTGTCAGCTCCATGGAGGATTCACTGTGCATTGCTCTGTGAAAAATTCTGAAGGGTAATGCTCCCTAAACTGGGTGAGTTTCCTGAAGCAGTTTCACTGTGGCAGTACAGAGCCTGAGGAGCAGACTGCACCACTGGGATAGGAGAACAACATGACAGGTCTGATGCCTCGGATACTGTCATGGATCCAGTGAGGAAACCAGGTGAGTGATGCCATTCCAAAACATCCACTCAGTGTGCAGTGCACAAACAAGCCTAGGATGCATTCAGAGAAACATTCCCACAGTTATGTCCATAGCTGTCTATGGGACTGGACAAAAGACTCATTAAGCAATGACCAAAAAAAAAAAAAGCTAACGTGGGCTATACCACATGTAAGATCAGCCCAAAACCTTTCTGTGGATCAGCTGCAGTGATTATTTTCAATCTGGCAAGGGAACATTCTTTGCCTTCTTTTCTCTCTCCCCCATCTCCCTTAATGCTTTCTCTATTGTCATGGCAAATTTCTAAATTTGCTTGTATTCTGCAGTTAGGTAACACCAGATTTTGAAACTCTGTCTTTCTAAGTATATATATATATAACCCTGGTCACCAGGCAAAATTTGATATTAAGTGATGCTAAAATGATGAGATAAATGTATCTGAAATTCTAGAAATTTGGCAAGTGAGGGAGGAGAACCAGTCCCCATGTGGTAAGGCAAAAAGTAGCACCATTAGCCAGGTGACACTAAGGTCTCAATCAGGTCAGGAAATTTCACTACAGCCATGATTTTATTTTCCCTTGTCTATTTTCAAATCCCTCTTTACAGTTAGGATAAACAAACAAACACTGAAGCAAACACTGAAGCGTGAGAGGTCACCCTGCTTGATGCACAATTAGTATATTATATGCTGTCATAGTTATTTTCCAAATATTTCAGTGTTAGTTTGGGCAAGGAGAGGAAATGAGCAGTACCAATCCAGTGTTTCAGAATTCTGTGGACAGACAGCAGTGCAAGAGAAGATGAGGGGATCAGCCATTTGGGGATCCTCTGCAGTCAATGATATATAAACTGGTTTTGTCTTGACAGTAATGAAAACAAGACAGGTAGGGTACAGATCTTCAGGCTACATGTGGTGAATAATAAATCTGATGTTGTGGAGTCTGGTTTACTGCAGGAAGGTGAATTTAATGAAAACTTGTGCCTGGCAGGAGGTTCTGCAGCTCACAAACAGACTATAGGGAAAATACGTTTCTGGAGAAATGACACAAAAAGGCACTATCCAAGCTTGGCAAATGTACTCTAAAGAGACAGTTGATGTATTTTGGCACAAAGGGTGAAGGAAAATAAGTAAGGGTACCTCTGGATTCTAGCATTTCCCGGAGAATTGCTTCCATATCTTAAATTTACACACTTACACTTCAGGAACAAGGTAAAACAAATTAAAAACAAAGCAGGCTCACTGTGCCCAGTTTAGGGCATTTGGAATTTTTTCATGTTACATTTTGTGAGCTGATTTTATTTACTTTCAGAATCAAAATATAGTCTTGTCTTACTACAGTATCTTGTTACTTGTTTTGTCTGTTTTGAAGAAAACTTGATTTTGAAATTGTGAAAATGCAACAGTACTGTACCTACATACCTGAGGTTATCAGATCAGGATGGTGAAAATATGATGGACAGTCCTCCCATTTACCACCCCACTTCTCAAAAAGCAAGTTATTCTTCATTCTCTGCCCGGTCTCATGGAAAAGAAATTAAAACTTCGAAGAAACAAAAGTCTAGCTTATTTGTTCACAGTGTGGGGGAAAAAAAAAAAAAGAAAAAATATTTTAAAAGATAGGTAAAAAAAAAATTTTAAATAGGAAAAAAATAGAGCTTTCCAACAAATGCATACAAGACAACACTGTAGACAAACATTATCCTGGCAAATGAAGATGCTGAAAGCCAACAGTAGTTTTAGTTTCAGCAACTAAAAACCTTCATGAGAACAATAGGTATGTGTAACTTTTTCTTTTACTTTGTGGCAGCAAACTTGTCTTGTTCATGGATAACATCCAATGATTTATAATGAAATTCAATTGCCAAAAAAAAATCCACAGAAAGAGCTATAAAAGGCCTGTGTGAAACTTCCATTTGTTAGGTAAAGTTCTCTGAAAAAGGTGGTTTTCCTTTGCAAAATAATGAGAATTTGCCTCGATATCCCTGAGCAGGAGTCACACCTGAAGTTTCCGCTTCCTACTCAAAAGATTTCTCCTGCCCCATTCCCATCTGTCAGGAAAAGACCGAGTGTCCTGCTCTGTACTGCTGGGATTGGGGCTCTTCTGTGAGGAAGGCAGAGAGAAAGTGAACTCATGTCTACCATGAGTTCCAGTAGCTTCACAAGTTGCTGAATTCCACAATGTTCTACTTTGTATTCATAAAAAAATGAAGAAAACAGAATTTTATGCCAATTTTAAATTTCATGCCAAATCAAATATTTGCCTAAGTAGATGTCCTTTTGTTTTGTTGGTTTTGGGGGTTTTACAGTATGAACAAAGAAAATAAACTTTCTGATTCAAACTAAAATTTTGTCTCTTTTCTCTGAAGCTGAAGAGATAAAGAACAACTTGCTTTTTGGGAAGAGGATGGTGAAGGGAATGCTGTCTAAAGAGGTGAATCCACTGTTTTCACAACCCTGATCTGATCACCTTTGCCAGAAGAGCAGCTGCAGGATGAGGGCTGATGTTTGTGCTGAATTTTGCCATTCCTGTTGATTGAGGTCGGCAGGACCCCGGCCCTGAGAGGGAGAGTTCCTGCAGCTCTTGCCCTCTGTTGGGCAGGAGGGCCACCTTTTCAGAAGGGACAGCTCTGGGGCACTTGGCCCTTAATGTCATATGTATGGGGGGCCAAACCTCCCACATCATCACACTTGAGACATGCTGAATCAATGGACCTCAGCAGAGGCTGGAGCCCAAACCCCACACAGTGTCAGGGCTGGGGTTGGGCTCCAGCCCAGGCACAGAACTTATATATGGGGTAGGTGTTATCTGCAGGATATTCAAAATATCCTGTAATGTACAACTGAATCTCACATGTTACCAGCTAAAGTATAACCACATCATATCCTGGCCTGGACAGGAGAGTTGATGTAAATTATTTCTGTCCTGTGTTGCTCATTCCCACCCTCACACCATAGGTTGCTTCTCCCTCAGATGTGTTAATACGACCTTTTGTCTTTTTAAGAAATTTACAATAAGTCTGATCACAAAAATCTGTATTAAAGTCAATCCTTTGGAGAAGAAGTAAAGATATTTTTAGGAAAAATCCTAGAAGCACATATATCTAAGCCACAAGAAAAGCCCCTCTCCAGACAGAACCAAACACAAATCTCGGCATTCTTTTCGACACAAAGACAACTTATGTTGTCAGAATGTGCAAGTTACTTGCCCAATTAAAATAATACAAGTTTCCTTTCAAAACACTGCTGTCATGGATTAGTCACAGAATTGTTTTTGCAGATTGTTTATGCAAAATAACTTCTTAGGTTTAAAACAAACTGTAGCAATATTGGTAATCTTCAATACCACTATTCAAATGTCCCAGTAACGCATTCACTAGAAAATCTTTCCCAAGTTTTCACCTTCGGATTTAGAGAAGTACACTTCTGTTTCTGCAATGAACTTAGTAACAGGAAAAAGCAGAGCTGCAAAACTTGTAGTGATACAAACCCCAAAACCAGATTATCAGCAACAAAATAAACACAAGGAGAACTCTGAAAAATGCTGATTTTAACACAGGAATACCCTGAACCCTGCTTGGCAGCCTAGGAACCAGGAACAAGCTTACATTTTTGGAGGAGCTAAAGGAAAAATTTAGAAGAAAAAAAAATTACCAGCAGTTCAACATTTCAAGGTGAATATCATAAAGGACTGCAGGGGATGAACAGCCCAGACAAGAGGAAGGTTTTTGGATGCTGAACACAACCGTTACTAGCAATGCCCCTCTCGGTCCGCAATAAACAGAGGGAAAACAAGACTCAATTCAAAACTGATGGCGGGAAAACCAGAATCTCGACCTCTGTCTCATCCCATAAACCTGACCCTTCCTTAGCCAAAGGTGGAAACTCAGGGCTGGCAAGGCGTAGCGTCACACCAGCAGCTCCTCGCTGCCTGGGGTCCCGTCCCCCACGGGGCTGCAGAGCAGCATCCCAGGAAGCGGGAGGGGCGTCACTCGGCTCCCGCACGGCTGCTGCCCCCGGCTCCGCTCCGCGCTGGGGAGGAGGCGGCGGCAGCCGAGCCTCTGTGCCCCGGGCGGGCTGCCCGGGCTGCCGGGGCGGCGGGGGCGCGGCGCGGGATGCTCACCCTGCGGTTGCGGTCGGCCTCCCGCACCTCCTCTTCCTGGGGGCCTTGGCGGATGAGCGCCTTCAGCACGATGCTGTTGTTGGTGCAGCAGGCTCGGAAGAGGCTGAGCGCCTCGGGGCTGTCGCGCTCGTCCCCTTCCAGGGACCAGAGGTCCTCGTCGTCGTCGTCCAGCCCCCTAGGAGGGTAGAAGGAGTCGTCTGAGGCGATGCTGCAGGTGTCGGGCAGCTCGGAGAAGTCCTCGTACTCCTCGCAGTCCTCCTCCTCCACCTCCTTCTCCTCTTCCTCCTCTTCGTCCGGCTCCTCGGCGGCAGCCTCCGCCGCCCCCTGCTCGGGGCTGCTCTCCGCCTCAGCGCCGGGCATCTCCTTAGCGGCGGCGGGCGCGGGGCAGACCCGCTCCCCGGGCAGCTGCTCGCCGTGCCCGGACAGCAGCACCATGCCGGCCGCGGGGCGCGGGGGCCGCGCTGGGCCCCGCGGGGCGCTCAGGGCGCCCGGCAGCCGCGGCTCTGCCTCGCCGGGCTCGGGTGCCGCTGCCCCCTCACGCAAGTGTCAGCCCCCTCCCGCGGGTGGCCCCGCGGCAGCCCGGCCGCCCCCCGGGCCGGGGCATGCCGCCGCCTGCGGGGGAGGGTCCGCGGGGGCCGGTCACTGCCGCCCGCCCGGCCCGGGGGAGCTGCCGCCGCCGCGGGGAGCGGGGAGAGGCTGCGGGCGGGCAGGGCGGCTCTGGGGAGCGCAGGCAGTTGTCAAACTCCCGGCCCGTAATCCGCTCAGCATCGCTGTGAGGAGATTGGGGCTGGGGTTTAGCGACGGGGCGCGGTGCCGGGGCGGTGTGCGGGGGGAGCGGGCGGCTGCCGAGGCTGCTCCCTGCGGGCACCGAGCTGCAGGTGCGGGACAGCAGCACCCTGAGCCCCCCTCCCCGGTTCGGAGGGGCCCGCGGCGAGCCCGCCCGCGGGGGCAGAGGCAGGAGCGGCCACCGCGGGAGCGGCCCCGGCTGCCGCTGCTCCTTCAGCACCAACTGCGTGGTCCCGAGAGCCGCGACTGCGGCGATGTACGCAAAACTTTTCAGGAATACAACCGGCCTGTGCGGAATTCGTCTTTCGAAATAAGCACTGAAACTAAGGGGAATGACTGCACGGAATTTCCGTGCTTCAAAACAGAGCTGTAAAAGAAAGTAATTCATTAAATCAGCCCTGACGCTTTACCAGCTGCAGAGATAGCAGGCAAGTACTTTTTATGGAAGGCATTTGGAGATTATGTTGAGAGGAATAATGCATATATAAATTGAGTTCCTGCTTTGTCACAGTTCCTCTAAAATCTCTTTTCCCTTTCAAATGCCAGGGATTAGCACTGTTCTCTGGCAAGGAATCAGTGGGGAGAAGTCCTTTGGCCTACAAAATAGGATATTTGCTTTTTCAACAGCTTTTTGAAGTGAATCTCATATATTTGACATCCTTCAGCAACTGAATGTCCAAGGTCCAAGTCCCTGTCTGTCTGATGGGAGAGAAAGGAGGTGGTATTTCTGCACAAGGTGAGGCAGACTATGAGCCACATTTCTTACACTACAAGAACATTGGAAGGAAAAGTAAAATGTAGCTGTGAGTTAAGGGGCCCCAAATGTAGGTGTTTACAGTCTTACAAGAAATCATTGTGTAAACCAGACATGATGGGTGATATAAAGCCCAGCAGCTTCTTGCTGAATCCTAACTGGCAGGGTTATCCCAGTGCCCAGCAGGAGGATATCTGTAAGCAGAATTAGTATTAAATAGTTCCCTGATTGGCTGCTTCTGCAAAGGAGCTAAACTGGAAAAGAAGGAGATTAAACTATCCCCTCACCTCCAGACACCTCTGAGATCATAGCTGGTGTAGATTACCAGTTTGCTCATGCTGCCTGTCTCCCGTTATTTGCTTGGGTAAAGACAGGCCCCTTCTCCACTGCTGCTGGGTATGTCTGTGCCCAAATCAAACACTTCTGAGCCATCTTTAGCTGCAGAATGACAGTGCTGTAGCATTCACTTTCTAAACTTATTGCCTATCCATTTGTTATGTACTTGCATTCACAGAGTTTAAGGGCTCCATTCATTCAACTTCTTGTTTTATTCTCAGTAAGTGCGGCCAATGAGCTGCTTAACAGACTGCTACCTCTTACAATAGCACTTGTATTTTGAGAAAATTTCATTTTTGCCTGAGATCCTGCAGCTGGTACATTTGAATTTTCTCATCCTGAACTCATCAGAAAAGCCCAGAAAGACTCTTGGCTTCAAATAGCAGAAAAAAGCCCCAAAATAATTCTACTACAGAGGAACAAAGGGATTTTTTAATGAAGATTCAGGTCATCTGTAAGAATTCATTAATCAATTATACTTGCTTTGTTTCCTTCTTATAAAATCAATTCAGAAGAATAGATATTTACCACATTACCTGACTGTTTTTAAAAATGTTACGAGGAATTTGTTAGCAAAGAGGCAGGGACCAGTAACTTTGAATATAAAGAAAACCAAAGCCAAGAAAAAAAAACAAAACCAAAAAAACAACAACAACAGTAACAAAAAAAAAACACCTTGAAAAATCTTAATGCTAACCAGAGGGAAAACAGGAAAAAAAAGAGTTTGACTTTGGAAAGTCATCCTTTTTTTTTCTCTGTGTGTTCAGTTTACCTTATCAGCTTATTAATAGAGGAGAAATGAATCAGTTTTCTCACAGCTGTAATTCTGCAGGGACCTTAGAGATGAAAACTGTTTTCTCTTACCTCAGTCTGTCACTTTCATCTCTTCTCTCAAAGAACAGTGCTATACTGCTTAAGCTTTCAAAGCAAGGTGTCAGGCTGGAACATGGCAGACATGGTGTTTCTCCTTGAATTTTTCACTTTTACAACTGGTATTGAGGCTGTATTTCAAATTATTTAACCTGCATGCATCTTGACAAACAAGCTGGTGCAGCTAATTGGGCATAATCTGTTACTTGACTCCTTAAGATGCTGATGCAGCCATTTGCCTTGCCACACACAGGTGCCCACCAAGGCTGCTCTGCTTGGGCACAGTCATAGATGTAAAGCAGATGATGTCTGGTTTCTTGGTTCTTTCAGTGACACAGCTTCTTGGTTCTTTCAGTGAAACAGGACTTCTTGTCGCTTGTGCTTCAGTGTGTAAAATAAAACAAGAGAATGTGAGGAAAGGCCAGAGAGTTAGTCTGCAGATTCTTTCAAATTATCCAAAAACCCCCCTGTTTTTATGGCATTTGTAAGAGGACAGCCTCAAACTTTCATCTGGAAACCACTTAATATAATTGAATTTAAATGCTAGTATTTCTAAACTGAGTATCAAAAGCAAAGCAAAACTAAACTTTGTATCAAAATCTCAAAGCAAATACCCCAGAATTATGAGTCATTATCACCATCTGTATCTCATCAAAATCTATTGCTGGGAATTACCGAGGCAGGACATTAAAATACTCAGAGCAGATACCTAGCCCTATGCAGACAAAGCTTCCCTTGAAGAAAACCAATTTTTGGAATGACTATATCATGGGATGCCCCCAGTTTGCCTCGTTAAGGTTTGTAAACCATTGCATTTATAAAACACTCTGAAATTGAGATTTAATGAGATTTATGTACAATAATAAAGACAAGAATAAGATAAATAGTAAGACTCAGGGAGTTTTATGTGTTCTTAAAGTCAACAATTTAACCTAAGGAAAAATTCATAACACACTGAAAGCTATTGCCAGTATTCTTAAAAGATGAAATCTCATCACTTCAAAAGCATTGGTTTCCAAAATAAAATAAAATAAAATATGTTTCATTTTGGTTGTTTCCATTACTCAGATGTCTAAAATTTCTGAATAACAAGAAGCCTGGTTGTTTGGTTTTTTACCCATCTGACATCTAGGCACTCACTTTTGAGATTCAGGGTGTATGTTTCTCTTACGTAGTTGATCCGCCTGTAAAAATCTTTTAGATGATCTGAGGCTGAGTGAGTGTTTGTAGGTAAGACATTTAGGCTGTTTAGGCACCTCGCTGGTGTATTCCCACCAACTGGCAACTTCAGCACTTCGGTGATCCAAGGGTTTTACAAACTCTTGGTGGCACACCAGGCAGGTTTTTCTGCATCCATTTGGCTCCTCACCCATTGTTTTGCTGGGAGCAGGTGAAAGGATGGAGCAGCATCTCATTACCTGGCAGGACCTGCAGTAGTAGCAATAGCACAGTGTTAAACATGAGAGGCAGCTCACTTACCCCCTCTCTCTGTTTAGCAGCTTGCAAAAACTCTGAGATGCACAGAAAGGGTTTCTCTGGACACTGCAGCTCTCTTTCACAGCATTTCCACCAGCACCACTAAAGGAAGCATTCAGAGCACAAGGAAACTTCTCTTGAGCAGCCTCCTATCTTCACAGATGGGAGAGGAGCTGAAGCCCCCAAAAGGCCAGTGTGGAGGGTGGGTTTGGTGACATGACCTAAGTCAGCATCATCCCAGTGTTGTCCTGGTCCATGGCAAAGGTCCCCATAGGTGGTCCATGGAGGAAATGTGGGCACTGAGGGAAACAAGGTGCTAGAAGAGATAAGATACTGTGTTTTACTTACAGCATCCTTTGGAATTTTGGGGAGAGACTTTCAGAATGCCTCCAAGCCTCACATCGGTCCTCAAAACAGAGTGCCTGCATCTTCAAAAACTGTCTGCTTGAAGTTAATCTCAAGAGAGTTTATAGGCACAGATGTAAGCAAACTGGTTTCTGGGGTTGCTGAGTTCTTGGCAGAGCTAGCAAGCTAATTAATTCAACCTCTTGTTTATCATGCCTAATAATAATGTATTTTTTATTGGGGTGATTTGCTAGGGCTGTAGCAGGACTGTAAGCAGGCTATCTGCTGTGAGGCATCCAAGTGCAATTAATCTAGGCAAAAAACATCAGGTGGTGTACTATTGGCAAGGTATGTGTGAAGAAGGCATTCAAGGTAAAGAATTAAGCTGAAGAAATTATTAAGAAAATGTTCTCTCTCAACTATAAAGAGCTAAAGAGAGACAGAGTTGTTCTCATATTTACCTGATTCAAGGTGTTGGAGAGAGTGTTTATAAATTAACAGATTCAGCAGCACTTGCTAAGATTTCCCCACTTAAAAAGTCCTTTGGAAGGAGAAAGGTTGGAGTCTCAGTTTTCCTAAGCTCTGGCCAAGACTTGATGTGAAATCCTGGTTGATCTGAATAGTAACAGCTGCTGAGAAGCCACGAGTGGAAGTTGCAATATGTTTCCTAGAAACCAAAGGCATGAGTTGAATGATGAGAGAAGAGCCAGAGAATAAAAAATACTAGCAACAATCTTGTTAAATGTTAGTGTTTTCTCAGTTGCTAGTATTTTTCCAGCACTTGCTCTGTAAAATTAAATGCTGTTTAAAGCATCTATAGTACCAGCTTATTGGTATCTCTGTGCAGTTAATACAATAAAGGGTTATAAGGGTATAAATTTAATACCAGTTCATTTAATTTAATTCACTAGCTATGACTGCAAATAATCAATGTTCTGCTTTCAGTATGAACTTGTATTTTGTTTGCACTGAAATCTAAAGCACAGCCCTTTCCAGAAAAGGAAGACTTCCTGAAGACACGGTCTTGGGTCTAGCTAATCTCGACTTAGTTGTAGTCAAAGCTTGCAAGCCCTGTCAGTGCTGAGCTCCCTAAGGGCAGCAGTGGTTGGTAGCAGGTAGGTCTCTCAAGGTAAACTGAGCTAGTTCTGGGCAGGTAGGGCAGTTCCCTGATAGCCAGAGGCACCTGGAAGGTCGCACCTACCACTTAAGCACTGCCTGGTGGGGCTCAGCTTCACTGGAGAAGCATGGAAGAGACTTAAATCTCTTTGGATTAGTTCCTCAAGGCTGTAAAGAACAAGTAAGGCACACCAAATATGCTAACAGTCTGCTTTTATGTGTGGTTTGATATTTTTGAATGTGGTAGGTGGAAGTGGAGGAGGCTGTGCAAGTGAAGAGGGGAGAGATGGAGAGTACTCTAGTTCCCACAGAGCTGCTCTTTTCAAATATATGCTGCTGTAGACTGTGATGCTGAAGATCCTTGAGGCTTCTCAATAATTCTTCACCATGGAACTTCTGTTTTCATATTTCTCTCAATTTCTGTCTTAGGGAATTTCTTGGGAGAAAACTGTTGAAAATTTGTTGTTGTACAGATGTTGCTTTATTGATTAGAACCAGAGATTTGCATAAAATCTTTGTCTGGGAGTCTTCTATCTCTGAAGAGTACATTTTAAAAATTACCTTATCAAAATAATTCTTTTTCCTTTTCCTTTTTAACTTTGCATATTATTTCCTAAACTGCCACAAGACTACATAATAATAGGGAAACAGCCATGGCTTGAAATGTCAGTGGATTTCTTTTTCTTGGAAAAAGGCTAACAAAGATTGAGAGAAGGAGAGAAAAAATGCTTCTTAAATTATAAGTTTAATTTTACTTTTCTGTATTTTGATATATTTTACAAAAAGACTCCACAATACTAGACATTATTACATGTATAAAAATTATTAGGGAAAATAATCCCATATATATTCCATTGCAAGATTGTAATTATCAGGTCATTGGGGCTGCAGGTGGGGGTTGCCTGGATTAGTGTACATGAGAATTTATTTGGGAATTGTTGTCTTATTTTTGCACTCTGCTGAAGCAGAAGACTACCCACATATATGTGTGCAAATGTGTCCCTCAGTTGGGTATCTAGAATAAATAAGTAATGTTATTTTAATACCAAAATATTTTGTTCCTCCCTAAAGGAATTCTTTCTAAATAGAGGGGATAAACCATGTATCTGCTTCACATTTTCCTAAAATTATTCCTCTTCCTTTATTGTGAAATTATGCACCCAAAAATAGGCTGGTTTGATGCTGGTATGAGTAAGCCTGCTGATGCCATTCCATATGGAGAAAGCGTGTAGCATGTCTACGCTTGCACTTCTGATCAGCTCACTCCTCTTCTACATGGATTTCCTGTGTGGCTGTGAGAACTTTAAGCCTCTCCATCCCTGAGGTTTTGTTCCTGAATAACAATAATGGTACTTCTCTCTACTTCTGGGAAGTTTGGGACCTGAGGACATTGCTGTTTGATAGAGTTTCTGATGGTGCTTTAATTCAAGTTTTGAAAGTAGCCCAGATGCGTGTCCATCTATCCCTACTGTTGCCCTGCATCAGGGAACTGTAAAGAAGTCAGTGATAAATTCATCCTAATTTTAATCTTTCTGACAAACCCTAGAGAAAGCCTTAATATGTGACCCAGTTTCTATTTCTGAAATATTATGGCTTTAATCCTCTTTCTATTTCAGTTTTGTCTAATTCAAACTGGGGATTGGACACTGCTATCTAATGCAGTCCAGTACTGGAAAAACATTGGTATAAAAGCAGAAAGAGAAATATTTTCAAAAAGCAAAGAAATTAAAGGGAAAATCTAGAATTTGCTGGCATAATTTATTAATATATACCATCTTATTTTATTATCCCCTCTCCTGTGAGAATTTGGAGCACTTTAGACTTTAGCTTGCATTGAATGACAGGTTTCAGCAAAATATCTCATCTCATGCTGTAAAGGTGAATGCCATAGCCATTTTATAGATGCTGAAATTGAATTGCAGACTACTCAAATGCAGCAGGGCATTGTATAATATAATATCAAACATACAGATATCTTATTTTGGCATTACTCAAATGCTTTAAAAGACTCATGGTTCAAATGGCTTATCCATATACCTAGGTAATTAGGCAAATGGGGTATAGGGTGTGGTTACCAACTGGGACCATTAAAGAAGTCCATCTGAGTACATCTGGTGTAGCTCCATCAAGGGCCACATATGGTCATCTTGGAACTATTTCTCTTTTTGGAACATAATGAACACTGGCCAGAAAATTACAAGTAGGACTTTAGGACAAAGAGTTATTATAATGAGTGCATTGAATTTTTCTCCACCTGTTTCTTCTAAGCTCTTAAATATAAACCAGGATACTGAGATACAAAGTGGTCTCCAGCAAGGCCATGTGGATACAAATCCAGTTTATTGCCCTAGTACGGGATTTCAGAGATTGTATTTGTTTCTTCATACAGTAGCAAAATAATAACACCCTGTATTTGGAAATGTGATTCCTTGTATGTGCAATGAGTCATGCTAAGAGGATTTCTTATTTTTCCTCTCCCACCCCTTCCTGAGGTTATTGGTCTCTCTGGTGTTAACTGGTGTTTCACCAGCCTATGTAAACGTGTGAATAACCAGAGGCTTTCATTGAAAGACAAATATACTTACATATTCTGGAAAAAGATTTGGGCATGTATTTAAGTGATTTAAAGAATTAGTATCCTGATAAGATGTGTGTGGTTTGAAAACATTTTAGAAACTCACAGAATAACTGTGGGGCTATTATTGTTTCCCTACTGTGTGTGTTATCTATTAGGTTTCCTTGTCTCTAATAGGATCATACTCATTTTCAACTTTGCAGAAATGCAATGTTCTCCAATGAGATTATTTAATATTATCCTGAAATCATTAAAACTGCCATACTGCCAAGTTAAAATAAACAAATGCTTATCTAGCCCAATGGTTTCATTGTTTCTTGGTGTCTTCATAATGTGATTTTCACAAATCACAAACATCATGGGACTCATCCCAGGAGATGTTCTAGTGAAAGTAGATTATCTGTAAAACATTCCCCTTTAGAAAGCATACCTGCCATGTGATAATCATTTAAGCAATTTTAAATATCCTGCTCCCTCTGTTTCATCCCTTTATCAGAATTCTTCCACTTAAGAAAATATATTCCCATTAATTTGCTGGAGAAGGAATTAGTGGGGTAAGTCAGTAGCTAACTCTGACTGCATTGTGGTGGTAAATCCTCTGCAGTTCCATTTCAGTTCTGTTTGTGCCCAGACCTGCTGTGTGCATACAGAATATGGAACTGAAGAGCTGCCCCTGCTCAGAGCATGTTCTGCCATAGAGAGCAGGTAAGGAGGGTCCTGCTGACCCCCTTTACAGTGCTGTTAACAAGCAGTGCCAAATGGAGGGGGCAGTATCTCCTTCCTGTGATATTCTCATTGACTGCATTTTCTTCACAACTCTGTGTAAAGTCTGTTACTGATTCAGTAAAGGACACAGATGTTTTTGTGTGGTTGTATTTTCTTTGGAAACATCCTATGGGTCCAGTGTGATTTCCTTTTGATTGCTTCTTGCATGTCCAGCAACAAGTACGTTTTTAACTTCTGTAAGAAGGATGGCATCAAGGGATGACATTTCCATAGTCAAGCCACTTCAGAAGCAGCAATTAACAATCACAAGACACTGAGATAGGTAAATATTGTTATCTCAGCTTTTCAGCTGGTGAAATTGAAATAAGGAGGTCAAGGTCAACATCTTCCAATTTAAAATTTATGGCTGGACTTCCATGGCTAAATTAATGACATGAATTGCAAACTTTTGAAGCCTACAAAATCAAAAAGACTGCACATTTTTAGGAATCATGGAAATCTGAACACTTATTTATATGCCATAAGTGTTGTAACCAAGCTAAAAGTTCTTGCTTCAATTATTAGGGCAATGTTAACTCTTGGTCAAAGAGTTTCAACCATTTTAGGTTTCAGAGTTTTGTCTTATGTACAGCTGTAGATAACTGCATTTGCATTTGCCCCCGCTGTTTATTTGCACTTACGCAACATTAGAATCTCATAAGGAAATTTTCCTTAAATACCATGGTTGCTCTTAAAGTTAAGTTGTACTTAGATTTCTCTAAGGTTTGCTTCACTACAGTCTGTCTCACATTCATGAAAGGAACTTGCACACTAAGTGAAGGAAAAATTATCATCTATTCTGTGGGTGGTTGTAGAAAAGATGAAAATAGGCACTTTCCCCACAAGAAGAGGAAGGAAAGAAAGAGCATCTTGCTTTCCCAGAGGAGAGTAGTAGGGAAGGGACAGGGTCAGAGGAGGCAGCTCTCTCGAAGAGAGTTTACACTTGACTCTTCTCCATGTCCATGCAGTCCTGTTTGAAGGGGACTCCAGGCATGGTGGCAAGTGCTGAGGCAGCCCCCAAGCTGTACGGTGTGCTTGCACCACATACGGGTCATCTCTTAATGAAGCGCTGATCAGATGGCCTCCCAATTGCACCAAGGCATCGATTTTGTACTCATCAATTTGGGCTCTTGAAAGTTGAGGAGGGGAAAGTTAACTGCAAAACTTGAATGTTTTGCACTGATTGGCCCTCTCCCTCACATTAAGGGACATGGCCAAAGCAGAGGTTTTTTCCATTTTCAGCACACATGGCACAGAAAATACAGATATGCTGCCTAACTTAGTAATCAGCAGTGGAAGAAGACAGGTGTTTCCTTTAACTTAGCACATGATCTGACTCCTTCTCATGCTGCATATTTCTTCTCCTGGCAGAGGAGTGGAGGAGTCAAGTCAGGTATCTCCTTTCTCATTAGTGCCTGGAGGAGGCATGTCCTGCCTGGAGGCACTGATCATCCTGATCATGTACTGCCCCACATGTGGCAAATCGATGAGGGGAAGCACAAGCTGGGAGCTGCTGCTGAGCAGATGATAACTCTCAGATCAGAAGCCTTGAGATGGTATTTTGGCAGCCTGGGAAAGGTACATGCTTTGCCTTAATTAGAAACACATTTAGTTATATTGCTCGTGAAAGTTTCATTACACTAGTTAGCTTATTAGCATTACAAGCAACATAATGAAGCATAATTGGTACAAGGGTTCAGTGTAAACTAACTGATCTGGAAAAAAAATGACATTTCAGAATACAAACAAGGAAAATAAACCTTGATGTTTCCTAGAAATTGCCAGGAGGAATTTGATTTATATAATATTAAGACAGAATTGAGAACTTGCTAGCAAGCTGATTTAATTTTTTTGTGGATTGGTTTATAAAAATGGCATCTTGTTTATCACCCAGCAAGGAGATTTACCTGCAGGGACCTCTATATTGAGCTGTGTTTAACTGGAAACTGCTGAAAATGTTGGTTTGGGAATAAGAGGATACATCATGTTTATAAAAGATAAATTGCTGCTAGTTTCTGTTGTAAAGGTAAGTACATTCAAGTAAGGTTACTGAGAGAGGGAAAACCATTCTAGTTACAAAAAAACCTGTCAGCACAGCTATAAGATCTTGCTTTACATTTTGATAACTGCAATAGGTAAGTTTTTGCCAATCAAAAATAGTGACATGGCATTCAACTTAAACCCCCTTCTGTTGCACCTCTCTCTTGTTCTTAGCTAAATTAAAAATACCTTTTCCAATACTGAAAAAAAACCTCATGGATATGTAACATTTAGTTTTACAAATCATATTTTTGCTTACCCATATCAAACCTAAGTTTGGAACCTATAAACTTTTCCTTGTGTCAGAGCCAAAACCCGCTCGTGTGTTTCTGTAAAAAAAAAAAAATCAGGGTTTATAATTATAGTTGTGAAAGTTAATGAAATGCCCCTTAAACAGCTAAGAAACATTGTCATTTAAATGAGCCTTGCTACTAGCAATTTTGGTGAGATTCAATTGTTTTTATGTGTGCAAGCACCAACATTTTTCTGAGGAGAAAATCCTTTGTTGATGCCATTGGGATGACTTCTGTAGTAAGAGGCAAAGGTATAAAATGAGCAGAGTCTCGCTTAATGAATATAGCTTGGATCAAATGCATGTTTTCAGCAGGTGCCACTGGTTTTATACCACATAAGATAGTGGTAAATATTTGAATAACAGGGTCCTAACACTCATAAAGCAAGCAGAATGAATGAGATTTCCAGGTGATTTCACAGCTGGGAGGCTGAGGAGTGAGGCCAACACCATCCCTCTGGGGATGGGGAGGAAGGCTGGGGGCTGGCCTGGGTGAGGGGCACTGAGAGGAGCAGAGCACATGCACCAGAGGGGAGAGCCACATCACCTGGTCTGTGCCTATCCTCCTTCTCTCCTGGAGTGACAGCAGCAGGCATTTCCTGGGATTCAGAGCTTTTTCTAGTGACATCCTGCATGCTCTTCACCCCATTTTATTTGCCTCTGCCTAGTAAATCCCTGGTCAGGTAAGACAAATGTATTAATGACACTTTAAACCACTTCATGTCTGCAAGAAACACAGAGCTGGGAGCTGTGACAGCCCAGTTCAACACATAATTTGCCCATTTGAAGGTTTTGCAGTGAGTCATTTTCGGGTGTGTGTGCCAAGTGCACCAGCATCAGTGCTGCAAAAGAGGCAGTGTTTCTTCCTGCGGGGTGGTGTCAGCTCAGCACAGATGGTGCAAATTCCCAGCAGAATCACCAGATTTCATGCAACAGGTGGGTTTGCTTCCTTCAGGGATGAAGGAAGAGCAGGAGGGGCACGCTGAGTAAGAAGACCTCCCCTGCCCAGCACTGCAGCTCAAAACGACAGCAGGCAGTCACTCCCAGCAGGGTATGAAAGAAAAGGAATTTGAACTTTTCATTAAGTCAATAGCTACATGCTGTCTAAATTACATTTAGATATTACATCAGCATTTGAGCTACTTAGAAATGTGAAGCAAGGGCACGTTACTGTGGTGATGCTCCTCTGGTCTCGCTGGGAAGTGAGGCATGCTGTGAGCAAAGTCCCTCATTCCTCTGGAGGGCATGAGGAGTGCCAACAATGTGCCAGAGACTATGGAATAGGGATTACCTTCCAGGTCCACATCATCAGGGCAGCTGTTGACACAACTAGAGGATTACAGAGGAAGTTTTAGCAAAGGCTGCGGCTGAGAGACACATTAGAGGACTTGGAAGTGCTTTGAGATCCATTGAGAGTAACTTTTGAGAACAAGATATATGCTGGTGGGAAAACATGTTATGAATAACAAGAATAGGCCATGATCCTGAGTAACCAACTGTCTTGTTTTTCTCCTGATGTGTCATGATGCTCCCATTTTGCTGAAAGACAGAGCTCCTGAAATCATCTGCTTAGCTCTAAATGTCACTTCTAAACTAAAAAGATGAGTAAAAGTCATGGTGAATCTGTTACTTTGCATAGCTCATGATTTTGGAGATAATCTAGTGATTTATGTTGCTGAGTACAGGATCTTTGAAAGTTTGAGGGTGGCAGTCCTTGAAATCTGTGAATCCTCTGTCATGCATTTTCTACCAAATGCTGCACAAACTGGGAGCAGTCCCCAGGTTCATCACCCGTCTGAGCTAATTTTTCTGCAATCTGGGATACAGATCCCGCTTTCCCAATGCTTGCTGATGGATACAGTGCAATAATATCTCAATGACTTCACAAGCTAGCAAATAATTAGTAAAAACTCTGCCTAATTTGAAAGTTTCTAGTTTGGGATCAGTGTTTTGGAACCTCACTGATATGTAAGGAACTTGTGAAGTACACACCTAACATGGGAGAAACATGTTAGTAGTAGAAGAGCCACTCCCACATTTTATTGCCCTATTATTCTGATACATAGTCAAAGTAATCTTTCAGAAATAATGGACAATCCAGTCCATAATCCAACAAGTTCTTGGCTACTTTTCTGCATGTGCTTTTAAATTTTGTTCCTATATTGGAAGTTTTCCATATGTGGCTCAAGGACATAATAAACTGATTTCATACAAGAAGCCTCTCGTTAGTGGAGAGCCAGCATCATTACCCGTAGATCTGTGCGGGACTTTAGGAGAGAAGTTTCTGCAATTTGATCAATATCAATCTTTCCATGACAGAGGTTCAGCTACTTGGGGCCTGATGTAATTAAGTTGGCTTAACATTTTCCCATTAAATGGAACACTGTTCTATTACTTAAAAGTTCATGACCCTTAGGAAAACTTCCTTAGATTTTAAGAAGGGTGCTTCTATGACTTTGGTTTTGTTTTTTTTAACTAATTCATTTTGCTACATTCAAGAAGGGAAAAAAAAACAGAACAACTGTGCTCTTGCAGCATGTTAAAACAACTGGTGTCATCTCTGAATGTGGTTATTCTGTAAATATTATGATGAATTCTTTTTTTCCAGCAATATCACATTTCAGCCCTTTGAACCAAGCTGACTAGTGATCACCAGCTGTGTGTTTCTGGCTTTCAGAGAGCCTTGATTTCTTCTTTTCAAAGTCCTTCATCCTTTTTTCAGAAATGCTGATCATTCTCTACTGCAGCTGAAACATACCCATGCTGGACAGAGAGAGCACCTGTGAAATTCTTAAGAGAAAAGTGAAGGTAAATAGGCACATGTACTAGGTATCTAAATATATTAAAATTGTTTGCCTACTGTGAATTGGCACCTCCTGTGTTGTGCTCTAAATTAGTAGACACTCACAATTCTGTGCATCTCCTCTGAAAAAGCTTTTTCAGTGTGCAAAGAAAAAATTACTTCACAGTGTAGCATTCTCTTTAAAAAGTCAGATTTCACTTCCCCTACAATTTTTTTTCTTTTTTTTTTTTTTTTTAGTCAGGAAATATGAAAGTTGAGTAGACAAGGGTAGTAAAGTAGTTCCTGGACTATCCTAAAAATAAAATCAGAATTTCTTCCTGACTGCCTTTACTTTTAGCAGACTTGAGTTTTTAACAGCCCCCCTCCTTTTCAAAAGAGTTGCTTGGAACATTTTTTTAATCACGATTCCTCATGCACTTGGCATTGTGCTGTGGTCCCTGATGAGGCAGTGACACGCCATAGCTTTTCCTACCTGTGCTGTGTGCAGCAGAGATGGGGCGCTGCCAGGTCTCAGCTGCTGTGGGACAGGCTAAGGAAAGTCTTATCCTCTGTGCAAAGCAGCTTCCTGGGGAGGAGGCAAGCAGGCACCACCCCTCTCACCCTGTTACACAAGAACTGGTGAGACATCTGCAGTTTACATAATGGTACCCAGTGTCCAGGCAGCGTTTCTCATCAGTAGATAATAAAATGGTCTTTGGGAAAAAAAAAAAAAAAAAAAAAAAAAAGGCAGTGCTATCATACTTGATTCCTTGATTTACATATTCTGAGTCTGACTTTGAAGACAGGGCATTTTTCTCCTGGTCAGAGCAATGGTAAAAGACAAGACAGCTTGTGCAAAGATTTAAAACACTTGATCAATGTGCCTGAGTGAACAAGGCTTATCTATTTAGTGCTTAAGACCTCTGGCTGAATCCAAAACATACCTAAATTATCCCTGTGTAACTTTGCAGTCATAAAATTAAATACTGCTAATTACCTTCCTGTCTCTGATGTGTTATATTTTGGGCTGCAGAACAAGCAGTCCCTATAGATTGATTTGCTTAACACTTCACACTAAGACCTTGTCATTACTTGCATGTAGTGTGTGTGTGTGCACAGCTGTGCAGGTTAGGATTTTCAAAGCTGTCTGAACAGCTTTATCTTTAAAGACAGCTGATCTGGGAAAATCTTTTAAAGAAGTGCTTCTGTAAAAAAAAAAAAAAAATCAGCACAAATTGAAGTTTGAGGGAAAATATTTTTAGGCACATCATGGGGGATTTTCAGTCTCACCCTGACACCGGATGCAGGCTTTTAAATTGCCACTATTACTTCTGTGCCCGCAATCCTTGCACACCCCGTTCCCACAAGGCCTCTGCTTTGGTTCTGCCCTTGTAAAAGGAAACAGCAGCACCTTCTTTAGGCAGTTCTTCCTGTGTTTTGCCTTTTTGAGCTCTTGAGCCCAGAGCACCTGTCTTAAATGCACTATCTGGCTTTTCTGGACCCAAATGTTATTCAAGAAACTTGCTGTAGCTTCACTGCAAGAAATTTGTACTAATATAATATTAGTATAGGCTTTTTGATCAGAATTTCACAACCTAATAAAAGAAAAACACATTTAGGAAGAGGAGTGTATATTGTAGGAATGATCATTTGTTTGACCTTAATCTGTCATTGACAAAGCTTCCAGGCTGCACTGTATTAGCAGATGGATAATAGGCTCCAGCTGAAATTACTTGCACAGTTAAGAACTTTATTTTCTCATTTTCCTACAGTGAGACTCTCTAAGAACAGGGCTGGCATATACACTCCTGTACATTCCTGCATAAACATGTTGGCCTCATTGTTTAGACTGTTTCAGTGAGAAGCTGAGCTGCTGCCATCTCTTCTCCAGTGCTTTGTGTGAGAAACAAAAAAGCTGGAGCCAGGTAGTCACTGTTGTTTCCCTTGGGGAGCATGGGGAGCCTGGCACAAAAGTGCAGCACCTCATTTGGGACAAATTCCAAAGGACAGGGGGAGGGAGGTTTTTCACAGACTTCACTGGATTTTGGATCATCTTCAGAGTTTTTATCTTAGAATAGCTTGCAAAGCTTCTCTGTATTGAGCTTTTCGGTGATGTCTTTGTGCTGTGTAGAGAGAAAGTAATTAAAAGAGAAAATTTACCACAGCAGTAAACAAAATTAGAAATCACAAAGTTCAGAGGAAATAGGATTCAGGGGATAAAACCAGAGAAAACAATAGAATGAACACTCATTTTGCATGCATACAATCTTATTGCCTATAACTTTTGTTAACAGGTTAAGGAGAGCTCTTACAAAGATTTTTATTAAAGTGTAAGCAACACGAAGAACAAAAATGATCAA
Organism: Motacilla alba alba; assembly: GCF_015832195.1. Taxonomy (NCBI): domain Eukaryota; kingdom Metazoa; phylum Chordata; class Aves; order Passeriformes; family Motacillidae; genus Motacilla; species Motacilla alba. Next base: position 80,222,347 of record NC_052017.1, read on the forward strand.
TGCTGCTAATTACACATCTTCTGATGACTCTGACATCTCTAGAAAGGAATTCCTCACACCACAACAGGATAAGATTTGTATAGTTTTTGTCAAGATGCCTACTCCCCTAAATGATTCAAATATTATTAGAGCAGAATTAAGTGATGTGCAATTCCTGCCTGTGAGCCAAAAACAGTCTCTCATTTGAACACCAAGATGTAGAGGGTTATTGATTATAAATTAAAACATTATAAGCAAATTGTGCACAATGAAAGGGGTGCATCCAAGGGTTTTGTTCAGGAACAGTGTATTTATTTATTCTGGAATGATATAAAGAAATTTGCATCTATAAGAAAATTGCATGAATGATAATAAAGATGCTTAGTAGTTACAGAAATGTTATTGTTTTCATAGGTAGGAAATTGTCATTCGAAGCTGACTTCTTTCCTTAGCATATAAACCTGACATAACTGTTCCCAATGACACAGGGTAATTTTAACGAAACTTAATTGAAAGAAATTGAAAGGCAGGTTGGATTTGGTACTCCCATCTCAATTATATTAATTCTGCTTATATTAACCAGAGACAAAAGAAATTCATTTAACTATGCTTTGTTCCTAACAGAATCATGGGTAAATGACATTCAAAGAAAATTGAAAAAAGAATAACATATTCCCTGCTTTGAGTTGTAGAAGCTGAACAGAAAAGGGAATTTTTTTTTTTAATAAGGAAAATATGTAGCAACCAGTGAAATAGCCATAGATTTTGCAGGTCAGATGGGGGTTTAGTGATGTCTGGCAAATCCCTGTTGTGATTAACTGTGGGACAACTATCCAGTGGTCAGTCTAGAGGCAAGTAGAAAAATCTGGAAAGAACTGAGGCCTGTGGATATAGAACAGAAACAAGTAAGCTATGGCATGAAGTCACAAAGAAGTACAATGAATGTTGAATAAAAATGTATTGGATCAGGAGCCACAGGTTTTTCAAAAAAGAGACACAAAGCTTTGATTAGTTTGATACCACTAAAAGACTTCCTACCCCTCAGGTGGCAGAACCTGCAAACATAGAAGCCTGGAGTCTTGCTTGGCCAGTGGCTTGCCCACACCTTTGCCACTCAATTACTCCAGGCCTGAAACAGTGTGGTGCTGTGCATGACCTAGTGGAACCTGTTAAATTGGGACTGGGATACAGGGCTAGAGCAGCAGGAATTTGAAGACCTGGAAATTTGCTCTGAGGTTCATTTTTCTCTGCTTGCAAATACGTATGTTTTAGTGAGGGCAGGGCATCTCTGACATTTCTGCTACTGCCACGCAGTACGCACAAATCAGCTCCAATGACAGGTGTGGCAGATCCTTCTAGACTGCTTGTGGCTACACATGATTGATATTAGAGCAGAAGCAAATGGGATATTTTTTATTTAACTTAGGGAAGCAAACAGCACAGGCAACATCAGCATTAAAAATTACATACTGTCTTGGAGCAACCCTAAATGTTGATGAGCTCCCTAAATCCATGTTGCATGAAGCTTAGGATGACACAAGGCCCACAGCATTCCTGTACCCTTATGATGCAGGGAGGGAGGTGGGGTGCTCTCTATCCACATCAAAAAACACCAAGGGCATGAGATTCTTACGTGTACGTCTGAGACAGTTGTGTGGGCTCCAGCTGCAGTCAGTGGAGACTGGGTGTGACTGCTGTCCACTGATGTCGGGTTTCCAGCCCCGGATTGGGGTGACCCCGAAAGATGGAAAAGTCCCTCCTCCAACCCGTGCCTTCGAAGAAAGACTCAGTAGTCCTCTGTTGTCCATTCTCAAGGTTGTTTATTGTTGTTTATCTAAAAGATTCTTCTCCCTGAACTGCTGTGGCCCGTTCAGCAGCTCAGACAAAGGCACACTGCCCTCCCAGGGGGCTGGTGCCATCTTTTATATCATACATTACGTACTACATGTTTATACCTTTTCCCCAATGCCTACTATTTATATTGAATGGTGACTTTCTACTCTAAACCAATCTGTGAGTGCCAACATCACCAAAGACATGGAGGCTAGGAAGGAGAAAGAAAGAGGACAGGACACACCCAAATCCCTCCATCTTAGAACCCCTGACCCCATGTACAAAACTTGGACCCCTGCGTACAAGGCTTAAAACCCCCCTGTACAGCACTCAAAAATCCTTCCTTTCACTTCGTGACTACTTCTACTATGCTATCTAACTTGTGTGTTTGGCTTGTAATTCTTCCTACAGAGTTGGTAATTTGCTCCACGGGCTAAGATCAAAACCCCACGTGTGTCTTTGGCTGCATGCCAGGGTCTCAGAGCCCCCTGCCAGTGGCTCTGGCCATCCAGGGCATCCAGGGATGTCCTGGATTCCGACACACTGACAGCATTAGATGGATCCTATGCCTCGCCCAGATGGAGGTACTGCATTGTGGCCACTCAAAATTCAAGAATAAAAGCCCTACCCAGCTTGTCAGCAGTTAGCCTGAACAGTAAAGCTCTACCGAGGCTGCAGAACTCATCAGCACAAGAGAGGGATAGTTACATTTTTCTTGTACAATTGGACACTGTCTTATTTGAACAGTGCTGTTGGTCTGAGCTGGTCAGAACTCATTAAAGGGTAGAGAGAAAAGGTGCTAAAGATTACACATGTGAGCCGTGAGTGAATAAGAGTGGGTGAACCTAGATATTTCCTATAGAGGCACATGGAATTTAATTTTCTTTTAAAAGGTTATTTTTTATCATCTAGCAACCTTCTAGTGTGACATCTGTTGATCCAGTATAGATAGTTGTATTCTGAGTTCAGGTGCTGAATCAGGTGTGAAATCATGAAATTATTTTTAAGTTTTAAGCTAATGTGTGAGAACATCAAAATTACTTGCAAAAACTGAACAAAACCGCAGTTTTGTTTGACTTCATATTTACAGGCAACATTTTCTCCAGTTCTGTAAAGTCCCCAGACTTTGTATAAATCAGCAAGCGTTGGCATTTTCTTAATGTCACTAATGACATTTTGGCCAAGAGGGTCTCAGCTGACTTTATTTACTACAGAACAACACAAGGCATGTCCTGAGGGGAATTGCTGCATCACTGGGTTTGTTTACATTACTCTTTAAGCTGTCAGCCCCAGCAAGTGTAATTAGCTGCCCAGTGAAACAAGATCTTTCATTACCATCTTTCCTAATGCTTAATGTAGGAATAATTCTCTGGGATGTTTATTTTATATGGAGTAAACAAAATATTTCCTTCTCAGCGGGGTGAATAAAGTTACCATTGTCAAATGCTGAGTGATGAAAGACGGAGTTTGCCCAAAGGCACTGTTTTGGGGGGATAACTGAGGGAAACTGACACTGATCTGATGCAATGTTGCCAAGGTTATTATATAGCAAATTTAGCAAAGAACATATTATTCCAGGCCCTTACAGAATTATATCCACCAAGGGGCCAGTTAAGAAAGTAAAAATATCTTTCCAGGAGAAAGAGGACCGCACTGAGCATTTGATAACAGCTGTGTTGTTACTCAAGTGATGGTGATGGATTAAGCCAAGGTTAATGTGACATAGCAGACCTCAGAGCTACTGATACAAAGAGGAGGGAGGTCTGGTGACGAGGCTACCCACTGTACTGCTCTCTGGAGAACAAGCAGAGTGTGCTTACTGTAAGAGTTGTATGCCTTAATCACAGCATCCAGCCAAGATGATTGTCTTTGGTGTCAGTATTCAGTGCTTTGGGGATAGCAAAAGAGTATAAAGTGCTCCCACGGAGTCAGAGAGGTTTTAAGAAAATACCTAAATCACTTCTGAACCAGATTTGCATTATGACTTGTGGGCAGAGACCACTTCAGGAGTGTTGTGAACCTGCACCCAGGATATCTGGCCTCCTACCAGCAGGGCAGTTCAGCCACAACTCTGAACATGAGCAGCATTTTAGAACAGTGTCATAGTGTTAAATATTCCACCTTAATTACTTTTTTCCAATGAATGTATATTTCCCTTTTTCTTCTGATCAGGTCAGTCTCAGCCTAACTGGAGGGGTGTGCTGCTACACAATGAGGCATTTTGCCACACTGTACTCCTAAGATCTTGACATCTTATTTCTTCACAGCACAGGCTGTGTTAGGGCAAGGCTGTGTCAGCCCTGATATCCCACTGGTCTCAGAATAGCACCATTAGAGGGCTCAACATAATAAAATGTGCTAAGAGCCAAGGGATGTAAAAAAAAAAAAGTATCAGACATCTGAGCAAGGCTTCAGTGCATACAACCTGTGCTTTCCATGCTCCATAGAGGTTAATTATTTGTCTGGCAAAAATATTGTCTCAAGTGACACGCTCCCCAGGAGGTTAAAATTCTCCCCTTTCCAACTGGGTTACTGATTCCTTTTTCCACTATGGAAAATTGCATCAAGTTTCACTGGAGAATAAGGTAGTGGTAGAGGGGATGGAACTGCTCATCAGTGCAGGGACCATGACCCATGATTCAGCTTCCACAGGCAGCGAAGGTGGAAGAGACACCAAAAACTGAGGAGGGGTGTCAGAAAAAATGGAAAAGCAAACCTGACATTTCTTTTCAAATCCTGATGGTGAGCCAGTTCTCCATGTGAGAATTGTTTGACTTAGAAAAGATACAGCTTTGGTAATATTTTTGGGCAAATGAGTAACAGGGATGGCTCTGTTGTGGGTTTTTTTTTTTTTGTTTTTGTTTATTTGATCAAAAAGAAAGTTATAGAAGAACAAGTAAACAAACAATGACTTTTATCAGGCTGACACCAGTGCAAAGAAAGGCGGCAATTAGATGCTGACACAAACAGGTTGCACCAGGGAAGAGGTCAGTAAAACGCTCCTTTGAAATGCTCATTCCTTCTTTTCTAAACATAGTTGCCTGATTTTCCTTTGAACAGTTTCAACAAGTATATGGCAGTTGGAAGAGTCTGGAGGAAACACAAGTCATCCCACCACTTGAACTGTTGGTCTGCAGTGGTAGAACCCATGGCATCCAGAGGTGCAGCCTGGTCGATGGCACTTTGTACAAAGAGGGAACAATTTGCCTTGAATTGTGCATCAAATAAAAATAAGCAGTCCCTGGAATGCTGGTGTCACATAGAGAGGAAACTAAATAATTCTAGACCACAAAGAGTTTAAACATGCTTCAGAGGTGTTAATTAACTGTATGTTAATTATTAGTCCAGGTATGCAGAGCAATTGTTCCATAGAATCACAGAATCCTTTAGGTTGGAAGAGAGCTCAAAGATTATCAAGTTCAACCATTAACCAGAACTGCAAAGCCCACCACTAAACCATGTCCCCAGGCACCACATTTACATATTTTTTGATTTCACCACATCCCTGGGCAGCCTGTTTCAATGCCTGACCACCCTTTCCATTAATAATGATTTTCCTAATAACCACTCTAAAAGTCTTCTGGTGCATCTCGAGGCAGTTCCCTCTCATTCTGTCCTTTGTCAATTTTCAGAAGAGACCAACCCCCACCTGGCTACAGCCTCCTTTCAGGCAGTTGTAGAGAGCAACAAGGTCCCTCCTGAGCCTCCCTTCCTCCAGGCTAAACATCCCCAGCTCCCTCAGCTGCTCCTTACAAGACTTGTGCTCTAGTTCCCTAGTTCCAGCCAACAAGAGATGAAGTAAGTGACTCGTGCTCACTGCTTGTTTTCCTGAATCCCCTGACATTTGTGTTTCTTTGCCACAGGATGAGTATCTTGCCTTGAATAGCAGACCTGGAGGTCAGCTCAGCATTTGCATGTCCTTCATGCCCTCTCAGGATCTTGTCTCAGCTGGAGAGCCTCTTATGAGGAAGGGCTGAGCACGGTGCTAGTCTAACACCAGGGAATTTGCAGAAGACCTTAGATAAGCAGTAATCTAAGACCCTTCCAATTACTTGTATCCCTTCAACACTGAAACCTACATGTAGAATAGAAAAGGTGCACCAAAAAAGAAGCTGCTATCAGCTCGTCCCATATTGTCTCAGATACTTCTTCCTCATCAGGGAAAGATTCCTCACACTCTTCCCCTGCTCCAGACTTGGGTCCATCTCTATGGTGCTTTTAATGTTTTAGTTAAGAAAGTTTAATAAAATTTAAAAAAACCCTCTGACATGCAGAATAAGTTAGAGGTTTTTTTTAAACCCTGTTTTCAAGAAAATGACTGATGATTCACTGCTAGCCTGGTCAAAACAGCCTCCCATGAGAGGCAGGATCTTGATTTTTGCTTTAATAAAGAAGTAAAAAAAAATTTTTTTGCAAATTCTTCTCAAATAATCTTAAAATACTACATAGAGAGAAAAAAAATTCATAGGTTTGTTTCTTGGCAGAATACCTGGAATGTGAAGGAAAAGGGTTTTTATAATAGAAGAACATGCTATGTGATGTCTTTCCCAAGCAATTATATCCTTTCACAGTAATGCTTTCATGAAAGATAATCTGATGAAATACCTTTGGTCAGGAGCCTATTTTTAATTAAATACCCTGAGGATAGCTCTTTTAGCTATTTAACTTTGAGCTATTTAACTCACTTGGGTTTAATGGCTGCCAGTAAACCCTGAGTAATTCACATGTTCAAAGAAGCTGAATTTATGAGTAAATCCTAACTCACCTCAGCCTGAATCTGTGGTTTGACAGAGGGGTCATAAATGGAGTTAAGGAGTCCCTCTCTGCTGCACAGACCTCTGAAGATTGCGGAAGCACCTAGGTATTCAGCATGGGATACTTTCAGGTGGACCACTGGTCTGATGCCATGCAGCTATTCTGATGCCTCTATGCCTAAACTCCCTAGAGTTTCACCTTTTGCATACTCAGCTGACTTGGAGCTCAAACATGCTCTCCAGAATTCTTTATGCACAGCTCTAACAATAAGCAGTCAAACACACTGGGGAGACCAATCAGTGATTTAGGCTGCTGGCATCTCAAATTCAAAGGGAGCCTGAAATTTATACATATATAGTCACAATAAAATGGAAGGTTATTCACAGATTAAATGCATACTTGGGTGTAGCCAGCAGAGGCAGCTGTTTGGACAGCGGTCTCTGCATTCTGCTTTGGGAGCTTCTGGACCTTCTAGGGATAAAGTCCAGGATCATTGGATACACCTGGGAAACGCTGAGAAACTAGAGAGTGCCTGCTGCTGTCAGACAAGAACAAGGGAAGGAGAGTGACCAGGAGTGGGCTCAAGGAAGCTCTGGCAGCTTCTAATGATCAAGATCAGCTGCCCTTAACCCAGCATGCCTGGAGCCTTTGTGGCAGCTGCCCATCCTTGGAAGGGTGAAGAGCATTCAGCCAGTGCTCAGGTGAGGACTATACAAGAGTCCTGGCTTGGAGCACAGCTCCAAGGCAGCAGTTTGTGCAACAGACCACAAGGGAGGGGGCTTCTGTGGGATTTTTAGTGTTGTGACAGTCTCAGCTATGGTAGTGATGAGTCACAGGGCTCCTGTTGGAGCAGCTGTTCCTGCTAGGGCAGTGGCCTGAGGCAGACTCTGGATAGCAGATGAAGGCCTCCAAGCCCTGGGCTGCAGGGAATACCCAAAGCTTCTCTCTGATGCTTGAGCTATGGCCTGCTGTCCTGCCAGATGTGTGCTATCTTGGAAGATACACAAACCAAATGGAGGAGTTACAGGTGGGAGTGAGCAAGCTGTGCAGCATCAGAGAGGCCAAAAAAGGAGACAGATGAGTATTTTTATGAAAAAAAAAAAAAAAGGAAAGGTTCATCTCAGTAGTGAGAAGAACCCTAGACTGCAACTGCAGCAGAGAGGCAGGCAGTATCCACCACTTATATTGAGGTAAATGTAACTGCTGGAAAATGGGAAGGATGGAAGTTCATGGCTTCTATCACATAGGAAATTTTCCTGCCCCCATCTAAGCACTTAAACTGCCCTCATAAGGGCTGATAAGGAGTCAGGTATGCCTTCAGGCAAAGAATCTGTTCCCTCTGACTAAAGCATGCGAGACTATGGGGATGAAATGGTGAGCTGTGCAAACAGGTGCCTCCCAGCTGCAGGGCACAGAGGCAGCCATGTGCTGATCTGACCATCACCTAGAGCGGTCTGCTGCCTGTGCCATGACTGGGGATGCCATGGAGGAGTGCAGAAAATCCTCCAACCCTCTGGCCACTATCCTCTGCAGACCAAGGGAGGTGATTCTTCCCATCTGCTCAGCACTGGTGAGGCCACACCTGGCACACTGTTGGTCTGAGCTCCTCAGCGTAAGAGGGATGAGACATTGGTGCATTGGAGAAAGTCCATATAGGTCCAGGTACAAAGATGATGGGCTAGAGCATCTCTTAGGAAAGGCTGAGTGAGCTGGGACTCTTTATCTTGGAGGGGAGAAGGCTCATGGTTGAACTTATCAATAGGTGTATATAAATACCTGGAGGAAGGGTGTTAAGAAGATGAAGTCAGACATTTTACAGTGGTGCCTGGTGAGAAAGTCAGAGCAAAGCATAAAAACTGAAACACAGTATGTTTCCTCTGAAGATCATTTTAACTGTGAGGGTGGCTAAATGCTGGCAGAGTTTGCCCAAAGAGGTGGTGGAGGTCCTGGAGATGTTAAAAAGCTGCTTGGAAATAGTCCTGGCCAGCTGTGTCTAGCTGATCCTGTCTTGATAGGGGTGGAGAAAAGTTGGATGAAATTATCCTCCGAGGTCCCTTTCAATCTCACCCCTTCTGTGATTCTCCCTATTATTGCCACAGGGCTTTCTGATGGCAACACTAGAAATGTCTAAATATTACTGTGATATTTCACTTTTTGATTTCACTTCAAGTTTTTCACTGCATCAGAAAAGTAAATTTGCAGAGTGGTACCTTGAGACAATACTCTAATGAGAATATGCTCATTACAGATGGAGCTGTCTGAACCCATTAGTTGTAGAGAAGAGTGTGTCTGAAAAACAGTCCTCAGAGTATTTAAAAAACCTTTGCCTGATTATGGCACAAGCTTAGAGACAAACCCAGAGGTGCAGCCTCCCATGTAACGTGCTATAGATGGCCACACCACATCAGACGGGCAGCCACTCAGCAGCTCCTATGGCCTGGCTGTGGTTAGAAGAGGGATGAACTCTATCTTATGGTGGTACACGTGAAATTTTAATTAATTCAGCAGCTGGAAAGGCAGCTACCTTGTATGGCTAATTCAGAATGCTGGCTGTGCACACAGTCAGCCTAAAAATAGAGGTGGCCATATTGTCAGTGGTACAGTGAGTTTACTTTAATTTTGGGCTGACACCTGGAGCCAATATCAGCAAATGGAGCCATGTCAGAAAAATGCACTTGATCCAGAAGCAAAATTACACATCCACATTTTCATCTGTTTTAAGTTTAGTTTCATATCATTATGCTCCAAAATCTTTCTAAAGAGGAAAGAAATAGTGCTTGAGTGGTCTACGGAAGATTTCTTTTGTTTATAGGTATTGATGAAATAACCCCCACTGTAAATAAAAGATTTATTTAGTGTCTTTGAGGAAAGTGAAGCAACTTACAGCATAATATGCTCCTCAGGTCATACAATATGTTCATCTTCTTTTCAGAAATACAGATAAAATCTATCCACCAGCTACAAGCCCCCCTTTCCTAAAAATTCCTTGAAAAAATAATGTCTGGATTAGGAGTCAAGCATTTTTTTAGTCTACCAAAGCAAAGCTTGTAACACAAACACAGGCAAGGTTTGAATACTGCTGATGAGCTAATCAGTAAATCTCCATTTCTCCTGATCTTTGATGTATTAAAACAATTGACATGAAGTTTCTGATTAAAAAGTACTTGTTGAAATCCTCACTTTAATCATGCCCACTTGTTTGTTACTAAGCTTGAACGAAAGTTCAGATCATCGTCAGTTAACATGCTTTTATGTAAAAATAACATAAAAGACTTAATTTAGGATACTATTGAAAATACAAATAATTAATCTTAAACATTTTTATTATTTATTTTTATTATTTGAGGTATGATATTTCTTTACCAATATTAAGAGTGATTAGGGTTTAACTTATAGTGTTAAAAAACCCAGTTATTACAACCAGACACATCCTGAAAGTGGTCACAACCAGCAGACTGACAGTCAAATTGGGTTGTTTGGTTGAACTGCTGCAGTATTGCCATATTGTTAATCACCAATTTCCACAGCAGCAAGTTTTCTTTCTGGTGCTGTTAATGTCTCCCTTGATTCTTTCATAGGACTCTGGTTGTCTTTTAGGCATAATACTGTCTTGTTAAACTATGCTTAACAGTCTATAATGGCTGTTTCAAGCATTTTTTCCTCTCCATAATTTTTGCAATGTGTTTAGGAATAGAATACAGTGCAGTGGGTTAGAAAATGCATTTATATCCAGCTTGGGTATTAATTTGGAGTCTCAATACTTACCCTGTTTCAAACCACAGTTTCTCTTTGAAAGGCAGTTCTTTGCCTAATCCATCCTTTTACTCTGTGCTTGGGAGTGGGGGGCTCAAAATGCTTGCCTAAATATAATCCTTTGGTCTGGATTGGGAAGTTGTCCCAAATTTGGACATCTGGGAAGCTGAGGGCTCCAGTCAGGGTTTGTGTGCTCATATGTGATGAGGTGAAAGGAGGGAGTGCTGCTGTGCATTGAGACCCACAAGCAACATCTGTGAAGCCACTAAAACAGGTCAAGTCCTGTTTTCTGAGCTGAACTGACACAGTAGTGTGCAGGCACACAGTTCTTCCCTCCCACCACCCAGAACCATGTGGCTGCATCCAGAATGACAGGAGCAGCCCCTAATTTGTACCTGTCCAGCAGCTGGCAGCACTTTGGATGAGTAATGTGCTGGGAACTGTGCAGGACCTTCGCAGGGCTGGTGGCTGGCACTGAGTAGGGAAAATCATAGCTCTGGATGCTGTGGATACTGAGGCTGTGTGGAGCTGGTAATTTGGGAGCAGGCACAGCAGCCCTGAGCAGCCAGCTGCAGAAGAAAGACCAAGTAGAGTGGGTTGATGAGGTGAATTAAACTGCTTGTTAAATAATTAAGCTCCCTCAAGAAAGTACCTTTTAGTAAGAGGATGAAGAATGCTAGTGTTTGGGACTGTTTTCTATGTTTGTTTTGATTTGTTTTTTAACAGGATTTTAGTATTCTATATTTGTGCCATGAATTAAGATGGCAAAATAAAACTTTTTAGGAACTTCAACAACCTAGATGCTTTCTAGGAAAATTTTGGCATAAAGTAAATTATTAATGATACTGTAATGTGATAATAATAATAACAATAATAATAATAATGAGTATGCATATTATGCTATTTTATAATAGGCCTCAAATTTTTATTATAGATTGTATATAAATCCTGCTAAAATGGGCATTCTGTCCTGGAGAATTTAAAGTATAGGGTTCTAGTCCTGTAATTTGCAGGATATGAGTGCATTTCTTAATCTGTATGCACTGCCAATGCAGTCAGCTGCATGGGAGAAGTCAGTCACAGGCTATGGTTTTCCTAGAGCAGACCTTAAAATTGCTTGGGAGGACCCAGTGCTCTTTTTTTTTTTTTTTTTTTTTTTTTTAATAATTTAGCTAATAAGTCTTATTTTCTTGTAAAGTTGAAGCAGCTTTCACTTTAGGAAGTGCAGGGCAATGTAGGGCAGCTCCCATAATTCACTCTGATTGCCAAGTGAATACTGTTGTGATGAGTCTCTGTAAATCCCAGAAGGTTTTCCTTTCCCTTAATATGGAAATGGTTATTTACAGCCAGCAACCACACTGAGTATACAGAAATGAGCAACTCACCAAAAGTGCCTGTAGTTTCTGCCCTCTGACTGGACAGATAGAAGCCCCTAAAATATTGACCTTACTAGTAGTCCAAAATCTGTCATTAGCAAATAATTATCATAATTTAGGTGTACCAACTTTACTGCAGGACAAATGTCTAAGAGAAGTCATGCATTTTGTTTGTTCATAGTGGCTAATGCTGTTGAAGGCCCAGCACTCTGCATTCTTTTATGCTAACAGGCCAGGGGTGGTAGAATTTTGCCATGTGTGACCTGTTGTTTTATTTGTCAGGTTTTAAATTTGCAATTGCACTTTGCTAGACTGTCACCCCAGCTGGACACTGGCTGAATGAAGCCTCCCTTGGAAAGGACAAAGAGTGAGCCGGTGAGAATGGTGTCTTTCAGGGCTTTCAGCAGTAGACAAAACCAAAGCAGTCCTTGTTCAGCAGTGGTGTTTATGGCCCAGCCTCGTGGTCTTTCAGTTCACTCCCTTGTTTTCCTGTCTGTGTAAAAACTGTGCAGTCAAGTCCCACGAGAATCATGAGCACTTCCTTGTGTATTTTGGGATACAGGGCACATATGCACAAGAAACTTTCTTTCCCAGATGTCTAGTCAAATAGTTTATGACATGGAAGAATAAACTCTATTTATTGGTGCTGGTAGAAGCACCAATTACAACACCCCTTGGGAATCCTCATCTTTCATCACTCAAAAGTCCACTCTGTTTACTTATTTTCTTCTTCTTTTAAAAGAGATTACTTGGACATTCTTCTTTCCTCTCCCCAGGAAAACATGACTTCAGTAAATGGTATTTCCACCATACTAAGTATCTCATGCAGCTATCATGTGAAAATAAAAATTACTCTGTGGGATTTTCCACTAGCACTGACTGTTAAAGCATAAGACATGTGAGGAGAGAAAATCAGTCTTTATTTCTCACAGAGTTTTTCATTAATCTATCGTGTATTGTAAGGTTTTTTGCTGTTCCAGAGGTGCATGAGATGCAACAACACATCTTATTGACTCTTTCTTTTAACATCAGGTATCATAAGACTTCTTCAAAACTAAATCGCTGCCAGCTAACCTAAATTAGGACTGTGCTTTGAGGAAACTGATTCCCTAGTAAGCGTGGGTGTAGCCTGTTGAGGGATGGCAGTTCTTCCTCTCTGTCCATCTGCCACCTGCCTCAGCCCACAGTCTGCTTTATTTTCAGCTGGCAAGTAAGGAGTTTCAAAACTTAGACAGCAAAAAGTCAAATGTATTTTGAAATAGGTAAGCCATTAAAGCAGCAATTTAGAAAAAGCCATCACCTTGATCATCGCAGCTTTAAAAGTGCAAAAAATTTTGTATTCCTTGTGCTCTTTACAGGTGAGATAATAATTCCAGGGCAAGTTTCCGTCCAACACGACCAGTGAAAAGTACACAAAGCAACATATATAGTAGCTTAAACTATGTGCATTCAAAAGAAAACAAAGAGTTAAGATGAGCATGATGAATGGTGAAACAGTTGGTTCCTCCATGGTCTTTTCATAAAAGTGTAGGTATAATACCAATCTCTGTTTCCTCTGAAAAACCTACTGCAATTTACTTTGTACTACATGGTGATGTTGTATCTCATTCTTTCTATGCACATATATATGAACGAGGGATAAAAATATTCTTTCTCACATTGACTTTTTCCTCTCTTTCATAACTTGGTAGTTATTTATACTGTTAAATACGTAGGAGACAAGATCTGAGTACTACTTGTACTGTGAGATATTTTTCTTTCTTCTCTGACTGGTTTTCTCGTTTCCCTAAGTCAGTTCACCCAGTCTCATTTGCTACCAAAATATCTCCTTCTCAGTGTGATATAGCCAGAGTGCCACTCTGTGTGGAGCAGCATGGGAGGAACAGACTTTGACAGCACTTTAACTCTGTATGTAATGAATGACTCATTTGCAAAAGTGATAAGGATATTTATTGTCTATGTTGGTGGTAAATGTTGACCAAGAACTGAAAAATCATGTGTTTTTTTACAGGCACTCATGGTGGTTTTACTCAGAGCTGCAAAAGGAGGTGTAACCCACCTGCACCTGAGGCAATGCCCCCCAGGGGAGTTCCACTCAGGTCAGACTGCATTCTGATCCCAGCTCTGCTGCCCACCTTCATCACTGCTGTCAGCACACCCTGCTGTCTCTCTGGATTTCCTCTCCATTTGTCAAGTAATGTTAATTGCAGTCATATTTTCTTTCCTGCTATGAAGATTAGAAGGGTAAAGCTAAGCCTATCAGTGAGTGACTTGGCTGGCATGTTGTTAAGAAACCATTTTGATGATTTTGTGGCAGTCTTCTTTAGCAATGCATTGTGAGGTAGGCATGTCCCTGATCTCCCATGACCCTTCCCCAAGGGCATAATATCAGTGGCTAATCCATGTTGCTGCTTCTTTGCATTTCACTTGCAGTATTTTGCAGAGGTTCGAGGAACCCTGTCATCAATGCCTGCACAGAGGAGCAGCACAGCATCTTCCTTATTGTTACAAATCACATGTGAAATAGAGAAAGGAGAACAGACAGTGGTCAACCACAAGTGTTCTGTTACCCTCTAAAGGCTTTCCATTTAAAAAAGCCCACCCAGGAGATTTAAAACATTGCTTTTCCCCCCCACCCCGTCCCCTCCGGAAGTTTATTCCCTGATGCTGCTCTCAGATTTCTACAAGTCATTTTTTTGTCACTTTCTTTTTTAACCTCACATGGGATTTTTTTCTTTTGCAGTTAAGAGATTCTCTGACCCCCTTAAAATCAGCACAGGGGTGCTAGTTACCTGGATAACACTGTGCTGAAGCCGAAACACGGAGCTACAAAGACACTGCACTCTGACTACCAGCTAAAAGCAAGAATTTCCATGCATAGCTTGGTATGTTGTCACCCTGTTAGTTGGTCATGAGGTATCATGAACTCCATGATATTTTCTGCCTGAGCACAGAAAAAAATATTACTGATAAAAGTTTAGTATTGAGCTAAATTGTACTTACCATTTTCTAGCACTGGAGTATCCACAGCCTCTCTGACTTCAGTTTATTATGGATCCATTTTGTTTTTGAAAGACAGTGTTCAATCTAGGCATATATCTCCTGCAGAGGCCTTAAAAACACACAACAGAATGCAAGAAATACTTGCAGGATCACTTGTCAGTCTTGTTCACTCATCTCCAGCAGTCTGCCACAGACTTGCATTCAGTTCATGTTCCACTATAAACCCCAGAAACTGTTCTCCAACACTTCCTAACTATTTGGTACTTATTTGTACTCCTGAAATTAATTACTCCTGCCCAAGGGCAGTGTTTTTTACTTGTCTTGACAAAATTTCATCTTTTTTTTGCTCTCTGTTCCTCCAGTTTCTCAACGTCAAATTCTGCCTCTGGTATACTTGTGGGAAGGAGGTAAAACCAGTGATATACTGAATAGGATAACATTAACCTCACATCCTTGGGAAACTGGTAAAAATTTCAACAAGAAGAGAACTCAAGATTTAGCATTTTGCATCGACTGTCCTACACTGGCAGTAGGAGGGAAAAGCTGTGACTACAAACTTCATCCAAAAGTTGTGTCCTCCACCACAATCAGTCATAGCTGAGTCCTGCTTTTGTTCTTGGCTGCCCGTGCAGCTCAAAGCTCTCCTGAGAATCTTGGAACATGAGAACTTGGTGGGCTGCACCCAGATGTGCTCCAGCATCCGCTGTTAGCATGTGGTTCTTCCAATTGATTTGAACTATAAAACCAGGTCTGCTGGAACCTGAGTGTGCATTTCTGCTTTGCTAGATCAGGGCCTTAATCTTTAGATGAGGTGTGCACACAGAAATATATGTAAGATGAACTGCAACCAGATTTTCCTACCTTCTAGTACGAAGAACAAACCAAGCATTTCTTGTTTTCACACCTGTGCTGACAGGTCACACTAATCTGTTACAAAAGCTCACTATTGGTGCTTGAACAGGAATGCATGCTTCTCATAAAGGCACTCATAGTAAATTTGCACAATAAGGAGGTTGTACTTTTTAGCCTTGCTTTTAGCAGAAACGTGTCATTTTACAGATATAATTGTATATTTGATAATGGTTCCAGTATTTAGCAACAGCTATTTTTGCCTGTTTGTCTGGAAGCCTCTAATGACTTAGTCCAGTTGAGCTCATTTCATAGCTTCCCCTATCTGTGGGCCATCTGTTATGCACTCACTTTTTTTTTCTTTCCCTGTTTGGTTTCACACAAGCCCTTTAGTTCATTTCAATTAGGGTAGTTGGTAGAAGATCATACTATAATCTGCAGTTGTGTCATGTGTATGTTGTCCCTGTCCCACCCCACTCATCCCCACACAATTAGATGAAAAACACTCCATGATGAAGAATGTTGTTGAATTTACCAGGCTTGGTGGAAAAAGACTCTGTGGGGATTTTCTCCAAAGCTGGAGGATTTCTGCAGGTAAGCCTATAAAACCTGCAGAAGAGGGTAATGAAAAAAATCTAAAAATAGAAAAAAAGGAATAGAAAAAAAAAGCTAAAAATTTTGACACTTTCTTTAATCATACTGTTGACCTTTTATGTATATCTGTGCATATATTCATGCATATAAATATGTATATATAAACACTGTTGACCTTTCAAATTTATACATAAATAATATATAATTTATAAATATACATTATATATGTGCATGTAATATAAAAATATCTATCTCACTTCCTTGGGGGATTTTTCTTTAATTTAAAAATTTTTGTTCATACAGGTCATGAGTGAGGCTGGAGAAGCATAAGGGGAATGAAGAGATATTATAAAATTCTTAGAGGCCTCTTGAAATATATCTCCAGACAGATGAACCTGAAGGCCTCTTTTGCTTCTGGAAATTGTGTTGTGGGCTGTTTTTTTCTATGTAATTTCAGACTCTGAGCAAGAGTTAGAGAATGGTGGAATGGAGAATTGCTGCTGTGGGGAGGATTTTGGAAGCAAGAGTTCAGAAGCAGAAGGGCAATGTCAGATTGGAGGAATCCTGTCACACTTCCCCTGTCATTTTGTCATGATGAAGAGAATCCTGTGCAATCCCCTGGGTTTCAAACAATTCTCATTTCAGATTGAGATGGGCAAGCATCAAGGAATAGCTGACAATTTCAAATATCGTCTGTGTTTTTGCAACAGAGTTGCAATAGGCCACACCATAGGGAAGCATAGGAGCAATCTTAATTTGAGACGTTACCTTTCAAAGCACAAAATCCTCCCGCTGGCTGTAGGAAATAGGGGTTTTGCGGAACTGCTCATGGCACGTTATTGCTGTGGGCTTTGCCTGAGCAACAGCTCTGCTGTCTTGTGGTGCCTTCAATCTGAGCTTGGCACAAGCTTCCCCAGATGAAATTTTCTTGAATCTTTATTTCATAGCCTCAGGGAGGAAAAATGCAGGTGAAATGTCAGCCTGGAAGCCTCTCCACTTTAGCTGGGAGCGGAGCACTGCATGGCTTGGTTGGCAGGGGACTCAGGAAAGTTGCTCTGTCTCCCCTGCCCACACTCTTGCAGATGGGTCACAGGTACTAGCCCGCAGCCCTGGCCTCTGCTGTCCTTGCCTGCTCCTGGAGCCGATGCGAGCCCCCGGGACAGTGGAGAATGAGAGAGAACTGAGCTGCCGACGGGGGAGGGAAGGTTCACAGGATTCCTTGTGCGGTTGGTAAAGAAAACCCCCAAATAAAACTGGGAAAAGGCAGTGTGAAGGATGTGCTCCAGGTTTATAATAGGAGGAGTGAGAGCTTCCCCAGGTGATGTAAAGACACCAGCCCGCTCTAGGAGCTAAGGAAAGGCTCCGTGCAGCCGTTCCATTACTGAAATATCACTGCGTCCGTGCTGCTGTGCCATCCCCGGCAGCGAGGCAGAAGATCCCGAATCGCTACATGCAGCAGGCGTGGATGCGACAAGGAAGAGCCAGGGTCGCACGGCAAAGCTGTGGACTGCGTTTGTCTGGGGACAGGGAGCCGTGCTCCCGGTGCCGGCCGGCGTACGGGACTTCGCTGCTTTCCAGAGCACCACCTGGTGTCGGGCGGCAGGGAAGAGCTTCCAAAGCTGCTCCAAAACCTCCGCGGCCCCTCTCTGTGTGCTTAACAAAACTGCTTCCCCGGGAAGGCCTCCCGGGGTGCCTGGTGAGTACCACCGCCTCCTGCCTGCGGTGGCTGTTCCTAGCCAGGAGTAGCGTTGGTATCCGACACCTTTTAGCTTCGCAGCTGCCCTGTTCTAGGGCGGATTTCTAAGAAAGGATCGATTGGCATTTGGCTCTTCTATGCCAAGTATCACTTACTGGGATAAACTGTTGATGGCCTCATTTATCAGCGTGACCAGGCTGTGAGCAGTGAGGAACCCCACCCGGAGCACGCTGCTGCACCACTGGCTCCGGTGGTAAAACAAATGCACCACTGCAGCCAATCGGGCTTGCTGTCTGTGGGCAAGAGCAGTCACAGCTAAAGGCTTTTATTAGTAACTCTGTGTTTACAACTTGCTGCCCCTGCAAATCCCAGGCTGAGGAGACAGGAGGTAGCCAGCAAGCTCTCTGAATCCCGCCCTGAAGCTCCTGCCTGGGATATTGCACCTGAGCAACCCCATGAGGAGCCAGGGGGAAACCTAGGTATCAGGGAAAGGGATTCTGAATCTTCAGCTCTTGGGTACATGTCTGCAATGAGAAAATAAAGCCTGGTATGGAGGATGTTGTTTTCTTCTTTGGTACACACTAGCCGTCGGGTTTTTTTCCAATACTGAGGAACCTTCAGAGCAGAGATGATGCTACTATACTTTGCACTAGTATCTGTTTCTAAATCAGTGTCTCTACCTAACTTCTCATCTGGTTCCCTGTGCAGCCACCTACAGACAGGGAAAGGCAAGACTGAGCTGAGGTATTCTGACTTTCCTGGCTGCATTTCCATTCCTGTAAGATGAGTAAATATCCTTCCTCTTTCTCTTTAGCAGGACAAGTTTAGGGTGGGATGTATGGCTTACAGAACAGCCTCAAATCCCCCATGGCTGCCCTCCAGAGGCAGCCATGAAGATCTTCAGAGGGAGCCCTTTCATCTGTAGGCTCCTGCTTATCCTGTTTCTAATCATGGCTGTACCCATTAAGAGTCTGCTGCCGGAGCCAGGAATAGACCAGAGTAATCCTGGTGCCCAGCATCCTTAGAGAGTTTTGTAATTCACAGCCATGTGTGTGTCATTTTCACTCAGCTCATCCTGCCAGGCATTGCCCTGTGCAATATGTACAGGTACGATCTGCTGCCCACCCACCAGGCACAGTTCTCCACGTGTGCTGGAGGTGTGAGAGGCATCAGCACCGCCTGCAGGCTCAGCTACAGATAGAGCTTACCCTACACTGCAGTTTGCAGCTTAAACCATGTAGTTTTAAACCAACTCTTTTTACACAACTTATGACTCTGTGTGTGTATTAGGTGGATTGATTATTGACATGCTTCGGCTTTGCTAACAGCTTTTTGCTGATAGGAGCGGAACTGTTTGCCCCCTGTGTAAGATATGTCCTATTAGTGCTTCCATACTGCTTCTGCTCTGGTGGGCAAGAGATAGATCTGAGGTGAGGCACTTCACTGCACAGCAGTTTGACAGGCACAGAGAACAGCACATGCAAAGTTCTGAAAGTCTGGAAAGTGGAATATACAAGTGCTCAAAGAAAATAACCTAATTCTTCATGCACACTTGCAGGGAAGTATGTGCCAGGCTGCTGTGTGCACTGGGATGGAAGATGCACCTGGAGAAGTGGGTGAGGGTGGGTGCTTTTCCTTTGCACTCCAGCCAAGCTGCTCCTTGCCTTGCAAGACTGAGCCTTGTGACAGACAAAGCATGTGCTGGGGACAGACAGCAGGATGGGTCAGATCAGCAGACACACTGGTAAGCAAAATGTTTTTCTGTGAAGGTTTTGGGTATCAGTGAACAGAGTCAGAAAGACCTGGGATTGTGCAGCTTCTGACATAATGGGTGGGGACGCCTGCAAAACCACAGGTCTGACTGGGGAGGAAATGGGGGAAAGCTTGCAAAGAAGTAACAGGATGGAAGGAAGCCTGCACCAGGGAACAGCGGGATGTGGAAACCACAGTGTCTATGGTGAGTGCAGTACTTTAACTGCAAAACTGTAATGATTTGTGTGTGTGCAGAGTTGAGAGAAACTGGCCAAAGGGTAGAGTTTGACATTGTAATTGAGGCATTCACTGCTTGAGGGTCATTTCTGATCACAAGCAAGCAGCACTTCTGCTTTGTGTCTCAGACGAGAGGCTGAGCTTCCAAATGTGATGACACTAGGATACACAGAGTTGTGCTGATGAAACGCTATCACTGATGAGCTCAGCAGATATGGTGATCTTAAATTATGAGTCCCTGTGAGAGCTAAAGCCACTCTGTGTTCTCCCCATTGGCAATTACTGAGCAGGATCTGTTTCTCCCTTGCACTTGCTTTCTCCTCCCTGTCCCCATGAGCTTGGGAAGCTGCAGTGTGTGACCATTTGAGCATATGCCAATCTCTTCAAAGATTCTCTGTAATCCCCTGTGCTAATCCTCCTGGAAGAGGAAGGATGCTTGTAAGCAGCACTTGCAGATCCACGCCCAGAATACTAAGCTTGTTATAACACCTGGCCTGTCCTTGCATCTGCTGACTTGTTTCCAAGGAAATTGTGCGTAAGTTCCTCCTTTGAAATGTTTCTTCAGGTAAAAGTAATATTATTTGTTTCACGTATGAGAAGAAATGGCAGCATCCAGGGACAGCTATGGTTATTCACTGCACTAACAGTGCTGAACGTGTGAGGCCACATTTTTGAAGTGCCCTCTAAGGCTGCACAAGTGTGCATTTACAGCAAAAGTATCTGGTTTGATCCATGTGTCCAAATACTGACCATCAGCTTCATGCCAAGGATTCACTTTAAGGGATACACTGGGGCCCCAACAGAGGAGATGAAGTTCCCTAGACCAGTGCAAAATGAGGTACTTTCAAGACATGCCCACATGATAAATGCAAGGAGAACCTTAGCACCAGCTGAAACGTGCAGTTGGCACAGGACTTCTGTGTTGCTCTAAAGCTTTCCAAACAGTTCAAGTGCTGAGAATGTGGCAAGTTCTGTGCTGTTTCAGCTCCCTTGTGTGGCATTTCAAGCAGGTATCAATTAGAAATCAATAGCATGCTTTTAAAAGAAAACCACAGGCTCTTCTGTGCTTCCTGTCAAAGAACACAGGAGCAATGTGCTGGGTCTCCACATCTGTGGCAAGCAGGGCACTGGCAACAGCTAAGCAAAAGCAGGAGCCGAGTCACCTGCCAGAAATTGCCACTTTCCATAGTCATGGCCACATTTTAGTTTAGCCGGTTTCCTTCTCAGCAGTATTTGTGACAAAAAGTATGGAAAAGGCTTTTGTTCTTCACTGGGATTATGTTTAACCACAACAGGTGTTAATTAAAAACTAATTAAATAAATAATGATGCCCACCAGACTATTAACAGCCAAGGAGGAAAAGACAAGGGAGAAACCTTGGCTCCAAGTAGGTGGCAGGTACTACTAGCTTGTTGGAAAGCTCACAGCAAGGGAAGGGCAGAGAAGGGAGCAGGCAAAGAATCAAGGGTTGCAGTGCAGAAACTGTGAAGGGCCTAAAGAGAAAAACCCATGAAGGCTTCAAAATACATGTTAAAACTTGAATGTGCAAGACGGCATTGGATTTACTTCTGGTTGTTTAACAGTGAACTCCCAGCTCCATCAAGTGAGAACACCATGCTTTATCCTTAAAGATGAGAATGATACCAGCCTGATTAAGCTGATCTAAATCTGATGAATCCAGGAGAGATCACAGAGAGATACAGAGAGAAGAATCAATAAGGCATTAATAGATGCTGGAGTTGCTGCCTGTAAATCAATTTGGAATTGTCCGGTGCACTGCAGTTCATAAAATACACCACAGGCTGTAATTGTGAACTGGACTAAGTTACAAAGGAATAAACATCCAGCAGCTAAGCAGTTGCAGCAGGCTCTGAGTACTACACAGCTGTAGCAATAAATCAGCTGCACTCCCCCAGCAGAAAAACAGTGAGGTCTGAGCATTCTCTGAGTTCTCTGGTTGCCATCAGCACCTGTACTGCTCCACACTGGCACTTTCGGATGCACTGGAGGACAACAAAATTAGAACTTGGAAAGCAAAAGATGAAAATTAAACTCTTGTCAGTGGTCTGGTAAAGGCAATTTTGCAAAATATGTCTATGGCATAAATGATACTTCTATAAATTGATTCTTATCAATTCTTGCTAGACAAGCTCACCTCATGTCCCTACTGATAAAAAAGCTGGTTCAGCTGAATCAAGGCTACACATTTTGAATGTGGCATCTTTGCTAGATAGAGGACAGTAAAACCAACAGTGACCAAAAAAAGAATGAAATTTAAGCATCTGAAATTCAAGTGTGCTTCATCTTCACCAAATCTCTCTCATTTTTCAGAGTGACACTGATGCTACCAGCCTTGATATCACAACTCCTTCCCTGGAGAAAATGAGGTTGACATGCAGGCTCCAGAGGCAAGGGAGAAGAGGTGGCAACTGCCAGAGCTGCTCTGAGGTGAGTACAGTCAATCTTAGACCCAGGGTGGGACCCCCAACCTTCCTGTTCAACATCCCCTGCTCCTGCAGTCCAAGGCGTGAGTGTTAAAGACGCAGCTGCAGTTTAAACTGCCCGAGGGACCTGCATGGCATATGTCCTGGGAGAGTCATTCCCTGCTGCAGGATAGACTGTGGTCTGCCAGGTGCTGGCTGCTTACTCCATATCCTTCACAAAGATGCACAGATCTTGTTGAAAATTTGCCAAACATGTTGGGGTGGAACCAGAAAAAATCTGTCACAGTTGGAGGTCAAGAGCTGTCTTTTCTATCTCCCAGGGCTGCATGGACTTTCTGGGCCCACAAGCCAGGCTGCTTCCATTTTGGCTTTTGGGTAGTCCCATGAGGTTTCCATTCATCCTGCAGCTTGTTTTGCCTGGCTCTATGGCCCTTTTCCCACCCAGAAATGTGCATGCTGAATGTGGTAAGGATTGAGAAAACTGTTACAAAGCTTATTTTATTTCTCTTTACTTAGAGCATGTTTTAAAAAATTAATAAATTGAGCTTTCACATTTTTTCCCTTGTTTCTAGGGGGAACAGTGAACACAATAAAACTGCTAAGTAGTGCTTTGAATCTAAGGAATAGAAGGAATGCTACATATGAAAAATGTCTTTCCTTCATGCTAGAGAAAAAATCAGTATACTTCTAAACAAATATCTGGCTGCAGAAAGTCTACAAGGTTGTTTGTTTTTTTTTTTTAAGTGGAGGAAAAAACTGACACAAGCCATGGGATGCTCCTCCCTGTGTCAGCTGTGTGGGGAAGGGCTTTGCTGCTCAGGAGGAGCCTCCCACTCCTCCTGTACATCCACTAAGAAAATTTGGGCCTTAAGAGCAGTGTGATTTCAGTGTGGTTTCAACCTGACACTCTTGGAGGTACCAACTTACTTTGTTGGGTTGGGCTCATTCAACCTGAGTTAAGCTTTTTGGCCCAGGGTATGGTCCAAAACGAAATGGTTCCTAATGTGCCAACAGCTGGAGTATCCAGCAATATAAATTCCATCTGAAGGAAGGCACAAGGTGGTACATTTAAGGAGTCCTCCAGAAGCGCTCTATGGTCTTTATGCTGGCTTAATGTATACACCAATTCCCTGCTGTACCTTCCGCTTGTCCAGTAGTTTAGGACTGTTCTGCTGCACTGTGAGGATATTTGGGGCTGATTTCCACAGAGACTTTCTCCATAGATCAATGTTGCCCAGAAAGAGCATCGACAAAAGCACCACGCTACTTGCCATGAATTGCAGCTCTGCAGAGGCGCTGAACCGTACCCAGGTGCCCCTGCTGCAGGATGCTGCAGAGAGGCAGCACTCCTGCCTGGGGAAATGCAGCTGCGGAGTTTCCTTTCTCCTTCTCAGAAGGGACCACAAGACTGAGAGTGCTCAGCTTACATTATTAACCACGTGTTAATGTTTGATGGCAAAGTCACAGCGCTGCTGGGCAGCAGTAGCACAGTGCTGGGTGCAGGAGAAGAGGGTTTGCCACACACTGGAGACAACAGCTGGGGAAGAGTTTTAACTGAAAAACTGTGACAATCCCACTCTTTGCTTGATGGGAAGCCAACCTAAGTGTGATTTTTCCTGGAAGGAAAAGTGGTGCTATGAACTTTTGTAAGCTGATGATCGTTTTCTCTCATCCAGTCAGTTTGCTCCTGGAAAGTCTGTAGCCACAACTGTTCCATGATAACAGGAACTGGGGTTTCTTAGAGGCAAACAATCCCCTAAGATAATTTTGAATCATTCAAAATGTTGTTGTTTGGCTGAACAAAACATCTACCCTAATTCTTATCAATTTAATTTATAAATAAACAAAATCAATTTTTTGCTTAATCTTTAGTCTTAAATCTGCTTGGATACTTTGTTGAACTCGACTTTCATAATTTTTAATATTTTTTTTTCCAGTGGAGATGGTCAAAATAGTTTTGCACAGCTTTTCTCAGTACTCTTTTGATAAAATGTGTTAATGCTAGTGAGTGTACTTCAGTACAGCATGGATGAAAATGCAAGGGCAGCTGGGAAGACAAGTATTCTGTATCATGTGATGTCAAAGATCCCCAGGCAAATGTAGCTAGAGGCATCAAATCTCTCAAAGGGCTAAAATCCCAGCTGAGTCTCAAATTCGCTGTGCAGGGAAGGGCTGTAATCTGCTAACGAAAAGCAGATGTACAAAAGTCATTCTGGCAGCTGCATATGTCACACTGCCTCCCCCCACTCTGCCTTGACAGACCCACTCTTCCATCCACTTGTGTGCTTTTCAGAAACAAATAGGCAAGCACAAATGTCAATCATGTGAAATCTATCCCTTAAGATAGTCCTTCTTTCCTCATCCTGCCTTACAGTCTGATTGAGCCCTATTTCTCCCTCAGCCCCTCAGCAAAATGCTCTCAGAATTAAGGCCAAGTACTGGGCAGGACCCCTGGAGTGTCCCTGTGCAGCCATGCAGCTCCCCTCACACTGACAACACCCCTGTGCTCCACGGCGGGACAAACCCATCCTGCTTCTGCCTGCATCTCCTGCTCCTTGGGGATCCTCTCACGATCCTGCGGCAGGAGCCTGCTGGAGCGCCTGCTGTCATCTCGCACCACATTCCTCGTGTTGCAAGACGGAATCGGGCCTCAGGGCCTGGATGGCGACGGGGGGACTGATGCTCCTCCTGCCCCGCCACGACCAGGGGCAGCGCTTTGGCGCCTCCCTAAGCCCAGGAGAGCAGCGCTTGGGGAGGCCGGCGGGCAGCCAGGCAGAGCGCGGGGAAGGCAAAGCCGCCGCCCCTCGGGGCAGGGCGCGGCGGGGCTGTCCCCGCGGCCTCCCGCCGGCAGGCGGCGCCCGCGGCCCTGAGGCACCGCGCCATTGCCGGGGTTCCTTCCCGTCCGCGCCCGGCAGCCAGCCGGGGGTGACCCGCACACGGCTGCCGGAACGCCACGCTATTTACACATTTCAACAAGCAAAGGCAGCAGCATTCATTGGTTGCAAATTACGTAACTGTGTGAATTGCTACTCAACTCCCATCTGCTGGCTGTGTCTGTCGCTGCCCATGTTTATCAGTGCGCGGCGCGGCCCTGCCCTCCATCTGAGCCGGGGGTCTGTTCTGAGTAGGCGGCCAGTGAGTCGGCGGTCGCGATCGCCCACTGCCGGGATTACAGTCCCCAGTTACTGCTCAGCCCCGCTGACTTTGCTCCTGGTGGCTCTCGTCCGGACAGCCCACCCACCTTGGGATTGTCTTCCCTATTTCTTAA
The DNA here is from genome assembly GCF_015832195.1 of Motacilla alba alba. NCBI lineage: Eukaryota > Metazoa > Chordata > Aves > Passeriformes > Motacillidae > Motacilla > Motacilla alba. The sequence goes on from NC_052017.1 coordinate 80,247,886, forward strand.
AATTCTAAACAATCATCCGATGCTCACAATGCAACTGATAAATCGTAACTGTCCAGCTACCGGATACTAATTTCAAAAAACAAAAGGCAAATCTCGCCTCATACCCCTCCGCACACCCTGCAGGGCCGGGTGCCGCCCGCTGTGAGGCGGGAGCGCCCTCAGCGAACGCGGCGCCGGGGCCGCCCCTCCGCGGTCACGGGGCTGCGCGGCCCGGCCATGGCGGCTGCCGGCGCCGTGTGGCTCGGCGGGGACCCGGTGAGGCGGCGGGGGCTGCGCGGGGCAGGGCGGCGGGGCCGGCGTGGCGGGGCTGACCCGTGTCTCCTCGCAGGTGGAGTGGGTGCTGTGCCCCTACGACGTCCATCACCGTGTCCCCCGCGCGTCGCTGGAGAGGCACGCGGCGTCCTGCCGGCTCCGCAGGATGGGATACTCCGCCGAGGAGGAGGTGGGAGCGCGGCTCGGGAAGCGGGGCACGGGGCTGGCGCTGCTGCCCTGGGCGCGCCTGGGCTGCCACCACCGCTCTGCGGCCCCGGGCCGGGCCTTGACCGAGCCCTTTGGTCCCGCAGGCCGAGATGTACGACTCCAGCTTTTTCTACGAAAACCTGAAGGTTCCCGCCATCGCCATGGGTGAGCGGCAGCGGGGGCTCCGCCTGACGGGGCGGCACACACGGCTGGGGCTGAGGAGGGACCCCCGGGAGGTGCAGAGGATGAGGGGCGATGGGGAGATCCCGGGGAAGAGACCGAGATGTGGGACTAAGGAGTCCGGGTCCTCACGGTAGCACACCTCCGCTGCCTTGGCAGCTGTAAACTCCCCAAGACCTAAAAATCTTGAGTGTTTCAATCAGTAGCTTAGTCTTCTCAAATTGTAATTTGCAATTTGCCTTAATTTACTGTTTTTATGCTTCTATCACTGTGTAATTCTACTCTGTAGATCGCTTTTATATTTTCGCCCTAAAATCCAAGGAGGATCACTTTTGTCCTCTTAGGAGTTTCTTTTTATGTTCTCAGTCCTCACTCTTGCATCAAATGCAGAAAGTATATTAAAATGAATGCTTAGAAGGTGGGGAAGATGTCTGTCGAATTTGGAGATAAAGCAATGGTACAGAGAGCAATATACATACATTTCTTTTTCCATATCGTTGTAAACCAGAAATACATTTTTTTCCCTTAATTTTCTCCCCTCATTTCAAATATGTAATATATGAAAATTACAATTTTAGTTCAAATGTCCGCTTGTGCATGAATGAAACAATGATGTTCTGCACCATACCATAAGTCTCACAATAGAGGTTGGGGAATAAAGAGTAACCCAATCAAGTACTCAACAACTTGATGTAAAAGTGGTATGATTTGATTTTCTTCTCTGCCTGCAGATAAAGATCTACAGTTTCACATTGTTAAGCAGGCTAGAGCCCAAAGTGCAAAGGAAGGTGCAGGCTACAGTGAAGGTAAGGAGCAAGCAAATACTGATGTGATTTCACCAGCCTCCTGTGGAGAGCTGCCCTTGTCTCCCTCCTTGCTGCTTCCTTCATTCCACTTAGAACTGCTGTGAGGAATTTCACTTCATTTATTTTTAATATTCCTTCCCCTGCACATCTTGGAGCATGATTACTTTCTATACTTGGGGCAAATAGATGAGACACTTTGAGCCTGTTGTGCCCTTATATCTTATTGTTTTCAGGACAGAAAAAAACCAAACAACACGTGTGTTACTATGTTGGACTGGTTCAAGACTGAACTAAGAAGTTGTTTAAGAACTATGCTGGCACATTTGCAAATGCAATGTTGTCCTTTGTCACTGCTCCAAGCTCACTAATTCCTTTACATTTCATTTTTTGATGGGTTTTGTGACCAGACAGGGGACCAGGCTAGGATGGAGTCTTTGAAGGTTCAGATTTAGATCAAGTAGAAAAATAGGGCTCCCTGTAGAATCTGTAGAGCTTTAGTGTATGGTTGAGGAGTTACTGCAACACCTGAAAGAACACTTGCTCTCTGTAGAGTTTGGTTTGTTAAACATATATAGGCAGAAGGGGAAGTAACACTGCAACTTTTCTGACAGTGAAATACAGCAGCACTTGCTTGGACAGCTTTTCATGTTTTGTTTTTCTGGCATAGCAAATAGAGGCTTAATGGACAGTTCCTTGGGAAGATTTCCCAGGATGAGCACTGTGTTTTGAGCATGTCAGGTGCATTGCCTCTGAAGGGAAGTGGCAACTCATTGATTTGACACAACCACATCCAAGTAGAGAAGCAGCAAATAAACCCTTTGCAGAGTGGTTCATTGCAAAGGTGCACCAGTGAGCCACTAGATGCCAGTGTTCACTGCCCAGATTTCCCTGCAAGCTTGCCTTTTTCTCAGGATAACACTAAAACTGGATCGGTGGTTTTCATTGTGACAACTTGGCCTGTTGTAAGATTTGTAAAGGCTTTGGCAACAGAAACAAATGAAAAATAATTTTTCATTGTAAATTTCCTTTTTGACTCACTGTCTCAAAGGAAGAGATTTTCTTTCTTTGTTTTCTTTTTTTCAATTCTAACCATATTTAGAATATTAGCATAGCTACATTGTTGAAAACAAAAATTTGTCTCAATCACAAGTTGTGTAATTCTTCTAAAATCACAAGCATGTAATTATCAGTGCATTTTTATGGACTTCTGTAATGCTGTAAGAACAGTGCATTTTAAAAAGAGACTTCTAGGTTTTGTGTTTAAATTCATTTGTTCATGCTAGAACAGTTCTGGTTTAGGTTCCAAGTACAGTAATGATGAAATTTTGTATTTTAGGTTAGTTTGTAGAGTTACTGTAGTTCCTCTTCTTTGGTGTCTAGTGATAGCAGGATGTGAAAGATTGCCCAGCTTCCATTAAGAGCTGAGTAATCTGGAGAAGCTCTAGGTTTGCTGTTGTTGCATACACCCTTCTTAGGTGTTGGCTCTGCTGTCTGCCTGGAGATGTGTGGGATTGTGTTGGGGGAAGCATGATTATGGAGGTCAGATCAATGGTTGCTGGAAAAATAAAAGTTTTTGATTCAAATGGTGTTTTGCTGGCAATGTCCTAGAGGATTGCATCCTGTATCTTTGTGGAAGTCACTTAACTGCTGTTGCAATGGATTGAGACTGGATTAATTTCTTTGGAGGCATGTGTGTTTTAACTGGGGAATGGGAAAGAAGAGTGTTCAGGCATTGTCTTTGTTTCCATAGCTTTAAGTCAGTTATCTGCTCTGGAGCACTTTGAAAGTGCCTTTGTAGTACTTTTAGCTATAAATTTCTGTGTCAGTCTGTTATAAAAGCTCTGTAGAGAAGGTGACAGGGTGGGTGAGACTGATTTTCACAGTTCTTGGTTATCTAGTCTCCTAGAAGCTTTCATTCTTGTTGGCAGAGCAGGTATTTTGCAGCTAGCACTTTACATAACATTTTAGGAGTAAGATAAATCTACAAGGTAGAGCTGCAGCCTCTCTTCATTTAGCTTGTAAGTCAAGAGCTGAAACTCATGGGAAATTATTGAGGTCATTTCAATCTAATCTAGTACAATTCCTTTGTGGCATATGAAAACTGTATCTGTGTAAGCAATCAAGAGGGTTTTTACAGCCTGAGGGGGGCTTGGGAGGGATCTTTGAGCAGTTTTTATCTTTTCAAATCTTCTTCAAATTAAGAAGATTGGAATTTCTTACAGATACATAGGGGAAGGATGAAAACAGCCTGGGAGTTTACTGCATTGTTTGTTTGTTGAGCTTCTTGATATTTTCCTGCATAGTTATGCTGCTTTACAAGTAACAGCTCTGTGTCCAACCTCCAGGTTCTTACTCATTACTGCCCATAGAAGTTCCTCAAAACCACAAGCGTTTCACCTGTGACCTGACCCAAGCTGACCGCCTTGCTCTTTACGATTACGTTGTTGAGGAGACAAAGAAACAGAGGTCCAGGTCCCAGATAACGGAAAATGACAGTGATCTCTTTGTGGATTTAGCAGCAAAAATCACTCAAGGTTTGAAGAATGATCTGTTGTTGAATTTATGGCTCAGAATTTTCAGTTTGTCCAGTTACATGAGTTTTGTTGCTATCCAAACAGAATTAATTGTGGTTGTTTTTTGGTTTTGGTTTTTTTTTTTTTTTTGGTTTTTTTTTTTTTTGTTTTGTTTTGTTTTGTTTTGTTTTTTTTTTTTTTTGTGGAGACCATACTGTTTTTAAAAGCTACAACAAAGATCAGGGATCAAAAAATGCTAGTTTGGTGTCCTTTATGATGTTTACCTTCTGGGGAAGCCTCAGTGCTCTGTCCTTGGCACACATATTGTGTGTATCTCAGTGGATGGATCTTCTGTCTTTGCTGCAGCTGACTTCAGGTTGCTTAATGTTGCCAGTGTACTGTGCAGCTTGGAACAGTTATTTGCTGTAAGGATGAGATTAAAGATTGCTTAAGAGTAAAAGCTGAACAGGAGAGGTTGGCAGTCATCCAGGTGGAGCTCTTGAGCAACATACTTTGGTGTTGGTCTGGGACCTCTCATTGCTGTTGAGTCATTCCAGTTTGTAACTGTACCAAGTGCAGCAAAAGCATCTGTGTCACCGTGCAGGCCCTGCTGTGCCTAGGAGGTGTGACAGTGCTTGTCATCTATGCAAATAACTTTTTAACAGAATCTGGCTTTCTCATTCTCTGTCTTACTGTAATACTGGCTGTGAAAACATGACTCGTATTTAGAAAGCCTTTGACCAAGTCACAAGCCTGTATATTGGTGTGGATCACAGTTTGGAGACTGAGATCACATAACAGCATTTGCTTGGTGGCTTTTTACTTGGGTGTAAACAGCCAGCAAGAACGTTGGAGGAGGAAGCTTGAGATAAATTCACCATAGTTACTAAATACAGGAAGAACTTGAGAAAGAGCACAATTATGTTATGTTCCTGAACTTACTAGGCCTGCATACCTGCAGATGCTAACATGCTGCTAATGACCGTTTGTTTTACTCCCAATTTTTTGCTAGATGATAGTCAGAAAGGTCCGAAGTCCCATCTTGAAATTCTGGCTGAAATGCGAGATTACAAAAGGCGGCGACAGTCATACAGAGCTAAGAATGTTCATATAACAAAGAAGTCCTACACTGAGGTGGGGGAAAAAAAAAACTATTTTGCACAAAAGTGCTTATTTTATATCAGCATAAACAATTCTATACTTTTTCAAAGACAAATAATGTGTCTTTCTCTGCTTCTTCTGTATCCTGCTTTGTTATTGTTGCAAACTGTAGAGGAATGTTTTTGGTTTGTTGCAGCAAGTTACAAATAATGAGCATTTCCAACTTCTAAGATTTGAATGTGAAAATGTCAGCAAGATATAGCTCACTATCATAAAATGCTGCTATTTAAATTTATGCTCAAACATTTTTCTGCAAATAAGACTTTCCATTCAAACATCTGATGTACAGGGTTTGGGGGAGATTTTTGTGAGGTTAGGGTTTTTTTGAGACGTTTACAGTTTGTTTAGTGCTAGTTCAGGCAGTACCATGACACGTTTGTTTTCAACGTATCTTAATCTCCAGGTGATTCGGGATGTGATTGGTGTGCATATGGAAGAACTCAGCAATCAGTGGCAGGAGGAGAACAGGTTGGATAATGCAGAGATAGGTGAAGGAGGGAAGTCAAAGTCTTCAGGAAGGTATGCCACAGCTGACAGCTTCTTCAGGCATGAAGCAGATTGTAATTTTACCTTACCACCTTCTTCTAATAGCACATAACAACATTATCTGAGTCACATGCATGGTTTATTTTATACTAGTTCTGTTAAGTCTTGCTTGAGAAACTCTGCCTGCATGAAGGATGGAGAAAAATTAATAAGTATCTTTCTTTCAGAGGTAAGTAGGTTAGTTGCAAGTGATTCAGCTGAACAGGTAGTTTCTGGTGGAGCTGGGGGATGAATAGTGCTCCCTCTGTGCCCAAATTTAGCTGGGTACAGAAGGACACTTAGAAATACAAGTACACAATTTCTTACCCTTCCCTACCACATGACATGTGCTAGATATATTACACCTCAGAGTAAAGGTTTCCATAACATAGTAAAGATGGGGAGGCTTTACAGTTCTTACTCCTGCAAATGCTGCTGTGCTAATTGGGAGGGTGTTTTAGCTAAACATATTTCTGCTGTGTCAAGCAACACTGCACACCCTTCCAACTGTTTGTCACTGAAGTAAACATGGAGTCATGACCTAGTGATTGCCTATTTGTGCCTCTTCAGCAGGTCTTTAATAGGAGAATGTTTTCAAAACACGCTAGAAAGTGATACTCTGTTCCCAGCATTAAAATGAAGATGACTGGGTGGCAGAGCACTAGAACAATCTGCCCAGGGAGATCCTGGAGTCTCCCTGTCTAGAGAAATTCAAAACCCACCTGGATGCATTCCTGTGTAACCTGCTCTAGGTGACCCTGCTTTGGCAAGGGGAGGGGATTAGAAGATCTCAAGAGGTCGCTTCCAACCCTAACAATTTGGTGATTCTGTCAGATCAGGACTTGGGTTCTCCAGCTGTAGGTTGCAGCTTAAGGCAGGTGATTGAAGAGTTAAAGATTTGAAGCAAAACAGAGTGAACCCTTCTACTGCCTCCTGTTTCACAAGCAGAGGTGTTAAGGAGCAGTGTTCATAGGAAATAATTGGACTAAATAGAGTGCTGAGATATGTACATGGACTTTGGGCCTCTTTTGGGAGGTATTGTATTTCTTAGAGAGATAGGCTTAATAAAAGATATGTCTTCTGTCTTACGTCAGTAGTATGTCACTATATTACAAAACTGGTACTGGAAACAATGACTGTGAAACTGTTTTTATTGATTAAAATTGCTTAAGTTTATTTTCAGAAGGGAAGACAGGCGGTCAGCTTCGGTGGACTCGCGGCAGTCTGGGGGAAGCAGTAAGGATACAGAGTGCGCGAGACACAGGAGAGACACCAGCAGGAGTCCAAGTAAACGCAGGAGGAGTCGTGAGAGAGGCAAAGACAGAGACTCTCGGAGAAAAAGAGAGAGGTGAGCAGAAACAGTGACAGCTGACTCCTGCTTCCAAATCAGGCAGCTGTAGCCATTTTCTGTTAGAATTTAGTGCAGAGGTTGAGCATGTCTAATCCAGTTAAAAAGCTAGGCTAACCTCATGTGCAGTATGACAAGTCAGTGGTTTGAGGCTACTAATACTAAACAAAACATAGTGTGAGATCACAAACTGTGATCCAGACTTCAGAATTTACTGTCATATCTGAAAGGTGGCACTTTCTGCAGCATGCATGGAGGGCTGCAACAGTACTGTAACAGGCTGTTGATTTTACTCCTTGATCAATATGGTTAAAGGGACAGTATGTTTCTCATCCACAACTAAGTGCCTGTCATGTCTGATGATGATTTCTGCTCTAGTTTGCTCTAGATCTTAATAAATAGTATTATTTGTTTCACTAGTATGCATACATTAACCGTTCCATATTAGATGCTTCAAAACAATGCTGTTGCTCTTCAGTACTTCTGGACATAAAATTCAGCAAAAGAAAACATCTAGGCCACACCTTTTAACACCATCACCAAAGACATATTTACATCTGCAGGACTGCAGGTGTGTGGGACCTGTGTTTGAGCAGACATGAGGACTGTTGTGCAGAAGAAATGCTGCCTTGCCCCTTGTGTTTGGGTAAATGCATTACATAACTGCGTGGATGGCAGTGATGGCTTGTCTCAAAGCTGGCTTCATTACACTGTGATGCCATTCATCCTAAACTAATTGCCACTCTGGCACTGCATGACAAGGCTTGATTAAAGCAGCATGGAAAATAAACTGTCTAAAAGCAGTTTACTTTCATTCCTTAGAGGAGGACATGACTACATTTAATGAGAGCTTTCCATTTTCCAAGGTTTTTTTTTCTCTTCAGACTCTCACTCTGAGCCCAACAGCCCACACAATGTTTATGTTTTTGTTGCAGGGATGAAGACAAGTATTACAGTCATAAAAGAAGAAAGTAGAAACAAGAACCTGATGGTTTTGTTTGTCATCTGTTCAAAACAACTTCCACAAGAACTATTGTTACTGCTGTTTTGCCCAAGAGAGTAAAGGTGTGCACATAATATTGGTGTTGCATCAGACCTGTGCTGCTTGGAGACAAAAAAGTGCTACAGTTTGTCAGGATGGAAGCAGTATATTTCAGATAATGTGTAAATCTGTAATATTTATACATCTGTTAATAAATTATATTGATCTCTCATGTATTTGAGTTATTCTCACAAGTCTGAAGAATAAAATTTATGAGAGGTTGTACTTACTGGCCTTGCTGGCCCGTAAATAGTGGATATAGAACAGAGCTAATCCCTGGAGTCCTGATCAGTTACAAACAGGGAATGCATGAAGAGAGCTCCCCTTCCTACCTAACACTGTTACCTCTAGGTGACATTGCCTACCTACAGCATGTACCAGAGGGCAGATTGCAGAGTTCTCCAGCAGGATAAAACATCTTCTTCAACTGCAGCTGGTGTTAAATGGACAGTAACACAAAAGTTAGCGTTCCCAAGCTCATGCTTGAAGAAAATTCGGATCAATATCATCTGGCAAAGGTGATGAGAATGTAGCTTTCCAAAGAAGCTAGCAGGGAGGCACCAAGGACACCTGGAATATTGCTGAGTACCATATTCAAACAGCAGGTGCATTTCCTTCCAGCGATAACTAGGAAGACTTCCCATCCTGTGGACTAACATACAAATGTTTGTGATACAGGTTGATAAAACAGACTTAAAGCATGTAGATAGATATTAAGGATGTCCAGTTCTGTTAATTCCTCACACAATCTGCTTCAGCAAGGTCACCATCAGCCAAGCTTCTTGCCTCAACAACTATAAGAGAACAAGATCCATCTTTCCTAAAATACTTTAATACTTTTGTTTGTTTTATGTGCCAAGAGAGGGCACTTCATGTTGCTCCTGTCTAGTAGCCTCTAGTATCCTCTTTCATACCTCAGTTATTTCTGCAATTAAGTGTGATTATCTGTGAGTAAATATTTGGTGTAGTTTTGATGGATTCAGGCTTCTATATCTGCTACAGCAGTCTAACCAAACAACTCTGTGTCAGGTATTCCTTGCCTAGGTGACAGATGTGGTAGCTTTACCTGTCAGAAAACAAAATATATTTTAAAACATCTTTATTTAGTCAAGTTTATCCAAAAATGAAAAAAGGTATTTAAATTCTGAAAGGGTTCTAATTAAGAGGGAAAACAATATGGAACCACTGTAGTCCTTGCATTCGTTTTGTCTACCAGCTGAGCCACAGGGTTCTCATTAAGTTCTTTCTGGTAAAACAGTTTAAATAGAGCATGTCCAGGCAGACAAGGTAGTCCGAGGACCAGCTGTATTTGTGCCAGAGTCGAAGTCAGAGCTACCAGAAACATAATGAGAAATGCTCCAGTTACAGCTGCCTACAGCTGCCCTGGCTTAACTCAATTCCATGTTTTACTTAATCAGTTATCAATCAGTAGGAAGCTCAGTAACAAAACAACTTTAGCTCAATTCAATATAAGCAGATGAGTGAAGGCATCGCACCCTAGGGGTGGCCATCAGTATCTGAGAGGCTGGAGAACAATATAACCATGGATTGTTCAATGAACATGCCCTGAAGGGCCATCTCAAGAGCAGGACAAAGAAAAGGAAACGCCAGAGAAGAGGATCATGTTGTTCTGAAATGTGCAAATTATGGTACTTTGAACACAAATTATTTTCTTGAACTTATTTATTCCTTCTTTTATTTTTCCTCTCACCTCATGCTGAAGAGTAAAGTTGATCAATAAAATATGAAGGAGTATGGCAGGAAGTGTCTGATCAGCACCATGCCAGAGTGTTTGTCCCTGGAAAGGAATAAACCAAAATTTTTGAAATGGCACTTTCACATAGTAAATCCTAGTGTGTTGGAAAAGATACAATTTAGGGCTATATGAAATGCAAGAAGACAGCATATGGAGTTTGCATGGCAATGTTTTTCGGGGGGGCAGGTAGGGGTCACAGAAGTGCCTTCTGTGAGCTTCTGAGAGAAGCTTCCCCCATGTTCTAGAGAGCCAATGCCAGACAGCTCCAGGACAGCTGGCCAGGGCTGAGCCCAGCAGCGATGGTGGTAGCGCCTCTGAGGTTGTGTCAGCCCACCATGCACAGAAAGAACAGTTCCAGAGAGATGGTGGGAACAGTTAAGTATCTGTATGCAAACATGCTACACAGGTAACAGGTGGAGTACAAGCCTGTTACAGATCTTTTTTAATTGGTGTAAGTGCATTTTGTGTGACCTATGTGTGACTATGGATACAATGAGAGAACTCCCAGCCTCTTTCTCTGATCTAAGATCTATGTTCAATCAAAGAAACAGCCCAGAAGATGCTGCTGGTTCCAGAAGCAGGAATATGCAGATGTTACAAGCCTGTATATAATAGCTTCCTCCAGGGAAAATTATACCACCCTACAGAGACTTCAGTATTTCAGAGAAAGATGGATAAATAACAATTTATCTTTTAACAGTGCAAACGCTAAAGTTGTCAAAAAATAACTCTGCATATTTTTGATACAATCTCAGTCAATCCTTACTCCTGTCATCACGGCTATGCGCAAAAGAAAATGGACTATTCACCTGAAATTAAAGGCTTATGGAGAACCCAGGGGCAATTGATACATTAAAATTCTTTGCACAGATTTTTACTTACGCTTGTTCTTTAATTCCATCGAGGAATGCATTAATTTCTGTCTCTGATATCTCTCCATCAATACTGGCCAAATACGAATAAAGAAACGAGAATGTTTCGAAGGGAATTCGAGCTGCTCCGCCTTCTGGGTCTCTTGTTAGGATCTCACAGGCCTGTTTCATTGAACTCAGTAAGGACTGCAGGGGATTCCAGCAAGAAATGAAAGGAAAAGTATCAGAGCCATGAACATCCTTGCACATCATGGCAAAATCCACATTGTAAGCCATTAAAAGGGAGGGTAAATGAGATGAAGGTGTTACCATCATTGCCTGGCTTTAAACTCCAAATTTACTCTCTAGTGCAGGTCCAAGGATAGAAACAAAAATGCAGTTCTAGTAGAGACAGGAGTAAAAAATACCAGAATCTTGTGATGGTTAAAGATTGCTTAGGGTAATCTCTCTCCTTTAGGACCAAGTTGCTCTGTTCTGCTACTGTAAAAGCTCCAACATCACTGTATCTAGTAAAAGATCTTCTTGTGTGTGTATATTACCTCAATGGTTCTAAATGAATTCTCAGCAGCAGTTAAGACAGATAAGTCTACAACCCCCAGAAAATAAATATAGGTTTGGTGATTTTATTATGATATTCTATTATATAATTTTTAGATTATATTTTGGCTATTTACTGTTTCCCCTATCTCTATGCAAGTTCCATTTTAATAGGCAGTAGAAAAAGCACTGAGGCAAAAAGCATTTAAAGAATATTTCAGTTTAGTAAAAGGCCAATAACATCTGAGTTACCTTTAAAACACATGCCTCAAATTATTAGTTCCAAATATATTTTGAAAAAATTCTTCCTTTAATATGGTGTTGACAATCCAGTGCCCTATGCATGCTGAGCTGTATCAGGAAAAGTGTGGAAAAATTCAGCATTGAGTTTCATTCGGTCAAAGAATGAACTGGATGCCATTAAAGAAACAAACAAGTAAAACCACATGCACCATATATATCCAAAATATAAAAGGACAAAACCAAACCCACACAGGCTTTCTTTAACTTAAGTCTTATTATTTTTCACTGCAACTTTTTTCAAAATTTACTCTTACGTTTTCATTAACAAGCAAGCAATGTCTATGTAAAAAGACAGTATTTCCTAACAGTAGAATAGCAATACTTAAATAAATTATCTGTTTAAGAACACAGGCCAGAGAAGTGTCATCTTATAATCCTTTAACTGTTTTACTTAATGTATCTCCTCCCCTGGAAGGCTTCTCAGGGAAAAGAGAGGCAGCTGACTCTATGTTGGCCAACTCTACATTTTGCATTTGGCGACCCCTCTACTGCCCTTTCTGGTCCTGCCACCCCAAACTGCCACAGTCTCTCTCTCACAATACAGCAAAGTTATTCATATCCATTTTGCCAACTTTGAAAGACAATTTAACCTGTATGGTCGTTTCTCCTTTTGTAAAGGCTTTTGTAAAAATGCATTGATGCTTTAAAAAAAGATACTGCAAACTGGTGCTCTTAAGAAGTTCATATTTTTCTACTCTTGTATCTCAACCGTGACCCTGTTTGACTGTGAACACAATTTACAGCTGCAGGAAATGAATATAAATTTCTCGTGTATGTCTTTCTCTCTTGTTTAGGAAACTGAGATCTAGGTTTCATTATGTAGTACTGAAATCAAATAATTCACTTAATATCCAAAAGGATGGTGAGATGGTGAAATTCAGTCTGTCTAGCTCCATCAGAATGATGTTCCTGTGACTCCATTTTTGGTTTTGGTTTATTTGGTGTTTTTTTGCAGGAGAGGGGTTGTTGTTTTTTAGATAAGTAATGCTGCTGTTAATATTTTCAAATGAAGAAAAGACCCAAATGACAAGATCATTTTGGGAGGGAGACTGGAATCAAGACATACCAATTTGAAATAAAGACAGACATATGGACAGACAGATGGATAGACAGACAGACAATTGCACAGTTGCATCGCCAGGCCAGGTTAACATTCAGGGCTTCCAGATACTGCAACATTCACAAAATATTATTTCACATATATTTTCTTTTTAGTACCTCTTCTTCCCTACTGTAGAAATCATTAGAAGTATTATACTTATAAGAACATCAGCTTAATGCATTTTATAATCTTTCATTCTGTTGAAATGCTCTGTGGAGATTTTATTACTGACATTAAAAGAATTAAGTGCAGCTGTAGTAACATTAAGTGCTGCTGAGAAAATTTAATTTGCTACACAATCAATTAAAAATTGGTTCTTTAATTTCTCCCTTCAGTTCTCCTTCATGGACATTTACACTGATGCCGTCAGCATCATTCCTCCATCATCCTCTCTCACACAGTACAAGCTCCCTGCAGACACACTTGTTCTTCTACCGAGGACTTAGCCATCCTTCTGGTTAAGTTCCCCGGACCAAAATCTGATAATGAACATAAGTAAACACGCAAGCCACTTTACCAGCTGCTGCAAAAGCAATCACCATTCCCCAAATCCATCTGCATCAATTGTTCTGTGGTCTATCTTGTATATGGATCCTAGGCAACCACTTGTGTTTGGACATGAGGGCTCCGGCTGTGAACGTACCCCACCAAGCACGCTGCACCCAAGTGCCAGAAACTTCATCCATTCCACCTGCTCGCCAAAACTGTCCAATTGCAGAATAGCTTCCAGCTGCTCCTCTGGCAAGCCCAAATGCTTCCATTTTTCCCTCAGTTCTGCAATGGTCACCATGCCTTTGGAAGAAAGCTTTGAACAAAATAATGGTACCACAATAAGAATTCCAAAACCCAAAGAATTTAAGAACACAGTGTCTCCCCAAAATACTTCAAATACTTGACAGTCTCTCTCCCCAGTCATCCCCAACACATCAGCATTCCTCAACAGCATTGTGCATTTGATAAAGAACAGCTTGTACCTGTTTGTGCAAGACCTTAAGAAGTCCTGGGGTCAAACCAGCATCTTTTTTCCCTGCTGCTAATGGCATTTCGAGCCTCTCCTTCACAGGAAGGGGTTCACCTTTAGATAAGGCTGAAAAATACCTAAGTGAATGGGAAGAGCAACACACCTCAATGCCCATGGCCATTACAAACTGCACAGAAGTAAATGCTCTTACAGTTCAGTGTAAGAACCTGCAGGCTCCCCCACAGGAGCAGCAGCATGTGGTAAGCTGCCCACATGCACAACTCCCATATTCCTGTGCCCAAAACCCACAATCTTTAGACTTTACTTGCTCCTTTTCATTACACCCTAATAATTCTTAAGGTATTTAACTTATTTTGTGCATGATACATTCAGCTCTTTTGATTGATGAACCTGAGGACTTATCTGTTTAACATTCCCCTTGTGCACTACCCAAAATGTACATCTGCCTATTCACATTGCAACTCTCTTCTCAGCATTTCTTCTATTTCTGTCCACTCCAAAATAAAATTTAAGAGCAGAGCATAAAGGGCATTGGATGCACATCCTTTTAATTATAAGGCTGTCAACCTTAAGAGCTGCCTCTGCCTCAACTGGCCAGCAAACTGAATTGTGCAAGGAAAACTCAGTTCTCATTCAGGTGCATCTACTTTACAAGTTTCTCCACTTGTCCTGCGTCATCTGCCCTGGTCATCCCTGTCCATGTCCAGGCTATCCCACGCTGTGCAAATACCTGCTAAAATACACAGCAGGCAGCACTCCAGAACTGAATTAGCGTGACTATAGAAATAGATGCACAGCATGCATGCACAGATAACACCCGGGCTATTTTTCAGCCAGATCCAGTTCCTCATCTGATTATTCACAGGCACAAGCACTACAACATCAGCAGTATGAGGGAAGCCACAGCTTTGCTCTTCGTTGCATGCTCCCAGGGACAGATCTTGCTCTGCTCTCCCTCTGTTCACGGGAGAATGCTCCAGAAAGAGGGGCTGCAATCGGCAGCAGCCGCCTCCCACCTGCGGGGCTCCCCCGCCGAGCTGTGCAGTGTTTAGGAGAGACCGGGGCTGGCCGCTGGCGTGGCCTTGCCAGTGCCGGGCTGCCCCTGCTCTCGCTGGCCCCAGGTAGCCGCACCTCACCTCCACCACGTTCCTAAGAAAGGCCACACCATTTTAAGGTGGTCCTGCTGGCTTTCTCCAACACTGCAGTGGTAACAATTCAGCTTCAGATTATTTTCTTTGTACCAGACAAGCCGGACTCTAGCCTGGCTTCTGCTAACAGCCTCCCCTCCCTCACACCTTACAGACGTTTTCCAATCCCCCCAGCTGAGAACATCTCACAGATACCTTTCAAGAGCTTGCCCACACAAACCATAGGCCAGGAAAAAATTATAGTGAGCAGTTGAGTAAAAGAAAAAAAAATGTGAAAGGAGATACATTTAAACATCTAAATCAACTTTATGGCAAGAGATTTATTATGCAGATTATCACTTTAAAGGTGCAATTTTTCAGGCACTTTTCCCAGAAAGAAAGAAGAGAAAGCTAACCAGGCTTAAGAATTAGAAAGCTAATGTCTATTTTTTTCCTTTAAATTCCAAGGACTGAATCTCAGATGAGAGAAGAAAAATTAAACCAAAAGGAAAAAGAGTTTGTCTTTCAGGTAGAAAAACTAATAACAGAAAGCAAATTAAGATGCATTTTTCTGTATAGAAATCCAGCTATTTCAGAAGTAAGCCAGCTCTAAACCTCAAGGAAACAGAAAATAAATAAAATACCACACTATTTTTAAAAGGCTTGCATGCTGCATTAATACACAGAAGCGTATATGCAATGTATATGCTGATGCAATATTCAAAGCTACGTCCACTATACAATAAAGACGAGAGGGAGGTTTTGAGGGTCCATATGTAGAGCTCTCTGTTGTTAGGTGAACATCATACTTACGCAGCAGCCCACTGCAAAACGTCAAAAGGCTGAGTCCTAATAGCAGCTTTAGTAAATTGCTTCAGAATATCGGGTAGCTCCGGGGGGATTTTGATCTGCTGAGCACAGAACATGGTTTCTCGAAGAGGCATGGTGTCCACTCACAAGGACCTGAAAGAAATAAAACAGCAGTTCACAGATGCAGAATGTGAATGTAAAACTGTGTGTGCACATGGGAGTGAACAGTGCCTGTCCCCAGATTCCCTCCTGTCCTACTTGATAGCTGGGGCTTCTGGAGCGCTGACAGACTTGGAAGGGTAAACAGACAAGTTCTGTGTGGCTCTAGGCTCTAAAACCTTTGTGGCTATACCAAGTAAAACATGGCAGCTTGGGCACCAATCACAGCGGAGTGAGGAAAACTACTTTTTTAACAGGTGACTTCAGATAGTTTTAAACTGATTTTTCTCCTCAAACCTACCACAACAAAAATTTGTAAAGTGGGCAGTCCGGACAAGTCACACCACACATGCCAACATGAAAGGTACCTACATTGACAACTCACTACTGCATGCCAAGGAAAATCTTGGCATTTTTGTACAGATGCCAGAGTATGCAGATGACCAAGTCTGTACTGTGTTTATGAATTCAAAAATTCTGTAGCAAAAAGTTACTAATTTGTGCTCATGACAGATTTTACATCAAACAATTACAGTGACAAACAAAACATTCATGTGTGCAGCAAGCATATCACACTTTGCTCATACAGCTCTACAGGTGTGTCTGTCTCATTCAGGATGTAACTCATTTGTTGCAAGGAATCCTGTTCCCCAGGATCCAAAGGAAGGGTCAGAGACAGGCTACTGTATGGTCCTTCTCCCATAGCAATAGAGCACACTTAGTGGGAAACTCTCCTCATCATTTCCAGGACAAACTATGGCATGCTTAAGTTGATTTAGCAACAAGAACCTAAAATGGTTATTTGCAGAAAGGAGAAGCAGTAAAAGCAACAGCATTAAGAAAGGAATCAATGTAACAGAATTCCCTATCCCTTTAGACTTTTTAAAGATAAGACTACCTGGCAGGTAGCTTTCTCACATGAATTTTCCTGTAGCGGAAAAGAAAAAAATTAAAAGTCAGCGATAGAGCAATGGAACTGCTGTGACTCGAGGCTCCTTTGAGGATCAAACCATATTTAGAACTTTATTTATGGAGAAATGCAGACAGGATACAGCATTCTCATCACTCCAATGCGGCCAATTTGCATCAGGAACAGACTTCAAAGTGCACATTAAATTACCACATCGGTCACGTGCTTTCAGTAATGATTCAAAAACACAGCTCTAGCTAAGGAACTGAAGCCAAAGGCAAAAAAGCTGAGGATTTCAGGACAACAGAAAAACTCTGAGGAAGGAATACAGCTGTGTGTGCATGTACCTTTGGGAAGTAGTCAAATAAAAGAACAAAAATAAAATCAGAAAAAAAAATGCAGCTGCTTTTCTACAGTAAGCCATTAGTCACAGAGTCTCACAGAGGTGGCCAGAGACTTCTTGGAGGTCAGCTGGTGTGACCCCCTGCACAACCTATGCGCAGGGTGCCAAAGACCCATGTCCAGGTGTGTTCCAAGAATCTCCAAGGATGGAGACTCCATACACCCCTGGGCAACCTGTGCCAGTGCTCGGTCTCCCTCACAGGAAAAAAAGGTTTTTTGCTTTTCGGAGGGAACCTGCTCTACATCTATACACACACACCTCTAATGGTCAAAGAAAAGCACAGCTAAGTCATGCAGCCTCTGCACCCCTTCACGACGGGTTACTCTCGCTAGAGACAAAGATCAGCTCATCACTTTCAATTCCTGTTAGCTCTAATTTTCTATTTTTTTTTTTTCCTTCCATGCACCCCAAGCCAGCCCCAGGTGTTCAGGAAACAAGGCCAAGGCGTGTCCGCATACAGATGGGACTAGACGAGCGGACGGGTGCCCGCGGCCCATATGCCCCGAGCTGTGGGGAGCCACCGCCGGCGGGCAGCGGCCCCAGCGCGGCCCCTCGCAGGCCGGAGGGAGCCCCAGGGCCACCCACGGCCCCGACACTCCCGCGGCGGCCGCGGCCCCTCACCTGCCCCGCTCCGCGGCCCCGCTGCCCCGGCAACGCGGAGGGACGGGCCGGGCGGGCGCTGGGCGGGGGAAACCTTAATGGCGGAGCTTTAAAGGGCAAGAGCAGCCCCTACTATGTACGAACGTTCGAAAAGGCCCAAACCATTGATGAGTGGACTGAGCCTACCATTCGTAAAGTCACAAATGCAGCCTGCAACATGGGTCGGAGTAGGCTGGAGGGTACAGCGGCTGGACATGAGCCAGCAGTGGGCCCAGGAGGCCAAAAAGGCCCAGTGGCATCCCGGCCTGGAACAGCAGTGGTGATTCTTCCCCTGTACACGGCCCTGGTGAGGCTACACCTCGAATCCTGTGTCCTCTCAATTCAGGGAGGAACTGGAGGGTGCTGGCGGGTGTGGGAAGGGTGACAAAGCTAGACAAGGGCCTGGAGCACAAGTCCTGTGAGGAACAGCTGGGGAAGGTGGGGTTGTTTAGCCTGGAGAAGAAGAGTCTCAAGGGTAACCTTGAGACTCTACACTGCATGAAAGGAGGCTGTAGGCAGGTGAGTGTTGGCATTCATGCACTCTACAACTGCATGAAAGGAGGCTGTAGGCAGGTGAGTGTTGGCATCTTCTCCCAAGCAACCAGTGACAGAGTAAGACAGCACAGTCTTTAAGCTGTGGCAGGGGACATTAAGGCATTTAGGTTGGACATTAAGAAGAATTTCTTCACAGAAGGGGCAATTAGACAGTGGAAGGGTCGATCCAGGGAGGCAGTAGAATCACCATCCCTGGTGGTGTTTAAGGAAAGACTGCATGTGGCACTTAGTGCCATGGTCCAATTGCTAGGGTGGTGTTCAGTCATAGGCTAGTCTTGATCTCAGACGTCTTTTCCAACTTGATTGATTCTGTGAACATCTTAGCCCCATATAGTTGGCAGAGCCCATGGCTGGGAGGCTGGTTCCTGCAGGTGCCTGGGTTCCCTGTAGCCTGCTGGTCCCTGCATGTCCCCTGGCCACAAGGATGCTCTACTGGGTGAGCAGTGTTAGGGTGGCATGTCCATCTTGCCTTTGGTATCCTCACACCTCCTTTCCTGGCTTGGATGAAATGTGGAGAAATGCTGAATAAGCTGAAAAAGAGACAGGGCAATGTATCCCCAAAAATTCCCTCTACTCGCAGCAGCTGCTGGTTCCAAGGACAGCTCAGCCACAATCAACCTCTGCTGGTCAGGCTCCACAGTCCTGGACATTCAGGATAACAGCACCACTGAGAGTCTGCCACCATGGAGAGCAGCACAGCCAGTGCCAGGTGCTTCTCAGCACCTGCTGGTCCAAATTGACACCATGAGGCAGTGTGGGCTCTTCCACTGCTCCAGAATGTGAGGAACCAAAGTGCCCTCTCTGCCACAAAGTCTTCTTTCCACTGCAGATAAAAACAGCACCAGAGGTAACATGACTGGCATCCTCTGTAAAGACACCAGTACATCTCTTGGTTACAAAGCAATACCTCTCCTGTACCTTCTAAAATGGACTGTACATCGCCTGAGCACTCAAATAAACTTGGTAATAGGATTATTCACTTCAGAAAGCCTTCTCAAGCCATTGCTCCAAAGAAACTTGCGTGCTACATGCTCAAAACAGGGCAAGCAGCTAGCTTGGCCAAGCAGCAGAAGCACACAAACTTATCTGAAGCCAGGCCTTTTTAATCCACATTATGTCCCCGCTGATGAACATGCAAGGCCATGCAGGACAAAGACAAAATGGTGGGCTCTGGAAAGCAATAAGCACACATTTTATCAACTGTTTAATCTTTCACAGAACAGGAATACTTAGCATAAACTACAGGCTAATTATTTGGCCTCAAAATACTTTGCATTCCTGTAACTAATAAAAACAGCAAACCTCTGACATATAATGACATACATTTCTATCCTTTAGTTGTTTTAAAGCATCTACTCATTTAAGAACACTATAGCAAGAAAAACATGAAGAAAACATCCTGCAGGATCTTACAGAATAGAATTCAATTAAACTGATTTCACAGTGCAGTTTTTCAAAGGTGCCTAGTGATAACAGATAAACAGCAAGATGCATATTATCTCTCATCTGTGGTCCTTGCACACTCGAAACTATCCCTAAAATGCTCCAAAAGTAGATGTCATACTCTTAATTCTTCCAGCAATTTGGTCCAGTGCAGTGAAATCATGCATAAAGTTGCCACACTGTATTATGAGAAACAGCAGCATGTAGGTGGAAATTTTTTGCTGTATTTAATGAAATGTATTTTCATAGAATCACAGACTGGCCTGGGGTGGACCTTAGAGATCACCTAGTTCCAACCCTCCTGCCACAGGCACAAGCACTTTCACTACACCAAGTTACTCCGGGCTCCATCCAACCTGGCCTTTAACATTTCCAGTGGTGGGGCATCCACATCTTTTCTGGGCAACCTGTTCCAGTGTCCCATCACCCTCACAGTACAGAGTGTCTTCCTAACATCTAATTAAACCTACTCTCTTTCAGTTTGAAGCCACTCCCCCCCTTGTCCTGTCACTACATGCTCTTGTAAATACTCTCTTTATATGAATCTATGCTGCTTCCTAGAAGTATTTGCTCCCACTGTATAATACAGAGTTGTGTATATAAAGAACATTTAAAAGTATATCCATGGATGTAATTGTTGCTTTATAGCAGCACTGTGAGAAATGCTGCTATAAAGCAGCATACCTTAGAATTTCTGCTGCTTCCTACTTCCATGACTTCTGCTAACAACTAGTCAAAATATCCCATGGACTCTCCATTCTAATCCAGCAGTATTTTTTAGATCCATCACATTCCTTACCTAACTCCAGCAAGCCACTTAGGCAATTTGTATCTGCTGAACATGGCACACCAGTGCAGCTCTGCACTATTTGGGTTCTAATACAGAAACTATCCAATATAAATAAAAGAGCTTTGCAGTGTTCTCTGGTTATGTAAGCAACAAGAAATTCTAAGTAAAACTAATGTCCCTTTCCAGGAACACAAACAGCCCTTGAAAGGCAAGTAATGTTTAATACCACACCCTCTTCCCACACTTCATGTAGACACCTCCAGATGTTTGACTTCACCTTATATAGGGGAAAAGGCCTCTGCAGCTTTGGTGTTGGCCAGTACTCAACAGGTAAGAGATAATAGCAGGTAAGCAGATAAGCAGAAAAACTGATATGCAGAGCTGGGAAATAATATTGCCATTGCTCCATCTCTCAGTATTATACTGAACTCAAAACATTCAGTTTGTATTTCTAAAGGTCAAATACTATTTCAAAATAATCTTAAAAAATTTTCCATTATTAAGTAACTTTGATTTCTGCATATAATTTCTCAATTTATGGTTACTTCTTAATGAAGAAATTAAAAACAGATGAAGTTTAAAAAAATGGCTGTTAACTATGCAATTCTTTAGTTCCAGCTACTAATTGAGAACTGAAATACCACAGTATGAGAGCTCTAACTTACCAGTATGCTTTGTAAAAGTTGTTTACTCATCTGTTTCAGAAAACAGCTTCTTTTATTTTGCACCCTGAACTTCATTACACTACCAAGATTCAATCCCTTGTTTAATGTTTTTACTATTTGTACCATCATTTCTGCCAAGAACCTCACTCATTGCTGAGGCTGTTATAATGGCTGTTACCGTGGCCATTATTCCCAAGGCAAGCAGAACAAGAACACTGATCCTACCACAAAACATTTCCCATCTGGGTGTAAAAAAATGGACAGTGACGTCCAAGGAAACACAATGATGCTGATCAGCATGCCAGGCAATCAATCCTCAGTCATTTGTGCTTTGTGAGGTACAGGCCTTTGTGAAGCTTTTTACAGAGTTCTCTGAAGAACAGTGTGGCTGCTGTCAAGATTTTTATGAAGACCTTTATGCAAGCATAGGGGAAGGCAAGGAAAGAATTAATGCACTCAGCAGAAAAGTGATGTGAGCACTGTAATAGGTTGGCATCTTACTGAGGAAGTCACTGACACAAAGCAGTTACAGGTACTGAAGGGCCCGCAGAAACAAAATCAAGTAACTTTGGCTTCACTCAGTAGAGAAGGGGCAGACAGAAAAGATCCAGAGTTTTAACTATTTTTAATCAATATAAAATAACCTGTATAAAAACAGTCAAAGCTATGCTGCAATTAACTTTTTTCAATATGCACAAGATAGCTACAGAGCCATCTGACAGTTCTTGGATGAAGGCCTGTGGAACTAACAACAGCATCAGATTCTCAACACACAAAGGGGATACAATTGAGCCAGTACACACCTCCAACCCCTCCAGTCAAGACCAAGGTCAACACAAATTGTGGTGGAAGAGTGCATGCATGCACACACACACACTCACACACGCTTTCCCACCTGAAAAGTAACAGGAGCACACACCACTCTGCATCACTCCAGCAGAGATGGAAGCCACTGGTACAGTGCTCATCAGCTGTGTCAGAAACAGCCACTTACAAGCTTACTTACCAAGTTTCTATGCCAGGGGAGTACACAGCATACAATAAGGCAAACCACTGAAATTTAAAACAATTTTTAAAGTACTGTTATTTAATTCCTGTTCTCTACAACCTCCATATTCTTTCAAAAATGTGTAAAAATAAGATGAAGAGATGAGATTTCTGAGAAGTTCACAATGGACAGTTCTGGAAACAAACTTCACCTGGGATCTGTAAAGCAGTGCAAATGCCAGCACAACAGTTGGGTTTGAAACCAGTTTTCCATTTAAAAAAAAGCAAATACAGATACTGTAAGCTACATCAAAATAGCTGCAGTTCACATTGCATGACTGACCTGATTTGCTATTTTCTTTCATGACTTGTAAAATACCAGTAGTAAGAAACAGCACAAAGGCTTTTTCTTAATAAATTTTAATATTAAGACCAGTTTGTCTGGATAAAAACACAGTTACAAGTACCACACTACTGCAAATTCTGCATGATGCACAGTAGTGCTCGCAACATTTGAGTGGCAAGACCATTTTGGAACTGTTTGTGAAAGGTATGTCGAAAACAGAATCTTGGCATAAGTAAGAATGTATATTACCAGTGAATTTATTATTGTGAAAATATATCTGTCCCACAATGTACACCACTGTAAATTATTAAATGCAATATTTATGCACATCAAAAATATATGGGGCGAATATATACTCAGTTCAGCATTAAATCAGCAACAGTAAATGAAAAAAATATTTTGGCTATTTTTCTATGATTTCATTTCACTGGAAATATTCTAATAAATCACTCCAAAGGGTAATATTTGTGGTTCAAAACCATCAGGACAACAGTAATTCTGTAAAATAGTATGGATCTGAGAGTGACAGCCCAATCCTCCTGCCACTAGATTCAGATGCATTTGGTTTGCGCTCGCTGCCTTAGAACATGAGTCCAGACACCAAAAGAATGAACTACCACCATCACAGCCTGGACCACACTAGCTCATACCATGTCAGATCAGAGATGCAACATCAATAAAAGGAGATGACACTTTAAAAGCACCTGCCAGATTCTCAAGTATTAATTATATACACACATGGTAAAATACAGAATACTGAAGGAGAGTGTACTGAATAGCAAGTTAAATGTTCCATCCATTTTCTCATTACTGCAATGGATATTCACATTTTCCACATTGGTCCAGGAAAGATACTGCAATCTAAGCATGTGATTTGATGCTACTTAAAGCTTTGAGATACTGTTATGTGTTTTCTTTATCTACATAACCCCCACCCCCACCCCCAAATATTACTGCAAAAGAACTCTATCTACATATAGAAATAACACAGACTTGATTTGGTGGCTCTTGTTTGACTGTGTTCTTGCAAAGAAATCTGCTAACTTTTCCTTGCCTGTTTAATAGCATATGTATTTCCCTGCCCCTCAGGCCATAAATGGTACATGATAAATCACTTCCTCAGTATTATTCCTGTAAAAATTCACAGTGACCAATTCTGAGAGAATTTTTTTTTTGGTTGGGTTTGGTTTTTTTAAAAGTAATTGTGCAATATAAAACTCATACTACAATTTTCAACTTTGGTAACTTACAGAAAAAAGATTTCACGCCGTTTAACTATGGATCAGGTCAGGAAATTGCTTACACTACGCTCTTTGTGCTGTGCAAGCACATCAGTTAAGGTTCATCCCTTTTCTTGAAATCCTCAAAAATTCTAATATTGATAAGAAATTGGCTACAATTTAAGTTGTGAACCTATTTAATTTTTCTTTGTACCTTTAAATACTTCCATCACCTAGCCTTAGTAAATTTTTACTTACTGTTTCAATTCATGGAATCCTGATCCCAAAGCAAACACCCACTTACCCCCTTCAACCAAATAGAAAAATCCAGCTGAGCCTCAACAAGTACATCTGAATTCTCAGAAGAGGAAATATTTTCTTGATTTAACAGCAACTGTACAATATTACAAACTCTGACACATGAAAAACAATCAGGCAATAGAAAAATGTACAACAGCTTTGGTGTTATACAAAATAATAAAAAAGACTGGACAGCAAGATACATAGTTCATTATGTTCTCAACACAGCAACTTCATTGCTGACTGTAAGACAATTATTTACTTTTGATATTCTCTACGTGGCCTTTCCACTCGTGAAAAATCATACTGTATTACTACAATAAGAACTGTTATGAACACCATAAAGTAAGCTCCAAATTTTATAAAAACATCTTGCCTCTTTGCACTATTGCTTTGTGGCACATTGTCAACAGAACAGCAGTCCAAAATAAAGTGACAACTAGATTTAATAAATTAATATACTTTTTTAAAGATGTACAATGCACATTCTTTTTAATCCAAGGTTTTAGGGTGTCAGGACACTTCTATATACACATATACAGACCTCAGACAGCATTTACAACATCAGAAAATGCAGATAAGAAACAGAGCCTTAACTGCTATCTGGATGCTACCAACAGAAGCCAAAACACTGCTGAGAGTATTATTGGTAGAGATATCCAAAGATGAGAAGAGTCTATGAAAAAAGGACATGTAAAGGCAAAGGGAAGGTCAAGATGTTTAATATGACCATCTATTCTTGTGAAGACTGAGGTGGAGTTGTTGATGTGCCTGGTTTACCAGACTTCCGTTCGTAATTCACAAGTCGTTGTCCAACAAGGTACCTGGGGATCACAGTAAAAACAGTAATTAACACAAGGTAATACTATTTTGTAACACTCTATCTCCTTTGTTGCCAAAGTAATTTTTTCATTTCAATAAAAAGTTATTCTATAAATTGTAAAGGAAGGACTTTAGCTGTTCCTTAATCTTTCTTAAAGGGAAAGAAAATATCCTGATGCTACTCCATGCAAATCTTAAAGGCTGCAAGATTTCTTTAGTGTGATACTGAAACAGAACTTAACAGAATTTAAATTCAACAATTTTCATACCTTTCACATTATCCCTTTCTTCCTCTATATCATTGTTCCGCACTTTTTGCCACCTAAATTCCTTTGTATGCTTCCTATTTGCATGCTAGTTCTGCGTGTACAAGAGCCCTACACACCTATGAATTAGTCACTAAGATTAGATGCTTCTTAATAACCCATTAAAAAGGTTATTAGGGTTACACCAAAAAATAATGTAATAACACAAAAAAGGGTTCAATTAAGCAAGATAACCAAAAAATAATAGGAAAATTATTATTTTTATCAGGCATCTGAGTAATACAGAGCAATAATTACTGAAAAACATCAGCAAACCACACAAAATTTGGTAAGAACAAACTATCAAAACAACTGAACATTCTTTAACAGGTTAGTTGGACTAATGAGTAGAAAGAGTAAGAAAAACAGTAGAAATGCAGAAAAGGTTGAAGAAATGGTTTTATAAGCAGCAGCTTGAGACATGAGTTTAACTTCCAGGTATGTTATAATTCATGACATTCATTTGTTGTTCAAGACTACAGATGAGCCTAACAGTCAGCTTCATTTGTGGGAAAACACACTCATGGTAGACATGGGGGAGTGTCTTCCCTTTATAAAGACAGCCTGTTCCTGTGTTTACCTGAAGCAAAACATCTGCCAAGAACAGTTTGTCTGTCTTAGAGTCATTTGTCTAGAAAACTTCTTAAAAAACCTTTGAGTCCTAAGTATCCACACCACCTGAATTCAACCCAAAGTATTCACATATATAGATATATATGAAGGGGAAAAATTAAAAAAACCCTACTATATACTCACTTGTCGTTTTTAATATGTTCATAAAGGCGCTTGAACTGGCGGACTTGGAAGGACAGAATTCCCATCAAAACCACCACCATAAGCAGAAAAGGATAAATACGTCGCTGAACGAGGTTCTGCATTTCAGCAGTAACTCCTACAAGAACAAGACACAATCCTTAGACATTGTAATATTGCTGAACTAACTCACGTATATTTCTGCTTCTCTACTTGCTTCCATACTTTTGGTTATACTGTTATTTCAGTGGAAGGGCTGTGAAATAAATGACACATCCATTTACTTCAAAGATCCAACATGACAGCTGCTGTTCTTTTTAATCTGAAGCACTACGAGAGGAAAGTCTTCCATTAACAGAGTGAAAATCCACAGTAGAAAAATAAAAGAGCTTATCAGTTCTTTTTGCCTATTAACTTCTGTTTATCTGCTTACTGATTTCTCTTTGTATCAGAATAGTCAAAGCAATAAAAGCTGGCATTGAAGTGAGACTGAAGAATAAAACAGGACTTCTTGAATATGTTGTTAACACCAAAACTAATTAGTACAAGACAAGTCTTGATGAAAAAGCTTATATACCCTGGTTCTAGTCAAATTATTTACCTCAATTATGAGGAGATAGGAAAGTCTGGAAAAATCCTATATATTTAAAATTTACATTTTAATACTATTAAAAACTATTAAAATCAAACCCAATATTTTCACCTGTTCAAAGCTTCATTTATAATCTGACAAGTCAGAAAAAGATGGCCTCAGCTCAGTATAGCTCCTAGAGGGACTAAAATCAAAGGCTGATTGTCCAAAGAAGAAATGAATTAAACATTCCTTTCCCAAACTGGCTAGATACCTAAAATGCTCAGAGAAGAAATCAGTGTCTGCCCCTCCTCTTGAGTAAGAGGAGGGGCAGACACTGATTTCTTCGCTGTGGTGACCAGTGACAGGACCCAAGGAGATGCCTCAAGCTATGTTAGGGAAGGGCTTGGGTTGGGTATTAGAATAAGGTTCTTCACCTAGAGAGTGGCTGGGCACTGGCACAGGCTCCTCAGGGAAGTGGTCACAACACCACCAAACTTGATAGAGTTCAAGAAGCATTTGGACAATATTCCTGGAACGTGGTGTGATTCTTGGAAGTCTTAAAACATTTACATTTGTCAGCAGAAGAGGACGTTTTTGTTTGGGTTTTGTGGTTTTTGGGGTTTTTTTGGTTTTTTATTTTTTTTTTTTTTGGGTTTTTTTTTAATAAACTAAAGCTTGAAGTTTTATTTCTGCAAACATATTTACACTGCTGTAAACCATGAGATGACAAATAGGTGTTCTGAATGCATACATACCCAGTAAAGGTACAACACCAGAAGCTATGATGTACGGCACACACAGGGAAAGTAAGAGGACAGAGATTACGGGTGCTGCCAGTTTACGGATGATGAAGTGTAAGTCAATGTTACGAATCCCATTTGCATATACCTAAAATGGAACAAGTCAGAAGTAGAACAGATCAATTAAGAAAGCCTTGCTTTGCACTTAGAGTAATAATTAGAAAGTTTTACACAATTCTTATGAAAGGAAATGGGTGTTCCCATGGCCACAGTTGAAGAAGAAAAAACTCTGCCAATTTACATCATGAAGGTTCCAGGAAATAATTTAAACAATGCCCAAGAGACCAACTTAATCTGGAACAGAGTTGTGATTCAGTTGCAGGAATGCTTCTGAAAGATCATTTAATAGAGCTGTGGACAATGGTTCTGTGGGTGACCTGGGATCACTTTGCACTGTTAACTTACTAGAATCCTGTATATGCTAATAGAATAAATTATTAAATTTGGTAATGGCCAGAAAATAGGATCCTATTTTGTACTTGATGGGAAAGACCAGAGCCTCTGTACATAGAGTCTGTGCCTGAAAAAAAGGCCTCCACAATTCTTAAGCTTCTGCAGTTACTACCAGAAGCTAAGGTCAGAACATAACCAGATTAAACATGGGAAAAAAGCATTCCGTTTTGAATGGCTACCAGCTACAGCTAAACAATGGCCTCTGTCCCACAGCCTGGAAGGCTCAAGAGTGTGTGTCAACTTCCCATGGAGAGCATTCAGAATGGAAGAGGGAGCCGTGGTATGCATCAAAACATACTCCCAGACTAAGACAGTATTTCTGCAGTGTGCTAGCTGAAGTGATTTAATAATGGACTATGTGCTAGGCTTACTCACGAGAGGCACCTTGTGTACAGAGGTTGGGACATGCACCACAGCCATCATGTACAGTGCAGGGCTGAAAAATTACCTTCTGACAAACAACTGAGATAGATACTTCATCAAGATGACAACTGTGGAATTTAATAGCTATAACCAAGAAAAATTACTTCTAACAAAACAATAGGCCATGTGACTCTGAACTGCTCAGAGAAACTGTTCTGAGTTGCTGAATAATCAAAGGGGAACAGAAATGGTGTCTTTCATCTCTACTGATCTATGAATGGGGTAATTCCTACAGGTGCAGAGAAAGCAAAATTCTGTGTTCTTGACTTGTGGATGTAAATACTGTCCGATATTCGGACGAGTATTTGTACACGCAGACTTCATATGAAGAAATAATCATGTTTCTGTCTCACTTTATTACAAAACTGAGAAAAATGCATATATGTATACAAAGCATTTTCTTCAATTCAGATTTCTGATTTTTTGTTTTACTGTTAAGTGTACCTTAATAGATTAGGCTATACAATTTAAAAGGTTTTTACAAGATTAGTTGAATTCTACTCAATTACTCCATTAGTGCAAGAGTAACACTGTTTTCTGACACGCAATCAGAAACATAAAAAAGGTATTATACAGATAATTCACATGAACAATTTTTCCTTACCTGTTCAATAACAGTTTTCAGCCACCACTGGGGACCCATCAGTGTTATGGCAGCAATTATTTTGGCATGCAGAACCCCAAGAGCCCAGTCCTAATTTTGTAAAAATTTATAGCGTTAGCATAAGCATATCTTTAAGAAGTCTGACAACCAAAAGTTTTAAGAGCAATGTGTTAATATTACTTATAAGTGAAAATATAATTACTTTCCCATTTACATGGGACATTGATCCAAAGAGATGACATCATCTGCAAATTCCTATGAAAAAGAGGATGCTCTCAAGATTAACTGACATCTGTAAATTTAGCTCCCTGGGACCAGGAAAATCATTACTTGTATTAAACCAAAGGCAAATACAAAATAAAAGCATTAGTTCTTTTGAAGTTTAATTATTCCCAAAACCCTACCTGATGTAAGAAAGCTTAAAGCAAAACAATGCTCTTAACAGAAAAAGTCATACTCTTTGGTGGAAAATTTATGTTTTAACATAAACTGCAATTATTATGGCATGGAATGAGGACACTGTAACTACTGGCTTCTAGTAAACACTTCACATCATAAGTCCATCCTTTCTGGATTACAGATATTTGTAAGAGATTTTCAATAAAACCTGCCAAAAATAGAATGCAAAATATAGGCTGATAAAGTAGAATAAACAGCTAAGAACTGGTAAGACTTGGGACATCATAAACTAAATTAACTTTCTTAACTTGCTGGGGAAATACATTTTCTTTAACTGGTTATTTAAAAAGATAACTTTTGTTAATGTCAATTCTAAAGGGTTTTAAAAATTGTTACAAAAAAGCACCAGAGTTAAAGTTGATTCATGTTTATTTAAGGATGTAACCTCTGTATAACTTTTTTGGCAAAAATGGAAATTAGTCTCAATTTTGATAGTTCCTTGTTCATTTAGAACAAGTCTCAAATCCCACTAATCCTATATTTTGAAGAAATTCTGCTACATGAAAATAAAGCTTTTCAGTATACTTCTTTTAAAACTTTTAAAGAACTAATATGCAATAGTAAAGAACTTTTATAATCTCTAGCATTACAAATTCTTTCCAAAGTTTTCTGGAAACCATGATCATTTACCACTGTAATTATATGATGTCCTGATTTTCTGGTCATCTACTCAGCTCAAAAATATACTTGGATTTTAAAATAATTGAATAATTAAATTAGTAGCCAAATTCTTCTTTATATTAGGGCGGCTTTCAAACATTTGGATATTGAAAGTAAATGAAAGCTTAGGGCAGCTTAGAAAGTCCCTGTCCCTGAACACTTTCTTGTTATTTAGTAATGGCATTCTAGATGCTCTGAGTTATGGTCCCCTCAGCTGGGTTTCTTTGAGTTATGACTTCTTTCATAATTCAGCCTAGGTGATGGAAGCATTTGTCATTCAATCCACTCTATCTTCATTTCATCTCCCAACTTTCAGGACAGAAATTTGCATTCAGCCTGTGAGACTTGACTGAAGGGTAATAAAACACAACTAACTACCTCACAATTTTGTATTAATGATTTGACAACTCAGGCCAAAATCAGCACGACCCTAAATAATCTAAAAATTACATTCAGAATGTGCCTCATCACTGAATTAAAATCGTACAAGGAAAAAAAAATTACCAGAACCTCTTTCTGCATAACTGTATGCAGAAAGCTATCCAGAACGATTAGAGTTATGTACATCTCTGCATACATACATATAGATATACTAACTTCTTACATAACTTTACAATTATGCTACTGGAAAAATAGCTGATCACTGAATGCAACCTTTGATGTCATCTCACAACAGTTCAGCTTTTCATAGTTTAAATTCCTCAGCATATCCTTTTGGTTCAAATAATTCTCACATGCAGACTGGCTGCCTTTTCTCTGCCACATAAACATATTTGTGGAAAATGCTCTGAAGCACTGAATCCACATGAAGCAAGGCAGCCCATACTCCTTACATCAACAGCCACAAAAGAGTAGGAGCAACTGACCTGCCAAGGATAGAAGAGAGGTGTTTGATCCAAAGGAACTCTCAAAGGTGCCACGATGACCAGTTCAAACAAAAGACCGAGCAAAAGTGGAACCACACCAGCAAGCAGTACAGCCACTATCAATGTCTTCATTATCTAAAAAAATCCAAGACATTTAATAAATATATTTACCAGAGGATTCTTTGTTTAAACTCAAAAATGTAATTAGAACTACATAAACACACAGCCCTGGTAAATAAACCCCAAAACTACATAGACCTCTATTTCACACATACACACCCCTAAAGAAACCATTTTTACTACATACATGCAATTCAAGTTTTCAAGATTGGGTCCTATTCCATAGGAATAGAAATTCCAGAAAAAATCATGACTGTGCCAACTAGTATTCATATCGTTCTAAACCATAAAATCACATTGACTGTTATCAATAGGGAATGCTATCCAATGGCACTTCAATACCTTGCATACGCTTATATGTTGGGAAATTGAAAAATTTTTTCCAAAACTGCCAATTTTTCTCTGGAACAAAACAAACCTTAAAAATTCAGTCATTATGGAATATTTGACTTAAAAATGGAGGACTCAGAACATATTTGAATCTTTATTTATTCTAAAATTCTCCTAATTTAACTGCATCATACAAAGTAGCCTGACCTAATTAACATAAGACAAAGCAGCAAAGAACAAGTAGAAATTATGCTTTAGCTATGAATTTTCTTGAACAAGATAAGATCTTAAAAAAGCTAAAATCAAAACGATGGATGAGGTATTTGGGAAACATGATAGTACATGAAGAACATGTACAGTGTAACAATTCAATAAGCACATTAAAATGTCCATAACAAGATACATTTATTCTATCGATGTTTAAAGGAACTAGCAAGAAATCTACTACAGAAATCCTCAAAATCAAAACCAAGATAAAAAGTTGGGGCATGAATTTGTTTTCATGCTGAGAATCTCAACTCCTCATAATTAATATTTTTGAGGAATGTATCTTTTATTTGAACAACGCATGTTCAACAGCTGATAAAGATCTTCCTGAAAATATGCATCAAACTACTTTGTAGAGATATGGTCATCATCATATATCAGCTTTATTAGGTTTTCCCATTTGACAATTTCATGTAACTAAACAAGTAAATAGTTAAGCTTCCAGGTTTATGTGCAAATGTACATGTTTTTGAGAACACAAAACACATGTCACATAACACATAACATGTCATAATAATGCAATATATTCACTTTTAAAGGAAAACAGAAAAATACACACACACACACACATATATATATATATATTTAAACATATATACACACAAGCATATTTACACTGATTGCCTTCCAAAAACAGTTAGCCTAGGCAATGGGAATGTAAGCTGCAAAAGCTTCAAAATGGTCTGAAAAGCAAAATGTACATGACAGAGTAAAGCTTGCAAGCAAAAAATGAAACAAGCCCCATTAGCTAATTTTTTGGTAGCTGAGTAGAACTTTTTCTCAAGACTCACCATGAGAGACCATTCTTTGACCTTCTGGAAAATGACTCTACGACCCTGTGGCATCCAGGCAACCAGCACTGTCACAGCTCGGATAGTCAGCCAACAGACATAAAGACCACAGGCAGCTGTGTACAGCTCATGGATTTTGGCAGTCCCCGTCCAAAACGACATTAACCACCGGCCAGCGAACACTGAAAACACAAGCACTGTTACATACAGTAATGCTTCTGGATGTATTAGGGAAGGATGCTTATTAAAAATGTACTTAACAAATTTATCTGAAATATTCCTGCATAATTATTATTAATCATAAACCAGTTATTTTGGTACTATACCCATAATGCATAAAGGTGTGAAGCACTATGCAAATGGCTTCAAAAATGATGCCAAATAAACTCATAGAAATCCTTTTCCACCTCAATTTTCATTTGGACAGCAATGTGACCTGAGCTACAGCAAAACAAAGCACTGTTCAGAGCCTAAACACTGATCTTCAGAACGGCAACAGCAATCATGCATTAGTGTGTAAGCCTGAACTTAGCTCATATAATTTATCTTTGGGTTGTTTCACTGCCTCATGTAATTTTTTAAGACTTACTGATGGGGCTTCTGAAGTTCTCTGACAAAAATGGGAGACTGATTTGCAACAGTTCATTTTTAATAGTGTTTTCATTTCCCTAGTATTACAGTGGAATTATTTTATGTCCTACTACTAAAACAGAATTTATAACTTTGATCTCAACACATTATTGACTTTAGGATCATTAATAGAGGAAGGTATAAATTACATGGTATTACAGCAGACAGGTTATGAAATTTACCCTGGTTGACATGGCTTCATTTACTCCAAATTATTTTAAAAAATACCAAGTGTTTTTGAAGTACTTATTCAGACATTTTAAAGTGATATACATGCCACTTCACCAAATCTCCTCGTGACACATCAAGATCACAAAATCATAGAATATCTCAAGTTGGAACGAACCCCTAACGGTCATCGAGTCCAAATCCCTGCTCCTCACAGTACTCAACAATTACACCTTCAGAATATATAGTTGAAGAAAATACTGGAAGGCCTGGAAACAATCTACATATTTTCCTTCCCAAAACAGTAAAACAGGTGCAAGAGTTTAAATTATTTTCCAGTCAATACTACCAAGATTGAAGCACTTGAAGCCCTGTCCTCAGAAAAATTATTCTACAACAAAAAGGGAATGGCAATCTCTGTCATTTAGAGTTTTAGATTACAATTTGATGACAAATTATTAAAAATGAGACTACTTTCCATATTTTTGCCTTTTGACTTCAAACAATGGTTTCAAAACATCTGCCATGGTTGGGCATGGCAACATACTGAGTTGTTTTTAACGACAGTTTACCGTAATAGACTCACCTGGTAAGGTAAGGCAGATAAGACTAGCAATCAGTAATGTTATGCACATGAAAACAATCAAAAGAAATATCTGGAAAAGGGAAAAAAAGGAGGGGAAGTTCGTAAAAGAGTTATTTAACCAAACCCCAAGAAACCCCAGTCCAAAAAAATACATCATCCTAGACAGGCAGCTAAACTAGGGTGTTCAAATACTAACTGATGTTTCACTGTATAAAGAAATCAGCAAAAAAGAGCATCTAGAAAAAGAAACCTAACCACAGCACATGCAGAACACCTGCAGTGTTGTGTATTTCTAAGACTTTCCATTCACTGTTCCAACAGTAAAAAATAACATTTTAATCCAGAATGACTTAAGTTCTTTGCTCTGTCACATAAAAATGAGCATCTCTTAATTTCTGCACTGAGCACCGTGACTTCCACACAATCCTGAAAGATTTCTAGCTCTGCATGCCATATGAGCAAGACAGTGGTTTTATAAGGAAAACCTTGCTGACAAAGTTCTTCCAGATGTGCTCAGGTTTCTGTGACCAGAAGCTGACAGTGAAACTGGTTACTCCTCAGCCAGGTTTTCATCTCACCAGAAAATTATCATGTACTTGACTTTTTAAAATATTTCTCAAGCACCAGGTGCTATGAAGTTCTGCTTCACTAATCATCAAAGCCACACAACAAGCAAGCTTGCTATGGGAAAGCTAACACCTTATCCCAACAGACTGGTGAGAGAAAGTTCAATCTGGAATGTGCACTTTCCTTGATGAGACATTTGGGTATAAAGGAAGGAACCTTCAGATGCAATACCACAGTGACCTAATGTTAGCCATTACTTCCATTCCCCAGCTATACCTGAAACCACAGTAAGTGAGCTGTGGTGAAGTTTATATTTAACTCAGAGTTCTACTAACAACAGAACAGCTATCTAGTTGAAGCTGTATATTATTCTAGAAATTTAAGTATTTGCCAATAAAATTTCCTTTCTAATTTTAGGGATTTAGAACTTTCAAGTATTATATAAAGCCTTTCTATGTTTAATACAGATGCAGAAGCAACAGAAGTTCTCTGTTTATTTTCTTAATAACACAAAATAGTTCTAAATACACTCCAGCTACAAGACTAAAGTATGCCCCCTTGAAAGCCATGCCTTGTTAGAGGCACACCTGAGCTACCTGTTTGACAGGGGCTTATTGTCTTTCTCTCCATTTCTTACTGTAAAGAAAATAAGATGCCAATTGACACATAATACTCAATGTATATGGGATCTATAAATAAAATTGTAATTGAAGGTCTTACATTATAGGCTGAAAAAAACCTTATATCAGCATAACTGCAACTCTATGTTTTTGAAAGCTGCAAACCATATAAAACAGGACCCACCATGTGACTTCTGACAATGTGGGCCAAATCTTTCTTAGGAAAAAAAAACTCCTCAAATGCTTTTTTCTTTTCTCTTGATGTATTAGGTATACATACCCTGAGTGGGAATTTTAAAGGCCTACGATAAGGCTGGAAACCCACAGGTCCTCCTTGTTGAAGTATGGCTTGATGGGCTGCATGGAGACCTTCTCCCACAACTGGAATGGCATTATTATTGCGAGCATGCTGGTTGTTCGGTTGCTGATTTGCATTGTTTTCGTTCTCTTCCTGATCACCAAGTAGGTAAGAATGAAGATCCCTGGAACAATCAAAATTTCAGTTTTGTTCTGTTTGGTATGAATGAGAAACTTAGAGAAATATAGGCCTACTCAGAATTCATACAGGACAAAAACTAAAACAAAAGTTTAGTTGTACAAAACTAATACAGGAGTACTGGCAGAAACTTGATTAAGTAAAATAAGCCTTTTTTGGTAATTTACTCAATGTCATCATAAACGCAATTTAGAAGAAAAGTGCTGGTGTGGATGCAGTTAGAATACAATCACAAGGAAAGATCACTTATCTGTTTGACTGCTTTAAAAAGACCACCTGGTATTAAAGGTGTTGTGCACATGAAAGGAAAATTACATGGCTATTTCAGTTCATGTAAGCACATGCCTCTACTGACAGCTTTTATGTTACTGTCACTAAGCTCTATAGGAAACAAGGGCCTTCAAAACTAAAGCGTACAAGGATGGCGCTGCGTTGCTATGGATGTGTGTCAGAAGTAGAGAGGAAGGCACAGTTTTTCAGGAAGACTGTAAATGACTCAAAACCTGTTCACAACTTTTTAAGAATATCAATCCTAGGGAAAAAATCAATCTACTTTAAAACTATTCTGTTGATTCCATATATATAATTAGCAAAAATTAAGTCTAATTAAAAATGAACATTTAGAACTTAATTTTCCTCAGCTTTAGCAGAGTAAGATATGGGCAGATATTCTATTAGCAAAGAAATTTACCCAACAGTTTGCTTTTTGGGAACAACAGAACAAAAGATTTTCATCTGTGTTAAACTAAAATTGCTGAAGAGGTAACTTGCAATTGTCCTAAAGAGCTGCAACAGTGGAGTAAGAAAAGCCATTTCTATCATCATCTCTAAAACTCTCTTGTTGCACTATACTTAAACACAATCAAAACTTGGAAAAGAATTAAAAACTTCTTCAAAATGCAAGCTAAGAGAAGAAGGGGTGAGCACAGTTTCCTTATGAGAAACTAAAATAAATATTTTGGATTACAGTGAAGAAAAAAATCTTTCATTCATTCACTCACTTTCTCAGACATAACTTGACAAAGAATCATTCTTGTTCCTAAGACTGCAACATGGTGGGAGAATGCCAATATACTTTTGAAGTTAAACTGAAAACTGTACAGAAACAAAATCAACCTTACTTTTTTCTTGACTCATTTGGCAAACAACAGATGAACTAAAAAATAATTTCAAGTGCTAGAACTCTGCCTGGCAGTACAATAATTTACTTTATTTAACAAAGAAATGGTTTTATACTTCTTTAAAGTCTGAACTTCTAACTTTAAAACCCCTAATTTAAGTTGCTTACTTCTTCAGCTCAATGTTCTAAATTATTTTTCTTTTTTTTTCCTTCTAATGGTAAGAAATCAAAGAAGTGTACATGAATTTTATTTAGATGATTCATGGAAACACACTGCTGGCATTTATCTCCTTATTTTCACATAACAGGGAGTTAAGAAGATGTCAGTCATACTTTTGCAGATTTCTTTCACTAAGCAAATGCTGTAATGGTGTACCAAAAGAATTACTTGTCAAAGGCTAGTCCAGAAGTAGGTACATCTACTGCTCAGAAGAAAGCAATCGCTATAGAAGTTTTTCATAATATATTTATCTGTAGAAGAGCTATTAAACCTGCTTGTTGGGACAACCTTCTGGAAAGCTGCCTTCATGTTTAAAGGCCAAACTGGGCACAGTGGCTGTAGCTGATTTTGGATTTCTGTACTTACAGCAAGTATCCAGCAGTAACAGTCCATGCTCGTACAAGACCTTTCAACCACTGTCTTGTATGTCCTTGCTCTAGCAAAGCTGGAAGCACCACCTGAAGCAAAAGCAGCTCAAGGGAAAGTTCACTTACTGGAGCGTCACTGGAAACAATGGGAAGAGCAGGAAATCAAACATAAGGAACATTCTACTAGAAATCTTTTACACTGAATCCTATTAATGCCACCACAACACAAAAATACATTGGATGCCAAAAAGGAAAATTTTCCGGTTTTTTGCTATGGTTTTTTCCTATATACTACCCTGAGCAGAGAGGTTAGCCACTTTGGAATGTAATAAATTCAGGAAAAAAACATTGAGAAAGATTATATCCAAGAATGCAATATGCATCTCTATTTGCATATATCATTACTGTTTGAATTATTATTCAGGAATAGGAAAAAACTGCTATCATTAAAAAAAATGCAGTTACAGATATTCTTATTACTCCTGAAGCAATGACAATCAGGAATGAGTGTGTTAAAAAAG
This sequence comes from Motacilla alba alba, assembly GCF_015832195.1. Lineage (NCBI taxonomy): Eukaryota > Metazoa > Chordata > Aves > Passeriformes > Motacillidae > Motacilla > Motacilla alba. Next base: position 80,285,349 of record NC_052017.1, read on the forward strand.
CAAACACAAAAGGAACTTCACTATCAGAAAGTTGAAATAGGAAGTGTTTTGAGGGCATAAAGCCCCGAACAGCTATCTTTACGGAAGAAATACAAAATGATTCTTTTTTCAAGTAGCTTTTAATTTGTCACATTGTATGATGTAGCCACGTCCTTTACCCTTTACTTCTCTTAGAACAATGAAGATTAGATTAATTGAAGACAAAATAACAAAAAGTGTCACTTTAATGCTCAGGGAGTGCAAATACACTTTTTCCAGTTAGAAAAACACTGAAAAAAACCCCTATCTTTTTAAAAATAAATGCTCACCTGTAGAGCATAACATTATATGGAAGAAAGTTAGGCAGGAGATACTTAATAATGCGTATAGGAAGCCAGAGCATGAGTAGTACAATTGATCCAAAGACAATCTGCAATTATAAAGTAAACAAGTTAGTCCAAAAAGTAGAAACTACCAAACCTAGTTTCCCACCCATCTCTGACATGTTCCTTGGGTGTGGTGGGCTAGCCCAGGCTAACAGCCAAGTACCTTCCCAGCTGCTTGCTTATTTCCCTCTCCAGCTGAAGGGGAAGGCAAAACAGAAAGCAGGCAAGACTGAGATAATGGCAATTTAATAGAGAAAGCACCAAGTATGCAATCAAAACAGTAAGAATTCACTCTCTACTTCCCATCAGCAGACAATCAGCAATTTCCAGGGAAGTCAGGAAGGCAAACACCATAACCATGAACATCCCCTCCCAACCTCCTTTCTCACAGCTTTTACTGCTGAGCATGATGTCATATCCCTTTGGTCAGTTCGGATCAGCTGTTCCAGGAATACCCTCCTCCCAGCCTGCAGCTTATTCACTGGAGGTGAGGGAGCAGGACAAAGCAGCAAAGAAAATGCCTGGATGCTGTGCAAGCACTGTCCAGCCATAGCCAACAGGCCTGTGTTAGCAACACTGTTCAGCTGCCCATTCAAGGTGCAGAAGGACATCTGAAGACTCTATGAAGAAAATCAATTCCATCCCAGGCAGATCGGTTGACTATGAAGCCCTCACTAAATAGACAGCAGCTGATTAAACAGTAGAATAACCCTGCTGACAGCTAGAGCAATGTCAGAGAGCTCTTTCTTCCCCCTTCCCCAACACTGGGATTGCTTATTTTGTATTCCTCTCTTTTCTAAGTGGCTGACTTCTTAAGCAACTTGCTGAAGCGTCAAAAGACCTTTCAGTTCCTATTTCTTCACATTTCAAATTGACTGAAAGACCAAAATTCAGTAGGGGACATCAAGTGCCTGAAGACAATGCACTTTTATTCCTGTTTCCTTAAAGGAACCTGATGAAAAATTAAGTACATTTAAAACACATCCTTACATTTCATATAAATGAAATAGAGACTAAAGATGTGAAAAAAAATTGTGTTTAACTATGTTAAAAAAGAAAAACTGAATCCCATTCTTCCTGAAAAATAATAGTTTATGTCATACACAAGACATTTCTTTAAAATACAAAAAGATAAACAGAGCTTGAAAGGTATGATTTATTCTCTGAAATGGTAAATGATTACCATTCTGGATCCCATATTCTAGCATGAGGCTAGTGAAAATTCTGAATTAATTAGCTGAGCAAGTCAAAGGTGAAGTTCTAGTAACTGCCTGTTCAACATAGTATGACAACATTAAGTGAGACCATGAGCAACCAGTAGATCTTGGCTTGTATTTGGGCCACCTGACATACCATGAAATTTCAGGCAGCTGAAGAATTACCATTATCTAAGGACAGAATACTCAGAAAGGTGGAAAGGTCAACTCCACTCAGATACTAAAGGGTTCTTTAACAGAACCAGGATCTCTCTGAGCTTTCACTGCTCAAAGCACCTCAGGTGTAACAACATAGTACAATGATTCTGGTGTGTCAGTTTACACAGTTCATGTAACATTTATGTCAAAGACAGTCTGCAACCCTTCCTTCACTGCATGCTTAGTAGTGCTCAGCAAACCTCAGACAAACAATTAAAGGGAAAAAACTCTCAATGTTTTCACTATCGAACAATGATAATCTGGAAACAGACACCACTGGCTACAGCAGCAGAATCCAATCCAAAATCTATCTAGAAAATTACTCTCCCCTGCTGCACTACTTTGGCTGAACTGGACACACAATGTTTACTGCAGTAACTGAGGGCATTGTGAAAGTTACAGGATTTACAATATCCATTATAAAAAACACTTGTTTTCTGAATATACAAACATTTTATCAGACTTTGCATAAGATACTTTGTTTAGAAGAGAGCTCTGAAGTCCAACCAGTTCTCCCCAAACCCCTGCTCTGAGCAGACCCAGATACATCAGGCTGTTCAGAACCTTCTCTAGTTGACTTTGAGTATCGAAAGACGCAGATTCTGTTGGCAACCTGTTCCAGTATCAGTTCACTTCCATGATGAAAATGTTTTTCTTTAAATACACAGCACATATGAAGCTTTATTTCCAAATAAAGAACTCTTTCTGCTAAGTCCTTACCACTGATAAGATAAATCTCCTGAGATGTCTATAGATGGGCAAGTGAATCATTTCCTGTACAGGATTGAAGTCTGGATCATTCAAATTCCTGAGAAACCATAAGACACCAGGTCTCAACACCTGAAGTAGGAAATAGAAAACAATATATGAGGACAATATAATCTTTGTATTTATTTTTCATTTTGAAAAACACTGCTGCAGAAAATAAGTTTTACCATAATAGGGATATTGGTTGGACAAGATTCACCAAAATTGCACAGAAATAGAACAAAGAAAGTATTATCACAGGGAACTTGAAAGCCAATAACCAAATACGAGCTTAATCTTCAAGTAATGATTGATCTTAAACAACTAAAACATATTTGCATTAATTTGAAGGCAATGCTCAGATTTAACAGGTAAACAAAAATCTCTAAGTAAAATATACTTAAAATCATGATTTTTTCACTGAAGTAAGTACCAGCATGGCCCTTTTTACATAAAACTGAATCCAATATACACACAAAAAATGGTAGCAGCAATAACCACACATGAAAGATTTAACAATTCCCTATGTACAGCCTCTAACTGTGTTACATACCAATCTTGTTCTTACAGACTCACCTCTCTTAGCAAAAGGATGAAGGATGCAAAATAGAAGACATACACCATTCCAACCAACCAATGCAGAAACATTGTGGTGCCTGGGGCAGACTGAAAGCTCAATTCTCTGTCTTTAAGAGTGGCATCAAACATCTCCTAGAAGAAGGTAAGTAGTAAACAAATTTGAATAAAGTTTGGCAAACATCCACAAGTACTCATCTTGTTTACCCTAGTTAAATATATGTACTAAGCATAATTTAAATGTTTGCTTTAACACATAAATACACCATTTAATTAGAGAAAAAAGGGATTAGTTATGATAAGAACAGCAAATAAAGATCAATATCTGATCAATTTATTTCTTCTGACAGAAAGAAGAAACATGTCAACTCAATCACTAACAGACTCTAGATAACTTATAAATCAATTCAAATAAAGTGCTACTATGATAGAAACAAATAATTCCTAAGTAAAATTCTATTTCTAATAAGGCTGGAAAAAACTAATTTTGTCCATTTAAAATTTATCACTCAGTATTTTTCAGGACAGAAAAACTATCCTCAATTCCAAACAAATGCAGCAAAGATATTTTTCAAAACAGAAAGAGACTGGACAACTTAAAATACGAAGTCATTACCATTCCACATAAGATGGCTACATAAAGAGGTTTATTCAGAGCACAAGTTTGCCTATAAGTAAGCTCATTATAACAGTGGTCTTGTAACAGCACTAAAAAGGATTAGAATCTTGTTATTTTAGTAACAGCATGTTAATTTCTATTTAGTAACATAAAAACCCCCAAAATTAGCATTAAGCAGTACCTAAAAAACCCTAGAAATTCCCCTCTGGAAATGCTGTTTATGAAAACAGAAGAGTGCTGTCAAACTCATATTAACAGCTCTCTTCTCATCAGAACTTTTTTTTTTTTTTTTTTTTTTTTTTTTTTTTTTTTTTTTTTTGCTTCAAATATAAACAGCTACAAAAGAAAAGATTTTATCGTTATTTGTTTCTGTTCTTACCAAGGAGCATATATCCAACCACCAGCCACAGATGAGAGGAAACACACCAATTTCAACCACCACTAACAAGGAAACCTTTAGGAAAAGACAGAAAATAACATCTCACTAGTTTAACAAAAATTACTAAGAAAATTATAATGTCAGTTTAAATTGAGAGGGTCTTTTTTCCACACACAAAAAATTAGTGTTACCTTGACAACAATATAGCAAACTCCTAGTAAACGACGTGATCGCTGAAACTTAACAAGAGCTGCCAAACCCTGTATAGGTTTGTCAAGAAAAATAACACTGGAAAACACTTTGTAACAGTCTAATATCAAACACTATATTATGCTGCTTTTAGCAACAGGAAATTTTATAAAAGAGAAAAATTAAATAGTAAGTATGTGTACTATGAAGGTTCTATTTTCAAAACTGGCTGTGACTCCAATAGTCACAATCTGGTGTGCTGAATAATGTCCCCAAACATGCATATAAAGTAAATAAATATTTATTAATAATAGGACCCTTCTTAAATTAAACAACCAGCAGTTTTCTCGAGAAATAAATAGCTGTCTCTGAAAACATCTCCCACAAATAAGTAAGTTTAAAACTGAAGCTACTTTAAATAGTAGCTTTCCCTTCACTGCTGTCTAAATCAAATTCTCACTTTTTCCAAGAAAAACTGGATGTAATTGCACTTAGGGAGTTTTTTTGGGTTTTTTTTTTCAGAGGCAAAACCTACATGCCAATCTACTAATGTTTTACACTTGCACTGCATATTGGTATACTGATGTAGGAAGTCGATGTTAACTTCATTTATTTTTGAACAGAAAACTGGTAACAAGTGTATATTCTTTCAAATTGAAGCTGATGCAAAAAAAAACATGCAGCTGGAATGCAGCCTTCTCACTTGTGACCAAATAAATCCTTCCAGCTTCCAGTACTTTATTTTCTATTAACTAAGAGAAAGTAGTTTTCTCTGAAAAAGTAATAATGAGACAGATATTCTTGCTGCAAACTCTCAGTAGTTCAGAGACATAACAAAGAAACTAAAATAATTATTATTCAAAAAAATCTGGCAGGATCAAAAATATTTGAATAAGTTTCCCATCATACCTCCTTTTATAATCTCTCTGCTGCAACTACAGTCCACAGCAGAAGCCTACGGATAGTGAGGAACAAATGATTCTACACCCTTCTCCTCAGACAGACCTTCAAGCAAGCATAAAAGCCCTTGATTGTGTTGTTAAGCATGTGGATCTATTTGAAAGCAGGCAGTCACACTGACAACTTCTAAATCTCCAAGAGAACAAAAGAGATCTTTCCTTCCAATTTCACCAGAAGAGCAGAGAAAAACGCTGAGTTAAGTGCACCTACATCACATCTGCACCTCCACAAAGCATAGCCAGAAAAAATTATTTACACGTAAATCTGAACGAGGTAATTACTGACAAAAGGATACATGACAAACAATTAGAGTCACTGCTAGAAGAACATATCCCACTATAGTTGTAATCAGGCCTTCAAAGTGAGATGCTTGGACCTGGAGCAAAGAGGAAAAAAGGTGAGTTTATCAGTCTCTTAGAAGATTACATCTCCTTTTTATGTAACTAAGGTAAATTCCAAATTTCAACTCTTCAAGAAGAATGCCAAGTTCCTCTAGTTTTTACATATTTGAATAATCTACTACTATTTTTGTATCTTCATCAAAAATAGATAATGTTTACATTTACAACTACTTTCTTCAAACTCAAAACAACCTCAATATATGAAACAAAAAGTGCCACCTTACACTGTTTTATTTATCCCTTAGTTTCCCCTACTTAGTATCATCCACTATGAAAATTAGTAAACAAGTTTAAAATGTACACAAGGAACAAGACGCTGTTAAAAACCCTGAAGACACACACAGTTTTTACAAACAGTAAAAACTTCACATGAGATGTAAATAATGGAGGAAGTGGAAAAGAATGGGACAACATTTTTAATCATATACTCAAAAAAGGTTGAAGGACTAGTAAGAAGATATACTAGAAGTTACTTTTGCAACCACAAATGGAAATGGAAAGATGCTACAAAAATACTGTGATTGAATAAACACTGGTAGTTTATTTTTCATTTTGAAATTATAAAACAGTACTCACATATTCCTCAAAGCCCAGGCCAACAATGGAGAAGTGACCAATGTGGTATGGACAAAATGCTGTATAATGTAAGTAAAAAGGAGAAAAAAAGGCTATGAAAACTGCTAAATGGAGCCTTATTTGCAGGATGAATATTGTAACATGGTATTATTCTACTTCTCATAAATTTCATGAAAAAATACAAAAATTAATTTCTGTGCAAATATTTGCAAGTGTTAGATTCCTATAATTTTACAAACACTGAAAATCAGATCAGAATTTGCACTTAAGGACTAAAACAATATAAAACTACACAGAATAAGAGGACAGTCCTTCCCTTCTTACTTCATCTTGCACTCTGTAAATTAATTCCATGTCTTAGTGTTAGGTACTAGGCTGGCATCTGTCTCAGACTCCTGAAGGAACCTATGCTGTATATTCATTCTTTCCCATGCACTAAAAGAATTCAGTAGCCATTTTACAGCCTTGGTGAGATGGGACTTGCTTTAGCAAGGCTTCAGTTCTAGTGCTTTAATTCTTAAGGATACTTAAAATATTGTGAAAAATGCAAGCCCTGCAGAAATTTGCAGAGGGAAGAGGAGGGGGAGAAAGATGACACCCAGTGAAGGGATGAGGAGCAAATGAGAAGTCTTTTACTTTGAATTAATGTACTGAAAACTGTTCATTATTCCTGAGAACTCACTCCTGACTATTCTGAGGTTTCAGGGGAAATGCATTAGAAAACACAGCACTTCCCCATTTTTAGAAACCTGCATATTTGCAACAAAATAAATTTTTTAGCTACTTCACCTCACTCTGTTGTCTTCCAACCAAGCTGGAAGCCAGAATTCAACTCTGATTTTTTATAGGAGCTGAGTGCATCAGTATAAAGTGAAGGGGCTGCAGAAGTGGGAAGCTTTTATTTTCACCTATATTGTCTTCACTACATCATGGTAGCCCACCCTGGGAACCAATACAGACTAAATATTCCCTCAAATGAAAAGTGTGATGATTTTCTCTCTTCTCATTTCTGTATGACCAACATAAAAAAATTTCCAACTTCAAAAGCAAGAAGCAAACAAACCAACCAACCAACAAAAAACTACAGGGAAAGATTTAGCAGGATTTATATTACCCTAATCAATGATAAGAAAAGTTTTTATTTATGTCTCTTTTAGGAAAATCAGCAGTTATTGGGAAGAGCAAACATGTAAAAGATAAAGGGAGGAACTGAACTCTCCCTGCCCAGTAAGAACAAGAAAGAAAAGTGAGATGAAGAAGATCACACTCAACAACTCCTACAGATATCAGACTAATAACTAAAAAGTTGCATTTTTGACCTTTTATGAGAATATAGTGCACAGTTGGTCATGTTTTTTAAATAACATTATTTAAAACATTTTCTAATGAATTCCTTAAAAAAAAAGCACAAAGGAGTACAAACTCCTCTGTGAGTACTAGATTGAGCAATAGAAAATATTAATTAAGTTGAAATGAATTAATTTGTCCAAGGAGAATTTCTGGACCACTAATTAAGGTTACAAATGCTTTCCTTCTGTTTTATATTTTATTAAGTACCTCCTGTGACATCTGAACTCACAAGTACTATAATTACAAATTACTAGAGATTTGGCAGTTGCAAATTAAGCAGTATTACTTAATGGGAAAGATACTAAAAATAGGCTTGAGAGGCACATATTCAATTCCCAGACCTCCTGCTTACATAGAAAAGTCATTCTCTTCTCTATTTGTGAGCTCCCCCTTGGCAAAGCAGCTACTGAAAATGTTTCTATACGACAGCCTCATTAGGCATTCTTATTACTCCCTTATTATTGAATTTTAATCTATGGTTTAGAAATTCCATGGTTATTATCTACTTAGTAAAAAAGCCTATGTATTATAGCAGCTAAAAAAATCCAATTAACTTACTAAAACTACTTGTTAAAATAGAATAATTATCAGAAAGAAATAATTCAAATATTTTCCACCTCTTATTTTAGAACAGTTACAGTTTCTTGTGAATTAAACATACAATGTACTTATTTTTATTTTCTTTTGATTTGCTGTTCTGTTTCAGTATCTAGATAATCAAATCACTGGTTCAGTGTCGTGAACTTTACTTTGTAAAAACTTATCTACAGTACAACTTCAGCTTTTCAAACTCAAACCCTTCCGCCAAGAAAGACCACTGAAAAACCACCAAAGCAACCTAAAAAATTCTTTTCTAAACTGGTCATTCAGAGCAAGTGAAACTTTGTGGTATTTTTGTCTGGTATTTTTTGAAATGTATATAACATGCTTCATTTGTCACTAAAATGCTACATTCTTGCATACCTCCCTCCCTTTCAGTCTGAGCTCCAAGAATGGATTCTTAATGGAAAATTTTGAATAACTCTATCTAGTAAAAACTATGAAGAGAAAATAAAAACTTAGCTAATCCTCAAAGTACTGCATTTCCTCACAATTAAATTCCCTGAGATTCCTTCTTTAATTTAATAATATTAGAAATAAACATTTTCTGTGCTTTAGTTGACATGGTTAAGGTTCTGCTAGGTTTCCTATTTTAAATCTATTCACTTAAAGAAAGTAAAATGACAAAACTAGAAAATAATAAATATTTGTTATTCATATTGCCAGTTCATTTTTGGTTCTGTTTTTAGAGGTCACATCTTCATTTTTCTGGAACAGCCTTAAAACAGACCTGCACTACCAATTCACAAAGGAGGATAATTTTAAAACCTAAGAGGAAACAATACTTACCAAAGACAAGTATGAACAGAGTATTTAAAGATACCACCCAAAAGACATGTTCCTGTAAGGAGTACAGGGGAAAGAGGAAGTAAGATGACAAGAAAACAGTACATAAATGTCAGTATTTTAAATAAGTGACTTGACTTTTGTATCTCAACTTATTTCAACAGTCTATTATCACCAGAACTTGCACATCTCATGTTAGAGCCAGGAAGTTTGTGCTCTAACATGCAGCTTAGTTACATTCATGAACATTTATCTAGATAAGTGCACTTACTCTTGCTTACATTTTGTAAAAGAAGGCTTTTATTTTAAAATCTATACAAATAGTTCCATCTTTAAAAAGAATTACATGAAATGTGTGTGGATACTTTTTTTATAAATGAGAAATGTTCATCTGAACATTTAACAATTAGTCTTTGCCACAACAAATGCATTAACAAAACTGACAGCTCTGACTCTAGAAATGACAGCACATCTCCATTTTTTAATATTACTTTTAACCAAGATGTGACCTCAGCCACAAGTACACTGGATTTTTACTTATTTTGATATTAATATTTAAGGTAAATGACTAATAACATAATTGTAAACCTAAGGCATCACATTTAAGTAAGAGACATTAATGACCTTTGAGGTATTTTTTAAATTGAATGATTCTAGGATAGAGTATTTTGAAAATAGAGTCAACTGAAGAGCTTAGATTTTAAAATCTAGTCTACACTAGATGTAGTGGTGTTATGGTGGCATTAGGACAAAAAATATATTTGAATTAGAACTGTATTTTAATTATAACAAAGATCAAAAAATAAGATTAGAACACATATGTATTTTCTGTGTGTGCTTTTTAAAAGGTCTAGTTTTTATTTACAGTGGAGTAAGTGATCCAAAGTTATCTATATCTTTTAAGAAATTCCACTTTTATGCCACACACACCACTAATTTGTGAAACTCCTAAAATCCCAGTTTGCTTGAACATGACATCATATGAAACTCTCTTTAAAGAAATATATAAATGATATGAAAATGAGGACTTTGAATACAATTACATATATTAAAAAATACAGGTACTTAAAAAATCCTTCTGTAGAAATTCTTGAAGAGCAGGATTGCACTTACTAAGAAAACCAGAGATCCATCAAGTCCAAGCATCTGTGAAGATAAGAAAGTTATTTTTACTTATCAGAAAAACTAATTTGAATCTAAAATAAGCCTCTTTCACATTGACCGTCATTGTCTAATGCAGTCAAGAGTTTTTTAATGGCTCAACCAACAGTATCGGCACATAAATTCTTACTGTTAAAGAGAGAAACAAAGTTCTCATTCAACACAGAAAACTCAGGTGTTCAAAGGCAGTGATATACATGTGGAATATCTGAATACACATGTATCTATTTGTATTTGGTCAAACCAAACACAGAATCAATGAATTCATAAGCTGTTTCTCTCCATGACTTCAAAGACTTTGACAAAGATTTTGTATTTACAAAATTCTGTAGTGATTGAATGTCTATTTAAGTACATGTTTAATCAATTCAGTATTGAAATACAAGAGCAAATTTTTGTTTCATCCTACTTGCAAAATATCAGTTTTTGCTGTACTGAGAAAAGTTAGTGTTTTACCCTTGATGTGTAAAAGCAACTACTAACAGGGTAACTTGCTACACTGTATGCTATTAACTTTTGAACAGAATTGTTTTACAGCTAGGGAAGACGGGAAACAAACTCTTCATCACTCAGCACAGCTGACATGGGAAGCATCCACAGAGCAGTCAAGAATAAAGCATCCATCACAAACAATCTCCTTCCCCCCCCACTTTGAGTGTATCTTACTATTTCAATCCAGACACTCTTAATCCACAATTACTGCTGTAAAGTTCCATGTTCAAGGCTCTTTTGTACGAGGACTTTGCACTAAGTTCCAAGATATAAGAGTTGCACATATTTTAGAAATCAAACTAAGATGCAGAAATGTTTGAAAATTCAGAAAACTTGCATGGTATTTTTACAGGATGACATAATAAAAGAGCCTACCCCCATTTTGATACTAAATGTCAACTACACATCTATTGCCTATGTCAGCACATAACACTGGAAGGGATTATGAGAGTATGCTGAAACTGACTTCTGTATTCATGGAAAAGCAACAAACTATCATCAGTTAGGAATATATCAGCACTTTATAGCAAATAAATTTGGTTCAGAATTACAGCACTTCCATCCTGAAATAAACAACAGAATGGTTCAGGAACCTGAATTTATGTGTGTCCTTTTTCATGAAATATCTTTCAAAACACACTAGGAAGCTTTCAGTAGATATAAAACAAATATCAAGATGTGCCACTCATGATGAAAACTGTATTTCTTCTACCCTGCAATCAAGCCAACAACTATACCCCAGCCTAGTAGTGATGCTGGTAAATCACATGAAGCTGCTGCACCTACCTTCAGGCAGATTTTGCTGCATGTGGTGAGCTTAGAACTCAAGATGTTGGCTACCTCTACACCAGCTACAAAAACCTAATTTTCAAGTCTCTACACTACTCCATGATTACAGTGTACATGCATGCCATGCTCTAGTTATGGAATTTGTGATCTATAAACAATACAGAAATCATTAACATGCTTATATTAAAATGCTCCATCATTTTTAGAGAAACACAGTCCATTTCTCTTTTCTTTAGTTTAATGCTTTCATGAACACAAAAATCAAGCATTAAACTACATCTAATGCAACATCTTTGCACTCCTAACCTGGCCCAGTGTCCTCAAAGCAAGCTGCAAGTCAGTTCTATACCTCACCAAGTGGAAGACTTCAGAAAAGACTACTAAAACATGTTTTATGCTGCTACTATACCTAAAATTGAAAAAATTCTTTAATGGTTAAGAAGTAGCATAGTAACATTTTGTTTATAATGTAACAACTTTACTAGGTCACTAAAGGCTCTTACAAAAGAATGATTTCCAAATCTGTTCCAGACGCATTTTAACACAGCAACACTACAAATCATTTCAAGTATGAGCCTGAATTATTAAATTCAAGAAAATGATTCTTACTCACTCGCTCCCAAGTAAGCTCTTCTGCTGCTCGATCCCATTCCAAAGCATTCCAGTTCATGTCATCTGAGGAGACAATGGCCATTTTTACAGCTGTTAGACCACTCAGAACAAGATGTAACCACTCCATGTTATATTCTAAATGAACAAAAACACTTGAGTGCATAATAACCATCTTGTAACTGCTGACAGCTTTTCAGCAAGCAGATGCTTCAGCACTCAAAAATGCAGGAAAACTGCAGAGGCAAAATAAATAAGCTGAAGTGGGAATTTACACAGCTTTCTTCAATTACGACAGATCGATATTCAATTAATTTATATTTAATAAAAACTAGAACATTAATGTTTTGAGTCACCTGTTACCTTGTGCTCCATTGTTTGCATCTGCTGCATCTTCTACTACAGCATCCTCTTCATCTTCATTATCTTCCTCGTCCTCATCTACTTGTTCCTCTTGAATTTCAGGGTTCTCACCGACAACTACATTCTCAGCAGCTGGGTTAGCAGGTTGATCAAGCACAGCATTTTCAACACCTCCATTTACAGCAGCCTGAGCCTGCAGAAACAGGATTTATACTTGGTTTAACTGATCAAGCACTCTTCATGCTTTTATTCTGTACAAATATGAAACCAAACAGTATTAAAAAAAGTCGATACTGTATTTTCTAGATAAGAATTACACTTGGGACCACTAAACCTTTAAAAACAGGAAAAGAAACATTCAGATAATTTTACAGAGTAGCTGAGGTAGGAAAGGGCCTCTAGAGATCATCTAGCCAATCTGACTACTCAAAACAGGGTCAGCTATGGCAGGGTCTAGTGCTGTTTTCACTTGGCTTTTGAGCTACCCTTTCCTGAGGTGGAAACTTTATGATCTCTCAAAGCAACCTGTTCCAGTAGGTGATCACAGTAGTAGTATATTTAAAAAAAAAGCCAAAACTCAACTTTTTTTTTTTTAATCTAAATGGAATTTCCTGCTTTTTAATTTAAGCCTACTGCCTATGGTCCTGTCCCTCAATACCAGTAAGACAGCTCTGGCTCTGCCTTCTTCACAGCCCTCCATCAGGCATTCATACAGACTGGTAAGGTCCACCCTGAGCACTCCCATTTTCAAATGAAATAATTCCAGTTCTCTTAGCCTCTCATCATGTCAGATGTTCCAGTACTTTAATAATTTCTGTTGGCTCTTCACTGCACTCACTCCAGTCTGTCCATGCCTCTTTTGTACTGGGGGATCCTATAACTGGATACAGCACCCCAGATGTGGTTTCACCACTGCTTAATAGAGAGGAACTCCCTCATGGAAACTATCATTATATGAGAAAGATGATAGTTCAAGGCCAACTCAAGCCAGTCACCAAGATGAGAATCTCTGTCTTTTAAAAACTGACATTAAAGAAAACAACATTTTGAATTATCTCTTCCCTATGCATGGATTGCTTATATGATCACTTCACCCAAGAGGCTCCTGAAAGCACCGAAGGAGCGCACATGTGTGAGGGGGGAGTGGGAGGAGGGCAGAGAAGCTCCAACTTCAGTGGTGTCAACAAAACTTCCAATTGCTTTGAGAACAGTGAATTGTTACCTCATGAACTACCAGCATACTTATGAAAAAGACAAAATAAAAGCAAGCTGCATCTTCAATGTCTATGCCTGAGAATTCAGCTTTATGTGCACAAAGTTATCTTAAAAAATGGTACAGATATGGAGCTAAGAATCTATGCAGTGCTACACAATAAAACAACGTCATAAACAGAACAGTGGTGTCACTGAGTTTATATAGGAAAGTGTTCCAACTTCTTCTAACAAATAAAAATACCATGAAGTAAAATAACATTACTGTTTTGTTCTGATACAGTATTTACTCCCAAAACAACATTTTCTAAATTAATTGTGAACTAATGAGCAGTAAGTTTTACCTCATTTTGTTGACCAACACCATTGAGTGGCTGTTGTTGATTTTGTTCCAACCACTGTGGTGCTCCTCCATGGACGATCTGTTCACGTAACCATACAAGGCTGATAAATGCACACAGAGTGCATGTCACCACAAAACAGCCCTGCAAACAGTCAGCCAGTAAGTTCTCCCTGTTAAAAAAAAATAAATTAATGAAAACACTATTTTGCTGGTAACATACAGAGTGGCTCAGAAAAAACAACCTTCCAGAACAGCAAAGGAAACATAATAGTCACTAAGTAAATTGTTTGATATAGAAAGAGGTTTACTTAAATGGCTACATGCATAATATCCAGTCCACCCAGATAAAGCATTTTATCTGCTGAGCTTCCTGAACCAGAAGAATGGAACTGTAGGGTTTCCCTTCAACTGCTCTACATTTCAAGTTGCATTTTACCCCAGAGATTATCTCTATACCTTAAAAATCTTAATCAATCATATCATACATAACTGCATAGCAGCAGCAAAGTTCAGCCAGCCAACCAAAACTAGGGTTTCGTGCAATGCAAGAGGTATGTAAATCATCTTAAGCAATTCTCATCCCTAATTTAAGGTTCCTCCTTGGAAAACTACAATATGTTCTTAAAAATAAGTAAGAAAGATGGCATCATAGTATTCTGCCAACTCCAAAGAAGCATCAGTCTGGTTTCCCTTGAAGCTTCACACTTGTGCCTGCACAGCACAGTGAATATCATGGGGACATGAAGTCCAAAATGAAAAGACGACACAAGAGGCTACTGTAATTTACTCTGCTGAATAAATAAATGTCAAAACACAGCTTCACACACCATTAAAATCTGACAAATACTTGAATTCCTTATTTTCTCCCTAGACTGTAATAGACATGAGGTACTCTAGGTTCAGTTCTTTTAGATTCTTCTCTGAAAAATGAAAATAGAATCTACACAACAGAAATAACAGGAAACACACCGTTATTAGACTGAAACAAGCATCTCTCGCCAATAATGAGAAGAAATAAAATGCAACTTGACCTGATTTCTAAAATCATATAGTCCAATTGAGATTATTTACATGAATCACAGAGAATATTCATTCCAAATTTGCTTGATGTGCAGCTGATTCTACCTAAACTCAGTTTCAGTTCCTCATGTTCAAGATAAGGAGAAAGTAAGAGGCTTGAATTTAAGTAAGCTTGGAATTCTGTTGTTTGGTATTTATTGATTCTTCAGGCAAAACTGATTTAAAAAGGACAAGGAACGACAATGCACAATAGCAGATGGTGATTGAAGCATTAAAAATCCAAGTACCAGCTAGAAAGAAATCTGATAAAAAATAATCCCTTTCACATAAGAGACTCAGAATAGAAAAAATTAAATTCAAAATATAAAAATACAACAAAGAAAATAGAAAGTGACATTATTAGTGACACATTTCTTAATATTCTACTATGTATCTGATTTAAGCCATAGGAAATTGATTTTTTAAATTATTAACTGTAATTTTGCAGCCTAAATTTTCGTGACATCAAATACAAATTTTCATTAACCAGGGCTTGCTCTTGCTCTGTAAAGTCTATTTTCCAGCTCCAAAGATCCTGAATAATGGAACTCCAAAGTGAAATTAATTCTATTGTAATGGTGTTGTCCATGTATCTGGTTGTTCTAAGGATAATGGGCAGCTGCTTATTGGTAGATGGTAGAAGATAGCAAGTGTAACTGGATGAAAGGGACACTAAGTTCCAAAGTTAATGTTTTCAGCATAATCTGACTAAAACACGTTTTTGTATCAAATTGCTGAAGTACTTACGTGGACAGAATATCTAATGGCAGTGTCAGTAGTGAGCTCACAGAGCCAGTAAACAAGCACTTGTAGATACGACCTGCGTGAATAAACAGAAGCTTGATATTAATTTGATTTTGGCTATAGCTTCAGTTGGAAAGGACCCCCAGGTACTCTCTTTCCAACTGGTGGCCAACTAAATTTATGACATGGAAAAAAATCTCAGTGTACTTTCAGTGTAGAAAAGAACTCAAGAACTCAGAACTTAAGATCATATACAGCCACGTGGAAAAAAAGCTGTATTTTAGCTGCACATCTTTAAAAGTACACATTCAAAGTGTAGGAACTGACATACTAGATTAGACCAAAGATTCGTCTAGACCTGCATCCAGCACTGGTCACACTAATGGATGCCTAAGAAAGAATATGGAAGCAGGTTAAAGACAGAAGAAGTATCACTGCAAGTATCTATTTGGAAAGTAAATTTCAAACTGAATACCAGAGTAATTTAAATGCGCCCTCTCTTTTCTACTGAATTCCTTTACTACTTAAATGACTTTGAGATTTAAGAGTTTCACAAATGAATTTGTCTATGATTGTAAAGAATTTTACTTTTCACATAAAAAACTCCTGCACTTAATTTAGAGATGGTTAATAAAAATAGGACAACTCTCCTATCCTAATATTAATGAATGGCATAAAATAAAACCTTCCATGTAGATTTTGAAGAAGATAATTGAGAAGAGACATTTCATTGGAGTAAGACATTTAAAAGCTCTTTCATACATTCTCCTTTATGTCTTAACACTTTTTCCATTGCACTACTGGCTTAAGAGTCAAACAGGCAGAGTTTTGAGTGAAAATAAATGAAATAGTATCTTTGAATTTTTTTTCTGAATAGACAATAATGGTCTCACAAAACTTTGTTGCAGGAAGCGGCACATTTCCCTATGTATAAGAGCATTATGTACAGAAAATTAATACTTACATGCAGTAAGAGGTACTACTCCCAACCATGCAAAGGCCACAAGTGTATAATGAAACCAGTATCGTATTGCTGTGCCAATACTTGTAACCAGTCCAGCAAAGATGTCTTGGATTGGAAGCCGTGAAGGCATATCTGGGGAATAAACTGTGTAGAAAAGGCACTTATGAAACAGTTTGTCCTTTAGAGAAGCATTTATGTAGAAGTCCTGCCAACTACAAACTGTTTGCATCAGACAAAAGCTTACTAGAAGAATAAGCATATTTTATATTCTCAAGAGATGACTCCAAACAAACAATTAAAAAAAAAAAATCACATAACACATTTGTTTCATTGTGTACTGAGTGGAATGGGAAAATTAATAAGCTCCATGCCAGTTTTTGACCTAAGAGAAGTATTTTTAATATCTTTATTTGTTAATGGTAAACTCCAATTACCTAAAAATAAGCTCAAGAAAAAGCAGATTCTAAAATCAGTCACTCAGCACTTCCTCAAAGATTCCTCTGTTATTTATAAACCTAGTTTGTGGACAGGGCACAAGGAACAACAGCAAATAGCAATTTTGCACAATATCCATTTGTTTGTGCTAGATAATTTATATCCTACTTGCCATCCAACAGCACAGACCAAAAAAAAAACTCCCAGTAAAATAAAAGCAGCACGCAGGGAGCAAAATTGAAGAGAACTGATTAAGTATCCACAGACATTGAAATTTACACACCATGACTGACTTTCAACAGATATCTGTTTCAAATCAGGCAGAATTTCTTCTAAGGATGCTCCTATTACAGAGCACAATGCAAATCTCTCATCCTGCATAGATATTCTCATATACTAAATTTTCTTGACTTTTTAAACTCAACACCTACATGTTGCATAGGCCCATCCCTACTCAAAAGCCAAGAAAAACAGTGGTGAGGTCTTCTTTTGCAAATAATTAGAAAACATGTAACAATTTCATTACATGTACTTAGTTTCTACACACTTACATGGATACTAAGAAGTGGTAATGCACAGTATCAATAACAGATTTGAATAAAGAAGATAAATTATATTTGGGAATTGCACAAAGATATTTCTGCCTGGATGTTTGTTATGTTGGAAACATCTGCGCTTGAAGACTTTAACATTCTGGATTATCTTTTAAAACCTTAAATACTTCTAACTACATAAGGAAACTCGATTTTTATAAGAACAAATAAAAAGAAGTTTTCAATTCCTCTCATGAGCAATCCTTTAAGAGTCTAACAAATACTGTTTTATGCTATCTACCTGCAGCCCCTTCACCTACATTCCTAATCATCCTTTTACTAGCCTCAGAGAAGAAGCTTTGACACGAGAAAGAAATTCTTTTCTCTCCAGGGCTATTTCCTTCAGTTTCTGTATCGTAAAGAGAGCTCAAGAACACGAACAGTATCAACACCCAGAAGTAGTCAAAGAATGGGAAGAGATTGGTGCATTTCAGCAATATGTGGATTATAACTGACACAAAGTAACAAGACAGTACCCCTAAGACAAGTAGTAACTGGTTTGAAATTTCAAAGCTTGTTATTCACCAGGTATCTGGCAGGGAATTGGAATTCATGAAACAAAGGACTAAAAGTATAACACTAGGGAACTGTAGCTGTGAGAACATAGAGCAGCGAATTGAAAGCAGGACACAAACATATTATGACATTGTCTTACAATTTTCTTGTTACAGAAGCAGCTTTAGTACACAATTTGGAACCATAGAAAATGCCAACCGAAGTCTAACTAATGATCTCGGCTCACACTGAACAAACATTCTGGAAAATTTCTGCCACAGGAGACAAAAAAAGCTTTGTCAAGGGTGCAAAAAAATATCTATTTAAGGTATATCTGTTAAATATTTATGGTACCACTCACAGACCATTCAGTAGATACTTTAAGAACCTTCTCATTTTCAAAAAATACATTTTGATCAACACTTTGCAACAAGGACTACACAGAAAACATTAACTTGGTATTAATGATTTATTTGCTAGGGGCAAGTTGGTAAGTTGGAAATATTTGAAATTTAAAAATGCATCTTCCAGGAATTACTGAACACACACAAGGAGCTATAAGAAAGAATGTCCATCCTAACTTAAAGCAGAAAGTGTTTATAAAAGTTGGCATTTTTGCGTGCTCACTTTTCTAAAGGCTTTGGAGTTACAAGAGAGCTTTTTCAAATAAAAGCACAATGTAGCTACTACTCCGAGAACACAAGCTATATCCCCCAAATTTTAACAATTTGGTGATTTTTGATGACTTGAGAAGCCAAGGGTGGGAAGAAAGCTGTTTTTCCTGTGCACTGTCTTGTGCGCACATCAAAATATGCACAGCTTTTTCCACTAGAAGCTTTATGTCATGATGATAAGGTCAAATCCTTCTATGTCCTGCAACACTCAGGTGCATGAAATGCAGGAATTCCTAGCAGGACAGGAACCCCTGGTGTGCAAGCACCCTGTACCACTGAAGCTTGCTGCCAGTGATTTTCACAGCTTATCTCCCCACCTGTGTCTGTCACTCAGTGCCATTTTTTTGTCCACTCTGCAGCTCCCTGTACCCCGTCCCCACTATCACTTTGAGGCTTGAGCCCTTGACCCCTGCCACCACAGCATCCATCCTCCTCATTTGCTTCTGCACATGCATCCTCCCCACTGCACCTCCATCCCAGTAATTTTTCCCAGTTTGAGAAAGCAAATTCCTGCATCATTTACCACAGTTCCTCCAAATAAAAATCTTTCTACTAGAGATCAATTGAAACAATAGCTTGTCTTTTTTTTTCTATGACAGCATTCAGAAATTCAAACAGACTTTGGGTGAGATTTTCATAGGTTTAGCTCAACTTCTTTGAGGCGTACAGGTTATAGAAAAACTACTAGAAAGCTTTTTGGAAACTTAAGTCACAGCTATGCAGTGCATCTGCTAATTTAGTTGTGAATCCTAAATTTAGGTGGGGTTTTTTTGTTTGGTTGGTTGTTTTCAGGAGGTGGGGTTTTGTTCTACCCTCCCCTCCCATAAGCCTAACTTTTCCAGGAACACAATTTTTAATTTTACTTCTCCAAAACAGATGGTATGACAAAAAATATGCTCTTACACTGACACAAATAAGGTAGGAAAACCACAAGGCTACCTTTAGAAGCTGCCATTTAGCTTACTTCACAGAATCTTCACACTTGCAACCCTCACACCCATAGATTCTTATTTACTACTACATTTGGTAGCCATTCATATGCCACCTCAGTCATCCTCGTGCACTGATCGTGAAATAAGACTGTGTAACTTGTAAGTGAAAACCATACACTTGATAGCTCCTGAGTGAAAGCACTGGTTTGGTAAAACAGGGCTTCTGAGTTACTCTTTAAGTTGGACTAGATGATCTTCAAAAGACCCTTCCAACCCAAACCATTCTAAGTTTCTGTGTCTTACACCCTTCAAACACATGCAGGCTTTGCTTCAGACCACTAAGGTAAAAGGAGAAAAACTCCACTCCTTCTCAAGCAAGCACAACTCTAATATATGAATAACATTCATAAAAATCTCAGCTGTGTGTATACTCTGCAAACTGCAGCTGGCAGAAGACACACTCAATTCTGTGCCAGCATGTAGTATTTTGTTCCAGAAGTTTATTTTTTGAAATTAGCCTTTCTAGAAATGTTGAAGCTATGGACTACTGTGTTAAAAGTTTATCAAAACAAAAAAGGTAAAGATATCAGTTTAATATATCCTTCAAAAATGTAATGTGCAAATTACATGATAAGGAACAACCTACTCATGTGGCTCTCTTTAGTTTTACAGTCTTTGTTTTAACTAAGCTTGTGACATTGTGTGAACCACATACCAGCAATGAAGCTGCACAGGAAGTGCAGAAATGAACCCATCCCAATCCTCAGACAAAGATGAGACTAGTCTGCTTCTGTGTTTGTGTTTTTGACAGTATTTACGTTAACATTACCTCTAACAGAATGGAGAAGTTTTGACAACTGTATTTTCTTGGGAAATACAGCCTTACCATCTTTCATGTGTCAGTGCTTATGTTTAGTGTAGCACCAAGAGAAGCACATCCTTGCACATGACAAAAAGAAAGTGCACGTGGGGGGAGGAAAAGAATAGAGAGTAGTTACTCTTTAAAAACTCAGGAAGAAAACTCACAAATTAAAAATGAACAAGTACCTTGACAATCAAAAAATGTCAAAAGCTACTTTTTTCATAGTTGTATTAGTTCTTAACTTGTAGAACTGCAGAAAAGGAAATAATTTTAAAACATAAAAATTTAGCTTTAAAGAATGCATTTGAAATCAAGTCATTTACCTACATGACTAAACACATGAGAGAATGATGCTATTATTCAAAAGAAAAATTTGTTCCTTTGTACTCCAGCCAAAATACAAGTTGAATCCCCCTTTTTCCTTCTTTCCAAGCAATTACTAAGCCAGCAGTTCAGGTACTAAAAAAAATCCCAGAATGTTACAGAACTTAGAGAATAATGCACTAGAAATAGTTTATGAATACTCCATACCCAAGAAGTTACACTAGCAAGGGAGCATTTTTGACAGAATGACAGCAACAGCCTTAGCAAGCAAACCAAGCTAAACAAGAGAGGAGTTGCTGGTATTACTGCACTAATACTCTATTACACTATTACTGCTTGTCTGCTGGAGCACAGATATTAAAGACATGCATGTGTTCATTTGACCACATCCCGTGGTGAATCGACTTACTGAAAATGTGTTACACCTGGCATGGTTACAGGCCAGATCCAACTTTGCTTGGATGACTGGCACACACATAAGTCCCCATTTTTTTCTGCCTTATCATTCTCTCTCCAGCACCTGTGACTCCTTCCCTGCTCCCACAAGCAGATCCAGTTTCCAGACTGAACAACCACATTATCTTCCAAAGAAAGAGGGTTGAGAGAAATTAAGGAAACCATAACTGCATGAGTACTGAGTGCGAGGGAAACAATCAAACAAAACCCATTGGGTAGGGAGGGCAGGAGGAATCTGTGCAGGGTACCTGACCTGCTACCACTGTGTGAAGCCTAGTAGGAAAAAGCACACTGCAACTCGGAAAGCTGAGAAGGAAACCTTATCAGCTGAGCCTGCTCACTCAGGGGAGTGACAAGTGTGTGGCAGAGGATAAGCAGACCTTTACTACAGGCTGAATGTGGAGGACACACTCTATTGCATGAGGAAGAAAGAGATTGCTTATTACCAATTTCAAAGCTCCTATGAAAAATGCTAATTTTTTTGAGCCACATTAACTCAACTAAGTTTTCTTCCCTGTCCATAACCTGCAAGTACATTACAAGCTGTGCTGGCAACAGCAGCGTCAGTAAAGAATTAACTTCTGCAGGAACACCTCTGTTGATAAGGGCAGTAACTAAGCTTCCTCCTATCAAGAGTAACATGCATATAAAGTGTATTTAGTTTAGAATGGCTCATCCTCTTTTCCTAGATCCCAAAGAAAACACTGTAAATTCTTTTGATTTGTTACTTTTCTTTTCACACAAAACTAGAAAGTCTTCTTTCTTAACAACTAATAAATCACTGAAATGCCCTTTTCTGGTCTTGCACACTAAATTCTGTAGAGGACCTGGTCACAATATGCAGTTTTGAAAGTGGCTAATTAGCTTGCAGGGAGATTCAGAACTGCATATCACTTTTAGTTTGTGCAAGTTCCATTCAGAAGTAATATAATGCCTTTACAAAAATATATAACAAATAAAACCTGCAAGCAGATGATCTCTAACATTTCTCATACAGGTCACTGTAGTATTTAAGAATAACAACCAGAAAGCACTGCTGTGTTCCATGTAAAATACATGATTACCCTCCAAGACAGAGTTAATATCACACATTTCACTGATGGTCTATTGTGTTTAATTACTTGTTGACAGAAATATATTATACCGAGGTTCAACATATAGAAAGAAGGTGCATTAATGGATTTTTGGAACATGAAAATACATGAACTAAATCACCTTAGCCTCAGTTTTTTTCTACCAAAGTACAAAACTAGGAAGCAAAAAACTTCAACACACAAAAAAGGGGTGAGAGGGGAGCAGGAATAAATCAGTAAATTTAAAGAGAAAAATGTAGCATAAAACCCACTTTACCTGCTCAACAGGCAATAAACTGACAACACTAAAAAATTCTAGCCTGCCACCTCACCTATTCCTACTACAACCAGTTAAAATGTAATTAAGAATCCTCTGGGAACTATATGAATATTCTTCATCATTCTATTCAGTTGTATCCAACATAAAAGGCAATTTAATACTGGGTAGTTAGTGCATCTTGACTGAAATGTATGTGGAATAATCATTATTTCTATTATCTGTCAATACCACTTGAACTGAAACTGACAGAAGCCAAGTATTAGTGTTGCAGGTAGATCCTTTAAAGGTAACTGAAAACTGCCCTTCAAATTCAAATTTTGCCACAGTTTCACTTTACCATTCAGACTTCCAGAAACTCAAATTTATCAATGAAGCTGAAAACATGCAACACACTGCAATGTTGGCAACAAAAGAATGGGACTGAGGCTGTCAGAAAAAGGTACAGAATAATACTTCTACGTCTCCCTTAAGATTATGAAAGAACCAAATTATCCACCATTTAAAGAATTCACAGTCTGCAATAATATGCATAAAAATTGCAATTAGAACAAGAATACAGAAGTTCCGCGACAAGTTTGGATCTACCACACTGAATGAAAAAGTCATCACTTCATAGATATTATATGAGAAAAATTTTGAAAAAAATAGGAGCAAGTAAAACATACTTACTTGGTGTGAAAGCAAATCTGTGCTTACATAATTCACAGTATTCTTTTCTGCTGTGTTTAAGCCACTGAACTAAGCTGCAATAAAAAGTGATCACATTAACACACGCTATACATCTCTCAGCCCTATCCCTCCATTAAGGAAAACACACCAATTCCCTGCTTCCACACTTAAATCAGGATATTTGTACTGTCACGCAGGACTTTAATTAGCATGTTTATTAAGTCCATTTAGGCCATGAAGTAAGTTTCAAACAGTAGAAAAAGGTAAACTGACCCATGTGCCAGTGTTCATAAAGAACATTCTTTGAGTAGGTTATTGATCAAAGCAGACAGCCTGGCACGGACATCCACCAGTGACCCAGTTCTTATAAATACTTCAAGATATGACACATGGATGCACACAGCTAAGATTTACAACTGCTGTGTTTGTGAAAGAAGGACTATTAAAATACTATCAGAAATGACCATATAGACCAGAACTACAGTTGTTACTTTAGCACTTCTGGATCAAACACACCTCAAAATGACTAAAAAGCACTAGGGTTTTTTTATTTTTTTCTGTGAGGTTAATGTTCTCTCTATTCACAACTATAAGTGGGTAAAAAAAGCCCAAATATACTGATTTTTCTGCTTAGTTTTCATAGAGCTGACATACAATGTCAGAACTGCAGTCCCAAACACAAATAATTATCAGTGCTTTCTTTCCATATATAATTGCTAAATTTTTCCTGAATCGTAACAAATTATCATGTAAACAACATCAAAACCCCAAACATGTTTCCACTGAAAATTGGTTTTTCACTAGTTAACCTCAAGAGCTGAAGTATTTTTAGGAACATGTTAATATGTTTTCATCAGGAAAAAAAATTTAAGAAACACACAGACAGAGAACTCACCATTCCTGATGAATAAATTTAATACTGCCGGTACACACACATGGATGATAGAGGGGTTTCTCGGGAGTCCCTTCCGACCGACAGACTCTGCATATATCTGCTGACAAGGACAAAAAGCTTATTACACCACTGCTTAAAGAACTTACACTTTCAAGACAAATTACACAATTACATTCTAGAAACTTTACTGTGTAGCAACATGAAACCGGAATAAATTGAAAGAGGATGAAAGACAGATTTCATCTAATGCAAGACAGAGACTGGGAGATCACCAGAAAGAGCAACAAGAACATTACCTGCCTGATCATGTTACATAAACTCAAAACGCATCTTAAAGAATTTTAGGATTTCTAGGAAACACACAGAGTAAAACTACAGGAGGATATGTTTTCTACCTAAAGAGTTATCACTAAAACAACATAAAAATTGTTAAGGACAATTTTCTTGAATGTGGATACTCTGAAATAGAAAAATTGCATCTCAGTCTGGAAAAAGTTAAACAGCGGCTGAACAGAAGATGTTTAATAATGTCCAACAATGACTTAAATAATTTGCTACTCTTGAACCTAACACACATATTTCCTTGGTGCTCTTAATGAAAGGAAAAAAAAAACCAAAACAAACAGACACAGACATTTTGCAATTTGCTACTCAAGTTGGAGATAGACTACTGTCTAGTAAGAAAAGCCACTTTCCATTTCTTATTTTGTAATTTCAGAAATATTTCCATACATCCGCAGCTTCTTCACTCCCTATTTTTGACATTTTCTTGCAACTAAAGGTTGCAAGAGGTTTTGTGTATAAAGAAGCGAGCATAAACCTTTCCCTCTAAAAAACAGATGTCTATTTTAAATACCATTCAGTTAGCCAGAGCTCTAAACACACAATTAAATAGAAATAAATACCAAGTTTTAGCTGTTTATTGACAGATGCATTATATCTTCCCTTGACTCTTCCTTTTACTTCTGTTAAGGAAGTGAACATAAAATGTCCATTTTTATAGAATATGTGAGTTTGAGATTTTATCTTTTATCTGTATTATTTTATCTTTAACTATATTATTTCTCTATATCAACCACTATCCAGCAAACATGCAAGAATGGAACACGTGCATATCAGAGATCTTTGTCAGAAAAGTACCAACTGATGTGAGAATACTGCAAAGATGCAATTTCAAATCTAAATCACCTATCTTTGTTCTTAGCCAAAATCTTCAAAAGTTAATGCTTTTCTACAAAAACTTCCAAAAGGCACCAAAGACTGGAGTTTTTTTCTGTATGGAAGTCACATTATGACCGTATTCATAGTTTATAGAGTATTAGGACAATTAGTATTTCTACACATAAAGCATAGGAATTCAGATTATTAAATTCAAACAATTTTCTATCTATGAAAGTGTTGTTTGAGTGAATTCATTATGCAGCATGAAAACCTAGAATTAACAGAAACAGGTATTCAATATCACATCAATGATGCTCCAAAGAGACATAAAGAGCACTTCCACGTGCAGCAGTGATGATTTGCAGTATTGCTGCAAACATCAGGAATCCCTGGTTCCTCTGCTCTCAAGAATGATCAGAACTGTACTTCTCTTCACAAACGGTTCTTTTATCCCAGAAAGCACTTCCAGATGGCTGCACAGGACAGGTCTCTCCTACTGACAGGCAGGCCCTGCCCTACCCACTCGCTGTGGCATGCCCACCTCCTCCCGCATTCTTTCCAACAGAGCTGTTTCACTGCAGCAAGTGGACAGCTTTGTAGGCTGGATCAGCCTCACGAGGGGTCAGACAAGCACGAGGCAGCACATGAAACCACCGCCTTAAGGACACTCTGGCACCAATGAAAGCAGGCTAAAAGCACATTGTTCCCTGAAGGATGCCCAGGGCTCTCTGAATCTGCCCATTTAATGGCCTGCTGACTCTCACAGCAAACTGTTCTCTTATTGTCAAAAGTTCTGGGAAAAAGAAATTTGCATTACTGTGAGCAAAAGAATTCTTTACTTGAGAAAAGACTGCCTGTTAGCTTACTAAAATAAATCTAAATTTTATTTTTGCAAAGCTATGATAATTCCTAGATATTTCCACTTGCTTTATAAATCCAAATAAATATATTAGGAGTGTAATTGTTTGGACTGTTAAGCAACTGATAGCTTCAAATCAATAAGCTCTGCTGAGGGTCAATGTGTTAAGCTATGCACTTTATGACCTACAGCCATGGTCAAAGAGAATTGCACTGTGCAAGAGTCACTATTTTTCTATGTGCACACACACTTTGCATCCTGTTCTTCAGGCACATGTTTGGGAAAAAATGACCTTGAATAATAAGTTCTTTCCTGTTGCCCCCAAGAATGATTCACTGCCTATCATCTCTCCAACTGAATCCAACATCGGCATGTCAAAAAGTGAAGATTACATTATTTAGCAACAAACTGAATTATCTAGAAAGAACCAGAACTACCTCTCTTTAGCAAAACCTGGTATCTGGTGCTTTCAGGTGCTGCAGAGAAGCAACTTTCACATTCGTTCTGAGGTGAAGCAGCTTCCACTTAGGTCTGACCATGACCCCAGACTGCCTCTCTTATCTAAGCTCTCAGCATGCAGTTCAGTTTTCTAGCTCCACAATACAGCTCAGTCAAGCTCAAAGCCCATCAGAACCACAACAGCCGTAACACCGCCACCCGCCAACCACCAGCTCAGAAAGTCCATCTGACACTCTGCAGCAGAAGCTCAAGCACACAATAATATCATATTTCCTCTTCCTCAAGGCACTAACACAGTCTTTGCTGCTGCTGGTGGTGTTCAGAGCTTTCTAACCTTGGGAAGTCTCTTCAGCGTTCTGGCAAGCCGCGTGAAGTTCTAATAGTAGGATCTGAGGTTTGAAACTGTAGAAGAAGTTGTAACATTCTAGTGGTATTTATGGAAAGTGAGTATATAGACCGGTTACTTTCATGCCACCACCGGGAGCTTTTGAGGGCAACATTGATAAGGCCACAATATAATATCTAAGGCTGCATATATATATATATATATATACACACATGTGCCTTTGTGTGTGCTTGTATATAGAACCAGAAAAGTCAAAATTTCAAGTGTGGAATTTAACACAAAGGGTTAGTTAAAGAAGAAAATGCCTTAAAGATGTAACTAAAAACCTCCTCTTCTTCGCCTTGCTGGTCTGTTCACCTACTTAAGTCAGGTATGATCAAAGTCTACCACTGGTAACAGCCTGTAACAAATTATCAACTATGCTGTTTGAATTAAATCCACCGAGATGGATTTACCAGCTGCTGGAGTGGTGGAAAATCAGGAGGTCATTTCTGAGTATCCACTTCACAGCTTGCAAAAAACCCAGTTTTTCTGGGCAACCAGAGGACAAACAAAGTTTCACTTTGTTGTTGATTTCATCGGCGTAAGTGACTTGGTCTACAGAGCTGCAGCAAGCAATTTTAAATGTTAGATTTAAGAAATACTAATATTTTGATAAACCATCAGTGATCATGGATATTAAAGATGTCTACAGCACAATCCAAAGGAAACTACTACAAAGGTGCTGTCTTATTTCATCCAGTGGTCCATGTTTTTCCAATTTTTTTTAATCCTCTCAAGCACCTGATAAAAAGCTACATTCAAAATGATGCCAAAGTAACAAAAGCCAAGACACAAAATGCTTTCCTTGGAACTGCCTTGCTACTGCAATATGTGTTTGCACTCACTGCTTGAGATGACAAATAAAGCTCAAATACTGCAGGAAACACAGCACAACAAACATGCTTTTTTTAGTTAGCTTTACGCTACAATATGAAGTGCTGAACTGTCAAAGTTCCCCAGCATCTGCTTGAACTACATAGCCCTTCTCCCTCTCTGGAGACATTCAAAACCCACCTGGACACATTCCTGTGCCACCTGCCTTAGGTGGCCCTGCCTTGGCAGAGGGCTTTGAGTAGATGAACTACAGAGGTCCCTTCCAACCTTAAAAATTCTGTGATTTTGTGATTATCTAAGCACAACAAAAGTGCTGACAAAACATATCTATGTTCGATTTCCAATAAAGCAATCTCCTTAGAAATGGATACAGCACATAAAACCCACCTCATGACTATGATATCTTTGATAATTCTCTTTTTTTAAAGTTAGGTAAGTGGCTACGTATTAGTCTGTTGTAAAAGAGACAGAGAAACGTCAGCTCCTACATATTTCAATTTTTCAAACAGATTGCCCAGCACACGTAACAAAGTCAGCTTTGCGAAAGGAGCAGCTATAACTATTCAGCTAGACGCAGAAATGTAAGGCTCCTTGGGCTACAGGGCCGGCCGGGTCCGACAGGGTCCGCAGGCCAGGAAGGAGCCAGGGGCAGTGCCCTCCTCGCCGCCTCTCCCGCCGCCCCAGCGTGCGCACCCCGCCTGCTTCTTTCCGCCCCGGGGTCTCATTTCTCCCCCGGGCCCCCATTTCCCCAGGCAAAGCCGCAGCCAGCGGAAGGTTCCGGCGGGCCCAGGTGCCCCGGTGCGGCCCATCCCAGCCCGCTCCGGCTCCTTCCAGCACCGCCCCCCTTTCCCCCCCCCGCTCCCCGTTCCCCGTGGTTATGTAAGGGGCACCCGCGCGCTCCGCCTCACACACTGCCCCCCTCGGCCCGGCCCGGCCCGGCCCGGCCCCCGCGGCACGGCGGGCCCGCTACGGTGGGGGGGCCCGGGCACCTGCAGCCCGGGTGCGAGAAGCCCCTTTGGGCGTGAACAGCCCCCAGCCCGCCCAGCGGGCCCGGCGACACTCTCCTCCTCCCCCGCGCCCCTCCACCCTCCGAGGCTGCCCCGGCAGAGCCCCCGCTCGGGGGCTGGCGGCGGCGGCGGCGGGGCAAGCCGTACCTTCCTCGGCGGTCTCCATCTTGCCGGGCTGACGCAGCGCCGGCCGGGCGGGTGGTGTGACCGCGGGGGGCGGGGCCGCGCGCCGAGCGGACGGACCGGCCGCGCCGCCGAGCCCGCGGCCACCGAGCGCGGCCGCGCGGGGACGGAGCGCCGCCAGCCCGCCGCGAGCGCCGCCTGCCGGCAGCATGGGCTGGGAGGCCCGGGAGGGGGCCGGGCCGGGCCGGGCCGAGCGGACGCCGCTGCGGGACTGCCCCGCTCTCACCTACGGAAACACAGGGTTAGTTGGGTTGGAAAAGACCTCCGAGATCATCGGGTCCAGCCTATGAACGAACACCTCCATGTCAACTACATCATGGCGCTAAGTGCCACATACAGCTTTTCCTTGAACACCTCCAGGAACTGGGGCTCCGCTACCTCCCTGGGCAGCCCATTCCAATGCCCAATCACTCTTTCTGTGGAGAAATTCCTCATAATGTCCAATCTGAACCTTCCCTGCTGCATCTTGCGACTATGTCCTCTCTCCTATCATTAGTTGTCTGGGAAGAAGATGCCGACCCCGGCCCGGCTACAGCCTCCCTTCATGTGGTTGCACAGAGTGATAATTTGTGTCCTCCCCTGAGCCTCTTTTACTCCAGGCTAAACAATCCCGGCTGCCTCAGCCATTCCTCAGGGGACTGGTGTTCCGGACTAGTCACCGGCTTTGCTGTTTGTCTCTGGACCCTTTCCAGCACCTCAGTGTCCTGAATTGAGGAGTCCAGAGCCGGACACAGCACTCGAGTTGTGGCCCCGTCAATGCCGAGTACAGGGGGATAATCACTGCCCTGGTCCTGCTCGCCACACTATTCCTGATCCAAGCCAGGATGCCACTGGCCACCTGGACACAGGCTGGCTCACGTTCAGCCAGCTGTTGACCAACACCCTCAGGTCCTGTTCCAATGGGCAGCTTTCCAGACGCTCTTCCCCTAGCCTGTAGCGCTGCCGCGGGTTGTTGTGACCCAAGTTCAGGACCCGGCGCTTGTCCCTGCGGCTCTGCCAGCGCCCGCTCGGGCGGGAGCGGCCGGGTCCGTGCCGAGGGCAGCGGGCGGGCGGGGGAAGGGCACGGGAGTCGGACAAAACGTAGCCAAAACCGGTTTTAAGTTCTACTCCAAACCGGAGGGAAACGCTGCATCTCTAGGTGAAGTCGGCCAGATTTTGAGAGGGTCAGTGTTCCAGGGATCAGAGATGTGTAAGCCCTGGAAACAGCCGACCTCCTCCTCAGTACCAAACAGTTACCTGTGCTGTTCGTCAAATCTCACTGCCCCTTCCAGAGCTGGGCCTTCCAACAGAGCTAATAAACCGCTCAGCAAAGCACAAAATTCTCTCTCAGCTTAATCATTTATGTTTCCATGTCTTGCTGCCCTACATAGCTGGGGCAGCGCACATGAAAACTTTGTACTCTGCCACGTGCGCTGAGAGCTGTCGCTCGGGCTCTGCTGAGTTGGCAGGAATGTTGTGAAGGAAGAAAACAATTTAATTTTATTCAGGGTAGAGAGGAATTCCATCCTGATGAAATGTACGCGTGCATTGTTTTAGTGTTCCATTGTGGCAGCAGTTTCAACCCCTGTAGTTGATCAATGAGTCGTAGCAACCTTAGCTCTCTTTACCCTTACATATGACCCTTTGTGTCCAGGCAGTCATTAAATCCTTTGCATTCAGCCTTCGGGCTTCGTGTCAGCAGCAGAGTGGTTGGTAGTTCAAGTCTGAACTTACAGAGGTTGCACGTGCCCAATTTGCAATTGTAACCATGTTAGTTCCTTCAAAATTACATTTCTCAAGCTGGTGGAGGGTATGATACTGACCTGTGTACCCAAAAAAATTGAGGAAAAAGTGAAGGCTTTGTATGGCTCTCCATTAGCTGAAAAAGTACAGCAAAGTCCTGCAATAAATATACTTGGGCTAGACTACCATACTCAGCTTTTCTATGTCCCTCTGCTCTGAAAGGCAAGGAGGAAAAATTCCCACTTATAACTTAAAAAAAAAAACTGTTTATTTTAAAAATAAGCTCATTTTTGAGTTTCACTTTGCTCAGTGTCAGCAAATTATCTTGGCCTATTAAACATCTGCCAGCATAGTACTGAGGATGTGAGAAATGCTGTAATACTAATTTTGTCAAAGCAAGGAAAAATCAATGGAAAAAAACAGGAGAAAAAGCCAAGAAATGGAGAAGTTCAATTTCCAAGTAAATTCCTAATTCCCACTCTTTATTTTCCAAACATGTAACCATTCTTCATTACAACATTGTTTTTCTGATGAGATAAATGTAAATTAAATGTCAATAAAAGTCTCCAAATTATCATTCACATTCAAAGACCATGGCAAGATTAATGTATATAATTCTTCAATTTCAGTCTCTCGTGGTAGGCTTCTTGAAATTCCATTAAAGCTTTGAAAGGAGTAGCTGTATGTTGCCAGTGAATAATTTCATTCCTGCCTGTATCTGTCTGTTCAGCCATTTAAATTACCTACCAAAAATTACATGTGTACCACCTTCTCAGCATTTAATGATCATTTATCCCAAAATTTTGTTCATATCTAGTGTTTCAGTATAGGCTATACAATAGCTTACCAGTAAACATGAGTTGGAGGCAGATCATTATAATTTAAACAGTAAAAAAAAAATACCTACAGTATGTTATTGTAGGTTAAATTAAATTAAGCATCTCTCAACCTTCTTGGTGTTTTTGGCAAACGTGTTATTAAGCCCTGTCTATTTAGTAATACGTTAGGTGTTTTTTGCTTAAGAAATACCCATGGCTTATGTAGGTTTTAATTTTTGGTAAAGAAGGACGTTAGAAGGTTATTGTTAGCTTTTGACTCTCAACAAGGCCAAGAATTACTACAAACGGGTGCTGAACAAATGTGCTGAAAAAACAAAGTCTCTGATCCATATAAGTTATTATCTGGATAATGGAGGAAATATGGTAATTGTACAGGTGTAAACTGAAGACAGTAATAGATATAACCCCAAATGACAGAAGGTTATGGCAAAAGGAAAGGCATATTTATATGTGGGGATAGAAAGAGTACAAAAAAAAGACAAGGTTCTTTTCAACATGGTCTTGTTTTAGTTTTACATGACTTAAATGCATAGATAATGCATTTTTATTCAAGAGTTCTATTAAGAGAATACAAAATAATAATTTCAAAATGAAAACTATCCAGCATTTGTACTGTGACATTTCCATCTTTCCTGTCATTTTAAAATGGCTTCATAAAAATGATTCCCTTACACTTTTAGTTATTTTGAAAGTTCAGACATTGAAAAAACCAAACAGCAAAAGCTACTGCTTTTCTGTAGATGAACACTTCAAAATGCATTTATTTTCTTAACCAGTTGTTTTGGGGTTTTTTTTTCAGTGCTGTTTTTCAGTCCTAGTTTTTTCACCTGACTGTCATTGCAAAACTGGTTCTGTTAGTTATGAACAGCAAGTTGCAGAAATGTGGAAAAAATAGTGGATTATCTTGAGTAAAATGACGCGGATGTCAGCTTATCTTGACAAACCAAGCAGTATTTGGAGTGAACATGTATCTGGTTTCTAAATGATGCGCTATCACCAGGGAGGCCCAGAGCTTCCATGGCGGGAGAAAAAACATCAGAACAGGCTCTTTGGTTTGTAGCACAAAGTATGGCCCACAGAAAATTGGCCTGACACAATCAGAAAGCACAGAGGTCTGTGGACTACAAAAACACGTGGTGAAAAACACTGCCAGCCTGGATCTTTTCTGTGTACTGCAGGGGCTTTAGAGCACATGCTTCCTGGGCAGTGGCTGCTCTGTTGTGACATCTCCTGAACCATCCCTAGCCAGCAGGTAGCTGTGGCCATGGGTTCCTGGAATGAAGATGGAGAGAAGTACTCTCAGATGTGCTGTGAATGCAATGATGTTTGCTGCTGCACCAGGAGATTGGCCCAGGCTGCTGCACTGGTGCTAAATACTGACTCTGACACCTCAGTATATGAAGTACTGAACAATGTGTTTCCCTTCAGCTGGTGCTTGCTTCTTACTAAACCTGGGCTATGATTAGTAGCTAATGGAGGAGTCAAACTTCCTGAATGAATATGTGACTTGTGGTTCATGTTTTGTGCTATGAAATGTGTAGCAGTACTGCACCAAACATAAATTAAAGGATGGGGATAATGGCTGAGCATCATCAGACACAGCCATGACATAGGCTCCAGACCTGTTTATTTCAGAAGCTATTTCTGAGGACATGCTTGGCTATGCACTGGGGTTTGTTCTATGGATTTTTAACATTTCAACCAGAGAAAAAAACGATTTCCACTAGCATTTTAAGTGAGAGATGAGGTAAATAAACCTGTCTAAATGATGCTACTGTTTAAGGAGTCTGACTGAAAAGACAAACAAGGCTGTTTATATGTCTAGATTTTAAGAACCTAGGCAATACTTTGATAATTAACACAAATCATTTCCATGGAGTAAAGAAGTATCTGCTGAACTTCATGGCTTTTTTGAAGATCTGCAGAATGTGCTTCACCAAATTACTTTTTCTTAAGCACAGCAGGGATCTTTTCACATGTGTTGCAGTGGATTTTCTATTTGAAACCTAGGCCCTATCAGCTTGGTTGGGATGCGGCTGTCATACTGAGAATGGAGCCAATGGCTGTTATTTTTTTGTAATTTTTAGGTTTAATTAATCTACTTGGGATGCTCTGTGGCTGTGGTTAATTGATGGATGCCTCCTGCACTCAAAAAAAAAAAAAAAAAAAAAAAAAAAAAAAGAAGAAAAGGCTGTATTGGTCTTTAAGAATATCCCATTCCTAGTAACTGTCATATCATTCAAAGTACACAGTTCTTCACCTAAAACACTTTCATCATGTCCAAGTGAACCTTTTAGATAGTTATGTATTTGTGTCATTAGATTAGAAAGACTTTTTTTTCCGACTTCTAGAACTTTGATCTCCTTGGTAATAGAGGGTGTGGTGTGAAACATTAACATAGTCAAGTGACTGCCTAAAAGTGCTTCTGAGGACATGTTGGTTCTCGTGTCTTTAAAATTCTGTGAAAATATCCCTGCAGATGACAGCAGTTAGGGATTATCCTCAGTATTTAGAAAAAACAATCTTATTTTCCCAGAAACCTTCTTTATCTTGACCTTCCAGGCAATATCAAACATTATGACTGCCAACCAAATTAAATTCAATTCCTCAGGGCAAGGTTCAGTTCTAGTTCATTTAAAACCGCGAGTGTTGCCAAAAAGAAAATGTATCTGCTAGGGAGACGGATACACATAGTCACTATAGTTACACGTTCTGTAACAACACCTGTGTTTCTGCCCGTGCTTCTGCAGCACTGGCGACGAAAGACGTACAGAAGGGCTTAGATTTGTAATAACTTTTTCATTATTTTTCCTCAAATGTTTGTGAGGTATGGTTCAAAGGTCAGAATTATTACAGGCTGATCAGAGTCAATGACCTCTGTTTTGTGAGGTTGTCTGATTACTGTGGTGACTTTCACTTCACAGTATCTTGCACACTGTGAGAATGTGCATCATAGGGCAGCCAAAACCACCAGCTTTTGCTCATTTCCCTATGGCAAGAATGTATTTGCTGCGTGTGCTGCCTTCAATGCAGGGTCAAAGAATATGGTGAAGAAACCACTCAATGTTTTTGCTGTCCGAAAAAAATGCTCGGCTCAGTGAAGTAGATTTTCAGTTGGGCGGCTAACGTGGAATGTCAAACATGCTTACTGCTCAAAAGGTACATTCTCTTCACTCTCATTTGTGTATCAATTATACTTTTTTTCAGACCAATTTTTTAGCATAGTCATGTGATACAGGCCTCTGTCAGGGCCTCAGCCTGGTTAGAGGTGCTAAAGAAAGAGTAATCTCACAAAGATGACAACACACAGAGAAATGGCAGCGCATGAGATTTCATTCTGATGGCCTGGTCCTCAGAGGGTCTGAAGACTATTTAAGCAGCTGCATTCAGTATCACCATTCAGCTCCTGAGAACAACCTTGATTGGAACATGCACTTTTCCATTGAGAACATCTGGGAAAATTCCTATCTTAAAAGTCAGTATGGAGTTTATCACTGTTCAAGGTGGAAAAGTCTTCTGAGAGCCTGTCTTTTCTGATTCATCACATCAGCCCTGAGAGCAGAAAAAAATGCTGTGAAAAAAATTTTACCAAAATTTCCAGTAAGGGTGACAAACTAGGTTCATTTTTAATTTTTCTCTGAATCTTCAAGTTTTGTTCTACTCCTTTTACCTCTTCTTTTACTTATCTTCTACAGGAAGGAAATCAGGGGTCTTCAAATTATTTATGGGTTCTTGAGGGGATTGATTTATCTCTGCTTTCCTCATGCTCCTGGTCATGTTGAGCCAAGTTCTTGATCCTGATTCTATGGAAAGGCAGGGGAAAATTTTATACAGTAAAGGGCAGGGAGTACTTTGGGAAGCCTCAACCTCACAGTAGCTTCAACGAAAGCAAAGGCTCATGGACAACTCTTTTTCTTCCTCAAACTCACTCCCAGTGAGGGTAAACCAAAGCTGGGCAAATACAGTTTCTTCTGTGGATAGGGGTGCTACCATGCAAGAGTGCAGGAAGAACAGCCAGGAGCTAGAGAGATGCATAGTGGAAAGGATCATGGTGAATAGCATGGCCAAGATGAGCAGGGCAAGATGGGAGGAGTGTGAGTGTGGCCAAGAGAAAGACTAGAAGAATTTGCCCAGAGGAGTGGTGGATGCTCCATCCCTGGAAGTGTTGTTCACGGCCAGGCTGGATGGGGCTCTGAGCAACCTGGTCTAGTGAAAGGTGTCTCTGCCCTTGGTGGGGGAGTTGGAACTAGATGATCCTAAAGTCCCCTTCCAACCCAGACCATTCCATGATCCTATGAAGTGAAAAAATGGTAACAGGGAGAGATCCTTGGAAACAGGGAAAAGGGAAGTGTCGCAACGATCTTCAAGACAAAACAAGAGAATTCAGGGAACTACAGGTCAGTCAGCCTCATCTCAGCCTACAGCAAGATTATGCAATGTGCATTGCAGGAATCTCATGGCAACAGGGACCCGGACACCAGGAGCAGGAGCATGGACCTATCCAGAGAGGTGACAGAGCTCCAAGGGTGCCACCAGAGGGCACCTCTACTCCAGGCCCAGGAGAAGTTTGGGGACCCTGAGAAGAGGAGATGGAGCATCTCTGGGGCCCACAGCAGCCAGACAGGCAAGGACCATGGTGGCTTGCACCCAAGCCAGGGCCACCTGCCAATTTGATAAGCTACCAAAGAAGCAGCTGCTGATTTTGGGAAACTTATTGCTTTGAATGCTGCCACCTGATTAAGGAAGACTTTTACTTGAGGGGCCCCAGAGCATTTCCCGGTGTCTAAAGCTTTCAATATTTGCAGCAGCATCCTGCACAGCTGCCCTGCACCTTGCTACTAGCACTGGTGGCAGCTGAATGACTGAGTCACCAGGGGCTGCCAACCTGCTGTCTTGTCTCAGGCTGCCATATCTTCCTGTATCATCACTGGAATAGTCCCCATATCACACCCCATGATTGCCAGAGTCCCTTGAGCTGGGTCAGTCACTGCCTGTGCTCAGCTGGGGCTGGAGTGGTTTGGGAGAAAGATGTGGAGACTCAGGGCTTTCCCTGGGAGCCCAGGGGTGATGTGACAGTGGCTGATGACCTCTGCCTCCACTCAGCTGCAGAAAGTGCTGCCCTCCTTGAGCCCCAGAGGTGACCAGTCCCAGCTCCTATACCAAGGACTGGCCCTTAACCCTCTGTTCAGGGGGATGTGGGGAAGAACATGTCATAAATTTCTAAGCTGGCCTTATTGATGAGGGCCCAGGTAGGGCTAACTATCACTCCAATGACATTCAGTGAATTTTTGGTCTAAATCAGGGAAATTCTATGCAAAATGCTAACTGTTGAAATATCCTGTCTGCAGTATCAAGCCGTCTGAGGCCAAGAGGGAAGAGATATACTTTAGCTCTCCACCAGGAAGGGGAGAGGGGGCAGGAAGGGGTATGGGAGTGCTCCAGCATTGACACACAAAATGGTCTCATGAAAGGAGCCTGCTGTGTGAGTCTGGACACAAAGGATGGGAGCTAGTCCAGCAGCATGTCAGCCCAGCCCTACGGGGCAGCGTGCCTTTGTGAATCGCTGAGTTCTCAGCAGCAGCCTGCACCTTGCAATAACAGAAGAAAGTCCAAGAGGCTAAGAGAGATGACCCAGAACACTCCAATCATCTGAGCAATAAGGTGCTAAT
This sequence comes from Motacilla alba alba, assembly GCF_015832195.1. Classification (NCBI taxonomy): domain Eukaryota; kingdom Metazoa; phylum Chordata; class Aves; order Passeriformes; family Motacillidae; genus Motacilla; species Motacilla alba. Next base: position 80,322,857 of record NC_052017.1, read on the forward strand.
GCTGTTGAGTTGGAAATCTGTACATCAAGATGTGCTTGTGCTTGATTTTCTACTACATATTTTCTGACTGCAGTCCAAAACCTGGGATTGAAAGTGTGTACTTATGTTACATACTCCAATTTAGCTATGTTAACACATCTTTAATGATTATATCTGAAATATTCTTAGACCTGTAGCATGCTTCAGATTGGCTTGTAGGTTTTGGATATGGAATCAATTCCAGAGCAGCTATCACAACCAAGAGAAGGTGTGAATTTAGATTGTTTCTTGAAGACACATGAGAAGGAAGACATTAAAGATCTCTTTTTGTTTCTGAAAACCCATATTTATAACATGTAGACCAAAAACATCCTATGCTTTAGTATCATATATAATCACAGATATTTAATAAGATTCTTTGCCTACTCATTTTCAGTTATTTAATATGACCATATTTTAATGAAAGTTGAAAGCTGAAAGTTATAAGTTCTCACTCACTTGGATCCATTGTACTTAGAAATTTGCCACATATATTTAGTGCTGTGCTCATGAACAAATCAAAGCTCCCCCTGGAGCCCAAGGAATTAAATCATTGGGACCTTGGACAAGTGCTGCATGTTGTAGGACTGGGACCTGTACTGACTTGGCTCTTCTGAGCTTGACTTGAACATGGTCTCTACTTCAGCATCCCAGTCATGTTTCATGTTTGTGGTTGTGGGTTTTTTTTTGGGTTTTTTTTGGTTTTTTTTTTTGAATCTGGAGATAACAAACTGGAAAACTCCATATATTTCTTGCTTTCATAATAAAAATCAGAAAAATGTATTTCCTTCTTTGTAAAATTTACATTTAAGATAAATAGAGAGCCATTTAATGGAGAGTCATTTAGTGCAAGAGTAAACAAAGTTAGAAGTGTGATGAGGAGGTTATAGCTGTTGATTTTCAGCTGTTGTTGGAAGAGCATTGAAAGAAGAATTCCTTGGAAAGATACCATACCTAAAGAACATGAAGAATTCCTAACTACCTTTTAAAGAAGTTTGCTGATGCTCTGGGAGCCTTCCAGGAGTAATCAACACAACTGCCAGCAGTTCAGCTGCCTGAAAGATGAACATAAACACAGCAAAAATTACTTTGAAGTGTACCCAGGTGAAATGTGCAAGATCTAGATTACATTTAGGGAAGCCAGTTGTTTCCCTAACTTCACAAAATCTTTTTATCCCATCAAAGCAGGAAACAAAAATAGGCCTCTTAACAAACCTTTATTATAACAGCATCTTGCATGGTAACCAAGAGCCTTAATTATCATGCCAAGAAGGAGCCTGTTTAATTTCTGATTTTCTGTTTACAGAAATAATTTACAAGTCCATTGAGGAATGTGTAGTTTCATTGCTGTTCTTCTGAGTCAGGCCATACTTATTGTTTGCTCTCAATTCACATATGTAATTGTCCTTGGAAATTAATTTAGGTCTCAGAGGTTTAAGTTTGAAAACATTGGCATTTATGTATTTTCTCACAGGAAAGAACTTTTCAGAATTGTTGAATAACATACGGCAGTGGTTGTGCTCAGTTAAATCATGGCGTTTAACTCTTGAGGAATTAAAATTACCTAGATGTGATTGTTTTAGGATGAATATGCATCATCAGAAAAATCCACATAGTCAAAATTCAGTTTTGGTGACACTTTTGAACAAATTTCTGGAGAAGAGATCTTCAGCAGGCAGCAATTTCTGCTTAAAACCAGAAGGGGAGTGTTGGAATAGCTGATAGTACTGATATCTGACTGGAACAAGAGGAATCAGGTTTCTGGTTCTGGCTCACATAAAAACAGAAGTGGCTGTACCAAGGCAGAATCTTCCAGAGAAGGCAGAAGCAGAGACGCTGCCATGTGGGTATGGCCGTTTCGGCACAAATGAGCATGGTGGAGCAGTAGCTTGAGCACAGATCTCTGACCCAGTGTATTTATGTTAAATCTTCAGGTCTAGACTGAAGGCATGTCTTAGGTAGAAAGTCCTTTTTTCAGAACCAGCCTGTCCAAGACTTCCTCTCACAACATTACTCCTACCTGCTTTACATCTGAGCTTTATATTTTGTATGGACATTCGGACGAATGCTTCCCATGAATGTCAATCTATCACTCATGAGAAAGAGTATGTGATGGTAGAGACACACTATGAATTCCTTCTGCAGAGAAGATGACTAATTTCTCTTTGAAGAGGCAGGTGACTGGGGATTTGATTTCAGCTTGAGGCTTAGGGTTTGGATTGGTTTTTCCCCCTGAACCAGGAGAACAGGCTGTAATGAACACCTGAGCTTGTCCTGAGGTCTAAGCTGCAGCTCAAGACAGGTCTTTGGAAGGAATTGGCCTTATGGTACCTACCGTGTCACGTAAAGACAGGCAACATCTCTGCAGCTTCCAGGAAACAAAGGGAAAATCAAAGCACCTTAGAGATGAACTTTGTAAAGGATTGAATAAAGTGGGCCTAAACTTTTTGTCTCATGGCCTATAACACCTCAGCTCTCTGTGATCTTGTTATGGGTCTATCAGGAAACTGAGATTCAATTTCAGACCAGAAGGAAGCAGCATGCTAGAAATTGTGATGTCTGGAAGTGCTAATATCAGCCATTTAGAGCAAATCTGATCAGGCCTTGAATTTCTTGCTTAAGCTCATGTTTTCTGCTTGCTGTACCATCCAGTTTGAAACTCACTAGCTCACAACCAAACTGTGGAAGAGCAAGCCTGGTAGCTCACTCTTGGCACATGTCCTTTGGCACACACAGCGCTAGCAAACATTTGAACTCTCTGGGTGAGCAGGGGAAGAGAACCTCTTCCACAGCATGATGTTTGATGCCACAAGCATCTCAGCCAGGTAGGGTGGGCAGTGACTGCAGTCTGGTTAGCCTACCTAACCAAGTGTGCTCTCTTCCACATGAGATGCACATTGCCTGTGTGCCTTCCCTGCCATGAACAGGGCAGTGCAGGTCAGCATTCACACGGGGGGCTGGCCCCCTTCCTGCCTGGACCCCTTTTGTCTTCTGAGATGCTCCATTACATGTTTACAGCAGCCCAGGGAGTCTCAGAAACTCCTTTTGTTCAACTTGCACAGACTTAGAATAGTTTCAGCACAGTCTCAAACATTTTCAGGGTTACATCAAAATGTAATTTTTTTTTTCTGCTCGGGCAAAGTTCATTATCTCATTTTAGAAAAGGGTGAGACAGGTGCTCTCTGCAAACATATTTAATAAAGCCCCTTGATTGCTCTGAATTAAGTATGGTAATTATCTTGTTATATAATTAGAAGCTCTTATATATACTTTCCTTAAACTTGTTGCTTTGATGTTGCACTTGGGCGTCTGTATTACTTTGTGGGATGCTGTCCAAAGCTGTCTGGATACATTCCAAGATTACTAATGCATAGACATATTTGCAAAACAGGACCTTTAAAGTCGAGAAAACACTGGTAAAGTTTTTTTTCCTGGCACTCTGTTTAAAGTTTTGGAGTTTAAAACACTGATTAGTATTGCAATTTATGCCAGATTTGTTCAATATTCAGTGATAGTAGCTATCACTGATTGTTGAACAATCAGTGTTCCTGATTGTTTCCCTTTCTCCAGTTAGGGAAAAAAACCCTAAAGGTTAATCTGAAAGATGTATAATCTGTAGGGGATCATATGCAGGTGGAAATTTTGGGGTCCTCTTGGCTTTAGAATGGATGTCTTGGAAAATCCCAGCCAAATGAAGCTGTTTAAGTGCATGCTGGGAGTTTACAGAGGAGAAGCCAGATTTCTATCCATGAAAGTTACCTCTTTTGAAAATTAAGATAAATTCTGTGGGCACAAGGTGCAGCTTTTTGTCCAGGACAGCTTATTTGTACTGAAGACTGAAACAGTATTTACATCTCTGTGCAAATATGGCCTCAAATACAAGGAGGTCAGCTCCCATCCAGCTGACTAATCCCAGAAAGTTCCTGAAATATAAAATGATCATTAGATGAGTTTTGTATGAGACAACACATACCAAAATAAGGAATAGGATAAAAAAAAAAGGACCTATGCCCTAGAATAAAACCGATCAAATATACGTTTTTTTATTGGAAAAATTCTGGATATAAAATTCTCTTTCAAGGACTGAACACATTCAATTAATTCATGATTGAAAGTAACACTCTGAGTGCTGGATAACTGGAACAAAAAAAAAAAAGTATTTTTTAAATAATTACCGTATTTAAAAATTTTGTTATTTTAGAGGACAAGACAAAATATTTGGTAAGAGAAGGACAAAAGACATATTCTTAAATCATGCACAAAATAGATGTTTAGTTTTTTAAAGAAGAAAATCAGTCCTTGGTCAATGAAGTTGTCCATATATTCTTAATTCTATTGTCTTGCTCATGTCTTCATTTATAGGGTTCAGTGAAAAACAGATGTCACTTTTGATCTGGGGTACCTGTTTTTGAGCCATTGCTCCAGAATGTAATATTATCCCTGTATACTGTTATTATTATTCATTATTATTTGGAATAATTAGCCTTGTACTGAAAATCCATTGAAAATGTTCCTTAGTAAAGTGAAGAGCAACTGAATAACCTAGAAACACCTGCACAGTGATAAGTGATTTTAATACCCCTCTTTGCATGTCACCCACAACATTAGAATAGATTTCCTGTTATTGCTTGGCATAATTGAAGTACTCCACCCAATTTCTATAAAGTTCACAAAGCACACCCTCTGTAATCCCACAAAATCTTTTAGGAAAAATAGAAAATTTGAGAATAGACATTAACAATTTATTTTTAAGTAAAAACTAATCCAACACAGGCGTGAGAAACCCAGAAGCTGTTGGGTCTACCAATTCTACATCCCAAACTAGCAACATACCTACGGAAAACTATAATTTGCAGATCATCCTGCGGTGAAAGTCATAATATTTGTTTTAGATAGATAAGTATTTGTATGCTTTGAGAGCTGACCCTAGTCTACCCCAGAAAAACCTTGGAACATTGAAAGGGATAACCAGAAACCAACTGAAACCAGTGGCTTCAAATAACTTACATAAATGGAACAGAGTGGAACAGGAGGAAGAAGGGGCGGATGCAATGGGGAGATGGCCGAAAGGAGAGATGATGACAGACTGAGCCTATTATTTTTTAGCAGCAAATAAAATCACAAGGGAGTGGAAGCATGGTGAGAGATGCGAAGATTTATGGCAGAGAAGCAGCAATCACCCTGGTCCTAGAGCCCTGTGAGGAGCAGCGGGTGCTCTGATCAGTGCAGGGAACATGGTCATGCCTGCCAACGATGCACCAGATGGAGAAGATAAGGTCACTCACTCCCACAGAGGACAGACTTCGGAGCCTTTCTTCTTAGACACATGGGAAAGCATGGGAAAGAGAGGGGATATGGCTTACTACTACCCAAATCAGAGGATTTCTTGGAGAATTTTTGTAGTGCTCCAGGCAAAGGTAGCTGCCAGCTCCAGAGGGTCCTGCTAGGTAAATGGTAAAGAACAGAATTGTAAGTGTAAGACTAGTTCTCACTGATGATAAAGAAAGTATCTGTATGTATAAACCTACTGCCAAACCTTGATTTGCAATAGAAAGAGCTGGCCTGATTTCCAAGGGTCTTTATTCAAACACTGACTGGACACCCAAGACAGAAACCTGGAGTATTAGATTTGTTAAAAAAATACATCTTTCCTCCCATGTGATGACTCAGTAGATACCTTTAGATACAAACCATTTTACTGGATGGAGGGAAAGGAATTGGGTTAACATACAGAAAAAAAAAAAAGCATCAAATGAGGCTCCAAATTGCAAGCTCACTAGAAAGGCTGTTCTTTCAGTGAAGCTTTATTAGAAGGAATAGGTATTGAAGAGACCCTCTTGAAGAGACCCAAATCCCAAAGGATTTCTCTTGTTATAAAAAGGCAGATCTTGGGTACAGAGTCACCAGTGGCATTACAGCTGGCTCCCCAGAGATGCATTTTGACTCCATCCCACTGTGCCTCTGCTGTGGCCCTTCCCAGGAGCCTCCCCACCAGTTCCTCACAAGACACCTGGGCAATGGTAACCCCTTCACAAGGCTGCTATTGCTGGCTGGCACTGAGTAAGAGGAGAGGGGAGCCCTGCTGGCCCTCTTGCCACATCTGCAGCTTCTAGGCTGCAATCCTGTCACTCAACAGAGATGTTTTGAACGGGTTTTTTCACCACATAAATACAACATTTGTAATGATTTCAACTTCCCGGCGAGTATTATTTTGGAGTGCTGTTGTTCCCAGCAGCACTCAAAATACTGTACAGGGTGACTGTGGATTGGGCATGTTTAAGCCTGCTCATTGGTTTCTACATCTGAGTGTTTCACTTCTGCACAGATGCCACCAGAGTACCTGCCTACCTGGGTTTTTAGATATCAGTAGTCATCTGAGAGAAAATACCTTCTTATTTTGCCTCAGGGCAGCAGGCTTGCACGTCCTAGGATCTTGTTTCTTTTATTGACATACAACTAAAATTGCAGCCAACAGCTGTGAGGATTAACTTTTGGGCTTTATTCTATGCCCATTTCTATAAAACCAGGAGGAGCAGTTGCAGAAATATTGGTGCAAGCCTTAAGGAGCAAAAGAAGTCAAACCAGCCAAAAACCAGCTGTGTGTCTCAGGTGAATGAGAAATTCCCCCACTCTGTGTTTGAACAAGTAAATCTGTTGTGCTCATTCCAACTCAGTTATGTGTCTTCTTTTTTTTTTTTCTTTAACCCTAAAAACAGAAGTGTTCATAGCAGGCATAAAAAATTAAATACATAAGTTCCTTGAGACTTTAGCAAGTTCATGGATGCAATGATCTGCATAATCCTGAGTCCACTACATAAGTGATTGTATCTTACAGGGAAAAAGACAGTCTCATCAAGTATGGGAGATCTGAATGATACAGGGTTTGCAGGTCAAACATAAACACCATGAGCAGGCAAAGGCTTGCATTAGAGCAGAGTGAGTCCTTTGCTCTCCTTTTACCCTAACCACCCCCAAGGCTGGGCACCAGGACAGGCTTTACAGTCATGAGGTGCATGTGGGATCAGGTACACGCTTCTGCTGACCCAGTCTGTTCCAGGGGAACAGCAGCTTGGATGAATCCACGTTCCGTGGGGGCAAGGTAGGAAGACAATACTTCAGTCTTGTGGATCTAAGTACAAGACACCCACCTGGGAGTGGTTACACAAGGTCAAGCAAGATGCCATTAATATCAAAGTACAAACCGGATCTTTTCAGTCAAGTCTCCCCACTCCCTCCCTTGCAACACAAGCAATCTTTTTAATGGTTTCTTGTACAATCGTGATGTGCAAATCTACTGACAGGTGTAACAGGACAAACACCCTCTTTCTGGTCATGACAAACCTTAATTTTGAGTTGTGTGCAGCTGTCAGAGCACAGAGAGGTAGGACTCTTTTTGCCTGGGTTATTATGCACTCAGCACAGCAATCTTATTGCACTAGTTGGGTCATCTAGGGGACTACCTATTTTCATTCAAAAAAAGACACCCATGGAGTGTGAGTCACACTCTAAATATTGATGACACTGTGGGAGTGTAGACACCTTGCTGACATGAAGATATCATTATTGTAAATGTCTGAAGTTTGGTGAGTCCATCTATCACCTATTTAGCATAGTCCTTAGATTATGGTCCCTACCTCACAGAGGACTCCTGAGCATCTGCTGGGTGAGTGGGAAACTTGTTTGTCATATACACCAAGAATAAAAATTTCTTTACTGACCTCTGTCACAAAATTACACTATAATTTTTTTGAGCTCTTTTATCTCTCTTGTTTGCATACCCCTCTGCCCCCCACCCTCCAACATGCACACACAAATGAGTGTATGTCACACTGAGGGCTAAGTTAATGCTCCTTGCATACAGTGCCGTAGTGGAAATAGGAATGGAAAATTTCAATGGGGCACTACAGACTCCAGTCTTTCTCGCTTGTCAAATGCAAGTCTAATCACAAATAACCTGGAACACTTTTCGACTTGTTGAGAATACTTATGGGTGTGGTTGTAATATGTTGAATGTGTGTGCTAGGGAGACTTAGTAAGTTTTTTAAGCCGCAAGTTTGCCAGGACAGATTCATCATAATTCACCTCTAATTTCATTAATGACATTTATTATAGTCAAGAAAGTATATGAATATTCTTCAAGAAAATGCATCAGCAAGCACACCACTGATGCTAAATGTCTCAGTTATAAACACTGAAGTCTAAAACCTTTGCAGTGTCTTCAATGTCTGCATCACACACATCATAGTGTATTACAGTGTTTGGGTGCATATTTCCTTCTAAATTCCTTAGGTAATAAATAAATGAAAGGTGGAGTAAAGGCAAGTGATGTGGAGCCCGCTGCAGACTGCCTCTCTGCATGATCTGTCCCCACCCCTTCCGTTCGGGATGACTCTTGAGTGAAGCCTCTCCTCCTCACTTCCCAATCCCAAAATCTGCAGAAGAGATGAAGAGTACCTGAAAACTGGATGGGCAGCACCAGGAGCAAAACTGTCAGCAAGAACTGGTTTTCTTCTTTTTCTGTTTAGAGAAATCTAGCTGGTGTCTCACTGAGCAGAAGAAGTGAGCTGGGCTGAAATAGGATCCTGCACTCCAGGTATGTGAGGACAAACTGGTCCATGCAAACTGAGTTGACAGCAGAAAAGGATAACTACTTTTACCTGTGCTGAAAGGGAAAATCTGAAATTGTTAAGCAAGTAGATATAGCTCTTTGGAAAGGCATGAAACAATCAGGAAAAAAGATTTAAAGACTCTCTTCTTTAAAGAGAGACTATTATTTTGGTTTCAGTAAAAAAATGCACAAAGACAAGTATCAAGGGGCAGATAAGGTGAAGATAAAGGCTGCCAACTTTGGGAAAGAGTAAATTTCATTTTGAGTCTTTGCTACAAACTGTGATACAGCAATAGTTCTGAGGACACTGATAATTTATGTTCATCAAGTATCAAGTTTACATAAAAGGACCATAATATTTTTTTCACCCTTATGGCAATTAATTTCCATTGTTTTCTTTGTTTGGTCCACTGAGCTCTTAGCATTGAAATGAAATGCTGCTGTAGCTTAAAATGTTATCGCTCGACCCGGGAAAAGGGCAGAGATGTCACATCTTGGCATCAGTAGTTCAAGGTCCTGCCAAACAGCACAGCACTTTGAGATCACGTGCTCATACTCACTTTCTGAGAAGTGGAGATTGTCCTTAGCAGGATCATTGCCTCTGTTTAACCTGATTGTTTAAAAAATATTTTTAACCTCATTTTTCAAGTAGAGATTTGTTTTTTACTGATGAAAACTAAGACTCAGCAGAATATAACAATGTGATTTGCTGCTCCTAGAAATGCCATAGTTCGGGTCTGTCCTACCACCTTTTGTGGAGCCCACCTTTGTGTGTAAAAAACTCTCCTCAGTTTTTAAGTTACTTGCATGAAAGCTGAATGATATCAAGACACCCAAGGAAGGGCAGGACCACTGGAGAGAAGGAGAAGGTCTAAGAAGCCTTTCTCTTAAGGAGCAGTTGGATATCACAAGACTAATCAATATCTGTGGTTTTCTTCATTAGCAGCAGTAACTTTCCCCCCCTGTTCCCAGCAGGCCCTGCATCCCCTCTGTGCTGCAGCACAGTGATGCTGAGCAGGACATAAAGGCGAGATGCTGCCGGCTTGGAACTGTGCCATGGGGAAAGCAGGAAAAGGAAAAGTGTAATGGATGAAATTGGTGGGAAGAGGGAATGAGGTGAGACTGGAAAAGTAGGAAATATCCTGGCGTGTTGCTTTGCCACACCACATTGCGTAGGACAAAGCAGGCGGGAGTAAATAAATCTTCTGACTGAACAGGATCCCATCAAACTTCTAAGCAGTTCAGGTGTGGCTAACTATTTACTAACGTTCTCCGCCGCCTGGTGCCTGGAAAGGAGCCAGCTGGCCCGGCCTCAGTCAGCACAGGCCAAAGAAATGGTTTCTGGGAAGCAACCAATGGATAGGGAGTAGGCTGGTTCACAACTATTGCACAGCTTAATGCCTCCTGAACAACACTTCCTTGGAGAGGACACCACAGGTTGTGCCCTTCTGAACAAAATACCACAGTGGAGTAAGACTGTGGCTGCCATCTCAGAAGGCAGCAGTGTTACCTATCTTTGGGAGTGTCTGTGGTTTCTCCAGGCAGCCTCCTGTACTTCAACAACCTCATTCATCTTAGGTTATAAAAAAGAGAGGCAAGAAGCACTTTTGTATGAACAGACCTTTCTCAAGCATTTTCAGGCATTTCAAGCATTATGGGGGGGTTTAAACTAGGAGATAATCTCCCATGTGTGACACACCTTCCACTTTCATATAATGCCAAAACAATGGAGGTCTTAATCCTGAAGATTAGTCTACTTCGTGCTTCCTAGAACCAAGCCTGACAGATGTTGAGAAAGGTGGGATGAAAATTACACGTGTAATCAATTCTTATTTATCAGCACAGGGGATTGCTGATGATGAGAGATCATCCATCTCATGGATTTATCTGAATGAGCTTGATTAGAGCAGTAAAGCCATGTCTGCCCAATTCCTGTATGTCTACACCACAATTAGCCAGGGTTATGGCTGTAATCAAGCATATTTGCTCAAACTCAGTGCTGGCCCTGCCAGATCTGGTGACAGCAGCCCCGGGCTTGGGAGAGGATGTGGAAGAACAGTGTCTCTGCACTATGCATTGGGGAGCATTTAATAAGTTTAAATGCATATAGAATTTGGGTTATCTTGGTTATAAAGCAGTCTAAATGCATATAAAATATGGATCCTTTTATTATGCCAGAGTGAATCATGCAAACTGGGAAGCGTTGTGCAGGGCATAAGCAAATGGTGAGTCTTTGTGGCATCAGCTCTCTGTTCTTCAGTCTGTCCGTACCATGGTTCCAAATGTCTCTGCACTGCCTCGGCAGAATTTCCCATTACTCTGTGAAATGTAGACCTCTGCTGCTCTAGTTAATGGAGGGCTGAGGAAGACATGTATTTTAATGGGAATTTGCTGCCCTTCCATGAAGATTAGGTAGTTTTATGAAGTACATATTACAACGCAGACTAAAGTAATAGGTTATGTAGAGAAGATGAAGTGGAGAGAGTCATAGTGTATGTGTCTGTGTACTGCACGCCCAAGGACAGTTTCAAAGTCAGTACAAAGTCAGTATGGCTAGGAAGTGCTACTATTATCACTGCCCCTGCAGACTTAATTGGATTCTTTGTATAGATGCATTGTAACACCACTTTTAATTACAGGATCACAATCTACTTTTTGCACAGAGTCCATTCCAAGCTCCTGACACAGAGAGTCAGAACAACTTTTGACTTTAATCTGTCTAGCAAATCTACTGGCTCATTGTCTCTAATTGCTACTTTTGCAGAAGGAAGAAAACCATATACTCTCAAATCTTCTGAATGAGGTTTGCACATAAGCCTGTTTGCTTACAATCCCTCACAAGGGCATAGGGGCAGAGGACATTGGAATCTAGTTTACAAATCCATACTGCAGCTTTTCACTGACTGTGTCCAGTACTCCTGCTCTCAGAAGAGCTGTGAGGCTGCTACAGAAAGCCCAGATGAGCTACCAGGGACCAGCACCAAGGGAAGCACTGAACACTACACTTCAATGCCGCAGTTGAGTGCTGTGGTCCTTGCAAATACTTCAGAGGAACCAGCACAGGATTCCCCATGAAGACACAGGTGATGGCCCCACGCCTCAGGAGACAGCGACATTGGAAGCCCCAGTGCTTCACACCAGTGCTGACAGAGCCACATGGCAACAAAACAAATGTGACATGAGTGTCAAGACCTACATGTTCAGGTTGTTTGTAGTTTGATAACTTTGTTTCTGGTATTTTTCTTTATTCTCAGCTTAATAATATAATAGATGAAGAGGCATTCTGCACTGGAACATTTCTTTTGGTCAATGTTATTTACAGAAGTTATTAAACTATTTTCGGAAGACCATATTTGCCTTTTTGCCCTAAATGATTTTTGTTAACAAATTATTTTTTACATTCTTGCTGTATTTTTCTTCTTCTTCTTTTTTTTTTTTTTTTTTAGGTTTCCAAATGGCTGATCCTTTTCTATATAATACTGGAGAAAGGTCTCACTATGGGTGCCTTGGCCATGAAGTACAAATTGATTACCTTAAGGCATATGTTTGTAGACCATCTTTTTCCACGGACAAAGCTGTGATTGTGGTTCACGATGTATTTGGATGGCAGTTCCCAGACATTAGATACATAGTTGATTTGATGGCAGGTCATGGATTTGTGTAAGCAACTTTCTTTCCTACCTTCCCCTTAAATGCACTGATAGATCACCAAGCCCAAAGCTAGCATAGCATATGATGTTACCAATAGACATAAGACAACCGTACCACTTCAGTATGAGAAAATAAAAAAGAAAATGGACAAAATACTTCCATGGAGCCACCAAATGTGCTAAAACTGACCTAGGAAAATAGCTAGCAGAGCACAAAGGCACAAGGAGTCTTGAAGTGCCTGTGTTTGTGCTTATGAAGTAGCGTGGGTGATCCAAAGAGAAAGAGTGGTATATCTATTTTAAGTTGTATAAGCTTTTCAGAACAAAACCTTTTGAACATTTGCCTTAGATTGTAACAGCAAAGAGGTATATATGTGTTTATATAGAATCAGGAGGTTTGTTTAATCCCTTTATTTTTGTATTAAGTGTGTTAAGGAAATAATAAGGAAACAATTTGTGTCTTTGTTTTCCATACAAACACATATACTTTTAGCTAGCTGATTACCAGAATAGGACAAGTAAAACATGATTCAGACAGTCATCATGTAGATGTGTACTCTGGACTAGAAGATATTAAGAGACATTTAGACATCCACAGTTTTAATGAAAATTGACTGAATTCCATATCTCACACAGAACCATCTGCCCAGACTTCTTCAAGGGGACAAAACCCTGGACATCTACTGATCACTGGGCTGACTTTCCTGACTGGATGAAAAATCATGATCCTATGAAAGTAGACAAGTAAGATACATATTTGTACTTGAACTTTAAAAAGCATCTAGCAAACAAGGAGAATTTATATGAAATGTTAGAAATGGTACCTCACAGCAGGGCAAGCTGCCTGCACAACCACAGTTTCTTGTTCTGGGTGATTCTTCTGTGGTTCTGGGCACTGTCTTGGCTGGGACTTGAAAAGCATCATCTGCTCTGCCCATCACTCTGCTTATTGTCTCCATCTTGTGTTCTTGAGCCCTTTTCTGACCATGTTATACTGGCCACACAGGCTCACAGTGTTTCACAGGCTACAAAATACCCAACACTCTCATCCACAAGTGCTGATTCTGCACTCAGTTCCTCAAGATAAAGAGGAAAATTCTTCTGCAACTGCAGATGTTATCTGCCAGTTGTCACATGCCCATCTTGCTCTCTGCCTTGCAGATTATGATAGGTACTGATGAGATTCTCCTGAGCAGTGCTACATAAATATTTGTTAGACTGACCAAAAACTAAGATACATCTGATCAATTGGACTATTTTTTTCAGTGTGAAATAGAGGGATCATTATCTGTGTAACCTAAAAGTGCCTGTAACAAGGCTTCCCTGAATTATGGGAGGCATTGCTGTTTCTTCAGCATCTCTCACGACAGCTCAAAACTTCAGATGATAGTGAGGCAATGGTGACACCCTATTACTCAGCTACCATTCTGCAAGCCACAAGTATTCTTCTGACCTTGTCCAGACATTCAGCAACCACAGTCTATCTCCACTGTCTCTCAGCAGAGATTTTGACCATATAATTCCAGAAGCTGAGACCAAATTTTTTAAGACACAAATTATTGACAACTATAAAAAATCCTACTCCAAAAAGGAGCAGGTATGTGGGCATTGTCTTTAAAAATTACGATCTTAGGACAAGCCTTTGCTGTCTTCTGAGGGATCATTTGTAGGTGAACATTCCAGTTCAGATCCATTGCTCTTTCAGAGAACATGAAACCCAACATATCCATGGCTTTCTTAGTATCCTTTCAAACAAACCAAATCTGAGAGCATGGACACAGGACCAGGACACAATGTCCTCTTCATGTCACTGTCATATTGGGTTTTTTTTTTGGTCAGCCTAACCAAACATGAATGACCATACAACTCCACCTAATATTTGAAAATTCAGTTAATAGTTTATGAACACTGCATTTAAACTTTATTTAAAACTCTGTAGGTAATGAAGAAGATAAAATTATTGAGACATCAGAAGTCAGCAATTTTTAAAAAATTTACTTATTTCTACCCACAATACAAATATTTTTCATGTTTTTTTTTCATTACACCTCATGCAAAAGTTATTTTTTAAACATTGTTTGAAAACAATGTTACTGACAATGTAATTGGAGTAATTGCCATTTTAGCATAACATTCTTGCACGTAGGCTTGGTAGGATATTTTAGTATTAACTCATGTGACAGGAATAACAGGAAAAATCTTTATCTAAATAGGTGAACTCTGTAGAGATAGTACAGTGAAGCTTATCTATTCCTACAGTCCATAATGCAAGATGTTGTTCTACTTGCAGATATGTCTTGTCTTTAGTTGTCCTGTCCTAGACAAAGTGATTCAAATAAAAATTTACTAATTTTGAAAACAAAGGAGCAGGTGACAATTCAGGTAAGTATTTAAGTGCCTACACCTGTACTTCCCTAAACTAGGACCAGAGGTGTTAACTCTCATTTAATAATAGAAGCCACTGCTCTAGCCTGAAATGTGCTTTTTAAAGTAATCTCTGTTTTAAATGATTGAAGGTGCAGACACAGAAAAAATACCATGTATGTCTTTTAATTTACTTCTTAAATTGTCAAGTATTGGCTCTGCAATAGATTCCTTAGTTTACTTTTCTTTATATGTCTTAGGGAAGCTGATGTTGTCTTGAAGTATCTAAAGGAACAATGCGGTGCAAAGAAGATTGGTATCGTTGGGTTTTCCTGGGGTGGAATGGCAGTACATCACTTGATGCTGAAAAATCCTCAATTAACCGCTGGGGTGTCCCTCTATGGTAGTGTAGAACACATGAAAACTTACTTGGGTTCACATGACTATGCATAGTTTGCAATTCTACTTATTGCTTTGTAAAAATTTCTATAAATACTCAACTCAAAGGTGAGTTGCATATTTTAATCATGGTTATTTCAGCAATAAGCTTTATTGGTATAAAAATATTAAGGATACTGTAAACAAAAAAAAAAATTCATTCCTTGTTTTAGGAGAGCAGGAAAATATGCTTTCCAAATGCTTATTTTCCATCCACATAGCCAGTGTCCTGATCTAAGTAATGTACCTAATGAGTAAGCTTAAATAGAAATGTTCTCTTTTAATTTGCCGTTTATCTCACAGTAATGCTAACCTCACTAATGGACTGTTTCTCAAAACATTACAGGAATAGTTAGAGACTCTGAAGAAAGATACAGTTTACTAAATCCCACATTTTTCATTTTTGGTGAGAAAGACCAC
Organism: Motacilla alba alba; assembly: GCF_015832195.1. Classification (NCBI taxonomy): domain Eukaryota; kingdom Metazoa; phylum Chordata; class Aves; order Passeriformes; family Motacillidae; genus Motacilla; species Motacilla alba. Next base: position 80,338,355 of record NC_052017.1, read on the forward strand.
ACTATTTCTTTGGATCAGGTAAGCTGTTGTTCTGGAAAGACTTATTTTCCCATAGCTCATTTATCCTACACAGAAATCCTTGATAGAAACCATTTTCGCATACAAAAAATAGGTGGGACGGTACTGTTTATATTTCAACTTCCCCTCTATCTTGTTTAGGTTATTCAAAGCTTCTTTTTTGTGGTAAGAAATACAGTAGAGAACAGTCATCAGTCTCTGAGTGTCTAGTTAAGCAGAGTGTGAAACTGGGCAGGAATATCCAACTTGGTATGAGCCAAGCATCTCAAACACTTGTATACTACTGTTATGGGTGAGAAATCAGGTAGCTAAACCACTGAATTTGGACACTGAATTGAAAAAAAAAAGTATTTTCAGCTTAGTATTCGAACTTTCTGATGATGGGGAGCCATGACTAATGGCTTTTGCTACAGGAAGACAAAATGAACTGTGCCAAAAGAGTGGGCATGAACTGTAGCTGAGACAACGACTCATAGACTCAAATGTTTTGACTCCTGACTGCCATGTATGCTCTGATATAACCCCTACTGTAAGCATATGTGAAAGGCTGGATAAATATATGGGTAGGAAACTGGTGCCCTCTTCTGTGCATAAAATCTTTTTCTTCAGTGACAAGGATAACATACCACCCCTAGCACAGCTTAGTTTCCCCACCCCTAACAGGATAGGGTCTGACTGGAGAACTGGCACTGTGCTCTGGGAATGCAGAAGTCATTCAATATTTACTTCTAACTGCATTAGTCAGCATAATCTGTACCTCATATATGTCTCCTCTGCAGAGGAAAACAAATCCTTCACCTCCTGTCCTCATTTTATGGCCAACGTGTCTTTCTCCCAGGGGTGCAATTTTGGCATATGCATTTTTTGCTGTCATGTGTTACACATTGAAACTACTCCCTTTTCTCCTGAAGCTTTCTTTCTGTGCAGCTCGTATAAGGAAAAATTCCTACATTAAACAAAAAACAACCCTGAAATGTGTAGTTTTATATACTGAAAAAAGGGCTTCACAAAAAAAACCCCAAACCAAAACAACAAAAAATTATGAAATAAATTACAATACTCACTCTAATTTGCACAATGGGTAGAAGTAAGCTTGTGGGACAAAATGAGTATTGGTTCTTCTATTTTCTAACTTTTAGTGGAAATAAGCACAAACCGTGCCAGCAAATGTATACGGGTACATGAACACATTTTTAGTACTTTGTATGCACGCTAATCACCAAAACATTGTGCCATAGCAATGTCTTTTTGTTGTTTAGTTAACAAAAGAAAAAAAAAGCCCTCCATGTTTTCTTAAACTCTGTTACTAAGCCTATCAAAATGTTTTGGACTGATGGTCACTAAGGTTCATGGTCTGTGCTCTCTCAAGATCAGAGGTTCAAATGTAGGTTACAAGCCTGAGAGTCTGAAGAGTCTGAACAGAAACACACCTGTTCCTTCATGGCAATGAGAGTTACCAAACCATCTCTCTGCAATTATTGAGGTTCTCAGACTCACCCATACTTAAAGAAAAAGTGTCAGTCTTACACCCAAAAAGGCATTTTCTTTATGAGAAACAGCAAATTTGGCAAACTTAAAAAAGCCCCATAATGTAATGGAAAAAATTAAATTTTTTTTACAGGTCTTCTTATTGGAGGACAAGCTGAAACAGTATTGTAAAGTTCCATATAAAATTAAAGTTTATCCTGGGCAAGTTCATGGGTTTGCACAACTGAAGCCAGAAGATATGAAACCTGATGATAAACCTTATATTGAAGAAGCTAGAAGGGATATGATTGATTGGATCAAAATGTTTGTTTGACAATAGCAGAAAGAAATACTAGGCTTCAAGGTCAGTGATTGATTTAATTTGAGAGAAGAAAACAGTCAAGGGAAAATTATCTCATTTTGAAAGTTGTCATAAACTGAAATAGGAACGTTTTAAGTTATAGCTTTAAATTATTTTTGACAATATTTACGGAAAATTGTGAAATAAAAGTCAGACAAAAGGATGATTAGGCATTAAAAAGTCTTTTGCAATTTTCTTGCTTTTATCGGCTTCATTATTTTACATTATGACCTTGATACTCATGATAGTATTTATCCATTTTTCTTTGCTAGTAGCATGACTTCATCATGACTTTACTTGAGTAATTTCAGGCTTTATTTTGGTATGATGATTGGTGGTTATAGGTGTTCACATGGAAGAACCCTGGGTTTGCAGACTTTTTTTTTGCAGACATTACAGACATTTTCTTTTATTACCTACAAAGTATTTTTCTCAGCTGTACTGGGCAGAATTCCCCATGCATGAAACAAGCACTTGGCTATACTAAGGAGTTAGGAAGAAATGATGTTGTTAAGTGACACCTTCCAGGTATTCCCTTGGCAATATTAAGAAGGGTATTTCTGGTATTCCTTCATCAACATCAAAGAAAAACATAAACAGGCCCTCCTGTGGAAGCAACCCAGACATGAACACTGCAGAAACAGTGGGGTTTATGTCATGGTGAAATTGTGGTGATCAAGCACAGGGCTCATGCAATCCTGATTGTATTTTTTGCTTCACTTTATATCCTTGTTCCTCTCTCAAGTTCTTCCCCTTTATCACCCTCATATCCTCCCAATAACATAAAAAAAAAAAGAAAAAAAGATCCCCATGTACACTCTGCCCTTGTCTGTTTTCTGAATTTCATTGCCTTGGTAATGACTTGGCAATTAGTGTTTATTCAGAGATTCCCTAAGGACCCTATCGCCCTTTTCATTTTCTACATCTGTCAGTTTGTCACCCTTGTTAATGCTGCCATAAGTAAAGGGTAGCTAGCTACATTAATATGACTTTCCCTTTGATATCAGGCAGTCTGGCAGTTTCACACATTGTTATCCTGTCAGTGTAACTATATGGTCACAGCATACTGGTTGTCCACACACCCCACAGACTGAGTATGTTTAACATTACTTGCTCGATGAGCCTCTTAAAAGGGCTTTTTTATGTTCTCTGAGTTAGATGCATGGGAGAAATACCAACAAGGTATTATCAAGAGGCCGAAATTAAAAAAAATAAGACTTCACTGGCAACTACAGAAAATCAGAGAACTTTGGCAAAAGCCAAAGAGCAGCATTCTATCAACATAAAACATCTCACAAAGTGTTATTCACTTGTCTATTCAACTTAACAAACTCCAAAGCCATCTAATTTTTAAAAATTTAGACCTCCAAGAAGAGGGAATTAGAAGAAGAAAGAGACAAAGAGAGAAAAGATACAGAAAACAACAAGTATAGTTACCATTCCGAGTTCCAGCAGTGTTCAGTCTCTCAGAATTGCGTGCCCAGCTGTATTAATGCATTTAAATATTTTAGAATCCTTATTCAATATGTCACTAGCTGGTCCTGTTTAATTAGAGGAAAGGTGCCATTTCTGTGTGTGAGGTCCTGATTTTTGATAATTATTCCTTCTGACATGAGCAGGAGTTGCTCTAGCACTCTGTTGCTTGCAAAAGAGCTGACATTGCAGTACCCTTTTCCTTGCACCTTCTATTACCCAGACACCCAGACACAGTCTGATCCATTTGCAATCATCTTGTGTGGGTGTGTAAAGAAATATCACTACTGTGCCATAAGAAATCTGGAGAACCTTGTCTCTTTATGGAATAGAACCCTGACAGTGAAAGCTTGGATTTGGCAGCAGTTGCCTTGCCTTGCCAAGGAACCATCTCTTAATACTATTTGCTGCCTTCATCTTTGGTGAAGATGGTGAGCCACCTCTGGGTAATTGTGAGCCAGTCATAAAAATTACATTGTGACACCACTTCAGATGGAAAGTATTTATATCCATGAACTTGACTAATAGGGGAATCTATGCTGCTTATTTCCCAAGTCTGAGGTTCTGCTTTGTAGTCAATGAGTTTTCAGGTGGAAGAAGAAAGGATTTTGTGTGTGTATGTGTGTAAATAAGGGCATTTTAAGGTATGTGAACATTGTAATTTTTCTTTTCAGTTGTATTGGGGACCTTGAAATCCATGACTCAAGCAGTTATCTCTTAAACCCAAGGACTGACAAAATTACACAATCAAGGTCACTGTTGTACATTAAAAAGGACACTGTAAAGTACAGTACAATACATGCATCATCAGTGTGACTTGTTCCTTTATCACCCAAAAAATGCTGGAGCTGAAACTCTTTTGTTCTTCTAGTACCAGTAAATAAGCCTGGTCTACTGGCTTGTTTGCGCACGATGAAGAGTTAGGACTGAAGACATTACTAATTTATGTAATATTTGCACTTAGTCTATAGTCATGCAGGGGAATGTTAGATTTGTCTTTTAGATTCACTACAGTCAAGCACTTAAGCTTTTGCTTTTTAATTCTTAGGAACAGCATAGAAAATGGATGCACAAATTTTCCAGACAAACTACAAAGAGAATGTTTTCCAAATGCAAAGGAGATGAATGTGCCCAAGATGACTGAAAAATGGGAGCATGCAGACATTCCTAGATCACAGTCCTAGGACTAAGCAGGCTTAATTCTCTACAAAAAGGACACACATGTCCTGAAATGCTTCTGACTTGCCCTGGGAAGATGGTGGCTGGCAGTGTGTTGACATAAATAAATAATTTACTAGACCTAGCCAATTGCTGCCTTCATGGTTCTCAGGAATGAAGGAAGGCATCAGAAGCAGGTTGTAGGCCAAAATAACCTTGGGACCACCAAGACGGTAAGAGGGCTGGAGCGTCTTTCCCATGGAGACAGGGTGAGAGAGTTGGGGTTGTTTGGCCTGAGGGGCTGCCTCCATCTTCACGGGTGCAGAGGAGGTGTGTCAGGAGGGCACAGGGGAAGGTGAGGAGGCAGCAGGCACTAGGGGAGTCATGGAGCTCTGAGATGTTTCACAACTTCTCTGACCAGAGAAGTGACAAAATCTCCCTCTTTGGAGAGGTTCAAGACCTTCAGTGTGAGTGAAACTTCAAGTGGTGTGGTCTTGTTCATGGGAGATTGGACAAGGTGATTTCCAAGGGTACCTTCAACCTCCAACCTCCTTTGATTCTCAAAATCCCCATGATGACCTGACCTGGTGCTTTTAGTACAAGTCTGTTACCCATGTCCCCAGAGGGTATCTCTGGGTCCCCAGACGGTATCCCCACAGCTGTATCTTGTGTTGACAAACATTGAGGCCCCAGTTCCACAATATTTTCATGTGTGCCAAGGAGAGCTCCAGGCCCTTGGCACTACTCCTGTGCCTACATAATGTCAGAAAAATTCTCCAAGTGTCATGGCTTTGTGAAAGCAGCACCATGCACTATGTCATTTTTGTAGGAGACAAGGGACGAGCATGATGAAGCTCTTGGAAATAGGAATTTGAGTGAGCTGTGAAAGCAGTGTCTGCTGTAGCTTGTCCTGAAGTGAAAAATGCTGGTTGCATTATTGGTGTTAAAACCTGTTTGAAGTGGGATAGAAACTGTCTGTTTTCCCAAATACTACTTATCTTCTTAAAAAATAGCATTCAGTGGGGAGCCTCTTTAGGTGACACCTGTCCCTATGATCCAGGTGTCGTGGGTGTGGGATAGCATGTGTGGGATGCAGCTGCACATTGTGTAAACAGATTTTATAGGAGAGACATGAAAGCCTGCTTGTACTCTTCTCCAAAGGCACCAAGACATGGGTCATCAGGGCTGGCACAGTGTCTCCACCTATTCTGGCCATCCAGGTTCTCCTGCTGCTCACAGCATGTGGCCACATGTTTCATGGCCTCTGGGGTGCCTGAGAAATTGTTCCTTGGGTTGGTTGGTTGACCTTGTTGGTGGTGGATGCCCTGACCTCATCTCTGCTCACCCTTCTCTTTTCTCATTGCCATTCTTCAGTGAGCAGGTAAAGAGTTTTCAAGTAGTGTGTAAAAGTGTCCTTCAGGTCTTCCTTTAAAAGCTGTATTGAGGCAGGATGCCTCATACCTACAGAAACTGGAGGATGGTTTGCCTCGTGAGAGGGAAATGAGGTCGTTTTTGCACTTCTCAGCCCAGACATAACTCCGGTTTAGGCGAGATCTGCTGCAGTTGGTTATCACAGCTTGTTTTCAGCACTGCATTAACAGCACCGTGGTTAACAGCTTCACAGCCAGACCATACTTGCTCCAGGAAATGTCCACAAGATGGGGCCCCCTTCCTTGACAGCCACCAAGAAGACTTTTAGGGACTTTGGCTCTAATTACAGTAATCAACACTCTGAATGGTCCCTGTCAAATCCTACAGTAAAAGTACACCAGTGTCAGAGGAAACCGGCTTCCTAGTAAGTGGAAGCTGTAGCAAGCAAAGCTGTTGAATGTTGTCTCTGCACGCAGCAAGGCACCAGCTTGTTGGGGTGTGATAAAAGGCAGAATGTCATCTGCTCATAGGAGTCTGTACTTATTCAGAGATACCCTGGTTTGTCATACAGCATAATCACACTACTGAATATTTATCAGTTTATCTCCTGTATGTAGCAAAATCAAATTACCTTGGGACATCATTAGAGCTTGATAAGCCAATAAGTTGGAAGAAGCGTGATTTGAATTTTAACCCTGGGGTATTCTCTTTATGCTTGCTCATCATAAGCCAGACCTTTCTTTTTCCAACATAAGCAAATATAAATAGAGTTACACTAAGCTGCTTAAAGAATTTTTAACTGCAGCAAACAGTATTAGTTCCAAAATGCTGAGTTAATCTCCTTGCAATTCTCTGTTAAACTTAATTGGCCAAATAATGCAAAATCACTTAAAAATTCCTCGGCAAACTAGAACTCAATTGAGAGGGGCAGCCCAAATATTTATCACCGTAAAAGTAGTATTCAAAGAATAGCAGCTGGTAAATCTGAATTTCTGCCATCCAAGCATCACCAGTGCTCAGGTAGGAGAAACCTCTGCTACAGAATGAAGTACTGTGGAGACACATTTGTGTCTGGCACTCCTATGCTGCATAAGAAAATGGGGAGTAGCCACCTTGATGACATGCCATAGAATAAAACTGGACAAGGACTGATGAGCAATGGGAAGAATAAATAGATGGATGAAGGAGAAAGCAGAGAAGCATTTCAAACTAGTGCTGTTTGGAGTCTTGTTACCTATTTCTGTGTTGATGCTATAGCCCCAGGTTCATTGCCGTTGGTAGGAGACCAGCACAGATGCTGTTATGCTCTGGCTGTAATATTAGGAGTTCACAGATAAGACTCTGCCCAAACTGGGTCTTACCCAAATTGTTTTGCTATTTGGTTTTATTTTCTAGAGAGGGTTTATGTGATAAATTAATCTTGAAACTGTTTTTAATACCATTTGCTGCATTACAATTGTAGCAGAGAAATTGAAGAGGGATTATTGGAAGTGTATTCAAGGTCTTAGTTAGTATCTATTTTAATTAGTTAGAAAATCTAGAATGGGATAAGTAACTAAGATATATTCTGAACAAAAAGCAGTTCAGCATTGAAGAGCACATTTGATTTTTATTGCCAGCATGCTGCATTTCACTTTAGTAAGGGGACAAGCCAGACCAAGGAATATTGTTCCAGTACCTGCATTTACATGGGAATAAGCAAACAGTTCCATTTTGATCAGTTACGAGTGACAGCAGAGCAAGGTTTTTAATAGCTTCTCAGACTAGGGTAAAATAAATGCTCTCTGTATGACTACCTAATGCCTGTGAAGGGGAAGAGGAGGGATCACCAAATGTCAGTGTGGTTTAAAAAGATGCTACAGTGGCCTGTCTCCTGTTGAAAGAGACAAGAAACTAAACTGAGCTTGAGGGTTTCATCTGAGAAGACCTCCTAGGTCATAAACTCTATAGAAGCCTTTCTTCACATGAGGAGAAACGGACTAGTTTCCAGCTCATCCTTTAAAATGCATACCTCTGGAGAAGTTATATATCTGTGCTGTATGAAGATGTGTTATATGCACAGCTCTATTCTTCTGACCACTGTCAGTTCAGATTGCACAGTTTATAACTTTGCAGACAAACTCTCTGCTGATTTACCTTCTTCAAGCTGACTTAGAGATGCCAGTTAATGATGGGCTCCCTGGGAAAGGATTAGGTATGGCAAGGGATACAAGAGATCAGCAAAGAGCATGTAGGAAGCAGCAGCTTTGGAGTCCTTAAAGAGGAAGGGAAAGGGGACATACAGAATGAAAGCTTGAAGGGAACAGTAGTCAGAAAAACAGCATGATGACAGTGGGGTCCCACAGGAGTTACAGCAAGAGGTTACCAGGCGCCAGTGTGTGAGGAGGAACTGTAAGACCACATGAGAGGAGTGGTTATGAAGCAGTGTGTGGGGACATCACATGGAAATGTAGCTATCACATGCTGAATTGCTCCAGGCACAAAGCTAGGAGTGGTGGACTGACATAAACCCTTCCTCTGCCCTTAACACTCTCATGGGTTATGCTGACTGACCTGAAATTTATGAATATTTATCTCATAAATATGTCAACAGCCTGTTTACAATAAACACCTGGAATTTCTCTTCCAACCTTGCTGTACCAAGTGGATATCATTAGGTGTCTGGAGGGAGGTGGGGAGGACTGCATGAAGATTGACTCATAATCATAGTTCTTATTGCAGATAACAACTGGTTTGCATTTCTGCTTTCCTGCAGATTCCTAGATGGCTGATGAATGAGGCCCTGCCTGTGTGATACTGGAGGCAGATTTGACTATGAGGGTTGTGGGGCAGGAAGTACAAGTTGAGCACATCAAGGTGTACATTTGCAAACCACCTGCCAGCACAGGCAAATCTGCGATTGTGATTCATGATCTATTTGGACGGCACCTCCCAAACATCAGATACATGGCTGATATGCTAACAACTAATGGATACATGTAAGAAATCTTTTATTTTCCAAGAAATCCCACTCTTTATGATTTCTAGCCTTACATTAGAACTTTTATATGTGAAAGGAAACTATTACCAGGCCAGTTTGAGCAATATATTTCCATAATACAAACCCAAGGAGGAACGTTGTTGCGTAGTGTGGCAGAGTATAGCATGCTTCCTTCATTCTTCGCTGATTACAGAAGAAGTGACTGCACACCTAGAATGTGCAGAATATTGAAAACACAATGCAGTAAAAAGTGATTTTGCTTATTTTCCCAAAAAAGTGAGATGGCTTTTAAAAATAGTGTGCTCTGAAACACAAGTATGTATTCTGGTTTTGTAAGCCTTTTAAAAATAAAATCATTCAGCCTGAGTTATATGATGGGATTTTAAAAAATTTCCATCAGCAGAAATGAATGAATATCATACATATGAATATGATATTAATATGTTCATATGAATGGTCCATATGCACACATGGATATTACACACAATCTCCTACCCCCTTCAAAGCTTTCACATTCATTTTTAATTCATGTCCTGCAACAGTTAAATTCCAAAATGCAGAAAAATCTTGCAGCAACTGGATATGACACAATGTACTCCATTTGCTTTATACATTGCAGACATTCATATGGGGTTTGAACAGGCATGCAGTACCAAAAGGCAAACCTCCACACAATTCTGTAGAAGTCTAGATTGGCGAGAGAGTGCCTTTAATGCCCTGAGCCTATGGAGCACGAGGGAAGCCAGATGTCAGCAGACAGGTGTGGTGTGGCTGACATCTGTCTGTGGAACTGCAAGGAGGAGATACTGTCTCTGGAGAAAAAAACTCTACCTTTGCAAGCATTAGGGTTTTACTGATACACCGGAACAATGCAAGGGTCTATTGTCTGCTCCCTGCCTTTCCTGATGTCCCCTATTCTGCTCCATGTTTGGAAGTCTGTTTGTCTTGTGACCAAATGCAAATGTTGTCAATGTGAGACGGGACACACGCCCTTCATGCTGAGCAGGATGTTGCTGTGCAAATCACTGCTATGACAATGAGCTGCTTTTTCACAGCAAGAGTCTGCTCTGTCAAAGGTGCCCAGTGTCTGATCAATTGGTATTTTTCTATACTACCTTGCAAATTTTCCCTATGATTCATGCTCTGCCATACTTGTTTTTGGGATATCTTCTTTCAATCCACTGAACTGTTAAGAATGTGGTGGTCAAGGGAAGAAGGCTTCAGGAGAACTGAGCATTTTCAGGCAGCAGTGTCTGAATGAAGAGAAGTTGTATGTAACTTCCAAGATGCTGCTGGACTGCTGCATCAATGATTACTGAGAGGAAAACAGATGGATTTTTCCTAGTGCAGTATGGAGTGAGGAGCTATGGTAACTCCATTTCAGAGACTATATTAAGCTTGATGGCTAGTATTGCCTTATTAGATCAGTTTGAGTGGGAAAACCTGTTCTTCTGCATGGGTTTGGGGAGGTTCACTTTCAAAGCACTATGTGTTTCTGACTTATGCAAAGGCTGCACAGTTTTGCCCATATATTTCCAAATACATTCATGCTCTGGGTGTCACTGTTTTTTGTTGGTTTTTTTTTAATAGAAATTATATAAAGGATCAAACAAGGGGAAGAAAAATAAATGATTGCAACATACTTCAGTCTGATTTAGGCCAAACTGATTCAGTCATTTCACCATGTTCAATAACATCCATGAGGTGTGTCTGAGGATGGAGAGAGCCAAAGACATTTTAATAAGTGAAAGATGATTGCTGTTTCCCAGGGATCCTATTGCTTCCAACTGGGATGGGCTTTGGAGAACACACAGCAGCACCTGGTGGTGACCTAGTGACGGCAGCCTCCAGAATCCCTTCAGCACGAGGAAACTCTGTGCTCCACTAGCAAGTCACAACTGCTGCTGGTCATGCGACACATTTCAGCCAAGGTCATCCTGGGCCAGGCTTTGCATCCCATGATGCAGAAGCTCAGTACTGAGTGGACTCTTACTGCACTTCCCTTTTTCCAGTCACCAGATGAGTAAAACACTACTCTCCTTCTTCCCACACAGTTTCCCTTCACTTGTTCTTTGCTGACCTCAGTCCATCAGGCATCTGTTGTTTTGGTTTTTTTCTAGCTCATAAGTAAGCCTCACCACGTGCTCTGTAGTAAACAACTATTTTATGTAATGGACTTGGTTTACATGGAACCCATCAATGATGGATTTAGGTTAAATGCTATATGTTATATGCAAAATGTAAATTTTTTGTAATCAGGACAGAATTTTATCATCTTTTACAAGATCGTGTATTGTTTTACTGTGTATAGTTTCAAATTATGTACTCAAACCCAGGAAGAACAGGTTAAATACTACAGATAAGAGTACTAATATTTTCCAGATTTGTATCACAGAATGTATTTTGTGGTTTAGTCATTGAAAAAAGCATTTATAGGTATATTTAATGTTTTCTAATGCTCATAGGTATTTCTGTAGAATAGGTAACAATGTTATTTAAAAAATTACTTTCTCAGGAAAAAAGAGATCAAAATTATGTCTGGATAGAAATCTTCCATGCAATGAAGGTACAAAAAGAAATCTCAGTGTTTGATTAATTAATTTCATTTTGATTTTTGTGTCTATGTGTTCAGAGCCAGCTGCCCAGACTTTTTTGAGGAAGAGAAGTTTAGACACTTTCTGATGAGTGGTCTGAATTTGAGGATTGGCTGAAAACTTGAGATGGCAGGAAAATACCAAGTAAAATGTCAGAGAGCTGGATATTGCATTGCCTGCTGCTGTCAGAAACTGCCTTTTCCCACTTTATTTGTTTGGTTTGTTTTTGTTTGGTTTGGTTTGGGCTTTCTTTTGGTTTTGTTTTATTTGAGATTGGATGCAGCTATTTTAGCTACACTAGCAGAAGTGGCCTTTTGAAATTATTTCCTAGAAGTGGATGGAATCAATGATTTTGCCTTGAAGAGAATTTAGGGACAACTTTCTTAGTAGTGGCTTGGTGAAGAATTTTTGTCATCTGCTGTTGACAAAAGTTGCTTTCTCTGCTTCAAAAAGCCCAATTCAAAAGTGCTCATTCTCAATTTGTGAGAAACCATAGTTCTGATCTGACGTCTCACCAAGTTTAACAGACTGATCCTTTAAGGTGTTGGATGGAAAGAAGAAAGGAGTTATTGATTGTGCCAGAGAACTTTCCCATCATCATGTAATTGCCCCCAGGGAGGTGATGGCTGCATCACCAGGCAGAGTGAGGGCCAGTGGCTCCCTAGGAATGTGGAGCTGGGAGCCAGGAGGAGTATCACATCTTCTCCTCCTGTGTGCAGCACTGCCTGCACATTTATCAGCAAAGACCTGTCACTAGCAGGTTCTGCTGCCTTAATAACAGAGAGGGAAGCTGCTGGCAAGACCACACTGAGAAGAGGTCAGACTAATTAGAGGCCAAAGTAATTAACTTTCCTGGGAGAGCAAATATCTTGGATTATTGCGAGTAGCTGCATCAAACGTTGCTGAGCTTGGGTATTTGGTGAGAAGGTTATGGGAGACATAACTGGACCATTTCCAGAGTGCTTCTGTCTCACAGGGGTCAGTTGTCTTGGAAACTTTTTAGCTTGGAATCTGTCCCCTGTCTGCTGCAGTGGGAAGGTAGGGTTGGGTGCTGCCTGGCATTTCTTACAGGCAATTCACACGTTTCAAGTGTCAGCTCCAGTCAGGAAAGAATTTCTTGGCACTTAATTTGCTTGTTGTGTGCGTTTGTGTGTTGGCAGAGGCTGGTTTATTGGGGAATTTCACTGGTGCCCAGGGGGGTGAGGAACTGGGGCTGGGAACAGCCTGGAGGTGATATAAAAGCCTGAACTGCCACCCAGCTCCCAGCAACACTTTCTCTTTACTGTCTCTGCATGGTGATACATGCTACGGGGTAAACGGATGTTTTCAGAGCACAGCATCTCGGCAAGATGTATTTCAGGCTACGTTGTAGGTTCTGAAAACATCTACCATGTTTGTTATATTGACTTCCCTGCAACAAATATCCCAGATGACAACTTACAGTTATTGTCAGCATTTTCACTGACTAATAAGTAGTATTTTCTAGAGAGGTTTTTCTACTTTTCTATCAAAATTTACAAAGCAAAAATTGGTCCAGCTTCTACCATAATGGCAAGCTTTTTTAACTCTTAGGTAGGGGTGTGAACAATATCCATCCTTTTTCAGTCCATCCTTTTAGGTTTTCTTTGATGTAGTTATGTTGCTTTTTTTGTTGAATCCCATTGAGGTATCTTTTCTCTCTTTCTGATGATATCAGATTAGCAACCTCTAACATTCACCTGAAATAATTAATTGTTTAAAGTATGCAAAAGAAAATATAGTAGCAGTATAATATGGTGACAGTCATTTATGCACCTCTGTATTTTCATACTTTCAGATACTGGTTTTACTATGGTTGCTCGATTTGCATTTCCTTACACGTTCCAGAGAAGCTGATGCTGTCCTGAAATACCTAAGGGAGCAGTGTGGTGTGAAGAAATTCGGGGTCATTGGTTTTTGAGTGGGTGGTGTTGATGTAGGTCACCTGATGATCACACACTTGGAATTAAAGGCCGGTGCATCTCTCTATGGTAGGTAAATCCAAGAATGTCCTACAAGCAGGTACACATGCACAAGCATATTGTGTAGCCTAAACATTTGATGCAGCATCATTTCTTCAAATGAGGCTATCACCTGATGAAGAAAGATATTTTTAGCAGCGTTGGAAGGATACTGTGCAAAGAAGAGGGTGGTGAGAATATTCGTTCCTAGTTTTGGAAGGGGTCACAGCAGACATGTCCTTAATTTGGATCTGGACAGACATACATGTTGTCCTTGGGTCACTTTCCCAATTTAGCTTCCTTTTTCCTGTTTACTACTGCTCTGCATACTGCAGAGCCAGAACTTCACTCAGGAGCAAAGAGTGTTATTTTTTTTGTAGCTGCTCTGAAAAGTTAGATTGCAGTTATTTTAACAACACCTTTCCTTTATTTTAACACCAGCTTTCCTTTTGTGCTCTGCTCAAGAAGCTGGGATAGCTGAGCTGCCCTTTCCTGATGTTCTCAGAATGTACATTTCAAATTGCTTACTAAAACATTGTTTTTCCCAGTCAATTTGAAAGAACTCAAGCTTGTATGCACAGAAGATATCTTTGAAGTCTTAATTCAGATATTCTATCTATATTAAGGAACCGGCTTAAATAGAGTTTTATTCTAGAAATGTATCTTTTGAGGAGCCATGATACCAGCAGCTTCAAAATAAAGCTAGTATGTATGGCTACATATTGTGTGAGATACGAAAATTTCTCACTGCAGAAGCAGAATGCTCTATTTGAGTCTGGATTTCTCCTAAAATCTCAATTGAAGATTTTGTTTTCATGTTTTCTAGGACTAATCAAAGATTTTGATGATATAGTCAATCTCATGAACCCTAAATCTTTCATTTTTAATGAAAAAGATTACTTAATCCCCCTTCATCAAATATGCTAATAGCCTCCATCATCTTTGATTTCTGCATGTTTTAATTTCCATCCTAAATTGTGAGTTAAAACTCAGCCTCCTAATAGTGCTTGAAGATCAAAAACAAAAACAAAAACCAAAAAACAAACAAACAAACAAAAAACAAGCAGAAAAAGAAGGGCTAATGTAACCTAGGCAAAGAATGAAATATATATGTATATATTTTAACTCTCTTTCTTTTGTAAAAAGTATGGTTACTAACCCAAGTAGAAAAGTTTTATCAGAATTCCACTGCTGTTTTGGAGTACTCTACTCAGGGACCTATCCTTTGCTGTATGACACTTTTTTCTATTGGTCCCAGGAACCCATAAACCATGTAGGATGTGCCAAATTGCATCCAAATGTGTCTGTTAGAGGCTTTTTGTTCAGTTATAGTGTATGTGGCACTGCCATATATTTCACATAGGAAATACCTTTGTTATATCCATGTCTTAGCAATTGGGAGGCCTCCTTTTAATAAATTTTCTAGAATCTGAATGCAAAAGTGGATGTAATGCTTTAACATGCTTTGAAATACTCTCCAGTTCCTGGAAATTCATATTAATGTTTGAAGTTAGACTAAAGGTAAATTAATCTGTGTATTATGGCCCTTGTTCATCTATGTTTCAAATAAATCACAAGCCCAAAATTTAGGAACACAAACACATTGCTTGGTGAAGCTCATTTAGAGAGACAAAGATTTTTTGGACTTGTAGCCTGGTGGCAGATGTGTGTTTAGCAGGTGATGTAAGAGAGCACTCATCTTCCAAAATTTGTGGCTAAGGTTATTCAGTGGGGGTTCTACTTTCTTGGATTCTCTGTGGCTCAGTGAAACACCAGAGATTCCTAAACTGATCAGTTTAGGAATTGAAGTGTGCATTGCAATGTGCAGACAGCACATTTTAATGTGAGGCTAACAACCATGGCTGCTCCATGAAAAATAAATCTCACATTTCAAAAACAATCCATGTTTTTGCATGATGTATCTTGTTCCTTAGTTTTCCTGTCAGTGATATGACACAGTTCTCCATGTCTCATCAGCTCAAGACTATATCCTCCTCAGCACCCATCCTCCATTTGTGGCCAGCAGTAAGGAATATCCCCCCTTGCTAAACATCCTGGAAACCTGTGCTTCAGGGGATTTCTGAGCTAGAAATTTCTAATGCTGCTCCTGCAACTGTGTCAAATGGCCACTGGTGGACCAGGAGTCTGTGGATTTGCCAGACCCTTTTGGAACTTGCTTGAACTGCAGATCTCTAGCTCACCTTGTGACTGTGACTTCCATGGTTTAATTATGCCTCATAATTAAAGAGGGAGAAAGACTCGTGATCATTAGAACCCAGCTGCCTCATATCTTCATCAGGTACTTCTAAAGCTATTAGAAAAGCAAACACAAGTGTATGTCCCTTTTCACCTTTTCGGTGCTACAGATAAAGACTGCATACCATTTAAATGGGATGAAAAATTTCATTTGGGGAAGTCTTAATTTTACTAATGACAGTCTCTCAAATTAAATATACCATAAGAGAAATATTTATTGTGGTGTCTCTCATGTAAAGATAGTCAACAGTACTAATGACCTGTATTTCTCTTAATGGGATTGTTAAGGTGCTCCTACTTTTCATGCTGTTAATGGCCCTCCACCTTTCTGATGGGGAGGTCCTCAGAGAATTCTAACCTGAAACTGCTGATTAACTGTTGATTTCTGTGTGACACCACCTCTAGGTAATATAGAAATGCAGCTGTTTCCTGGGTGATTCAGCTGTCATAACACATATTTTCCAGGAGAAGAATGCAGAAGTCTGGAAGCGTATTGGGCCTTAATTTGCCCCAGTGTCAAACACGGATAACTCCACATTAATGGTGCTCCATTAGCGTTAGAAGGTTTGTTAATGTGGGAGAGGACGATCAGGACATCTATTTAGAGAACAGCAGTCATTCATAAATTCTGGAACGGCATGTGAACTGCAACACTAACACTGTGACTAAGCAAAAAGAAAAAAAACAAACTGACACTATTTTAGTGAAATGAAAGGGTAGATAGCTACTGAACCATATTATCATAGTTATGTTATAAATGTGTACTTTATACATGTGTATTTTAATATATGTATAATATATATACTATATATTGTTATAGTTCCTATGAGTACAGCCAAATATTCATGATAAAACTGTAAGTCTCTGAGTAGGAGCTGGAAATGTGAGATCTGAAAGGGGTGAATGTTTACATTGTGAAGTGCAGCCAAATGCGTGTACAGAGGTCATGGATGCATTGAATTAAGTTTTGGCTTCTAAGTGAAAAATCAGCATGGATTGCCTGTTAAGGAACATGAAACAACAGGAAATCAAAAGCAGTTCGGTTTCCAAAGTTTAATCTTAATTTTAAGGTAAAGTGGAATAGTCTTATATATAAAGTATTATTTCCACATAACTAAGAAAGTGGAAATGTGGTTAAACAGCTCTAGTGGAGAGAAGGTTCTGCAAGCATTGCTGCTATTTTTGTTTTCTGGGAATGATGAAAACTCACAATTGTTCTCTCATTTATTTGATTGCTGTTTTCTAAAGTTGATATGGAGTACCTAATGTCCTTGTGTGCTATAATTTGTGGCACACAAGTGGGAAGAACCAAAAAACATAAAACAAAAGGATTGGGTTTTGAGCCTCATGACTTTGCTCTGGAATTCTTGGATGGACTTTTTTTCATTTGTTTAGCTTTATTTTAGGGATTGCAAACAAAGAGCACTAATGAAGTTACTTAAAATATGGGCAAACACCTTATATATGAGGCCTAAACTGTAAGACAAAAGTGTATTATACTAGCGCGCATTTAGTCTACTTCATAGATGCACATCTGAGGAAACAGGGAATTTTGGATTGCTAATATATTTAGCTAAAGGTCTTTACAAAATAATCCTAATAATGCCATAAAAAGAAAATCGGGAGAACGGGAAGGATACAAGGGTCAGCCAGAAACCAAAAACAAAAAAAGAAAAAAAATGCACGAAGTATCCTGTGGTAGGATAAAAATGTCTCTATTTTAAACACTTATTGAATGGCATGGAGGTACAGCAATCTAGAAAGTTATTGCTTTCTTACATGCTACTTATTTTCAGTCTGAAGAGAAAATATTTTTTTCTGTAGTGTACAACCCCTGTGTACTATAGAGCTTTGAAATGACATTTCTACTTCGTTACCTCACCCTGATGATGACTTTAAATATGCCTTTTACCCATGGATAAACAGTCTCAAGAATTGCGCCAATGTAGTGTTTAAAAGTGGTTCAACACCAATCTTGAAAAAACAAAGAAATAGTCTTAAAAAAAAAAAAAAAAAAAAAAGGTGGTTTTTTTTACTAGCTGGATTGTTCAGCTAAATCAACATGTTTTCCAAACGCAAAGAAAAAGCCCTCCGGGGGTGAATACCATTTCGTGTAAGTTCAAAACAGGCTCGGTGTTGAGCCATGGCAGCACACCCCTCCCACGGTGGCAGTGACACGACCAGCTTTAAAGCGAGCGGCCTTCGTCGCTCGGCGAGGCACAAAGATAAAGGCGGGGGCTTATGTAACTCTCTTTTAAAGGAACCTGATCCCTGCGCTCTCCCCTTTCGTTTTGGGAGCGAGAGCTTTGTTTGGGGATCCAATTCAGCCGCGCTGAGCTCCTGCATCCTGCTTCTACAGCCTCGCACACCTGCAGCGCTAAGGTATCTGCGGCTTTCTTTGGGTTTTTTTAAAGTCGTGGCTTTTGTTTTTCCCTCAGAAGCGTAGAAGAAGTGCTTGCGAAGTGTGACTCAGCATGTTCGGGAGACTTTCATTTTATTTGCAGGCAGAGTGCAAGCTCATTTAAATGCAAGTGGGGGGGTTACTTTCTTCCCTTTCTTTTTTCTTTTTTTTTTTTTTTTTTTTTTTTCTTTTTGAGATGATGGTTCAGAAACCTGCTATTTTCCTCCAGAGGTGAGGAAGACATCTGAGGAGGAAGACTCGGGAGAGTGCGTTGAAAATGATGGTGCCACACAGCAATATCTTCACATTTTTACTAGCTGTAGATTCAAGGATCTGAAAATTAATTCTTGTTTGGTCTTCCAGTGAATTCTCAAGTGCTTGCAGGTGGAAATGGTGGTACATCAAGGCTGTGGGTTTTCAGATCCTCCTGAAATAATAGGATAATTGATAAATGTAAGAGGGGGAAATTAATTTTTAAGCAATGTTTCAGTAGCATCTTAGGAATGGAAAGAGATGCCGTTTGTATGTACTACAGCAGGTGCGGAAACACTTAAGTGTCTTGCCTATGCTACAGAGCTTGCAAATGTACATGGCTTACAAACCATACAAGCCAATGCTATCCCTCATAGTCTTGCATCTGGAGATGTTTTCATCAGTGAATATATCTACATCTTTACATATTTCATGTTCCATGTGTTGCTTTACATTTTATCAGATAGTATGAAATGTTTTCAATTAAAGCCTTTGAGGACATACCAGTAAGGACATTGTATTTGTGTTTCTGGAGTTCTGAAAAATATGTTTCTTTAATATTTAATCCCTGTTTTTCTTCTATTTTCTGATTTAGTCTAATCAAAAGGAAACAGTTTGTGAATGGAAAATTAGTTATGAACTTCTTCCTGTTGTATATTTGCACTGTGTTTTGCCTTATATGCTCATTTATTCACTAATTTTCTCCTGGCAAACATAATTTAAATTAGAAGTCCTATATGTGAGACCACAACCTGTAGAGAAAACAGGACACTTCTGGGTGTGGCTTATTTAAAAAAAGAAAAGGTAGAATACTTGTATAGACGTGTGCCCAGAGATAATACAGCTTTCAAATATGACACAGCTTGTCTTCAATTGATCTGAACTGGTCTGCTAAAATGAAATCTCCTGATATCTGCAGTCTAGCCCTGGTGATACTGCTTGGGAGATTCTGAATTTTAAAGTCTGCAAATCCAGAATATATTGGCCTCTAGAATTCTGTCCAAATTTTTTGGCTGCCAAGATGTTTGTTTGCTTTCCTAAAGCTGTCCCTTTACTGCCACAAATCTTTTAAGTCACACTTGTCCGGGGACAGTTCAGTAATCTGCTTTTTACTATTTCTCTCTGTATTTTTGACACAGTCAAGTTTGAAGATCCTTGTTTCATTTGCTAGCAAAGTTTCTATGGCAATACACATGATTTATCTGTAGAGAGCTTGGGTAAAACTTTATCTAAATTCTTTCCATGTTCTTGAATCATTTGTAGATGCTCTGTGAATATTCAAAGGAGTTATTCAGGTCTGTTCATTCATTTGGTTAACTTAAGCTTCATGGCAGAAAATCATTAACTAGAGTCCAAGGAGCTACCTACAGGTGTGTTAGATTCTGCTGGTACTTTTTGACCTTTGTGAATTACTTGTTTATTTTCATTTAAGCAATAGTTTGAAAAAAATTAACCATACCCTACTCTTATGTTCTTTTTTGGCTCAACTTTAGGAATTTGGTTTTTTATGTTCAGTGCTGATACTTTTTTTTTTTTTTGGCATCTTTCCTAACTATCCTTCTTCAAAAGTCTGCAACATCTAAGGCTAAATCTGTTTAGAAAAAGGATTTATTGAAACTGAAAATGTCAGCTATGTAATATTTTAAGTCCCTGGATGAAAATATAATGCTTAATCTATGTGTAGTTGTATCTTTCTGCACAGTAGCTGTTGGTTTTTTCTTTCAAAATGCTGAGTCTTGTATTAAGCCTTTACTGTCTACTAAAGAAAGCTGTGCATTCCTGACAGGAAATACACATGATGAAGAGTGGAAGGACTGGCTTCATCACTATGTAAATAGTTTGTGATGGTTGCCTTGCTGCTTGCTCCTAACTTTATTTTTATTGTAATACTCACTGTAGGGCATGGAAATCCTAGCATGTACCAGGTCCTTGCTGAAGACTTTATAACATAAGAAACTCTAACAATAAACTTATTTATCTCAAATAACCCAATGGGCTTATTGACTAATGCTTCATTTCAGATCAAACAGTGATGAGCATGTTCATCCTATTACTGTAATGATTAAAACATTCAATAGCTGATGATACTACTGTCTTCTGACATTTTTTCAGTGTGGCATGCTTTGTATTCACTATCAATTAATTTTTATTTTTCCCTAGTATCACACATGGCCAATGAATCGAGGCCCTGCCCATGTGATATTGGAGACAGGTTTGACTATGGAGGCCGTGGGCAGGAGGTTCAAGTTGGGCACATCAAGGCGTACGTCTGCAAACCTCCTGCCAGCGCTGACAAAGCTGTCATTGTGATTCACGACATATTTGGGTGGCAACTCCCGAACACCAGATACATAGCTGATATGCTAACAACTAATGGATACATGTAAGAAATGTTACTGTTTTCAAAGTGTCTTTTTAATAAGAAAGTTTGTTGAACCAACTGTCCCCTTTTTTCATATAAACTATACAAACACAAATAATTTCACAGTCTTTCTTTACGCCTTTCTCCAAGGAGCTTTCTGCTAAAACAGTGAAAGAAATCTAAAATAATTGAGTAGTCTTACCATAATGAGTTAGTAGGTAAGCACAGAAGAAGAGGGGAGAAACAGAAAATTTTCTTATTCTGCATGTTTCATCGTCTGTGATCCTGTAGCAGCCTGCTTCCTCCCTTCCTCTTTGTGACTTGGCTGTTATGGTTAAAATTCCGAAGAAGCTGAAGATCTTTCTAGGAAGGGAAAGTGTACTAGCTTGTGCCAAGTAGAGAAACAAATTCTCAAATACATGAAAAGCATTTTGAGTATCCTCTTTCCTGTATTACTGGGTTAGTGCTCCTTTCAGGCTAAACATATGTACCATGTAAATTGTAGTTTCTTTGGTTTGGTTTTGAATTTCTTTTTTAAGTTTGGTAGGAAACCACCAAGGATTTTCAGTTACAGTTAACTGTTTATCAAATTAAGTAATGAATTTCAACAGGGTAAAATGTAACTGGAAATTATATGAAGTCTCTTTATTAGATGTAGAAAATTATTGAGGATTGCTGGTATACTGCTTTGGTGTGGGTTAAGTACTAGGTATTTAGCAAAAGAATTTGTTGTGTGGTACATATGGCCCTCCCTTTAATCCCTTTCCAGTATTATTTCATGGACATAAAATATTCTCATTTTTCTTGCAGAGCCATCTGCCCAGATTTTTTTGTGGGACAAGAAGCTTGGAAACCTTCTAATGACTGGGCATCTTTTGAAGACTGGGTGAAAACACGAGATGCTGGCAAAATAGACAAGTACAGCCATTGTTCCTCGTCCACCGAGGGGACACCCGTATTTCATAGGAATTTTTGCCTCAGTAAAAATGTAAAATTAGATCCTAAATTATTAGTGGGTCAAATATAGCTGGATGTCCACAAATAAAAAGTTCATGCTGCCCATGGGACAAGCTCATGGTTATGTGAGGGGTGCTTTACAGATAAAAGTAGACATTTGAAGCATAAAAGTTCCCAGTGTTTGTCTGTACAGAAAGTAGAAGCAAAATGAATGAATGGAAAGGAAAGAGCCAGCAAAGGCTGGAAAATGCAGCTCACTCTGCCGCTTGGATCCCTCAGGAAGGTGCAAATTCCATGGATTTTAGATAGGGTGCAAATGCAAACACTATGTAACAAGGGAACATTTCTTCTACTCCCCATCAGATTACAGCTAATTCAAGCATACTGCTTTCCCACTTTTCTGTATTTTTCCCATTTTTATCTGCCTCAGACCTTGATTGCATAAAGTAACTGCTGATTTAGAAAAAACAATTGGAAATTTGCTTCCACAATTTTATAAAATATTTGTCATCCTTGTGAGAGATGTTTTGCATGTAAGTCACATTTGGGATAACAGGATGCTCTTGACTGGCTGTGGGTCTCAAAATTTTATTTGTGTTAGCCTATATGATAACTACTGCTATTTCTGAAATTAATTGGACTGCTGTTCATAGAATCACCTCATGTCCTAGTAACAATGATCTAGGAAGATTGATTTTCTTCTTTGTCTTCTCCCCTGGAGTTTGTCTTGTATTTTAGAAATGAATAATAATAAAGTAGTGTCATGGGTTGACCCCAGCCAGCAATCAACAACTTGGACTATCACTCAGTTGCTCCCATGAGAGGAATAGGGGAGACAATAAGGGAAACAAAGCAAGAAAACTCATGGGTTGAGATAAAGACGATTTGATAAAACCAGGAGTGATGCAGAGACAGTCACTTTGTCCCAGAAGCAGATTGATGCCCACCCAGACTTTGAGCAGCAGCCACCAAAGAGGCCAGAGAAACAGGCTAGAGCCTTAATTCACTTTCATTTGCATGTCTCAGAGAAGTTGATGTCGTCCTCAAGTATCTAAAGGAGCAATGTGGTGCGAAGAAGATTGGTGTCATTGGGTTTTGCTGGGGTGGAGCGGCAGTGCAACACCTGATGCTGAAAAATCCCCATTTAAAGACCGGAGTGTCCCTCTATGGTAAGCCTGAAATACCTGATGCATTCTGAGCAGAATACCAGTGCAGGAAGCTATTCTTTAGGCTATTGCTGTAACAAAATTCAGTGTGACTTCTAGTGGAACAAGGTGATTTTACTATAAATAATCTGTAAGTGATTTGATTTTGCACACTCACATTTTTACACTCAAATGTACCCAGCAAAATCTATGTATTTAAAGAGTGGCATGACAAGGATCACATCTGTGAACATAGTGCCAAATGCCAAGGGCTCACTCATTTTGTGGTGATGACAAAAGGGCTTCTAGGCACATCTTTTGCATCTTTCAGACAGTAGTCCCTCATTACTAATAGGACCCATTTTTAGCTCTCTGTTTTAACCCTGTAGTCTCACACATTACTCAGTGCATTTATGCTGCCTTTGATATTTTTCTTATTAACCTCTGTACTTCCACAGAACCCAGACCAACTTATATTAATTAGAGGTGAAAGCAAATTGAAGATATTTTTCAGAAAGATTATTGGGATTGTTTTGCTGCACTGATATGCTGATCAGTTGAGTCCATTCAACAGTGTTACTTGCTAATATTTTACTTTTTTGTTGTAATAATCTCAGGAATTAAAAGAGTAGCCAGGGTGGCAGCTGGTTAGTTCTACTGTAACTTTTATTTAAATCCTTTTGAATAGTCAAAATTACAATGTCAATTTGTTATGAAATCATATCAGTGTAAATATATGTACACTGATATGGTAACCATCTATGTGGAATGATGAATAGTAACAATTATCTTAAAAATGGCCTTCCCAAGCCAGAGATGAGCAGTTCCAAAGTGTCCATCTCTCACAGAACCCTGTCTCTGACAGTGGTCAGAAACAGTTGCTCAAAGCAACCCACAAAAACGGGCAAGTGTAACAATTCTTTCCTGATTTTTTTCCCCGTAGAACTGATCTCTGGTCTATTTTTCATACAGCTGATGTTACTTTTAATGGCATTGCAAACATTCCACAACAAAAGGGGCTTTTAAGCAAAGTGTGTTTAATTCCATTACAAATGGATCAGCTGTAACTGATGAAAATGTCTCGAAGCTTCACTGTACAGATTTTGTAGTGTTTTAGCTACTTTAGGTAGCATAACTTATTGTATGTATGTTTTCTTCTTCCATAGGAGTGATCAGCCGTTTTGAGGACAAACATAGTTTGCTGCATCCTACCTTCTTCATTTTTGGTGAGAAGGATAATATTATTCCGTTGGAGCAGGTGAGTTTCCCATCACAGATATATGTCTTTTTAATGCTTTTCATGCTTGTTTTGTAATTTGTTTTTTAATGAACACAAAGTAGAAAACTAGTTTGTACTTTTCTTTCTCTTTCACTAACTCTTACAGTACTTCTACACAAATTTTTATTGTTTATCTGCAAATCAGAAAGTTTTACCATGACACTAAAAGCATTTTCTGTTTGAAAATTTGGGTGATTTTCATCAGTTCCTAGGAAAAGAGCAAGAATCCAAAGAAAAACTTCTGACAAGTTTAAGATAGGAGACCCTTTTTAGTGATACCAATGGTCCATAAAATCTACCTGTTCCAATGGAATCACTTGTTGTAGGAGAATTAAAAAGATCCTGTGGCTATCCTTTTCCTTTTCCCCTGTCCTGAAGAGATTCTCCTTTCTGTCACTCTGTCAACAGTCTTTCTCTGGAGCCTGAGTGGAGAATGGTTGGAGAACGATGATTATCTGCCAAGGGGATCAAAAGGAAGCATGTTTTTATTGAGTGATGTTGGCTTTGACTTCTAGCAAAAATTCCAGTCACTTTGAACTGCTGATTTTGACTCTGCCTCTCCTCCCTCAACTTCTAATTCAAATTCTTGCCCCAGTTTTTTTAATGTGTGGTCTATCAGCAGCAACTCATACAGTGTTCACTATGTGATAACCTTCTCATGATGCTGAGCAGTAGATTGTTTATCTTTACAGGTATTAATAGTAATTAATGTAATCTTTTTTTACATTTTATGCAGTCTCATGCTGGTATTTTACTGGGGAAAAAAAGCCTAGTTAAATAAAGCAAGTGCAGTAACAGAATGCATTTAGGTATAAAAGTAGTAGAAGAGAAAACAGTGGCAAGGATAAATTATGTCTGTCTTTCAGAAAAGTAAAAAAGTGAGGACAGTTTTGGGACTGTAAATATAGAATGTGTTAACTTTGTACCCAGCCAACATAGAATATTCTGTGTTACAGGTCACCTTGCTGGAGCAGAAGCTTAAACAAAACTGTAAAGTTGATTATGAAGTTAAAATTTACCCTGGACAGACACATGGGTTTGTGCATCGCAAAAGAGAAGATATCAATCCTCAAGATAAACCTTACATTGAGGAAGGTAGAAAGGATATGATCAACTGGCTGAATAAATATCTTTAGGTTAAATTAATGTCAATAAACAAAATCAGTTGTTGTGGGAAATCAGAAAATAATACAGACTACATTGCTTAAAATGTTCTTACAACCATAAAAATATTTTGTAAAACTGTTCTGCAATAACACTACTTACTTGCACTTACCTTCTAAGTAGGGACTTAGAAATGCTTTTTCAAATGCTGAAAGCTATAAATGTAAAGAAGGTTTTTAACACTGGTCTTGTATATCTTAAAATTATTAGAATTTCATGTGGCATATTTTCTGTAACCTGAAAATTTAATTTTTTTATATCAATGTCAACATGATTAAAAACCTTTGAAACTCTGCCCATGCTTGAGAAGTTATCTCCTTAAAGCTGTATTTAGCATTGTTTAGCTGTGAGATTTTTCAGCTCCAAGATTTTAGGTAAATATTGTTTACCTAAACTATGTTAGGTATATTATTATTATTATTATTATTTAGTTCTGGGCTGGAAGACTGGGAGATTTTCTTTGAAACAGAATATCCTCTTCAGAATTCATGAAAAGAGAGCTAGAAAAGGGAAGGGGAAAGACAATGGAAAGAAATGTATGTGAACAGAAAGGGTGCTGCAAAAAGTTGGGAACCATGACTAAAGTGAAGAGATTAGAGGAAATCACATCATTTCACAATTATCTTGATGCAAATCCTTCATCTCTCGTGGTTTCAGGCAGGTGCCCTACCTACTGAACCTAACTCAGAGTTTGATCTAAACCAACCTCCAATGTTACCTCCTCACCTCCACAAATCATTCCTTTATCATCAGGTTTCTCTCTGCTGTGGTTTAATTGGGTATTGTTATTGGTAAAGTACAGCCCATTCCTAGTGATTGGGGGAACATTACCTTGTTTCAGCTCCTTTGGACTCTCCCAGTGTAATTCCCAAAAACCGTTTGGTGAGGTCTTGCCTGTATACGTGATGCTGAGGGAATAGATGTGGCTAAAATATTGTACTGAACATTGCCCAGTTTCCCCTCAGGGAAATATGTTTGAGACCAGGGAGCTTTCAAGGAATATTGCCTTTCTAGTTGCAGCCCCTCCATGGTTTCCATTACCCCACAACATTTTTTCTTTTTGAGTTTGCTGCTGCCAGCCATGCCTGAAAGCTCCTTCAGGAAGTCGTGTTCTCTCTGGCTCTTTCCTAGCTAGGGACCTAAGTAATCTGTGGTGGAGTTGTAGCTGCATGTCTGTCTGAACTCCACAATGTCTCTTCGGAGTCTCCCACCATGTGGGTCCCACCTTGGGTCCCAAATCCCTAGCAGTTCTTTAACCATCCCTCCATTTCAACCCCCTTCTTCAAATCACTCCTTCCTTCCTGCAATGCGCTTTGTATGTCCCATGAGAAAGTAGTTCTCTCTGCAGCACACTGGTTGATCTTAAAGAAAATGTCCTATCTTTCAAAAAGATTTCATGCAAACTTCTGAGGCAAAAATGCAAAATCTTCCTTGGCTCCTTGGTTCATGCCCTTGGTCAGTGATTATTGCTCTTCTGTGGTTTGGATGCTGCACATTGTGTTTCCGTCTCCTTGCTCAATGATTTCCAGAGAGATGAGCCTTCAGTTCTTACTGGGTCCAGCCACTGCAGGGAAAACCTCTTCAGGTCCACAGGGCATTGTTGCCATCAGTCATGCTGGAAGAAATAGTCCCTCCACACTGGAGAAATTCCATGATGCCTCCCCTGATCCTGCCCTTGTGCTCAATCTGTGCAGACCCCCACTGACTTATCAACAGAGGGAAGGGCCAGACAGGGACTTCTGTGCTTCCTGCCCATCCTGGCATGGGTCTGTTCTCAGCAGGTAGAAGAGGAACAGTTTCCCAGGAGAGAACTGCAGACACCTCCATGCACTGGCGTGGGCACACCTGAGGTGTGTGCCTGCCCAGCTCTATGGAATGGGAACATATGGATGCACAAACCACAAAGGTAGGTTTGTGGTTCAGGTAATCTGTAAAGTGTAAATTCAATCCCCAGCTCTGGATTCATGCCCAGTTTATCAGGGTTGCTATGAGAACAGAGATGAGAAAACTAAACTCTCCACAACTATTTTCTCATATGGATTTTAAATAAAAGAGCCTTGGTTTCTCTGAAGGTGATGACTTGGTTGGCAAAACTGTCCAGCTTGGTTTTTTATGTGAATGAACAGATGTCTTAGGGAATAGGGTGAAGTGTTGCCAAATTTTCCCTGAGATGGGGAAAGACTGTAAAACTGAGGAGTATTTTGCCAAAATGAATTTTCCTTGGAGAATTCAGAGTCTCTTGCTGTAGGACAGGTGTTACATTTTATTATGTATTTGTTTTTATAGGAAAAAAACAAAACCAGGTGCATTACAAAATGTCATTGCCAGCAGGTCAAGGGAGGTTATCCCACTCCTCTATTCAGTTCTGGTGAGACCACATCTGGAATGCTGTGTCCAGTTCTGGACTCCTCTGTACAAGAGAGACATGAAGCTCCCGGAGCAGGTCCAGAGGAGGGCAGCAAAGATGAAGAGGGGACTGGAACATCTCTCTTACAAGGAGAGGCTGGGACACCTGGGCCTGTTCAGCCTCAAGAAGAGATGACTGAGAGAGGACCTCATCAGTGTCTATAAGTATCTGAAGGGAAGGAGTCAAGTGGACAGAGCCAGGCTCTTCTTGGTATTGCCAAGCAATAGGACAAGAGGCAATGGGCAGAAAGTGATGCATGGGAAGTTCCACCTAAATATGGAGAAGAACCTCTTTACTGTGCATGTGACCATGGACTGGAGCAAATTGCCCTGAGCAGCTGTGGAGTTTCCCTCACTGAAGGTTTTCCAGGACTGTCTGGATGCAATCCTGTGTAATGAGCTCTAGGATGACTCTGCTTGAGCAAGGAGGTTGGACCAGATGACCCACTGTGGTCTCTTCCAAACTCAGCAATGATGTTGTGATTCTGTAAAATACACTATCTAAGATGAAAGACTCAGAAAACTCAATAATGGAACAAGCATTTTGGTAGCATCTGTTATCTTTAATCAGTTTAATATTACACTGACTTAACTTCTACTCCAATTTGCTTACTTTTTATACATGCTGAATGGGGGCTTTTTTATGTGTTTCAGTTAAATATTTATGACAACAGTTTTTAATCCACAAAATGCCTCTTCAACTCTGTTCCTTTTTCTGCATTGCTCTTTGTCAAGTTCCATTTATTGTTGTTTGTTTTTTTTTTCACTGTGGTGTCTAAACCAGATACCCACTGTTTTATCTTGTTGATTTTTCTCAGCTTCTTTGACTCCTAAATTGGAATGGGCATTTAGTGTAGAGGCCATAGTCAGCCAAGACAAAGAAAAGCACTCCTGCTCCTCTCACCAATCCCCACTCCCCACCCTGCCCAGGACATACGTATGTAGCAGTGCCAATATTTCCATAAAATAATGTGCACTCAGTATAAAAAACATGCCTTCCACCTTCTGGCCTGCAGGCAGGAGGGCATCTATGATTTATGCTACATAAGAAAAGACTGTGCACTTGCTTTAAAAATGTTCCCCTCTGTACAGCACCAACTGCACGAATGTGGGGAGCAGCTCTTCCTCAGCTGCAAACTCTGACTCCAAGGAACTCTGCTGCTAGGTCTTGAAAGGGATTTTTTGTCTTATTTTTTCTTCAAAGCAGGCCCTAGGGAAGGAGCTGAATGATTGCTATGCTGGATTAGGGAGGCTTCAGGGCTAGAAGCCTGACCAGAATTTGAACTTGATGGAATGTGGAGAATTGATGGAAGATGTGATAGAGATGACTACACCAATAGATTCAGGTCCAGTCCATCTGAATGCCTTGTTGTAACTCATTTTGGCCACATTCACAGGCATGCTAAGTTTGGTATTCAGGACTGTAGTTGCATACATAGGTTGTGATCAAACTGGACTCCCTACCTTTAACTAATGAGATTTCAATGTGTTTTGACACATAGCAGGAGTGGTAGCTTAGGTTCTAGAAAGGTGCACTGAAGACACAATTTTTTGAGGTAGGTTGTTTTGTCACAGGGACACAAAACAATCTAGTTTCATTTTATTTGAGGTAAAAAAAATTAATGGTAGACCCACTGAAAGCACTTTAGTCAGAGCTCCCATAGGAAGAGCAATGAGAATTTAGTACCTACTTCCTCTTTATACCTTCAGAAACCTCCAGCACACTTTGCTTATTTTGTTGTTTCTAATGTTTGGCACTGAAGTTTATCAAAGCCCAGTGAATAACAGAATGATAAATTTCAGAAAGTGAGGAATGGAATGGGCTAATGAGGCTCCAAAACAAAGTTCCCCTTTCAGCCCATCAGTGGAACAGATGGTGACACCTGTGGCAATACATTTCCTTTCCTTCCTTTCTTGCCACTGCTGTATTAAGAGCTTGTGAGGAAATTTCACATCTGGGCTGGTAGTTTGCCCAGAACTTCAGCAAAGCTATGCTAATGTTATTTGTTAGGGGGATTGCAAGTGATTCCAACTGCACTAATAAACTGTTCTTCAGTTTTACTTCCAGGTGTTGAGCTTATAGATTGTTGATGATTTCTTTAAAGTTCTTTTTATTTTCCCAGAATCCCTAGAAAATTAAGAAAATTGCTAAGAAACTTTAGATGGGTGGCTAAGCCAAAGTAAAAAAACTGTCTTCAGTAAAGAAAAAAAACCTTTCTTTTTCCTCTGAGCAAAAAGCAGGAGGTAATTTTTAGGCAGGGGTGTTTGGAAGAAGAAAGATGTGGGGGGAAGGGATAAGCTTGCCTGTTGCTGTATACATTTGCAAGAGCTGTAGTTTGCAGTGCTCTGTGATGCTGCTGTGGAGAGCAGTGAGCTGTGAAAGCTCTCCCTATCAGTAGGACAGCAGTGGGGTAGCAGCTCAGGGTAGGTTAGCAGTGCAGGGTAGGTTGATCCTGTTGGATGGCTTGAATAGACTGAGAGCTTGTTATTGCCCTGCTTTCCTCCTATTATCCTCACCCAGCTGGTTTATCTCCAAAATCACTCAGAATTTTTCTTTCGGAGACACAGTTATATCCTGGGTGAAAATTAAAGGGACAGATTCATACATGTGTGTTATCTACTACAGATGAAACCAACTTCTGGCTCCACAGGCAAGGTAAAGTAGAGGTGGCCTCCTGCTCAGGGGTGTTCCTGATGTGTACAGGCTGTATATCACACCTGTGTTTTCAGACATGATAGCCAGAAGAAATGTTCTCTGTTTATAGTGGCATGTAACAAATTGTGTTAGAAAAACTAACTAAATAAAATATTGAAATTTTCTTTGCTGATATAACTGTGAAATCACATCATTAAAATCCCTCTAAGCTGGAAAAATGGGAAAAACAATGTCCTGCAGCAACGTTATTTGTTGCTGATCCTTTCCAGACCATCTTTCGCTGATGTCTCTTTCCCATGTAACACCAAGGCAGAGGGTAGCACTGCTGTACCTGGCTGTCTCAAGGCTGTTGCAAAAAAACATGAACTTGTTCTGCTCACAGCACGAGCTGGGCTAAAGCTGCATAGCCTCATCAGATGGGTACTCTGCTTAAACAATCTTAGCAGATTATATCAGCTTGGGATCATTATTCACAGCAAAGTGGGACTGGGCTTGTACTGCAGTGACTGGCAGCAGGGCTGGAGGGCATAAAGTTCTGTCTTTTTTGCCTCTGCAAAACACTGCTGAGGCCCAGACCTAACTATCTGTCTGCATAACATCTCACACTCGCACATTTGTCACTTTTTGCAGATTAAATATTGTGAGCAGCTACCTATGGCTACCTGAGTGACTCCAGCTACCTATGGCTCCCTAAGTGACTCCAGCAACTCCTTGTGGAGCAGCAGAGATCACAGAACAAGAAGAGTTTTCAAATCTTTCCAGTAGGCCTGGGAAGAAGGAAGCGGGAGGAGTCTGGACCAAACTGGAACAGAGAAAAAGTGAAGAGTTATCTGGTGGGTAGAGGAGGGAGAGCATAGTTGGTTGTGAAAAGGAAAATGTGGGAGGTAGGCACTGAAGAGAGCAGAGTTGTGTTGGTTGTTTAAAATCAGAGTTGTGGCAAAAGTAGAGTGTTCCAGAACTTCAGCTTGAAGCAAAAGTGACACTGTGAACAGGAGAAAAGGAGACCTGAGACTGACCCTTGAAGATCACTAGTCCCTGTTCATCCTACCTGTGTTGGTTTTCTTTCCTAAGAATCTGTTGAATAAGTCTCTGTGAGGGCAGCCAGATGGAAAATAGGCAAATAAAAGGTGGTATAGAAAAAAAAATAGAAAAGCAAAAGGGAGAGGTTAGGCAAGAAATGCAGATGTGGGGTGCTCAGGTGGGGAAAAACACTGGCAGTGATGGTGTCTCCTGAAAGTCACAGGTATCCCATGCCTCTGCTCCACTTTCTTGACTTAATGAACCAGGAATCAGCCCTGACTGAACACTATGTAATGTTAGCAGAGATGTCTCCATTAAAGAGAAGCAAAAATTCAGCAGTACTAAGTGGAGGTAGAGCCTCCCTGTGGAGAGAGAAAAAGGGAGATTGGCTTCAAAGGAGAGGCAGTGAGTCAGCACTGGAGAGGCAAAGCAAGGGATATTTCTATTGCTGGGTGCCCAAGAGATTTGAGGAGATAAACACTTCTTGCTGTCACTAAGCCTTTCCCCATCACACTGTGAGCAATGGCACTGTAGGAGACAGGTGGCCTTCTGTTGCTCCATGGCTGTTGCTGGGTGATTTGAAGATCATATGCCAAAGTTCAAAGTTAAATTTCCAGGAATTGCTCAACCCAAGATAATGCCAAGAAGCAAAATCAGTGAGATGATGGAAGTTACTCCTCAGTAAGACAAAAGCTTCTTGGGAAAAAATTGCCACCTGGGATTTTTCTCACCCACCCCTTTCCCCTGCTGAGCCCTAGTTTCATTGACTCTCAAATGTATTTTTTCTGCTGGGCTGATGCCAAGTGGTACATGCAAAGGGGGCTGAAGAGATACATGTCAGGATATTTTGGTAGAAAGTCAAGATAAACAATTCAAAGCAAGAGGTAAATCAGAAATTAATAAAGAGGAACAGTTAATTATTTCTTTCTCCCATGTAAGTTAGAGAATGGTGAGTCTGAAGTCAGGAAAAGAGCTGGAAGTGAAAGGAAAAGAAAGATGTCTCTATTGGTTCATGCTATACCAGTAAGAGGGAGGTGGGGAGGGCTTGGCAGTTCCCTGCAGGCTGATGGGGTGGAGAGGGTACCATTCCAAGCCTTACTGCTTTCCAGCTGGCTCAGATTGATGGTGTTTGTGATTCCCATGATATCTCTAATAGCATCTGTCTGATGTACTAATGACAAGATGCTTCATTCACCACTCAAAAGAGGGATTAGGGCTCAAATTGCCATTCCAGCTTGTCACTCACCAAGGAATTAAAATCTTCTTTGAATGTAGAATTTACTGACCCCGTGGGAGAGCCTAAGACTAAGGAAATGATGCTTTAAACATGAGATCACTGAAATAAAATAACTCATTAGCTGGTGAGTATTCATCTTTCCAAGCTGTGGTGGAGAGCCACTGGACAACATTACACAGGCAGCACTCTCATGGAACAGGCAGATCATCACAAATACCCCAGACATTTCCTCCTCTGAAGAAACAGCAGAGTATAGTGCAGGAACACCAAGAGATAGCTTTTAAGGAGTTTATGTGGTTGTTATAAAAGAGGCTTCGATCTGTGTCTTTCCTAATGGAGCAAGTTATCTTCTTGTCCTGATTTGCCACTGACAGCTGGCCATGGTCACCAATCTAAATCAGGGACTGTGCAGAAAATCACTTTGAATTTCATCTGAACAGAAGACTGATGCTGATAGCAATGCTTTAAATGAATTTACAAAGATGTGCCCACATGGGAAGACAAGTGTCCTACAGTACAAGCCTGTGATCTCTGCTAGCTCAGCTGTGCTATGAGGTTTTACAGTAGAAGTGAGCTGGTACTGAACTAAATGTGCACAGTGGTGGAGAGCAGCAGCATCTCAGGAAAATAGATGGTCAGGCAATGATACACAGTCACTCTAGGTGCTCTGTGTTCCTTCAGGAATTACATCTGTGGTTTTAGAAAGTCTGAGGACACTGCCCTCCTGCTCCCCTCCCTGCTCTCCCCCCACCCTCAGACCCCCCCCAGTTTTTAAAAACATGCCTTCAGAATTGTCCAGGAAATAAGATCCTTTAAGAAATTAACAGTGAATTCTAGGTCTTACTAATTTGCATTGGTTGTGGGGGTTTTTTTGATTTTGTTTTTATGGGTTGGGGTTCTTTTGCTATGCTAGGTCTAGTTTCTCTTCATACTACACATAATTTTATTGGAATAATTCTGAACTTATGTCCTTTGGAATAGAAGTACAATTTGAGCCAAACTATGCTGCAAGTTGAAGAAATTGTGTTGTAGTTGGTGGAGTTACTATGGATTGATGGACAAGATATGACTCAAGGTACCAAAAGCACTTTTTTTGGGGGGGCTCCTTCCATCTCTGGAATAATCCCCGCTAACATCTCCACACCAGTGGCTGTCTCTAGGTCTCTGATGATTGAAGGCTCTCAGCCTCCCTTGAGAGAAGCCTGTTTCCATGTGAGCAGTGAGGCTGACTAAATCTCTTTGGAAGACCTAAACTCTCTGGAAGACTTAAACTGTATCTGAGTTCCCCTAGGAACGAAGCACAGCTGGGTAACCTAGCTTGTGTCATGTCCACAGATCATCTCTCAGAAGGCAGTTCCCTGGATGGGCTATGCAACCTGAAAAATCTCCAGAGCCCACAGCAACTGACAGATCCTACATCTCCTAGAGGGTAGGATAATAAGAATGCAAGCCCAAGCTAGCAGAGGTCACAGTCCACCTCAAGTCAGCCACAGCTGTCCTGCCTCCTTGTTTCTGTGGAGAAGAATTGTGGTTGTAGGGATGTTGAGCTTGAAATCTCTATCCGTGGGTGGGGGGGGGTCCATCCAGGTTAAGGGGATTTTTCTGCCTCTTTAGATTCCTCCTGTGATGCCTTAGGTTTTAGCTTTTATATTTTTCAGATTCTGTACTACTTTAGTGTGTAGTTCTGAGCTTCGTATTAAGGGATGGTAAGCTCTCTTCACAGAATAGTTAGACAAAACAATTCCTTTTCTAGCTTGGGACCAGGGACAACTGATCCAAATTTCAGGCCCAAGAGCATAACAATGAGAGAAAAACAAGGATAGACTTCATAACCTAAAGCTATAATTGGACAATTAACTTCAATATGCTAATGGACAAGAACTTATAAAAGTGAGAAACCTCGTGTCTGGTTGCCCATTTTGTGACCCTTTTGAGCTCATCTTGGTTGTAGCCCTGGGTGGGCTCTTGTACTGCCCAAGGTGTATCCATTGAGGCCTTCAAATAAATACCTACTTTATTCTTTAGCTCCATCTAGTCTCTGTTCTAGGTCAGCCTTGACAAGGCATCACCTTTATGTCTGTATGTCTGCCTGGTTGTCACAGGTCCTCAGCTATTAATATACCCAGGTATTCGCTTAGTGTTAACCCACACCAGAGATCGATCACTGGACCACACTGGCAAGGGAAGCTGAAGCTCAGACTATAGAAGGTCCTCGGTTCAGAAAAATGAAGTCTTGAGGGTCTTGAATGTAACAGATCACTTCTGTGGAACTGAATTTCAAAGTGGCTAAATGAATCTGTTCAATTAATGCACTTTTCTCTAGTGCCATTTGGGTGCAGTTTCCACTGTTATATTTTTCCAAACCAGCTTTGATTTCTTACATCTTCCCCAGATATAGCAAGAGAAATACCAGCAGCCATGGTCCTGGGAAAGTGACAAAGATGTATTTAGCTCAAGATGTGAATTTGTCAAGACATCAGACTTTAAATATTTATCCCAAGGAGTTGAGGAATTTTAAAGCTTTCTTTTACATCTGTCTGGAAGTCAGACATACAGCTACATACAGACAGTGATACAGTTGTAGAAGAAGGTAGATACAGAATCTACCTTCCAGCAGTGGAGTGCAATGTTTGGTGGCAACAATTTCACTCCTGATGCCATATTTGTAGTAGATTGGTCAGAGGGAACAATTTAGTTGGAAGTCAGACCAGACAGATACTTTGAATGTTAATAAGTCACTTGGACTGCATGACATTTGCATGAAAGTCCTGAAGGAATTCAAACGTGAAACTGCGAACTGCCAGTCGAGCTGCATAACCTGTCTCTCATTGGTACCTCTGTGCCTGAACACTGATGGATTGCTGGTGTAACCCATTCCCTGTAAAAAAGCTACTGATGAGTCTGACTTCCATCCATAGTAAGAGAGAGGTGTCTATTATAAAGGGTAAGACTGAAGAATGGTCTTGGTGATAGTCTTGTGAGAAAGATGCAGTGTGGCTCCTCTAAAGGGAAATCCCACATCATTGCCATGCTGGTTTCTGTGAGGGTCTCAATAAGCACAGGAAGTTACTAAAGGGTTGGAGGAAAGGTCCTTTTATGGAATGAAAGCTGTGTAAAGAACAAGAAGTAAAAAGGGAAGATAGCATCCATCTCAGAGGGGAGAAAAGAGAAGAGAAGAGAAGAGAAGAGAAGAGAAGAGAAGAGAAGAGAAGAGAAGAGAAGAGATGACAAAAGAGAAGGATTATCCAGTCCAACTGCCTGACCACTTAAAGGTCAAAGTTAAGGCATGTTATTAAAGGAATTGTCCAAATACCTCTTAAACACTGACAGGCTTGGTGGCAGAGGCCACCTCTCTAGGAACCTGTTCCAGTGGTTTACCACCCCCTTGGTAAAGAAATGCTTCTTCATGCCCAGTTAGAACCTACCCTGACACAGCTTTGAACTGTCCTGTCACTGGAACCGAGGAAGAAGAGATCAGGCCCTCCCCTTTCACTTCCCCTCCATAGGAACCTTGAGAGAGCAGTGAGTTTTTCCTCCAAGCATAGCCCATGTATTACTCCTAGGAGGGTTTTATTCAGCAGCTTTGTGGATGACCTAGGGGAGTGACTAAACTCCCTGCCTCCCTTCCTTGCAATTTTTTGCACAGCCCCAGAGGAGACAAGTTACAATGCCTTGACATTAGACAGATAGTAACACTGAGAACAGTGTCCCAGCAGCAGTGGTCCCTAGGAGCTGGCTGGTGAAGTTGTTTTGCAGGATGCTGGCCTTCTTCTCTGTGCAGATGAAGCTGTAGAAATGAGGAAGGGTCAGCCTTCCTCGGGGAATGGGAGCCTTTGTCTTCTAGACCATTGCCAGAGGCAGGCAAGAAGCCTCCAAAGAATTGAGAGGTAGGCAGGAACCCTTCCAGGATACTGACCAGCCTCCCCTGGATCTCCCACCACAAGATCTTCCCATGGGACCAGGAAATCCATTTCACCTCAGCCCTGGGCTTTTAGTCCCTGCTGAGCTGTAATGTAGTCTATCTTTCCCAGCTGTGCATGGCCATATTCACTGTTTGTCTGACCCTGGCAGTTGAACAGACTTCTTGGCTTGACCTCATACCTGCCTGGAAATCACTGGATTGGCACTGACTGCCACCACCAAGAGTGATACTGACCTACAAACCAACTTCTCACCTGGACCTTGGACCTGCTTTGCCTCCACAAGCTCACCTGATGATCTGGACTCTCAGTTGAACCAAAGTCCATCCCTGGGTCTGCCTGCTTTGCCCTTGTAGGAAACTGGGACAAGACTTGCCTGGACAGACCTTGTCCTGCCAGCCTTTCCTCCCTTGCCTCCTGGATCCCAGATGCTTAGGAGCAGTTGTCCCACCTCTTTGCCCTGACAGAAGAAAACTTTCCCAGTAAAACATGTTGTTTTACATGCCCCACCACCCAAGTCCACTCTTCTTCTGCAAGTCTATCCTCTTTTCCTGCAAGACCTCACTACAACTCTTCCCTTCCCAGTATCTGTCATTAAACCATTTGGAGCCCCAGCCAACTCAGCCTCCTGGAGTGGCACTGCCTTACCAGGCCAGGGTGGGAGCTGCAAGCTGAGTTGCCTCCTGAACAGTCCCTACCTGTACTTGTGGTGACAAATAAGCCATTAAGTTTCAGGGAGAAGGCTGATGTACACCATGGTTACAGGATATGTTATATTGTTTTAAGCACTAGAGGACAGGCTGGGAGAGGTGGGAAAGGTTAAAAATACAGCTGTTGTGGATCCCTGTCCCTGTGCTGGGCTGGAAGGGCACTGCCCCAGCATTGCTCTAAGGCACTGGGAGCAGTGCTCATGGATTCCATCAGATTAGCACTGCCTCTTGCAATCATTCTCCACCCAATGCACCTAACAGCAACGTGAAGGGAGTAGGTTGAAGTGGGACTGAGCAGAACACTTTGAAGCGGGTGTGGTGTTCAGTGGGTGACCAGAGGTTTCAGGTGTGAGGGGTTTTGACAAGGATAGGGAACATAGCTGGGAAGCACCTCTGGGGAGCAGGGCCCAGGCTCAGTGTAAGTGTTGTGTTAGCTGGGAAGCGAGGTGGGACATTGTACGGCATTGTCAGGAAGGCGGCCAGCAGATTCCTCAGTGATGGGGTAGCACTGAATGACCTCAGAGCACAAATGGTCTGTGCAGCTGGTGGACTCCTCTGAGCACCCTGCCTGTGCCAGGGAGAGCTCAGGGCCCCAGCTCTCCTGGGAGGCAGCCCACACCTTGTAGTACCCTGCAGACTGGCCTGCCTGCTGAGGCTGGGGAGGAAGAAAGTGTTGGCAGCTCACAGAATTATTAACAGAAGAAGCAGAAGGGCAATAGGGAAAGTCAAAGAGAGGTTCCCCAGCGTCAGGCACAGAACTGGATCTGAAAAAGCTGAGCAGAATTTAGCGCTGGAAATGAAGGGATCATGACTGCTCTGAAAAGCTGCTATCACAGATGTTCTGAGTAAATGTTTGTGGTCAGTTTGAAAATACAGAGACAAACTGAAAATTACCATAGACTACAGTATTAAAAGAGCAGTATCATTTTAGGCCCTTTAGGTAAAGGAGCCTGACATTCATATTTCAGCAACTTTCTCTCACACATACCCTTGATGATAAGACTCCGTACCTTTGAAGAGTGCTCTGTTGGATCCAAATGGCATCAAATCTTCCTCCCCCTAAATGCTTTTGGAGCCTCTAATAATATAGAATGGGAAGTAAAGACCTGTGTGGGGCTGGGTAACCCGGAAACAGGAGTACAGACCTCCTCACCCAGCTGCTGTGGAAATCATCAGTCATTACCCAGGGACATTGTGAAAAAGGGTTCACACTAAAGGAAACACTTGAGAAACTAAGTCTCCTGCTGAAAGTGTGCTGAGAGAGTTCCCTCCATGGTTCTTGGGGTACTTGCTGGAAGATGGTGGAATTCTCTTTGGAGAGGCAGTATTCCTTTGCAACCATATATCTGGCATCATCTGACTACAGAGCACTCTCTATTAGGAGATCAGACCTTCAGTATATGGCTGTACTTGAAGAACTGCTTTTGGTCTGATGTGAGTGAAACAGCCTGCTGTGTGTATGCTGAGGATGAGCAATAAGGGGAGAGAAAGAAGGATGAAAAGGACAGCCCTTCTTTACTATGTCCCTTTACTGTAGTTGCTTTAGTTCAGCTGCTCTTCATGCAGTTGCCACTGCTATGACTTTGGGACACTGGCTGCCATGTCTGGCTCTCGGAAATTTTCATGCTCTATTATTTTTCTGTATACTGCCTATTCTGAGCCAGACATGCAGGAGACAGGATATTCATCATGCTAAACCAACCATAATTCAGAAGAGGAAAAGGACGCATTTTCATACAGTATTTGTTACATATCATAGGCCATTACCAATGCTTGTGTGTGTCACTGTTGTGGGTTGACCCTGGCTGGATGTCAGACACTCACCAAACTTCCTCTATCCCTCCTCCTCCACTGCTGGACTGGGGAGAGAAAATATAATAAAAGATTCATGGATTGAAATAAGGACCAGGAGAGATCACTCACCAATACTGTCACAGGCAAAACATGCTTGAATGAGAGATATTAATTGAATTTATTGCTAACAAAATCAGAGCAGGATCATGAGAAGTAAAATAAGACCTCAAAAAACACCTTCCCCACACCCTTCTCTCCTCCTAGCTCTGCCTCCTCCACAGCCTGGGACCAAACTTTCCAAGACACTAAGGCAGTTTTAGTTACATCACATTTCCATATTCTGTCGAGGTTGACTTTGACCAACGTATCTTGTTTGCCAGCTGGACAAAATGTGTGCAGTGTGGGTGAGAGAGGTGTAGGCGTTAAATTACGGAGGTCCTGAAATGCACTAGTGTGGACTTCATTAGTATTGCAGCAGCTCTAGGGCCTCCAACAGCTGTCCTGTGCCCAGTGCTCAGGGAGGGGAGGTCAGGGATTCTCAAACATGCATGTGATACACAGTACGTGACATATTCCCTGTTAATGAGGAATGCAGGACAAGCCCTGTGGATGAATGGCAGGTCAGGAGCAAGCCCTCAGTGAGATTGCTACTTGTCAGTGCACCCCAGGTAAGACTGTGGAAGAGGTCTCTTCCCTAAACCAAACCCCTCAGCAGGCGCCCATCTCAATAGGAATGGATAATGTAGGGATTCTGTCTCTCACAAAATTAACTGGAAAATAAGGAAGACTACTGTATTTTGTTCCTATATCTGGAAGCATATTTAAGATAGTGATTGGAGAGAAGGAGAGAGGGACTGGGGGAGTCAGGGAACTTGGGCTGCTTTCCCAGCACTGCGTTGTTACTGTAAATTATAGCAAGTCCCTGGGGACATTTTTCAGTTCTGACTTGTGTCTCAAGTAGAGGCAACCGTCTCACACTTTCCACCAGAAGACTAGATTATACAGGGTCCCTGTTCCTGGAGAGCAGTGGTTACACTACACCATTTATCCCAGTGCTGAGTTCTTGAATATTGGATAGGTTTCTTTGGTACGCTCACATCACCCCTAGCTGTAATGTTCCTGCCTGTAGGGACTTTACACATTGGAGGCTGTTCCCAATCACACCTTAAAGAATGTGTGTGAAGGCACAGGCTTGAATGGCACAAGACCTTTAGGTCAGCAGCAAAACAATCTCACTCCCCTCCTCTTATCCAGAAGCACAGGGACAGCTGAGAGCCTGACTATGCTACTCCTCTTGCCCTCTGATTTGCACCACCTCTGAGTGGTAGCAGACTGGCTCTTCACAGGCCTGTGCCAGCAGTCCAGTGCATCTCACCTTGTTGCCCCTCTGTGAGGGCAGAGCCCTGAGTGACAAGTCTTTGGCATAATTATTCTTCCTTCTGAGATCAGGTGACAAGGTTCAGTCCTGTGCTGGAGACCCAGAGTATTTATGTTTATGGGGCTGGTCTTTTCTCTTAGACTGTCTTTCACCTCTCCCAGCCTTCCTCCCAGTTCTTAGACCCCAGGGAGTGCCAAGACTCATCACTACAAGTGCCCATCATGGCTCTGGCTCTAGGGAATGGGGAGGCCAGTGCTATGACACACCCATGTCACAGCTGCATATAATGCTGCTTCAGATACACAAACTGATCCACCTCCTGGAGAAAAAAAATCAGTGCTCAAGAGCCAAGATGCAGGGCCTGCATGGTGTCCATGCAACCAGGAGCTGTTTTCATCTCCATGCTCAAGTGGAGGAAGGAAGACCTCGGCTCAGGAGTATGCTCTGGGGACAGGTATTGAGAAAAGGTAAAATGTTCCCAAGTCATCACAGTTATCATTAATAATTTCGGCTTCACCACCATGCTCTGCAGTACCGGTGTGTGTGAGGACCCTGACCCACTGGGCCCCAGGAGGAGTCTTTGAGCCAGCCATGGTTTGTGCCTGGTCTCTGATGCTCACTGGCACGGGCACCTTTGGTAGCCAAGGAGAAGCAGTGGCAGCCCATGGTCGTTCTGATCCCTGCCATCAGGAACTCACTCCTACTTGGCACAGCCCTGGAGCAAGGACCTTGTTCCAGCCCAGGGAGCTGCTTTGCTCCTTCAGCTGTAACGAGAGCCCAAGCTGGAGCGAAGGGCTGAACAAGGTGGGTCTGCCAGTGGATCCCTGGGGGTATATAAGGCTATGGCTAGAGCAGAAACAATCCCACCCCGACTCCTGAAACACATCCCTCTCCATTAAGAGGATAGAAGGATAGTCCTTTCCTTCTCCCTTTCCCCCTCTTTTCTTCCCTCCCGGAGGTCACCTTCAGCTGGGAGGCAGTGTGCCCCCAGGCCCAGAGCCATGGGGACGGGGCGGAGCGTCACGCTCAGCCCCGTAGCGCCTGGCAGCCCCCTGCGGCTGCTGGCGCAGGCTGAGCCCGGCGGCCGCGGCGAGGGGAGCGAGGCAGTCGCGGCTGGCTGGCTGTCCTGCGCTGCTGGAGAAGGTGAGAGGCTTAGTACAGGCGGAAGGGAGAGTGGGAAGGGAAGTTACAGCAGTGGCAGGATGAAAGACACCGGGCAGGCATGTAAAAGGGCACCCACCCCTCTCACAAACAGGTTTTGGAGACTCGAGCGTGGTGTGCCGGCACAATGCGGAGCGCGCCCACTTCCCCCAGAGGGCT
This sequence comes from Motacilla alba alba, assembly GCF_015832195.1. Lineage (NCBI taxonomy): Eukaryota > Metazoa > Chordata > Aves > Passeriformes > Motacillidae > Motacilla > Motacilla alba. Next base: position 80,380,013 of record NC_052017.1, read on the forward strand.
GATGGAGAGCTCGTTGGTGGCTTTGCCCTGGAAGGTCGCTTTGTGTCCACTTGTGTTCGGTGGGATGGTGCTGCGGTCCTGGCGGGTTGGCTGGGAGAAAGGTGTGGTGTGGCTTGATCCCGGTGAGATTGCTGCCGGTTTCTGTCCGAGGAGGCTGCTGTGCGGAGGCAGTGCTGCGGAGAGGCTTGCGGGGCTCTCCGGGGAGACTGCTGGGTGTCTGTTCCCAGAACAGCAGTACGCAGTTCTGCTACCGGCACAGTCATGCCTTTCTCTGCAGCGAGATTAAGCACTAGCCTGCTGACCAGTCTTAGAAAGAAGCTCATAAATCTACCAGCAATAAGGCCACGAGCAAACGTTGCGGTAATCTGTTCTTATCCCTTGTTGTATTAAACGTGGTTTGTGCCAGAGTGGACCTTTTAGGGAAAAAAAAAAAGATGCCGTTCTTGAACCAAAAGTTACGGAGATGGAAGGATATTCTTCCATAATGTTTGATGAGATTTTTAGGGGCAAATATTCTTCTTCAGAAGAATCTGCACCACAGCGGAGGTCTGAAATGGCCTCGCTTCAGCTTCATCTATGGGTTTTATTATAATGCTTTTATCTAACTGAGAGAGACCCTTTTAGTGACATTCCAATACTCAGAAAGGTGTATAGAGATGATAGAGTAACTTCTTCACTATCTGTTTGATAAGCAATAAAGACAGCATCCCTGGAAGTTTCCCCTGTAATTTTCGGCCCTCTTGCCATTTTCATGACTTTCTCTTGTCCTTTTTCTGTCAAACTGGGGACACCAGAGGTAGCTTGCTGAAATGTGGGCTCATCAATATCATTAAAAAGACAGAAAACATCCAGTAACTGGTTCTGTTGATCTATCAGCCTCGAGAAGAGTTCAGAAAATTTACCCAGGCTTTCTTCATATCAACATATTTTTTACCATTCCAAGAAACATCATAAAAAGGTAGATAAAGAAGAATACAAAACAGAGAAAATGGAAAAATTAATATAATATTTAAATACAAATTCCACTGGTGTGTGATATTCTCAATTGTAGTGCAGAAGCTGTTAACAGGTGGCCAGCTCTTCAGAAATACAGCTTCCCTAACTCAGCTGATTTTTAGAGATTAAATTTCAGACTGTCTCATCGCATCTGTATGTAGGAACCTCTGCAGAAACTGGAGTTCACTGTAAGAGGCACATTGCCTCAGAACAGATCTCTTCTTTTGTTACAATCATCTCAGCCTACGTGAAACTGAACAGCTGTCTCTACTTTTTTTTTCTTGTTTGTTTTGTTTTGTTTATAGTGAAGCTTACTTTCTTAATTTAGCATCTGGAAAATGTTAGTTTGCCTCTCACTGCTGATGATTCCTGCATCTGAATCTTTTCAGGCATTCTCTTTAGCAGAGTGAATGCAAAAGTGGAATCTGTAACATCAGTAGCCCTGGATCTGTTATGCTCTTAGACTTGGATCTGTAACATTAAGATGTGTATCTATATCACTGTAGATTATTTCTACTGCAATTCTGTATCATCCAATGTCCTAAGGCCTGCAAAGGTAGTGAGGCTCCAAATCTACATTTCTGGATTTACAGAGTGCCCATTAAGTAGCATGAAGAAGTAGATGCAACTGATTAGTATGAATTTATTTTTTTTTTCCTGTCACCCGTCCAATGCCAGACTAAAATCCTGACTTCTTTGGTCATTTGGAATGCTTTTGTATGTGTGCATGTGTACACACTAGTTTTACCAAGCAATGCATTGTCTACTCAAACCCTTTTTTGTGCCATTTGCAAATATTTTCTGGATGATTTCAGTGTTTTCTTCTAAATCATTGACAAAGGTAAAAGTATTATAACAGAGTTAGGATTGAAAAAAATTAATTGCATAGGGTAGAACAGCAATAAAATATGGTATTTTCTACTATATACTGGGCTTTTAAATAATTAATTAAAAATGTGTGGCTTCTTGGTTTAGACCAATGCCAGGATGAATTTTTACAGATAACTTTCAGAAGTTGGAAATGACCACTGAATGAGACATTTCTGGCAGCTGCTATATGAACCAATACCAGGATGAGAATTGCTTCAAACCAACAATTTAGAGGCTAGTGGGAGGTGCCTGCAGGTGGGGTCCTTACACAGCCCCTAAGCAGAAATGTGATAACAACTGGGTGAAGTGATCTGAATTACTTGGTACACTAAATCCATTTGAGCAAAATGTGCTTTACTAAACATGGTGCAAAAATATTAATGTAGAAACCAGGTAAGCCATAAAGGGACATAAAACCCATAAAGGGACATGAAGAGGATGCTATTTTTTCCCCCAACATTCCCCAGTAATTTGGGAAAACTTTGGACTCATAATGGATGTATAAGGTAGTGCAGCCTGTGTGTCATTCCTGCAAAAAGAGATCTTGAGGCCACAGCATGAGGCAGGGGGGAATTCTAGCTGAATGTGTGACAGGAGGCATTCCTCCCAAGACAGTCGGGGTTTTAATGTGTGGGATGGGAGGAGAGCAATGATGAGGCTTTAGAAAAGAGCCATGAAACAGATCTGAGAGTTGAACAAGCAGGTTGGACAATCTGAGACCTTGGTTTGACGATTAGACAGAACGTTATTTGAAGGCATTGAATCAATAAGAAAACTGAGAGTTGTCTTGATCAGAGAGCATAGAGATGCCTATTCTCAATTCAAAATGTGACCACGTTTTGTGGCATCATCAGATCTGTTTTTCAACTAACTGATGCAGGCACTACAGAAGCACAGCATGACAGATGCTTTGTGAAGCCTAAGTAAAGCATCAGTTAAATGCATAGCCTGAGTTCAGTCTGATAGTTTTACACAACCTAATTAATTGAAAATATGTTCCCGTAGCCTGTGATCATACCTCTGACCACAGTGCATATAAACCCTGCAAGAGTCTGGAGAAATTTAACAGATATTAGAAATCTCTTTTCTCTATCTGAGAAACTTCAGCAGCAGGTTAGGTAAATTCAGATTACGTTATCATACAAATACCTAACAGCAAGAATGTTCACACTGGCATTTATAATTGACCAACTGTCTTTGGATCAAGTCTGAATGACTTTTTAAAAAAGATGCCCCAGATGCTATTTGTTATTTGGTTTGTGTTAAGGTCCTGTAGAAGGTCAGACAAGAAAGTGGACCCCACATGTCATATGCTCAAGGCCATTTTTAATAGAGTATCTTTGATATGAGAAGAGGCTGAAACAGCTGAAACTCTTCAGCTTGAAAAAGAGAAGGCTCAGAGGGGATCTTATTGGTGTATATAAATATCTGATGAGGGGTAATGAAGAAAAGGGAGCCAGACTCTTCTAAGCAGTGATCATTCATGGGAGTCTCCATCTATGGAGATATTGAAGACCTGTCTGAACACCTTCCCAGACAACCTGCTTCAGTTGCTGCAGCTTGAGCAGGGGACTTGGATTAGATGATCTCAAGAGGTCCCTTCCAAGCTAAACACCTCTGTGATTCTGTTATCATATCACTGTCTCTGTTACACAAAGATCACACTGTCTTTGACTTTTGACAGGTATGAAGTCTTTTCTGCACTAAATTTATTAATCATTTTGGTTGAAGACCAGAATAACATTATAAGACATTGTATCTCCATAGGCTAGATCCCCCTCAGCTTCTGAGGTGGTTCAGAAGTACCTCATGATTGTGTAAAGGATGTGAGCTTTTTGCTGCTGTAATTAGAGATTCTTTTGAGGAATTACAGTTTGTCAAAGTCAGCAGCCTGGAAACAAGAGCTCTAGCAGTGACAAAGCATGGAAAGGATAGTGGAGGAAAGAACAGATTTGAATAGGACTCTGCCTGCTGCCTTCAGAACAGCACAGCCAAATGGTGAATGCATCCTGGCCAGGGCCCTGGTGACCTCCTCTTCAGTGCTTGTCAATCTGCAAAGGGAAAATGACATTTAAGAAGGTATCACAAGTAGGTGCAGAGCACCCAGGCACACTCTACTCAGCAGTGACCCAAATTTGATCCTCACTTACCTTCCTAGCTAATCACAGTGGCATCTCAAAGAAAGACCTGACAACGTCAGCTATTTTCTCAAGTATGGACTTTCTCTAGTAGTTAATGACTCCAAGGGCAGCAAGGGCCAAAGTCTGCAAACTGTTCTGGAGTGACTGCAGCTGGGGCTTCATAAGGAGCCCTGATCAGACCCGCAGGTCACAGGCCCTCAAGAAACTCTATCCATATCCTCTTGATTATCTGTTCTTCTTCTCATTCACTTTATTGCTCTACTCTTGCAGAAAAGTAGGGCCAATTACTTGGCACTTCTGAATTGGATACGATTTAGAAATGCAGTCTAGGAGGGAGGGAAGGGAAAAGAAGAGGAAATTCCCCAGAAATAATCCCTGGCTCCTGTAGAATTCCAGCCTTGTTGTAGATTTCCCAGGTTTAAATAATTCTTTTTTTTTTTTCAAATTTCTTTCTTTTGAAGAATGACTGGATTTAGCAGCAGTGGGGGTCCTTTGCAGAAAAGAGATGTGGATATACTGGAACAAATCCAGGCTGTGAAGACAGTTAAGATACAGGAGTATCTCTCACAGGAGGAGAGGCTAACAGAGCTGGGACTTCATCATCCTCAAGAACAGAAGTCTTGAGGGCATCATCTGATCAATGCATATGAATACCTGCAAAAACACACAACCAGGTGTATTAGAGTATCATCTGATACTGAGTGACAGAACTAGAGGCAGTGGGCCTGAAACAAAATTTCTATTTAAGCATAAGTTAAAATCTTTTTTACCACAAAGGTGATTGAACACTGAAACAAGCTACCCACAGCAGCTGTGGAGTCTCCACCCTTGTAGATATTTAAAACTGGGCTGGGCATCGGACAACCTGGTCTAGCTAACCCTGCTCTGAGCAGGATGTTGCAATAAGAGGTCTCCAGAAGTACCTTCTGGCATTTACAATCCTGTGACTCTGGTTCTGTGACCTTGCTCCAAGGCCAAGAGGAACTCCCAGACCCAAAGTGCCTTGTTCGGACCACAGGGAGGTAGACAGGGAGAGAGTGCTGCCACAGAGGCCTTAAAATGCTGCCTTGTAGCTGGCTGGGAAAAAAGAAAAAACGCTTCTCTGAAATGGGTCTGAAGTAGCTGGCTGTAGCTCAAAATGCCATTGATGTCCTAGTTTACTTTCTGTATAAGTTACTTGGCTGCACAGATGAGTGACTTTTGGTTAGAAATGTCATCAGGCATGTGAGGTACTGAGCTCCCTTTGGCTTCCTTGGGGCACTCTGCCTTTTATCACGTGCTAGCTGTGCCTATGCCTGAGGGACAGATCTGTCTCATCTGCTGCCTCAAAGACTTTCTCCAGTAAGCAGTGGAGGTGGAATACTGAGTAGAGAGATGAGGTCCTGCTGCAGTAGGCTAAGGAGTGCAAGGGGGGGGTGACTGGGTCACACTTGAAAATCTGGGATTCTGCTAATGTTTTGCCTGTTGTCTTATATTAGGCAAAGGGATTAGGGGGCTGGGGGAGGTTCCCTTCAATACAGAGACCTTTTCTATGATGAGGGGCTTTGCCCAGAGGTGTGCTGTATAAAAGTGCAAATTAAATTCTAGCACAGCAGCAAGAGTGCTCAGGCTCCAAGTGGCAGAAACATGCCCTGCCATGGCATGGTTTGTGTTGCATGTTTGATCTGGCTTTCTCTGTGCATGCTATGATGTTCCTGACTCTGGCTGTGGCGTTTCTGCAGCACTCAGCGATGGCCGAGAGCTCAGCTGTGACCGCAGCAGTGCCGGAGAGAGCAGCACCAACCAAGCTAGAGGAGCTCCTGGAGATAACCGCTCAGAGCCTGGTGCGCGCCGAGGTGGCTGAGCACTATGAGGTTGTTCGGGAGCTGGGCAGGGGCAAGTATGGCCATGTGATGCTAGTGACCCACAGGCAGAGAGGTGAGGAACTGACTGCACCCTGTGAACTTCTGTGCCTTGGCTCCTCTCCACTTACCAGGGCATGGGGCATGGGGTGGGCTGGTGGCACATCGGGGCCAGACACCAGGCATGGCAGGAAGGATCCCCAGGGAGACCAGCAGGATGGGGACCTCCCCAGCCAGGAACCATCCCATTACATCAGCCAGGGGCCAGGTGATGCAAGGGGGACAGCCCAGAATATCTGGCAAGATTATAGTGATAAGACAGGCCCAAGGTCAAGCTGGGAAGTTAATCCACAAGTCAGGATCAAGTCAGTCAGAGTTCACAGATATGCACTAACATGCATGTGATATAGACAGAAACAGCAGTCCTACCACAGGGCTCAGTCAAGGAGCCCCAAGCCTGATCTGAAGTGGTGCCCTAAGGCCCATGGACAGAGGGTGTGAATGAAGGTCCTGGGTTGGCCATATGAGTGCCCTGACACTGCTCTTCCCCCGTAGTCCCAGCTCAGACTGATGGGCCCAAGTATCCTGAATGTCTCTACTCTGCCAAGCCTCCTGTGCATGCCCAGGGCTCAAAACTCACCCTAGCAGCAGTGCCTGTTCCCAGAACTGGTGTCCACAGGGTATACCCACACAAACTTTGGACTAGAGACCTCCCTGTGGCTGTGACTGCCTGGCTCTGTGGCTGCTCTGTCTTGCCGTGGTGTGACTTTCAGAGGAGTTAAACCCACTCTTCCCATCTCCAGGGACTCCTATGGCTCTCAAGCTGCTACCCAAAGCCAGTACCAAGCTGCACACCTTCCTGTATGAGTATTGTGTAGCACTGTCCCTCGCCACACACCCTGCCATCATCGGCATGTTCGGAATTGCCATTGAGTCCAGCCAGTACTATGGCTTCCTCTATGAACCAGCGCTGCACAAAGACCTTATCTCTATCATCAAACCCCGCGTGAGTGTTGCCACAAGGCCATGGGGACTGGGCTGTAGCATTTGGCCCCTTTGGAGGCTGGCTGGGTCAGAGGGAGGGAGATAAAGGCAATGGCTGTGGATCTATCTGGGGTCTGCAGCACTGAAGCAGCCTTGGGCTTGCAAGGTGTGAAATGCCAAGGTCTTTCCCAGTGCAGAGCACTGAGCTGAGAGCCCATCTGGCAGGGCTGTTGAGGCGGCCCATGTGTGCCATCCCACCTGTCTCTCTCCCTGTGCAGGATGGGATCCCTGAGCCAGCCGCAAAGCAGTGTGCCAAGCAGCTCGTCAGCGCGCTGGAGTTCATCCACAGCCGGGGGCTGGTGTACCGCGACATCAAGCCCGAGAACGTGCTGCTTTTTGATCCCGACTGCCGGCTCGTCAAACTCACTGACTTCGGCCTCACGAGGCCCAAGGGTACCAAGCTCAAGCTGGTGGCCGGGGTAATCCCCTACACTGCCCCCGAGCTGAGCAACACTGCTGATGCCCAGGGGGTGCCCATCGACAGCAGCATGGATGCCTGGGCCTTCGGGGTGCTGCTTTTCTGCCTGCTGACCGGCTACTTCCCCTGGGAGCAGAGCCTGCCAGAGGACCCTTTCTTTGAGGACTTCATGCAGTGGCAGGAGACAGGCCTAGAAAAGGACGTGCCCCGGCACTGGAAGCGCCTGACGGCCGAGGCTGCCGGCATGCTGCGGAGCCTGCTGGCTCTAGATCCCGCCAAGCGTGGCCCCGTCAGCGGGGTGCTGCGCTATGTCGACTGCCCTTGGCGGCTGGAGGATGGGCGCAGTGAGGAGGCTGCTGTGAAGTCCTAGGGCCTGCTCCCCACAGCAGGAAGGAAGGAGGGTCGCAGCCTGTGAGGGGCTTCAGGGTTTGGGCACCATGGTGGCCTGGGCGTGAGAGGTCATGGTGGCCCAGAGAGCAACTCCTCTGCAGCACTGTCCCTGCTGCCATAGAGCCAAGCTCCTTCCCCAGCAGATGGCCCTCACCCCAGGACTCAGTGCTGCCCAGTGCCGCCTCCTCGTGGCTTGAAAACATCTTCCTCTTGGAAGTGACTGTGTGTGAAGCATCCACTTGTTTCCTAGCCACAGGAACTCCAGGGAGTTATTTAGGCTGCAGCACCTGCCGTGCCTCAAAATACAGTAAAATATGTACTTTTGTGTTTCTTTAAGTGACGCATTTTCCCTCATAATAAATGCCTGTTGGGACCCACTTGCTGTTGGAAAGCAGGGAGCATGTCAGAACTTGCAGCTGTCTCAGGACAAGCTGTCCAAGGCAGGGGCCATCTCTGAATGCTGCCTGTGCCTGCACCAGGACTCCTGGAGGGTGGCTTCAGGCTGGTGGGGTGGAGGGGCTGGGGACACCCCAGAACATGGCCATGGGTGATGGCTGGAGAACATTCATGGTTATCTCATGCTAGCCCAAACGCATCTCTTCCCTTGTACTGCCTTCAGGTCCTAAGACAATGTCCTTCATGCTCTTTTACATGCCTGGTTACCTCTCTGCAAGACCTTTCTTCTTCCTTTTCCTATCACTTCTTTAACTCTTCCCTAGACACACACCTCTCCTAATGCACCAATAGTCTCCTAGGTGCACATTTTAACCCTGAAAATGAGTAGCAAATAGGGAATTGGGAGTTAGTAGCCATTTTTACTTTTCTACCTCTTTTCAATCCCCAGAATTTTGCTGTTGGTAATAATCCCTTCCTGCACTTAACCTGGTCTTTTGCTGGAAATATTCACAGCTTGTTTTCCATCTTTAGGGGCTTCATAACTTCTAAAAATGCAGTGCCCCAGCACTATACTTTCTAGAATTTCAACTTTTTTTTCACGTCAGACCCTTTCCTGCACACACTTTCTTTCATGCTTCCCCAACCTGCAGCTTTTTTTTTTTCCAGCTTCTTCTCACCCACTGGCATTTTAGCATTACTTAACTTCTCTACTAACACTACCCATCACCTGGTAAACATCTTTTGCTTATTCCTCTCTTAGCAACATCACCTCTGTACCACTATTTTGTGCTGCTCCTGCTCCCTACATCACTTATGTCTTGAGTCTTCCAACTCCCCAACCTACCTTGCAAACCAGCATTATGCTCACACTAAGACATAGTTTTCTTCTGCTTACTTCCATCTCTTAGAATCTTTCATTACTTGAAATCATTAAAAAATGATGCACAACTCCAGCCTGCTGAGACTTCACATTAATTACTCTTTAATTACTAGAGGAATAGCAGAGAAATATTAAGGTGCCAACATGGTTCCTGCCTTTAAAGTGGAGAAGCCTTAAGACCAATGGATCTAAAGGCCAGGTAGCTGGCAAGTATCCAGTGAAAAATAATGGAAAAAGCATTTGTTACAGATGTTAGCTAATGGAGAATTACAGAATAGGAATGTGGTTTTTTGGAATGAGACATTCAGTTTTATAATAAAGTTGTGTTTGATACAGTAAATTCATAGCGTTACGGTACAGAGTTTTTGTAAGGCATGACCTATCGATAAAAAGAGAATTGTGGTATGTTGTATTGATTCAGAAGATGCAAAGTCCATAAAATATAGATTAAGTGGATTGCGAACTTTCAATAGGCAGAAGAGATAATTGTCTGCTTGGAATGCTCTATTTTGTTTGGTTTCTTCAGGGATCAGTTGTTAAATGAAAACTGGTTAACATTTCCAACCATGATTTTAAGGAAAATACAAAGCAAGTAAAACCCTACAGATGACACAAGCATGAATAGGGTGGTAGCAAGAGGAACAGGCTACTCAAAGGGATCTAGATAACTTGATAAGTTAAGTAAATTCAAAAAAATACACTTTCTTATAGGCAGGAGAAACATAATTAGGTAGGAACACATAAGAATAAAAGCCATCCTTACAAAAGGACCCCTAAAAACTTATCAAGTCACAGAGGATATGCAAGATTACATGAGTTCTTACTGTGTTGTCCTGTTAAAAAAGGCAAATGGGTTCCTTGCATGGCTAAGGAGGGGTAGACAGTAGGGATGGTCAAATCTTCAATAAAAATAGCTAACAAAATTCCTACTGGCCTAAATATGAGTGTGGGAGGTAGAAGTGAGCCATCAGTATTTGATACCTCATGGGGAAATCCTGGGTATGGTGCCACAATTGCAGGCAAGCTGGAAAACTGGAGACAGCTCAGATAAAAACATGGTGGGACCATAGTTTAAGGCTGTAAGAAAGCCTTAAAGAAACTAACAAGCAAAATTATCTAAAATAGGAAGACTGGATATTGAATTGATATGATATAGAATACTGAGAAGAAAATACCACCTAGTAATGACCTATTTTAATTTGAGAATGATCCAGTGATCCATGAGAGGTTGAAGCCAAACACTCCAGTAGTGAGGTCCTTGCCTACTGAAAGAAACCATCATATGAGCAGAGGCTGAGAGAACGGGCAATGTTCAGCCTGGAGAGGAGAAGAGTCAGAGTGGATCTTATATCTCTTTATACTTCCAGGCCCATGTATGAATTGAGAGAGGGGAGGCATTTAAACAAAAGAAAAATAGCTTTATGGTGATGGTGGCCAAACTTCATAACATTGGTTGTGTGTCCATGGCTTTAGAGATGTTCAAAAGATGATTGGATAAGGCTCTGGTAAACTTTCAGTAGTTGTCTCTCTTTTGAAGGATATTGGTGTAAGCAATCTTCATACATCCTGTGTGGCATCAACCATGCTGTGATTCCGCAACATTTTTTATTTTGAAGATGCTTTGTGTTGTAGCTAAGGATGTTTAGGGCTCCAAAGTGTCTTCTCCTTTAGAATTGCTCAGCATGGTCTCAGCAAAGCTGTGTGCCAAATGCAAAAAACGCTTGACAAGAAAGGGTTAGCAAGATTTTAGGATTTGTTCCAAACTAAAGTAAATGATGGAAAACTGACATCTTTGGGGAAACAGATCAAGCTGCCCCAGGCATGGGGGCAGGCTGTTTGGTTTTTTTTGCAGGAGCCAATTATGCCAATGAGGATCCGGGATTCTGTGCTGTCTAACAAAGGCAATGTGACAGTCTAATGGCAGTGAGAAGTGGCAATGAGCACTATTGATTCTCTGTCTCCTTTGTCACAGAGCCTTGAGACTTTGGGAGGAGGGGTTTCTGCTGCCAGAAGGTTGTGTGATGTATAGTGAAGTGATGAAATCAGCACTGTGACTGCGTCATGCATGTGATAGTGGTGGGCACAGGGCTGCAATGAAGCAAGCACAGGTTTGAGTGCAGTGGCAAAGAGCCCTGCCCTGAGCCAAGTCCCCAACTCAGGCTTCTTTTCTCAGTAGCTTGTTCACAATTGCAGCTGGATTTCCTAAATCAATGAATAAACAGACCTGGCAAAGACTATCCCTAGGGGGTCTGGAAAAGGATCTTGTTGCCCCCATCACCCCCGGAGCAGCTGTTGGGAGAGGCTGAATGGAATGGAGCTGTGTGCAAGCACGCCGGACCTTTGCACGCGCAGCCTCTGGCTGCAGGAGGGCTGGCCAGGTGCCCAGCACTGTAAAGGGCAACACTTCAGCTAATGTAGGCACGAGGGATGGGATGGGATGGGGTGGATCTGATGTCATCCCCAAAGGAGCATCAGGTGGCTCTGAAGAGGAGGGAAAAACGCAGTCCTTCGCTCCTCTCTGGGATGGAATGAAGAGATAAATCGGGTAATTACTGAGCTCACCATACTTTGTGAGTTCTGGCTGCAGGTCGGTCCAAGAAGTGTAAATCCAGGCCCTGGTGCCCTGATGCCTGAACAGCACTCTGCATGCATGGGCTGGGAGCACGGATCCCATGGCTTTTGGTGGGATGTATGGTCTATATTTCTGGATCCCCTTGCGCACCTCACTGTGGATTCTTGTTTCCATTTCTGCATTGTACAGTCCACATGGCTCCTCAATAGTTACACCCAGCAGCAGCCCGGGGAATGTGGTGCAGATCAGAGACTGCAGGGTGTAGGGAAGGTATGGGGCAGCACTTCAGGTAGAAGGGTGATGGGTTGAGCCTGGATCTGTTAGTTGAACAGACAGTTGATTGTAACTCAGAAGTATTGTTAGGAAGAAGTGAAAGTGAAGGCTGTTTGCTAGACAGAGATGTGAAAATTCAGGTAGATTTGAAAGTGATAACCTAAGTCGTGAAAATGGTTAAACAGTGCCCCAGATGACTCATCTGAGAATTAAAATACTGAATGTTAAAGAAAGCCTGTAGGCAAATTATTTGGGCTAACCACAGGTCAGCAGTGTCCCCAGCACAGAGATTGTTTTGTTACACTGGCTGGACTCAGGACATAAAAGGCAGGGTAAGACTAAATTGCATAGTGGGGTTGGTCAATGCCATCTCCTCTTTCTACAGGAATAATAATGTATTGGAAGCTAGAGCAGTGACTAAATGCAGGATAGAGACCCAGCCTTCAGGGATTTAGCAGTTAGGGCTCTGGAGTAATTTCTAGAAGCTTGCATAAAAAATTTCCTTCTGCCTTGTCAACTCCAATGCTTTGTTACCTCCAACTTTTCCCACTTAAAACCCTTTAACTATGATTACTGCGACTGAATCAGTTTCTTAGGAAGGGTGGTATTCCCCAGCATTCCCTGAGCAAGACCACAATGCAGAGCTCCCTCTGTGACCTTTCCCACTGTGCATGCAAATGTCAGGGCTTGAGACTGCAAAAGGACTGAGCACCAGTTACCAAAAATGAGTGGGGGAAAGCATCTCAGGCCAGGGAATATGATAGGACAGATGCAGAACTGCATGATATGTGAGCCTAACTCTTCCCACACTGCTCGTTCTCAAGTTTTGACTTTCACTTCAAAGACAAAGCAGGCCAGAGCTTTGTTAAAAGCCAAAAAATACGTCCCTGTTCTAAGCAGCTCTCCTTCTGAGCACAGGGATGGGAATAAAAAGTAACTAAGGAATAAAAATGGTGGAATTTGTTACCTTTCATTCTTACTCATGTAGGGACATATTGGTGACAACTGCAACCCAGCTGATGTCTTCTAGAGCTGCCTGTAGCTGAGAAGCCATGAGAAATCATAAAATGCCATTGACATGCCAAAGAGTTGCAGGCTTGAAAGTGACTGGAGCACAAGATACCTGGTCCCTGACATGGATTCTCAGCTTTTGGCCTTTTTTTGCTTCTATCCTGCATCCATGGGTGGAGATGCAGAAACCATAGGGAAACACCTTAGACAGGAAGATCAAAGGAACTGCCTTGGTGTTTTTCACATCTTGTACCTTGCACAGTACCTTGCTACCCATACTTTAATTTTAGTTTCTTTTGTGCTGTGCTGTGTTGCTGCTGACCACAAGAAGAGAAGTGACCACTACTAAATCCCCTAATGGCCAGTATCAGCCAGCATAGACTTCCCTACTTAGGATGAACCGAGGTCTGACAGCCAGGCACACCAGCCAATAATCTGAGCTTGCCCATATACAGGTCTGCTTGTTGCTGTGATGCATTTGTTTTCCTTCCCCTGGGCTGATAGGCAGCTGGGCATGTTTATAAGCCCTGTGCCTTGGCTCAGATTTGTGCAAGAGAGGGAGGAAAGGGGATTTGGCCTGGCCCAGGGTGGTGACAGAAGGCGATCACGGCTGTCACAAAGACTAATTGCACTTCTAACCCTCTTTGCTGTTTACAAGCTGCCCCCCACCAAGGACTCGTGTCTCTGGCTGGCACCTGTGTCTCAGGGATAGACTCACACAAGGCTCCAGCTTCCCTGGTAGCCACCTTCTGTGTGCTAATTCAGAGTGCAACTTCCACCTGTACTTTGCTGACATATTTCTTAGGGGACAGCATGTTCATGACTGAACAGATTTATTTAAGTGAGGTGCTCAGGAGAAAATTTATCTGAAGTGGTAAAAGACTAGTTTTTTTTAAGTGTGTATCTGACATCTAGATATACAGAGCTGGCTTCAAGCAAAGCAGTCATGTTACCATGATTAAAAGTGGTGCAGATGTCTTTAAACTGCTGCTTGAACAGTCCTGTGTCATTGACCCCAGTGTTGCCCAGCGCCTGGCACAGCTGGTTGTCTTCTCTTCCACTGGCGGAGTAGGTGATGGAAGCAGAGCAAGGACAGAAGCATTCAGGCATTGGTTGACATCTGCTGAAGCTGCTCTTTCCAAATCCAGGTAGAGAAAAAGTGGCAGCTTTCACATCCCCTTGTTCTGTCACTAACAGTTGTTGCAGCTGACATTTGCTTTGAGATATTATTTTATCTTCCTCTTCAGGACAGTAAATCTCTCAGAGATTGCCAAATGCAGAGCTAACTCACAATTGTCTTCCCCAGGGGCATCCTGGTCAGGCTTAATTCCTGACAAATCCTTCAGCAGAGCCTCTCTCTGCTTTACCCTGTGACCCTTTCTGCAGTTGCTTCATGACTTTTGGCTGCTGAGCCTTCTTGGAAGAAATGAGAACATATTTAATTGTTCATATCTTTATGACTGATAAGCCCTTTGTTGCCTGCAGGTCGATTCCCTGAGGTGTGGATTTGTTTACCTGTCCAAAGCCCTGGAAGTGAGCAAGATGAGCAAATGGTAGACCTCCACGCCTTTGAACTGAACAATACAGATTAAGTGCAGGAATTTCACAATACACCTGATTTATATGATGGATCAAACTACAGACAGACACATGCCTGTCCTAGTCCAGGACTCAGCACTGTTGGGTACAGACAAACAAGTATCATGGAGGCATGATAGGAATAGCTGTGCTATCCTCAGAGGTACAGATTATCCCAGGTGAGTGGTGAGAGCTGCTCCATGGATGTGAGGCTTTGGTAAAATTATGGTGCTCACGCTGCTGTGGACTAACATCTCTTACACTGAAAGAAAGCAAGTTTCCAGGGACTCTTTTCCTCCTTCAGCTCTGAGGAACTTTCAGGGATTTTTCTTCTGTGGTACAGTTTATTTGCTCTCCCTTTCTTGCTTTTTTTTTTTTCAATCTTTCTCACTCTTTCAGGCCTGTTTCTGCATCACTTGCCCATGCACATTTTCCCCTTGCTGGGGTCATCCTGGTGCAAAAGAAATATCCCTTTATACCAAAACCTGGAAGACTTTATATTCTCAAGAAGCAGCACAGGGCACTCACTGTACAGCTCAGTGGTTCCTTTCACGGATTTGGGAGAGGTGCCACTCATTTGGATCAGTTCATCTCCTTGCCCCACTGATCTGGAGACTGTAGCAAGTAGCAGCAGCACTCGTGTCCTCAGGGTCCCCTCTCTCACATCCATACTGCTCACAGTACTTCAGAGAAGCTGCAGTGCCTTTATTCCATCAGGACTGTTTATCCCTCAGCTGGAAATGTAAGAGGACACTTGCACAAAGAGCAGCTGCTGTTTGGGTACTGCTGGTAGTGGGGTAGGAGGGGACTTCAGCAGGCAAGTTGGGTGGCTTCTATTCCCAGCACCGGAGGAGGTGAGTGCGGAGGGAAGCTGGACCTCCTGGTGATTCTCTGCATGTCTTCGAAGGTATCCATTGCCTATCTCTGTTTGAGTTTACTGTTGCTGGGCTGCCCCAGGAACTGCTGAACTGATTGGTCTCTTCTGTACTGCTCCAGAATGGAAATCTGGGGATGAAGTGGGAGCCATGATAGGCAGCCATTCTGCCCTACCCCAGCGCAGCCTGCCACCCGCCCACTGGTTCCTGGCTACACAAGGGCATGTCAGGAATTGGACAGGGCTGGCAGAGACCTGGCTGTAACAGGATGCCCCTGTCCTTTCCTTTCTTTCTGTGACAGGAGAGAGATGAGTTTATGGCATGTGGTATGTGGGGGCTGCCAAGTGGCACTGGTGGAAGGAATGCTGGCACCTCAAGAGGGTAGCTTGCCACGACCACCACAGATCTGTTTGGTTCAATGAGGGGAAACCTCACTGGTAAACAGGTTGGATACAAAGCAGTCTTGAGCTGCAACGTGGGTCACTCAGCAGGCTGGAAACAATATTTTAGTAATCCTGGCTTCAGGTCTCATTAGTCATTAGGCATATCACTGTTCTTCCAGAGTTAGGCAGAGAATTGCAAGTCCTAGCCCTGACTGCTCATTATCCTTTCCACTCATTCCCTTCCTACCTCGTGTTAGGGAAAGTAAGGGAAATAATGTCTGTATGGACCCAGGTCCTGTTTCCTGTGTTTCCAGTTTTTGGCATGGCTACTCATTTTCCCAAGCTCTGATACAGATTTTGTTGTTGTTCTTTAGTGGCTCTTGGGACTGTTTTCATCTTGCTATCAAGGAGAGGATGGCTGGGTAACATCCCTATGCTAGAATTATGCAGCAGAGCGTAACAGATCAGGACCAATGCTCAGGCTGGATTAGGCTGGATTTTGCATCTCTGCTTCTAAATTTTCAGCTTCTTCTTAAGGTTTGAGGAAAATGGCATGGGAAAAATGCTATTTTCCCATAGGTAATCCTAATTAGATGCTAAAGAAAGATAAATTAGAAACTCTTTGCTAGAGGAGAGAAACCGTTCCTTACCAAGAGCAAAACCAGAGCATTTGCAAAGTTGGCTCACTTTAAGTTGGGTACTTTTCTGCTCTTTTTTTCTGGCTCTTCCCTTTATTCTGGGGTCTCCTGAGATACTGGAAGAAATCTCCATGCTGTCCACAAAGCTGTTGTTTTGCAAATCTCCCTCATTAGCCTTAGCTTCATTGTCTTTGTGATTTGAACATGTATTTACTTCAGAGATAAATCTGGTCACCATTTCATTGACAGATAATTTTCTTGCAATTAGGAGGCAAGTGCTACTACCGACAGGCTGCAGACAAGGGAAGAGCTTATGAAGACACATACTGCTTAGATTAGAGGAGCAAATCTCACCCTTCTGTATAGCTTGTCAGGCAAGCATCAGCATACCTGTCATATCTGAGCAGTCACTAAAGCAGACAATTTCTTGCCTGTGTCATGGGGCTGAAAAGAAGCATTTAAAAACAGAAAATCAGGCTATACATGTCTTGAGACAGACTTCACAGCCTCAAAGAAGAAGCATTATTGGATTTTCTTCACACTCACACATTTTCGTTCCTTATAGTGCTGTCACTAGGCTAATGATAAGGAGATAACTGAGAATAGTTGCTGAGAAAGGGATTTACAGCCTTCTCAAACCTTCTCAATTTTCAGGCTTACAGTTTTGCCCCAAGATTTAATTTTGTTAGTATGCAGAGAGGAAAAATCCATATGTTTACTATAGGTGAGTAAATTGAACACTAGATAAATTCAGCATTAGATTAGGAGCTGGTAAACTGTGGTAGCATGTAAACTGGGGTGATGTGTAAGTGATTTCCTGCACATCCTTTCTGTATCCCTCCTCCCTGATGGAGCACAGCCTAGGTGCACACTGTTACTGGTCACTCAGGCCCTGATTTCCACAGAAATCCTGGCACACAGAGCAGAAGCCAACAGGACCAGGTCTCTGATATGGACACAATCAAGACACCAGGTCCACTGAATTACCCTCCCTGTGCTCAACAAGACCTCTGCTATCTCATCTGTGGCACTATTTAAGCCCTCATAGGAGCTGGTCCAACTTCCTTTAATGACCTGGAGCAGAGACTGCAACTCAGATCTGGAAGAAAGGATTACACTCCCACACCAGCTACCGATGGTGTGTGGTCCTGTCCCCATTCTGCCTTATCTGCAGAGTAATTTCGGGGAGTAAGGTATGATCAGCTTTTTGGATTACCTTAAAGGGGCTGCTTCACTACAGGAATTCTCCCTGCCACGTCTCAGTCCCTTGGATGCTCACACTGCTGCATTGCAGTAGCTGAAGCTTCCAGTGCTGGGAGGGTGCCAAGGATTCAAACACTCATACCCACTATAACTCTTGCCTCAGGAATACAGATTTGCCTGGGACTTAGTAACATGACCTGTTTTCCACCAGCTCTAAAGTGCTCCCTCCAGAACTGAGTTTCATCTTCTCTCATACTTAGTGTCAGCCAAGGAATGAAATCACTGTGACAGCCTCTGAAATTTGTTGTCCCTCTTAACTTCTGCACTTCTACTCAAAAGCATTAATATTCACTGCTCAGTTTTGGAATAGTACATCCTTTGTTCTCTGCTCCTCCTAAACAATCAGGAGCTGGAGGTTTCATACTTTCTATATGAGCAAAAGAGAAGAAATTGTGCAAACTTTCTTTGTCAAGGAAAAGAAGGCAAGGCTGTGATGATCTGTCCATCTCCTGGGCACTCACATGATCCCTGCAGGAAATAGCAAGAAAGAGAGCTTGACCCAGATCCTGGGGAGTCAGAAATGGAACTCCCATGGGATTTGTAGCAGTAGCTTTTCTTAGGAGCGAGTCAACGTAGCAGAAAAGCAAGGCGCCAGAGTGGGTGTTAAGGAGATGTACCATTGCAACCTTGTATTGAAGTTACTCAGCTAAGGATGTTTCCTAAGTGGATTTTCAGTCATTTCAGTCACTCCTTCTTCCCCACTGCTTGCCCTACGTCACCTTCTGTCCCTCTGTGCTCACTCCCAGTCACTAGCATTTGCACTCACTTAACCTTAACTATTAGTACTGCCCTTAAATCAAAGGCAGTGCTGGAAACTTGCCTTTCCCAGCCTTTGGCCTTCTTCCAATTACAGCGGACGCGTTAATGAGAAGACCTCATATCTAACTGTCTAGTCAAGGCACTTGCAAAATGCCAGCCAGCACAGTAGCTGGATGTGGAAAACAGAAACCAGCTAATGTCAGCTCAGAGCAAGACTCAAATTCAGAGCAGCAGAGAGCAGGGAGAATCCATGACCACTGGGGCGAGCACATCAGGACATGGTTCAGGAGTCCTTGGAAAAGCATTATTTTAATTGGAAAACCCAGCTGAGGGTGGGGACCATCAGCTCCTGCTGGTGGGTTTTGGGTACACACACCTGGCAGCAGGCAGCTGGGGAGTTAGTTGACCACACGTGGGGGAATGGTCAGGAGATTGCAGAGGACTTCTCACTTGTGAGCTGGGTGATGAGAATGGTCAGTGAGTGATGAGTACAAGCAGCTGGTAGAGAATTTCCCCACGAGTCAGTCCAGTTTAGAGAGTGGGAACTCAGCAATTTTAATGTTGGGCAGTTTTTTAATGATATTTTGAGAACTAGGTGCCATAAGGCACATAAATCAAATCTTGAAACTGAGACAGTGTGAGACCCTGATGCCCTGAGATCAGAGCAGCTGAGGTGACACTAGATAGTTCCCTGTGTACATGGGCTCTGTTTGTGCCAGCAGGGAAACCACTCCCTCATGATCTAGAGTGTAAAAATAAATGACATTTTTTAGGAATCAGCTTGGTTACTTGTGAGTTTTAGAGAAACAGATGATTTTCTTCATATGTTTTAAAAAGACTGCATCAGAAATCACAAAGTCTTTAAATTCAAACCAGAGTTTAAAATATTTGAGTTATATTTCTTGTAATTTTAAAACCAAGTAATTTCAAATTAAATGTGAATTCAAGGAAATATTTTCAAGATCGTTCATTTAATGTCCAACTAATCAAACTATTTAAAGAGGAAAAGCAAAGCTGCTTCTGTAAATTTTAATGAGTTAAAGTTTTTTTTGTTATTGAACTTGTACAAGATTGACCCAAATATAAAAATTATTTTTTTTTCTGTCACAGAAATTA
Source organism: Motacilla alba alba (assembly GCF_015832195.1). Lineage (NCBI taxonomy): Eukaryota > Metazoa > Chordata > Aves > Passeriformes > Motacillidae > Motacilla > Motacilla alba. The sequence continues at coordinate 80,399,457 of NC_052017.1, forward strand.
GGCTATGGGCAGAATGTACTCTTCCTGTAACTTTGGACTGTGCTTCAGGAAAAGTGGTACATCTAAAAGTCTTAGATGTACCTCTTTAAAAGTCTTAGCTTCATAGTTCTGACATTTGCCTTATGAGAATCAGAAACAATCTGTCAGTTCACCAGTGTTAGCCAGTTACTCCTTGCTCTTTACATCAGCTAGTTTTATGTATAGCACAAAGTCTGAAGAGCTTGTCTCAACATAGTTATACTTCCACATTAAAGCAATGGTTTAATTTAATCCAATATCCTGTCTCTTAAAAAATAGTTATGAAAACAGGGCAAGCATATAGTCACAATTCCTCCAAGACACTTCCCAGCTTTCAGCAGATTTTGACGTAGGAAGAGTCTGTAGATAGGTGGAGACTTTTAAGTGTAGCAGTCCTTAAAGGATTTTTTCCTCCCCCATGGATTTGAGAATGACACTACATATTGCAGTCCAGGGAATGGAATATATCATCCTTGGCAGCACAGCTGGTTCATGCAGAGGAGGAACTTCCTCATTGCTGCTTTGTCTTTAGCCACGGTATTGGAATACTTTGAAGATGACACTGAAGAAGTCATTATCTTTTCTTGTCAAAGTCCACAGTATCCCATTATGGGCCCTACTTCAAACGGAAAAAGAGAATACAAACCGAGTGTTTAAAATCCTGTGTTACTCAGCTGCTTGACTTTTCTGGGAGGGAGAGAGCAGTTCTGTTAATACCCCATCCCTCAGAGCTGTTGTCTTTAGCAGTCCATGATACTGACATTTTCCTAATTCTAATATATTTCTTTACATCCTTACTAAATTCCAAGTGCCTACCATTCCCTGTGATCAAGTCATCCGATTGTGCTGATTTCCTTCAGGTTTCCCATCTTTTCTTTGCTCACTCTACTTTTGCTTGAACAGACCTTCTTGCTTGTACCCTGCAGGAGAGCCACCCGTGCCAAAGAGTAACAACTCCTTCAACAGCTGTCTGAAATTCTCTTTCCAGACTTCTGGCCACTGTTCTCTTCCAGAGTTCCTTGGCTTCAATGTACCCAAACAAAGAAAAGCACAGCAAGTTCAGTCACAGTGACCAGGGTCAGTGAAAAGTCAAGGTCACCAGGCAAGTCCAACTTGATAAGGCTGAGGATAAGCCAGAAAGTCAAACCAGCATCAGTATCATCAAGGCACAGGCATAGCTGAGACATAGTTCAGGCAAGGAGCAAGGGCATGGGCTGATCTTAAATGCAGCTCTGGATCAGAAGAGGGAGAGCTTCTCCCTAGCTCTCTCTTACCCCCAGCATTTTCCTATGTTCAGTGAGCACCCAGGCACCAGAGAGCTGGCAGAGACCTGTTTCTCTCAGTGCCTGTGCTACTGTGAGCCAAGAGCCTCACCACAACACAACTACTGGTCCCAAATAGCTCAGGGAGGAATTTCACAAGGAACACATATTCTAGTGCATGTACACCAGACAGGAATCACAGCACCCGTGTCTTACAGAGAATGTACTAAAGCTTTACTCCATAGTCATTGGAGTTTAGCAAAGTGTCTCTCTTGTGTCACAGAGAGGAGCTGCTTATAAAGCAAATAGTCAGTCCACTTAATTAGCTCTTTAACATGGTGAGAAATGTTTCCTGGCAGAGAGTTCCTGGGAAACCCTCCAAGACGTGACTTGGAGAAGTACTTCTGCACAGGGAGGACCAACAAAGCTAGTGTCCCAGACCCAAACCTCACAACTGAATCATTCCTCCTCAGATGATGATGAGACCAGAGGGTGCAATAACCATCCCCAGTCAAGGTAACAGCAATTTCTAATACTGTGAGGGACAGTCCTGCCATCCTGCCACAGAGCAGAGGAGCTACCATGGTGCCCCCTTGTCTGTGCAGACCTACCATAAGGACATACAGCCCAGGTTGGTTCTGAAGCCACTCAGATTAATTAGGTAAGTAGGTATTCTAATATCCAAATGTCTTGATATTAGAGGGAGAGCTAACAGACCTGCAGATTAGCAAGACCTGCTTGACTTGGTCCACTTAAGATCCTATCCCTAAACTGGTCACATTGGATCATTGGGATGGGAACTGTTCACATTATAAGGGGTCTTTCCCCACTCAGCATGCAGAAATGATCAAAAAGCGAGTTTTTCCCTTAACAGAGGAGGGATGCATTTATATTAAAAAGTGTCTGTAGAGAAATGAGAAAATTGCTTCACAGCTCTGCTTAATTCTATTCCTGAAAAAAAAATCCACTGTGGTGCATCTGAAGTCAAAAGCTCAGTCATGAATGCACAGCCCCACAGCTGCTGCAGTGTGAGGGAATGAGAAGAGCCTGTGTGCTGCGCTTTGTGCTCCTGGCAGCCTTGCCTCGTGCCCCTGCAAAGACAAGCATGTCAGCACAGAGGTGTGAGATCAGGAGAAAAGGAGCCCAGGCTTGGGAATGCAGCAGGAGAGACCAACAGACAAGGCTGGGGAAAGGCAGGTGGTAACAGGGGAACTAGAAGTAGCAGGACACACAGGCAGGGCCAGGTTAAGGGTCCTAGGAAGATGTGAAAACTTGGACCTAAAAGGACACATGGAACTTAGTCATTTTATTAGCTGAAGTAACTGAGCCCTTGAGGGGAAGTTGTAAAGATTCATGTCTTGTTGATGACATCTGTGTGCCGTGTCAGTGATGTTGGGAAAGACCTGCCGGCTGCCTCAGCTTGCTTTTAAAGAATCCAGATGCAGTCTGCTATGGCAGTGATGGGTGGATGTTGCCCTCCCGTGGTGAACCCTGCATTTTCCCAGGAGTCATGGAGCATGAACAGTAGGGCTCATGGACCTCATTCCCAAACACACCATCCAGCCAGGCTTTTATTTCCCAGTGGTTAGAAACGGACCATGATTAATTTGAACATCAGTGTCTGCCTCCCCCAAGCTTGTTGTTATTCAGATGTCTCCTGTGTTGTTTGACCAGAGCCAGAGAGCACACAAATTACCAATATGGGTATTTCCACAGTTTTGTCAAAGCACAAATTTAATTACTCCTGCTGTGAAAGTGTACCAGTTTGTGCTGCAGTTGTTTCATGAATTTGGTTTAATAGTTCCAGTTGTATGTTGCGTGCTGTGATTAAAGCCATTTGTCCTCCAGTTGCCTCTGCAGACTGATGGTGCTAATACCATACATTTGTTATGCTGAAGTACAAACCCCTCAAAAAATTAACCACTTCCATTTCTTACAATTTTAGCAAAGTTCCATTATCAAGCTTCAGACTTCCTATACTAAGATCTAATTGAATGTTAACAAATAATTCTATACAGAGCACAAAATGTTTATTTCCTAGAGCCACATCAGTAAAGCCATATTTTCAATTTTCCAGGTAATCTGTCCTGTGTTCCTAGGGGGTTCTGTATTAAGCAGCTGTTTACAGCCAAAACCTGTAACTATGTAGGGCTTAGATAGCAAAGGGGGTTCAACCATGCCAAGGGACAGAAGTTGAAAATTCAGTAGAATTGGAATAGCTGTTTTCTCACTTCTTTGCTATCACATGCACAATTAACTATGAGGTGAAAAGGGATACATTAGTACAAGTACCCTGCTCCCTTTTAAGTTCTAGCTACAGCTGCTTTCCTTTTGTATTAGCAAACAAAGTAAGAGATAGCTCCACAGCCCTGGTATTTATGGGTTTTTAGAGTCACAACCTTAACAGATTCAGAATGCCAGAATTTTGGCAGCAGTAAAACTGATTAACTGTTGTTGTCCATTGAACTGCATCTAAATGAAGCTAATTTAGGAAGAGGCAAAAAAGAAATGATGAAACACCCACTACTAATTTTTTATAAATGACAATAAAGCTTTGCATGATTTATCCTCAAACAGTTCTAGAAATAAAACCAGTCCTGTAATTAGTAAACTTGTTTCTATCCTTCTTCCTCTATCAACACTCACTGAAGAGTTTTTTTTTTTACTCAAGCAAGGTAGTCACAGCAAAAACCAATCAGAACATGACCTGCTAGCAGTGGCCAGTAAAGAGCTTCTTCTGCCCTATGTAACACAAGTAATGTTGAGTTGGTATTTGTAACACTTATCTCACTTTTGAAATCTTTCAAAGAAATTGTGCATTAGTTCTGGTCTACCACTTGTTTCTTGCTGATTGTTTCATAGGCAAGGCACCTTACTAATCAATTTTACTTTACCACTCTCAGATCATACGGGGGACCTTTTGAGTAAGTCACTCAATTGTGGTACTACAGACAAAGATCTGGGAAAAACCCTCACTTGGCTGAATGTTATATCCCTGGGAAAAAACCCTCCTTAACCCTCATAAATCAGGAAGAGGACGAGGAAAAAAAACTGAAGCAACTAGAAGAATGGCAGACAGCTCCTTTAAATCTTCAGACTGAAACCTGAAACTTAATATATTTAACATATGAGAATTACTGGAGGCCAAAATAATTGGTTAATATTTAATTAATTAGTTTAAAAAGTGACAGACTTCTTAAAATGAGAATCTGTCGGCTTTCCCCATAAGGAACAATGGAAAATTACCCATTAAATTTTATTGCTGCATTATTTATGTTTTCCCTATACATTCAGGAAGTATTTTCTATGAATATTTATACCTGTCTAAGAAAAGATGCAACAATACTTCTGAAACAAGTCTTGAAATCACCAGTGCTAAATTGTTTTATTTCCAACAACTAGCCATTACAGTATGTGAAACAAAAAGTGTCCAGAATAAATAGCTGAAGATGAAGCATCAGAATACTACCGTCTTCGCTACTGCTGTGGCCCCTTAATGTTTCCTGCTTTTCAGCCTTCACTCTTCAGATTCTCCAGGCCTACGGATGTCATCAATCTTCAGGATCATTCTAACAACCTGAGTCGCCAGAGAAATCTGCTGTTTCTTACCAATCAAGGTTTCTATAACATGCTGCTGCTTCATATCTGCCAAAAGGAAGCAGAAGAATTAGCCACCCTCATGAAATCTAAATGTAACACTTAACCTGTAAGTGTAAGTAATTAGTTAACAGCAAAGTCCACATAATTTCAAAGAACATTCTGAAATTACTACTCTTGGCCACTGTTGTTTACAAACATAATTTGTACAAACTAGAGCTTTACATCTGGGTTCTTACCGAAGATCCTAGCACATTAAGATACAACTCTTTTCACAACTAGGTTGTGCTTTTCAAAAAGTAATGCAGAATGGTGAAAAACTAGATTTCCATACACATTAATTAAAAGCACCCTAAAGGCTGAGCAAATGCTAAAGAAGTGAAAGGTCAAATGCCATCAAACAGGAACACCTAATCAAAGAAGGGTTATGAATGCACAAATTACAGTTTGTCACGTTCTTTTCTCAAAAAACCAACAGAACCGAGTAAGAAGGTGAAAAGTGTAGATCCAGTTGAAAATAAGGTTTTATACATTGGCTTCTTAGTCTTCATATATTTGCTCCAGGTTTATATATGCAGACATATGGGTGTGAACATCATTGTCTACAAGTATTTCCAGCCTTTCGTTTACTTCTTCACAAGCTGTTTCTCAAAACAACTGTTTCAGGACTGCAGTGTAACCTGGATCACTAAAACTGCAGTATTTAAAGCACAGCCTGCTTGCCTCATCCTAAGAGCAGCCTTCTTTCCTGTACTACAAGATCAGTCAACATCTTTAATTAATCTTGCCACAAAATAGAGGTTTTGAGAAAATTATACATTTTCCTCCTGGTAGACATAAATATGCTCTCCAAGCACAATCCCATTTATTATGGGAAGGCACAAGAGTTAGAATAACTCAAGTGATGCACAGCTTTAAACAAAACACAGTGAGTATTTTGAGCTTTTGAGAAAGGAAAGCTTTTATGCTCCTCCTTCTCCAGGCTGCAGTTCTTACCATTTGTTCCTTTCTGCAAACAGTCAATGCCCAGGGCAGGATTATTTTCTTTCACCTGCCTCGCCCGCACTTCAGTCATTGTCTGTATTGGATTCATACCACTGTTCTCCGAGAGAGCCATGGGAATTACCTCCAGGGCATCTGCAAAAGCTCTCACAGCATACTGTTCCAAAGATGGGCACTGAAGGAAAAGAAATTCAAATTCATAAGCTATTAAACTCCAATGTTAGTAAAAGCAGGTTTTCATACTAGATATAAAATACATACACACAGTAAGCATTTTATTTGGAATAGAGTAACTAAACAAATACCTCTGAATGGTAACTACTTGAAAATTAAAAAAAATTAAACTGCTCCTAGCACAGAAGGAAAAAAAGTAGTGGTTATGACTTTTCACAGAGACAGGAAGGATAACGTCTAACACTGGTTATCAGGGAATGTCAGAAAGCACATGTTACAAAGCTTTCTAAAAAATCTTTGAAGTTCTTCTGGAATCTCTTAAGGCAGGCTCAATCCTTCATACACTAACAAAAATGTTAACTGTTCCTTTCTTACCTTATCTGCTGCCTCACTGACTGCCAAGGCACAAGATATTTCAGCTGCGCCACCACCATACACAATACGATTGTCACGGACGAGATTCCGGATTACACACAAGGCATCGTGAAGAGAGCGCTTTGCTTCTTCGATGATCTGGAATTACAGAACAGTGTGGGTTTGACAATACACACATCTGAAGGCTGTGAAGATGTAGTTCCTAATACAGATGTGGAAACTGCAAATAAACTTTAAATATTTTTTTTATGGCTCCAGTGCAGCTCTGCTATTGCTATGTTATACTACTTAAAAATAGAGAATGTTAGACATCCAGTGGCAAAGAATAAAAATATGCACAAAAATACACTGTTATTTGTTAAACCTGTAATTTGAAGTAACAAAAACTCACATGAAAAGGTTCTCAATCTTGCATATTTACAAGACACAAAACACTGAACTTTAAATGCCAACATTATTGTCAGACTGTAGTTTCTGTCCACTTCTCCCTTGAACAGATGTAGGAGATTTAACACAAATGCTAACTTTAAAGCAGTATTTCTACTTTCTTACAAGAAAATTTCAGACTCCAGTATGCTCTTTTTTTTCAAAGGTTTTTCATTTAAAGTAGGACTTGACCTACAGTAAATATAATTTAACACTAATAGTAAAACCAAAATCCAGTTTAAGTACATAAGCATTTAAAGTGGTCTCAATTCGAGGGGAGTGGGGGATATAGGGTGTGAGGATATACAGTTTGCAGTAGTTTGGAGATTTGAAATTATCTTAACTGGACTAAATCAGAAGTTATACAACTAGGTCTACGATAAAACCAAGTCTGTCAAAGATGCTAATATATATCTTTACTCATAAAAGTGACCCTCTCATGAGAAAAAAATATTAAGACCATCCACAGGTAAAAGCATTTCTGTATTTATGAACTATTTGGACTAACAGAGAGAAAAGTAAAGTTTTAGTTTAAAACCACAGGATGCAAACCTAACAGGTTACTTCTAACACATGGTCCTGACTGCCTACAAGCCTCACCCCTTTATCCTACTTGCCCACACTGCGAGGAAAATGTAGACAAAGTCAAGAAGAGTGTACTAACACGCTTTACAAAGAAACTATGCATTCTGCAACTATGGATCAAAGCAAGCATCTCACCATTTTATTTCCTCCCCTAATGAAAATGGTCACAGCTCTGGAGTTCTGACACTGTTCGATGAGGAGCATTCTGTCCTTGGTTGTTCCAAAGGAGATCTCTCGCACGACGCCTGCAAAGCCCAGTTTCTCTGCTGTGAGCTCGCAGAAGCGAGGCACGATGCGTCCCCCCGTCGCAATGGCGATTAACTGGAGTTAAACAGCCATGAGTTACTTTAACAGGATTTTTCCATGTTTTTCAGAACATAAAGCTAGTGGAAGAGCATCTGTCAAATGCCTACTCCAGAAGGTTATCTTCCCATTACTTCAAAGTACTTCAGCCAATGTTTTGTTTCTGCCAACAGCAGGACTAAAGCAGAAACTTTCCTAGACACCTAAAACTTCTATTAAGTAATATACATTTGGTCCAATTATAAATCATAATCCTCTCCATCGTAGATTTTTCTCCCAAATCCCCAAAGATTTTTCTTCAATACCCACCCATATACACAATTATGCTCTGATACTCAGAAAGCCTGAACTTTTAGCTGGTACAGCCTATTACTTCATAAATGTTTTAACAACTGGTACAAAGCCCAGTTTTACTTACTTCTATTTCAGGTCCACCAACCCAACGAACAGCAGGCAGCTCATTCTGGAGCAGCAAGTGATTTGCCTCATCATCAAAACCCCACTGGCAAATGGCAAGGTTTGCACCAGTGTCTTTTATCTAAAAGCAACAAAAATCATCAACCTACTGATCAGAACTAAGAAAGGAATGAAAAACACTCTTCATGGTTTTAATTCTCCCAATTTTCTCAAAAGACAACTCTCAAGAAGAACTCTCTGGCACACACAGAGATCAGAAAATATTTTAAACCAAGCTGGTATCTCTTTCTTACATTACACTATCTTTGATTCGCAGCATTACAACTGCTTGTATGTTGCTTCCCACCAGGATTAGCAGCTCATTTACAGGAACAAATCAATGCACTATGCTGTTTTTTTTTCTAAAGACTGTGAAAGACAAAGAGAATGGAAATAATCCTTAAGACTACCTGCTTCACCATCTCTTCAAACTTCTCTTTTTCGTATTTCTGCAGTGCCTTGTAATCATCCACAGATGTGACATCAAGCTTATGTTTGGTTTTAGGCTTCGGTGGTTCAAAGGGACAAGTAAGGATTGCAATTTTAGCATCTTTTAGCTCCTGGGCAATTTACAAAAAAAAAAAAAAAAAAAAAAGAGATGATGTATGACCTCATCTTCTTGTATTTGCAAAACATACAGATGTATCTTTATAAACACAAACACATGAGCAAATGGGAAGATCATTTGACTTATCCTAAAGTTAACTAAGTATAACTAAATAATTCTGTCAATAGTCTCAATAAACTACTTACAACAAATTCCATAGCTCCAAAACACTGTTAGAGCCTTAACAATCTACTACCAGTCATGCCTTTTTATGGTTTAATGTTTAAAAAACAAAAGAAAAATTCAATTAAACCATCCCTTTCCACTGTGACCACTGAGAATACTACTCATCTTTGTAACAACTTTTCAACTCTTACATGACTTATTTTCCACTAGTCCTCCTTTCCACAGGATAAACATAGGTACCTGCTAGATGAGTATTTTAGAACAGTAAAAGTTTTCTTGAAGTAGACTGCCCAAAGACTTGGAGAGCCTTACATACACCAAACATAAAACAAGGACAGCTTCTGGGGCGTTACAAACAGGACAAAATGGCAATTCATAAAGGTTAAGAATCTTGACACGGCATTGCACTAAGCATATCACACACCAGGGATAATTATTTCTATATAAACAGAATCCTGCACCTGTCCTCACTCAGCAGTACAGTAATTCCTCCCTTCCACCACAATTTCTCAATATTGTTGTAAATTCTAACTTGATCTCTTCCAATATGAACAATGTCATGCTTCTTGCCCCTTTCTCTGTTGATATATTGGTGAAAAGCCAAGCTAAAGCACAAGACTGTGCTTTTATACTTAATAAATGATAGGGTGACACTTGAGGTAGGCTAGAAACTCTTATTTAAGCCATTACACACAAGACACACACACACACAAGGACATCACTTACTTTAGGCATCTGGGGATGACTGAAATCTTTATCCACAATCACTCCTTTAACTAATTGTGTATCTTCCAGTCTACCACCCACTTTGCCTTGCACTTTGATCAGCTCAAAATCAACATCTTTACGTTCCATGTCTGCTACTGTCAGTACAGCATTGACAGCAATCTCTGCCATTTGTCGGTGACAGCGGTTCACTCTAGGTTTGAAAAAAATACAATCAAGTTGTGCTCCATTTCCACCATTTGGAAGAAAAAGGTGATTCTATCAATCGTCCAAACAGCAAGAAGTACCACTACAGCAATCAACTTTTGTACACTGTATTAAAAGAGGGGGTCCTGCTTATTTGTTCACAGAAGCAGAAGGTGCTGGCTATGGCAGAAAACCAAACACAGGATGGCTGGTGTGAGGAACCTTTGTCAATGGAGTTTCAACACAGATTTGGAACAAGTCAGGAGAATTAAGCTACTAAAGAACATTCAAGAAACAGAAACCACATGTAAGACAACTCCGCAAGGGAAGCCCTTCTAATGTCTGAATTTATACATTTACGCATAGAACCCAAAAAGGAAAAAGAACTTCCAGAACCATCCTAAGTTAAATTTTTTCTAGCAGCAAAAAAACTCAAAAGATGACACGTTATTTTTAATAGATTTACATTACTTTTAGAACCTGCTATGATGCAGAAACTGGAACTACAGCTTAGAATGAAATTGATGCTGCACCATTTAACTTCATGGAATAGACCCTTTGGAGACAAAGGATTCACAATTACCCTGAGACAGGAGTCCATGGAGGAATTAGCCACAAAAAAACACAGAAGAGCCTTCAGCAGCACTCCAATAACAGAAACAAAACACCAGGATTTCTCCTTTCCATGCAGAGGGTTTTCAATGGAAGGGTAAATATTCATTCAATATTCAGTTTTTGTGACTTACACTTTAGAGCCCAGAGTTGTCTTTGCTGTCTGGATCAGAGGCTCAATGTTCTGTGGATCAACTGGGAAGCTGTCACTGATTTTGTCTAGATGCTCAATAGCAATGCGTGCTGCCTGCTCATAACCATCTGCTATTCTGATGGGGTGAATGCCTCGGTCCAGCAGCTGCTCAGCCTGTTCCAGTAATGCCCCAGCCAGAACTTAAAAAAAAAAATAAATTCTTGATTGGAGCATAATTTTAGGTACATTAACAACAGATTAAAAAGCACATTTTCTGATTTTTCTGCAATATTTTAGGAGTACAAGGTTTCCTAAATAACAAAAAACCAGGAGAACCCCTACGACAAGGAGACTACAAAAGAAAATTATGCAAAAAAATTTTTGAAACTATCAAAGGGGCTCATAGCACTACCTTAAAACGTAACCAAACTTCAAAAAGACACAAGACTTCTTCCTGATTAGAAGACTTCTCATACAAGAACTGACAGAAATACTGCAACAATAAATACTCCAAAGAAGTGTCACAGAAAAGCTACTGTTATTTCTCACAATTTTTTTTTAAATAGCTGAAGCAGCTTGATTTTAAACTTGAAAAAGGAAGCTAAATTCAAAACACTTTTTTACCAACGACTCCAGTAGTTCCATCCCCAATCTCATCATCTTGAGATTTAGCCAGCTCCACCATAAGTTTGGCTATCTGATGATCCACATCCATCATATTCAGGATGGTAGCACCATCATTTGTCACAGTCACCTCACCATCCTTGTCCACCATCATTTTATCCAAGCCTAAAAAAGATATGTTCAAAGGATGAAGGGAAAATTTTGAAAATTCCCCCAGAACAAGTACTAAGAGAGAACCACTATAAGTTTTTCATTGTTACCATTGGGCCCAAGGGATGTTCTCAGAGTACTTGCTACAGCCTTTGCTGCCATTATGTGAGACTGTAAAACAAAAGATAACAAAGACAGAAGTTAAATCACTATCATGCATTCCGAAATCATAATATTAAGCTAAGGAAAACACAGCGAGTAGTGCAAATGTTGTAATTTAACTGACAACAACTGTGATTGAAAAAGAATCAGTATGTGTGTACTGGTCTTATGACAGAAACCTTTCCTATGCCTTTTCTTGTATTGCTTTCACTGGCTCTGCTAAAGCATGCAAAAGCAGAGCAGCCAAATGACAGCCCTAACGCTCAAAGCAGGGAGCAACAGAAGCCAGCAACGTTAAGAAGAGAAGGCAGTGCAGTTTTTTACACATGACAGAATCATCACAGGACGGTCTGGCTTGGAAGGGACCTTGAAGATCTTCCAGGTCCCAATGCCTGTCAGGGGCAGGAACACCTTCCACTAGACCATACTGCCCCATACAACCTTGCCCTGAACACTGCCAGCAATGGGGCATCCACAGCCTCTCTGTTCCAGTGTCCACTCCCTTCTTCCATCGGGATTTGTACCACCCGCACTCAGCCCCGGCCTTCCAGGCGGCCGTCTAAGGGAGGGGGCAGTGGGGAGCTGGGCAGGAGCCACGAGGAGGGGCCCGCTGCGCCCAGGGGGGTGACGGCCCCAAAGCTCCGCAGCTCGGCGGCGGATCCACGCCGCGCCGCGGATTCCCAGCCCCGGGGCGATGCTTTCTCTCTTCCTCCATCTCCCTCCTGCTTACAGGCCTAGTCCAGGCTCCATCCGCCCTGTGCCTCGGGCGGGGCTGGCGCTGAGCGCGGCAGCGCCTCGCCCCAGGGGCTCCATCCTCCCGCCGCTCGCGGCAGCATGGCGCGGTACGGCACAGCACGGCATGGCGCGGCGCGGCCCAGCCAGCGCGGGCCCGCGGGCGGCCCCGGCGGCCGCCCCGCTCGCTCACCTTGAGCGCCTCCAGCCCCATGAGGCGCGTCTTGCGCTCCTGGTCCTTGAGGATGAGGAAAGGCCGCCCATACTCGTCAAACGCCAGAGTCCCCATGGCCGACATGGCTGCACCGCCTGCTCCGACCGCCGCCGCCCGCGCGCACCTCCCGGAAGCCGCCGCGCCCGCCGCGACACCGCCCCGCGCCTGCGCGGCCGCTGCAGCCGCGCCTTATTTCGCGAGCGGGAGCTTTGTGGCGCTCCCAGCGGAGCCTTCTGGAAGCCGCCCGGCGCCGGGGGCGGGCAGGGAAGGAGGGAGGATGTACCGAGCGGGGCGGAGCACGGGCGCCGGGCGAGGCGGCAGCGAGCTGCGCCGGGTGACGTGAGGGAGGAGGAGGAGGAGGAGGAGGAGGAGGAGGAGGGAAGACAGACGCACGGTGGAAAAGTGTGCGCGGCGCTTGTCTCCGGAGCGCCTTGGGAAAGGTTTCGGTCCCCCATCCCTTCATAGTGAAGTGGCGCTGCCCTTCCCTATAACTGTTGCAGGCCGAGCATAAGCCTAGGCTGGTCATTGGCGAGTTGGGGCGTGTGGTGGTGGGTGTTGCTGCGTCCCAGGGAAAAGTTCCTCCGCTGAGGAGGAGCAGTAGCTCCAGGACGTGTTCCCGTGTCGGGGAGGTCCCTGCCTGCGCCGCCCTTGGGCTGTTCGGGGCGCGCTGCCGCCCGCCCGCGTGTGGAGCGCCAGGGGTTTAAATGGCAACCCCATTCCTGCCCCCTCGTGCCTCAGCTTTTCAGCAGCTGTAGCGTTTCCTTGGGATCGGCTGAAGTGTAGGGTGGGTTTTTTTCATCTCTTACGTCGTAGCTCTTTGCTACAAGATACCGAATTGTCTCAAGTGAGTGAAGACCCTGTCCGTCCGTCCCCAGGCGCGATGTCGCAGGCGCTAGCAGCGAAGGAGGTCCCGCAGGAGCAGGGCGAGGGCGGCTCCCGGAGGAGCGGCTGGGGCCTGCTGGTCACGGCCGGGGTGGGAGGGACCTTGGTGGCTCTCTATGCTGTGGCCACCCCCTTCGTGACCCCGGCCCTGAGGAAGGTGTGCCTGCCCTTCGTTCCTGCCACCGCCGCTCAGATCCAGAATGTGCTGAAAATGTTGGAAAACAGAAGTGGCTCCCTAGTTGACATTGGTAGCGGGGATGGCCGCATTGTAAGTTATGGATGTTGCCTTCCTTTTAGATCACCTCTTAAAAAAGTGCCAGAGTGCTGGGGCTGCGTTTTCTCACACTTTAAAATTTCTTGTCTTTGGCGTCTGGTGGTTGTGTCTGAGTCTTATGAAAAGGATCAAAGCTGAGAAAGGTTTACATTCAGTTTTGATGGGTAAGAAATAGTTTTTGCTGCAGTCTTACCTGTAGCTTGACCAAGGTAGTGGACAAAATGTCATTGTGGAAAATTGTGTGGTTTGGCTTTTTTTTGTTGCTGTGACGTTTTGTGTGCTTTTTCGTAGCTATTTGCTTCAAGTCAGGTTTAGCAACAGGGTGGTGGTTTTCGATAGAAACACACGAGTTCCTGAATGCTACCTTTGTCCATTTTTAATGTGAATGAGTCAACTATTTGTCCAAGTAAAAAAAAAAATTATTTGGAACCCCAAGTCTGTGAAGATTGCTTGAATTGTGCCTGGGTAGGAAAAAGACCAAAAAGCTTAGGCATGAGATAACTGCAGTTTCTGATGCACTCTCTGTTCATCATTGTGGCTGCTGACCCTCATCAGAGGTATTTAATTTCAGTAGGTACTGTGTCACTCATTCTTATATATAGGTGCCTAAATGGAGACTGAAGACTATTCGGAAAGCCAGGTGCCTAAAAATGAATGCTTGGTGCTTCCTTGATGCGTCTGTCCTGAAAAAAGTCTGTTCAGATGCTTTTAATTATTTAGCACTTACTCAGGTGTAATCGGCGGATAAATATGAAGATATTTACCACATTTCCAAGTGTGTAAAAATGTCAGATTCTTTTGGTGAATTTGCAAGTGCTCTGTGTGTGATGGAAGATGCATTATTTTAACAGTGTGAATTATACAGTCTCAGGTAAAGCTGAGAAGTTCTGCTAAGAAATGTGTACTTCCTGATTTCACCTTGCTTGTTTTATAATTGTAGTTCATCAGGCGATTGCTGATTAGAAATTTGCAGTAGCCTTTTAAATTTTGTCTTAAACCTTTATTCTAAAAATCAGTGCATTTTTTTTTTTCAATGTAGATCAAGATTGCTTTCACACTCTTTCTATTGGTGTGTCATTTTGGCTCTGATTCAGGAGCTGCTCAAGTGCCTATCCCTCACTGCTTTTCAAATAAGTGGTCTAATTTTGAGCATTTTTGCTTGTGAATTTCACTGTTCTCTCTGTGATCAATGTTGGTTCTCTTTAATTCCAAGACACTGTAGTGAATGTGTTAAATTAAACTTTTATATGGATCATAGATGTACTGCAAGCTCACAGCTTTGCCCTGTGAATGTTTGTTTTTATTTTGTTTGCCTGGCTATATTTCAGTTGGACTTGTAATAATAGTAAAATGTAGTTTTTGAGTTTTTGTTCACTATACAGCTGATCTGCTGGGCGTTAAACCCAGGGTGACTTAGGAAAGTGCTTTCCTTTGATTTATATTTTAAATAAAACTGTGTGCTTCTCTTTAGGTGAATAGACTTTTATGTTTCAAAGTGAAGATTTATTTTCTTCCTTGTAGGTGATAGCAGCTGCAAAAAAGGGATTTCAGGCTGTCGGTTATGAATTGAATCCCTGGCTAGTCTGGTACTCCAGATATCGTGCCTGGAGAGATGGAGTACATCAGAACACCAAATTTTATATTTCAGACTTATGGAAGGTGGGTAGTGAATTATCTAAGAATGGATCTGGGATGACTGACAGATTTTATAAGTTTGGAAATACTTTCCTGAAAAAGCTAAAATGCTCTCTGACCACAAGGTGCTACACTGGGCTTTGAGCAGAGTACTTGTGCTGGGAATCTGGTTTCTTTGGGCTCAGTGTGCTGTTCTGCTGCTTTTGGGCTTTATTCAAGTGCTTCCTTTATCAGCAGAGGCTCATTGAGCAAGCCTGGGCCTGATGAATTATGCGGGAGGGTTTTTCTTGGCTGTGGGGGTGTTTGTGTTCAGAGAGGAACATAGGAGAACTTCATGGCACTGAGTGAGAACTCAGTCATTAGAATGCCCAGAAAGTTTTTATAGCTAGCTAACATTTAACAAAAGAAGGGGCAAACTTAAAGCATATGTGGTTTTATCATATACAGGAGTTGTGAAAATAACTCTCTAGTTATTAGTAAAGTCATGTAGGTGTTTTCTAAATTAATGCTTTCTGTGCTTCTAGAATTGTTATTCCATATTCTGGGCCAGACAGTAGAAGTTTTTCACTGTTCAGCAGTATAAAGTTTTCTTTATGTGGAAACTTTTGGGATGAAAAGTTGGTAAGGAATCTCCTTACATATTTTTGGTCTAAATCCCTGTTGAAAGAAGTGCAGCTAGAGGGATTAAGAGAAAAGAATAGTGAGAGTTTCTCTAACTATAAATGCCATTTTCAATAAGATTTGTTTTCAAATTTTGTTTTAGGTTTCTTTTTCCCATTATAGAAATGTTGTTGTTTTTGGAGTACCTCAAATGGTAAGCTTACTATTTTTTTATTTTTATTATATTATTTTATGTTATACTGTTTAATTATTTGTTACAATATTTAATTATTTTAATGCCAAGGCATTCTTTGTTAATACATTAATCTGCAAAATGAATCAACCTGCAGATGGTCAAAGGTAGTCAGTAATAATCATAGCATCATAGATTATTAAGGGTTGGGAGGGACCTTAAACATCATCACGTCCCAACCCCCTTGTGCATGGGATAGCTCCCACTAGACCAGGTTGCTCAAGGCCTTATCCAGCCTGGCTTTGAACACTGCCAGGGTTGGGGCATCCAGAAACTCCCTGGGCAAATCTGTTCCAGTGTCTCACCACCCTCACAGTTAAGAATTTCTTCTTAATGTATAACCTAAATTTCCCCTTTTAGTTTTTTTCTGTTCTCCGTTGTCCTATCTCTCCAGTTCCTGATGAAGTGACCCTCTCCAGCTTCATCAGGAGATTCCTCCCTGTAGGTTCCCTTCTGATAGTGGAAGGTTTCTGTGAGGTCTGCACGCAACCTTCTCTAGTTCCAACCCCCCTGCCATGAGCAGGGACACTTTGACTAGACCAGGTTCCTCAGAGCTCCATTCAGCCTGGTTTGAACAATTCTGTGGCTAGGGCATCCACAACTTCTCTGGGCAACCTGTTCCATTGCCTCACCACCCCCATGTGAAGAATTTCTTCTTAACACCCAATCCAAACCTACTCCGTTTCAGTTTGAAGCCCTTCCCCCTTGTCCTGTCACTACATGTGCCTGTGGAAGGTCCCTCTCCTTCTTGTAGGCTCCCTTCAGGTACTGGGGGGCTGCAGTTAGGTCCCCCTGGAGCTGTCTCTTTTCCAGGCTGAAAAACCCCAATTCTGTCATCCTGTGCTTCTGTATTGCTTGTTCCTTTGCTAAGGCAGGTGTGAGATGAAGTGAGTGAAGAGCTTTATGGGATGCCATACCATGCAGCATACACTAAAAACATATCTGCAGCAGTAACAGGAAGCGTAATAAGCCTTCCTAATCTGTGGGGTTTTCTTGTTTGTTTGTTTTTTCAATGGCACCAGAAGTAAACTTGTACTTCAGATTCCAGTGGTAACCCGTATTGGAAACTGCAGTGGGTATGGGTGGGATATTAGTGAGCACTGTGATGTTCCTCATGCTGCCAGCCCTGGGTGTTGTGTGCTCCCTTGCCTGAGTTCCGGCAGGGGGCACTGGAAACATTTGGATTTGCAGTCAGGAATTCTGCCGTTGCATCGAGGGGAAAAGTCCTGTTGAGGAAAGCTGGCTCAGTAAACTAAGAATAAACAAATGCCCTGGGAAGATGTGAGTAAACCCAGCAGAAATACTGAATTAACTTTTAAATGTAATAAAAGTGGGATGCATTAGTAACAGCTGTGATAGAAAGGGTAGCTATAGGGCTCAGAATAACTTTTGTAGATCCAGTAAATACTAGGTTAAATTATTTCAGCAAAAGTATTGTCATAAATGCAACAGATGCAAACATATGAACCTCTGTGCTTCCTGAGCATTTGTTTGCTTGTGATCCCCTTTGAATTTACTTCAGAAGTTGTTATTGCTCAGCCTCCTGAATGACTAAATTAATTTTCTATCTAGAAACCTTAGTGCATTTCTTATTTTTTACTGAGAAACAATAGATCTCTTTAGCTTTTTTAATAATGCTGGCCTGATTTGATGCTTTCACACAGTACTTTTATTTCATATTCGAGATTAGCTTTAAAAACCTGAATTCATTGATCTTCAGGGAAGACTAAGACCTCTCTTGTTCTTGCAAGCATCTGGGGGGAGGGTGTGTTAGTTTCTGAGTTATTGCAGAGAGAGACTTACTTGTTCAGGGTAGGATGATGGAATTCTTGCCAGGTGTTCATGTTTGCAGCTCCTGTGTATTTTAACTGATTACATACTGTACAAAAGGTTTACTAAACTATGTATCTATGTTGACACACCAAAAAATTCCCCCAAACCCTGGCTTCACATAAAATACAGTATGATTGTAACACCTCATGTAACTGATATATTTAGCTTAAAAACTAGTTTGACTGGTTCAAGAATATAATTATTTTCGGCTAAACTTAGTTGAACTATTAATAATGTTTTCTAATTTGTGCTAATATAGATATGCAGTGTTACTAATTTTCATAATTGCTCCTAAAATTAGTATATGTCTATACTTATATTTTCTGTAAAAAATTTTTTTCTGGCATCTCAACTCAGTTTTAGATAACAAAGTGGGCTTATTTTTCTAGTTTATTGAAGGTGCTAGTAGGCTTATTTTTCTACTTGTTTAAGGCAGCAAAAATGTTAAAAAGCATTTGCAGTGTGGATGAAATCAGAGCCTTAAAAATATTTGGAGGTAACTCTTTGGTACATTAGATCTATGACTGTAATTTTCCTAAAATATTGCATTGTTAGCTTAAATGTAGCTATAATAGGATATTACATCAAAGCACACCCTGAATCTATGTGATAGTGAAAGCTTCATTGCTGCCTTGAGAAAATACCTTTTCTTTAGTCAATCTTATTTTCTAATAATGTTCTTTTGGATTTTGTTTCTTTCATCCTTTTTTGTGAAATTGTATGTATTTTTGTCTTTGTGACTTAAATTCAGCTAAATTTGTTAATAACTACTGCCCTTTTAAATTTTTTAATATTTAAACATTACATCATGACAACCAAAGTAAATAGTGTTTTACGTGTAACAGAAGTAGCCTGTAGAGTTGGCCATTAAAATTAGTCTTTCAGATAGATACAATATGTAAGAATAAAAGGAACTCCAAATGGATGTGCACTGCTTGTCTGCTTAAACATACCATCAAACATTTCCAAAGGACTAAAGTGGCTAAATCTGTTAGGTTTCTTTTTTTTTTTTTTTTTTTTTTTTTTAGAATATAATCACTATCTGGGATGGGAAAAAAAAAATAAAAAAAAAATTGTTTTAACTCTACATGTGTTAATTTATTTCTCACTTAGTCCATGGCAGAATTTGCAAAGCGCTTAATAGAAAAAGAGCACCCTCACTGGTCAGGGTGTTGCTTTGTTCTAGAAAAGTAGTGATATTTCCCCCAACTTTCATATCCTCTCAATTTTTGTGAATGGAGGAAAGCTGGACTGTAGGTATTCAGCCAAGGAGAGTTGGCACGGGACACGGTTCCCCTCAGCATCCTGCTCTCTACACTGGGGAGGGATGGATTTGGTGGATGGACTATTCAGTGGATAAGGAGTTGTCTGGATAGCTGCATTCAGAGGGTAGTGGTCAATGTCTCAATGTCCAGATGAAGATTAGTTACAATTAGTGTCCTTCAGGGGTCTGCATTAGGAGCAGTTCTGCTTAATATCTTCATCAATAGCATAAAGCAGTGGGATTGAGTGCACTCTCAGAAAAGTTTGCAGATGCACCAAGCTGAGTGGTGCAGTTGACGTACCTGAAGGACAGGATGCCATCCAGAAGGACCTGGACAAGAAGTGGGCCCGTGGGACTATCACGAGATTTAACAAGACCAAGTGCAAGGTGCTGCACCTGGGTCTGGCTAACTCTAAGTACCAACGCAGGCTGGGGAATCAACAGATCAGAGCAGCCCTGCTGAGAAGGACTTGGGGTGCTGGGGAATGAGAGGCTGGACATGATTTAGCCATGGACACTCACAGCCCAGAAACCAAATGTATCACGGGCTGCATCCAAAGCAGTGTGGCCAGCAGGGGAGGAAGGGGTTTCTGCCCCCCTCCTGTGCTCTGGTGGGACCCCACTTGGAGTGCTGCATCCAGCTCTGGGCACCCCATCACAAAAGAGATGTGGACCTGTTGGAGTGGGTTCAGAGGAGCTCCTTTCCTGGAGTCAGGCTGAGAGAATTTGGGTTATTCACCCTGGAGAAGATTTGACTCGGGGGAGACCTTATTGTGGCCTTTTAATACTTAAAGGGGGCTTGTAAACAAGATAGGGGCAGACTTTTTAGCAGGGCCTGGAGGAGCAGGACAAGGGCTAATAGTTTAAACTAAAAGAGGACAGATTCATATTAGATATAAGTAAGAAGAATCTTACAAATACAGTGGTGGAACACTGAAATGGATTGCTCAGAGAGGCAGTAGGTGGAATGGGGCTCTGAGCAACCTGATCTAGTTTAAGATGTCCCAGCCCATGGCAGGGGTGTTCAACATACTACCTTTAAAAGTCCCTTGCAATCCAAACCATTCCATGATTCTACATTCTCTTTCATGGAGTGCTGCTGCAGGGATTCACATGCCTATGATAACGGGGTATGGATTCAGCTGAGCTCAATTTTATTATTTAACACAACAGTATTTTACCCTAGATTGACAGCAGAATGTTTGCTTTGGGTTGTTGTCTATATGATGTTTTGAGTGTCCCAGGATCAGTCTCAGGGTTAGACTGTAAATTTTGAGCTTTTGAGTATCACACAATAGCTCATGAACCTTGGGGTGTCATAAATAGCATCAGTTCAGGGGGCTGAACTTCCTTTCCCTCAGAGAAGAATTCTACTGAATTGGAGAATTGGAGCATGCAAAGTCTTTTGCCTGCAGTTTTATGTTTTGGGGTTTTTTTTGTTTGTTTTGGTTTAGTTTTGTTTTTTTTTTTTTAATTTAAGGGATAATTTATGGGTTTTGATTTAATTTTTAGATCTTAAAGTAATGATTTCCTTGATCTCACCAATTGGGGCCACAATAACCATTATTTGGTTTTAGATATTCTTTGTTAAGGCATCTAAGCCAAAATATATATAGAATGAATACTTCCTAAGATTTTTTTTTTTAATTACTCAAATCTTGGATTTCTCTTGAACACCTAAAGTAGATTCTAATGAGAATGCTCCTGTTTTTTACTGTTTCTGAGAGATTTTTCTTGTAACTCAACAGATGCCACAGCTGGAGAAGAAGCTAGAAGAAGAACTTGAATGTAATGCCAGAATCATTGCCTGTCGCTTTCCTTTCCCTTGCTGGATTCCAGATCGTACTACTGGAGAGGGAATAGACACTGTATGGGCCTATGACTTGAAACATTCTAGAGGATGTGAAACAAAAAGCTTGGAAATTACACCAGAGACAGAATCTTAACCATTTAATTTGGTTTCTTACAGAAGTTTTTAGCTTTGACTGGACCAGTTGAAAATAAGATTAATGTGGAGAGAGCCCTGGCCTATGAAGATGTGTGTTCACTATAAGAACTGAAGTACAGTGGCTGTCTGAAAGTACACAAAGGTTACTGAAAGGTGCAGTTAAATGGCCTAATATGGTGTCCAGGTTTAACTCCATCTAGCAGTGGAGTACCACACAGATGTTCATTAACCCAAGTCTGCAGTCTCCCCCAGTGGGATGGGAAAGAAAACTGAAAAAAAGGTCATACCCATGACCATGGACTGAGGTAGGAATAGTTTAATAATTGAAATAAATTTGTGAATAGTAATAACAACAACAAAAGAGGAGTAAAACTCAGGAAAGATGAGTGATGCACAATACCCTTGCTCATCACCCACTGATGGATGCCCACCCCATCCCAGAGCAGCGACTGCCAACTCTCCCCAGTTTATATACTGGACATGATGTTCTGTGGTGTGGAGTATCCCTTTGGCCAGTTCAGCTTAGCTATCCTGGCCATGCTTCCTCCTGGCTTTTTGTGCACCTCCTTGTTGGCAGAACATAAGAAACTAAAAAGTCCTTGGCTTGGAGTAAGCACTGCACAGCATCAGTGTATTATCAGCATTAGTCTTTTCTACCACAGTGCTGTACCAGCTAATAGGAAGAAAATCAACTCCCAGCTAAAAGCAGAATATTTTGCTAGTCAAAATTATGAAAAAGTTGTTATAGAAGGGGAAAACTTCAATATGGAAAAGGCTTTAGAACACCATTCACTACAGTTAAGGGAAATATATGTATGAGTTCAAATGCTCAAATTTGTGAACTTAATATATACATTCTTTCTGATGCTACAGAGCCCTTGGTATTGGTGTTGGAATGATGTGCAAGTGTCTTCTCAAATGAGCTGTATTTCCAAAAAGTGTCTGAATTTTGTATGCCAAGTACGTAGGGCTGCATACAAAAAACTGGTCCAGGCTGAGTATGACAAAATGGGTGAATATAATAAGTTGTTTGTTCATTAACACAAGTGCTGCCTCTGATTATATTAATTTTTTTTATTTAACTTGTATTCTGTTTTAACATCTGCTGGAAAATAAACTCCAAGTAAGCCACTCCCCTTCTCCTTTACCTCTTTCAGTAAGAGAGGGGCAAAAGCAGAAGTTGTTGGTTGACATAGCAATTTACTGAAAGCACAAAGCAAGAATAAGACATGGCACGGTAACGACAGCCATATTAATAGCAAAAGGATACAAAAAGAAGGTATTTTAGTGACAAAAATGATTGTTCACTGTGGGGATACAATAGAGTTGGTATAGAAAGTAATCTTACCCCTAAGGAGTTGCAGCTGGGCTAATTATCAAAATGAGGAGAAGGCTTAACTTCAACAGGCCACAGCTGTAACTAATAAGAACCACAAGAGCTATAAAAGAGTGGGTTGCCCTGTTAAGAGGGCATGCCCTGAAGCAGGAAGGGAGCTGGAGTCAGTCGGTTACCTGGTGAGAGAGGAAGGGTGTGCTTGGAGGAGCTGCTCACCAGAAAACACCGAATAGGTATGAAACTTCTGTAAGAAAGAGATAATAGTATAAAATTCCTGTTGCATATATGCATATATGACAACAGTTCACCACTGGGAACAAGAATAATGGTGGATGCTTCCAGTAGATTGTGTCCTCAGACAAAGGCAGCATGATGGCTGGGCAGGTGAAATGGCCGGGCAGGTG
Source organism: Motacilla alba alba (assembly GCF_015832195.1). NCBI lineage: Eukaryota > Metazoa > Chordata > Aves > Passeriformes > Motacillidae > Motacilla > Motacilla alba. The sequence continues at coordinate 80,422,356 of NC_052017.1, forward strand.
AAATGGCCAACTCCCAGTGGAGTACCAGGGTTTTCCTTTGGAAACCATGCCCTCCACCAATGGCATGCATGGTACAGAATAACAGCCTGGTCATGGCACTAAGCTCTGACCCCTTTCTGCAACCAGGACAACTTGTTACATGAACACAAAGCTGCAAGAGGATGCTCTTGCTGAGCTGTTACTGGTGTAGGCTGTTGCAGATGACCATAAATTTTCCTAATCTTTCTGATTTAGGAAGGGTTTCAAAAGTCATTTACTTCTCAGTGAAGTGCCACCATTTCTGTCTGCTCAAACTTTAGATAAAGATATGGATGATAATTGTTCACTTGAATACTTGAAGGCTATCTCTGATTCCAGGGCTAGTTGTTCTGGCTAGTTTGGTTAAATCTGATTCAACTTAATTTAATTGATAGTGAGATGAGAAGGAAAGTTTTCAATCAGACTTGTTTTTCCTTTTATTTTTCCATACATCTGATGAGATCTCAGAAACTCATGGTATCACTGTGTGGCTTTTCCTTGTAAGTGAAGTGAGTTCTCCCTGTCCTTTGGCTGATACTGGTTTGCAGTGGGGAACTGTCACTGCATTGGTGTTTTCCTTTCCTGCCATAGTTACAACACCTCTTTGTTGTAGTATGGTCTGCTTACTCGTTCTATTTATCTGGTTCTCAGGTCAAGTTTTACTGTTTTCACCCATTAGCAATTAGTCAAAGCTCTTAGTCAGCCTCCCCTGGCCCCATTTAGCGTACAGCCTGTTTGTTAAGCAGTAACTGTGGAAGTTTGTCAGATCTTTGCATATATATTACCCATGGAATGAAGCTAAAACAAGCTGGGCAATTGTCACCTGACTTCAAGGCAGTCATTACCACAACTAAAATTAACTCAGTCCTAGAGAAGTGCTGAGACCCTAGAATTTGAGGTAAAAGCAGAGTCTGACATTTTGTCAGGTGTTGGGAAAGCAAATTTGGCTGGTCTGTAGATTCTGACTTAAATAGAAGTTGGGTTATATTTGGGATGTGTAGTCTACAATGATGTCTGTATCCAGGCTTTTTGTTTTTGATGTGAGGGGACAGGAAGAAGTTAAAATATAGACCTACATTGAGGATTTGAAATGGAGCATGGTTTTGTCCTGAAAATGTACACAAAACAGGAGAAGAAAGGGGCAAATGTGTCTGTAATGTGCAAAGGAGAGGTGATTTCAGCCTTGCATGCCAAGGCACACCTGTGAACATGGAGACTGTGTGTACCGAAGAACACCAGTGTCTGGTAAGCAGTTTGACAGCCTTTCACTGCAAGAATGCATAAACTATCTTGTAAAATTGCACTACATGCTTTCTATAATGATTTAAGTGTTACAATCATTACATGGAGATAGAGTGACAGGACAGGGATAGAGTGGCTTATCTGAAATGCTGGAATTTGATATCCCAGGGCCATAAAACTGGGACCTCAGACAAAGTACATTTGAAATAATTTCTAAAGAAAAGAGACTAACAAAGGGGGAATTAGCTAATTAAGCAAAGTTCTTCCCTGAAAGATCATAAAGGAGAAGAGGAGGCAAAATATTTTGATCCATTGAATTGTGTGTGCCTTATCTGCAGTGCAGTGCTTTGGCCCAGGTTTCTACTGTCTACTTTCACTAAATTTAGTTTGTAGGAAATAAAGCAGTTATTTACTATTCTCCTGTGTTTGACTATATATTTTTTCTATTGCATTAACCTTTTCCTGTTAAGAGGTAAAACTGAATGTCTCATTTTTGCCTGTGGTAAAGGTTTTGGGATGTGCACTTCCTAGTTACCACCTCTTGCTCCAGGAATACTTTTTGAGGAGGCCACAATAGAATAAATGATATGATGACCTGAGCTTTAGGAGTACTAAGTGCTGTCCTCCAGGCAAGGAGAGATTTATGATTGTTTTAAAGTAAAGCAGAGGGCTGTTCTTTGCTCTGGCTGTTTACTTTTGGGGGCCTACACTGAATTAGGCAGTAGTCTGAAGGTTTGGGATTCCTTATGATATAAGGAGATGTTCTGTATTTCCTGTTTCTGTTGCTTAAGTGTGAAATGGAAAGCAAAGTGTTCTAATCTGTACAGGAGGACTGGGAAATAATTTTGTTGACATATTGTCCTTTTCTATCACTTGCTATATTCATTTGACAAGTTTTCGAGATTAAATACTTACTTTACTGTAACTTTAGTTATCACTGTATGGATTATTATGTTGATATGCTTCCAATTGCTAAGGTGATGTATTATGATTTTGTTGATATGATACTTCAGAATGAAAAATTGTTTCTTCTGAAAACCAGGAAAGAGAATTGCCATAATCACATTACAGTGTAGGTCTGAAGCCAAAAGGAGGCAACATTCAAGCTACACATGCTGTTCAATACCAAAGTAATTTAGATACACAGAAAAACCTAGCGTTTATCTTTGTATCTTCTAGTAGAATCAATTGCCTTTTGGGAGATGTGTTATTTTTTCCTTGACCTGCCAGATTTTAGCAAAAAAAGCTGTTACATTACTGAATGACTAATGCTGTCCTGAAATACTGTAGAATTAAATTTGTTTGTAAATAGTAAAGGTCAGGGTCATACTTATAAACGTTTTCTTTGTTCTTTCTTCCCTTTCTTTTTGTTTTTTTTTTTTTTTTTTTTTTTTTGTAGTGAGACACATTATGTCCATACAGGTTTTGTGATGCAAGATGAATTGAACAAATGCAGCATCTTAGTGGTGTGATTCTAATTTTGTAGTGTTCCATTTCTGTTTTGCAGGAATTGGCTTTGTAGAGAGAAGGAGACAGATACGGCTCATGGCAAGACAGCTATGAGATAAGCACCTTGCTCAGTAAACTGCACAGTCACTACAGCCACACAGCAGTGTCAACCAAACTTGACCAGATTTGTATGGGAAATGTACACTTATGTTGTAGGTTTTAGGCATTTCTGTATTACTGGGTGTATTGAAGTTCATGATTTATCCTCTGGTCTGATTATATGCTGCTACTTAATCTAGTACTGCTCCCAGGAAGTTAATCCTCTGTCTCTGAGCTGCTGTTTGGTTCTGACTCATGAGTTTTAGCCAGGTAAGAAGATACAGAATCCAGTTTCAAATTAAGCACAAGCCAGTTGAGTGAATATGGTCCGTGGAAAAAGAGTTCCAAATCCCAGGCTTTGGGGAAGTCTCCTTTCATGAAGGACACAGCTCAGAAAACAGCAGAGATCTCCTGAATTCTGCATAATTTAACAATGACTTGAGCTTTGCTTTTATCACATTTGTGTTCTTCAAGAAGTTTGCTCACTGTAATACCATTGTAAGATCTGTAGGAGAAGTAAGGAAAGGTGGCATTTTGGTTACCATTTGTATTTGGAGCTAAGGGAGGAAAGGAGAAAAGGAATCTTGGAATCTTATAGCCCAAGTAGGGCAATCGATTTTGATCTGTTTCAAAAGCAGTTGGACAGATGTGCGTCATCTGTGTGTACTTCTCACTGCATTGGAGAATCCATGCCATGACTGGGCTGTGGTGAGCATTCACTCAGAAGTGGGTTCATGTCTCATGCCATTGCTCTTGGATGAACACCAAGTATCAATAGATGGCCTCATATGTCTACAGTTTTGCTTTCCATGGTTTACAATTACTGAAGCATTTATTCAAGGAAGGATGTGAGTCCTTCAAATTCATAGTTGAATTTTGGATTGTCCTGTGCAGGGCCTGGAGTTGGACTTCAACGATCCTTGTGGGTCTCTTCCAGCTTAGGATATTCACTGGTTCTGTGGTTGAAGAGGGCAGCCTAACAAAAGATTTAATGCCAGTAAATTCTGCTGTGAGTGGATTGTTTTTGTTTTACATCTGCCAAGATTGCAGTTCTGTAGTTTTAAAATGTAGCTCCAACTAGCTTTTCAGAAATAATATACATTTCTTCTAGAAGATTTCTTGAATTCTTGGTAAGAAATTGTGGCAGCTATGTTTAACTTAAAAACCACCCTTGATCAAGATTAATGAATATATTAATTCTGCAGCTTTTTTCTTTGAATGATAATCTTTCTGTTAATCCTTGTACGTTTTACTGAGGGAGACACGTGGGTAACTACCACTTTCCCCCTATTCTTTTCCTGAATTCTATTTAAGTGTTTGCTTTGATTTTTCATATTCTCTTTTTGCAATTTCACTGACTTCATAAATCAGTCTTCCCATTTTTGCCCCTGTAAATTAGTTTTTTATTTTTTTTTGTCTAGCTACTTTGCAGGAAGACTAAATATGTTAAGGAATGTTCTTTTTCTCTCTAACATTTTAATATGTATTGAACTAATCTTGATTTATTTAGCAGTCTGTGCTGACATAGCATGACTTTTGTTTCCAGTATATGAAAGAAAAACACATCCACACCAATGGTAGTTAGACTGAAAAATAGCCTTGGTCTACAATTCTGGCTATTTAGTAGTTCTAAGTACCTAATTTCACATTTTTATTGTATTTCATCACATAGCAAATGAATACAGGCCTTTTATCCCTTTGGAAGTTCTTTGGATTTGGGTTATTTGTTCAGGTGTGACTTGTGGTGATTTCTTTTTCTTAGTATAATATTGGTATTTCTATTAGAGGCTTTGGTTGAAATGTCAGATGGTCAGATGGATGTTTTTTTCTTCAAGTTGGTGTGTAGAGCTGGAACAATCACTGTGATGTACTCCTATGAACTGCTGGCATTGGTAAAAATTATGTGAAACCTGCTAACCAGTAAATGCACAGGGATATTTTTCAGCTTACTGTGTATGTTGTGGTTTTTAAAAGTAAAGGAAGTTCTTGAAGATCATATAAAACTTGTGGCACGAAGAGGTCTTTGCAAGGTCAGAAGTAGTAAATTATGGGCTTTCAACCTGAGGTTTGTGGCCACCTTCTGAGGAATCCACAAAAAGTAATTTAAAAAGTAGATCTAATCTCAGCAGATATATTTGCTACCCGTGGTTGTGTTCTTCCATTGGAAAATTTTAATGTGTCTAAAATTATCATTTGAGAATCCCTGAACTAAAAATATGGGTTTACGTAAGATACTAGCTAAGTGGAAAGAGCTTATCAAAGTGAGGGAAGGTTGTTTTTCCTTCTTCCTGTTGTTGCTTGCCTGGATTGTTGAGCTTTGAACCTCTGCAGTGTACCAGCCTCTCTGTCTCTTCTGATGAGCATGTAACTTCCTATTCTGCTACATGAGAGCAGCCTCATGGTTTTGCATGTTCCCATTGCATTCCAATAATTCTGGCTTTTCAGGTAATTATATTTTTTGGTTTAGGATCTGCTTAAACATTAAAATTACATCTTAAAAATACCTGATGAAGTGCCATCAAAGCCTGTCTAAAAAGCCAGCAGAACCCATGGAACTCCTAAATGCTCTAATGTCAGCAGCTGTCCATGCCAAGGCTTTGGTTCAGAGAGGCAGAAATATGTGTCTCTCTTGCATATGCTTTCTTGGTTCTTGACATTTTTGTGAAAATGTAGGTGTGAGGAGAAGACACAAAAGGAGTTATCAGGAGGGGGATCACTGTGAACTCTGTGAGACAGAAATGTGAGTGGTGAGTGATACAGCCAAAATCTGAGCCTTCTCTGTCCTTCCAGCCCTTAAGGTTTGATGCTGTCTTTTTTTTATTTCCCCTGAATTTTGTGTAGCTCTTCTTGCAAGTATAGTTCTTTTTCTTTGTTTCCTGTTCTTTTTTTCAGGTTTTTCATAGTGTACACAAATCAAAGTAATCTATGCGTCCAAATGTGCCATTCTCTAAATTGTGCTCGGGAACCCTCATAATCTGTGTTCATGTATATTTTATTGCTGCTTCCTTCTTTTCAGTACACAGAAACCAGACTTATACTCTGAATACCTTTATGTCAATACATAAATAAGCTTTGTGGGTGTGATCAATACCAATTAAGTTTATTTGCAAGCACAGGTCTCACACTGAATCAATTCTAAAAAGAGTTTGAACAAGAGTGGGACAAATAGTGGTCATTATGGGATAATACTAGCCTTACGTAGAGACAGCGATGGTAGAGTCTTCTGCCACTGAGGAACTTTTAATTTCAGTGGGCAGTCAGATGTGTCAAGCCAAGTCAATGAAAGGGTAGTAGCAAAACAGCACTGTGTGGGGTGCTTTAGAAGAAATTTATTTTTAGAGCTGTCTTCAGAGGCTGCCTTCTGCCTTCATCTAAGTTTTTAAGTACACTTGTTCTGATAAAGAGTATGTTGGTAGGAGAGTATTGTTGGCTGAGCTAATATAGCTAGTAAGCATCTTGAGGTGTTTATTCTGTAAATAAATAGATAAAAAATACAGATAATTTTTAACCCTTTCCCCCACCCCAAAATGAAAAAAAAAAAATTAGCAGCCCTTTAGAGTGCCAACTTTGCTGAATTAAAATGGAAACTACCTTTATCATCCTGGAAATTAAATATAAGGAAAAAGCTTTTAACAGGAAAAAAGTTGTCAGCTTCAGCAGCTGGCTCTTATTTACAGGAGAGCATTAAATATAATGTAAGTCAGATCCAGAATGACTTAACAAATGGTTGAAGTTATTTAGAAGAAGTTACTGCTTCTTGTGAGTCTCCTGGACATACATTCTGATTGGGTTGTTTGCTTATTCTAATAAAAACACAGATCAAATAACACTCTTCTCAGGATTGTTTGTCTACTGCACGAAAACTAAGTAGTCTAAGCACTTTCCATGCACAGGAAACCTGCATGCTGGATCTGTCATGAAGTTTTATCTATAGCTGTTTTCCTCATTCTTGTCTGTACTTTGGGAGACTGAACATCAGATAATTGAAGCAGGGACATTTTTCCATTTGGGTCATACTGGCATCATTAGATGTTGAAGCATGCCTTTAATCTCTTTCAGAATATGTGATCAATAGTGATCCATTTTCTAGTATTATTTTAGTCTAAATGGTAAAATTTTCATTTCCATAGGCATAAAACCAGATGTTGCTTATCATTCATCTTTCTATTCTGTCATATGCTTGAAGAATCTATGTTGGCAATACAAATGTATTTCCATTTCTGTGCAAAATGCTCAGAAGATGTTTTATTGTCCTTGAGCACCTTTATTACTGTGGTGAGATAGTGTTTCCATCCTGGTGTTGCATATGCAGGTCATTCACTGTCTGAGCCTGTAAGTACCTGTGTTGTGAATGGTGCTGCTTCCTTGTTGGGGTGCTCCAAGCAGCACTGAACCCAGGATACTGGAGCTTAAGCTTCACAGCATATAATCCAATAGAAGTATTGTACTTTGCTTTGTATTTATTATGTCCTCCCTGATCACTACATCCCATCCCTCCACCCCTTCCCGAATAGACAGCCCCCCACCCCAACCTCATCCATCAGAATGTGTTTATTTGCTGTTCAGCTGCTGGTACAAATGAGCACATTCCTTTCCAGCTTTGCCTAGGCCATGGGCCTACTGAGACCTGCTCAGTTTATGTTTTGATAAGAGTAGGCTCAGTTTTAGCTTCAGCTGTCTCCATCAAAAGATCTGCCTAAGAAATCCTTAAAAATCTTTGAAGGTGCTGAATGAGTGAGCTCAGGGTGCTGAAGATTTCCTGGAGCTTGCCGTCTTAGCATGATGGAGCACAGCAGCAATGTAGGCACACAGTTTGTGGTAATTGGGAGTGGGGCTACAATGGGCTACAGCTGTGCAGGGCAGGTGAGCAGCATTGAAGGCAATGGGACGTGGAGTGTTGAGATGCACTGACCAATCACAAAAGGGTGCAGAAGGCACACAGGTGTAAGGCATGTAAGATGAAGGGTATAAAAGGTTGGACGGAAAAAGCAATAAAGAGCAGATGCTTGAAGCCTTCTGAAGTGGTTTGGTGTTATTCTGAATGGATTGATGATTTCTGTCTTTATATGGTGATACTCTGTGTATTATGGCTATTTTAACTGTGACACGTGCTGTGACATGCTAATGATTTTTCATAGGCTCTTACAAAGACTGCTTTAGTGCTGCTGAATTTTCTTTCTCCCCCAGTTTAGGAACTCTGCTAAGCAAAGGATAAATTCACTCTACTTTATTCGCTGACTTATTATTCGACTGTAGAATACAGTTCTTTAATTTACACTGCTGTTAGTTGCTGGCATAGTCTATTTATAAACTTTCCTTCACTGGAGGGCAAGACCTTGGAATCCTTTTATTCAGCACAAACTTACGAGCAAGGCTCTTGAACTGAGGGACTTCCCTTTCTCTTTGGAAAATCTCTCAGCAGCACAAAGATCCTATACTAGTAGAGACTGGAAGGCTTTCTCTATTATTCCTGTTGCTGATATAGATGCTTTTTGTCAGGACCACAATTAGGACATCTTGATTTTCCACCAAGATTTATATAATTACCTATGGTTTAAAGTTAGTCCAAGGGGTTTGATACTGGGTAGAGTATGGAGTGTTGGAGTAGCAGAACTTTGTCTGTCTACCTTTTGGAGGAATATTGAAAACCAAGTTTTGGTCCTCACCATAGTATAATTTCTTTTATGTGTCAGTAAAAATATCATAATGTATTGATATAATGAAAATACAAGAATAACTTCCTGATACTAATACTCTGGGAATATACTAAACTAAATGCTACTGAATAGAGATTTCTAGGTTGGAGAAAGAAATTTCTAGGTTTCCCTTCAGTAAGTATGTGTTAAGCCTATTAACTTCAGGGAATTTGTTTGCATGTATTTAAAAGAAATAAAAGTACATATAGAAGATAGCAGTTGGAATGCTAGTTGTTTGCATTCAGTCCTGAAGTTACATGTAGTGTTTATACAGTAGTATTTATTTTCAAACTGCTACTGAATAATAAATCTGGAAACACTTTTTTTTAGGATTGGCTCATATTATCTTCACCCTTTACAACTGCAAAAATTGTAGCAAAGAACTCATTTGTTCTAAACCACAAAAGAAATTTGTGGCAATGCTGTGATTAAAATGAAGCCAGCAGCTGCATGTCTGTGTCTGCAGCTGGAAGAATGTTTTTGAAATTGCTGCTCCTGAGGGTGGCAGTACCTGTGCACTTTCACAACTGATGGAGACATGGAAAAGGCAGATGCTAACTTATGCCATGTAGTGTTTTCTTACTGTTTACAACTACAAGACAAACCACCTACAGTGGTTGTCTCTGTCAGATTCATCATCATGGCTTTGTTTCTTTGGTCTTATCTTTTTATTAGCTCTTACAAGATTTGATGTCTCATAGTTACGGCTTTTAACTGCATTTGGATCCTTCTGTACTTGCTTAGACATGCTACTTCACAGCTAAACTTATTATTTGTACTGAAGTGTACAACTTTGTGTTTTGTACTACTTCCTGGTCTTTCTTGGTGGAAAACATTTTGTTTCGCACAAAACAGAGAGAAACTCTCTGTTTTGATTATTTCTGTCTTCTGTGAAGAAAAGTTCCAGACTTAAATTTGTCTGGAACATTAATGGTCTCCAATCCAGCATAGGTGTTATGACTTTTTTATATTTCTATTTTACTTGCCCTTTTTTTTTTTTTTTTGACCTTTGTGCATGGGCTGTCTCTAAATTCCCTGAGGATACTTCACTATACATAAATGAAACTTGATTTTTATGAAGTCATTAGATCTGTCATGGCTGATGTTAGTAAGCCTATACTGTTCTTAATACTTGTTTTTATTTCTATATTTGTTCATGGATACAAATTAGATGATCTGAGAGAAGATCTTAGGCCTTTACTAACTTTATCCTTTGTCAAAATGACATGTGAAATAGATTGAAAAAGTTTTGTTTTGGTGTGACTCATCAACAGTTTTTGCTAATGTAACTTTCTGTCATGACAATCCCAAAATAATTTTTACCTGACATAAGCATCAATTTTAAATACAGTTACTCTCTTGATTTTCTGGTTTAGGGGGTGATCAGCTTCACAAAACCAGCACTTGAGAAATAGGCTGCTGACATCATGCGTGGAATCTGGCTAATTATTTGCTTTTTCTGATTTTTCTAAAATAAGAGACAACAATTTGACACAATTTCTTAATATGAACAAACTTGAGACAAAATACTTTCTTTACCACTCCCATGAAAATGTGTAGTGAGCAATGCATTAACAAATACACTATCTCTACCGTGGATGTTAAGTGAACAGAGTCAAAGTTTGTTAGTGCAGAAACAATGCAGTAAAAAGCATTGCTGATTTCCGCGTCTGATCACTGAATCCCAAAAGCAGTCACAAAATCAGATCAGTCATTCCAAATAAAAAAGCAGATCAGAATGGGTATATAAAAATGCTGCTTGAGACTGTTTTCTACACAGTAGCATAAATTATTTGGTTGGGTTTCCCCCCCCCCCAATTGAAAGATTAGTGACAATGCTTCCCCAGCCTTGAGACTGAAAGACTTTCCTCTGCATCACCTTATGAAGCATACTACTTTTGTTCAATATGTTAATAAGTTTAATACCTCTAGAATTACATTAAACAGGAGAAGTTGCTGGGGACAACAGTAGACAATTAGGTGGTGTTATCCAGCCATTGTAACCCTCGGGTGTTCAGCCTGTACTTCCGTCATGCCACATTGGTACAGCCAGAGCCCTAAAATTGAATAAATATCAATATGCTTTTGCAGTAAGGGCCAAGAGTGGAATGGGCAATGCAAAAAGGCCAGCTGAATTGATATTAGGGTTTTATTCCCAATACATGTCTCGACTTGCCTGGCCCTGTGTCTGAACCAACAGCGGCAACTGAGGTGTCTTACCTCCAAGACACTGTTGGCTAGCTGGATGTTGTGGCAGGGCAGGAGAGGATGAGCCCAGGCATGCCAGAGCCTCTGGCAGAGGATCCACTCCTCAGGCTCTCACTGACAGGGAGGCCTTAAGGGGATGGTGAAGGAAGGAGTCGGTTCTGATGGAGGGTTTTGATTTAGAGATTTTATTCTGGACTGTGTGGCCCCATGAATCTGGCAGCAGCTCCAACAGACCCTGACCATGTGGTCTGCTTGCCCTTTTATCTTGGGGAGGGGGGTGGGGGACAGAGAGGAAACCAGCCAGCCAGGTACAGGGTGGGCAGGTCTCAGGTGAAAGAGACACCTGGATGGGCCAATGGTCCCCGGGGGTGGAAGGCATCTTTTGAACTCTGCCAATCACTTGATGCCCTTCTGGAATGCTAGGACTGACGGACAGCCCTCAACAGGGATCAGGGTGGGAGGAAAGGAGAGGTGATTGGCACCTGGGAAAGGACCATGACAACTGAGGCAGGCTATGACATCACACTACAACAATTGAGAAACATTAAATCTTCCCTGAAGAGCAAGAACCTTCTATGGTAGCTGCTTTCAAAATGTTTATTGGAAAGTGATAGAGAAGAAATGTGCGTCTCTTTGTTTAAAGTGTTTTCCTTATTACAAAGTTGTTACACAATCTATTATATCTATATGCTTTAGGGAGTACCTTTTCTGAAGACTGCTTTAATAGTAAGTGATTATGCTGATAAAAACTATTTGGAAAAAAAAAAGTCCTACAGTTTTCATAAAAAAATGCTAGAGCAGCTGAAAGCCTCAGTCCAGTGCATATCCAACAAGTGAGAAGAACTCATTTACTCGCACAGGGTTTTCACATGGGCGTCTGCCTCTTCTGGAAGAATCAAGTTCTTTTAACTGCTGTCTCCTGCTATTTTCTGAAACAAGCTGTGTGTGTGTGTGTCAGCAGGCCAAATCCAAACACACGATGTGGTTACATATACTACAAGATATGATGAGAAGGCTCAGCCTTCTCTAAAGTCCATGCAGCAGAATTGGCTACCACTGTCTCAGTGGGTTCAGAGCCTTTTTCTTGCTAGTGGCAAGACACTTATAGTTGGCAGTCTTCTTGTGACTTACGAAGGAGAATTAGCTTTCTACCTCCTGAAATAAATCTAGGTGGAGGGAGTCAAGGTATTAATTAGCCTTTCATAGTGATAAATCCCACTGAAGTGTCATTGGTCTGGACCTACTACTCTTTCATATTTGCTGGCTTTTAGCTGATTGAACAGTTCCTTGTCCTTTGGCCTATTGAAATTGAAGCTGATCTCAATACCAAGGTTGAAGACAGCTGCTGTGCATAAGGATTTACATGATCACACGCAGCTATGCTGAATCCTACTGAGCTATAGTGAAGTCCTCAAATTACTCTGTCAGAATTCAGTGAAACTGTAACAAATTTGGAATCCCACATCTCAGTAACTGGTACTGAAGGACAGCTTTGGCAGAAGGATCCTGACCAACGACAAAGCAATTTCTCTGCCACCAGAGGAGTGAATCTTCTTTCCCTCCTCGTGTCCCCTATGTTCCCCCTATTTTCAGCAGCTTAGGGCTGTCCATGCATTATTGTGGTGTAGAAGGGATATGGAAACTTCTCCACCCTAGAGAGGCTTTGCTGTAACATTTCCCAACTGAGGAACTGCTGTCTGCTCACTGCCCTCCATCATATTAAGGAAACTTGCCTGTCTGATCATCCAGGAATCACACTGTCAGTCACTCTTGCACCATCTGACTGGTATTGAGGCCTCTTCTTCACTACATATCCCACACAGGTTAGGTTTCCTTATCTGCTCAACCCCTGGTTTCCCTCAGCAGAGTCTCAGATGTCCAGATCCTTCAAATAGCCTAATCTGAGGAGAGACCCAGAACACAGAGCTACCTGCACTACACATATTCCTTAAAACTTCACTCCTGGGGTGGGTGAGAAATGCAGGAAAAGGTTGCTGCCACCCTTGGGTGTGGTTGTCCTTGCTTTGTCCGGGTCTCAGGTTTTAATGATGCTATTGGTGATGAGGACAAACCTCTTCCTGAGCCTATTTACAGAGCTGCACAAGCTGCTTGTTCAGGCTGTGTGAGGAGATTCACAGAATCACAGAACATCCTGAGCTGGAAGGGACGCACAAGGATCACCAAGTCTATCTCCCAACTGAATGGTCCATACAAGCATCAACCGTGGCATTTATTAGTACCATGCTCTGAACAAACCTGTTCACTCTCTGTCTGTAAATATTTTAGTCAATACTAAGGCTTTGATTTCTGTCATAGTAAACCTTTAATTTTTGATTTAAGTGACAAACAAGAGACAGATAAATGTGTTGCTGTCCAGTAAAGTGTCACTTTGGATCATGCCCCAAATCCCTATAGCTCTGACTACCAGTTATATGGTGTGTTTAAACTGGAAAAGTTATCTCAATCTTCTGATCTTACGGTATGAATAAAATAGTCAATATAAAAACTTAAATATGGAACATTATTAAAAGCTTCTTAATATGCAGTCCTTTGTGATGTGTTTTATTTTACAGTCTCTTGCAATGCACAGTGAAAACTTGCAATACCAAGTTCATATACTTATTGTAGTCCACTATATTTTAAATATGTGATATTTTAAATATGAAATATTTTAGTTTTAAATTGAACTAAACTAAATAATAGTAACATCTAATATTGACTATAAGCAACTAATAAACTAAAACCTGACAAAACTTTACTACAGTGTTGCAGCTGAAAACACTGTAATTTGTGGTAATTAACTGAGAAGTCTATGTTAGTTCATCTTCAAAATGATTTGCAATATGATCGAATATCTAACTAGTCTTTTTTGAGGCAAGAGAGTGATGAATTTAGTTTGAATATGCTTGATCAGTAAATGGAACTAGGGTGCCTGTTTGTTATTTACACAAGTTTGCATCTTATATTTGTACCAAGAAGGTGAATGAAGTATTTAATATTTCATATAATTTACTTGAAAACTTTCAACAGTTAGTCATCAATTCTTTTCCACAAATTGAATTCCAAATCTGTGATTGAACGACACCCAAAACACCATGGTGGTGCTTTGTGAAGTTGGATGTTTTTTAAAAATTAATTAACCCTGATGCTAAAGAGAAGAGAGTTTGAGGTAAAAATTGAAAGAATGAGAAGTATGTTAAGATTTCAAATTGCAGTTATTGTAGCAATGAAGTGACTCTGTGAAGCAAACAGAATTTCAGAGTAAATGTGCTAGTGACATCAATGTAAATAAGAGAACAAAACCAGAATAATATCAAGACAGCTATATTTTGAAAACAAATCTTGCATCTCAGTTCCTGTGTGCTGTAGTGCTTGCTACTTCTTATGAAGTGTTCCTATGTAAATCCATTTGTAGCATAACTATTTTCACTTAATTTGCTCATCCTGACAAAGACTTTCTCCTTGAGTATTTGCACATCATGAAAAAGCAATGAGGGTTTGTTTACAGAGTAATATTTTTTCCTGCAATTTTTGGTAAAAGTCTATAGTTGCAAGGTTTTCAAGCAGTTATGCTTTTTGGATTGTTTTTCTTTAAATGGAAAGTCAGTAAGTGTAAATGTATTTCTAAAATAGAAGTATTCATGCAGTTTATCACCTCATGTTTTAGTCTTCTGGTGAACAGCTTTTTCCAAAATGAAATGTTGAGGAAACCTTTGCCTTAACAGCAATGATCTGAGGTTATGTATACATATACTTGCAAAAAGTTGATTTCAACCATTGCCTGCTCAGTTGCATTTTTTGTAGTTTATTTTCCATGAAATTGTGAAAGCACATTGACATCAAACAATTTACTGCATTCAAATATGATACATAAGAAAAGGTCTGTTTTGATGTTGGTGCAGGGAAACAAAGGATTGCTATTTCTGAAGAGCAATTTCTGTAAGGTGATTTTTCTGTCTAATGTTAAGTTGTCCTTGTAAGCACAACAATTGGAGAGAATTGTTGATTTTCTCTCTGCAGAAAAATCAATGGATGCAACTTAAAAAAGGTAAAGTTTAAATATCAGCTTCCCCATGAGATTCCTTTAAATTTTTGTCAAGTTACCTTTTGTATTTTTCCAAAAAGTATGTTCAGTTCTAAAAAAGTGAATGGATAATAACCATAAAAAATAAGGATGACCTTATAATGAGGACAAAAATAAGAACTTTAAGGTTTTTTCCCTGGAATGATGGAAGCTTATCACAATATCTTCTAAATAATGCAAATTTCATAACACCAGCTGTTGTTTTCTTAGTATGCTTGAGGACAAATCTTTGATATAACCAGAAATCAAAGTTTTTAGTTGTATTTTGGACATACGAGCTTAGCCAGAGAGAGATATCATCTGTTTTTAACAAAATGGATGTCTGTCAGAAAAAAGTTGTGTCTATGTTAATGCTCTGTACTTTCATACAATCATCAGAACATTTGAAGCATGTTTAATCTTTGTGTGGAAAAATGCATACAAGTAAATAAAGAGCTAACTCTGTGAGGTTAGCTCTTGGAAAAGTGAATAGCGATCATCATCTGAACTCAGTAAACTGCCAATAAAGTGTATGAATATTGAGTTTGTATTTATTGGTTTAATTTATTTTTGAAGATGAAGATAGAAGATTACTTTATGCTACTGCAGGCAGGTGAATGCACTTCAAATAGACCATTAGTAGTATTCATATGATTACTGAGATAGTGCTATGTCTTGCAATTTGTAGTCTGAGAGGGTAGTAATTTGTAGTTAATTAAAAAATATAATTACTCTTCACATGTCTTGAATTTAATTATGTAAGTATGGATAAAATAATACTGAAGTTCTTAGGTTCATTTTTTTTTTAAAGGCCTAAATTTCAGCTGTGGGCAAATAACTCCAAAAAGCAGAACAGCAAAAACTTAACTACTTGCATATGTTTTTTCCTTCATTTTTTTCAAACTTATCTTTGACATCATTCTATAATAGTCCAATTTTTTTTTATGCACTCATTAATTTATTTTACCTGGAGCTCTGTTAAAGTAGTTGGCAGTCTTTGGACATTGTAAACAGTAGTGGTACTTGCAGAAAAGAGGGGAGAACACAAAGGTTATCAAAGGTTAAGCATCCTCTTCAGCAGCTATAAGCATTGAAGGAGATTTTACAGTAGCTGTAAACTCTCCCTGGTACCTTCTGACTGCTGTAAAAAATCTGCATAGGCATATCCAATGGGAATTACAGGTGTTTCTTTGGCTACCATTGGGTTGTGGTGTGAGTTCTGTCAGTCTCCTCTGTGAAAGCCTCTTCCTTTGGTCATTTAACAATCTGCTCCGAAGATTCTGCTGCCCACTCTTTGATACAGTTGTGCTACCGTGGGATATGTGGAGAGCACACAGCCTGTGACACACAGATTTGAAAACAGGAAAACTTTGGGACACTGAGCTTAAGTGCAGGACTAAATGGTCTGGCAATTCCATTTATACAAGCATCTTCCCATGCTGATTGTGATATATGTTAAATGTTGTACTTGGCTTAATTTCGCACACCACCAGGAGCTTTATGTTTTGTCAAGCACTTAGAGAGGCTGGAAGTAATTCTCACCTTTTATTGCTAGCTATGTATGAACCTCTTTAAGGGTGAGAGTGCCCCAGCTTTTAACTGAAACTGTGAAAAACAATACTCAGTCTTGAATGTAACATATTTTACAAATTTTACATGCCCAATGGAACCAGGTTCAGAATTATTTTGAATAGTCAAGGGGAAGCACTGCCTTACCAAACAAATCTTCAATTAAAACATGGGTATCTGGAAAAAAAGTCATTTGGGAAAGCAACACCCATTGCCTCAATATAAGATTATTTCCTTAAATGTACACAAGAGAAATTCTGATCTGTTACCACCAAAATGAAATTTTACATAGTTCATGCATATACAGTTTTTTTGTCTAATTACTTTGATTTTTTTTCCTTAGTATGGATTTTCTAACACCATTTCACTGATGTTTTAGGAAATTCCAAGTAATAGGAATTTAACTACACACTTTTTGCCCTTCTCTTCTTATATCATTCTTCATTGTTTTCCTTCTTTACTGAGCTTGCCTTTTACTAAGGAGCCTCCAGCTCTTCCAGTCAGTAACCAAATGTCTTGTGGTATTGCTGCACATCTTGAAACAATGGGACAGCTACAACCAGTCCATGCCATGGCAATTTATCAGCCTATGGATACTGAAAAAAAAAAAAAAAGTCATTGCCGAAGTGAAAGCCATAAAAAGGCATGGGATGCCATCAACTGAAGGGATATGGACCAAAGCTTGCCAAAATTGATCGCCATTGAAATCCTGGGAACAGCAAAGAAGGACTTTGAAACACTCTGGAATGGAGAGAACATCAAAGGAAATGCAATTGAATTGAAGGAAGAACAATAAAAAAATTGGGAGATTTAGTGACTACAAGAAAATGGACCAGGATTCCATGTGGTGCAGTGCAAAGAGCCAAAAC
The DNA here is from genome assembly GCF_015832195.1 of Motacilla alba alba. Classification (NCBI taxonomy): domain Eukaryota; kingdom Metazoa; phylum Chordata; class Aves; order Passeriformes; family Motacillidae; genus Motacilla; species Motacilla alba. The sequence continues at coordinate 80,439,569 of NC_052017.1, forward strand.
ATGGCAAAACTAAGCTCACAGATGTGGCAAAATCAGGAGAAAAAAATCAAGAAGAAACATACAACTTTGATAGGAGGATCTGAGAGACAAGGCATGGATACTGAAGAAAAAAAGAAAAAAAGAAAAAAAATATCATCACCTAAGTGAAAGGCGTCAATAGGCGTGGGATGGCATCAAGTGCAGGGACATGGACCAAAGATAGCCCAATTGGTCCCCATTGAAATCGCAAGATTCCGTTTCCCTTCCCGAAAGGAAACTTCATTTCGGGAAGGGAAACGGAATCTTGCGAATGAGAAAAGAAAGGCTTCCAAAGCCTCTGGAAATGAGATAGGATCAAATGAAATGCAACTGAAAAAACCTGCAAAAATCCCAGCAAACTGGGACATTGAGTGCCTCCCAGAAAATGGTCTGGGAGGAAATGAGGTGTGAAGTCAGTTTTAAGACTGTGTGCAGTGTCCAGCTATGAATTTGAGAAAGCCAACACCAATGACTGCCAAATCTATTTAAATATGTATGTATATTTTTGTTTGTTTGTTTTGTACATGCATGAGTGTGTTGTACATAGTCTTCTGTAAAGAGATATTATTCTGATTTTATCAGAAGCTTTAGTGCAGCTCAGCTCTTGCTTCTTCTGAAGATTGTCATGGGAAGGGGAAAGGTTCTTGAAATTTTTTGCAGCTGGAAGTTGTGCTGTTGAAATGTTAAGTGAGATTTTTCTCTTAAACCTAGAATGTTCTAATTGAGTTTAACTTTTAAAGGTCTCTAGAAAGATTTACTAGTAGTGGTGAGCATGAGACAGAGCAGATGAACTCAGCTCTTTGAACCACAGTTAACAGCCTAGGACCAGAGAATGACAAGATCTTGTTGGCATTGACTCCCACAGCATATCTATTTTGTGGTAATTAATACAACACTTTCCATTTAGTTTTCTGTCAGTGCAGTGCTGTTGCCTGAGGCTTCAGTTGCCTTGCTGCTCAATGTTGAGAGCAGCTGCAGCCCAGCTCGCAGTTTTCTTGCTCCATTTTTCTGATCATTGTTTGTGGGACAGGAATGGGCTTGCAGAAACCTCAGGATTCCTGAACTCTTGAGAAAGGGTAAATTTATACTCTGAAAGCAAATTCATTTCCCTGATTTAGCTTCCTTATTTCCCCTATTCTTATTTTGCTTGCAACCAGCATTCAGCTGGAACATAGAAACTTGACTATTTATTTGAACTTTGCCTTTCCTACAACCCTTTTTACTCCTGGGATTTTATAGTATATTTCTGTGTTCCTGTAATTTCTATTCCTATTGGTTTCTATGTTCTTTGCTTAGATTCTGAATCTTGGTCTTCCAAAATGCCTTGGTTTCTCCAAAACATTTACATTTTCATCTAAAAATCTCCCTTGAATACTTTCCAGTGTTCTGCTTTCTCTTACACCTGTGTGTCTGTGGAGACCATTACATGTTTCCCTCTGGTGTTTGTAGAGCTCATTTCTTCATCATCTTTGTCTACTTCAAGTAAGATAATGATACTAGTAGAAATGTGGCTCCTAAGTTCCTCTACATTTCAAAAATCATGTCTGTGACACCCACACTTGCAAACCAAACCGGGAGATGTCATTGTCTGGCACCACAAACTAATTGCTGAGGAGCACAACATGTTAACATTGATGGTACAAATGATAATGTTAGGTGAAGGGAATATCTTTTATAACTGCAAAATGTCTAAATTCCACAAAAGGTTATGTTTGGTGTGAGATTCATCATTTGTGATTTCAGACTGATGTCATGTTTCTTTTAAAATTTCCCCAAAATTGGTTCATCTTTCTTTTCTCTAAATAAATTCATGAATATGTATTCATGGGAAGAGGTGGAGAAGACTTGCCTCATTTTTTTTGTGCTCAGGGAATTAAGAAACTCAATTGTTTGGAAAGATTAAAAGGTTTGTCTTTTGAGCAGGGGAAGATTGGGTCATTGTATCATCACATTGTATTCTGTGAAAACAACGCATTTTGGTAATGGTTAATTGGTAATGGCTAATCTTATACAATAATATCATTTTGGAGTAAACGAAAGGAAACATCCATAGCTTTCCAATTAGGTTAATGCATAGAATCCCAGCACATTTTTGCATTAATAACCAATATTATTTGAACATTATACTAGCTTCCAGATTTCCCATAATTCTTCCATTTCTAAAGAGGCAGCTCTGATAGGTCATATGAATTTATCAAGCTGATTGTATGCTGAACAATTGCTCTGCCCATTTCAATAAGATGCTTCTTTGAACCATCTTTCTGTTGTATGTCTCTATATTGGATTGGATTTAGTGTGTTGAGGGTCAAGCCAAACAAGGCATATACTTAATTATGTTTGCCTCAACAGTTTGGATGCAGAACGTAGCCTTTGTGTTGTGCAGCGTGTTGTGCCAGCTGATGGATCAGAAGAATAAATATGAAACCATCATGCAGGTACCGGAATGCAAACCAGTAGCTGTGATGAATGTGCTTTCTGGAGTTTGCTGATTAATTTAGCTTGTAGTGGTAGTAGTAGATTTGATTGGCTTGCAGTTCATAACTATAGTTAACTTTATAAAAATAAAGCTGTTGTATAAAAGAATGTGAAAGTGGTGAAGACTGAAGAAAATGTGATTTCTAAAAAATCCCATGAACATTTTCAAAATCACAGTTAGACCCCATGGGCAGATACTGAACTTTTGATATTGTCCCTGTGGGGAAAGTGTGATGGATGGGATCATAGCTTACACTATTTTACCTTAAACTCCTTAGAAACCTCTGTTGTCCCAGCTATTGAAATTCACCAACAGCCCTCAAATGGGTAAAGTGCTTTCTGTAACAAATATGACAACATAAGCAAAGCTTATTAAAAAAAAACCAAACCCCAAACCCAAAAAACAAACCCCAACCTTCTTTATTTCAGTAGTATTTTTCCAACCTAAAGCTTGTGTCAATTAAAGCTAAATTACAATTCAAACCTATACTTACTTATTAAGCATAAGCAATGCAGCTAGTACCAATATTAGTGGCATTTATATAGCTTTGCATTATTGGCTTTTTGTTTATTTGTCCAAAAATTTCAGCTTTCAACTTGTCATGGATATTTGTGTTTACAGCTGATAATTACATTTTAGTAAGTGTAGGGTGAAAAAATGTAGGCTTCTGTAATTCCCAGTATGGGATTTTGCATTCACAAGGTCAGTTAATGCTTTTGACATACTTTTTCATTTCTCTCAGAAAAGAACATAAAGGTGTTTTATGACATCAGGGTACTCTGAACTTAATTTCCTATTCTGTAAAGTTTTAAGTGCACCCACTTGCCTTTTTTTCTATTGGCTAACATAACAAATGGATGTGTTAGTTGTTTGTGCAGAATTATCAGCCATAAATTTAACAGCACAGAATGGCACTGCTGGTGCTGTAAAATTAGCAGCAGAATACAAAGCTGACATTATATTCTGTGCTGAGCAGATCAGGGCTATGTAAACCTTGCTCTGCCCTCACTCCCCAGTATCTTTTCAAGCTGAACTTTAAATGTTCTGTGCTACATTTACAAGGTACTGTGTGCAACCATTTAGAGCTGCAACCAGCATTCTTTAGAGTGCCACTTACAATGAGACAAACACATGACCAGGCGGCTACTAATTGGTGTTGATGGTAGTTCTGTGTGTCTGCTGATTTACCTTCAGAAAGCTGTTGCATAACTTCCTAGTGACCAATATGTATTATTGTGGTTGATCACTACTCAGTTGTGTTGAACTTAAAAAATCTGATGCACAGGTAAATAGTCTCGCTGCTGAAATGTTATTCCACTCTAATTATTGTCTTGAATACAAATATTAGGAAGATATAGTGCTTTATGCATTAAGGGAACAGACAGCCTAATGATGCTAGATGTGAACCTTTACATAGCCCGATTTTTCCCATAAAAAAAGACCTTGGAGATTGCTAGTTTATTTGGTAAAATGCTTCTTTTGCTTTTGAGTTAACTCAAGCTTCTTCTGAGCTGTCTGGAGAGACCATTACTCTGATGAGCAACCCAGGGCACTTACTAACATGCTGATATGAGAAGGGGAGAACGTGATGGAGAGGGAAGATCAAGGTCCATGTAAACCCCACCAAGTTTTACTTTATGAACTGTTTTTTTTTTCTAGTAGAGACAAACAAATGAAAGACCTCAGCTTGTCTGTGGATGTGTTTTATTGCAGCATTAGCCTTATTTTCCAGCTTTGGGGAGATAAATACAATTCCCTGCTGAAGGTAGAGTACAAACCCATGCATTAAGGCAGGTATAGCCAATTTTCTTAAGTCTGTACACTGTAAAACAAAGTCTGTGAGTCTCTGAGAAAGCTAAAGAGGACTTAGCACATGGTTTGTGGGCAGAGAATAAGAATGATTTCCCCAGTTTTCTCCCCTTCACTGTAATGGTAGGGTTGGACATGCTGGAGCCAAGTCGTTTATTTGTGTTTGATCATTAGTTTCTTGTACAATGGAAAATGCACTAAAAAATCCCTTTATTCCTTTTTCTTTCAATGTTTCCCCTTCTCCTTTCATGTAAGTAAAAGGCAACAGTTCTATATAAAAGTATTTTTTCAACTGCATGAATAATTATTTTTCTTGAGGGATGAATAGAAAATGGATATAAGGTAAATAATTATCTTTCTGTGCTGGAGATGGCTAACAATGTTCATTTAATCAGGTATTTTATAATGCTGTGATATCGTATATGGTTTATATTGGTCTAGATCTATTTTAAGAACACTGTCATGTGTTCTTGAACAAATTTCCACGCCTGACATTGTTTTCAGCAGGAGCTAGATATCTAAGACACTGAGATCCAAGTCCTGTTGAGTGTCTGACTTCTACTGGTGCTCCTGTTGTTAATTATGTCATTAACTGTGCTTGTCCTTATCCAGAATTACCAGTAAAAACACAGAGATATAAGAGAAGATATTTGGAAAATACTAAAATGCAAATTATTGTAGTGAGGAAAGCTATTTTGAGATGTTACACACTATATTTTGGGAAATCTCATTTTTGTCTGTTTACAATAGTCTAACCTTCTATTTGGATAACATGTCAAATAAATCTGAGATTTAATTGTTTTTTAAATAGAAAAATAAATCTATTTTTGTTACTTTTCTTTTTTTCCTTGAAGACCTGGGAAAATGTATTTAAGTTTATTACAAGATTACAGCAAATTGTGACCTTTCCTGGAGCATTAATTCTCCTGGACAAAACATCAGGTTTACTTTGAAGAAATTAATTTCTTCAAAATATGTAGGACATAACAAAAAAAATGGATTATTATTTATATAAACTCACCTGTCGCAGGTTTATAGTCACCTGTATGGACATGTTTTTAAATATCCTGAGACACTGTCAGCAGTGACTAAGTTACAAGGGATTTGTTCATCTATCTGTAGTTCAAGAATTTTAGACTTAACAAGAGGGGGATTTTAGTTGATTTTGGTGGGGTTTTTTTGCTATTCTAGGAGATCCCATATGGTCTTTTAAAGGCTTGAATTACTTAAAGAACTGATTATTCATTTTTCTACAGAGAGCCTGGAAATGGCATTGATTCATTGATCCTTGGTTGAAACCTCCACTGTCCAAATAGTAAAACCCTTGGGTTTTTGTTACTTTAGGATTAAGGTTTCCTTATTATCTGAGTTCAAAAGCCTGAATCAAACCACACTCATATGAATGTGATTAATTTGCTTGTTGCATGCTACCAGTGGGTTTCGTGTTATCAGAAAGACCCTTTTGTTGACTAGGAAACAGACAAATCTCATGTAATCTCAAGAAGGAAAATGAGATAGGGGACACTTCTTTCTGTCCAAAACCAACATCATAATCTTGAAGAAACTTCTAGCAGGGAAAAGATTCGGAGTGTAACGTTGCATTTTTATTTGCTTGCTGAATTGGGTGTTTAGGGAAGGAACAATTTACTCTGTAGGAATTTTTTTGACATCTCCATTTCACTTGGCTTCTGAGTTCCAGTTACAATTTCTAACTGCAGTTTTTCTTTTCCTATAAGTCCAAGTTCCTGCTTTGCTCAAAAATGCTACAGTTTGGTTAATTCATGAGTTTCTGCTGAGATGGAAGTCAGGGTTGAGATGTATTAGTCAAACCACATGGGAAAAAAAAAAAAAAGTATTTTCCCTCCTCCTTCCTCTCTTCTGGTTTTGCATTAAGTTTTTAAAAGCTGACCAAACTCCTCTGAGGCTGCAGGTAGTCCCAGACACTTCCTTTGCAAAAAGGAGATCCAAGCAAAGCATACATCTTTTCTATCAGGCTGCTCAGCCCAACTTTCAAGAGGTGATTTCACATCTGAATAAAGTATGAGAATCTCCTGGAGACTGCAGAATAAAATTAGGAGAGGACTGGTAAAGAAAGAGATATGTAGATCTAATCTATACTGACTTTACTAGCAAAGCCTACTGGCTGTAGATACAGTTCATCCTTGCCAAGAAATTCTTTTCCCACATTGCTCAAATAGCTCAGTTACTTGTCTAAATACACTATTAGACATTGTCAGTCTGGACTGAAAAGCAGGGGGGTCTTTGGGGTGCTGCTCTTCCTTTCCAACTTCTTTGGGTCCACGTGCTTGGTTTTCTTCATTTATAACTTGGAGGGCAAAGTAGAGAAGGGCCAGATAATTGTACTTGGGTCACAGCTTAACATGGAATTAAGGACACGGTAATTGCATCCACAGTACAAGTCCTAGTCTGTATTTGCCTTCAGGACTTTGGCATATAAATATTTGAGTACTTTCACACTGATGTTATGCCAAAACTTTCACCAGTACAGTAAACATAGTTTTGAGTCCTGAGCATGGAGGTGGACAACTAATGCCTTACTGGCAGATGAAAAAAGAACAATATTAGAATAGTATATTTGGACCAATGACTAAATAATCTAACAATGCCATATGTTATTTGACAAATAATAAATCCTCTCACCAAAAATAAATCCCAAAACCTTGAGAAATGAGCACTTGCTTTTCAGAGTTTGTTAGTCAGAACCATACCTTTGTCCATACAGTAATAGAGACAGTAACAAAGAATAACTATTAAAATAGACATTTTCATAACCAGGTGTGGGATCTAAGATTAGAGGTTTTTCGTTGTTGTGGGAGAAGGTAAAGCAACCAACCAAACAACCATGCAGAAAAAACTTGCGTATAGGCAAACATTTCTTTAAACAGTCTGTAATCGTGACCTGATTACTAAAATGCCATGTGCTCCATTTAAAATCAGGAATTTTTAACTGGGTGGTTTTCAGCTATCCTCCATAGCTATTATTGCCACATAACTTTCCTAGTGTGCTGTTTCCACATGCTTATTTATGCAGGCAGAAACTTCAGTGAAGCCATGAGCAACTTTGCTAAGTATAGGAAACTGAGGGTGTAGGTCAGAAACTGTCTATTTGAATAATGAAAATATGCTCAAGATGTGCACTTTCTTGGGTGAGTGCATTTTATTCCTTCCTGATACCTCTACAGTGAAAGAAAAAAAAATAAAATAAGGCATTTTCCATTCAGGGCATTCATTTACAAATATCTTGAGAGTATTCCCTGGACAGGTTGTGTGAATTCTCGTAATCTTGTAGGGCTTCATTTTATCCTGGAAACTCTCTTGGAGAGTCACAAGTAATTCTTTGATTTCTTTAGTGTAATTCTTTGCTTAAGTGTTCAGCCATTGCAGTTTGAGCTTATGCCAAAGTGGATGAAAGGTTTATATTCTTTAAGGTGTGCTGTGCAGCTGCTTAAGGCATGACCAGCTTAACCAAAAAAAGTAAGAGCTAGATTTCAAACATTTTAGTCTTGCAAGTGAGAAGGAAGAGTAGTTCACAGTTGAGCACTGAATTTTCTGAAGCAAGCAAGTTTGGACTACTCTATCAATATGATCATAGGAACGCTTACACCTGCAGCACTCTGTTTTGTTTCCTGTTGCATATTAATTCCTTGTTCTCTGCCATGTGTTCCTGTAATTATTTTTCATGGCAATTCTGAACATGAAGACAACATTTCTTTGGAAAACTAAAAACAAACTGAATATTCTTTTTGGTTCTTGGCTACTGGAATATTTAACATTATCCTTTTAAACAGGTAGGTTGCTGTTTTGTCTTTTCTTAACTCACAGGATTTGTGTTTAGCAAGCCAGGCTCTCACTTTTATAATTTCATTTTTATCAGAGCAAGTGAATCAGTCATATTGGAAAATAATTTCATCTTGAGATTTGAAAAGTTTGCTATATTCCATCACATTATTTTCATGGCACTAGATCCAATTCTTCCTTCTTTTAAGAGCTTTTATCATAGTTGTCACTGGCAACAGAAACCATGGTCTTTAATCAGTCCTTCCAACTGCCGTGTGGTAAGTAGCTGGAATGGACATATAATTAAGACATGAGTAACTCAAGAAAATGTGATAAATGAACTGTTGATCTCCAAATCTTTATTGGCAAATGTACAAGTTTTAATTGAGATGGGATGAGTAGGAGCACATAAAATGTGAGTTACTGTGAAAGTTCAATCTGAACTTGAAACTAAACTCAATAGTTTCTAATATTCCAAAAATATTTCTCATTTCTATGCCCTTTAATATAGTTTTTTTCTTGAGATATGAAGCTTGCTGAGCTCTAGGACAGCATAGGGGCAGTGGAAGTATTAAAAAACTAGGAAATACAGAAATGAAAATCAGTTCAGCATTAGCATAATGTTGAAGTACAAACCTTAAAATGTTCAGCAAACAGAAGTGAATTTTCTGCACTGGTAGTTACATTTGAATGGCCAGAATTTAAAAAAAAAATATAGCAAACCCTCCATAATTCATCTAGTTCCTTATTTAATGCATAATTTAAATATACTCCCAAAGAGACAATTTCTGAAATGAAGTTTCCTACTGTAGAATGAGTTTCACAAATGTCATAGAGATGCAGTGAAAAGAATATGCTAGGAGAGGAGATAAACTGTCTTCATTTTGCAGAGCATGAAGCAAAGTACAAAGAGATTTAAACCTAAAATTGTCACATTCTCTAATTCTGTATGTTCTTTTAAATGCCCAGAGTACTTTGAATTATTTTTTTTCTCTTATGAAACTGTACTTCCTAGTGTCTTTGGATGTACCTTTTTGCATGATCAGCATTTCTGTAACTCTGGATCTCAGCAAATGGCTGCACAGAATGTCCAGTGATCAGCTGTGAGTTTAGTTTGCTGAAGAGAGCTCCAGGACTGAGGAGGTAAAGACCAAATCAGTCAGCTCTTTGAAGAAGGCACTGAACTGCCTTAGCCGTACCACCATCCTTCTGCCTCCTGCAGTTTGGGATTCATTTGGTGAAAGATTCCTAAGTCCTGTAACCTGGGGTGTGGTTTTCCTACAGACAGAAGACTACTGCAATGGGTGACTCCCAGGAGACAAAGCTTTCCATCTTGTGCATGGAAGAAGTCAGGCTTCCTCTGAAATGAGGGACAGGTGCAGAAAACTGAATGATACCTCATTAGAGTTGTATGCAAGAGGGGGAAGACCAGAAACTGTAAGAGATTGAAGCGTGGAATTGATGAGATGCAGCATGGAAATAGTCTGAAGCTTGATGATATTTTATATTGAAGTGAGAAGGGGCGTTTCAGCTAGCAAAGTGTAGCAGCCTACTTGCTTTTTAGCCTGTCTTCTTCTGATCTTATCTCTTAAAAGTAGACAATTTTTAGTTTAATTCTACGTTCGTGGGAAGTGCAATGCCCAAGGTCCGGAGGTGAACCCAGGTGTCCTGAGTTTTAGACCAGAGTTCTGTCTGATGGAGCACGGTTGGGAGCCACATACAGATGATTAGTTGCCAATCTACTAAGCAGTATTTGGGCTGGCAGCCCAGTAATGCTGTGCTGTTATTCCAGGCTTAATTATCAGTTTGACATAATGCTAGTAAATGAGTGTAAACTTCTAAAAAATTAGAGATTTTGCTGCATAATGCACTTTACTTTCTCTGTTAGGTAATTCAAAATGAGTTATAGAACTGACAATTGGTGTACAGGGACAGTTGCAGATGACAGTTAATGTACTATCTCATACATGATTTTTGAGTAAAGTTGAGAGCCTGTAATCATCAAAGAGGTACACTTTGTTCAAAATCCAGATGAAGAGATAGATTAGCATTGTCACTTCATTGATTAGCGCTCCCATTTGTTTGACTTTCAATGCCGAAATGCAATAAATGAGATGATGCAAAGAGAATAGTGCATTGTAGTTGCTGTAGTTGTGATGTCTGACTTTATGCAGTAATACAGCAATGCTCTGGTACTCAAGAAATTCTGCAGCGTAATTCAAATGCTATAAATCGATCTGAATTCATTGTTTCTTCTTATGGCCAGGCTCTTCAAAATGAATGCTAAAACATTTTGGCAAGAATTTCCCTAGTAATTGGTATATTGTGTTTCTGTTTAAGTGCAGTTTACTAAAGTATTAATCTAAAGAAAACACTGTCAATCTCTTCTGATGTGTACATGAATTTATTGAAGTGCACATTAGGGAAAATATCCTGTCACCCAATTCTCTATGAGGGCCGTGGCATGCTTTGAGTTTGCAATATACCTGTCTGGAAAAAAACAACTCCCCTTCATTCTGCATTTTGAGTGTACTCAATTCCACATGTAGCACCTATATGAACAGCCTTAAAATAATGCCTGAACTCTCCTTTACAAAGTCATTGGAGTGTTATCTTGACCTCCCTGGGACCTTCGTTATCCAAATGATATAATAACCAGAACAGCCCATCTGTTGAAACTGGCTCATCTGGGATGCTCTGTGGGCAGTTCCAGTCAGCTGAGATTGCCAGCTATCCTGTGAGAAGTGAAGGAACATGACTGCTCGCAGTATTTTGTTTTACACATTTTACACCAGTATCATTGGACTTAATTGCTGTCAATACTGATGCAACCAAGAATTTTGCAGCTGCCCAGGCATCAGGCTTGAACCAAGGGATTACAATGTCTAGTGTAATGTCCTACAAAGGTGTGCAGTGGAGGTGTTGCAAGAAGCCTTCTTGCTAGACCTCATTCTTAGAGAATAGCCTCAAATAGCACATTAGTACTGCTGCTTGCAGTCTTCATCCCGGATCTCTTTGAGAAAAGAGGCCAGTGATACCAGATTCCTGCTCTGGACATCTGAGGGAAGCAGTGTCTGGCAGCCTGAATATCTGGTGTGGCTAAGGAGAAGTCTGCCCCTGGTGTGCTCTGATGCGTGCTCAGCTGGATTGGCAGTCTGGCTTCCCTACCTGTCCTGTACCTGCTGCTTTTGCTGAGCTGCTGCCTGTCCTGCTCCTGAGGGCTGCTTCCTCATGAGGTGTGGAAAGGCTTCCTCCATTTCAACCATTTCCAGGTCTAGCTTGTTTGCTTTTTCATACAAGAAGATTCTTAGGCAAGAGGCAAGCAAATGTTTGCATGCATAAAACTGATAGTTATAAAGGGTTTGATTTTTGGTTTTTTTAAATTGTTATTTTTTCTGTTCTTTGATAATTCAAAGCAACAGAAATATTGGTGTCAATTTTCTCTAAAAGTCTAAGTCTTCCTAATATGCAGTAGCTCCATAAATTTCTTGCTCTGTAGTTGGAAACACCAGACCTTTTTGTGGTGCCACGATGAAAATTCCTTCATTCCCGTGCCAGATTCAAATGTGTGACAAAAACTCATTTCAGCAAAAGAGTGTTACTGAAAGTGTAAAAATGTGCCAACATTTGCAATTATATTTTCACCAGCACTTTCATCCACAAGATTGTCTGGTTTTGGTTTTGGCTGGGAGGATTCTTATCTTCCCACTATTCTGCAGCCCTCAATATTGCTCTGAAGCCTACAAAGCTAATAGAACATTTATCACAGAGCAGGACATGATTATTTTTAATTCTAGTCCCAGTTGTTCTCCCTTGCATCCTCTTATCGGGAAAATTACTTGCATACTGGTTTAGTGTAGCATTTTAATAGATTGCTTCCTTCTCCCTTTTCCCCACCTTCTTTATTTTCTTCCTAAATTTCTTTTATCTTCTCTTGTTTAGCTGGCTACCCTTCTCACAAGAAGGGCTATTTTTTAAATGAAAATCCATAACATGTAGACAGTAGCTTGCAATTTGTAATTTAGGCAGAATTTATTCCATTCCCGTTAACTGTGAATGGGTCTATCATGCATGTGTAATTGAACATAACTTGATCAGAGAAGCGCTATTAAGTTTGCATTCCTTTTAGGTTTTGAAAGCGATCACAGCAGTATTAAAATTGTAGTTTCAAAAGCTAAATAGAATAGCTATTAATCCATTTGTGTATTTTAATAAAGAGACAAATTAAACACTCTTGGTCATGGTTTTGTTTTCATTTTCATTAGCTGTTATATGAGATTTCTTTCCATTAACAAAATGTAATTTTTTTTATTGCTACTTGAAATAGCTCCTTGCAAGTCTTCTGTATTTGTGGCAGAGGTTATTTCTTGCCATTTTAATTTACAGCTTTTTAAAATAACTAGTCTGCAACAGCTGCTATGTTGTTGATTCTTCAGGTAGCATGATAAATTGAATTTTGTGTCTGAAATAGTCCTCTATCTATTTTTAAAATTTATGCTGTTTCACAGACATTTGTGAAGTTCAATTTGTTCTGAGGTCTTTTAATCAAAGCTAAACACTCATCCCCCTGTCCCCCATTTGCACACTCGTCTGTTAGCAGGACAGATTAAAACATTGCAATGTTCATAGCATAATGTGAAATCCTTTTGCTATTTTCATTCTTCTCATTCATATATTGTGGTTTCATTCCTTCCTGAACAAACTCTTATTTTCCAGAGCTACATATACTACTTGTATAATGACACAGGGGCCATTCTGTTAGAAAATGCAATCTTTCAGATTGTGGTTTCAGCAAAGGAATGAATTTTACTGGCCACCCAAATGTAATACATCTGTTGTAGTGTGTCTGTCTTTTATTTATCAAGGAGTATTGGAATGGTTCTGCAGGGCTTTTAGTCTCAGAACAATTTGTGTATGTGAATACAGTGATTAAGTCTAAAGGAGAGCTATGGCAGGGCACCACAATCACTTAAATTGGACACCACAATCACTTAAACACAGAAGCAGTTGTGTTTTGGGGGAATAAATGGATGTCATACTTAGAATGTGTTGAGAACTAGTTTTTATAACGACTGATTAAGAATTCCATCCTAAATTGACACATTGCAATCAGAACTCAAATCTCAGAGTCTTAATGTGCTGCTGCCCATGAGTTAGACCTCAGCCAGGCTGAATCAGGGAGAGGCAGTGCTCCAGGCACCAGGGCAGAGATTCTCCCACAGCCCCTGGCACAGACCGTGGTGAGGCAGCTGTCCCCCTGCAGACCGTGGAGTTCCACAGGGAGCAGAGATCCACCTGCAGCCCCTGGAGGACTCCACACCAGAGCAGCTGGATGTTCAAAGGAGGCTGTGGCCCTGTAGGAAGCCCATGCTGGAGCAGGCTCATGGCAGGATCTGCGGGCCAGTGGAGAGAGCAGCCCCATGCTGTAGCAGGTTTGCTGACAGGACTTGTGACCCTGAAGGGGACCCACAGTAGAGCTGTCTGTTCCTGGAGGACTGTGCTGCATGGAAAGAGACCCACACTGGAGCAGTTGCTGAAAAACTGCAGCCTGTGGGAAGGACCCACACTGGAAAACTTCTTGCGGAACTGTCTTCCATGGGAATGATTCCACACTTGAGCAGGGGAAGAGTGTGAAGAGTCCTTTTGCTGAGGACAATGGAGTGGCAGAGACAACATGTGATGAAGTGACTACAGCTCCCATTCCCTGTCCTCCTGCACCGATGGGTGAGAGGTGGTAGTGAATTCAAGAGTGATATTGAGCCTGAGACAAAGGGAGGAGTGGGCAGGAGAAAGATGTTTTTAAGATTGGGGGTTTATTTTATTATCCTATTCTGATTTAATTGGTGATAAATTAAATAAATTTTCCCAGGCTGTATCTGTTTTGCTTGTGGTGGTATCTGGTGCGTGATCTCTCCTTGCCTTTATCTGGACCCACAAGCCTTTTGGTATACATTCTGTCCCCTGCCCAGCTGAGGACAGAATGACAGGGCAGCTTTTGGTGAGTAATCATCATTCAGTCAGGATCAGTCCACCAAAAACAAGGAGGTGCTTACCATTCCTAGAAGCCAGCAATTGTATTTCTCTCCATGTTTCTACCAAGAAGTTATCTTGAATTTATTCAGAGCGCTCCTATGCAATTATATATTCTTTATTTCTGAATAACAAGAGTAAACACCAGTAAATTTAAAAGTGAAATGAAGCACATACTGTTGAAAATGGGCAGAATACTAGTATATTTTAGCAAAAGATCTCAGTATAGAAGTGCAGCATTGTGACTAAAATGTAAATCTACCAATTCTGTTTTTATCTCAAATGTATGTTTACTTCACATTTCAGATGCCCAACTTTCTGATTGACTACTGAAAGGAATGATGTATACAGCATATCAATGTGCATTGTGTCTTAGAAATGTGATGTTCTGTTACTTGACTGAGGTTTAATTAAAACACTAGAAACTAGTATTTTAGAAATTTCAAAATAAAGTTCTGAAAGATATCCACAAATACAAAAGCTACATGCTACAGATATTGAATCAAAGATAGCTTAGAAAAGTTTTAATGGCATATTTTGTACATAACATGGTATTAAATGGTGAACATTTTGCAGGGAAAGTTGATTAATTCCTTGTGGGGGTTTTCTTTTTATTTTAAATTCTGTAAACTCTCCACCAGTTGTCCTTTTCATTGATTTATTGGACTGCATTGTTGCTATCATTAACAAAGGACTTTTTTTTTTTCTACACAGGCATTAGCTAGCTCAGTTTTTGTACAAAAATTCAACTCTTTTGTTCATTGTCCTTTTAAAATTTTTTCCTCAGTTATACCTTCCCCAACTTTTAGATGCCATATTGAAATTTGATGTACATATTGTCTTCACAAACTCAGTGAAATATTTGATATGATGGAGCTCCACCCTCCTTCCCTCTTACCCTTTTTTGTTTTTAATGCCACATCTGACCTAGCCATACCTTACTGTTGAAAAATAGTATCTACAGCAGCCATTGTATGCCCCTTGAAGATGACAGATAGCTGCCTTTCAGCATACACAGGAAGGAACTGTCTTAACCAATTTTCAGGGCACTGCTTTTGCGGTGTTTCTCACCAGGTGTCTTAGTTTTGCTCTGTTAAGTGGTTTGGGGGTTTTTTTCTTCCCTGTTTTCTTAAATTTTGTGCTATTTCTTTTATCATGCTTTTCTGCCAGAGGCAGGGGGGGCACTAAACAGCACAGCTCTGTGGAAGAAAGCACATCTGTGTGGAAAGTGCTTCATGAAGTATTGCTTTTGGCTATGTTTTTGGGTCCCACCATGAGCCTGCTTGCTTCTCCTCAGACCTAAATTTGACACTTGCTTCCTGAATATCTGGTTGCGGTGGGTAGCTTTTGAAGTTTTTAAGTCTATGGGATGTTAATCAGAACAAATACCTTCAGTTTGTATCTCAATTTTTGAAGCCAGTCTAGTTTAATTTTTTTCTTTTTTATTAGAGTGCCTTCTGCTGCCTTGCTTGCTAGCTTTCAGAGGCAGAAGCATCAAATGAAGTCTGCAACTGAGCATGCTGAACTCATCCATCTTCCTTCCTCCCCTGTCCTGTGCTCTCATCTGGAGCACAAGCAAAAAGGGCAGAGAGAGCAGAACAATCTGGGGGCCCACATAGCTGGCAAGTGATGAAGACAATTTCTCTCTCTTCTTCTTCAACATTTATTGAAGGCAGGGAGTTAGAGGTTCTGCTAAGGCCTGCCATGACCTGGGTGAGCACATTGAAGAGTCCTTGGAGAATTGAGGTTGAGATTTAGTCAGAACTGTTGAGTTAAAGTCAAGGTTCAAAACCCTCAGAGAAGTTTGGGATAGGAACCAGGCAGGTGTGCAAATCAAAGTTTAGAAGGGAATGGTTATATAAAAAACCATTTATATTATTTATATATGGAAAAAAAACAGGTGTGATTTGGAGGTTTGGCAGTAAAATCAAGTGGTTAGCAGGGAGCTGAGAGTATTTTGACACTCTTGGCAGTACTGAAGTTTAGTTGGGCAGCCTTGCAAAAAACTGTGTGTGCAAAGCTTTTTGATACATTGGGGCTGGCAGCAGGCCCTCCATGCCCTTGGCTGGGAGGAACTAAGCCAAACAGAGCCTGTGTCCCTGTGTGTCTGTGCTGCCCAGTGTTTTAGTGAGGTAAGTAGATCAATCTACTCTCTGCATTTCGGCCGTGGTTTGGTGGTCAGCCTGGTCACCTGTACGTGTGGATTCACACAGCATCCCCACCTGCTGGAGAGGTGCAAGGGAAGAGTTGGCCTCCAGTGGAGAGCCCCAGCTGCACTGGGGCAGGATGCAAAGATGGGTGAAAGGCAGCCCTCCCAAAGCCCAGCTGGTGAACCAGCAGGGAACAGGCAGCATCTCCACCCATGACAACCACACTCACCCAGTGACAGGCCAAAGCATCTCCCAGCTTGGCAGTGCCCATACATCTGCACAGGCAGCTGCTCCCACAGTGAAAGGTTCATCCCTCTGGCCCACTTGTTCCTACCAATGCTCGGCAGCCAAACCCTGTGTGGCCTCCAGTGTGCTGCTTATGCCTCTCTACTGTGTTTTGTGACTTTTCCTCATGGACTGGGATGTCACACTAGTACATCCATGCAGCCAGAAGACCCTGGGTCTGGCCTGCCTCTCTGCTGTTGTCCATAGTTCACAATGCCCATGAAGTGTGCAAATGCCCTCTACGTAAGGTAGTGTGGGGAAAACTCCTAGGAAAGATGAAGAGATTTTAAAAATAAATAAATAAAAGGAGAAAAAACAAGATTTGGAGATCCCATTACTTAACAGATACTTCTGTGTCTAGCATAGAAATGTTCTTTAGGACTGAAGAAAATGCTGTCCAGATAAATTGTGTTGATTGCTTTTCAGGCATTTCGTGTTCTTCACTCTGCAAGAGGTTAATAGACTGAAGGATTTTTTCTTCAGAGCTTTTTCTTGAGCTTCATCAGAACTAAGAAATCCTATGGGCCTTTACATGTGAGAAGATTCATATCATAATTATTTTTATATGCCTCTGGGGCTTTTTTTTCCCCAACATGTTTTTCTTTGTGTCTCTACTCATTTGTAGGGGCAAAGGGGAGACACATTTACAGAAAACCCAATATTTTTCCCTTAACAGTGTTACCCATATAATAAGATTTCTGTTTGTATCCAATATTTTTATGTGTGTGCTGCTCTGAAACACAGCAAAGACCTGACTTGTTGATGATGGATTTTGACTTCTGAAATGTGTGTCTTGTATTAGTCCTGCATAGATGCCTTCCTTCAACAATTTTGAATCATATTAATTTTAATCACTTGGGTGCTACAGGTAAACTTAAATTTCTATTAGAGACTATTATTTACTGTCTACCATAAGGTTCTTATATGGTTTGTAGAGAAAATCTTCATGTGAATTATGCTTATGATATTGTGTAATTCACTATTTTCCTAGATGTAATTCTGGTGAAACACCATAAAATAGAGTAATTTTTATGATTTAGATTTTAATCTTGTTTTTTTTTTTTCATTTATATTAAAGTCTCACCTTGAGATACTTCATAATAATTTAATTGCTGTTATTAAAATGCATTTTGCTAAATATAATTCCTGCGCTTTTGTCATAACATATTACCTTTTCCTTTTTTATGTAGTATTTTCTTTAAGAAGAAATCTTATACTCCTCAGTAGTAAAGACTATTTTTCCTGTGTTTTTCTGTACTGTGAATTCTTGAATCAGTCCCTTCTTTGAGAAGAACATCAAAAGCTTAGGCCTCGCTTAACTGATTCTAAGTCTGTTTCTAAGGAGAAAGAAGTCTGTTTCTGATTTTGGTCATGTTGGTCTGAATAAGGACCTCTTTTATCCTAACCAAGGATGCAACTAAAGGTGGGATGTGCTAAACTAAATGAAAATACTATGAAACCATAGGTTCCCTGTCAAGTAGTTATTTTTACCAGGTAAATCCAAGGTTTTTGTCATGGGACAGTGTAATTATTTTATTAATGGATTGCTTGGGGGTTGTATGAAAGACGTGGTAAAGATAAACTAGAATTAATGAAGTGAAATAAAAAATACTTTGATTGTCTAAGGCTGACAAAATGATTTACTAAAATTCAAGTATTGTTAGAGATTTCTGTTGTCTTGTGCTGTTTGGGGGCAGTTAAGGTACAAGATAGACTTTGTGTGGGGTTTTGGCAGTGCTTTGTTGAGAGACAGGATTCCTGTGTTCCAGTGAGACTGTATCTGAGGATTTTCATTGGTATCATCCAGCCACAGTGCTGACTCTCTCATCAGTCTTTATTGTGTTATTGTTTGCAGGATTCTGCTGCACCTGGTAATGAATGAGGTTACTTATTAACTTGTTTCTTTCTATTATCAAGAAAACAATTCTTAAAGTTATGCAGTGGAACAGGAATTTATAGTCAATAAATTTACAAGATGCTATCAAAAGTAATTTAGCAGATAGAAAGTGGCCTTTTTAGAAGGTGTTTATAATTTTTCTTGACAGCAGCTTCCCATCTATGATGCAGCTGGAGTAACAGTAAATGGGCTTCATGGAGATCTACAGAGTAGAATGACAGTAGGACAGAGATTTGCTAGATTAAACAAAGGAAAGCATTCCTGTAATCAACACAACATGGATATTACTCCCTAGAAAAACTGCAGACTTAGAGGTATATCTTGGAAGATGCTGAGGATCCTCTCAGAAGTGCTGTCAATCTCCTTTCTCTCCTATTAACACTCCTTGGTTTGATCTTTGGCTGTTCTCTAAGCATAGTCAGAGCAAGTCTTAATCTTGGTGTGAGAATTCCTTTGTGCAATAGGAAATATTTGGTTGACATGGTGACTTTACTAAGTCTATTGCCCTTTCCTTGAGATTGCATCCAGATTCTGGGTGCCCAGTAGGAACATTGGTATGCGAACTTTGTCCTGGTCATTTAGTTGATGATGAACAATGTTTTGTTAAAGCCATTTCCTTGCATTCACCAAGTCTGTTTTAAGATTTAATTTAAAACATTGCCTCCATACAGTTTCTTGTGTGCACATTGCAGTATGTGTACTATGATGTCAGAGTGGGCCTCATGGGTAATAAATGCAGAGCAGGAAACCCTCATTTATGCTTCTCTCTGTGTGTTTTGTTTTTCTCTTCAACACAGATGATCTTAGTAATTGCTTTCATGTCTTCTATTGGCTGCCACAGAGGAAATCTGAGTTGTATTTTCTAGGTGGTTACAGTCAACTCAGAACCTGTCACTTTATGTCAAATCTCTGCTTTTTCCAAATACAAAACTTCACTTTTATCTTTAATTTCATTTTTAGAAGTGAATGTTGTTTGCCGTGTAACTCTCCAATCTTGTCAGGCAGCTGTGTGAGGACAAAAACAATGCTAAACTGCGTGTCCTTTACAGGGCTTGTTTGGGGGGCATTTTTTCTTATGCAATCTTGCAAGCTGTTTTTTAGAATTGTCCTTCCCCTTCAAAGTTCTATTTAAGAGACTCTCTGCCCCATCCCTCTTGAGGCTTGCTCTCCAATTTCCTAACCTCAGTGTTAAATAATTAGTTTTGGAAGGCTGAGCAGAAAATAAAACTAAATTAATATATGCATTTGAATGGTAGCTTTGTGCAGTTCCTCTTCTGCAATTAAAAAATTGTCTCAAGTGCTGGTCTACCCAAGGTAATTATGAGCAAAAGGTTGAGTTCTCTTTTTTAATGAGTTCTGCCTGATGCTGAAAGGAAAATCTAGTCTGGTGCAGGGTATATTCAAGAGTGCAAATTAAACCATTCCTCCCACTTACTTTAAGTCAAATTAGTTTGATCCAATTGAGAAATTAATGTTTCACTAAGGCAGGTCTTTAAGACTTAACAGAATAGTTCCATGTTACCTTAAATGAGAGGGCTTTTTTTGTGAAGGGACTACCAATCTCCACTGAGAGAAATATAGCTTTTCTTCTTCTTAGTGTTATAAGTGAAACACTTGAGTAGCCTCTGCTACTCAAGTGTGGTGATGCCAATTGGAATTCTGGGTGTGTTGCATTTTTTCCCCCATTTTTGCATAGAATAATTGTTTTTTATTTTATTAGAAGGAAAATGAAAAAAATCAAGCACTTTTGATGCTTGTTCCTAACTCAGAGGCATGACTTTTTTTAATCTACTTACAGGCAAGTAATAAAACTTTATTATCAGAACTTCAGGAGATGATTTATTGAAAGCATCATCCTGAAAACTCTTCAGGGTGTTAAGGACCAGAAGTTAAAATGCTTAGCAGTGTTGGATTTTTTTTTTTTTTTGAGGCAGTTAAACCCAGTCGTGTACTGCTTACTGAATTTCACTGGTTTGATGGGATTATGCACCATGAAGTATTTTTCTGTTATGATTATAGACATATTATCAGGAAGTGGATTGTTCCTATCAGTATCATGGACAAAATTTGCCTTTATTGCTACTCAGACCTGCTCAGGCATATTGGTTTCAGGTAGGGGTGCTGCACTACTTTTTAAGGTACACTGTGTTGATTTGGATGTCCTTCTTTGGGAGGACATGTAATGCGTCTCCTGCTGAAGTTGTATGATTGCATATCCACGTGGTTAAAACTACTTCCCCTATGCCCAACATCACTGGAGAAAAACCCCCTGGTGTGACAGAGGGGGGAATCTTGTCCCTGCCTGTCCACTTGTGGGGCTGACCCCCTGGGCATGCTCTGTCTTTGGGTACAGTTTGGGCCTGAGGAGGTGCCACTGAGGGTCTCTGTCAATGCTGTGGGGGCTTCACATCACCCCAGCTTCTGTTTCACAAAGGCAGGTTGTGAGCTGTTCTCTGTGTGTCCTGTGAGCTCCAACCAGCCTGGACTCCAGGGCTAGACAGCAGATGAGAGAAGCCTTTGAAGATCCCTGGCTTTTGAAAGCTGGAATTTGTGGTACTCCTGTTATAGGAGCTACAGCTGGGTGAATGAGTTGAGTTACCTCGAAGCTGCTGAGCTCAGGTACTGTCAATATTACTGCTGCAGCAGGAAAGCCACATGATGGAAACTGGTTAAAAACTCTACCCACTTGGGCTGGCTCTTTCTTGCTGTGGCTGCATTGTCAGCAGCACAGTACCCAGGCTCTGCATTTTTGACTTATCAGGAATGTTTTTGTGAACTGTGGTTACAGCTGAATGCCAGACACACTGCTCCTTGAAGGAGCAGTGTAGTGTCGCAATGAATATGTGCTAAAGAATAAAGAACACTGGAGAACTAATTCTGGAGTAAGAACAAACCAGTTGCATTGGTGCTACCTGATACCATCCATTGTTTTGATATCCATTCTGATTCTGGGCCACAGGAGAGTGTAATGCTGATTCTTGTTTTGAACAGCTTTCTTGAAAACTCTTGTGCCTATGGTAGAAAATAGAACGGACCATACTGCATTTTTGCATTCTCAACACACTGTCCCTGACCTCTCTTATCCTGCAGACTGTACTTAATCTCCCACTGTCTGGGAGAATATTAATTACCAACTGTTGATGGAGTATACATGTTAGCAATTAAATATTACGGATGAGTGTAGGCTGGTATTTGAGCCCCTGCCTTGCCTTGAATTTATTGATATAGGCGCATGCAGTTAATTCAGTACCTTTTTACAAGTTCTGAGTATTCTCTATGAGTTCCCAGGATTTTTCTACAAACTATTTTATAATTACACCACAAGTGGGCTTGTTTTATTCCTGTTTTCTCTAAATATGTTGCTTTAAATACTATTGAAATCAGCACAACTGAATGGCTGCAGCAGCAGTACTAAGTAGCTCATTAGCTTTATAAAGATGAGTGACTTGGTTTAAGTGCAATGATTAAAACGAAAACTATTTTGCTGAAGGATATGAGGTGGGACCCACAAATTATGTGGTTTACATACCAATTTATTTTTTTTTATTATTTGAAAACACTGACCAACAGCAAGAAAAAACACTTAAGCATTTGGCATAATACTGGCATATGCATTTATTAAATAATGTGCATGGTAGGAGGTAGGCTTTTTAGCTGAGAGTTTGCCAGGACAGGGATCATATCCAGGGGTTTCCTTTATAGTCAGGAAGAAGAAACCAAATGCTGCAAATTGATTTGCAGTTTATTTTTATTTAGTTTATTTTTATTTGGTGGCAGACCCTTTTCAGTCTCGTTAAAAAAAAAAAAATCTTGTATGGAAGAGCTGCCAAACAGTTGACAGATCGATGCTCAGGATTCTTTTCTCTGAACAAATATTAGACACATTTGGAGCTCCTGTGTTGAAGGTGTCATGACAGTAAAAAGAAAAATATGTTAATACATTATAGAAGGGGAATGGCATTCCATGCTGTTTTCTGACTGAAGTCTAGGCCACATTCTGCCTATGGAAAACTGCCTTTCCAGTTGATTTGTAATTCAATAAATGCTTGCTGTTCCTGAATAGGTGAAGAATTTTCATATACAATTTTAATTGTAGGTAATATGAAAAGAGATCTTACTGCTTTGGATTAGTCCTCACTCTGATTGGTTACATTTATTCAAGAAACTTCATGAACAGAGGGCATATTCCATAACTCTTCTAAGCATTACTCTAAAAAGCTAGTTGCACTTGTCAGTGTGACTTTTTTTGAAACTTTTCACAAAATCATTAAAATTTTGTTTTGAGGTGGCCCCTGGAGGCCATCAACTCCATCCTTCTGCTTGAAGCAGGACTGTTAGGAAGTCTAGATTTGTTTTGCCTGACAACCTTGAAAACCTCTGAGGCTGGAGATTCCACCCATGAGAATATTATGCTATAGTGCCCAACTATCTTCCTAGTGAAGAATTCTTTCTTAATGTCCTTCAAACTTCCTAACTGCAGCCACTCCCTGCTGGCCCTTGTTTTGCCTTTGGCCATATCTGATGAGATATGTGGTCACTGGAGCTACCTCTCAAGCAGCTGTGGGCTGTTGTTAGCTCTCCCTCTTTGCCAGACTGAACAAGCCCAGCTCTCTCAATTGCTTCTAAGGGGCCAAGTGATGGCCATCCTTACAGCCTTCTACTGGACCTTACTCAACTCCTCATTGTCCTTCATGAGTGGGAGAGCCCCAGACTGAGCACAGCTTTCCAGACATGGTCTCTTCAGTGCAGGAGCTCCCTTGACCTGATGGCTGCACCTTCCCAGTGTGTGGCTTTCCAGCTTCCCAGGCAGACTGCCCCATGGCTCATATTCACACTGGCACCTGCCGTGGTCCCTGGTACTTTCAGCAGGGCTGTCAGACAGGCAGCCGCTTTCCAGCTGCGGTTATTCTTCCCCAAGTGCAGAACATTGCAGTTCCACTTAGTAAGCTTTGGGAAATTCCTCTTGCTCTAGTTCACAGGTTTCTCAAACTGCTGTGAATTAAGACTCTACTGCTCAATGTTTCAACTTTTCCTCCATTTGGTATTGTCCTTGCATTTTCTAATAAGTGCATTCTTCCTTATGACCCAGGTAGCTGATGAAGATGAGGAACAATGTCAGACCCAGAATAAACTCCCTGATTTTCATTGTGTTATTGACTGCCATCTGGACTTTGAGCCATTGATTACTGTGAGCCCACAGTGTCCAGGCAGTTTTCAATATATCTCACAGTTCAGTCAGCTCATAGTTTTTCAGCTTTCTGAGCTTCTGTGGAAGATTGTGTTCAAAATTCTTATGAAAGCCAAAGTGGATCTTATCCAGTGGTCTCCCTTGGTCCAGGGAATGCAGCTCATCATTTCATCATAGAAGACAATTGGGTCGGTCATGGATGATTTGCACTTGGTAAATCTCTGCTGATTATTCCAGATTAACTTTTTGTCCTTCACATACTTGAAAATCTATTTCCTTTTATCTTAATATATTGAGTTAGTGGAAAACATATATCATCTCTTTGAGACAAAGGCACATGAATGCAATGTTCTACTGGCAGCAGCAGAGGTATTTCATGTCCAGAGGACAGAAGCAGGGATAAGCTACTTTATTGGTACAGATAACATCTATTTTAATGAGGAAGAGAGAAAACTGCATATATGCTAGAGATTAGTCACTGTTTTGCTAAGGTAAGATTTATCCAGGAATAAAGTGACACCTTAGGAAACTTAGCTTTGAAGAGAGCCCTTGGAGTAATATAAAGTCTGTATTTATAATTCACTTAGGAAACATTATACTACATGGTAGATACAGAAGAATTCATTGACATCTCAATTATAAATATAGTCGTTGAGTTATGAAAGCAAAAGAGTAAATTTCCAGATCTTTAATAAGAACAATGATAACTTTCTCTATTTTAAGTGAAATATTGGCTAGACATCATGAAATTAGAAGTTAATCAGTTGCTAAGTAAATCATGTGGCACTTCAGGTGAGAAAGTGTAAACCTTTTTGAGGGAGAAATATACTGTCTCAAGATATAGAAAGTTGTAATTTTATTCGGTAGTATATTTAAAATTCACCCTCCCAAGTAAATTTAGGGAAACTCCTAAGTCCTTCCTCCATATTGTTTAATTGCTTTTTTACTTCCTCCTATGCCTGTATTACAGTGAGCAGAAACTATGACTCAGAATGTATGAAGACAAATGCACAAATGGGTATCAAGTACCAGGTAACATTTCAAATTCCAAAAAGTCTTAATCTACTCTGCTATTAGAGCACCTGACAATTCCAGCCTGGGGATCCATAGCACTATTTCCAGTTGCTCTACTCAACACAGCTACATATGCTGCAGATATGTTTCTATGAGTTAAAAGAAACTAAGCCACTGAAAGTTTGTCTGAGAGTAATTCCATTTTGTTTTCCATGTATCTTTGCTTTTCCATGTGTGTTTGCTTTAGTCATCTTCTATCAAGCTTCCACAGTCCTGAGACTTCACCAAGTTGGTTAGGAATTCTTAGTGTATTTTTGCTGCTCTTCAGATTGATTGTTTCTGTGTTGGTATTTGCAGGTAAAGAAATCACTGGATGCTGTTTTATTTTGTTTTGTTTTAAATAAGTGTTTCTGAAGAGGAGAGAAATTCCTTTTAATAGCAGAGTGCGTGAAAAATTTCTCTGCAATTTCTCTGCATGTTGTTTTTCCTGCGAAGCCTGGTCTACCTGACCCAACTTGAGCGGAAAGATTTGACCAGGCATCTTGAGAGATCCCGTCTAACCTTTTGCGATTCTGTGATTTAGCTGTCTGTGATTTCCAATTTTCATTGGTCATAGCGGTTGTATGATGTAGCATATTCTGGAAAAGATGTGCTTGCATGGAGTCCAAAGCCTTAATGCAAAGAGATTTTGAGACCTTCTACACTGGATAGAAAATATAATCACAGCATCACAGGATAATTTATTTTGGAAGGAGCCTAAACAGGTCTCTAGTCCAACCTCATGTTCCAAGTAGGATCAGCTATGAGCTCAAACCAGATTACTTGGAATTTTATATGCTTTGTATACTTAAAAATCTCCAAGGAGGGAGACTGCACCACTTTTCTGAGTAACCTGCTCCTATAACTGTCTGCCCTTGTGGTGAAAAAAAAAATCCCTTTAGCCAGTCTCAGTCTCTCATTTGAAATGCTTGCTGTGTCTCTTCTTCCCATCATGTATCATTTTGAAGAACCTGTCTCCATTGTCTCTGTGACCTCTGTGTAGATATTAGAAGGCTGTAGCTAGGTTCCTCTGAAGCCTTGTCTCCAGGCTGAACAAGCCAAATTAGCTCAGTTTCTAATAACTGGGTGAATTCTCCAGACACCTGAGCATCTCAGTAGCTCTCCACTGAGCTCTGCTGGACTTGTTCCAGTTCATCAGTGTCTGTATTGAGGGGGGGGGAAATTGGATGCAGTGTTTGAGGTGTGGTCTATGAAGTGCTTTCATCTACTAGCTATGATAATACAACCTAGGATGCCAGGGTACACTGCTGGCTGGCTGCCCAGGGTCCTTTCCAGTACAGCTGTTTCCCAGCCTAACACTCCCTTGTCTGCCTTTGTGCAAGGCCTCATTTCTTCCCAGGTGCAGGAATTAGAATTTTTCATTTTTGAAATTAATAAAGTTCCTGCTAGCCTATTCCTCTAGTCTGTCTAGATCCCTTTTAACAAAGACTTGCTCTTAAGCATATCAGCTCTTTCTCCTAATTTGATGCATGTGCAAACTTGGTGAAAGTGTGTACAGCCACTTACCTCCAAGTCACTGATAAGTATATTAGAAAGGACAGGTCCCAGGATAGACCTCTGTGGTGCTCCACTTGTTGCTAGCCTCCAGATTCAGTGGGATGGGCTATCTACTCTCTTCTGAGACTGATCATTCAAGCAGGTTTTCTCATATCTAATTGCCTACCAATACAGATCATAACATCATAAATTGCATACAAGATTATTGTGAGAGTCAAGAATTTCTCTGAAGATGAAAGTAAATGACATCCACTGCTCTCCGTTCATCCCCAAATCTAGTAATTTTACCCTAGAGGACAATCTATGTTAAATAGATAGTCGCCTTATCTACTTCATGTGCCCAGAAACACTCTTGAAAAAGATTTGCTTTGTGATTTTTTTTCCAGACATCAAAGTGAGACTTCAAGTTCCCTTACCTTTTGACTTTTTTGAAGATTGATACAAGATTTGCCCTCCTCCAGTCATGCGGGACCACTTGATCTCTATGAGCTTTCAAAGAAAATAGAGAGCAGCCTTGCAAGGACACAGCCTGTTGGATCCCATGAGCTTGTGTGGGCTGAATTCTCTCAATTAATCCCTGAGTCCTACAGACTGCTGGTAGATCTCCATGATCCCTTTCACTAATCACAGAGGTATGGTAGACCTTAGTGAGACAGATGGCATTAAATACATCGAAGTCATCGATGTGCCTGCTCTTGCTAAATCACCTGTCTCCTTCAGCAGCTCACATATTCCTTGCTCAGCCTTACAGCTATTTTTTTACTTCTAGGCTCCAATGAGACCTTGTCTTTCACTGAACCCACTGTAATCAATGCACTTCTCACACTAGGACAACAAATAAATGTGAGGACCTGTAATGAGATGTTACAGAGTTTACGAGTAGCAAGTAAAATTTTATTAGGTAGCTGTGAAACTTGGAAAATTTAAACCAAAAACTGCCATGTGCTTCTTGTTTACAGTTCTTGCTGATGGTGCTGTGCAAGTTGTGGTGGCTCTAGGGGTGCCAGCAGCCTTGACTGTCCCTGCCCAGCCCTGCCTCAGTAATGCCACAGCAGGGTCTGGTCTCCAGCTCATACAGCCCTGCCCTGCTGTGCCCAGCCATGGGCCCCGCCAAGTTCATCATTGTCCCATCCTCAGGGAGGTGTCCAGTGCCCAGAGCTGGGGGTTTCCTGGTGCCCTGTAGCTGCCCTGCTCACGGCCGGGATGTTGAGATGGGCACACACAGAGCCATGGGCAGCCACTGCTCTTTTGCTGCTCCCTGCCACTAGTTGTCTTTCTAGTGGGGTCTTCTGGGGATCCACTCCTATTTTCCTCTAAAAGCAGTGAATTTAAACTTTTCTGAAAAAGCTGCTACCAGGTTCTGCATCTTGTGTCTCAACAGAGTATTTTGAGGACATTGCTGAAAATATCTTTCAGTTTTGTTTGACAGGTACTTTCTACCACCTGAGGCATATGCTGGCTGTTTGTGTCATGTAGGGAATCTACTGAATTTTGTATTCCTGCTTCTCAGTTTAGCCCTGTGCTGGGAAAAGGGTGGAATCCGAACTCAGGATAACTTGCTTTTAATGCCTTAAAAAAAGCAGCCTTAAAAAAGCAACTTTTAATTCCTTTAGATCTTAGACTCCCTCTTGACTCCCTCTTGACTCCTTCACTTTCTTTTATGATGTCACACATTTTGCAGTGTTAACTACAGTCCTTTTACTGTAAGCAAGGCCCTTTCCTTAAACAGGTCAGCTATCATATTATCTTTTTAGTACTCATCTCAATCATACAGAGACATCTCAACCTCTGGCAGTAATGATGAAGGCAGATGGGCTGTACAGCCTGGCCTTTTCAGCTTTGAAAATGCTTGTGACCCCTGTGCTATGACTACCATGCATCTCTCCTGCCCTTCTGATGGCAGTGCTTAACAGGAGATGGAATAAGGATGAGCCTTATAAGATATCTCCATTGCACTGTCCTTGAATGCCAAATACTCCATCTTCATCCAAGCTAGATAAAATAAGGGTTTCTTTCATTGGGAACCTCTACTGGGCCTGTTAATTTGCAGCGTTAAGTGATGTGTTGCTCATAGAATAACTTTGCCAACCATGGATTTGCTGCCTGTGTGCACAAATGGGTTCATGATTCTACTGAACTCCATTCATCTTGAGACAGAGGTTGCTTTCTTTTCTTCTCACCCTGCCCTGGGACTTGGCCTGTTTGGTACAGTGTGCCTGATTCTGCCCTCTGGAAATACAACAGATGAAACCCACCAGTATAGAAATCTTTTTACACAGCTTCAGAATAAGGCCTTCCACCTATGACTAGGCTTCTGAAGAAGGATAAGCTGTGTCTCAAAGTCACAATGTCCCTGCAGTTTCTATTGATTTCAGCAGTATTTGTGGGTGCTCATCAGTTTTGTTCTGCTTGCTGACTGTACATGCACGGGCTAAATCACACTCAGCTGCATAATGAGAGAAGCTATAGATGCAAAAATCCCCAAACCTTTTTGCCTTCATATTCTCTTTTAAATGCAAGTGAAGAAAAGTCTGAATTAATTAGTGAAGAAGCTGCAGAACACCCAAGAGCATGTCCTGGTTCATTTGTTTTAGAACAGTTAGATGTAGAACAACTCATGGAGAATACAGTGAAGTGGGAGGCTTCTAGGGAGCCAATACTAATTTTTCACTAAATGCTCAAAATTATGCACATTTGTAATATCTGTATTACCTGTATGCAGTATAGTGGATCAGAGCTAGGCTTCCATATGAGGATTGCAAAAATATCTCCGGTATTTTTTTCATTTTTATTTGTTATGATCTGTTAATCTTAGTAAACAATGCAACATTTTTTGAGTCTCTTCCTTCTTCCTCTTACCCTGTGCCTCACATGCCTTCTGGACTCCTTCCACATCCCTTATACATTTAGATATTGAAATTATGAAGTTCAGTAGCCTGATAACTTCCTCATTATCAAGGCAGAAGTTATTGTAAATATTTCTCTCTGCAAAGTACTGTGAGGTAGGGTCTTTGCTCTTGCTGCACAATCCATTTTGAAGCTTAGATTTGAATAAAGATGTGTCTGAACACATGATGCACATACATTGGCTATGCACAAAGGCCTCAGGCGATGTACAAATACAAGTCGTTGAGTGCTCAGGATTTGTTTTATTTGTTTCGGGTTCTTTTTAACAACAATAAACTGTGAGTAAATACTTTCTGCGGCGCCAGTCTGATTTCTGCTGGCACCAGAGTGTTAAGTGTCTTTCAACAGAGAGTGAAACTTTGGCAGCTGAAGTAACAAATAACCTGTGGGTGTCTAGTATTAATCAGATAGGTGCTCATGCAACCAAGTTTTCTTCCTGAGGCCCTCCAACTGTTGCCATAGATTTTTTTTCTAAAAAAAAAAGGATTCTACCAGAAAGAGATTTTAATAGAGAATTTCATTCTCTATTTTATTTTATTATTTTAATCTTTAGTTTATTTTATTGATTGTTCTTATCTTACAGTGATTGACAACAGTGTTGGTCAACCAAATATCTCCCAATGCTGCTGTCACCTCACTGGCCAGGACCTGAAGGGGCTTGGAATTCAAATCAATGAGAACATCCAGACCAGGTCTTTCAAATGCCATATATCATATATAAAGGAGGGGTTGGAACATAAAAGCTCTCTCATAAAAGCCACATAAATATCAGGGGTGAGTGGTCTCTGTCTCCCCTAATATGTGACCTAACACTCTTACA
The DNA here is from genome assembly GCF_015832195.1 of Motacilla alba alba. Lineage (NCBI taxonomy): Eukaryota > Metazoa > Chordata > Aves > Passeriformes > Motacillidae > Motacilla > Motacilla alba. The sequence goes on from NC_052017.1 coordinate 80,469,518, forward strand.
CAATTACCTCTGAGTTTTCTCTTCTTCCTCATCAATATGATAATGTTCAGGGAAGGCTTTTTCCCTTTTTTGAAAGTGTTCATCATGCTCTGCACTTAATTCTAGTTTTCTGCCTGTTACTAATTAATTTTCTTAATGATTAGGTCTGCCTGGGAGTAGATATTGTCTTCTTAAGCCTATATCAGACCTGATGAATTTAATGAGTGACACTGAGAGTCTGTTTTTCCTTCCGACTTGGCTGGACAGGTTCCCTGCTATTTCCCATCTCAGATAACTTGACCTAGTTCTAGTTTCCAAAGTAAAACTGGGGTCTATAGTCATGTATGTCTGCCTTGATATAAAATGAAGTCTATTTATTTGGTTTATGTTTCTTATGTGGTAGGTTGACCCCATCTGGAGGCTAAGCCTTCACCAGTCACTCACTCATTAAGCCCCACTGTGGGGCGAGGGGGGAAGAATCAGAGAGGCAAAAGTGAGATAACTCAAGATAAAGACAGCTTAATAGGTGAGACAAAGCTGCAAGCAGAAGCAAACCAAAACCATTGACTCACTCATTACTTCTCATCAACAAGCAGAGGTTTAGTCACTTCACGGAAAGCAAGGCTACATCATGCTTAACAATTCCTGGGCAAGATAAATGCTCTAGCCCCAAAGGTTCTCCCTTCCTCCTCCTTTTGCTGAGTTTTTACTGGGGGGAACATGGTTATATGATTTGAAGTATCCCTCTGGTTTGGGTCAGCTGTCTTGGCTGTGCTTGCTCCCAGTTTCTTCTACACACCCAGCCTACTTGTCTGCAAGAGCAGAGTGAGAAGAAGAAAGAAGAAGAAAAGGAAAAAAACCCACAAAAACCCCTCAATGCCGTACAAGCAGTGCTCAGTGATAGTCAAAACACTGGTGTGTTACCAACACTGTTTTAGCTTTTAATCACAAATTCCCAAACTCAAAGCACACCTCCATACAGGCTGCTATGAAGACAATTAAGTCTACCCCAGCCAGGCCCAGTACAGTTTGTTAAACTTTTGAGTCAAATAGTATGTGCAGATGGATTTAATGAAGGTGTTTTTGGTTTGATCCATAATCATGAGTAATTTCAATTGAAACTCAGCTTTTTTTTTTTTTTTCTTTTGATACGGTGTTTATTTTATTTTGAGCTAGATGGTTGAGAAATGGTATTTTTATTGAGTTTATTTTTTAGAACTTCTGGGAAAAAAACCATACATTTTAGTGTTTCCTTCTTCATTGACTAACTCAAAGATGCTGTTAAATAGATGTGGATCAAAATTCATCTGCAATCATTGATCAGGTCACTATAGATTTTCAGGCCTTAAAAATGCAAAAATGTCTTTCAATTGTGGACTCTTGGTAAAGAAATCTCTCTGCCATCCCATCTGAAGGGATGCAGACAAGTTCCGGAGAGATCCTCATTTAGTCTTTCCTTACTTCAAAAGTCCTCTGCAGGTGAAATAGAGGAAGAGAAGACAGACCAACAGGATTTATCAGGCAAGAGAGTAAAACCTGAGCTTTGGAAGAAAGTAAAATGCCATAGTTTGAATTAAAATATTTACTCCAGTGTAATTCGTCCTGCATTTCATTTGTCCTGCATTTAATTAATGCATCATTCTGACTCTGATTCTCTTGTATTCCCTTTGTTTAGGGATGCATGGTTTACATCTATGGCTTTTAGATTTTGGAATTAGAAAGATACCCTGAAGCAGTATTAATATTAATTCTAAGGCAATGCCTAGCAGTGCTCTCTGGGAGCAGATGACTTTCAGCTGTTTTGTTTTCTAGATGACTTTGTGGCTCACAAATTATGGAAACAAAAATGGACTCTGGTATGAACAGATCACCAACAGGCTGGGACACGGTTGCTTTTTTGATATCTGGAATATGTTGTAAAATCACAATTCCATTTCGCATTTGTAGGTCAGAATATATTACTATTGTGTCTCTGAAGAGGGGAGAGAGAGAAGTGCCCATCTTTCAGATATATCCAGAAAGCCACAAGTGGTGTCAGGGAGAGAAAGTGCTGCTGCATTCTCTTCAGCTTGATTTCATCAGGTGTTTTATTGTGGATATGAGCTACTGCATCAGCAGCTGAGACAAAAACCAGTGTTGTGGAGAGAAGTAAAATGAGTCAGCTTACACCAGCTGTGAAAGTATTTAAGTTGTTTTACTTCACTAAAGGTTTGGCTTTTATTTCTCAGCAAGACATTGAGTAGCTGCTTAAAAAGTTGGAAGTCCTCCATGGCACCAGCATTGAAGGAGTCTAAGCAGGACAGCCTCACCAAGGGAGTGGCTATTTGTAAGTATTATGGACTTATTCACTGGGCTTCCACAGATGAGAATTCCTTTTTCTTTCCTTTCTCTGAGATGATGAACATTTTACAAATTTTTGCTTTTTTTATCAGGAATATCCCATTAATATAATCTTAGTTTTAAAGATATATAACCAGGATGTTATTTGGTTTGATGATGGTAATTTTTGGTTTTGTTTTTAAGAATTTTTTTTTAAGTACTTGAATCTGGGATTTTGCGATGCAAGTTCTGTATAGTAATTCTTCCTTAAAAGATTAGTTGCCTAGTTTGCCAGAATTGGTAGCATTTTGTATCCTCCTTTTACACTAACTCTTGATGATTAAATGGAAATTTGAATTCCTTTTAGGTCCAAACTTTCAGCTTTGAGGTGCTTTTACTGTTATAAAGTGGAACACACATTCTGAACCTTTTCAAAACTTTAGAAGAGTTTCTGAAATTGCTTCTGTATATTTTGACAGAAATGCCCTGAATTTTTGTTGGTAATTCACTCTTAGTTTCAAGTCACTTGTTGCTGAGAACTTGAGAAAGCACCTGAAGTTTACCTTCTCTAGTAAAAACATTCTAAATTCTCTGTATTTGGTAGTGCCAATAGTGGAGTGTATTGGAGTAAGCTACAGTATACTGTGAAACTATAACATAAAGCAGAGAAAATTTAAATTATTTTAATACAGCAGTTAAACCATATAGATTAAAAAATGCCAGGTAACTAAAAAATATAAAGGTTCCCATAGTAGCAATTGCTTGGCTATGCTGAGTGATTTATATAAAATATTTCTAGAGCAATACATTGCATACATTATTTATAAAGTGTGTTCAGTGTGGTAAAATCAATATAGGTCTGGGAACAATAACCTTGTATTATCTTGACTTCTGCATATTGAAATGTTTGCCTTTACTATTGCACTAAGTCTGCTATAATTTTTTTGGATTTAAAAATAATTAAAATAGTGCTGAGGAGGTAGGGCAGGGGTAAGGAGTAGAAAAACCCAGCTCAGCAGGTGACACAATTATAAACCTCAACAGAAATGAAAGTGAACTAGGCTTTAATGCTGTAGGATTGTCTCTTTTGTGTTGGTGTTGACTTCTCATTTGTTAGTTCCCTGATAGGTAAAATCATGTTGCACATGAAATACAGAGGTCAACAAGAAACTCTGTGAATTTTTTTTTTTTAATATGGTGATGGATGTAGTGAATCTCTTGGAATCTCATAATTTTAAACTGCGTCATAAAAAATGTCCATCATTTTTCAGTTATACTTAACTAAATTACTGAACTGGATATGGGATGTCTAAAAGTGGATGAGAACAAAGTGTTAATAGATTTGCTTTCAGCCTTCTAGCTGTGGTTCACACGAATTTTTGTAGGATCTACACTTGTATAAATTGTGCAAAATTGGTTTTGTGCTACTGTGCTCTTAAGTGTCGTGGTTTCCCTAATGGTTAATTCTATGACCCTTAGATATGTTGCTTTTACACACTGGATATACCTTGCCATTCACTCAAATATTTGTGGAATAAAGTATTTTTCAACCTGAAAAATAGTGCAAACATCTCCCTAAACTCATCAGTGGACATTATTCTTTACAGCTTTACATTTGCTAGAACAGGTAAGAGAGCATCTACCATTGCATCTTCAGGCACAAGAGCAAAACAGAAATACTTCAATAGGTTAGTTTTGGTTTGGGTTTGTTTGGTTTTTTTCTCTTTGATAGAAAAATCTCAGCCTTCAGGGATTTGTCAGCCTGCGTATCTCCCTATCTTCTCTCTCTTTTTGCTGTACTTATAAAACAGCTTTTTTTGCACAAACAGAAGAAAGCCATCGTGACACAGGTGTCAACTGTCATGTTGATGACTGCTAAAATAAAGAGTTCAGTACCTCAGTGCTTTAATATAAATAATTTTGATTAAATGAAAGCCAGCCCTGCACTTTGAACATTGTCACAGTAATTTAAACACTTAGAAATGTGCAGGTTGAGTGGACATGTAGGGTAGAAAATGACAGATTAGAATAGTGACTCCTAAATTTTCAAACATTCAGATGCAGACCACAAATCCTTTCCCACATGTTACCATAGATCCAGAGTTTACAGCAAAATCAGCATTTGTGGTCTCTGATTCATCTTTGCTTTCTGTAACAGGGAATCCTCTCCTGTGACAGACTTCAGAATCCTCTCCTGTCTCCTTTCCTCAGGGGGAGGATCCTAATATTCCATAGGTGACCTTAAAGCCAGCTTTCTTCACAAGGACAAGAGTATGTGTCACTGCACTTACAATCTCATTTTGAAAAAAATCCACACTATTAAAGCAGGGAGAAGGGAATGGCTTGTGACTGCATAAGAATTTAGATGCCTTAAACATTTAAATTGGAAGACATATGCTAATTACTTCACCTTCCATTGAAAGCCAATGACCATTACTGGGTAATGAGCACAGAAGCCAGTTTTGGGGCTGGAAGGAAGCTGTGTTTGCCCTCTTTTGTTCTACACAAACACACCACCATTTTCTTCCATGTTATGTCTTGGCTTCATGCTTTAACTGTTTCTTTGCTACCAATAGCCTTTGTTTCACAAATAGAATATCTGGTCTTGCTTTTGAAGTTGCTTTATGCATAGTGATAGCTGGCTCTGTTCTGTGTGAAGGACAGAGCTGAGGCTCTGGTTTAACTCAGGAAACAATCATTCTATTTTTTTTTTTTTTAGGACAGGCAGAATATTTTACATGTTCAAAGTCCACCAGTGCTTATTGCATGAACTCCCACAAATTATAAACAAGTTTCTTTGAAGTGATAAGGAAATCCTCAAATGAACTCTTTGGCAAAACCAGCAAGTGAGTGAGGTGGCAGTGATACACATAAAGCTTTGTAGTGGGATGCTCTTGCTTTTGATGAGTTCAAGGGATGGGGGCTGCCCAGTTTGTAAGCTCTCCAGTAGAGTCATAAACTCTCCTATGGGACAGTAACTGAGCTTTAAGGAAGAAAGGAATGAGTTTGAGGAGCTGTGAGAAATGAACTGCAAACTCTTCCCTAGAAGGCTGTAGGTAGAGCTGTGTGCATCAATATTTTGTCCAAGTCAGCTGCTGAAGCAGGGTTTGGGACCCAGCGCAGTGAAGCAAAATGGAAAAAAAAGGGCATGAAAAAATAAATAGAAGCTGACTGAGAAATCAAGGAAATGCTTTGGTGACTGAAAGGATTTTTTGCAACCTTAAACAGACTGTTTATTTTGTTTACTTGTAATGAAAGCAAGGGTAGTATAGTACTCCATGCTAGAAAAAGGAGGTCAACAAGAGGCCAGTGGCCTGCAGAGAGGGACATTAACAGATGTCTGAGACACAGAGGGTCAGTTTGGCCCTCTGACCTGTTGGATTGGTATCCACGCCTCCAGGGCTAGGACATGCTGGGTGTGATGCTTTCTGCATTGCAGCAGTAATGCAGAACTCCAGGGGCTGCTGGAAGTCACTTTTTCACTGGCTCCTTAAATAGCCATCACATATTTGTAGGAAAGACTAAACCCATTGCATAGGGTTCTTCTGGAGGAATGAGAGGTGTAGCAGGCTTCTCTTCAGAGGACAGAGAAAAGAATCCACACACCTCCTATTACTGATGGAGCTAATGGGAATGCTTGTCCTCCTTAACTACAACATTGAATCTTGCTGTGGATTTTTCTTATGTGACTTTTATTTGAGTTTTCCCAAATAAAATATTTTGAAAAATTCAGACATTCAGAACATAAAAAAACCCAAAAAACCAAACAAACAAAAAAAAAAGCCTGAACCCTAAATAGAGATGGAAAAACCCATTGAGATCACCTAAATTTGCTTCTGGGAAGGTTTTTTAGGGTTTTTGGTGGTTTCATTGTTGTGGGGTTTTTTTTGTTTTTGTTTTGTTAGTTTGTTTAGTTTTTTGGGTTTTTTGAGGGGATAGCAGTTAAATTTTGTATTTGTAAGGGAAGATTTTTGTTTTGGACTGAAATTCTTTCTTTTATGTAGCCACACATTTTACTTCAAAAAACATTTAAATATGATATGTAGAATGCTTTCAGTGAGGTAAAATTCTGATGTACTCTGCTGTTTTCTCAAAAATTGTGTATCATATTTGTTTTGGTAATTTTTTTTTACCCTCTCTACTAAGGTCTTTCTTTTGCTGCTAGCTTCTGATCAGAAATCCAGATAGCTGAAATAATGCTTTGTGAAACATTTGGAGTTTTTTATGTTTCAACAAGAAGGAAAAATTCGGTGTTTAAATGTTGATAAGAAATGGAGTGCTCCTGCTGGAATATGTGTTATTATTTAGTTTGTGGACGACATGATGATTGACGTTGTTAGTATATATTTGAAGTAGAGCCTAAAACTCTGTGGCAGCTCTTTTGTGATAGCATGTCTTAATAAACAATTTTTGTTTTTTTCTCACACCCTCCAGCATCGTTGATCTCTATTCTGTCTGGGGACTTCAAATAAGAAATAACAAAATACCTTGAGGGAAGTATTCTCATGGCGTTAGTTAACTTAGTTGAATTAACTCACCGTCACAAAATGTGCTTGAAGAGGAGAGAAATGAAATATTGTTTGACTGCTGCATGCTGAAAACTCTGCCGTTAGTAGCTGAAGGGTTTGTAGTGTTCAATAAAGAAGTAACCTATAGTAGTTATAGTTGTGCATGGCACAATGAATGATGGTGAAGTGATTGCTCACCTAAGGCTGAAATTGCCAGTGATGCATTTCTTGGGGCAGCTCTACCAGGAGGATGGTTTTTATAGGCACGTAAAAGATACCAGGTATGGGAGTAACCACAAAGCAAGAACACTGAGAGTGGTGTGCTGTCATAAAATGTATGAAAGAGCAAAGGGAGTGGGACAGAGGTAGAAAAGGACCATTAGTTGTGCTGTACTGTTGGCAGAAGAACTATACTGATAGATGCATATGACTCTCCTTTACTCTGATTTGAGGAGCAATCAGCAGAATTCACTTTCTGGAAATGTCCTCCTGTGGTGATAAGTCTGTTAACTTCAGAAAAAACACCCAAAAGAGAGCTGTGATTCAAAATGCTCTGCAGCTGATGTCCCTTCTGTCCCAGAAGCACCATTTTCAACACTACTGCCTCTTTGTTCATGAGGCTATTGAACAGAGGAAAAAATCAATACATAATTTATCTTTCCACATGTGGCAGAGTTCAACAAAGTGAAAGAAACTGATAGTAACTGAAGAAAAAAAAGCAATGGTTTTGGTATTATGCTGGGAAGGAAATTCAGTTTTTATAAAAGCAGTTTTAATATGCTTTTGTATCTGTTGCATATGTCAATGTCATATGTGAATGTTGCATGCGTACATGCATGCAATGCATGTATGATATATATTTGATAGCTGGCTTTGTGCAGAAGTTTCAGGAAAAAAATCAGGACTGACATGCACTACTAGGAATGGGAGGTGATAACAGTAACATTATTCTAATCAAGAATGCAAATCTTTGTTCCAAAATATGAAAAGGTCAGAGTGAAGTCTTCCTCTGTCTAATGAGGCTTTTGCCTTCCAAGAAAAAAAAAAATTATCTCCAGAGAGACAGGTTGGTTTTTTTGTCTTATATCTTTATTGTCCTGGATTCACCTCCATGAGTGTGTTGTGGTGGCTGAGGAACAAGATACAGCTCCATGGGAATTCTGTATGCAGGAGTGTTTCTCTGGGAAAGGCAATAAACTGGAGGACCTGCAGGTGATTTCCTTAGAGGCTTGTTTGTGGACACATGAGCTCCAAATTTTGAGGAGCTCCTGAACAACCTTTGGAAAAAGGAGGGTAGTCAGCTTTCCAGACTTTTAAAAATCCCTGCTGCTGCTAGGAGAAAGGCTTCCTCATAGCTGTCTGACAATGACTGTGCCTAATGAATGAGAAGTCCTGTAATTGTGTCTATTGCAAATGATCATTTCACTGCCAGCTGTAAAGCATTAGGAATTGAAGTTTATGCACAGTGTGTGCTCTGAAGCTCATTTGCTGGAGTCAAAATTAAAGTGGTTTGTATTTTGTTCAGCTCATTGTACTTTATGCAGCAGAAATGTTTAACAGCATTTAGGCTGTTGTGAAAAATGCTACTGTATTTATTCATCTTTGCACGTCTCTGACTGTTCAGGGGCATGGGAGACATATGTCTGGTGTATCTTGGAGTTTCTCTTCAGTTCTGGGCAGCTGGTGCTGCAAAAGTCAGGTCATTTTTTCTGGCAGTCAGTTGCTATGACAGTATCACTTTACCTCCAGGATTTCCTCATTTAGGTGTATTGTTTATTGCTTTGTGAGATCTCAAGAGCTCACTGTAATTGTCACTCTCCAAAGACACAAATACTTTGCCTATGAATTTTCATCCTTTTCTTGCAAACACAATATAAAAGCTGAAGTGTAATAGTTCTTTATATGATATTCTCTAATTCCCTTCACTGATGTTCTCAATCAAGGTAAACAAACTCATTCGACTGGCAAACTGATGATCTGAAATAGGTCAGGAGTGTGGGATTTATGCCAGGCCTTCACTCTGGGCCCTGGCTATGGCCATGTTTAAATTTTGCAATTGGAGTTTACTGGTTTGGGCTTTGCAAGTATCTGAGGATATTTTGAGGACAGGATATTCAGATTTGGAAATTGCTGGAAAATGAACCAGTGCCTATACTTTATCATACAGCCTGAAATGCTTGAAGGAAGAATTTCTTGCATTTCTCATTTAAGGATTTTTCAGATTGGTTGACTTGGTGCCAACATTCAACTCATATTTATAGTTCTGCTTTAACAATAACATGATCTCAGCTCAGTGAGTGCTGGGTTTTTTTATTCTGCATGCTTGAGTGATTTTCAGCCTCACTACTGAAGTTATTTAGACCTTCCAAATAGGCTTTAAATGTTTCCTGAGATAATAGCTATATTTACATAATTTAGGGTTGTTGTGGTTGAGTCTACTTAACTAATGTATGAAGAGAGAACTTCCTGTATCCAGCCATGATTAGAAGACAATAGCACTTTCTTTTTCAATTAGGAAAATTATTGCTGTGAAGTTATCAAATTGGGGTTAATTGTTTAGGGGCTGCATCAATATGTGCCTCTCCAAGCATTTATATTGGTTTTCCTCTGTGTTTAGGTGTCAGCATTTTAAGCAGACAATAGTTGAACATTGATCTTGCTCTCTGTGTGTACATTAGCAGTCAGTTATCAAGCAGGAAAATACATTCCTGAAGCAACCTTCCTGACTGTCTCCATTCACAATGATCTTAGTTTTCACACTGGTCATGATGCACGTGAACTAGATATTTTTCAGAGGAAATGAATCCTCAGACACTGGAGGCCCTTTGGAACAGCCATAATGGTCTAACCAAGAAATATGCCAGCTCACCATGAAGTACCTAACACAGAGCATGAGGATCTTGAACCACTGAGAACTGCTTCAATATGTTGGAGACATTCTTGCACTGTATGAAGGACTGAATGCCATCTGTATCTGTCCTTCTCCAGCTCTCAGTGCTTTGTTTTGACTGATGCTCCTTCCTCATTCACCTACACTTTTCCTGCTGTGTAACCTTCTCTCCTTTTGCCTGCTTTACCTTCTGCTCCCCTGGTCCTTTGTCAAATCCCTTTTTAATGTTCTCACAAATTTAAAAATTAATTTTTTTCTCCCCACCACTCCTCTTCTCCTGTGTCAAAGTCACATATAGAGTCTTTTAGTTGAGACTTAATGTTCAAAAGATGTAATATGTCGCAGCCAGGCCCTATGACCTGTGTAATGCAGCAGATGAAAACAGACTGTGCCAGCCTCTTCCACTAGTATGCCCTAACCTGGTTTAGATGGCTATTTTCTCTGGTGTCTGATGCATAATCTCTCTTTTTTAAAAATTATTTTTCCCTTCAATAGGGCTGGAATGATTGTATCACTGAAATGTGTTAGTCACACAACGAAATTCACATTGTTAAATCGATGTGCTGAAGTCAGGAGTGTGACCACATTTGGAAAAATTAGAGAGGATAGGTGCTGTCTGCCCTTTGTTTTATGCTAAGAGGCCATGATTAGCCTTTTCATTTGACTAAATAATCACTGGAACTCTGCTATTTATCCAAATCATGAGAAGCTGCAGATGCAATGTGCTTCATTCTAAAGAAAATCCCAAGCAGGAAATACTGGCAACTGAATATCTACATAAAACGTTTGTGCTGTTTTTTTGAATCTTCTTGGACCTGTCAATGAAACCTAAATAACAAATTAATGATGCTATAATGTCTGTAGGTTCTGTGTCTGACACTGTAAAGGTAAAAAGCTGTAATGTCTATTTCCCATGCAGAGGGAAAAATACTGTTTGCAAGGGCTTTCTCTTTCAAAAAATAGCACTGCCTACTTCAAAAGCAAGTAAGTTGCTTGCTTTGAGATATTTTGTATGCCATCTTTGTAGCCCTTTGATTTTATACATTAGCCTGCATCACTCACAGGGCAGAACAGAAACTGAGAGAGGCTGGGGAGAGCCAGAGCACAGGCAAAGTTTAATCAGCTCTGCCAAGCCTGTCAAATGTTGTTCGTAGGCATGCACCAGTTTAGTACATGTAAATGAGTTCTGAAACTTTTTGTGTCTCAGACATGTCAATTTAAGGCACGTGTTTCATGATGGTGCTGCTGTTCCAATCTGTCTTAAAATATTGTGGGGAAGGATAAATGTGGTCAGTAGAAGAACTTCACAACACTTAAATATAGCAAATTCTTCTTCTTTTTTTTTTTAATAAGACAGCTATATTCATTAGAAAATGTTAAGGTGTTTGCCATGCTGCTGAGCTGAAGTGGGCAAAACAGGAAGAGGAATGGAAATTGCCAATGAATAATATCTGTGGCAGTGGGGTCGTGATCAAGAATGTCTCCACCACTAGTAAATTCTGCTGTGCCAAGCTTTGACATTAAAACATAGGAAAGGCAATAAAGTTTTCATTTTTTCTAGTGTAAGGCAAGGCAATACTCACTAATTGTTTGATTGTTTTGAGAAAAATAAATAAATAACCCCCTCAGTGAAGGTATTAAGGTGTTGGAGATTGCAAACTATTATAAAAGACAGTGGTTCTGGAGGTTCTTATAGGTTGTTGAACCTTGCTTTTCCATCAAACTCCAGGTTCTTCTAGTGCTTTGCTAAATTTTCTATTTATTCATTGATGTTAAGACACATTGAGGGACAAAGTAACAGAAAATGGTACAGGTGCTCTTTGAGACCCACAGAGGCAGTTTGTGTGGGTTGTGGTTATCATGCACAAGAGAATTTCAGAATGTCACTGCTCTGGCATGCCTAAACAGAGACACTGGCACTGTAGATGATAGCAGTGCTCCAGCTTTGACTGGTGTTGGATTTACTGTGCTGCAGAGTATTTGAATGGAACCTCATTGTCTGCTTGGGGAGAGTTAGAAGCTTTTCATGTTACTTCATTCTCAACAGCCTTCTCCACCCAAAATATAGCTGTAGGAAATCAGAGATTTTGAACTGCACATCTGCTGCTCTGATAGCTGTCAATTTGACCTGATTTTTTTTTTTTTTTTTTTTTTTTGCCAGTGCCTGCCAGTTGCTGAGAGTTGTTAGAAGCTGTGATTTGCAAAGTGTTACTAAGATTCTAAGTAACCATTATGTGAAAATATGTGATTTTACTGTCTGAGTAGTAGGGCCTGGTGCCTCATTTATAATGTTACATTTTTCTCCTGAATGGTAGTTTTAGGTGCGCTATAGGGCTCTTTATGGAAAAAGATATTAATAAGAAAAATGGGCAAAACCACTTTTTATATGTAAGCATTAAAAGAGTTTATAGATTATTGATTTAATAAGAAAATGAAGAATATTTCATGGCCTTTCTTTTGAAAAACGAGATAAGAAAACATTAATTGATTAGTAATTAGAAATAATTAACACTTAAACATGCAAAACTAATTTATGTGCTTAATAAAGTCCTAATCACACTGCCAGAGCATGGGATTATGTTTTACAACTTCTTACCTAATTGTATGGATCCAGAACATAAAATGACAGTGCCTTAACCAGTGTAAATGATAAGTGCTCATGTAAATGACCTCCACATTTTTCCTGCCTATAAGATACAGTAATGTTTGGAACTAGAAAGGTTTAATGGACTGTTCATGCATTATTTATATTCTTTTCTACCAAACGAAGGTGTTGATGATTGTCTGAAAGTTGTATTGTTGTACTTTGTTAATATTTAAACTTGTAAAAAACTCCAAGATTATATAGAAATGCTGCATCATCTTGTCTTTATTGTATAGAGTAACTTCACATTTTCTTGTTAAGTTTGAGCTACTTCATGGTTTTTCTTTCTATTTTTTACCTTATTTTTCACTCACTTTTCTGGTTATTTTACATTTGCAGATCAATTGCTGATCTACTCTGTCTCACTTTTAAAAGTGTTGTTACCCTTTTTCGACTTACTGGATAGAATAATGTAAAGCTGTCAGGGAAATTCTCATAATTAATTTCATTTTCTCAGTATGTTTTAGGCATTGTTAATTAAGGGTGGCTTTTACTGCTGGAGCCATGGCCAATAAAACTTGTGTCTAAATTAGCAAGTTGCAAATACTCTATGACAGGTCTTTTGTTTCTATTTGGTTGTTTTACCAGTAAGGGAATCAAGAAATGTACCATACTTATCCTATTTGCTATCTAACCTTATATAGTTTTTATATTTTTGTATACTCCAGCGAGTGTGATTTTTTGGCTTAAATTAAATGTGAAGAGTGAATGTACATGCAAATCCTGGTTGTTTATGCATAACCACCATGAACAGTTTAATAAGCAATTAATTAGATTTTGTTCTAACCCTGCAGCAGGTCACAAGCAATTTTGCTTACCACTTCTCCAAGTTCTATTTGAACATGTATCATTAGTGTTGTACTGCATTTCATTATAAAGTATAAGCTGTGACTGGGTAAAAACATAAAATGGACTTGAGTTTGGATATTTATTTTAACCTTGGATACAACATGGAGGCAAGAAACTGAATTAATTGAAAGTTTTCTTATTCTGTGCATAAGACTGGAGTGAAGAGAAAGCTTCAGGTGCCTTACAGATGTTGTTGATTCATTATTTAATCCTATCTTTCCTTCATTTTACTTCTAAATACTTAAAAAAACCCCCTAGGGTTAAGACCTTGAAAACTCTCCTCATACAAAAAACAAGCTATACTAGACATATGAAAATGTAATTCCCACTTTCTTAGATTAGTTAGAAAAGCAGTAAGCTTAAATGAGCATTGAGCACTAGGTTTTACTGGTTCCCACAAATACAACTGAAGGAAAGTAGCAATAGTTAGGTTATGAAAACAAGTTAGCTTTGGAAAAAATGGGTAGCCACTCATCAGAAGATAAATGGGGTTGAGATTTTTACAATTGAGATATGACATATGAAAACTGAAGAAAAAACAGAGTGGAAACAAATTCTTTCCCAAATTTCCTGATTAAAATACAGTATATTGATTTGTCCAATGGGAAAAAAGTGAATTGTTTTCAAATAAGTCTTACTATAAAATCTGGCTCTGAGAGCACTTTATGTTAATCAGCATAATCAATCCCTTATCCATGCCAGAGGAAGCTCAAACAGATGAGATATTGCACTCATTTTCATGGCCCTGACTTAGGCACGTCATTTTGCTCCTGGAGGAAAGGCCTGTCCTAAGGCTGGAATTCAGCAAAACTTCCTGATCAGTGCACAGAGGAGTGCAGAGAAAAGTGACACAATCTGCTTTAGACTAAGACTGGTGTGTCTTCTTCCAGCTGAAGCAGAAACGTTGTATAAAATAACTTTCTTGAGTAGGTGTTTGAAATTATCCATAAATATCTCTTAATCTCTGACAGGCTTCAACAAAAAAGACAATGATTTTAGGTCAAGTGTGTTTAGGGCAGTCAAATCTCCAGCTAATAAAAGGGGTATATTTCTGCAAAAATGAATTGCACTTTTTTGCTCTCCAATGTGAAGAACATCAACATTGCTTTTTCAAAAAATATCTTATAATCTTAGAATACTTTATCCTTTGTGCCTCGTTGAAGGCACTTACAATGTACCCAGAAACCAAATGGTGATTTCAGGGACAAATAAATTTCCTGTAGTGGGGCTGAAAAACTGATTACAATAAATGTGACTAGACTAGATCTGTCAATGCTTACATCATCCTGGAGACTTTCCCTGGGGTACATTTCAAAATGGAGACACTTTGCTCTTGAGAATGGACACTTATTTGGTAACTCATGTATGGTGGCATTAGGGAGGATTCTGTGGCTTAGCCAGTGGATATTTTGTTTTTTTATGGTTTGAGTTGTGGTTCAAGTTGTAGGGGCTTGCACTTCATGCTGTGCCAAAATTCCAGGCACACATAGGAAGATTTGGCCACTGTTTATGGACACACAAATTATTTAAGGCTATCTGATCATATGACTAGGTTTTTCCAGGTCCTGCTGCAAGTTTTGTATATGTTTGACAAATTGTCACAAGAAGAGGTCTCCAGGTTAGCTAAACCAACATTTTTCGTTCATACAACCTCACCACTGCATGAAAACATACCCTACTGAGCTAGGAATCAGTCACAGAAACAAAATGTCCCTAATATTTCTTGTAGCAAGGCTTTCCATCAGCATTGTGTTTCCTTCATTATCAAAAAAAAAAAAAAAAAAAAAAAAAAAAAAAAAAAAGGCTAGAACACATTTCAGGAGGCCAAATAATTCACCCTCCTTCCATAACAGATTTTTTTCCCCCTCTAAGTGGATTTCAGCTGTATGTTTTAAGCTAACAGATGATCAGCTGATCTGTTCTAGTTGTCTCCAATTCTAGGGATTCTACCACAGATTTTCATGCCTGAATATTCTTATGGTTTTTCTAATACCCAGACTGACTCTTCCTTGATGCAGTTACTTATTTTACTGTCTGCTGTGGGCATAGAGAGAAGTTTGTTCTGAGCAATGTTAATACTGAGATTATCTTTGCTGCATTTGCTTTCCCCTAGCATATAAAGAAACATGAACTTGCATACACATATACGCATGTATACATATGTGTACATACATAAATGAACACAATTTAGTCTGTTGTCTAATCAGTCTTAGTTTTTTTTCCAGGAAGTCTCTTTTTAGTCAAAAAAAGTTACCAATACTAGACATACTAGCCATACTGCTCTCTTCCTCCCAGTTCTGAAGACAAGGCAAAATTTCTTGTTTCTTTAAAGTGTAAATATGTCCACACTGGGACTGTATCTATAGGTAAGCGTTGCTGAAGATCTTTTCTCCTGGGAATAGCAGTGGGAGGGATCTCAAGCCCATCTCTCTCTACATGCATAATCCACGAGTCACCTTTGGGAGGGACAAAATAGATAGAGATCCACTTGGATAAAGGTGCTCTGGATGTGATTTAAATACAAAAATTATCCTTGCTGTCCAAGCTGCCAGGTGGTTTTTTCAATTTTTTTTCTTGCCCTCTATTCTTAAAGAGTAAATCCAGTATAAAATTTGTCAGATATGAGTTCTAAGTAGAAAGATGTATTTCATTGTAGCCTTGGCTTGGGTGCTTAGCCCAGGGTGCTAGCACATCTCTGAATTTCACCATGGGGATGTTTGTTCTCCCTGTGAGATTTTTTTGTGATCTGTGTCTATTGCATTGTTGGGGTCACTGGGCCCCAGCACCTCTCTGGTTAATCCCGTCATAGATATGAGCATTCAGCTCAGTGTAGGCACCCTCCATCTCACAGTGTGAGTATTTACAAGGATAACTGCATCTAACTTGTGGCTGAAGGCCTATCATTGTAAATCAACAGAAAACTAAATATAAACTGGATTTTATATGTGAAGCATAGATCTTCTTTTAGCGGATGCACACTGTATCTGAAGAAAGGATAGCAGTGACAACAGTACACTTACAAGCATCTACAGACTAGAGTGTATGTGGAAATTATGATAAAATACCAGTTTTGCATATAACAGTGCCTGACAGATATTTTCTCATCTTCTGTCTCATCAATATCTAGTCCTTTACTGCTTGCAAGCTGTAATACTGAAACCTGCCAGAGGATAGACCCTGAATAGTCATAGCTTTATGCCTTTAACCTTATACTGAACAGGTGGACATTAAAGTGATGAAATATATATGTGTCCATTCAGTCTTCAAACTCTCTCAGGTAAGTTCCGTGCTGCTCCTTAGTTTGGCTGTAAGTTTTTAGGGAATGACATGAGTCTATTTTTAGAAGAAGAATTCTTCAATATGATGAGTAACATAGCTTCTTCCTTTGTCTTATGAGAAGCACATTAAGTAAACCTTAAGATAGGAAATATGATTCTTTCCTTCCAATTCCTTCTATGAGTTTTCTGAGGGTCTGGAAGGCTTTTTTGAGTTTTCTGGTTTTTTTTTTAGTAGTAGAAATAAGTCTGATTTTCAGTCTTATTGCAACTTGTTTGTTACTTGTTCCATGTGTTATAAAAGCCTTTTCAAATACATAGGTTTCTCATCCATTTCATTTAATTGCAGTGAATGTTCTCATGCCCTCCAGAAAGTCCTTTAAACATGGATAATCATCGGCTTTGACATTACTTGTATCATATTTTTCCAAAATGTACATCTTTTCTTATGTGTGCTCATGACCTTTCTTCATTTCCTACATGAAAGCAGGAGAACAAGAAGCTCAAATCTGTTTGGTTTTTTACATGCTGTCTTTTAAATTAGGTGGGCAAAAAAAATCAATAGGTCCTCTAGTTCCTGCGATCTTCATTCTGCAAGTTCACTTCTCATCAGAAGTGAATGCTGGTTGCAATCTAAGAATAAATATGTATACATGACTGGTGCAAGTTAACTTCTTATCAGAATATTGGCAGAAAACCCTTGACCTGCATAACCATAAAGACAAACAGCCTAATTTTAAGGAGTAGTGTCCAAACAATAGGAGACAAATCCAAATAGGAAAGTAAGGGGTAGTCTTTTCATGAAGGACAAATGGAGGAGGCATTTTGGCAGCCTATGTTGAAATACTATTTTCCTATCTAAGCAGAAGTATTTCCTGTCTAAATGTATGTTCAAGATAGTATTTAATCAGGACAGGTCCTCACAGCTCCATCTCCCCTGTTTTTATTAATTTTTAAGTCCTGATTTGTGTTCTTGAACATCTTTTTGTGTTTAATCAAATTTTTGCATTTTATGGTGTCATTTGCCTTCTTTAAAGGAATCATATTGTTTTCAGATTGCAGAATAAACAGTACATAATCATAATCTTATTTGACCATCTATCTCACAGTATTGTATAGTGCCTTCTTCTATCTACAGAAGAAGACTCCTATCTACAGAAATTTCAGTCAAATCTCTGATTAAGTTTACTGTTTACTAAAAATATTCCTGAATAAAGTCTGTAAGTATGCAAGATATGATGAGTTTCTCTTTTTAAGTGCAATATATGACATAGTCTGGAAATTGCTCTTCATATTTTCAGACACACCTTAGCAAAACCATAGGACATCCTCATGAATACCTTTATTTGCTTGTATGGCATGGAAATCTAAAATTTTGGGATGGCTTCTGCTGTTTGACTTCAGAGATCACCAAAACTGCAAACACATCTGTTTCAGTGTGTTTTCTGACTTGTTTATTTCCCACTATAGGGCCTTCACTCTCCAACACAAAGGTTTCATTTTGTTCCATTTCTGTCATGCCAGTCATAGGACGGGGAGGGTCGTGGTATGATGAATTATTTTTAATTGTGAAGAACAGCCATCAAGTAATTGATGTTAGTGCCAGATTCCCGTGGTGGGGATTTTTTATGGTTGGCATGAGGGAGTGAAAAGTCATTGCATTTCAGATCTGTATGATCACCCCTGGTTTCTGAACCTCCAGCACACTCCACTCCTCAGAATGTCTGCTTCAGCTGTGTTGCACCTGTGTACCACCTTTGGGCTTTATACTTCTTGTTGTAAGAGTAGAGTTGTATAGGCTGACGTGACAGGTCTTTTCTTGGTTTGATGCTACCTTATTCTTCAAATGTCAAATTGCTTCTTCAAGCTTTTCGTTTGTTAAAAGTGATTTATTTTGTGCAACCTTCTATTCACCATTTCTTGAATTATCTTGGGTAGTTTCTCTCTGTTAGCCTTTTGAAGTCATCAAAATGATGTCTAAAAGAAACTACAAATGGAAACTATACTGAAAACCTCCTGATGAATGGGTGATATCACCTAATTCTTCATCACAAAACAGGTCATTCTGCAGTAACCCATCAAATGATACATTGCACATCTGTGATAACACCATTTGTTCTTGGGAGTACTTCTGAATGCATTAATGTGAAGAGCATGTCCTTTTTCCTCCTGTAAGTGTGTATTAGAGAAACTGAAGACTCACAAAGGGAAAAGAATGACATTTTTTTGTATATGTATTGCATTCACAGACAGGATGTTAAGGATTGTAGCAGTTCAGAAATGTTCTAGGACACTTCCATGTTGCTTTGAAGGAAAAAGGCAGAATAAGGTCAGGTAACAGCTCTAGGTGATGGGGGTGTATAGGGACAACTATTTCAAAACAGTAAACTCCCAACCTGCTGAGTTATGGCACAAACCACAGCAGGACATTCCATTGCATCTCTCTTCAGAGCAGATGTAGACAGTGTTTCTGTCTTGCAACACAAAGAGTACAAATTGTGATCAAACCCCTAGGTTTGGAGAAAGAATTATCGAAATTTATGAAGTGTCATCAGCATCACAGTCACCCAAATGAAAATGCTAGTTAACTATTCAAAGAAATAGTTCATATTACCATGTATGTTATATTCACATTCAAGTCACACATGTGATAGGTTGAAGTGCAGAAAAAAGGTCAGCCCAGATATTTCATATTTGTACTCACAGACTGAAACATTTGGATGACTTTATGTGAGAAGAACATTTGTCAGACCTGTCTGTAAAACAGGTGTCACTTCCCACTATTAGAATGGTATTTCCAGACCTTCAGTGGACTCTCTTCCTTTCATCTCTTCCACGTTTTTGACTAATGTGTTTCCTGTGATGCCTGCTTAGTTAAAAAATATCATACTGCCTCTTCACTCTGAGTCTTTTCTCAACTCTTCTTCCAGGGTCCCTGATTATCTAGACTTAGTGTATAGTATTTGCAGGCAACCCCGATGAGGGGAGAGAGTGATGTGATGCATCTGACTCCATCTTATCAGAAGGCTAATTAATTACTTTATTATACTATATTACTCTATATTAAATTACACTATATTACATCTAAACTGAATCTGCCAAGCACTCAACTGAACACAACTGCACAGAATCTTGTGACTGCCAGCTGCTTTTCTCTGTGAAGAGAAAGTGGCTACATTAGTGTTTGTTTGAGGTCACTCCCATAGTCCCTTTCCAAAAGAGGTAGCTGAAAAATCCAATTCTCAGGTAGTTGTGGGTTTTTTAAATGTGCTTTTTAGTAATTTATTCTCCAAGTTAAATTATTCCTCATGGAACTGAATGTGCAGACTTTTTGGAAGTAATCATGGCTGCCATGAGTTCATATAAATCAGCATCTTTATTGGGCCACTATTTATATTTCTGCTTTTGCAGTTGAAATACAGCACTTAACATGGCATTTGAAGTCAAGCTCTGATAAAGTTCACAAGTAACTATAGAGTAAATGGCTGTTTAGAAGCATTCATTGAAATGCATGGCTATGAGAACACCACTTTCATCAATTAGTGTTTGTAGATTGATGAGCAGCCTGCATAAATTCCTTCCTCCTTTCACAGTTTTAATTTTTTTTTCTCTGATGTTTAGCTTACCTCTTTCATAATATTTAAAGAATGATAATTTTAAGCTGTAGCTGGGGGCTTCTTAATCTTGAGAGTCTTCTATTACTTACAAATTTAACTTTGGCTTAACTTTGGTGTGTGAAAATCTTCCTTTCTTGAAGGTCTGATGCTGTAAAGGGAAAAAGGGATATGAGAGTAATTTGAAATACCATTTTTATTTTTTAGGACACTTTGGGGTTTTTTATTTTTTTTTAAAGGATTTTTGGTCTTAATACTCAGGTTTTGCTTTTTATTTCTTGAATTTTATATCTGTGTTAAGAGGAATGCAACTTTATTCGTAAATAATTCCCAATGGCATTGAATTCTATTTATATGCTATTTATTCTAATTATAATAGGTGGACTTCCTGAAGGAAAGTAGTTTTGATAGCAAGACTTACACCAGACATCTATGCATTCATGTCTCAACTTCTGTGTACTGAAAGCAAATCAATATGTTTCTGCCCTACTGCAATTTTATAACATCTATCAGTTTATTGTGTGTAAGCTGCAAAATTTATTTTCTAAAACAAGAAGAAAAGCAATTTGAGACACCAAATTCTGTAAAAAAAAAAAAAGGTACAGTTAGGTTACTGATTTTATACTATGACTCTAGTATGCTGTGTTACATGAACAAATTGAATTACAGGACTCAAATTTGTCAATATACAGCTTTTACAGTAACTGTGGATTTTTATTCATTTTTTAAGCAGATATACACTTTTAAAAGTGTTCTTTTAAAAGTGTATATCTGCTAAAGTTTTCTTTATTTTCTCTATTGTCTTTAATGTACATTCAGTACTTCTAAGAGGTTTAGGGAAAAGATACCATAATACAGAGTTCCTCTCTGCAATGTAAGAAACAGCAGTCTCTGTCAAACTCTTAAGACAATTTATCACAAGGGCACTGGTTGACAGAAGTGACAGCAGGAGTTCCTGAACCAAGTCTCTTTTGGACTCGCAAGTCGATCCTTTCTGGGCCATCTGGAAATAAACCTGAGCAGTATGTCATCTCTGTGAGCCCAGATTTTTTTTCTTTGAAGCTTTTGTTTTTTTCAGTAAGTCTTGTTAAGAACTGCCAGCATTATGCTGGTGCTCCTGAGAGATTTTTTTGCTCTCCCTTTAAAATACTGATCATATGAAGTGGTAGTTTAGGTATTGAGTAATGAAACAGCAGCAAGTTGGCTGTAGAAGGGTACTTCTCCTGGATAGTCATAATTTGCATACATGTTTGAAATGGTCCATTTTTGTCAGCCTTTTTTGTTCTCTGGACACATAAATGTCAGGAATCAGGGTTATCAAAAGTGCAAAAATTTACTTTAGAAAATAAGATTTCTGGCACCTTTTCCTTGACTGAGTTCTGTACATCCAGATTTTCACCAAAGCTGCAATGTGAATCTGGAGTAAACTTGGCATAATCTCAATAAATTGTCAGAATTACTGCTGGTAAATAGACTATTCATTTGGTTTGAATTTGTCCCTCCTCTGACTCTTTCCCTTGTGGTTCTTTGGAGAGAAAAGGTGACTTGTGGGGGGTTGTTGTTGTAGCATTTTGGTGGATGTTTTTTTTTTTTAGCAGACTGTGATTGACAGGATTTTACCCACAGAAATACAGCTGATACAAATGCCTTGCCCAAAGTAGTGTATTTATGAAGCATCCGGCTTCAAAGCATTCTGGGTCTGAACATTTCCAACTCATCCCTCAAACTGGGTTTTGATACAGTGTGCATGTCTTTGCCACTGGGTAGTTATTTGTGAGTATTGTTATGCTGTGCATACAGCCTGCTGTCTTGAAGTTGTCCTGAGAATTGTGCTGATGACCTACATTGGAAAGCAACATTTAATTCCAGATTTTTAAATGAGGCATGCAATTTATAAAATTTTTGAATAAAATTACATTCTGGATCGATGTGAGCAAGGAGATCAGTAAAGCTTCCATTTATCTCTTCCAACGCATCCAAAAAAGAGTGAGAACTAAAGGTTCAAAAGCCTGGGATTTATTATTTTCTGTGCCAATTGAAGGCTCTCTTCATGTGCAGTGTACAAAAGGCCATTTGGTTGTTACTGAAATTGCTGACTAAAATGCCCATAGCTGACACATTTGTCAAAAGACTGATGAGCATCTGATTCAATAAAGTTTTCCAGCCTTTTGTTTGACATTTTGGTGATTGGTTATCATTGTGAAGGGGATTGTTAGTGAATTATTTTCATTCTCTAGTGCATACAGATAAAACTTTTTATTATAGCTCTGCCCTTGCTAAAACCTAAAGTAACATTTTCTTCCTCTCTACATGCACTTAGGTGAACTTTGGTTTTAGCATTACCACTGTTTTGTGAGAAAATACTTCTTTAAAATCAGTAAGTTCTCAACACTGCAGGCAGATGGTAGCTAAATCTCAGCATCATTGCCCAGCATTTCATTTATTTCATATATTTATGTGACAGGACAAGTACTTCATGGCTCCCACAGAATGCCCATGACAACTAAAATAAAGTGTAAACCTCATGCAAATATTATACCTCCTGTGGTAGAAAGTCAATCTCTGAGGTTCAACAGGTATTGACAGATTTTAATATATTAGCTAAGTAAGCGTTTGTAAAGTGGTTTAATCCTTGATGCAATACAGCAAGTATGCTGGGGATTGTAATCGGCTTTCTTTGTCTTCTCCTAACAGAACATCCGGTCTGGGTGAAAGGTATTATTACAAAGTATGCTAGACTCTGTTAAATTAAGCCAGAACAAAAGAAAACTGTCTTCCTAGGTTCTTGTACTGCACTAGATATATTAGGTCTTCAATATGTTATTTGTAGGCAATCTTTCATTGTGTGAAGAATGCAGGAAATGTAGCTTTGGAAGGGCATAGGAAGCATCTCTTTCCAATTGCACAGCATTCTGTGTGTACAACCTAAATGACAAAGATGATGGAATCATACAGTCATAGAATTATTAATGTTGGAAAGGGCCTCTAAATTCATTGAGTTCAATGGCTAACCCAGCACTGTCTTGTTCAACACTTAACCTTATCCTCCAGAGCCACATTCACGTGGTTTTTGAACATTTAAATTTCCTTAGACTAATTCTACAAGGTGCTTTATAATTTAGTCACTGCTCTATCTCCACTATGTTTCAAGATAGGGTGTACTTTTATGGTGTCTCAGGGTTACTATGCCTACAGATTCTTTGATGAATTTGGCTAAGAATCACCCATTCTTCAGACAGGCATCATCTCTATCAAACACATCAGTTCTCACAAAACTGCACTCTGAATTTTTGAAGAGCTCAAGCCTGCATCAGTAAGCATCAGTGCCCTTTTCAGCATCTCTCACAGTCCTGATTTGATGTGCCAGACCCCCACAGACCTTCTGTTTTTGTGATCTGTTTCAGCAGACAGAAGGATGACACTGGCTCTGAGGGGAATGAAAACCCAACATGAATATGCAATTTCAGAGCCTGTAGAACATTTTGGATCTGCTTCTGAGATTGTCATGTTTTATGGTGACAATATTGTTATGTTCGATGCTAAGAAACTGGTACAGGGTTCCTGCTTTTCTTCGGGTGCAGGAGAACATCCTCTGGCAAAATGGGAATCTGAAATAAATAACCTGGGACAGGGAATCCATCTGATAACTACAAAGAAGAAATAGACTTTCAGATTCTTGGATCAGATGGTGTCAAGAGTAATCTCAGATGTATTTCTGACACTAAGCCTGTGTCTTTGCTTCTCCTTTGCCTGCTGCCACCTAAAGACAATATTCAAGGCTAAATTTAATTTCTGTGAGAGTGACGTCACACCTTACAAGTTTGGTTTTAAGAGAACTTTTTCTTATTATGTTTACAGTGCTCACTCCTGGACTTGGAAAGTTCTGTTTGTATTACTATCTAAAGATCCAAAGGAAAATCCATTTTCACGCAGCCAAAGGATTTTGTACCTTGACAAAATGCTGCATTAGAGCTCAAGCTGTGTCTGGGACCTCACTGAAAAATGTGTTCTATCACAGCATTTACTTAGTACAGCTCTGGAGCTGAATCCCAGTCTTTCAAGATTTGCATTTCTGCAAAGATATTCACTATGGGCATGGGAGGATGATCCTTCAGTTACTGTCTCAATGAAGGACATCAAGATTCTGATAGCTGAGCCTGGAGTTCTTTCAAAGTATCATTTGTGTGGATGGGCATCCACTGGAAGAAAGATGGAAATTACATCCTAGTAACTGCAGTTTGCTCGTAAATGGAGCATGTATACATAAATGTTTTGAAGAATTCCAGTTGCTGATAAGCAACTTATTTTATGAAATATAGACTGGGAAAAGGAATTTGAACAACATAATATGTATATAACTTGATAGGGCCTGGAAAAAATCCTGGGGCTACAACTTCTGGATAGTGCTCAGGAATCTGTTGGGAAAATTGTCCTTGGGAAGGTGTCAGAGAGGATGTTACTACTCATTCAGTTTCCTCAGGAGCTGTAACAGGTTCCCCAAAACCAGGAAATAAGGAGAAAGTAAAGATTTTAATAAAAAACACCGACTTTAATATGAACCTTTCCTGCCTTAAGGAAGTTTGGCAGGTATAGGCTTTTCTGATTTTAACCTATCGTATATTGATTGCTGTCAAGAGCCATCTTAAGACAGCACTGGTGGGGTTAGACAGCACTGTAGCTGACCTAGAGCTTGTTGAGACTGGAACTTGAGAGAGAATCTAAATGAAGTGCTATTTACCTGAAACTCCAATTGAACTTGAAACAGTGGTCTTGCTTTGTGATGGAACTGATTTTATACCTGCAGCACCAAAGGGGTCACTTAGCTTTGTCTACCCCTGTATTTGCTGTGGTTATATACAACATTCACTTTTGCTTTTGGGATGTCTGCATGAAATTTTATTTAAAAAAAGAAAGTCTGAGGCAGATAGTCCTTGCCTTAATGCCCATCTACTCAGCTGACCTGATGCCCTTTAAGAAGCATGACTTCACTGTGTGTTTCAGAAAGATGTTTCCCAGCCAAGACTGGGAAACATCTTCAGATGAAGATGTTTGAGAGAAGTCTGCAAAACACAAGCAACAGAAGCTTCCAGGAGAACCTTTTGTGTGACAGCAGCAGACTGGAACCATGACACAGCGAACCATGACACAGCCAGTGGGCTGTGACTGTGCCAAAGATTTTCTTTTGGATGTTTCCTTGGTGGAGTTCATGATGGGCCCAAGATGTAGAGAACAATGAAGACACGGTAAATTTCCTTTGTAGACGCTGAAAATTCTTTTAACAACCATTCCTGTTTTTGCAGTTTAGAATGTAGTTTTGCAGCATGTTCTGTCACACTGAAAAGAGAAGGGCTTCTCTTTCCTGTTAGTTGTGCTTGATAAGGAGAAAATTGCTTTTGTCTTGGGAATGGTTAGCATCTACCTTAAGCATCTAAGCCTCAAACCAATTTCTTCTTCCATCACCGCTGACTTGGAGCTTTTTTGTCTGTTTGAAGATGATGGAGTTACCTTCATCTTGAGTGTTTTATTATTGTGTCTTTCTATTTCTGACATAGCCCCTTCTCAGGATGTGTCTTGGAGCTTCATCTATGGCAAAGAATTTGGGCTCTTGTGGCATCTGACTCTTTTTAGCTGATAGATTACAAGTGGTCTTTTTATGTCTTGAATTAACCTGGATTCTAGTTCCCGCAATTCAAATTCTCTATTGAGAACTTCTTAAAAAATTCTACCACTGCTTTAGTCTCTTGTCTCTTTGTGGTTTTGTTAACCATAAGGAAAACAAACAAACAAACAATGAAAAACCTCCAAACAGTAGGCTTGAATCCCATCCTTATATTTCAAGGAATAATCTGCAAGATTGTAGAAGCTTTGGTTTTTCCAGAACCATGGAAACACTTGGAAGGTTTTATTGATTTGAGCCAAAGATACAAATTTTTTCATACTAACATATTTATAGAAAGGTCTAACCCTGAAGTTACATCTTCTCTCCGATGAAGAAATGAAACAGAAGTAGAAGCACTGTGGTCCTATGGTGGAATGCCTAGTCTTGTCTTCTCACTGCAGTTTCAGTCTGCTAATCTGAATGCTAAGCAACCAGCTAATTGGTGCCAATCACAATGCTGCCATCCTGCAGTAAGACAAAATGAATTTTTTCCATTTGCTCTGTTACGTGCTGCATGGTTGGCATCAGTTATTTTGTTTCCTTTCTACATCATTTTCTGACTTTCTGGGATGTTACGAAAGGCAAATTTACATAGCTAGTGAACAAAAACATTTGTGGATCTGCATGTGCTCCACATAATTAGTGAGAAAATTATGTTTGTACTTATTCTAGAACGTCTTGCACAGAAAAGAGTGGATTGTTGGAATTGTCTATGGGTGAATAATAGCTGGGACATATGTTTACATTGACTGTTTCTCTCAGCCCTGCTTTTTGTTGTACTTCAGGTAGTAACATGACTCCTGCTGCTATTCTGTTCTGCTAGTTGAACAATTCTCATAGTGTTAAGTCTTGGAATGATTGCACTTTTAGTAACTTCTAGCTAAGAATAAATATTGCTGCACCTTTTGAATACAAAATGTAAATGACAGGATTCTAGTCATATTTTAACTTGAGTTTTTATATAGAATTACCATATGAGAATAGTAACATAATTTCTCATATTTAGCCATTATTTCTTTAAAAATGTTTATATCTAAATATTAAAGGATTCTTTTCCTCATCAGCTTTAAAAAAAGATGATAAACAATAATTTCATTGATCTAATAATTTAAAAAATAGCTTCAGTATGATTGCTGACATTTTCTTTCTCCACTTTATGCTAATTAAAGATGTGCATCTGATTTTGGTGACTGTGAGTTTCTTACCAACCAGGGTGTGGGGATTTTGTGTGGTATAAGGCTGTACTTATTCACTGATTGAATGCATTGTAACATCTTTGAAGATTTTGTTGGTAGCCCCTTTGCACTTAATTTTTCTTGTTTTCTTTGTTCCACTAGTGGGTCACAGGTATTTTCTATGGAAGTAATGTAATGTTATGTTGTGGTTTCTCACGTTTGCCTACAGATTTATGTCTGTGTCCTGTATCTTCATAAAATCAAGCATTTATGGCTTGAGATTGACTTTTACCTGGACTACCATAAGATATAAAATCCTATAATAAGCAATCACTAATGAGTATAAAACTATTGACACTGACATGGAGTTTAATTTAGAAGTAGTCATATTCTCCAGTTCTACAGGTACAGCTTTGTGGGCAAAATGATTTCAGGTGGGATTTTGTGTAATGATGTACTGTGAGTACAAGACTCCTCATTTAGACATCCTGTGTAGCTAGGCATATTATGAAGTTAAATATTTAAGTGTTAATATTGAATGTGCCTCCACATAATTGCAGGTACCTGTAACGTATGGGTGCAAAAGTAAAGGCGAAGCTTAAAAAAATCTGTATTTCTTTTATCTCATAAAAAGGCTGGATACCAATGTACTCTCATTTTTATTTCTTCTTCTTCCTTTTTTCCAAAATGCATTCCATGCAAATGAATTTAAATTCTAAGAAACACTTCTCACCACATGAAGATCTAGGCTAATGCCTCAGAAAAATGGATATAGTTTTTTTTTTCCTGTAATAGTAATAACATTTGCAGAGATTAAATTGTCAGGATAGCTATTAATACCACAAATTAAGCCTTACTCATAATCTTCAGCATGCTGAAGATTGTTCTTGATATATCCTTTGGGAAATCCATACAAAATACTTTGCATTGTTTATGTCTGCTGAGTTGTAGCAAACCTGCACACTTCTTAGTCTCTCTCCTATTAACTGGTTTTTGGCAGTTACAAATTTTTGTAGCCCTGTGGAAAAAAAATGGTAGGCATATCTTAAGCTATGCAGTAACCTCCTGTATTTGGGGTTTATTCACATGTGTCAATTAGAAAGGCTCAGTTCAGTCCACTTATTTGGGAGCTGCTGGAAAGGAGAAGTGGCAGCAGTTGGCAAGTTGAATGTTGGAAAAACAGAAATGGATGTACTGGGTTTATGGGTAGATTCATCTGGGGCAGGAGTTTTGTTTATTTCCCCGGTCAGAGTACAGGTTCAAAGAGTAGCAAACTGAAGTCATTTGTGAGCATAATCAGCAGCACTCATTACTAGCTGCTGACTGATCTGAATTTTAAGTGATAGTGGCATATGTGTGCGGAGGTTTAGATGTCAGCAAAGTTCACCAATAAAGAAGGATCTATCTAAGATATTTTCAGCATCTAGTATTATTCACTGAGGCACCTACTTCCCCTCTGCATATCTAGATTGGAAATTCCTGTGAAAATTTTACCCATCAGCTGCCTTTCCCTTGACGCAAACAATTAAGCAGCTTTAATTTTCAATAGATGTTATCATCTGTTTGTGTCTCACTCTCTTATGAATTAGAGATGGTCTGGATGGTCCTGATAACATAAGATATAGTTTAAATCTTTACTTGAAGTTCGAGTCAAATGTTAATTGGTGCTTGAATACTTTGGATTTAATTATTTGGTCCGCCATATCTCTTTCAAAACAGACGCTGCGCTAAGCAATGCTATTCTTTTCTGCAGTTTAACTGGGCATGTGATATACTTGAATTTTTAAAGCGAAACCTTCCTTTGATAGAATTCTGTCTCACTACCTAAGTCTAAAATTTATACACTTCTGAAAAAGCATGAAAGCCAGACAAAAGTTAACGAGTTTGTATTTTTATTTAATGTAGCGTGGAAGAATAAATGTATAGTGCTTCAAAGGGAACAATGTAAATATAATACAATTCAAATTGTATTAGCATTCAACACTAGTTTGTATTTTCAGTACTGAATATCCTGAGTTCTAGAAATGTGTATGTGTGCATTTAGTGGCCTGCCCATGCAAGAAAACTTGCAGAACTAGGTCTTTAAACATTTCAAGGATCTCAAGATACGAGTCAGATAAAATTGTACATTTCCAGACAATGCTAATGAAAATGTTAAATAATTCACACAAATCATTGCATAGAAAATACTTAGAATAGGTTTTGTGAAATTTATTTTCAGTTTTGTAATATACCCACTGCCATTTTTTGAAAATTGTAATTTAAAATGCATAATTCAGTGATCCTTATAGGAGTTATTACCCTGAATTAATACTTCAGCATTTTAGAATGTTCGGTATAAAACTTTAATGTCTTTGTTTTTATTAAAGTGGTTTCAGAAAAAAAAACCCCATAATTTCCTTCTATTTAAGAGATCTTTATGCCTACTATTCTTAAAGAAATAAATTAGTATGAAAAAGTAAGTGATTACTTAAGCCATGATCTGGCAATGCCCTACTAACTTGAAAAGCAGGGATGTGGGCAGTGGGAAAGTAATTTAGAAAAAAAATGTGGAATATGAAACATCCAAACTTTATTAATATACCATGTGTGATTCTTATGAAAAGTTGAATAGGTCCTGGAGACAAAGGGTAAATTGCAGGCATGAGAACTTCTTTTACGAATGACCCCTAGCAAAGCTGTATCAATGTAAAAATATTTGGCCTCCTTGCCAATGGTGTCAATCTGGAAAAAATTGTAAGCCGTAAGAACAGGGGCATAAATTTAGGCAGCCAGCAAAGGGCACTGTCCCACTTGCTGCATCTGCATTTCATATCTAGAATCCCAATTCTAGGATTAAGGTGATTAAAACATACTTAGTAAGCAGTTCTGTGTCACTAAAGATAGACTTCTAAAACGTTACAGTGACCCAGGGACCTTTCAGCCTCTCTGGGATCTACAAGAAATTGTAATATTCGGACTCTGACTTGTGCTGCCCCATCTTCTGTTGCTTCAGGCTGCCAGACTGAGGCAAAGATTACCATACTGGGGGAAAGCCCATTCCTCTCAGTGTTTCTGGTGCTGCCAAGAGCGACCCTGACCAAAGCTGTTCCGCCAACACTGGCTGAACCCACGCCTAGTCTGTCTTTCACTGGTCCTTGCTGAGGTGACATTGTCCTTCTGTTCTGCAGCCTGAGATCTCAGACCATCAGGGAAGTTACCATCTCTGCTCCAGTCTGTCATCTGAGTAGCTGGTTCTCCTGTTCTATTTCACACTTTACCCCCAGTGATTTGATATGAATTGGCAATATTTGATATAGATTGGCAATATTTACATAGTTTCCTGTGGCTGGTGTCATGATGTTTACTGAAATGTGTTTTCAGCCTTCACCCAGCTCTAGACCATCCTGGAGTTTCACTATCATGATGAATTATTCTCTCTTTCTCTCTCTCTCTTTTTTTTTCTTTTTTTCCCCCTGTTAGTTTTGACCATGTTTGAAGGAGAAATCCTCCACTAAAAACAGGAAATTCTCACATCCTACACAGTGCAAGTTAGTTACAGTACTGCTGTCATCTTTATGCAGACACTATCCTGGTTCTGCCCTCAAGATTCTAATCAAATTTCTTGACCTTTGGACTTCTCTTCAAGCATGCACAGGAATTGCTAGTTTATATTATTTTGTTGGATGAACAACACTTGTTTGAAGATTTATTTTCTGAGAGTTTTTAAAGTGCTAAAGAAGGTGCCTTAGCCTCATCTTGTGGAAGCAAACAGTCACATAGGCAGACATAGCACTTAATAGTGACCTCAAATCCCTTTCCCATCAATGAGGAATCACTGATCATGCCCAGAGGAAGTTCCTTCATTCAGTTTTCTCAGGCAGACATGAATAAGCATTTTCTCATTTAAGATGTTAACTGTATACAGATGTACATTAAATGCCATTTCACTGGTCCTTTTATGGAGGTGGTGTATACTGACATTATTAAAAGTGATAAATACGCCACATAAAATCATGAAAAAACTTTGCAAAGATTGGCATTTCACTTAAATAATAGTTCAATATATTTGATAATCAACTTTTTTTACAATATTTTGACAATATTTTAGGCTGGTTTTGGTCTTATTTTCCTGAGTTCCAGGGCCAACTTTGTTTAAGGTAAGATGACATAAAAAAATTATCTGTGAACTTTTGCACTCTTCCAGACTTTTCTGGGAGTTGGTTTCCTGTTTGTTTTTATATCAGGACTGACGTTAGAATTTCTGCTCTAACAAGAAGGATGCTATTATAAACAAGAAAAGAAAAAGTAAATGGGTGACAATAGAATAAGTTTGAGCCTGTTTGTGGCATAAGTTAAACCTTAATATTGCTGACCTTTATCTCACTGTAACAAAGGCAGAAAGCAGCAGGCACTGTATGACTCATTTCACCCCACAGAGCTTGACTGTGTTTATTACCATGCCAGATTTTAGAAGGGAAGAGGGAACATGAACACTTTGCAGCACAAGCATTCTGTCCCTAAAGCTGAAGCGATGTTGGGGCAGGCAGGCTCTGTCTTGCAACAAATGTCACTTCACACGGGTCATGTTCATTGCATTGCTTATGTGACTAACTGTTGTGGTTTAGGAATGGCATTCCCTGATTTAGTGCTCCCTCTAAGACTCTCTAAATCACCATGGCTCACTCCCTGTGGTGGGATGGAGAGGAGAACTGGAGGCACAAAAGGCAAAGATCCTGGATTGAGATAAGAACAATTTACTGGAAACAGCAATGAGATAAGAAAACAAATACTATCAGCAAAAATGAGTAACAAAAGTGTACAAGAGAGAGATGAGTGATTCACATTTAAAACGCTCAGGATTGGGTCTACCCCACTTCTCCCTCCATCACATTTGACCAGGAGGAACTCCTCCTCCCCAGAGGGCACTCTCTTCTCCATGCCCTTGGCAATGACATGATGTAATATAAAATAACCTGAGGTTCCTGGCCATGGCCCCTCCTGCCTACTGCAAGAATTAAACACATGTCCTGGTCAGAACCAGGACACTAATTTAACAGTTAGTTCTGATAAGAGCAGGAAAAAATGCTGCTGGCAACAATGAGCTTGAAAGATCACAAGGAATTTTTCCATGAGTTTCTTTCTGTACCCACGATTTGAGCAGCAGAACAGAGATGCTTAGTCATATGTCAGAGGGTGCTGTATTTTAAAATCAGTCCCTGATTGCTTCTTTCTTTTTTCTTTTTTTCTTTTTGTTGCAGAAATCCATAATAATGAAGGAAATGATAGAATTTATCTTTCTGTAATCAGCATATTTATTCATGTACTCCTGAAATAGGCTTTAAGTTTTCTTCAAGCTTAGGTTTGAATTATGTCACCAGCAGTGCGTCAAAGCACCACGAGTAAGAGATGTGAAGCTAAAAACCCAAGGCTGTGAAAGCTTAAAGGAAGGAAAGGCAATGTCAGTAATTTTGTTGGCAATGTCTGGAAATTTCTTCTTTCCCTTTCCTCTGCAAAATGTATTCAGAGAAATGCTCCTGAAACTGAGTGCTTCACACAATGTGTCTTACTGCTATTGGAAGAGATTTGCAATTTTTAACTGACCAGAACAACCACAGTCACTGTTATATGCATTTGTTAGCAATTCTTCAACCTAAAAAATTCAAACTTTGTGTTGCCAGTTTTATCCTAATAATATTTTTTTCTTTGTTTGTTCCCTACAGATTTTTTTTTTCCCTAAAGAATATAATGTACCTTTGTCTATTTGTTTGCTTTTGTTTTTATTTATTTTTCTCTGGAAGATGAAGATGACTAGTGAGTTAGGAATACAGATTCTACTTAATTTTGTCTATTGAGTCAAAGACTCCTTCTTGCAGGCTTTAGACTAAAGCTCGACCATAATCTAATCACAGCCCAGTTCTTGAATCAGGTTATTGAACCTGACTCTGTGCCATTGCTATGTTTAAGCTGACCTATCCCAGACCTGTGCCTGCATCCAGATGTGTATTCCTGCAATATTTCTATGTGAAGTTTATTATTCCAGTATCTATTATAAACAGTGCTTGAGGTTTAAATAAACTAATGAGCTACCCTCATTTTGATTTTTTTTTAAAAAGGATAAAATACTTTTTAGAAAGTTTTTAAGCATTTAAGATTTAAACAAATTTGATGTTGGGTATCTGTCAGGGATATTGAAGCTGTGATTGCACTTAAGTTGAAGCATCTTGTTATTGTTGAACTCGTTGTTTTTCTTTTTTAAAAATTGCCCTCAGGCATTTTTACCAAAAGACTTTATTAATTTACGCTTACTTTGTGTTATACCATTTCACTAAGCAGGAAGTAGAAAATATATGCCAGTTTAGAAATTCCATGAAGTAATATAGCTTTCAAAGGTTCAAAGCTTTAAAGTTATGGAAGAATGCTTCTCTCCCCATCCCACCATGAAGTTACTTTACTGTGGAGGGACAAATGTCTGTATTACAAAGGGAAATAGGAAGAGTATCAGAGATGGAATCTCTGTGTGAAAATACCTGTGATTTTCTTCCTTCTGGTATTCTCAAAATTCTTCATTTCATCAAGAAGGAAATTACTAAAAGTGAAAATGGAAGGGTTGCTGTAAGGGATCTCAGCTTCAGAGGCAAATAATATTATTTTTATTTTATCCTAATTCTTAATCACTAATGGTTTATTACCATTATGGATAACTTTATGGATAAGTTTAGTTACTTCAGTTGAGTTCTGCTAACACTATGAGGTATACTGAAAAGAGGAAACAATATTTATGCCTAGATATGTGTAAAAGTGGATTCAAATTAATGCCATATAATTATAATTGAAAGTGTATGTGCTGATTTAATTAATGCTACATAATTATATTTGAAAGTGTGTATTTTGAATAGATGGCATTGGTATGGTATAATCCTTCCAATATTTATCCACATTTACTTTCTTCTACTTTTGTTTTACCTACTCATTCTTAAAGCAGAGCACGTTTAGGGAAACAACCTCCATGGTAGATATCAAAAGGTCTGGTTACTTCAGGTGGCTATTTTGTATTACAGCAGATATGGAATGCTAAATGAAAAAGAATTGGGCAAGTAAGGAATAACATATTCTTGTAGATATTGGTCATTAGGTACAGAAACCTATTTTTCAACTTCCATTTTGTACTTTGAAAGAGGGGACAATTGTTGCTAAGCAGTTTTTGACTGCATACATATGCAAATTTATTCTTCTCTCTTCCGTCTGACTAGTATGTGGAGAACTGTTATGTGACCTCCATTTTCCTGGGAGTCTTGGAATCTTTCATAGGCACTGTTTGAGATGACTGAATTTTGTGTGTGGATCAATTTCAGGATTACTTCAAGTTCCTCTACTGTATTTGAAAACTAGGTGTGATAATTTCTCCAAAGCAAGAAAGTAATACAATATTGGTGAGAATTTAAAAATAAACCAACTTTTCATGTGAGTATATGTTGTGCTTCAATGGGATGATATTAACAGCATGACACTAAACCCCAAATATTTATCCCAAGGGAAAGCTTTTTATTTCTGCCACTGTGACAAGGACATGAGTGAAAATGCCTTGGGAAATTATCATCATCAGTACCTATGCTTTCAAGGGATCATAAGTTGCAATCATGTGTTTCTACTTATTTTCAGAAAAGAGGGGAAGAAACCATTTATTTGTCCATTGGGACTGTTTTCTCCAGGCATTCAAAATCATGCCTTTTTCATGTGTTCTGCTGACATAGCACATTTGCAGTATCTGGTGACATGACTAGATTTTTCTTTCCCTAAGTGCAGAAAGTATTGATATTGGGGGTTTATCTGATCTTCAGAAATTCATGACTGTGAGAAGAATGGGCTGCTGTGAGGAGAAAATAAATCTAAAGTTGAAATGTTCATAAATAGTATATATTGTTAGGAAAATGTGGTAAAAAAGTAAATCAAAGAGAAGTCATCTAAAAGTAATGTCTCCCTTGTAGGTCAAAACTTCTACTGTCAAAGAAGATGTATACAGTAGTCAGAGCTGGAGCTATGGCCCCAGTATTGCACAGCCCCATCTTCTCATTCTCAGAAACCCACTGCAGGATATTTCAAGGGCTACTGTTCTGTACTCTACTTGCTGTCCTATAACTTACTATGCTGTTGTATGTATGGTCTGTAAGGTTAAGTTCATAATCCTTTACAAAGTCACTCAGTTTGCCTTTGAAATCAGGGAAAAAATGGTGAAGCTTCACTTGTAACTCTGTATTTCACACAGGTTTCAATAATCCTTTTTATCAAAGGGTAATGTTTTATGAGTTTAATTTACAGCCACAATTGTCATCAGTTCTTCAGCACGTGAATGAAATAGGAGAAAGGATGACGTGGTATGTTTTATTTTGTCTCTAATATCACTGTTGTGGATTTTTGAGGTCTTGAAGTCAATGAGAATTGGAAATCGCTGTTGGATGGAATTAAAGGAATATGTACAAAACTACCCCTGAAATACAGAGTATTGTCTTGTCTCACCTACAAATCAGGAGTACTGGTGAAAAGCAACCACTCATATTCCCCAAACCTCCCCCTTTGAAGAACTAGCTCAGTTTGCCTCTGGATACAGAGTGTTGAGCAGTATTTGAAAGCTGCACTTGAAAGTGGGTATCAGTAGCAAATGGGCATAATATGCAAAGATACCTTTCTGAGTATCACCTTTCTTCAGGTGGCAGCTGTTTTATTCTGATCACCCTAAGGTGCTGTTAAATGATTTTATTACCCATTTTGATGGTTAAATATAAATTTTTATAAGCTGGTGACACTAATCATCCAACGGTTTGTCTCTACTGAAAATGTATGTTAGAGAGGAACTTGGGAAGAAGACTTTATTTTTTTGAGTTCTCGGTCTCTGTGCAATGCTGAACATCACATCTGATGTTCATCCATGCCCAAAACCTGTGTGAGTGATATTTCAGTGCTACTGAAATCAAAGGCAAGACTAATCTTGGTGGGAGAATTTGAGCCATGAGAATGCTGCCTTCTCCCAAACCATCTGATAGACAAATGAACTGTGGCAGAAGGGGATCGAACAGGGAATTTCATCCAAAAGCAGCACAGAAATCAGTGTCTGTAATTGCAAAAACCACAAAGTTTAGAGGGCCAGGATGTAAGCTGTGTACTTTGGAAAAAAAAAAATGAGCTCAGAGTTACTAAGGCACATTTATGACTCTGCTTGACCTTCTTCCACCTAACCGGCAACAGAAATATAGTCTGAAAACAGCAGCCTGAGGTCTTCATTTGTTTTGCTGTAACCTAGATTTAAAAAAAAAACCCAAAACCAGAACTGTGTCACCACTCTGATGTTCTTCTGACAACACAGATGATTCAGAGCTGCTGCCTAAATACTGAGGACAAGACAATACTTCTTCAACTTCAGGTGTCTAGTTGTGCAGTCTTCTGCACTTTAACTGCAGAGCTAGTTGTGCAGTCTCCCTTATGATTCATGGAGAGAAGAGTCCAGTGCTAGGGTATGACTCATGGTCAGGTGTGTATCCTAGGATGAGATAAACTCTACTTTGATGTGCCTGTGTCTGCTTATTGGCTATAAAGGTGCCCTAGGCAGCTGTTTCAGATGTAGTTTTGTGTTCAGTAGACTTCTAAAGGTGAACGAGAATGAGTTGTATCCTTAAGCCTGACTTAAATCTGTTTCTAAGTGCTTGCTGTGACCTTGTATTTCTGTTTTATCCTCATTTTTGTTGATTAGACCAGTATATTACATCAGAGCATGAGCACTTTACCCAGTAACTTAGGAAACAGCCTGAAATGCAACATAAATCTTGTGTGTTTTTGTATTGTTGTACTTTCTTCCTGCCAGTGCAGTTTGTATGAAACAGAAACAAACATGACTTCAAATATTTCAGTTTCCACTTAGCACTCTTGTAACACTCTAAATACTTCAAAGATTAGCATAGTAAGGATGCTTATACTGAGGTTTGCCATCCCAAGAATTGCACTCTACCACTGGATATTAATCACTACTGAATAGACATATCTTGAGATCCTTCTGAATCCATTCATTCCTACCAACCCAGCTTGCTGACGTCTTTGAATTTAGCAACAATAGACCTTCTCTTGCATTATTTAGATGATTAATGAAAATCTCCAACAATACTGAGCAGACAAATTTGGAGTCTTGTTAACCATGTAGCAGCACTGTGACTATCAGTTTCACATCCTTTGCAGATTTTTGACCTTTGTTGCCTCATATCCTTGTGAAAATTCCACATGAGATCCTGCCAAAATTTCTGCCTTTCCACTATTCACAGGGCATTACATTCTGCTAAGGATGCACATTACCTTGATTCCATGTGACTTATTCATAGAAAGAACCTGTCCTAGCTATGATTTATTTTTTTGTGCTATCTTTGGACTTATGATATTTTTTATTCTAATACTTCTCTAGGAATTTATCTTAATCATAAGTTCCCCAAATCTTTCCTTACACCCTTTGTAAAGATATGTGCCATGGTTTTTTTTTTTCCTGTATATTTTGTTCTTCCACGAGCTCCTAGAGATAGTAATTTAATTGTTGTACTTCAGCCAGGTTTTAAGTATTTTTACATGAAATTTATCCAAACTGAACAGCCGGAGAATATTTAATTTAGCTGAGCTATTTAATCTCTCTTTAATGCTGAATTTCTATGCTACTAATGTAGCCTCTTCTAAAGCTGAGCAGTTATCATGGATAATATCTTTTTTTCTTTATGTTTTATTAAAAATTTCTCCTTTCTGGTGCCATATGTCAGTTATTTCCTGTCTTGAATAATGAACTCATGATATAACTATTTTTTTTTGTTATTAATAATGAAGAAGGGAAAAAACTGTTTACTATATCTGGAGCACATACAAATGGTATCTAAATTTCAGTAAGGAAAATTCAGATTAAATGTTAGTACTTTTTTTTTTAATGATAAGGGCACTGAAGACATGGAAAAGATTGTCTAGTGGGGCTCTGGATCTACCTCTCACTGTGTATCTTTGAAAACAGACTGGTCAAATTCTCTTCTGTTTGTTGGTTTGTTTGGTGGTTTTTTGTTCATTTGTTTTGTTGGGAGTTTTTTTGGGGGTTTTTTTTGGCTTTTTTGTAATGGCAGAGGAATGGACTATTTACTAAAGTTGTTTTTCTGGGCTCTATGAAAGCTAATCTAATTTTTCTGGTGAAAAGTCAGGCTGTAGATATTGTGAATACAAACTGGGAGCTGCAGGTTGTATTTGCTGCTTTGTATTCCTCAGGCAACATGTGCAAAAAACCAGCCAGTTTGTCCATCTGCCTCTTGTGTGACACTCTGGCTGCTGAAGGCAATGTCAAGTTGACATTGAGACTTCTGCTGGGGTCACACATATGTCCTAGAACAGATAGTCTGAATCTACAGAGGAGTTGAGATCTGAGAAAGGACAGGAGAGTGAAGCTCACAAGAAAAGTGCAGACACCTGTAAAATGTTTATATCTGTGATTGTGACAGATTTGCTTTGATTTCCACAAACCTCTTACATGAGACCTTCTTTTCAGATCTCTTGAGTAGGAGGCAATGAAAAGGTCACATTAGTCCCCTTTCAACCTTCCTTGTGCTATAAGCTAATAATGAAATTATATTTTCCAGACATTTTAATGGAAATCTGCTTGTTATCTGCAACACTTTTAATCTTGGCAAAGACTTCTGCAGTTATTGCTGCATGAAGTATTTGATTTTGGTAACACCTTCATTCTGCAGCTTGATTATGTATGGAGATACAAACCAACTCCCTAGTTCTGCCATGTTTGAGTTGACTTTGCTGTAGAGAGCAGCTTTTTTTTTTTTTTTTAACCCATATTTTTGGTCATGGTTTGTGAGACTGAAACAGAGCTCTTCCTTATGGACATGCACAGGGAAAGGAAGATGGAGGGGACTTCATTTCACTCTTTCAGAGGTTAGGCTTAATTACAGCCTTTCCAATAGTTAGGACACAGGGAAAAGAGCAATCAGGGCTGTGGCTATGCTGAGCTGGCCAGTAGAGCATGCTGTTCACTTGAAAAGTGAACTGTCACATGGTGACAGTACTCTTCCCCATTCCGCCTTTGCCACGGAACTCGGTATCTCAATTTTAGGTTCAGCAGAGAACTGTGGCTCAACATGCCTGCATGAACTTTCTTTAAGTTCAGGTTATCACATTAATCAGGTTTGATCAATCCTGAATGATTTGGGATGAATTTTGAAATATCTTCTATTCTTTTAGTGACTGGCATTGTTGCAGAAGGAACTAGCCTGATGCATCTTCAATTATCATTTAAAAATCTGACCTGTTTTTGTGTGTTTCAAATAGTAGAACTCCATAAGGAAAATTAAAACAAAGAAGAAAAAAACTGGCATTTGGGAGGCCTGTCTCTTCTGCAAAACACTAAATTGTCAGGAAAAAAACAACTATTTTTTTTGTTATTTTGTATGACTCCTTGTCATCTCTTGAAATACTTTTTCCCAGACTTTAATCTTTTGGAAATTCAGTTGAATTCCTCTCATAATTAACTGTCAATCAATCTTATAAAGTATCAATTTTTTTTTAATGTTCAACATATTTTGAAAAAAAGTGAAAATTTGAGTGCATGAGAGCACTAGGATTTATAACATTTAAATATTATCATAATACATATTTAAAAGATTTAAGTGGCCTTTTGATGGGATACATATAAAGCATTCAAGTAAAGTCTGGATTGAGTAGAAGATTGGCTAAGTAAACACTAACAGCTGTTCTTACAGTACAAATTTCACTTATTTCAGAGGTACCCACCATTATCATAACAATAGCTTACCATTCTGTGCTCTTAGGTATGGTGTGATTATTTAGTGCTTGAGTATTCAGAAACCACAGAGTCTCCTGCCTTTGAACAGACATTCATATCTTTATAACTTTCTGTGTCAGAGGGAAGAAGGACAGAGGGAAGAGTGAATAGAAGTATTTATTTTGTGCAAATCATCTGTAAACTCTATCATGTAAATAAAACCTAGGTCTCTTGCATTTTTTGAATGGTTATTTATCAGTGGCTTAATGGTGGCAGGACATGCCAACCCTTTTGAAATCTTTTCAATATGCAGAGTGGCTGTTTTGCCTAACAATGTAGTTTATTTGTTTATTTTTCAGTTATTTTTGATCTATGACTGTCATTATAATGCTGCTTTGTATTTACGTTTTTATTCCTGTAAATCACTCTGCATTTTTCCATAGCAAAATCATGTATATCAATTAAGATACTATCTTAACCCTCTTTAATTTGTAGTCTAAACATGTCTCTGGTTCATTTTGAGAACCAACTCAGATTTGTTGATTTTCCTCAGTTCTCCAAGAGCTTGATCCAGATAGTATATCTGTGCCACATGCACTGGTGGAACAGTAGCTGTACAAGAAGATAAATAACAGAACCTATAAATTACAAGAGTTAAGAAGCTGAGGGGAGAGTGTCTCCAAGTATTGTGATCACTCTCTTACAGTGAAGCTAAAAAGGATTCAGCCACAGTCCAGAAATATTATTTTGTGTGGATTGCTGAGAGTTTCAGGTTACATTTCTCTGCTTCCCTGGACACCTGGCATGTGCCAGGGCTCTCAGGGCACTTACAGGTCTTCATGGCCCTGACCAGTGTTGCTCTGTGCCTGAGCTGTGTTACGTGTGTCTGTGCAGAAATCTGTCTTCTGCTATTCCTGGTTTGTCACTTGGATTTTCCAGCTTGACCCCAGACCTGATTTGCTGCCTTGCCGTTGTCTGGTGACTGCTGGTCTGCTGGTGAATCATGCAGTTCTCACCCACCTTGCTCTGCTTGCCCACTGTGGATCTGTGCAGAGAGAGGGCAAACCCTGCCTGTGCTGTTTTCCTCCTGGCTGGCTGTCCCTCATGGATCAGCTGCACAGCCCTCCCACCACTCCTGTGTGACCTCCACATCCTGCAGGGGACTATGGCTAGAGTACAGGGGGCAGCTTGCAGCCTGTCAGCCCTCTCTAGTACTCTCTGCACCCAAACTGATCCCTGCTTCTTCAGCTCGTTTTGAGTGAGATCATGGGGATTTTTAAGTTGCCTGCAGCCAACCTTTGCTGCCTTTCCCAATGCCCAACCCAATGGATATTAGCTGCTCAGCAGAAATGACTTAACAGCCCTCAGTGACAGTCCTAGATGGGGCCACCCTCTGCCATGCAGCTGCTCAGTGGCCCCATGCTCCAGGAGCCTGATGTCCTGTTCAGTGCTTTAGAGCAGCTTTCTGGGACTGTATTCATGCAACTGTGTCCAAGGCTGTCTTCCTGGAGCTCTAGCAAGGGAGTCACTTGGCTGCTGACAGCATTCATGAGGCTGGATGTGGAACCTGCATCTCTGTCATTGCTGGATATTGTTACTTTGCACCACAAGCCCCTGTTTTTCACTTTGATGCAGGATTCCTTGCTCAGCTCAATAATATCATTATATATATGAAGGTAATTTCTTGCTCCCCAAAAGGGGTCTGTGTTTTTTTTTTTTTTTCCTCAATGGTGGGACATTTGCTTTAAAGGTTAAGCTGTGAAGCAGAAAAATAATTGTCTTTACATCTCTTCACTCATGGTTAATTTTATTCATAAGGGTTTGTG
Organism: Motacilla alba alba; assembly: GCF_015832195.1. NCBI lineage: Eukaryota > Metazoa > Chordata > Aves > Passeriformes > Motacillidae > Motacilla > Motacilla alba. The sequence goes on from NC_052017.1 coordinate 80,511,031, forward strand.
ACTTCTGTTTTTAATGTGCTCATTCCTGGCATGAAATAAAACCGCTTACTTTAGAAATTGTGTACTATGGATAAAGCTGTCCAGCCATTAAGTTTGCTCAGATAAAGCTGCCTTTAAACACAGCAAGCAAAGATTGTGGAACCGTTACTATTTGATCAGACAGGAATATATTAATTTTTAAGATATCCACTAATTTACAGGAGCATTTGTTAAATGTCTTTCCATTCTTAAAAAAAATCTTTGTAAGTTCATGTCTTGACTTGTTTATGGATTAATTTCACCAATGCTGTCTCTGTTTCTTTGAACTCTCTAGAAAGAGATTTACCAAAATGAGGCAAAGTAAGTTCCTTCTAGTATCATACAGAATTTGAAAATAAGTGGCCAAACTTGAATTTATTAACCTTGGGTGCAATGGTAGTGCTTTGCAAGCTATTTTGATGTACTAGGCAGGCTTCCTTGGCATTTCCAAGAAATGAATAGCTTAAGACTGTAAGCTAGGATCAGCTTCTATTGTGTTGTCATGGGACATTTTTTTTATTTATTTTACCCCAACATAAAAATTTGAACATCTATTATCCAGCTGAGTCTGTGAGGGCCACTGAATGTGACATTGCATTGTTCATGAGGCTGATCAGTAATTATGGTTCACAATGAAGTGTTTCAAATTAAAAAGATACTGGTTCATCATTTCTATACTGCAGTTCTGTGTAGTGATAAAGTTTATTAATACTTGGAAAAGATAGATTTAGACTGTGATTTTATTCCTATAAAAATTAAAGTTAACATTCCTTCACCAGTTTATTCTTCCCCAGTAAATGGGTATGTGGCAGGACTCTTCATCATGAGTTTGTGCAAAACTGTGTAGTGTGACATATTCTTAGACAATAAGAGCATAATGCAAGGGAATAACATTACATAAAACCTTGTGTTATATTTTGTAAATATGAATATGTTTAACTTAGTCTGTGTTTCAGAATTGCAGTCCAGTAACTGAAAAAAGTCAAGTAGTGCATTCTGTGACTAATGCTGACTGTGGGTAGGGTTGGGTTTGCTTGTTTGTTTGTATTCAGGTAACAGCAGCTAACTCCTTATTTCTCCTGTAGGACTCTTGTTTCTCTATGTTTTTCTCTCTGAGTGCTGAAGGAATTTTCTACCTCTAGTCTGGTACAGAGACTGAATATCTGCAATGAGGAGAAAGGAACTTTCTGTATGTACATTATTGTTCTGCATATGGAAAGGCACAAATCACCTAAAACATGTACTACAAAGTTATGAAAAACATTGTTTATAGGTGACAGGACTGGAATCTGATTTGTCACACTAAACAATACATTCGTCTGTTTTGATGATGGCCCTTAATGACATCCCTTTAAGTCTTGGTAGTCCCTGTCTCAAATCACCCTCCTTTGTTGCATGGCAAATGTCATACAAATGTTGCCTTCTATGTCTTTAGTATCAGGACAAAGACCTACTTTTTTTTTTTTAAATCTAAAATATTCTAAAAAAGTTTGAAGATATGGATCACTGCATTTATATAACAAAGTTGGGTTGAGAAAGACCAAAAAAGCCTTTTCATTTGCTATCTGTCCTATTTTTCTCTTTCACTAGGATTTAAGGGCAATGCATACAATTGAAAAGGTAACAATGTTGTCTGCAAGAAGGCTGATGATTTTGTCCATTAATAATAGCAAAGGGTGGAACAGGAACTTCCCATGTGAGTTGCAAAATAGATTGCCATTCTGTGCCATGACAATTCTGCATTGGGTTCTCACTTTCTGTAGAATGTTGATTGTCTGGTACAATGTGCTTTTACTTTTGCCCATGCTAACAGGTACAGGTAAAAGTTCTGGCAATCTCCAGAAGTGGTAACTATTTTTGGACTAAATTATCTTATGCCAGGATTGGGGTATGCTGAAGCTCACCAGATGGGTATCCTGCACTCTTGCCAGGTCACCTCGGATAGATTGTTCCTTGGCATCTCTTAACTCTTGCAGCCTTACACTATAAATTCTGTGTCAGCTCCTGTCTATTTCCTTTCCTCCCAGCATCTTGTCTAACTGTTCTATAAAAGGTTGTGGACTTTTGCTAATGGTCTGGCAATCCTTTCTATAAGGCATTGTCTTCTCAGTCAGCAGTTTTTAAATGCCAGCTTGTGGTTGCAGTGGACTCTCTGGCTTCTCATCCTTCAAGCAATTATCTCCTTCCCCTCACCTTTCCTACAACCTCTTTCTACAGCTGGTTGATGACAGATCCTTCATGTCTACCAGTCTGGATTACTCTTCCAATTTTCCAGACAATGTGTTTCTCCCATAATGCATCCAGAAAATTGTTGCTATTAACTAATGATACCTACATCACTGGCTCATTCTGAAACTTCTGGCAGCATTTATTGTTGAAAGTTCTCTATCCAGAACAGAACAAGAGATCTTATTTTATATAGAAAAAAGTAAATATTGATGTAATACACACTATATAAAGACATAAAAATAGATAAATAGATAAAAGCCCTATCTATCCCTTAGCTCTATCATGCTCATTCAAAATAACATGTACTACTCCTCCAAAAAGTCATCATTTCTGTCTGAACTGTGAGAGTCCTGTATAGACATGGGGTTAATTAAACCTCTGTGTTGTCATCTTCCTTACCTTAGAAATAATCATGGAACCCCTTTATGCTTTTTTTTGTGGGAAGACTATGTAGAAGTTTGTGAAACTGCTTCCCCCAGAGCTGTTTTTGCTCAGTGTACTGTCTGTACTCTTAGTTAACCTTCTTTCAGGATTTTATTTTTCAGATCAAAGTGTGAGCTGATTCAGGTACAGCTGCTTCTTTTTGCCAAATAGCCTCTAGATCTGTTCATTTTCTGCTGGACAATGCAGTGCACTTCTCAACTGTTCTATCAGTGAATTCTAGAACAGGATGCCTAGGATTTCAGTTTTGTCTTCATTCCTGAAATGATTTAAGTGATGTATATTTTCTTAATAAAGAAGTTGGGATACCTTTTCAGAATAGGGAAAACTGGTGGTGCTGCTACATTATACATTGAAAGGGATCATAACTTTATTTCTTGTCTGATATTGATGTGCACTTGTTGCCACCCAAGTCTTGGATAAGAAACTTCTTCCCTCCAGTTGCATCTCTACCAGTGTACCACAAGGAAGGTGGCCTTTTCTGGATGTGAGTGAGTGAATCAAGGGGGAATTAATCTACAGTAGATTACCTAGTAAAGGTAGGACTTTAGGTGCCAGCAAGTGAGTGGTAATTCTAGGCTGGTGTTGAAACTGCCACAGTCAGTGATGAAGAGAGCTGGTCAGCAGTGATTCATTTGACTGACATGTCTGCTGTAGGATGAGTGAGTTACTGCCTGGAGCCCTCTGGCTGTGCCCCTGCTTGACTACATTCAAACCCAGACACACCTGCATTAGGAGGTGAATTCCATGCTTGGAGTTCAGCTGGGAATGCAGCTGGGTCTTTCTATCCTTGCTTCCAGGTCAGTTTCTGTATTTGCTCTGCAGCCTGCTTAACACAAAATTCAATATAAAAATCCTCAAGGCAGGCAGAGAGCTACAGTTGCATTCCCAGAATTGTTGTTGCATTCCCAGAATTATTGTTGTTTTAGCATACTCTGAGATGGTAATCATGCTATTGCTTAGCAAGCTGGAGTGGTGTAGAACTCCCACTTTTTGAACTTGTTCAAGCTGCGACATGAATGATGTACCAACAAGAGAGCTGGTGTGGGAAAGGCTGCTGCACAGAACTGGGACACTTCTCAACATGCAGTTGGTCTTCCTGGATTTGAGATCAGAGACGGAAATGCACGTAGTGCTTAGATGCCTTGGAGATTAGGTGTCAACTGAGTGGAAAGCAGAGAAGGCACAATTCTGGAGTCTAGTTGCTTTCAGTTTTGCTTTAGTCTCATTTTATGTGCCTACTTTTTTTTATTTACCTCCAGAAATACAAATCTGCAGTGAGTAGATTAGTTATTAAGCATTTCAGTACCAATACCTTTCTGAAATGTGTTCTTCAATTTTTTTCCATTGTGAAAGCTTTATAATATTTTAAAGTTGTGTTACACAATTACTTCAGAAAGTATTTCTTCAGCCTGTGTTAAGACAATAGTGAAAAACAAGGTATCTTTAAATTTTCTTCTTTCATCTCACTTTTATAATGAGTAAAATTGTGCACTCATAGTGCACTCATAGCACACTTTTTCTTTCAGTTCTCCTGTTCTTACTGCTGCCCTTCATGGGCTTTTTCCTTTCTTCTGATGCTGTGACATGCTGTGACATGTCACATTCTCTACTTATTTATTTATTTTTATATAGGCTTTTTTATTATTTGGCTAATATTTGCCTTTCAAGCTTTTAATTAAGGTTCCACTTGTGTGCTGCTCTTACAACCTTTTTTTTTTTTTTTTTCCCTGGAGGTAACCATAGCTTATTTATTGTCATTTTTCTTACTAATTTTTTTTCAGAAGGTTATTTCTCAAAAAACCCAAAGAATGTGTTTGCATATATTGCTATTGCCATTATTTAATCTAGTAGGCATTATTATGGTCAACTATTGATTAAATCTTCTTTGTAAATAGTTCTTCTGGATATATTTGGCATGGCAAGGTACTGTCTGACTGTGATGCAGATTTTGATCCTTAATATGGCTTGCTCTGTTCAGATGATTTAGATCGTCATAATTTTTTAAGTGATTAATCGAAGTAAATAATTTACAATTGTATGCATCAGCAATTTTTTCCTGCTTTGCTGTTTGGCCTCTTTTTTGCTGTGTATTATAGCTGTAATCGCCAAAACACCTGCTGAGATGACAGATGGGCACAAGACCCGAGTCACCCTAGGGGAAATAACTGTTGGATATCTTTTTCTTCTGATTTCTTTTTGTGTTGGGTTTGGGCTTTGTTTGTACATTTTGTTTTCTTTTTGTCCTGGTGGATATAACTGGTTATGCAACGTGGGCAGAATCTTGCCCAAGGCTGATTTACGTTTGGGAATGGGATTATTGCGTGTTTCTGGGCAGAAGGGCTTCTGCTTGACAATAGCTGACGTCCTGGTAGTAAATTCCAGCTCCCTTCTACAGACAACCTTTATGTGGAAAAGAAGCCATGGTAGTTTTGAGTGTATGACTTCTCTGATAAACATACATTTAGTTTAGTGTTACAAAAATACACTTGGGTATGTAAATTAAGGCAGCTTGGAGCCAAGTCTAAGCTGCTTTCTGGATGTTATACAAGGTTTACGCAGTGATTACTGAGCATTTCCACAGAAGGGTAGCAATTACCACTGCAACCCTTACATTAGATGACACACACACAAATAGTGAAATACTGGAAGAGAAAAATAAACCTTGTCTGAACAATACCCACAGATTAAAACTACTATGAGTAATGCATAATGAGGGGATCAGTGAAAATGAAGTGTTAAACTTTTAACCTAAAGGATGAGTAGAGGACAGCTGTGGAAAGGGGACAGCTATCTGCAAGTTTAGGGTGCAAAGGCAAAACACGCCTCACCTGATGGCAGATCTTTCCTGCTGGGTGCTCCTCTGTGCAGTCTGCCTGCATTCCCTTTCCTCTGGCTGTGCTCCTCTTGTAGGAGAAGTCCACTTCTGATCCAATTTACAGATGAAAAATGACAGAATGGATAGGATTGGGAGCTGTGGGAAACAGTCCATCACCTACACCCATGTGTTTCCCTGAAATTCTTGACTTTAATTGAAGAAGATTGAGAAGGAAGGGAATGGGACACACAAGGACATCACAAACTGAGGTAGGTTAGCTAGATCTGGAACCCATCTTCTTGAGAAATGTGAAGGTGTCTATTGGTCTGTGCTAGCAGACTTCTGAGGAAGGGCTTAGGAAAGGTCTGACCTGGAGACAGGAGGGTTCTTTGAGCCAAGTGAGTAAGCTGGCTGCAAAACCAGTTTCTTCCCTTCATGAGCACCTAAGATGAGTTTTTATTACTGTGTTTTAAGTACTAGCTGTGCTTTTTGTTCAGTGCTTGGAAAAAGGTGTTTTACTCCTCTTAGTGGGTGATATTTGACTTCTTTCCAGATGTCTTCTTGAACTTCACTGCTCTTCCTTTTCAGACTTTTAAATACACTTCAGGGAAGCTATTATTTTCTGTTGACATTAGGGACAGGAAGGCAGATGAAAATGTGGATGTTCCCAGTTATCACTCGCTTCTTCTTTTTAGTGTCTTTTTGCCTTTTTTGTTTAAAGCTGTAATTTAATGACTGTTTAAACAGGTTTTGATCTCGGAGCAGATTCAGGCCTTTCAGCTTTCAGCAGCACTGGGCAAAAAATTGTGTGTGCAAGAGTAGAAGTGAAAAGGGAAAAAAAGAGGGTTGAACTGGAAAAATACTCTACAGCAGAGAGATACTGGTACAACTAAACCAGCTCTAAAGATTTCACCCCTTCCACTACTGCCCTGAGTGTCCATGCTGTGAGAGATACAGAGAAAGAAGGGAATTGCAAGGCATGCTGAATTCTGATTCCAAACACAAAATGTGTTTTACTTCAAATATATGGTCTACCAATTTCATCACAACTTTTTTTCACTTTTCTTTATATCTGCATTAATGCAGAGTAGTTTACCTTCTCAAAGTTGTACTTTTCCTATCTACTGTTTCTTGGGAGAATAGGGAAAAATCTTTACCTAGGTTTTGCCTGGTTAATTCAATGAATTTTACACATCTTATATAAACCTACATAGTATATTTTATCAGTGATTTTGTGTGCTATCAGCATTATTAATTATAAGATTTTGTGCATTATAAGTGAACTGTTATTTTATTGAATGCATGAGTAGCAGTCATTAAGGATGCTACTTAGAGATTTTGAAAATTCAGCATCATAGAGGAATTGATAAAAACGAAGGAGATTAGCTAGGACTGAGCAAGACTGACAGCAGAATGATATTCATTATTTGAACACTTAACAAATTCTAGTCACATGAGGTTTTAAATTTACTTTTCTTCCTCTAACAGAAAATTGGTTAAAACCGCTTTTTATCTACATCCAACAAGTTATATTGAGGAAGAATGAAATGCCATGGAGCTTGCTAACACCTTTTACATTTTAATTTGGATTTTCCTACTAATTCTTTTTTAGCTCAATGGACATTTTTAGGTGAAAATAAGTTCTGATTTCTGGTGAAGCTGACACATTTCAGTATCTCTGCTTTTAAACATAATTCCATGTATAAGGACAGATGTGAAAAATACAAATAAAATGAATTTATTTTCTAAATTTTCTCTCAGATATTTTTTAAACAGAATTCTCTATTTAGAGACTGAATTTGAAAGCAACCAGAACTTATCTCTGTTAACTACTGATTTTTTTTACAGTTTTTCTGGGGACATTTACAGGAAATTGGGGAGAAATTAATCAGAAAGTGTTAGATTAGACTTGAAATAGTCTTCTTTCAGTCATAACATGCACTTAGAAATTATGTAAAATGGAGACACTCTAAATGTGACAGTAGGTAACAGGATATAGAAATTTAAGCAGTAAGTAATTTTCTGGTTTCCTCTTCAGAAAAATCTATTTCTGAACTACTTACAATGACTAGTTTATAGATATATTTTTAATGATCTTATATGAATCAATGAAAGCCTTGGGAGATCTGACTTGTGCTCAGCCTTTTGCAGAAGATCCAAACTAGTCCAGTGAGCCAGCTGAATTAAAGGGATGAACAGCACATATGGTCACTTAGGAAACTGGACAATGCAGGTGTTGCCAGCTCATCTCAGAAGTGTTCCCATCTGGCTGAGGGGTCCTGCTCTCCTTTGCTGAGTGGATAAAGATGCTGTTGCATCCAGTTTGCCATCCCACAATTTGCCATCACTTCTTCAGACTTGGTGAAATGTGTGTGCACTGCATTTTTAGGTTCAGTTCATGGTCTGATGTCTTAGCACAAACCACACCTTCGTTAGTGCTTTAAGCTGATATTCTGCATTGTGAACTGGAATAATTGAGTCATGCATTTCCGTCTGTTAGTGTGCTAATCTCTCTAGAAAAATGACATGGGGAGTTAAGAATGGTGATAGATTAAAACTGCTAGATTTGTCAAAGTTTGTCTGTCAGAACTCCAATTCATGAGTCACTCTAAATCACTCTGCTCTTAAACCCCACTCCCCAACAACCAAAAAACCACTGAGAAACAAAAAACCCACAATGCATCGCCCAACCCCCTCCATGTGTCTGTTCAATTAGTTAAATATAATGTTTTTTCAAATGAAGCTTGATATTACATGTTTATATGATATGGCATCAGCACAAAGCAGAGTGCAGCCTGGGGAAGAGAAAGTTCCTGGGTCAACTTTTAGCCCCTTCCAATACCTAAAGAGGACCTACATGAAAGCTGGAGAGAGATTTTTACAAGGATATGTAGTGATAGAACAAGAGGGGAATGGCTTCAAACTGAAATTAGATGAGATATTGGGATGAAATTCTTTATTGTAAGGATGGTGAGGTACTGGCACAAGTTACCCAAAGAAGCTGTAGCTGCCCTGTCCCTGAAAGTGTTTGAGGTCAGGTTGGATAGGGCTGTGATCAATCTCATAGTGAGGGTGTCCCTACAGTAGCTCTAGAAAGGGTGCATCAAGAAACTTGTATTTGCAGCCCTGCAACAGAGAGGGAGAGAGAGAAATTGGAAGTGTCCTGTGTTGGTGGCCAGAACTTCCTACAACCTACAACCTGGGTGCAGTTAGACCAGCTACTTATTTTATGTTTCTCCAAGAGTAGCCCTCTGCCTGGCTATTTTGCACAAAGCAGCATCTTGACCTTTCATGAGAAATGTAAGCCAAAACATAGGCTGAACTGAAAAAGCATCCATGAGTGTCCGCTGTGGCACAGTAGATGCTCCACTCTCTCCCTCTGGCCCCAGTGGAGCCTGAGCATCCATTTGCTTTCATGTTCTGCTGAAACAGTCAAGCTGAAGTTGCCAAATGCTGCCGAGAGAAAATCCTTGGGAAAATGGATGCTCAGCTGGATAGGAATCTGTACTACAGGCAGGGAAAGAAGATGTAAAGCAAAGATAGGAGGAACAAAATATAAGTCATGTTTCAAACAATTCTTTTGGGAAGCTGATGATTTTGGTAGCTTCTGAAAGCATTTAGAGCAGCAAAGTGCTTTGCAATTTATTTCAAGATATGAACTCAACTAAATGACCAGCCTATTTATGGGGATTCCCTTATACCACATCTGATATTTTCCAGAGATCACTTTTGTATTCTCTCTGTAGAAAGATTTTACATTGACTTGTTTTCAACAATACTCCCTTGTAATGACAAAGACGTCTGTTCCTCCTGTTTCATAAATCAAACACCATTATTTTCTTTCTCACTTGTGCCTGTGAATCTAATATTTAAAATGGTCTAATTCTCCTCACAGTAAGACAAATAGGCTCCAGGAAATGGGTAAAAATGACTAAACCTCCTAATCTTGCAAAGTAGTTCTATTTTTCTTCAAAAACTTCTGCCAACAAAAGCTAAAACCAAAACGTCTATACTGACTTTCCCATTTCTTAAAGTTGGGAACCATAACTGGAACTTTGTATGAATAGTGATTAATTCATAAGATGTAGTGGATGGTTTGAAGCACAGGTGGCACAGGTTAAAAAAGGCTGGAAACCATTCTTTATTGCTGGATACTTCAAAAAGGAGTGCATGAATAAATTTAATGTAGATATTGAAGTACCTTGGCTGGAAAAAAGTCTTTACAGCTGTGTTTAGGTAGAGTTAAAATAATACTGCCCTTCTGTGTTGTACTTTAATGTAATTTGACCAGTTAGTAAAACTGAAAGTACATTATTAGAAACATATCGCTTCTACTGTACAGCTTTTCCAGAAATACCAACTACTGTTTATGCTGATAAGATATGGCATTATAATTTCTCCATAAAACTAAAAAACAATCCCCTTCATTCTCTCAGTCTGTTTCATAGAATAAGATAGATCTGTAACTTTTAGTTGGATGTGGATACCTCTTTCCTTTTTTTTTTTTTTTTTCCATTATGTTTTCCTTTTACTTGCTGGTAAACTTGGTGGATAAGCATGAAAATATTTAGCTCCTCCCAAAAAACTTCCTTTCCTACCTCATATTGAAAAATGCAGAATTGTTTTAAACAAGTTCATTACAGAGCACCTTTCTTTTCTGGTCCTGTTACAGCTCCTGGAGGTGGGCATCAAAATCAAGGCTTTGAAAGATGCTCTTTCCTTCTCAGCTGCTCTGTTCTGAGAGAGTAAAGCCATTGTGCTCTTGTCAGGTTTTGAGAAAAAGGTTGAATCACTAGTTGAGACTTATCAAAACTAAGTCTGAAAATGTGTGAAAAATGAGTATGTATGTATGCACGCAGTGTTTATGTGTGGTGGTTTTCTGTTGGGACATTTTGTTGTTGGTTTCTTTTGTTTTTTCCATTTGACTCCATCAGTTTGGCCTTGTGGTTAGTTAATTTATCTGCAGAATTAGAAAGCAAGTTGTATTTTTGGGAAGTACAATTTTGATGTCACGGCATGTAAGGTCTAACAAAATTAACAAGTACAAGTTAGGATTCATTAAGGAAAGATTTTCATACGTTTGTGGCAGTCTTGCAGATTAAGGAGAGCTTGCTGTGTTTCTGTTGGTTATTGGCACGAAGGCATTCATTAGTCAGCTTGGATGTCAGGGTGACAAACAAAAAGATACACTTGAGGAGCTGAAGCAAAATACTCTTGTACTCTTGAAAGAAAGATAGCTGGGGGAAGGTTATTTTTTCCTCAAGGCAGGAAAGTGCATTTACCAATTATCCCTCTTGACCATGCTCCTAACATGAAGATTTTGCAAGATGTGTTGCTGTGTGTGTAACCAATGCACAGCCACAGGTGAATAGGTATGTAGCGAGCATTTTAACAACAGTTATGAGCTGAGTGTATTCATAACAATTCATATAACAAGGGAAGACAAAGAAAATAGTGCTTCTGACTTCACCAACTAAGGCAGAATAGTAAATTCAGCTAGTACTGCAGTGTGTGAGAATATTAAGGGTCAGCATTGATCAGCTTTTCTTATAAAACAAGATTTTTTAAAAGACCTCCATTTAAACTAGAAATTGATAAAGGTCCCCTTGATTATTCTTATTAAAACTTAAAATCAAGCATCAAGCCTAAGAACTACTGCCACAGAGGGCACTGGGAGAAGATACTGCTTGAGGCATATTTGCCAAAAGCCTACTTTTTTTTTTTTTTTTAAAAGAATTTCCTAGAATTTCACAAAAGCAGAAAGAACATGTAGTAAACTTAAAACTTTAAATTCTTTTATTCTTTTCTGTCTGCTGTGGCTGGGGAATCGCAATCAATCATGCTCTTATTTTTAACTCTGATACAGTTGTTGTTCTTGCAATTGTTGTAGTTTACTGTAATGCTATTTTATGTAACTAGACAAAAAGGTATCTCTTCATGATCTCACAGATGTGTCCTCATCAGGTTGCCCCTGTTGTCTTAGGAAATATTTTCTTTTTGCAAAAACTTTCTGCTTCTTTTTTTCTTCCTTGATTTGTCACTTGCAGCTTAATCTCTTTTCAAAGACATGTTTTGTAACAGAATAAAGCCAGCTTCTGGTGATCTTTTAGGAGATGGAAAAATAAAGGTAGATCAGGCTGAAATGGAGAGAGCTTTGAGAAATGATATAAAACACACACAAAAGAACACAAACATCAGAAATGCTGTTTCGCTCTCTTCCCCATGAGAATCTTGCCTAAAACAAAATAAGAAAAATCTTACATTTATATTGCTTTTTAACTTGGTCTAAGCCAAGAAGAACTATTTTATTTTCAGTGTACCATTAGAGAGCAAAGATATTAATCTATGTTTAGATCTGTGGTTTGAATTCATGTTAATTTACAACTCTGGAATAGGCTCACAAGATAACAACATTTTGAGCTGACATCCAGCTGTGGGATCTTGGCAGGTATCAGGAGAACAAGACCAGATTTTCTGGCTTCCTCTGCTTCTTATGATTTTTACTTCAAAATAATTTACATTCCATTATTATATCCTGCGTTAGGCTGTAGCAAGTGTAGTGTGGGGTCAGGAGCCTGCAGTACCCTGCCTGTGTTATTTCTTGTGTGTTTCTTATCCTCAGGTGTTACCAAGGGAGAGTTAAGTTGATGTGACTGCAGGGAAAGTTTTTTCAGTAGCAGTGTTATTCCTAAGTACACTGATAGCTTTTTGTAATCTCTCTACTGTGGAACATACCCCCTGTGTCCCTGAGCTGCTCTTCTGTGTTTGGTGAATTCTCCCAAGGATCATGATAAATTTTAATAGAGTTGTTGCTTTTTAATGAACATTCAAATGCATGAGTAAGGATTGCATTTTCAGGACTTTAGATTTGTGCAATTTCTATCCACATTAGCCTGGTTCCTCCTAACATGATATTAGCAATTTGAAAAAATGAAGGATGCAAAAATCTGGAGATTATTTACAGGAAAGATGTTTTGAACAGAAGTAAAATGTCACACACTTCCACTAGCACTAATTACTAGTAAAATATTGCTAGAGATAAAGTCTAATTTTAAATTCTGGGTGCAGAATGATTGTCTTGTTGTTTTAGGGAAAAAGAGACAAAGTGCATCTATAAAATCCAACTGCAAATGTTTTCCTGTGCTGCCTCATTGATTCACAATGTCTTGCTGTGCATCCTTTATGATTAGGGATTTACCAGCTGTGTGGGTCAGAGCATTATTCTCAGCTTTGGTTAATTCGTTTCTGCTGAGGGCACCGGGTGTGTTGTACAGCAAATATCCTTGGGCTCTTCAACTCTGAGAGATTTCTACAACAGCTTTGCATTTTTGCATTATAATCTTCAGCAAAACACAATCAACATATCTGCTGGGGAATTCAGTTTTACTATTTTTGTGTGATTCCACTATGTCTTGAAACTTTTAACTGCGCCATAAAAAATATTCAGTGAAGGGCAGCTGAAGACATTGGCAGCTGCTTGTGTTTCTGTTGGATCTTTGCTCTCAGAGAAGTGTTAGGGGGAGTTAACTTCAGACTGTGTAGTGAGCTCACTGGTAGAATGCTACTGCTAAAATCATCAGCAATAAAGAGACCAAATTCACAAACCCCATATTGTTAACAGGCCATTAAAGCTGACAGGAGCCATATTTATCTTTTCTGCCTCTGCTGTTTCAGACTCGCTACAAGTGAATGACACCCTGAGTTGATTTAGGCTGCTGTTGTACAAATCTAATTTAATTTTAGCCTTTCATTTTCCAGGTCCCTTTCTCTTCCCATTCCTGCTGCTACCCAGACAATTGCCACCATGATGGAATACTGTTGCTCTGTTAATTATGTAGTGGTTTGGGTTTTCTTGTCTTTGTTGTTTTTTGTTTTTTTTTTGGTGACACCTGTCTGAATTATTCCATGAAAGTTGTCTGCTTTAAAAATAACCAATCAATCACTCTCCCTTCTTTGGGACAGACTATGCATTCTGTGCTGCTTTTTTTCTGAAGGCATAATAGCAGTTCCTTCCTTTTCTGTGTTTTTGAATGCAAAAGAGTCTTGCTAAGGCATGATGCAGGTCTGGATTATAAAATGTCACTTGTTCTGTTATGTGCAACAACTCTCTTGTAGGGCACACATGCACTCAAGTTTCATGCTGTTCTCCATCAGGGATTTATGTAGTACTGAAAATTATGATTATGGATTCTATGGTATTCTAGTTAATTTTCCTAAAGGCAGAAGTTAAATGCCTATTTATCATTTAGCTTGAAATATCAGATCAGTGTTAGTCAGTTGGTGCAGTGTTAGTACAGTATCACTAACACAGATCATCCCAGTTATTGGTTTGCCAAAAAGAAGAGGAAAGCTGTTACAGTTCTATAACTTCTCTCTTTTCCCACTTGCATTGCGTCATCTGGTACCAGTCACCTCTCCTCACATGGAGCTGCTGCCCACATACATAAAGATCTAATTTAATAGTCTTAATTTAATAGTCTTATTGAAATTATCAAGGGCATAATAAGAATTTGAAAATATAAGACTAAGTCAACTAAATGTTTTGATAGTAACTTTACAGGAAAACAAGTTCCTTCACTGACAAAAATACCTGATTTTGGTTGAGATTGCAGAAGATTACTGTACTTTATGTTGTTTAAGGTGTTTAGAAAAAAAAATGTTTTGATCAGACAGAGGATGAAAACAAAGTTATCAACAAAAAGAAAACAAAGATATCAACAGCAACCAAAAAAAGTAAAATAAAAAAAATCCAAAAAACCCAAACCAAAACCGCTTTATGCTTGCAACAAACCTTTTATACTTATGACCAATGGCAAAGAATTGCTCTTCTCAAAGAAAAGTGATGACACTTGTTGTTCATGTTGTCCAGCCTATTAAAATGTGCAGTCTTCGTTTTAGAGCTGTATTTGACTTTAACACTGCAGATAATTCTCTTATTAATTAAAATTCTATCTTCTGTTGGCAAAATGATTACCTTGCTTTTTATGGTAGTTAATCTGTATGCTCAGTGTTTCTCTTCTTTTGAGTGGCTGGGTTTCTTGGGTCGGTGGTCTGTGAGTTGGTGGCCACCACAATCTGCCCCTCCAGAATTACCCTTTACCCAGACAGAGCTGATTTCAGCACAGTTACTGAGTTGGCTTTGTTAGTTACTTCATTGTCTTGGGAGTTTTGACAGATGACCTTGTGGCCTGCAAATTCTGCATTCTGCGTGTCCGCTATCAGTCGTACATCCTTCTCCCCAGGCTTTGTCAGTCTCCCCACTAGGTCTGAGATCACTGAAGCATGTCAAGCCCTAAATCTTAACGAGGCAATTCTACTGACATGTTGTTTATCTTCTTAACACCTGGACATTCAATCCCTGCTGAGACTGGGACAGAGTGGGATGGGGAGGATGCTGCCTCTCCTGAAGTTCTTCCAGCCACAGCCACATCGCTCACCATGGGCTGAGGGCTGCTGCCTCAGCCACTGTTTTGCTGTTCCTGGAGATGAGCTCTGACCAGTTTGCTGACAACGTTCCCAATGCAAGGCTGCTCAGTGGGAAATATGGGAAAATGCCCCTTTTTCTTCCTACTCTTAATCCGGTCTTCCACAGGCAATTGCCCATGACTGTTCTGCAAATTGATGCAATTGTGTTTGACAAGCATGGATTTTGTGAAGTAAATAGAAGTTATTTTAAGCTTTTCTTTGTCTTCTTCTGCTGTTCTGATCTGTAGGGCAATAGTCCTACTATTATCTAGAAAATTTTATCTTAGAGCACTTTCAAACAAGAGCAGAGGGGCTGTTGGCAACTCCAGCTGTGGCTGCATCTGGTCCAGGCTTCTCTCCTGCCATGAAGCAATTTAAGTGGCTTCCTGTGAGTCATTACCCGAGGTGAATCGATATGTACTTCTGTGAGTGTTAGAATTAATGAAGATTGGTCTCTGAAGGATTTGTGTCTTATGACTACATCCTCTGATGTCTACTGGAGTACAAACACTAGATGAAACTTGTGAAATTGAGGTTCTGAAAACGTGTTTCTGTGCAGATTTTTTAAGGATTCTAAGGATTTTACTGCATGTTTTAGCTTGTCCTTTAGTGGAGGCCTCTTTTTCTTTCCAGTTTTCTGGTTCCATGAAACTTAAGGATATAATGGCATAGGAGATTTTTATCCTCCTGTTTAATGTGTTTGAAACTGGCTAGTAGGTTGAAAGATAACTGGGGAACGGAATTGCAAATTCTCACATGCAGACATAGTGTAATTGAATGAGAGTTGCTTCTTCAAGAAGCCAGGTCAGGAAGAGGTGAGACAGGCAATCCAGTAGAAAGATTGCCTAGACTGTGAGGCTGGGGTACAAGGCTGTAAATAGAAGATAAGCTCAAAGAAACAAGGATACTGTAACTCTGCACAGCCCAACATTTCATTGACAGAGCAGATTTGAAAAGGCAGGGTCTTATTACTAATGTTTTACTGATGAGGTTGGGACACCCTGAACATAATAGTCACAACTGGCAGTTGCAGCTCAGGAAGGAGCACTTGGAGTTGTCATGACTGCTTTCACAGTTCTCTGAAATCCATTAGCTCATTTTGAAGCAGAGTCCAAAACCAGGTTTTAAAAAATAGAAAAATCTTGGCCATGATCAACAGGGATTTTAAAGATACAATGGACTGCATTATTTTGCTGTTGTGTAAGATCATCATGCACTTGCATCTTGAGTACTGTGTGCAGTTTTGGCATCCTGACCCAAAGGAAGATAAAGTACCTCTTCAGAAAGAACAGAGAGAAGGGCAACTCAAATGATAAAGTGGATGAAACCGACTGAGCAGGGACTTACAAAGATCCAGGTTTCTTCAGTTTGGAACAAAGGTTGAGGTGTGAGGTCACCAAACAATACACTATCACAAAGGCAGCACATAAAAGTTATTGGAAGTGTCGTTCATCAACTTCAAATTGTGAGAATTGAAGAACACTAGACAAAAATAGCAGTAAATAAATTTCAAGCACTCAAAAGAAAGTATTTTGCACTGAAGGTTGCAAACTTTTCGCATTTACTAGTAGAGGAAACAGTGGAGATGGATGTTATCAGCAGGTTCAAGAAAGTTGCTTGAATTTATGAGCAGCAGCTCCATAGATGGATAGTACACAGGGGAGGTTAGTCCTGTCCACCGTTTCTAATTCATGGAGTTTGGAGACTGGAGGATGGAACAGATTGTAGAAAAAGCATCTCTTACTGCTCTGTTGCAGAGGCAACACTGGGCTTGATGAACCATTGCTCTGAACTGTTGGGACATTCCTTAAATTTTTGTAGTGTTCTGAGCTCACGTGCAAGGCAAAAATGAGATTGTAGATTTGAAGTAATGGTGTGTGAAACAACAATTAAATTCCCTAGTTTTATCTGGTCTGTGTTAAAGGCAATGATCTACTGGCCTTAAATGTCAGTCTGGGATGACCATAAAGCCTAGAGGGAACAAGTGAAACTGTGTTAGGATTATTGCTTGAAGAATAGATTAAAGATTTTTCTCAGTCTGCTTTTCCGTATTTTTCAGAGCTGCATGTTGAGTTGTGGTTGATGATGGAACTAAGTGCAGAAGACAGAGGTTGGTTACAACTTTCTTTTACAGTGAAACCTGTGAATTTGCTCAAACATACACTGTTAACTGGATTTTCCTCTTTGACAATGAAAATAGAATCACTGTTTAATCACTGTAATATAGCATTGTTTAGTTAAATGATGAAGTATATAGAGTACAGTGACTAATTTGAGAGAGACAAGATCATTGTTTTTGTACTCTGGTAAGCAAAATCAGCACAATGCATTTTGTGTGCGTAATCATAACACTTCCACCTCAAAGTGAAAATGCCTGATAGTTTGGGGATGGCAACTCTTTCTGAAGCAGCCCTTGAAGTATTTCCTAAGTGGTATTACAAGAAATAGCAACAAAATAAGAATTAATTTCGTATCCAAGTGGTGAAATGAAATAACAAAATTTAAAAAAAAAATCTGTTTTCTTACATTATGGCATTCAAGGTGGTTTTATTTTCTCAAAGACAGCAAGAAAAACAACAGAAAAAAACCTTCTTTGTGTATGTTGTACATTACAAGGTGTTGCTTTCACTGTCTTACATGATGCTAATTATTTTATGGGGTTTTTTTATCAAAATGAGTTTTTCCTCATCTTCAATGGCCACAGTAGGATGCATTTAAAATAAAATGAAAGACTGAAATACTCTGGAAATGTCAGTTGGTACAAGTCTCTAAGTATTTATTGGCTGATATTTTGAACATTTTTGGGCTCAAGAAAGTCATTTGCCTTCTTACATAACCAGGTACTTACATGGGTTGAGCATTTTTTTCCCTACTCAGTGAAACTTTACATGGAGTAAATTAAATCCTGGAGAAACATGTTTCTTCACAAACAGCTGTTCTCTCTGCAAATGTTAGTCCTCCAACTGTTCTTCGCTATCTATCAGTCCATTTAGGGCCAAACTAGGCTGGCTTTACACTAACTGGTTTTTAATGCTATGAGTCATTCATTATAATGGGATGTTGCTAAGGTAAATTAGGACACAGATCAGAAAGGAAGCATATGGTTATTGCTCTATTTTCATTTTTTTAAATGTATGTGTCTCCTGGAAGAAGTAAAGAATATGATCAAAGAAAGAGAGACTGAGACATAGAAATATGAGAAAAATGTGTATCAAGGATGCTTCAGAAAATAATTGGAAGGGGGCAAGGGGAGAGAAATAATTTAATTATAACAAAGGATTTAAAAATATTTCTGTTGAAAGAACCTGCAAATCTAGTGGTGTCATAGAGAGTAACTGGTTAACCTTGTCTCTGAGATGACATACAACAAAATAGGACAAAAAGAGAGACTAACAGGCAAAGGGAAAAGATGACTGAGGACTGAGATCGGAGAGGACTTCAGCTATGGAGGGGGACAGTGCCAAGCACTAGTTATTACTGTTAGACCAGCCCGAAAGTGCAAAAAACAGCGAGTTCCTTACTTTACTTGAGATATCAGGGTCATACCAGATGCTGGCATGCCTGTTGCCATCATGATTTTCCTTAAATTCAGGTGTTTTGCATCATATATAGGCAGTAGATCTGGTCCGAAGTGTGCAGAGATGATGAATGTGATGGTAGAGGCTGGACGGTCTGCCCCTGGCTTGGCAGTAGTGTTGTTAGGTGGAAGCTGAGCTGCCCCATCAGGGCAGCAAGTCAGGAAAAAATCAGTTAAATACCATTTTCTTTCCACAAAAAGAAACATGTTTATTGTCAAGGCCAAACTTCTTTTGCTCCCAATATTTACATCAGCAGTGAGGGTCAGTTTTCTCTACTGAGTCCTTGTGTCACTAATGCAGGGATTGTCCCTCTGTCCCTCTTCCCTCTCTTGCTGTGGGTTTAGCAGTGTGGGTGGGCAAGTGAGGCAGGGAACTTGAATGGTCCATCTTAAATGTGCCCAACATAAATGTGCTGGGCAGAGATGCTCTGCAACAGAGCAGTATGAGATGCTTTTAAAGGTTTTCAAAAGTCTGTCCTTATGTTGAGCACATTTAAGCATCTTAAGAGATGCTTTTAAAGGTTTTCTGAAGTCCGTCCTTATGTTGAGGGTTGGGGGGAGCTGTGGCCAGGCCTGGGGATGTTGATGGTGCTGATTTCAATGAGAAAACTGTGTGTGCTCCAGGCTGGTTCTATGGGGCTGTTGCATTGTCTTGAGAGGGACTGGGAGGAGTCCTCTATGGGACATCAAATCCCAAGGATTTCCTCCTCTTGGTGAGCTATTCAGGAATGTGCTCTGCTTTTGCCAGGCTGGCAAACTCAGCTACACAAAGGCTAGGGTAGATCTTGATGAAGAAAGATTGTAGCAGGGAAAGAAAGTCATGTTCTCTGCCCGTGGATGATGTTTTGTAGAGTTACTGGTCTCACAGAAACTACTGCTGGCAGGCAGAAAGCAGAGCTTTTGTTTGGGTCCCTTAAGATGTGATGAGTAGGGAGTAGGGAAAGCAACTGCAGGAACAGCAGGCAGCAAAGTAAATGAAGATCCATGCTGGGACGTTGCTCTTGCAGTTTATGGAAAATAGCAGGAAAATACATACAGTCAGTAACCACAAAAAGATTTGAAATAGATTATGACCAAACACAGATAAGGAGGCTTAAAAACATTAGAAACAATTTTGGTTGAGTGACTTGACTATACTACATTTTAGATTACTCAGCTGATAACTGATAATAAGAAGCAGAGAAACAGATTTTGAAAGTATAAAATCACCTCTGCCTAATGGTGAGAGGAAGCAGAGGCACAGACACATGGATAGAGGTGGGGTTAATAGGGGCAAAATTAGGAATAGTACAGCATGCTCCCAAAAGGAGTAAGGAAAAAGAATTGGTAGACAGTAAGACATTGAGAGTGGAAAGACAAGAACAATAATTTAGTAGCTTGATGCTAAAAAGCAGATTGAAGATATGGATTAGAATTAGCAGTGTTATAATTGATGAAGCCTTGTTCAGTAAGAAAAGCTTCTAATTCAAACTTCCAATAGCATTAACAATGTATTTTTCTATCATGGTATTTTTAGTAAGTATTTAGTTTGTATTTACTGCACCATTAATGTAGGGCAAGCGTCAGAAAAAGCAAGACACTATCTGTCTGGAAGTTAAAGAGATTTTTGTGTTTCTCCTTTGATTGCTGTTTGCCTTCTCTCTGCAGTCTTAAAAGCCTTAAAACATCTGATTAAATGTGTCCTTCATGGCTTGAAGGTAGCTTCAAGCTGCCATATGTATTTGTTTCAAAGAATAATCCTCTCTGTCTGTATATTCCCATGTTCCTGTCAAAATGAAAATTTCAGGCATGCTGAGTATGACTTTACAGTTTCCTATGGAGGCATAGTATCTCTAGGTAAGAAAGGATTTTATCACAGAAGCAATAGAAATTATGACATGGGGTGTTTACATTACACGTAAAACAGTTGAATTATTTATTCATTTAATTGTACAGATCAAGTGAAATGGCAAAATTATTTCTTCCTCTATTCATTACACAGTAAGAATAAATTTCTCTGTGCATCAGTGCATCCAGGCATCCAGAAGAACTAAAGTTATAATCCAAACCCCATATAAACTACAGGGTCCTGAATCCTATTGAATTCAACTGGTTTTCTATAAAGTATGAACTGGAAAGATAAAGTTCTGAAATAATTTCTCTTCATGATAAATTTGCTGCTGAATGTCAACCATGGTGTTGCTTTGCTTAGACATGGCATTGGTGCGCATGTTGTGGGGCAGACATGAAAAATCTGATCAGCGTTTGTTGGAATTGGTTTCATGGCTACCACCAAACCTTATCCAAATTATCCAATTTTCTGTCATCCATTTTTAAGGCTGTGAAGCCAGCCTGAGTCCTGATCTTTTGTGTAGTATGAATCTGCATTTTGCAGAACTCTGGCATGCCTGATCTGTGTGTCTGTTCAGTCACACAGTTACCTCGGCATTGTAATGAGATGAAGGCTTTATGTACATGCAGATACATACAGGTGAATTCTTTGTACCAAAAGCAGTGAAGGGTGGTAGGCAGGCTAGTGAAACAGAGCTGTTGCCAGAACATGGGAGTCTTTAGGAAACTGATGTGGGCAATATCTATCATTGTGTCCCATGTAGCATGAACATACTGCTGATATTTATCAAAGAGGTATCTGAAAAAAAACCAAACTTTTGCTTCCACTTTTGGGTGAAATTCAAATGTAGAACATGAAAAATGATGAAATCATAGCTTTTATTCAGACTAAAAGTTTAAAGAATGTCTAGTACTTTGGAGGTTTGAGAGAAATTATATCTGAGCTCTCTTTGCTCATGTAAGCAGTTCAGGATTGGAGAAGAAATAGAAAAGGATAGGAAAGTGAAATATGATGTATACATCCAAGTTAATACTGACTGTTGAAATGCTCTTTACCCATGTTATTCTCTGGGGGCTTGAACTTTAAGTCTCAAAGTAAAATCAGCACGTATTTCAGTCTTAAAATTTGCTGAGAACATGGAATGTAAAACACAGAAAGAAGGCCATGAGCTGTATGTACTTTCCTGTGGAAGAAACCACTAAGGAGAAAAGCCAAATAGAGAATGCACAGAATGGACAAGCAATAACCCTGATGCAGTGTGCTGCAGGTATCTTCCCCATTCACTTCCCTGTCAAGTAATAGTGGAAAGAAAAACTTGCATGAATTCTGCTGCCGCTGCTCAGCTGTAGTTATCTGGGAAAGTGTTAGGAACAGGACTCTGCTCTGTGTATCCACACTGGGAACTGCTGTATGTGTTACTTCACCTCCTCTTTCTCCAGTCTTTGCTCAGCCAACAGGAGAATTTTCACGATGTTGTGAATTGAGTGCCCAGCAGCAAGCAGGCCACTTAGTGTGCTGCAAAATGGAGCCTCAGGAAGGGAAGAGTACTGATGGTAGACATGACCAAAATGAAAGCCAAGAGATAAAATCCAGGAAAGATGAGAGTGTATTTCTAGAGTTGCATATAAAACAGATAGTACATTTATCTAACTATGAGATGCATTCAATGGATCCTGTTTTAGAGGCTGATTAATGAAGCACATAATGTTGGAAGGAGTGTTATGGATCTCTTGTCACTGTAGTACTGTGACATGTTGTATTGGCTTTCTGTAAGTGGCAATAAAAATAGGAAAAAAATGCCCTCTGTAAAGGAAGGAGATGTCTTGCACTAATCCTCACTGCTTTTGAAATGGTATTTGGTAAGCCTGGGATGTTAGAAGCATACCTAAATAGTCACTCAGAAGAAATGAGCTTGTGGGCTTGGATAAAATTATTTAAGAGCCTCCATAAGTTATATAGGAGTTCATAACTTATATTTCATAAAGTTACTTTACCACTAAATTTTCAGCACTTCTTTGGTTGAGAGACAACAGATAGTATTGTTGTGGTTTAAGCTTAAGAAGAAATGTTTTTGTTAAGATGTCTGGGCTCAACTGACCTCAAAAGGAAAAAACATGCTATGATGCAATGAAATTTTTAAGATTCATTACTTTAAATTCTTACTGTCTGAATTCTCCAGGCCAGAAGCAGAGGGTTTTTTGTTTGTCTGGAAGAGTATTTTATTTATATTAACAATTATTTTCTAGAAATATAATTTCATTTAACAAGAACTACTTTAAATTCTATCTGAAATTAAAAAAAAATAATTTAAATGGAAAGCCTGTGAGCCTTCTAGATAGCAAAACCTGAACGGAAAGATTGTATTCCTCTATCCTCCTTTTATTCAGTGATTAGCTCAACCACCTGGGGTATGGAAGGACTGCCTGAGGTGATCTGCAGTTATATTAGAGTGCAGCAGTTGGTGGTTTCAGCAATTTCCCTTGGTTAAATAAGCTAAAATTGGTGTATTAAGTGCATCTGTTGAAGAGCCAGGGGCATATTTTGTAGCTCAGCAGAAGTAAGGAGCCCAAGGTACAGGTTATAAGGTACATGAAGGCACTCTGAAATCTGTGCTTAGTGGAGACTAGGAAAGAGCAGACCCATTCCTTGTTTGGAGCCTTCTGGTCAGAGGCAGTGACACCAGCCTGGTGGATCCAGTGCCCTTAGAGCTGAGCCAAATTTCATTCATGGCTTGCTCTGGGTGAAACGAAACAGCTCCTTGTTATTATTGTCAGGGTTTGTCAAGGAAATAATTTAGATTTACAGTTTGGACCTTGCTGAACCTGAGGTATGTGTAACTTCTGTGCAGGCTCGTGCTTGTTGATGCACCCATTGCATCAATTCAGCCACCGAGTCCCACAGGTGAGTGTTGTGTCTCTGGCTCCAAGCTGGTTTTTGGTGCTTGGTGGTGAGCCACACCTTGCAGCCCTGCATTGCCAGGATCAACATCCAGCTCTCCATCCTCGAGTTTGTAGTTCCCACACATTCTGGAACTGAGCTGGCGTATGCCAGGGTTAACTTGAATGTGACTATACTCACTTCTGAGGTGAATTCTTGCAATGCAGGAGTGACTTTTGCTCTTCTATTAAAAAAAAAGGTGGGTTGCATTGTTATATATGTTTGTGTTCTAAGCTGGGTACTGTTTGAAACAATTTATAAACAAAGAACTTCTTAATCCTAGTCATTCTTTTGGTAACTGATTTACAATATGTTTATCAGTACACTTATGCCTGATGACTATTTAGAATAACAAAACAATATTAGCATTGCTTCACGTTTTTGTAGCCAGGTTCAGGTTTTATGGTATTACAGAAAGAATGTAAACAAAGCCCTACCTTGAACTTGTGACTTTTCTGTTTGGGTGTGAGTGAGAGGAACCTTGGGAAAATTGGTATTGGCATGGGTATCTTAATTTAGAGGTCTAAAGCCAGCAAGGTATGAAAACAGATACATTTTTGCTCTGTGATTAATTTTGGTCCCAAACCTGTGAATTTTCCCATTAAACTCCATAAATAACTGAGCCAAGTAATACACAAAACTGAGTAAGTTCATTTCTCTATGATGACATTGATTTCAGCAGCTTTTTGACATTAAGAAGCTGCATGAATTAAAACCAAAGGGCCTTGTGATCGATTTTCTCCACTTTATTGCCAAATTTCTGTGGGGTTTTAAAGTGAAACAAACAAACTTGTAATTTGTTTGCAAAATATACAAGAAATACATGTAATTTGAGAAGAAATGTAAAAAAATTCTGTTTTGGAGCAATAATATGTAACATGATTAAAAGCCATGGACATTAAAGGAAAGATTTTCACAGACTTTTTCAGGCTTTTGGTGCAATCCTTGTGTTGCTAGTTAATCTGTGCAGAAATAAAAAGGGTAAAATGATTGTTTCCTCAACATGCACAAAATGAGGAATGAATATAAAAATGCATGGTGTCACCTCAGTAACTCTGTTCTCAGGTGTCACGTACACTACCTTGTCAATAAGGAGATGTGACACACAATGTGACATTTAAATGGTGCTATGCAACCTTAAACAGCACCAGAACTGCATTTCCTGTTCCTCATTATATTTTAATTAAATATTGATGAACAGTTTGTTAATATCAGGATTTTATTCTATTAAAAGTAATGCCAGCTTATGACTATCGTTAGTGAAATAGCTGGAGTAGCAAGTTGGTGATTAGTGTCAATTTCTCTATTGACCCAAGAAACATGATATAAATAAATTAATTTGTACTTGTCAGTTGAGCTGCTTTACTGGGCTGGAATAGATTAAGTTTAGCTAAAACTAGTTGGATAACCCTGAAACATTTTGCTGTATGTACCTTATGTACTTATAAACCTTGTGTGTTGTAACGACTTGTGTGAACTGTGCTACATAGGCAGTGCATAAAAGAAAAACAAAATTGAAAACATGATGCAATGCATAGTTTTAGGTTCAAGTCTGAGCCCAGGAACACTGCTTTTGATGTTCTTAATTGCTCTCCTGTCTACTGGTTACACTGCATGTTTTAGGTTTTCTCTGACCACCTAATGCATTCCTAACTTTTACAAGATTTGTATCTCAGTTCTAAAATTACTAGATGAAATGGAAATTAAAAAAACACCTAAAATATATTGCAACTCTAGTAGCAGTTGGAACTGTCTATCCTATATTTTTTCTCATATCTAATTCTTATCATAATTTTGTAGGAAATAAATCCTGATATCAATATGTTGATTTAAGTGGTAACTCAGATGAATTTGAAATGCATTATAAAGAGAGAAATCCAAAGCAGACCAGAAGAAACCCTTAAAACACAAAATTACTAATAGAAAAAGAGGCATTTGTCCTGGGCAGATGAAAGTAGTGCTATAACTGAGAATAGTTTGTAATACACAATATCATTCAACTTCCTTTACAATGGCATTGCAGACATTGCTGTACATGGAAATATTTGTATTGATTGTGTGCTGAGCTAATTAAACATCTTGTTCCATGTTACAAAATGCACAGTAAATAATGATGAAAGAAAGATGAAGTTTTGAAACAGAAACCCCACTTTCAGTTTGTTGAAGAATTATTTTCTCACCTAGCAAGGGAAACACTATATGTCAACCACAATTCTCATTATCATTAATGAAGTTACTTAAGAAACAATTACCTATCCTTCTTAAAATAGCTTCCAAGTGATAGAAGAACAGCTTCTAACAAGCTAAGTCACCTTTGCAGTTCAGTCTTTGCTCTTAAGTAATGTAATCCTATTGAGTTGGCCAGATGCTAATGGATTCCTTAGATGTCAGAGATGTGCTAGAGACGTTAGTTGGCACGCCAGGGTGCCCAACCAAGAAGATTGCGAAGAACTTCTCTGATACAAGAAGGTGCTTTCATATTTCATGTAAGAAGCAAAAGAAAAGAATGAGAATGTGAGAGAGATTTTATGGGGTTTTGGTTTTTTCAGTGTTTTGTTGGTGGTGGGTGGTTGGTTGGGTTTTGGGGTTATTTTAAGCAAAGAAAGTAAACGGAAGTAGAAAAAGCATTTATTTGAAATGAAGGTTGTCTTCTAGAGAATTTGAAAGAAGGGTAGTAATAATTTGCTGTTATTATCACACACTGATACTGCTTGGAAATGACCTATGAAGATCCTATTTGAGGGCCCAATCCTCAAACAAAGAAGGAAAATCTAAGGTGAGGTTGCTTTTAATAGCTTTGTCTAGCTGAGATTTCAGTATCTCTAGGGATGGATATTTCACAGCATCTCTGGGCAACTGTGCCAGTGTGTAACTAACTTCATGGTTAGTTTTGTAATGCTTGATGACTTGTCTCTTGCTCTTCTTGGATGCCACCTGTTCTGGCTGCTCACTCATTATAGTGACCATCTATCAGGCTGGCTTCAACATGTCAATGGCTTTCTTGTCCTGGGGATGCCAAAAGTGGATGTGGAACTCTTGGTGCAGTCTCAGGGGTGTTGAATAGAAGGGAATAATCCCTTTTCTTGCCATTTAGTTGCTAATGCAGCCTTGTCCATATGTGGCTCTCTTCAGCACAAGGGCATGTTGCTAACTCAGCTTCAAGTTGTGAACGTTACCTTTCTGTGGAGCACTTCCTTAGCCAGCAGGTTCCCAGGCTGAGGGGTTTTCACTCTTGGCTGCAGGATTTTTACTTTCTCATTGGTGTACTGCTGCTGAGCTTTATAAGGCTAATGTCAGCCTTATATCCAGCCGTGAGGTGTGACAAAAGAGCAGCACTGCCCTCAAGGTTCTTGATCACTCCCTTGAGCTTAGTATCTTCTGATGGATAATCCCATTGACACATGTGGTTGATGACTCTCATGCTTACCTGGATGCTCAGCTATTTCTCCTGTTTTAGCCTTTGAGCTGTGTATTAAAAACATTAATTCATTCATTCTTTTACTCTGTGTGATGAACAAAAATAAAAACAAAACCAAAAACCAGAATCCCCCACCACTTTGTTCTTAATGTTCTTCGTTAAGCTTTGTGAAAATCTACAGTGACTTTCTTTAGGTGTCTTTTTTCCTTCCCAACAGAGTAGAGATGCAAGGCTTAGGAGAAATAGTTGTTATTCAGATAGCTGGACTAGTTGTCAAGTGATGGCAAGGCAAGCATGATTAAGTTGTGCAGGATTTTGAACTGAAAAGAGGAAAAAATCCGAAACTTTTTGTTCTGTTGTTCTGGGATTCACTATATCCTTTTCAATAGCATCTCACCTCTGATTTCAGAACAGGGAAACAAGTAGGTGGGCACATTGAGGCCTGCCTGCTACATGACTTTTGTGCACATGAACCATCACTTGGAATAAATCTTGTGAGATAAACTCAATAATGGTGGGTTTGGGTTTGCTTTTTTCATTTGTCAGCAAGCTCTCAATAAATACAAAGGGCTATTTTCACCCTTTCTAATTGAAGTGTTGTGTTTGCTTTGGTGGGCTTATACAGCATGCTGCCCTTAGGGGACTGGCAGTGGGACTCAGTGGCTGTGCTGGCCTCTGCCAGTTTTTTTGATTTGTTTAGGAGAGAAGGAACAAGAGTCATTTGCTTGTAGGAAAATGTACAGTTTTTATTATCTGACACTGGTTTTCCTTCCCTTTTCTGACAACCACTTCCTTCAAGCAAACTAAACCAGGTTATCTCCCACCTCTTGTTTCAACTGCTCATGCTAGTATGCCTGACTGCCTGCAGCTGGTTAGGAGGTGTCCACATGGACCTCGCTGCTGGCAGTGGCATGGTGTGGCTGATGCAGACCTTGTTGTCATGGCCAAATGTGTCTGCCGCCCAGCCACCAGCACGTGCTCACTTCACCTTTAGGTCCATCACTGCAGTTGCTGCAGTCCTTACACCAGCGGTAACTATGCCTCTCTGCTGAAGCTGTTGGTATGTGAGCTAGTGAAATTAAATCAGATGTGGCAGCATGGGCTTCACTGTTGGTTTTTACTGCAGTACAGGTGCTCCTTCCAGGATGCACCTTCTGAATTAAGCCCAAAACAACCTGATTTGTAGATGTGAACTTTCTCCCAGCTTGCTAAGAAGAGGTATCTTTTCAACCAGCCTTCTCATGGTCCCTTTTGAAACCTATGGCAGCTGCCCCTAAGGGGAGTTCTGTGGATTTGTGTTGGCTATTGCACATTTGCCTCTAAATTTTTATAAAGCTTTTTTTTTGGTGTCACATTTATATACTGACCATGATGTCAAATGATCTGGAATATCCCTTTGGTCAGTTGAGGTCACCTGTCCTGCCTGGGTCTTCTCCCAGCCTCCCAAGCATCCTCAGCTTCTTCACCATTGTGGCAGTGTGAGAAGCAGAAAAGTACTTGGCTCTGAGCAAGCCCTGCTCAGCAATAGCAAAAACGGCTCCATATTTTCAACCCTGTGTTAAACACAAATCCAAAACACAGCCCCCTACCAGCTGCTGTGAAGAAAATTAACTACCCCAGCCAAAATCAGCACACACCTTTACTGCTCTTGCTAATGTCCTAACATTTTCAAAGTATTAATATACATTGACTTTCATGGAGGATGCATTTGTTACCTGCATTGTCACTTACCATACACCACCTGTTTGTTCGTGCCCAAACTTGTACATTAGTAAGCTGTGATCATTCCAGGGTCAGCTATTTCCACTTTAGCTTTTTATGCCCTTTTTTCTGAACAGCACATTTGTAACAATAATCTGTAAGACTACTAGGAGAGAAAGAGAACATGATATTAAGTATTCTATGCAAATACAGTTAAAATCTATAATTAATTGTTTTTTTCTAATTAACATTTAACTTATGCTTTTAGAATAATATTAAGTTTGGTCATGCTTCTCAAGATGAGGTCTAAAAGATCATCCTCAAAAACATTAGTGAGTATAATTGAAAATTATATGTAAATTGCCTAAAATTTCTTGGAGCAAAAATAAGAGATAATTGTGGCCAGCTGGTGTTTTAAAAGAAAAAAAAAATAAATTAAGGGCCTCAAAAAATAGAAAGAAAAGTTAAGAATCTAAATGCAGACCTCTTAAGTTTGCTTTAGGTTTTCATAACCTCTTTCACGAAATGTGTTTTTGCCTCTTGTCATTTGACCTGGGAGAGGATATGTGTACTGATGCATACGTTTATAACCTAAAAAAAAATTGGAAAAACAGATGGAGATTCAGTGTTGGCCTTTCATTGTCTTTAAATATTTAAGTTAGCTTAATAAAGTCAAACTAAGCTGAGGTGAAGCCCTGTGTTTTCAGTATTATAGAAAAAAAGCTCCACATTGAAAACTGAAGTGGATAGCAAGCAGTATTTTTCTTAAAACTACTGCTGCATTTTCAACATCAATGAAATCTTAAGATAAATAAGTTTTGATTTGAAGGTCTAGCTTAGATTCAGGCAACTGAGCCTATGTACTGCCAGTATAGATATCAGGGGATGATGGTTGTTAATTTGCTTTAGAATTAGCTCCCTTCTTTTCACTTTTTTCTCTTCCTTAGTGCTCTTCATGACATCACTGCCAGTTTCAAGTGAGCCCTTCCTTGTCATGTGCAGCTGAACTCACCAGAGCATCTCATACAGTAACAACCGCAGTGAAACTTTAATTCAGTCTTTGGCATTCAACCTATCATTCCTTGTAAGGTAAATTTGTCTCTTTTTGAGGGCAATCTGGAGTGTTTATTCCACATACACAGTCGCTGAGATTTGTCATTAATTTGAATTTACTGTTCAAGTTGAGTCTGTATTTTCATTTGCCAATGAAAGCATGCCATGTTCTCTACCATATAAACATAAATATAAATTCTCTACCACACAGGTATTGTCCTGACATAGCATATTAGCACTTCATATTTTCTACTTGTGAGACACAGGGAACGAGAGACAGCTTAAGAAATACAAACACACTTATTTTAATCATATTTGAACTATGGCAAGTTGACTATTTCATACCGGTATATTTCTATACCTAGAAAGTAATCATCTTGAGAGGTGTGTATATCAGGACTTTGATATATTTTGTTCTATCCTTATAGCTAGGGATACATAAAACAATCTTGGGTATGCTGCATTTTTTTTCAAAATACATATCTCTTCCTGGTTTTATATTTTTATGAAGGTTTGAGCAATGAGCCTCGAGGCGGTATGTGACTGTAATCTGGATTTTGTAACATGTTTGTTTCACTGTAACATGATTCTCCCAGTGTTCTGCAGGCTAAAAGTACACACATCTCATGGGATCTGTGGGTAAATATGTGATTCAAAATCAAATATACTCAACTGAAAACAGCCCCTAACAGGTCCCAACAAAGTAAGGTTGCATGACCTAGCTGGTTAAGTTTGTTAGATTGCAGAAGAGTAAGTTATCCCTTAGAAAGCTAAATCATCCTATACAGGAATATATAAAGGCAGTATTAACTCTAATTTATGTATATGGGGAATAGACAACGAGGAAAATCTGGAGGGACTTGGTGTAATGTTGTTGGGGTTTAATCCCAGATAACAACTAAGCCCCACACAGCTGCTCCTCCACTCCCCACATCCGCTCCCAGAGGGATGGGGGAGAGGGTTGGAAGGGTAAAAGTGAGAAAACCCACGGGTTGAAGTAAAAGTTTAACAGGTAAGCATGCAAGCAAAGCAAGACAAGAAACTCATTCACCTCTTCCCACAGGCAGGCATGTGTTCAGGCTTTCCCAGGAAAGCAGGGCTCCATCACTTGTAACAGTGACTTGGGAAGAAAATGTAATCGCTCCATTTACCTTCTTCCTACAGCTTTTATGTATTGAAAAAGATGCCATATGGCATGTGATGTCTCTTGTATCAGTTGGGGTCAGCTGTCCTGGCTGTGTCCCCTCTCAACTCCTTGTGCAGCCCCAGCCTACTCACTGGTGGGTGAGGAGAGGAGCAGAAAAAGCCTTGGCTCTGTGTAAAAGCTGCACAGCAATGGCTAAAACATTTCTGAGATATCAGACCTGTTTCCAGCACAAATCCCAAACATAGCCCCATATTAGCTGTTAAGAAGAAATTTAGCTTTTTTTTTTCCAGCTAGAATCAGCACAAATGTCTGCCCAGTATCAGCAAGGTGACCCTGTTCTTCCACCAGCAGTGTCACATTTTTCAACCAAAATTAGAACTACCGAGTGTTAATAAGATCTCGGTTGACAGAACAGCAGACTATTTTTTCAAAACTAGGAAAAAAACTTATCAAGAGTATAGTGTTGCATGCAAATAGACCTAAAATATTGCATTTAGTAGCTAATAAAATTTTTCTTGAATTGACTAGTTACTTGGTGAGGGACAAAACCCTAATATTATTATTAGAAAGCTAAATCTTGGCACGTATTCTCAAGGCCTTACTTGAATAAATAAGACATTGCTTATGTAGCATTAAAGTACCTAAGACTTGAACAGTACTTCAAGCAAGTTGCCACCATCCTAAGAAAACATGGGCAATAAGACATCTGATGGAAATATAACCAGACTGTCAACAGAGAACAATCTCCTTCCTCTATTGTCTTCCCATTTTTCAGAAAAAGAAAGAGAATGCGTATTGAGCTAAATGTCATTAAAAGCTCAGAGAATAATCTTACAGAAATCTTGCAAAGAGCGTCATCAGGAAAACACAGGGACACAGGTAAAAGCCACCTTTTAGAGCTGTTCTAATAATTTTGTTTTAATTTCTGCTAGCTTACTCCATCAAATTATTCCATCATTGTCTCATAATAGGGCTGCTCTGTCAGGTTCATTCTATAGGCTGATGATCAGAAAAGAAGCATTTAATTCACAGATTTCAATATGGTCTCTGCTTTTGGTAAAATATTTTATCTCTGTTTTGTAGGTGAGCTAATTAAAGCATGAAGGATGCGAGGGAGTTTTGCAGTAAATCAGCAGCAGAGTTAAAAAGGAGAGGATGAAGTTTTCTTGATTTTCAAAATAATGCCCTGGCTACTAAGCTGTGAAATAATTTCTACTGAAACTGTGTCCCATGCAAAATTTCTATGAAGTACAAAGTAAAAGGGTTTCATAATACCCCAGAATTTCTTCCTGACTCCTCTTCAAATTGTTGCACTTCTGCTCTGTGTGAACTGTTATCCTGATGAGATTTTTCAAATCCCCTGCTGTTTATTTCAGGGATGGAGCAAAAGTAATGCAATTTTAATTATATGACCAGTTTTGCACTTTGATTTCAAATTCAGACTATTATGTGCTTCTAGATATAATCCTGTTGGATTTCTGCAAATTTACAAAGCTAAGTTTGCAGTAGATTTGACTACTCCTTCACAGTAATTGCACTTTACAGTTTCCCTCAAACTGCTGTAAGGATTTCTTGGGCCAGTGTTCATATCACTTTATGTTTTACTGTTCAAGATTAAATTTTCTTCCATTGGTTTGTCTAATTCTTGTTTTTGAAATAATTTTCAGTATTGTAGAAAATCCTAGTGCAACCAGGCTGTTTGCTTGTGCTCTGTGAAAAGAATATTTAGGCATATTTGGTTTGAGCTCAATGACTGACACTTTTTGTCAGGTAACACAGCGCTTAAATTGCCATCAGCTAGTGAACAGCTACTCCCTATTCATCACTGCATGCTGCTCTTCATTTTACAGGTTTCTATTGTGTCCCTTTTATCATTCCTTCTCCTCTCTGCAGCATCTAATTGTGTTCCTTTGGTTTATTTTTTTTTTTTTTACACAGAAGTGTTATCATATTTTTTTTCTTTTTGTAGTAATAGTCTATTTGTTGAATGCAAAGGAGTAGACAATTCTGGATTTGAGCACATTACTGATATATACTATGGCATAATGGCCTGTTTTGTGCTCTACTTATTTCCTAATGTTCTGTTGTCTTTCTGGTCACCAGTGAGCATTTTACCACTTGTTTTCACAGAGCTATCTGCAGGGAATATAAGACCTCCTCCTTGAGAATAGCGAGCTCATTTGTTACTGCGTGCGCAGGCAGGCTTGCCCATTACATGTATCTATTGACACTGAATTTCAGCTGCTCTTCTATTGCCCAGTTGCTCATCATCATGAGATCCTTCTGCAACCCCTGGCAAGCTCATGAATGTTTAGAGCACCAAGGAAATGTTAGATGCAAGTAAACTAACTGCTTGCCTAAATACAAGGATTATACACACAGTAATGTGCGTCCTTTCCTGTCAGGTTTCCTATGGAACTTTCTGGATGTGGACAGAGTTCTTCTTTAGCTCCTGCTGCTGTTGAACAAGGCACTAATTTTTATTTAGTTCTACTCTACTGTAACTACATCTTTTTCTGAGCTTCTCTGCCCATCACAGAGAGCCTTGAGGGTATGATGGGAGAAACTTTGATATTGGCCAGGAGGCAGGATATTTTGTAGCCTCTGAGGAGCTTTGGGAAGTATTAGATCAATGTGCAAATTGCTGTAGTCAGGGCTGGGCACCTCACTGGCTCCCACCTGCCTAAATAATGGAGCTGATTTCAGTCAGGCACTGAAATTGAAGGTGAAATGCATCATGACAATGAGGGAAAAAAGCAAAAAATGGTGCATGAGGTACACTTCAGTAAGTTGAAGGGTAATGCGTCCATCATTGCTTTCGGGGGGACAGATGATCAGATAATGCCAAACAAGTGTCATGTCTCACAAAGCTCTCTTTACTAACACAGTACGCTGACCATACTATTGACTAGACCAATGTCAGATTTTAGGGAACAAGAGTAAGAGATGCTTTCAAGATCATCCTGAGTTTTATCATGGTTCTTGAAGACTGCGCATGTAATGTTTTTACAGTGGCTGCTGTCTGGGGATCCTATCATGTGCCTAGATTTAGGTGTTTTGGGCAATTTTAGGTGTCTTCCAATCTCCTACCTATTTCCAGCTACCAGTCCACAAGGTCTCCTGGACAGCCTGTGTTAATTTTGCCTCACTCCTTTCTGAAACAATGATTCCTTCATGACAATGTGAATGACTTTGAAAACTGAATAGTTATAGCCAATTCACTTACACAGAATACATAAAAAGAGCTTGACCATGATTCCACAGTAACAGCAAAACAAAATTCAGGGAAAACCTTCAATGCATGGAAACACTTGTGTAATAAAATGGATATTTCATTCATATGAAGCAGAATATATTTGCTAAGAAATATGAAATTTAGTTACTGTGATAATTTTCCTCAAAATATATTTTATGACATTTTACTCGTGTAATTTTTCTCCTCTGTGCTCCCCAAATCTTCAGCTCCTGTGAACAGTATTTCCCTCTTTAATATGATGAAGGAAAATAATCCCCTTATTCTGGGTAGGAACTGACTGGAAATTCATTCACCCACTGGAAATTCTTGTATAATTCTTCTGAATTTTCGTAGTGACTGTTCTCCTCTGTGCATCATAACACATTTTTTTCTGCAAGAGTTGTAACAAAAGAACCCCTTCAGATTTATTTTCATCTTTGTGTAAGTTCATTAAAAACATAGCTTTGAAGATTGCAATGTCTTGTTGTTCAAAACAGTGGGAAAAAGACTCCATTTATGATTAATGATGACTCCATTTCCAGTTAGAGAAAAAAATCTTCATTTCCACATATAAGATTTCAAAGGGCTGAGTTGGTTTGTTTTTTTGGTTTGGATGTTTTGGTTTTCTTCCCCCTCCCCCCCCCCCCCCCCCCGATTTTTGAGGGGGGGGGGGGTTGGGGTTTCTTTTTTAAAGATTATAGTTCAGATTATTGCATTTCAGTGGTTGGTCAGAAGGCTTCTAAAATTTTTAGTTAAACCAGACGCAAAATGAATTCTGTATTGCAATTTATTGGATGCAGTATGTTCCATTACTTACTGTTAATAAACAAAAAAGATATTGCTAGAAAAAGATATTGTGACTGAAGTTACCTTCACAGTCTCTGTTCAGCAACTTCAGCTGTGACAGGGTATGTTTTGCAAACACAGAAGCTGTCACACAACCATCTTTTTTTGTTTGTTTGTTTGCTTGCTTTACTCGGTCTCTGCACAGCACAAATGACATAATGGTTCTATAAAATCAAGTAACAAAAAGAACCTGGGTTATATCTGCTCAAATCCTAGAGATAACTTAGCTTGCAAGGAGTGGGGAAAGAAGGGATTGCAAAAAGAAAACAGTTACAATGCTCTGTGACAGAAACTGGTTGTAGGGTATGTAGCTGGGCTCCATTTAAGTTTATTCCTTGTCCAAGTGTTTATGCATCTCCTGTACACAGCATTAGTTTGCATTTTGTATAGACTTCCTTCAAGAAAATTGAGAATTTTAGTAAATGTTTTGCAGCTTGTTGAAAGTTAAGTTTCAAATCAGACCTTCTTCCCCCACCCTGACAGCCCAGAGAATTAGACGTGTACTACCAGCTTGTACAGAAAAAAAAGAGGGAATGCTGAGAGATTTAGGTTCCCAACAAATCAGTCACAAAGTTAAAATTAGAGCCTGTTATTTCAAACTTGTTTGTTAAATTTATGGTAAGTTTTAAGCTTGGCATTAAGAGTGGAGAATAATAACAGTTGTATTGTTGTATTCTCTAGTTTCTGTCTCTCTCTCTCTGTATTCTCTACAGTTGCATTGAAGGCACCCCAGTGCCTTCATTTACTCCTGTTGATAAATATCTTTGAAAATATAATTTTAGGATGTTCAGTTGTTCTGTCCTTGTGCCTTTTAACTCTGAAGCTACTCAGCACAGAGACAGAAGAAAATAAATGGTTTTACCACTGTCTCAGGAGGCAAGTTCTGACTGGTGTCTATCTTTATATTGGTAACTTGTGAGCAGAAGCACAGCTGAAGTAGGGAGCCATTCTGAACTGAGAGTGGCAACCATCATAACTTTATGTCAGCAATGAAGTTAATGAGTATATTCTCCTTTCATAGCCCGTGGAGGGAGCATTATGTACAATTACTTGCCTTTGCAACTAGCAACAAAATATGACAGGGAAAACATTATAATGAATCCACATAAAATTCTGTCTCAAAAACCTCTGACATGTCTGCTGAAAGGATCTTTTTTTCCCAAAGTATTTAGAAAGTGCTACTGAGAAGAATTATAAGACAGGTTGGAATACCTAGAAATAAACTTTGGAAAAATTGGTAGCTTTTGATCCCTCTAATAACTAATAACTTCTAATAACAGCTAATAAATTCCCTCTAATAACAGCTAATAACTTCTCTGCATATATTCTATGAAAAACATTATAAGTTATTATATTTGTTAAATAATGTAATAAACTTATTTTCTATTTGGATTATTTTTGAAGAAAAGCTTGGTTTGGCAAATCAAAGAATATTTTACTTTAGTCTTCACCTGTAGACCAAGCTTAAAAATAAGCATTAAGCTGTATAGTATATAAAATAGCTTAAATTAATGACAAAAATATAAACTTGCTTATGCTCCTTCTGTGATCTTTCTTATCTTAGAGGTCTTTCCCAGCTGAATGCTTCTTTTTTCCCTCACTCAGCCTGTCTGAGGAGTAGAAGATAAACATTCTTAAGCAGAGAAAGGGCAGTTTTCAAAATTGGATGATATACCCACTGTCTAGGTGGAACATCATACTTAAAAACTGTGTTCTCTCTGCAGAGGAGCCATCTATCACTAGCCTCTGAACTGGTGCCTGGATAAAGACTTTTTATTCTTAAAATGTGCTCAGGTCCAAAGCCTTAGAGATATTCTGAGCTAGATCATTGATAGCTCAATCACAAGAAAAGGAAATTAAATTTTACCTCAAAGTGCTGACAGGTCAGGTTCTTCAAATCATAACTCCGGAAAATGTTGCATCCTATGTAATCTCTTCTGAGTGACATTGCATCAAAGACACTGCATTGAGTTACAAGCCCTTTCTTATACCTTCTGGAAGTCAGTTCCCTTCTTCCTTGATATTTTTGCTTTGACTTTTTGTACTTTTGAGGCACTATTTCCTTGCTGAACACTTCATAGCTGTATTATATTGGGGTTTGTTGTGTGCCATTCAGCTTGGAAGAGGAGATTAATGTATTGTTCCTAAATTCCTTCTCCTTGGAGGAAAGGCTCTCAGTCTTTCTGCATGCAGTAAGAAAATGGACCAGACTCCTTCAAACTGGACACAACAGCATGAAGGCAAAGCTTCTGATGCTGCAGCAGGCCATTCCAGTTCATACAGTTATACTCCCCGTTTTCTGCAAAGCAAACGAGGATGTGATTTCAGAACAAAGGGAACCTGGAAAGAGTAGAAATCTTGTAGTCCCTGAAGCTCTCCAACCACTCATTCTATGTGATGTTCTTTGACAGGTCCAATATTCTAAATCACCACTTCCATGAAGTTGGTCTTTATTCATCCCTGGATAGAAGAATTTAGAGCAGCCTTCTCCTGTTATCAGAAAAGTGGCCAGAGTGTGGCATCCAACTTAAGAGGTGTGTAACTTGACTTTCCTCAGACAAAAAATGACAACAGTACCAGAGTAGATAACAGAGGAAGGAGTGGGTTGTGGGCCACAAGAGGGTCTGCACTGGGAATGGTTTTGCTTCATGATGAGCTAAAGCACTTACAATGTTTCTGCCTTTCCATATGGTCCTTGGATTTTCTCATAGATCCCAGCATTAGACTGCACATCTGCAGAAAGAAAGTTATTTCACTCCTGCAAATAGTTGGCTCTTTAATTTTTTATTACATTTTGTTTGGTTTGTGTGGAGTTTTTTTAGTCATGTTCCAATTCCTTTCTTTTTTGAAAAGCTGATGAATACCACCTTTACTTCCCAGCTGTCAGAGTTTAGACAGCTGTACTTGACATTTTCAAATATGACATGGGATGTTGATCTCAAATCTAGACAAGTATAAAAGAATTTCTATTTGTGCCATGGACCAGGTACAGATACCACTCATCTATCTATTCTATGAATGCACACCCGTAAACATAAAATATTAATGCAAAATTTTGCATGTTGGGAAGTTCTACTGATGCTGGCCTGAAGAACATCAACACCCACCTTCACAGAATGCACAGAGGAATAAACAGGCTCCCCAGTCTTTATTGTATTTGCTCCTTGGGAAAGAGCTTGGAGTTGGAAGAGACACTTAGACCAAAAATTGTATGAAAGTTTCTTCAGAATGGAGATTCCTGCCTGGAACTTTATTGACTCATTTTATTGACAATTTGGAGAATTTGGTGTTGATGTAGGCTGGGGATTCAAGCAAGCTGGTCAATCAAAGGTGAGAGTTTGGCCTCCAGCTGCAGAATGGCTTAGTCTAGTCTTTAAAAAAAACACAAAATAATAATAAAAAACCCATTCCAATTGCAAGTGAGTAGTATTCTAAATCACCATCTGATGTTTGCTCCAGTTTTGTGGTTGTTTCCATAAAAAGACAGCACTGTCAAAAGCTGGCATTTTCAATGAAATTTGAAGAGAATCCAGTGTTTTTCAGACTTGAGAGTCAATATTAAATGCTATTAGTTGGTAGTTTTATTTAACTACTACATCTTGAACTATTCAGTTTTGAACTGCAAACAAGTATTGTGCTGGGGTAACTTAAATATTTAAGTGATTATATCCCTTGTTATCATATCAATTATCAGAAGATCATTAGATGTTTTGTGTCCTGTTGCTTTGGGGGTGATTAATGACACCAAACCATGAAGTCCCAAGGCATTCTCTGGGCATCACTTGAATGTTCTCACTTTCTCAGAGTCAGGAAATGCTGGTGTTCTGTCAGTACTTCCACTACAGTACTTTCTTTCCTTTTTTTTGGTGGTGGAAAATATATTCTAAATTTTTCTCCCTTTAAAACAACATTTCAGTTGCTTATTTCCCTGGTGAACATCTGGTCTGTAGTCCTGTTCCCTGGTGAACATCTGGTCTGTAGTCCTGTTGCTCGTGTTCTCTCATTCTTCCAAGTGTTGACAAATCAGCTTTGGCACTACTTCCATGAAGAGCTAAATCTTGCATGCAGGTGATTCCCTTAGCTTCAATGTAATTATTTCCTTAGTCAAAACTAGATATTTGCTGAGACCTCTGTAGGTTTTTGTTTATTTGCTGGGTTTTCTTTGTAAAAGTTGTAAAATGACCAGTTGAGGTCAATCATCACAAAACTATGTTAAATAAGGACCATGGGTTTGGGCTTTCGAAAATAAGTGCCTTTCCCTCCTAATTTTGATGGAAGATGTATTTTGAAATAAATCTTCATCATAGATGGAGATACTTAATAACAACATATAATGATATAATTTTATTGTTTCCTATTAAAGAATTTAAAACTTTTGACAAATGTTAACCTTATATTCTTTAGGTTATAAAAGCAATTGTGTCGTCATGAAAACAGTGAATTATTGTTATTTCTCAGGACAAACTGCATAAAAATTATAAATGCCAAATAAAACCCAGATTTTTTTCCTAGAATTTTAATTTAGAGGAAAAAAAGTACTGCTCTTATTAAAATGTCTGGCAGGATGTTTTTTTTTCCTGTGGGTCCTAGTTCTAGAGCTGTGTCCTTGAAGCCAGATTTTGAAGGCTGCATGCAGTTCAGCTCTCTGTCTCTGCAGAGGAACACTCTACTCTGGCTGTGTATCCATGAGGGCAGGATTTCCCACATGCATTGTTTCCCACTTCCCATCAGGGATGCTTCTGCCTTTCTGCCATAGTCTCCTTTGTGCACTGCTCAATCTGCCCACCCAGCTTTTTTGGCAATCTGCACTCTGCTTTGCCCTAAGGCAGCTCTGCTCTGAAAGTGCTGTGCTGGGGTGTATGCAGTCAGCACTTTTTGAATCGGAGCTGCTTCTGTCCACCTTGGCAAGGTTGCCAGAAAGTCTTGCAGACAGCCCAGCTGTTTGTTAGTGTGCAAGGCCTGAGTCTCAACTTTAGCTATTCAACGCTCTGTTGGAGTGGATTAGAATTCAAAATTTGGAGTGTGAACATTATTCATGTTTAGTTTTAATCACATTTACACTGCTCTTTTCATAACTCATCTAGATTAATTGCAATGAGGTCAGCCAGCAGCAGGGAATATGTTCTGAACAAGGTAAAACTTCACACCTTCCTGCCTGGAAAAGGGCAGAGTATCACAGAGAGCCATAAAATCAGGACCGGCATGAAAAATGGGAGTGTGAAATAATTTAATCACTGATTCTCAAAATACAGGGACTCAAGTCAGTCAATAGAACTATTTGATTTAAAAATAAATTAATTACTTTTTCACACAATGTACCATTATGTTGTGAATTCATTCCCAGTGCAATCTTGAGAGAGCTAAAAGCATAAATGGGTTTCTAAAACAATTCCGTGAATTCATAAAGAATAACTCAATTGGTGACTAGAAGAAAATCTGCTCTGGATGCAGACTCAGAAGGCACATGTCTGGCTACTGCGTAGATATGAGGAGACTTTTTTTTTTTTTTTTTATATAGCAATCTCCAGGGATTTTCAGCTGGCCACTTTCAGAGGAGAGGATCCAGGTTCAGCAGGCCAGTGCCTTGTTCTCGTGCCTCCTGAGTCCCCTTTTGCTCTGGTGCCTGACAGCACAGTCCCTGAATGTTTGTGTGTGTTTGTGTTTGTTTGTGTGTTTGTGTGTGTGTGTCTGCTGGCTGCTGGAAGGGACCCAGATGAACGCCCCACAGCAGAGAGTGACATAGGGCTAGACCTGCCTGCCAGGTTTCAAGGGGTGCAGTAAAAACACAACCTGGGTGACAATCCAGCTTCTCAGGCTTTTTTGATGACCCTTCAGAGAGTGGTTTTGTTGAGTTGTAAAGTGAAATGGATGATGTGGAAGATGGCACTTGATTTGACCCTCAAATGCAGGTGGTTTAATTTTTGTGTTGGTAACCAGTCATGTTGCTGTCCTATGCTAGGCTGGGAAATGAACTTTCTTTTGTGTTGCAGGGTGTTTTCTTTAGTTTTATTTGTATGCTTACTGTTTGATTTGTGGTTCTGTAATTCCCTTGTGTTGTCCTCTCCCTGCCTTTAGAGTGGCACAGGTTTCCCACTTTGTATCTTATGTTTTTAAAATTAGACTTACTCCCTCATTATTTAGTTCAGTTAAGTGTCAGTTTTTCTGTTTGTTACCTAGCTACTCCCTGCCAAGTTTTAAACTTCCCAGTTGTTAGCCCCTCCTGTCCCTACCATTTCCCCAGAACCTTCCTTACTCCTCCTTCCATTAAATGTCAATCTCTCCCAGAACTTGCCTTTCTCTTAGAAACTTCCCTGTCAATTTTGTATTCTTTGAAACCCCATTAGTTCACTGAAGCTGTTCTCCTGCCTCATAATCCTTCATTTACACATTGTATTCTCCACATTGTGTTTCACCCCCAGTTCTCCTGATTGGTTAAAGATTGTATCCTCCCCTGAGACCTCCCCCTGTTTATAAGCGATTGTCTGCCCTCAGTTTGGGGTCCTGGGACCCTGGGGACTCAAGGAGTTTTGCCATCGAACAACGTTATCCCAGTTCCACCCCAGGACCTGTGCTGCTGCCCTTTTGTTTCCGTGTTGAACCTCCACGGGTAGCTGGGATTCAGCGGAGCTGGGAAGGGGGGGTCTGTTGCGCCCCTGTTATCATCTAGCTGGGACTTAGCGCACCGTGACGCTTTTGTAAATGGAACTGTACAAAACAACGTAGTTGCTACAGGCTTCACGCCTGCTAGACGCCACTATGACCAGTGCATGGCTGGATAAATAAATTCACTATGTATAATGTATATTCCAGCTGCCTTTATCCTTGGAAATGTACAGTTTGTACATTTGATGTTTGTGGAATAAAGCTTGGAGAAAGAAAAGCTAAACAATAATAACGAAGCACGGGGGTATACTGGGAAACATGTGGACCCAGAATTGTCTGCTTTAAGGCTTCTGGGGAGGAACTGTGATTGCTCTCAAACATTACCATAATCAAGAAAAAGTCATTACTTGCCACCAGCTTTGTGTCATCTCTCCCAACCTACACTACTGGTTAAAAATTAGCAGTGCTGGATGACTTACCAATAGCAGTTAAAATTTCAATAGTCAAGGTATAGCTATTCAAAACTAATGTATTCAAAATATAATTCACCTTGATTCCAAAGCATGCTTAGGTGCCCTTGAAATCCCCAGTAGCACATTCATTAGGAAAATGGGGCCATGACACAATGGAAAGTGAAGGTTTCTTTGTGAGAGTTTATTTTCTTTACTGTGCATTATTTCTTTGGTTTTATAATTTTTAAAGTATATAGAATTATGCTGTGTACATTGTGAAACAAAATTGTAGCTCTGTGAGGTTATTTGTCTGTTAATAGGAAAGACTTAAAAGAGGATCTAGGTGAGCCAGGGATGTTGGAGTTCATCACTGAGATCTGAAAAACTCTGCTTGTGTTAAGGTAATCCCAGAACTACCTCAGATAAGTGTCTCTGAAGTAGTGACTCGTTCTGCTGATGGGAGCAATGGGTGTCAGTCTCGCAGCCAGAAGTGCCACCCTGCCTTGGCTGGACTGGAAAACTGAACAGTCTATCCTTGTGTGATTTCTGAGCTTGCTGATTGCACAGTCAGGCTCTATCCTTGTCTGTGTCAGTGCCTAGCCCCTGCCTAGAGCTTACTGGCAGCAGGAGTTTTCCTGGTTACAGCACCTAATGAGGAAAGGAGGAAAGAGGGGCCATGGAATCTGCTTTACTCTTTATCGTGAGGGTACTCCCCCACTGTCAGGGCCTGCCCTAGATGTTAGGCTGCCACCTGCATTGAATGCAAGCATTTTCCACTTCTGCTGACAAGCTGGGCCCCTGGAGAAGGAAGGAATTAAAAGACTCCTCCAACAATACCAGAAGGCATGAGGGACATGGTGCAGTATTTTCAGGTAGTTGATTGAATAACGTGGATCTTTGGACTCCGACTACTGTTCACAAGATCCTCAGTTTTCTATTTCTGGACTGTTTATGTATTTTGTTTTAAAATAGTCACTGCATAAAATCCTTTCAGAGTTCTTTAAACGTTTGCCTTTCATCCAAGCATGAAAGAAGAATTTGTAAATATATGTAAAAATAATTAGGGTTATTCTCTGTAATGACCAGTACTTAAAAATTATGTCATGTACATAGTCTCACTGTCAAAAACAAAATTTAATTTCAAAAAAAGTGTTTTTAATTGATTTTCTTTTTTTTATTAATCCTTAACTAGCTGTTAAGTTGTAGCGTGTGGCACTTACAATAAACAGTGGTGCCGTATTTCTTTTGATGGAAAGTCTGCAGTCCTCAGTTTGCTCTGTGTGTGTCCTTGTTTGGCGATGGATACAGAGACTACGCTAGTTAGAGAGCGTGATGGCAGAAACACATAGAAAATCTGCTGTCTCCATGCACATTTTTCTAGCCATGGCTAGGGCAATAAAGTAGTCCCAGGGCTCCATGAAATGAAGGTAAATGCATGCCTTTGCTTGTGATTTCAGGAAAACTGGAGTTTATCTTCATTCTGGGCTCAGCCTTTCCAGTTGTTGGCCACTTGAATGTAAAACCACATAACTGTGTCTGATATTGCATATACTTATATATTTGTGTAAGAACATGTTACACATATATAAAGATGTGCTAGATCTAGTCTAGTCTATGACTAGTTATCTGGAATATTTATTTATCTTTTCCAGAGGAAATCAGAGTGTAATTCAAACACACAAAATGAAGATTTTGATGTTTTTTGCTTATAATAACAGGGGTTTGGACATTTGTCAGTTGAATAGTTTTAAAAAGCAGAATGAAAGGTGAACTTACAGAGAAAAGGTCTGAGACATCAAAAGATACACTTGTAAGCATAGAGGATACTGTAAAAGGGAAAATTATATTACATCCAGAAAGATCAGGCACCTTAGAGAGAGAGAAAAAGTGAATACTATGAAAGACAATGAACTAAAAATAGAAGAAAATTAAAGGGAATTATGTACGTACTAAAGGGAGCAAAGAAAATGCTTATTGAACACCTTTTCCTTTTTTCCTCTTTAACACTATTTAGGCAACTAAAAGGAGTTCAGGCACCAAATCTGAGATAGGTTTCACACTATCCTTTTTGAGAAAGACAATGGGAGTGAAGATGAGTTTGAAGACCAAAGAAAGGGCACTAAGAGAGGCTAACAAGGAAGAGATCATACATAAAATGGAATATTATGAAAAAGGTTGTTTGGTTTTTTCCCTTTGATATTTGAGAAGAGTATTTAGGATTTTTAAATGGTCTGTATAACTAGCAGTGAGAGCAGTAGTGAGCCTCAGTAATTGAGCTTCTCCATTTTCTTGGTTTGGAAGGACATTAGAAGCAATCCAGTTCCCTGACTCACTACTTCAGTACATTATAAATCTCTACACAGGAATACATGCAAGGCCTAGACAGAAGACTGCTTGTTCATCAAATGGAGACAAAATAAGAATGGTCCATGGTTCAGGTTATGGTATCAAAGAGAGACTGCGCATATCAGCTCTCCCCAGTAAAGCAGTTTCAGAGTGGTTTTATGGTCCCTCTGTGTTCTCTGTTGCCCTGACACAGAATGTTGAAGCATAGGGTGTCTACATGCTTTTCAGAAGGTTCTCATGAAAATAGAAATGGTGAAAAGCTGAACTGGCACCATTCACTGTTTAAAGGCTTCCTGCCAGGCTGTTCTTGAGTGAATGCTTAATTTCAAGTATGCTTAGAACTTAAATATAGGGTAGGAAATTTAGAAAATAAAGCAAGTTATT
This sequence comes from Motacilla alba alba, assembly GCF_015832195.1. NCBI lineage: Eukaryota > Metazoa > Chordata > Aves > Passeriformes > Motacillidae > Motacilla > Motacilla alba. The sequence goes on from NC_052017.1 coordinate 80,555,532, forward strand.
GCTGGGAAAGCAGACAGATCACAAGAGAGCAAGGAGAAGGAAGCTTTAGGGAGTTGCTGGAACTGAAGGACAAATGCAAAACATAGTATAGCCTTAAGTAATCGTTCATCACAACACATAAGAAGACCACAAGATTTTATTCCTTGACTTTTCCTTCCTTTAAAAATTAATTTTCATTTCTTTGAAAAGTTTGTTTGTTTTTTTTTTTTACTGAGATCCATGGTGTGAGAACTGGAGGCAGTGCTTATTAAATGAAATGGGACTGTCTGACTGGATATAGTGTTGGTTTGTGTTTTGTTTTCTTTAGTGGGGATTGCCAGGTATTTTAACAGGTTGTGCAGAGGGGCTATGGAGTCTGTGACCCTGGAGGTTTTGAAAACCCTGAGATACTGATGTGAATTCCATGTTAGCTTTGATTTGTGGAGGAAGCTGGATCTCCTGAGGTTTCTTCCAACCTCAGTTATTCTGGGAGTCTATTTATTACTCCTCTGTCCTCTTTATCATGCAGGAAAAAAGTAGGATGTGGGACCACGTGGTTGTGTCTACACTGTATCTTGCATATGGAACTTTACATGCTTTCAAAAACAAACATAAGTGGCATTCCTTTTCCCATTATGATTGTCCTTGGTTCTCATATGTGAAATAAATGCAGAATTAGAGAGTATTTGTTTGTTTGTTTTTATTTGTTTATTTATCCTAAATCCACTGCAGACCTCAGGAGTTTTCCTTTGGAGAGCTTCTCTGTAAAGGTTTGTCACAGCAGCCTAACAAAATCAAAGCATAACAATTATAGAAAACTTTAATGGCACATTGGTAGCAGTGTTGGTTACACATCTGGCTGACAATGCCACTGCTGGTGTGAATCGTCCCATCTGCCCACTTACTCTGCTTGCATGAGATATCAACAATGCTATCCTGTACAACAGAACCTGGCAGGCAAAAATGCAATTGTAAAGGTGTTAAAGGGTGATGATAAGGTAGATTATCTTATCAGAGCTATCTGATTATGTAAACTATCACAGATGTAGTGACTCTGATTTAAGAGGTAGTGCATATCCTTGATAAGCCTTGCCTGATAGCATGTCAATGCAGCAATAAGTAGAAGAAAATATTAAAATTTCCTAAAAAAAACCCAAAACTCTTAGAAGAGAGATTAATGGAAAAAAAAAAAAAGAAAAGAAAAAAAAAAAAAAAAGCATGTGTTCCTTGCTGTGTCATTTATAAGGATTTAGACTGGATAAGGAGTTAGAGGCTGTCACATGTGAAATGTCACAGCTGGTAAAACCTGAAGCTGATCTTTCTAAAGAGCTGAGTAATTCACTTAGTGCTTTCCATTTCAGAATGTGGGTTAGTGAAATCACACACTCTTTAGCATTAGTTCCCAGTGCATGAAAAGCTTCTGCTCTTTATGGAACATTAACATACATGAACAACTGGGCTGAGAAAGAGGATTAAGTGTAGGGTTTTGTAAATTTTATTACAAATACAGCACCTAGGCCCTTTTACTGACAAAATTTTTGCACCAGGAGTCCTGCATAATTGCATGATGGTTTTTGTCAAGGTCTGGTCCAGAAGTACCCCTATATTTTTCCTGGAACAGTTTCCAAAGTTTTTCCTCCCCCTTTTCATCAGTTCTCTGAAAAAATATCTTCACAGTTTGAGGCTGCTCTTTTGTTGAATTGCCTTTCCTTTACTTCCCTCATAAAGCCATGTCTTTCTATTTACTGTTGTTAGTGAGTTCATTGATGTATTTTTCAGTTGAAACCTAGAGGATAACTAACCAAAAATCCCATTTTTCTGGTAGAATATATTTTGATGAAAAATCATTGATCAACTTTAGTTTTTATGTCTTTCTTTAAAGCATCCAGTATTGACTGGCTACTCATGCATACATCATGCTTGGCTCAGTAGAAAAATAACTATAGAAAAACCTATGTTCCTCCATAATGGAAAGGTTGGCTATATACCAGTCAAATTTCAGATGAAAATTTTTAAATATCTTCTTCAAAGTAAGAGTTTTATTATGAGTCAAAGGCAGAAAGCAAGAGTGGCTGGCTCAAACAACAGTTGTCTTATCAAGAATGAGGGTAAGTCACCCTCAGTCTTACTAGAACTGCAGTTCTTTCTTCTTCCCTTGGTCAAATACTGATAGTTAATCCAGGATCACAGTACAGCTGTGAAAAACTACATCCACTGTATAGAAGATCTTTTACTAGTGGTGCTTTCAGATTTGATAAGGCTGAAATTGCTTAGAGCAGAGAGAGTAGAGGGAATGATTATCAAAAAGGAAATCTGCAAGCAGTTCAGAATTTCTTATCATACTTTTTTTCACTCTTCTAGGAAGTACAGTTGTAGCAACAGATATTGATCTAGCTTGTGACACAACTTCTACTTTGTTGCTAGAGTGAATGTTGTGAGTTTCTTAATATGTAGTGGTGTTTATCTTTCCACCATAAGGTTCAGTTTCATTTGGCAAAAGGTAGCACTTCAACTAGGCTGAACTTTGGGATGTGTCAAAATGTAAAGCCTGAGGGGCCTTTTGCGTGTTTATGTTGCTTTTGCAAACATGCACAATGCCAGCTGTGCAACATGTCCCTTCTGCCTGAGGCTGGACAGGAAACTGCACCCTGTCTTCCTACGCTTGGCTGCGCTAATCCACATTTGTGATTGCCAAGTGTGATTACTGAAAAATCAAACTGCTAGCCAAGTCAATAGATCTAAAGGGAGAAATGGAAGTTTACAGAGAGGTCCCTGGTCTTAGTGAAATACTAACTAGGAGTGCTAGGTCAAGTGTTAACAAGAAACGTGTCTATCCCATAGCAACCTCCTGGCTTTTGCATGAGCAGTCTTTCACAAATCTTAAAAACGCACTAAAACAAAATTCAAACCAAAAACTCTAGTTCTGTTAAAAAGATTTGCTATATCACAAATTAGCAGAGAATTCTTAGATGTTTTCATGCTCTGTAAAACCCAGCAAGGAAATGCGTGCTCTGCAGCTGCTTTGCAGTTCTGTTACTCATGGAAGCCTGTAAATATTCTTCCTACACTGACAAAGTTGTCTAGAACTCTGTAAAGCTAAGCCGTGTTTCTTGGTTGGTGGACTCAGCAGCTGAACAATGTAGGTGAAACCAGAGGTACTAATACATTTTTACTCCCTTTCATTTCATGCATGATGCATTTTCTTTTTGACTCACCCTGGCAGACTGTTGCAGCCCCCAGCCCTTCTTGTGTTCCATGATAGGCAAGAGTAAGCCATGACCTCCTCACAGCACTGCCTTTAGAGCCATGGCTTGCTACCTGCAATATTTTTAACTATCTGAATCTTTCTTTATTAACAGAACTGTCTGAACTGTCTTGTCACTGTTGGTGAATGGATTATTTTTACATACATCTATTACAAAATCTTTAAAAAAATTTGAGTGAAAGGGCATGCAAATAATCTTGCCAATGTGAAATAAAATGCCATGAAAGAACACTGAAAAACAGCTGAAATGTTCTCTTGACCATGTGAAATTTTGCATGACACCATTGTATTTGTGACCTTTGCTCTTCTTTTTCTTTTATGTTCTGTGAATGATTCAGATTTTTCTCATTGCTGCCAAAAACTCAGTTCTCAGTGCCAGTTCCTAAACTATCATCCAGTTTCAACTTTTACTTGTATATAAAATAAGCTTGAACTACTGAATATCCCTGTTTAATTTCTCACCCTAGGAAGTGGGTTAAAAATAGCTAACAGGTCCCATGCAGCTCCTAAGAAAGCAGGTTGGGACTTTGAGACTGTAATCAGTTTGAATTGCTAGTTTTTAATATTTTAACCTCTACTTACTCCCTGCTTATCTTTGCCTCCTTCTTGCTCCAGAATACTTAAATTCTTTAATTGTTTTTAAGTGTTCACTTTCCTTCACAATCAATTATGGAAAGGGAGTGTGCATAGACACTGACAAGACATATTTGTTTGTGACACGTGATATAAAATGTTCTGTCCACCTTTTAATTTCCTATTTTTGTGAAGGTAGTGTCTCAGGAGCAACTGGTGAAAAATGGCCCTGGCTGGCTGAGAACCAGCGTTGTATTGTGCAATAATTAGGCAGTTGTTTCTCTTGGAAGTTATTAATTTTGCCTGTGTATATAGAAAATTTGGGGTTTTTAACCTAAGGTGTATTTCACTTGAAATATCTGAGAATCTGAACAAAAATAGAAGGACAGATACTGAAAACAAATATGAAAATCAAGTATGAAGAAGTTTATAGAGTCAAAACATCAAAGTGCAGTACATTTTCAGTTTGATTCCTGTCCAGCGTTTTTTTTTGTTTGTTTGTATTCTTTGGTAGACAACATGAAAGACACTTGGTCTTTCTGCCTAGTAAAATTAAGGAGTAATACCTATTGAAGAGTTGCTATGGAAGTGTGTTTCAAGAAATGTTTATTTCTACTAGAACTGCAAAATAAAATGAATCTCAGTGTTACTCTCTTGTCTAGGGGCTGTCCTACAAATGCTGTCTATTTTGTCTTTCTTTTCCCCCTGTGAATACTCATGAGAGATGGCTGGAAATGTTTAATCAGAGTAATACCAATAGCTACTGTCACACCAGCTGAAAGTCTTGTGCCATATCTACAGTTTACATGTGCACACAATTCCATATTCCTGTATTACATGACTGATGCCTGGGGTATGGAACTTAAAGAAGTTAAACATAGAACGAAGACAGAACAGGAACACCAAGATGTGAATTATTTATAGTTTTTTCTCTCTTAGGAGTTTTGGGTTTTTTCCCAGTCTAGTAATAACCATGGTTTAACTCCTTTATGTCATATTTCTTCTTGAAAATGTTTGAGTTTTAAATGTTCTAGTTATCTTGCCTTGAGACCAGCCACAAGATCTCTTATTTTTCATATCAAGGCAAAACCATGCAAAATGAATCCAAATCCTGAAGCTGTATGTGAATGTCAATGCTGCAGAATGCCAGAAGTCTGTTGGCAATTTGTGTGAAAAGGTCCCAGCTGTGAGCTTGCTGGCTCAGGTGCTTCCAGCTGTGCTGCTGTGGCATGAAGTGCAGTGCAAGCTGTGGCATGAAGTGCAGTGCAAGCTGCAAGCTCTCCCAGTCTGTGTAAATACTTAACTCAAAGCTGCACCGTGCCTTGGTGCTGTGTCTGCATGGCTGCCACCCAATGCAGACAGTGCAGAGCTGGTTTTCCAGTTTCTACATTAGTTATGGTCATACTTTTTATCACTGTGTAGACGTATTACTGTAAGGCTTTGTACCCTACTTGTAGTCAGTACAAGCTGAAACAGGGAACATCAATTATTGTTTGTTATATCTGTTGGTTTGGGTTTGCTTTTACTCATGTTTTAGATTTCTCATTCCATATAAAATAAGATGCTGCACAGGTTGTCTCTGTTTTACAAGGTTAAAGTTAAAAAAAAGTTTAAAAGTTAGTCATAATGAGATAACTGAAATGAGATCCTTCAAACCTGAAAAAGAAAAAAGGGTTTGTTAAGATCCACTTACTTCTCTGAAACTATGTTGCCTTGGTACCACTTTGCTATTATTTTCTCCTCACCAGTGGTGAAGGATCAGAACACCACTGTGGGAAAGGATAAAATATTTCTGTAGCATACTTTTTTTTCCCCTACTTTGATCACTTAATTTTTTCTCTAAATGTAATTAAAACAAAAAACTAGGAAAGATTGAGATTATTCAGTCACTGTGCATTCCTGCTAAACCTGACTTGGTGGAGATACTGTCTTTTACTGGGTTCTGTGGAACACTGATTTTCAAATGGCACAGATAAAATGACCAATTTCTGTTTTGTCAAAACCTTTGCTGTCTTTAGACCTGTTTAATAATGTCTTGGTTTTGTTTTTTTTCTCTTTGGCCTTCAGTATAGAGATTTCTAGGATTGCGGGTAAAAGGAAAGACCTCTTCTGTCTCTATCCATCCTGCATCTTTCTTTAAGGAAGGAAAACATGTTCATCTCATTTGTTATGGTTTTGTGTTTGTTACCTCTGATAAAGTCCAGTAAGCAGGCTGTGCTTATTCATTTTCTCCGAAAGAAATAAGTTTTTTTGATTGATCCCTATATCTAGCTGTGAGGTACAAAAGAAAGTATTTCAGTTAACAGCTACCTAACCATTTCAATTTAGATTTGGAGTGTTCATTACACTTTGGAAATACATTATTCACCGTCATTTTATTTTCAGCTCATCTTAAAATAAAACTGCAGATGCTGTGTTACCAAACACTCTTTTTTGTAAAATTTTCATGGTTCTGATGGTGCTTTTTCTCCACATTTGACAGGTTCTCAGTGAACAACCTTTCTGTGATGTTCCTTCCTATGCCATCTTTCATGTTAATTTTTTAGTTTCATGTAGATATTGTTAACTACATTCTGTAAACTTTGAATGGGATTTAGTGGGATCTTGTGGAAAAGAAATGCTCTAGATGCACGAAAGGTACCCAGTATTTCTGTAGCAGCACAAAATGAGATGCCATGTGTATGAGGTGGCTTATGTTAATGATTTCTCATGGTCTTCCTCTCTTAACTTTGTTTTTTCTGTCTCCCTTGGTGGTCTCTGGTGCCTTCTGGGATGGCTTACTAAAATTTATGATCTATAGGTGCTATGTTACTAACCGCCCCCAATATAGTCTACTTTTGGTTTTATACAATTTTTTTCATTATATATATTTTAGCTCTTGCTCCCTAACTTTTCATAATGCTTTTCTGTGAACTTTGTGTCCTCCACAATTGCAATTTTTATTAAAACAGTTGTTGATTATCATTACATAATTGTTGACAAGAGAATATATTTTGTTTTAATTCAGCACAGACCTTTCTCTTGACTAATTGAAGGCTGTTCCCCTAAAAAAATCTTCTGCAGTGAGAAGTCTCCAGCTGCCACTTTTCTAATTCTAAAATTGAGATAGTGTCTTCACCCATGAATTACAAACCTCATTTCAGAACAAACTGTTTATGTTGGGTCAGAAGATGTTTATCAGGAGTGTCTGTGTGTCTACTTTTCTAAATAGTTAAAACAGAGACTGCATTGCCCCTAAGAACTGACTTCAGGAAAATCTTAGTAGGAAGAAAAAAATCAAAATAATATTAACGCATGGCAACTCCGTTTAGATGGTAAATAAATGTACTCATGGATTCCTCTTTGCACAGCCTTATTCTGACAGCAGAAGAAAGGGGCAAATGAAGGAGAGAAGCAGTGCCTCACACATACCAGGCTCTGGAGGTAGCTGGGCATGACAGTAAGAGGTGATTTCATACAAAATTGCTCCCCATGCCAACCATTTATTTTGCTTTCCTCAATGTGTTCCTTGGAGCTCATCAGTCTCGAGCAAATTTAAAATCTAGATTCCTGGTTCAGAATTGTGGAGGAGCACACCAGGGATTGGTGCCAGCAGAAAGCATGAACATGGAGCAGAACACAGTCCAAGGCCAGTAATGTCTGCTTGGATATTCCTGAAGCCAACAGCTGAAGATGAGGTATTAGCAGTCCACTGGAGACTGAGGACACAACAGCCTCAATCCAGGGAAAGAAAGGGAAGGGAAGTGATAAAGCGGAGGTTGAAAAAGTAGTATATCCATCCTGCTAAAAGTTTATGGGAATAATTAAGACTCTATTCAGTGCCAGGACCTGGTTTTGAAAACAGCCTTAATGAGGCTGCTTAATAACAATAAATGAGGAGCTGTATCTAAATACAAATAGAAAGGGCATGAAAATAGCTACTGAAGTCTCATAACTCACATAGCTGGAATTCTGTCAAAGAGATTTCCCTGGCATGACAGTGGAGCTCTTACTAACACACCGACCCAGTCTGACCATCTGAGTTCTGCTGAATAAATATGGATGCACACCAGGGTAATGATGTCAGAGGGACACCTGCCTGAGGCTTCTCCAGAGCAACCTTTGTTATGTTGAGGGAGTATTACAGCCATGAGTGTTTGTCAGGTGGAAGATTTGGAGGAGGAGCCATTTTTTATCTTGCGACCACTGTAGTTTCTTTCGGCATCTCAGGGGCTCTTTGATTCTTCTTATTCATCCAGGACAAGGTGAATGCAATACAGATGATATGTCCCTGATTTTTTTCTCTTGTGATCACTCTACTAGCCATCAGTCATTGCTGTCTGCCCTCTGTTCTTCAGGTTTCCATTTGACTATCCACATTACTAATTCCCATCTGGCTGGCCTTTGGTCAGCTCCTTTTTTCTTTCTGCACTGAGATCTTCCATGCCTGTGTTGAAAAATGACACTGATGCTGTCATGAGACATTTTCTTTCTGCAGAATTTGGCCCATCCTCTTTGAACAAAATAAAATGTTGGCTCATCGTAAGTCCCCAGTAACATTCTCTGGGCTCCCCAAATATCCTGTCTTTTTGCACAATGATTATTCAGAATAAAACCCCTTCTCATGCAATTTATTGATACATTTTTTCTTTAAAAGTTCAGATGGAAAGACTATTTAGGATATGGTGGGTCATTCTCTTAAAGACTTTTTAATCCTCCACATAATTCAACTCCACCAGTGCATTGCCATCACCCTCGGTTACTTTCTCCATCACAACAATTCCTATTTGCTTCCTTCAAACTGACAGACGGTTTTCCAAGTCTCTGAACTTGAAAATGAGACCAGTATTTCCAATTCAATTTTCCCTGTTCTTTTAGAAATATCTCTGTAAGTGATTTAACCACAAGGAACAAATGGAATTTCTTGTAAACAGTGGTGCAGAGTCACAGTAAATGCATGCCTTCATCATATGTGGTCTGATTTTTAAACCATAGTGCATCATACTAAAGCATCCTTAAAGAAACTTGGCTCAGTGTTTTCAGTCATTAATTTTGACAGATTGCTCTAGAAAGTTGAATTTTAAAAGTCAAATCTCTCAATTGTGTTTCTTTGACGAAGTTTAGTAGGCTATATTTAGAGAAGATTTTTAGCAACCTTTTTGGCAGCCAAGGAAATGAGACTGGAGAGAGAGAGAGAGACTGAAGAGCAGCATGGAGCTGTCACTGGGAGGAGGTGATTGGGTCTTCTGATCTGTGGCTACTCTTCAGGGGAGCTCTGTGTGTTGTTCTGAGCATCTGTTTCAGTATTGATTTCTACTGAGTGTTTTTTCTCTAACCTGTTTCTCTAACCCTATTGCTCTAACTTCTCCATTAAGCATACTAACAAAGCTCCCAGTTATACAGTGAGAGCAAAGTTGAATCCTAAATTAAATAATTAAATTATTAAATGCAGTTTGATGTTCAGGATATTGTCTTGAAAGCTTTGGTTGGAAGATCTTCTTTCCTCTCCAGGAAGATATATTGCATCTCTCTCTGTTATCTCCAGAGTAATATAATTATCTCTTTATTACTTACGTGAGAAAAATGGCTCTTCAGACAATTGGTCATTCACATTGGTGAACGTTAGTGAAATGGACTCATGAATGTCAACCTGCCTGCTCTAATTATGTGCTGCTGGTAGTGAAACACATCATGATTTAGTTTGATGTAGCAAATTAGAAACCCAAAGTAGGTAAAAATGACAAAGATAGTTATGAACTATTTCATTCAAAGAGTCTCTTTCTCATCCTATTTCCCAGCTTTTAGGGGAACAAATTGCAATAACTGTGACCAAAAAAAACCCAAAAAACTCACAAAACCCCTCACACCTCAACAAGCAGAGACTGCAGAATTTGAAAATATTAAAAAGGACGTACTTTGCATGTGTCTCCAATTTTTGTGACTGAGTGAATGTAGATTCATAAAAAAGCCTTTGCATTTACATCTCACTACATTAATTATCAAAAGTGGTTATATACCTGTTCTTAATTATATTTGAATACCCACACATATGTATGTTAACAGTGCTAAACAGATTTCTAAGACCTAACAGTGTCTGTGGGGACACATTGTGCTGAGTGTTTAGAGAGCTCAATCCAGCAGGTCATTACAAGACATACTTGGATCATCATGTAAAATGCTGCTGACAAAGGAGAAAGATGGAGAAAGTATCCTCTATTTTAAATAAGGTGGGAAAATTTGGAGAGATCATTTGCATTGGAAATTCTGGTTTCTTCTCCTCTTCATCCTCTGTAGAGGTTTAGAGCCACATGTCCCATAAACGCTCAAGTTACTGAGTTCTATTGATAGTAGTTGTCCTATCTGGGCTTTGCAAGGAGCCGTGGTTCCTTCAGTCACTGTTTCCTCCTCCTGTGCTTTACAGGAAATGGTTGGGAACTTAGCTCTTGAAAAACTAAGGACTCTTCAGTAAAAGTAGGTGCTTTCTTATTTTAATAAGATATCAAATTAGATACCAAAGACTCTGGAAGAGGGCATGCTAAGTCATAAGCTTCATCTTTGCTAATTTCACTGTCTCTGCACACACTGCTTTCTGTGGACCTTTTTCTGTTCAGTCCCCTTTTTGCAGCATGGCTGCATCTTCCACCAGACAGAAGTTACCTGAGTCAGGGACTCAGCATAATGCTGAGTCCATAATGCTATAATTATACTAGCCACCATAATGCCACCATACTGCTATAATTATACTAGCATAATGCTTAGTATAACTGCAATTTTCTGTCTAAACTTCAGTCTTCATCATTGAGCAGCTACTGCTCATGTCAATTCTTCTCTTTTTAGAAGGGACGCCTATGAAAGTTCTTCTCTTTCGAAAATGCCTACCACTTCTGACTTCTTGAATCCATTTTAAATATGCCCATTGTACATAATATTTGACCATTTAAGAGGCATGTATTGAAAGCTTTGCACTAGTGTTTAGAAGGCCCTCAGGCTCACCAGCACTTACATGTGGAAAACACAAGGCAGTTTTCAGTCCCTGGGGTGTAAACTACCATGATACCTCAAGGGTTCAGAATAGTCCCTGGAGGTGTAGACTACAGCATTTGAACTGAAGAAGTTTACATCATTCTGTCTGACAAGAGTTTGGGTGCTTGTAATCAACCCCAACAGTGCTATTCACTAGAGGCAGACAACTGAAATGTGTTAAAATATTGCTGAAATAAAAATGTGTCAGAAATGAACACTGAAATTAATATTTAAGGCACTGTAACTGTAAATTCTGTTAAATTTCTTCCTGATGGGCCATTCAGGTACAGCTTTTAATTGCTCTTTGCAGAAAGTCCATTTTGACCTTGTTACATTTTCTGCCCCTTTTCTACATTTTCTTTTTTTAAAATTAGCGATGGTAGTGTGTCTGTTGGTCATTCTCTTACTCTAGTTCATATGTAGAGTCTTTAAGTAATTTCAGTTGTCTTTGAGTTTTTCAGGTGCTTTCATAATTCAGCAGACAAAGAAATAGTGTAATTTCTCAGTTTCTTCCAGCTCTGGTTTCACTCAGACGATGAGGATAGAAAGCAGTAAGATTTTCCTGGTGTGAAAGCATGTTCATTAAATTACATTACACTTCTAAGTTATATTACCACTTTCAGTAGTACTGCATGAATGATTGTGATTGTGGGATCAAAGGCTCAAAGCTTTATGCATTTGGAAACCATGATTATGTTTCTATCCTAGAACACCATAAAAATCTAAACATAAGATTCAGTGGCTGATGGATAAACGACTGCATGGATTTAATGTGAATTGATCTTAAAAACAGGCACAGATTATACTTATTTTTCTGTACAACAATCTGGGTAGAAGTCTGATTGACATTGATCATAGTATTCAAGAGAAACATAATTTCCCATAGAGTGTTAAGGGAAAGTGACTTATTTTGTGTTCCATATACGGTGCAAATCTTTTACATGAGACACCAATAGGCACAAAAGGAGAATAAAACAGCACTACCAAGACTTGCTTTGCTTAACTGGAGCAGGAAACATTATTAGGAAACATCCTCTGATTCTCTTTGAGACAATCATATTTCTGCATAGAAGAGAACATAAGTGAACAGTTATTTGCCCAAATCAAGAAATCTGGATTAGGAAAATTAACAGTTTAACCTAGCATATCAAAAATACTGGAACAAATAATATATACTACAGGAACAAGCAGCATAAATTAGCAACTGAGTAAATTTTATGGGGTAAGGCCTTGGAGCACTGCATGCTGGCAAACGAACTCAACTAATCACTGGGAACTCCAAATGCATTATGTTTTTACTTGAAAGGCTTGACTGAGGAGTTAAACCTTAGTAACATTTCAAATAATTTAGTTGTCATTATCCTACCCTAAATAGGTTCACAGATCTCAACTGTGGCAGTTAACAATTTGCCATAGTTTGGGCTATATTTATCATAGATCCATAGAATTTAATGACAGAAGGAAGCACTGGATCACACTGGCTGATCCTCACCCAGATCTGTGAGTCCGTGTTGCCCATGTTATAGATGCTTTTGCATGCACAATAAATCCACAACACTGGTCTCACCTTCTGCACGACAATCAGGGGTGTATCTTGTGCAACAGTTTTGTCAGACTTACTGAAATCAGGCGCTGGAGCCCTTTTTGCAATGTGGTCCCATAAGCCCATGCTGTAAAGTGACCCCTTGGTGCACCTCATTCTATTTCGTTACCTACTGTCTCTCTTGATCTGAATAATCTATGTCTGAGGAAATTTACAATTGACTAGTATATAGTTTTCCAAAGAGGATGCATTAGGCAAAAGCTGTATCTAATTTCTATTATTATTTTTTCTGATATCAGATTCTGAATGCTAGCATACTTTCTTTCCTTTCCTCTCAGTGTTAGAGCTGCATTAGTATTCACTAATTTTTCCACAATAAAGATAGTTGTACTGCATGCACATTGCCTTTCATTTCTCACCTGTGATGAAGTGACAGTTTGAATTATTTAAAACCCTTTTTTTCCCAAACTACTGACTGGTTTTGTGGCTCTTGATCATCTTCAATTTTCAAAGCTCTTTTAAAAAACAGAAATATTGACAGTGGTTGTGTAATCTGAATTAGCTTACCGCTAGTTTCACTAAAGTCACAGTCAGGTGTAATTTCAGCTTGCTACCACTGATCACAGCTTTCCTCTTTATCTGTCCTTATGGCACAGCATGGCACTGGGAGTTACTGCTGGGCCTTTTGTGCTCTCCCACAAGGGCACACTTGCCTGATGACTTAGTGTGGAAATGTGTCTTGTTTGGATGGCCTGTTCTGTGTGGGACTGTTTTCTCTGTGTGATGGACCCCTCTTCATTTTACGTTCCCTTACATGGAAAGAGCAGCTTTCCCAGCCAACGCTACAAGCCAGCTCCCATCCAGTGAACACTCCCTGCACTCTACTGATCTGATCAGGTGAAGTATGGGCAAAGGGACCTCCCAGACACTAGCAACCATGCCCTCCACCTACCTGCCCACGCAAACATATCTGTTGTCATTCGTCCTTTTGTTGGTTTTTGTTTCCTCTGAATTTATTACAGCAGTCCAGGTCCTCACTAAAAAATTAATAGCGAGAAGCAAGGTCATTTTGCAGTCTTTTCCTGTCAATTCTCTTAAGGAAAGAAAGTCCCCTACAAGTCTATGAGATTTCTATAAATCTCTGTGTCTTGTTAGGTATTTCTCAGTTAGCTCTTTCTTATTTTTCCTGATAAAGTATGCATAAAATTATACTGTGTAGCACTGGCTGTTTGATTAGCATGTCACAGGACACTAAATAAAATGCCTTGCAGAGTTCTGTGTTTATGAGCTCTCCACTCCCCAAATTTTTATCTCCTAAAAGTATAAAATGAGACTTGGGAAGGACTATATTCCATTTAAAAAACCCGTAACTCTTATTTTTCAAGACTCAACAGTGTCCTCTCCTTTCTTGCTCTGGCATCAATGTCATATTCAATAGCCCATTGAAGTGTAACTCATTCTGTCTTTTTTGACTTTAACTATGCAGAGGGCAAATTTATTTTTCCTCTATATTCTAATGGATTTGCACTTTCATGTTAATGTTTTCTGATAATTTCTTTTATTTTGCTGGGAAATGAATAAAAGTGATACAGAGACAGGAGATGGGATAAGGAATGTAACCTCCTGCCAGGAAGCTTGAACTCCTTTTGTATGTGTTACTCGAGAATTGCTGCAGCTGGTTTGCTGTGGGTGAGCAGTGGAGCAAGAGCCGTAATGTTTCAGAAATATCCTGTGCTCATTTCTGCTGCTTGATGTGCAACGGGCAGCTTTTAGGACAATCAGTGCAGAAGCTATTTTCAGATGCATGAGAGGGCAGTGTTTGTCTCATCCTGCTGTGAAATGTTATGATGTAAAATCAATGTAGCTTGCCATTGAGCAGTCCCATAACAATTATTGGCTTCATAACATATTTTTCTCTGCAGTGTCTGAGACATATGTTACATTACAGGCAAGTGGCCATTTCCATACACAGATAAGGATCCAATCAGAGCAAAAGGTACCCTCCTTGAAGCAGACAAGTAGCTTCTTCCCACAGAAAGGCTGGCAGGAAACAGCTTCACAGTCGGCAGCTGTTCAGAGTATCAGCAGTAGAACGTTCAAATGACAAAAGGGCATGTGATGATCTTTACCTCAGTTGGATCTTCTGTAGTTCTACTACACAGGCTTTTTTATCATATGATCTCTGCCACATTTGGATAGTGCATGAAAAACTGGATGAGTACATGGCTTACTTTTTGTCTATTTTTCTAGTCAGGAGAAGCTGAATAAATTTGAATGTAGTTGAGAATCTTTATAGAAAATCCCCTTCTGTGAAGGACAATTCTGCACAAATACCTCTGTTAAAGATCTCTGTCAGCTAATTCTTAATCAATAGTGTGTGCATAAAGGGGGATTTGGCCTTTATAAAAACACACTAAATTTGCATTTGAAGTAAGTGCAATACATCAAGCATCTTCTTATGCCACCTTTTCCCACTTGGATTGTGGTATTGTACTATGTAGTGAAAGGAGATAAAACATTTCTTTTGAACATTGGTTTGGAAGGAACCCTTGTGTTTGAGCTCCAGATTAATATGCAGCCTGTGCTGTTAAAAAGTATGGGAGTTGTAAAGCAACTGTGTCAGGATCAGCATCAGGGAAGAGTCCCAACAGGACTGAGAGAGATATGGCTCATTATCCCAGCACAGCAAAAGAATCCCTTCTCCAGCCTTGCTGAGGCAGAAAGGGAAGGGGAAGTGATGATCCCTCTGGAATCTGGCTATTAACACCTATCTGAACTGTATGAGCTCCTTTAAAGAGAAGAACTTGCCTCAGAGGAACTTGCTCCCCAGGAGTGAGATGATGATGAAATGCACTGAAGCTCTTTGGAAAAGTCCTTTTGTATAAGGTCTCATTTACACAACAGACAGAATCTGTAGCTGATTGAGGGTCAGCAACACACTGGCAAGCCATGCTGACGCTGTCTGGTGCATCTGCAGGCACAAGCAGTCTCCCACTACTGCTGCATCAGAATAGATACCTGAGACTCATTACTGAAAGGTGACAACCAGATGCTGGACGTGGTTTGGGCCTTTCAGTCTCCATCTAGTACACATCATTGTTGGCATAAGTTTCTAGCCATGTGTCACACTTTTGTAAGCTTTGTTAAGAAGGAAAACAATTTTTGAATGCATTTATCAGGCCTGATTCCATTGTGAATGAACAGGTGAAATGATAAAAATGTTTACATGAAGGAATAAATGTATTTTCCTGTCATAAAGAAAAGGCATAAAGCCGGTTCCAGTCTCTGTGTAGGAATAAAATATGCAATAAATTTACAGAAAAATAAACCAGTCCTGTTATCTTGAATCAAAGAAGGATAACCCAATCTTTTAATGTGAGTTGATTTTGTGATCAAATAAAACATAAACCTTGCTAATTTTGCAAACTTATGAAAAATGCCTTTTCTGATATAAGGCAATCATAGATATGAATTGAAGTCTCTGTTGTCTGTGTACATGGTTGCTAGTTCTTGTTTTGGCATGAGAGATGGAGGTGGTCCAAGGACTGGGATATATGTTCTGGATCATTGACTACATTTCAGAGAAGTTTGGCCACAACTAAATGTTGTGCTTGACTTCCTTACAGAAGAATGAGAAATGTTGCTCCTCTGGGAGCAACTCCCTCCACTCACTCAAATGTGGCTTTGTTAGAGATAATGGTCTTATGGCTTGGGTATGAAATAGGGTAGCACAAGAGTATCTGCTACTCAGTCCTCATCCACAGGCAAATGGAAATGGTGGAGTGGGACAAAAGAATGAGGAGTTTGTGCTCTGGCCTTACCAAGGATTGGTTTTTAGTTGGAGGACTAGCCATTGGGAAGTTAAACATATTTTTCGGGTATATCACAGCTTTTTGTGATTATCACAACACCCCTCTTTTCCTAATGTGTGGTAATTCTGATGTAAATAGGTAAAATTGTCCAAGGCAACCTGTCCAGTTCTATGTCATTTGTGCAACCTACACCACCAACAAAGGAGTGGCCAAAACTTTTGTAGATGATGGTGATAAGAGGCTGAGAGAGAAGAACCTCTTGCTACAAGCCCCGTGATTTAGAAGGGGATGACTATCCACTAAGACTGGAGCTGGACTTGTGTCACAGGCTCAACTTTTCCTTTCTTAGGAATTATTCATTTCTTAGACCCTGATTCTTCTACCATGTACCTTAGATGGTGTTTAATTGTCCTTTCTGTGTAATTTGAAATATAAATTTTGTAAGTAGGGTATGCATAATCACTAGAAAGCGCATTCTCTGCGCTCCTATGCTGCACTAGATCATTTGTGTGTTATGGTTACCTTCCAAAACTGCTAGTTGTCATCATTTAGGAATAGTACTCTCCAATTCCGTGCCCTCACTGGGACTCTCCCAAATCAGATGCTGCTTACTCACTCTCTGCCCTTTCCTCTCCCCCTTGCTGCTCTGGGGATGGAGTTGGGAGCTGGAGGCATGAAAGATAAAATCATGGGTTGAGATAAGAGCAATTGGAAACAGCGATGGGATAAGAAAATGAGGAAAGTAAAACAGTACAGGACCATTTTGCCCACCATGCTTTCTCCCCCCCAACAAGAAACAAGAGAGAGAATCCCTTACTCCTGCCCCTGGCAAGTGACCTGACAAAGTACTGAATAACACAAGAGTCTGGCCATGTTCCCTCCCTGGCTACTGTAAAAAACTAATCCTGTCCTGGCTGAGTCCAGGACAGTAGTGAAATCTAAGCTCATCAGAAATATAATTCAACTCTCCTTTATCTTATCTATGGAATGTTCTCTAGGACATACCTGCCAGAAATCAGAGTCTTTACAAATTTCTATATAATTCCGAAAAAATTACAAGAAAATATCTTTGATCTATGTATGAAGGCACTTCAGATTTTTCACTTGGAACAACAAGCATTTGTCATATTAAAATAAACCAACAAAGCAAAACCAAAAACCAACCCAAACCAAAGCCCAGCAATCTGTCCAAAGTCAATATCATAAGAAAAATTGGCTCGAGGAGCTAAGCCATCAGTTCTGAGCTCAGTGATACAGAAAAAGTGTCTATTTAAACCTCCTGCTCTCTGAACAGATGCTATTTACTTTGCAGGAGGACCTTTTTCAACCTTTGTTTTTAAGTCTCAGACTCTTTGGTCCTTCAATAAGAGCTCGTCTGTTTAGAAACCACTGTAGCTATACTTCAGTGAACACTACACTAAAGCCTTCAAACAGTACTGTTGTTTGGCCCAAATGTATGATCAGTAATTCTTTCAGCTCTTCATCCAATGAGGTCATAAAAGAAAGAATGACAGGAGTTCTAGAAGGAAGTTCCCTCATACTGCCCCTGAATGTCTGTTCATCTGTTGTTCATTCTGCAACCTGTCCTTTTCAAGCCAACAGCCATTAATTCCTTGTAAAATCTGCCAGTTTTAATTCTGATTTTTAAATTTTTTGTAAAAAAAAAATCCCAGCATATTTGGCATCACAGTGGTTTCAAGAGTTGGATTCAAAACATGAGGGACTCATGCCTTTCCAGAAAGGCAAAGCTTCTGTCTACATTGTTTTAAGAAAAAAACCACTCAGCTGCTTCATCTGTCAGTCATTCTCTTCCAGGAGAAGAAAATACAGGCACTAACAACAAAATGAGATTGCTCTCTGAAAGCAAAAAGTAAAAACTTGAAGCTTTTTTATCTTTTTCTATGATCTTCCATAATCTGTCTCTTGCTGTCAGTAAGGATATAGTTCTAAAAGCAGGGAACTGGACAAGCTTGTATTTTTGTGCCAAACTTTCACTGCTGATGCAGAGAAAGTACAGAGGCATCAAAAAATTGAAAAAAGAAAAGAAAAAAAGAAGAAAGGAAGATCATATATGCCTATATTTCCTAATTGAGAACAGAGCTCAAAGTACCATTTTGGTAGCAGCACCACTGAAGATTGTTCCCCAACAGCTCAGCTTTTAAGGGTACTCTAGTCTCTACATTTAATAAAATTTCTTCATTTCTAAAGATAACAATTGCAACACTGACTCAGGCTCTACATTATCATCCTAAACTTAAATCATCATTCTAAAATGACTATAGTAATTTCTTGCTGGTACAAATTATTTCCTCTTCAATACTATCTATAGTAAATACACTGCTGAGTTTATCAAAGTTTAGAAGCAAATTTTCTTCCCATTTATATGCAGTGCTCTGCAAATTAGAATGGCCTAATACTCCTGTGTCCTCAGGTTTCAAGTACTCTCGGATAAGTTTTTAGGGACAGAGATGATGAACACCTAGTAAACAAAGAAGACAGAGATCTTGAATCATGAGGACGTGCCCTGCAGCTTCTCCCAAGAACCCTTCATCTTCATCATCATCATGACATGAGTACACACTGTTCTGCTTTTACATTGCTCCCAATTGATCTCAAAGCTTTGCAAGAGGTGCCATCCATAGCTGGTACTACCCTGAAGACTGAAAAATCAATGATCAGAGGAAAAAGGGCCATCAATTACCAACCCATTTAGGTCCTGGAGACAAGTTAGTGATGTTGTTTTAGAGAAGACATCTTGAAGTCATTTTAAAATGACACCAGGTACTATCATTGCAGATGCTAAGAAAACTAAACAGCTTTCTCTAATGACAGCTGTTCCCAGGGACAAATAACTCCAAAGGCCAGACTAAAATAAGTAAAGTACTCCTCTATTTCAGTCCAACTGTGCCTAGCAAAATAACATTATGTAAATACTGCTTACTGACAGAACAAAGCATCTGCCTTTGTGAACAGATTTCAGTCTCAGGCTAAATAATACAAGGCTTCATTTTCTGAAGGGTGTTTACATTTCCATGAGTAACACAGGAAGTTTAGTCCTTACAATTACTTATTTTTCCATATAATTTGCCATAATGATTGTGATGATAAAGGGTTCTTCAAAAATTCTGGAGAGAACTCAATGCAGTTTTTCTCTTTTGAAGGCAGAAGTCTTTTAAGCAGCTTAACATGTAGAATGCAAAGTCCTACGAAAAATATCTGCCCAAATATATCTTGGTCTTTTGGTGGAAGGCCTTCAAATATCAGAGCCAGACAACTACAGAGTATCTACATGTTTGCAGTGAAAAACAAAGTGGTTATGTTTTAAGAAAACAGTTTTCCTTTAAAAAAGCTGCCATCATTTACAAATGCAACCAATTTGTGAGATAAGCAAGGTAGCCCACGGTGATATGTGGAAGAACAGTGACAGTTTTTTTCCAAACAGTGTCTTTGAATTTCATCTTTACCTTTGTTTTAGGTTTGAGATAGAATAATCTTTAGCCAGGACCTAGAATTCGTCTCTTTTGGGTTTCCTCATCAATTACAGATTCTTTTTTTCTTTTTGTGGCTTTTTTTGTTTTTTTCATGGATGTCTTTCATGAATAGCATGTGAAAAAATATAACCATGCTTTATTGGCTATCTGATTGGTAGGTAATTGGTGTTATGTAAAACAAGGGGAAAAGTCTACTGGTGACAATTAATTTCTCCAAAATAGAAATACAAATATTTATTTCTGTCTTTGGCTTGAGGAAACTAGACTGCCTCAGTCTCAAGATCGTTTTGTCCTTTCTCTTTTTATAATGCTAAGGACACTTTTTAGCTCCCTTCCAGATGCATGCTTCCATACTGTGACTTCTTTCTTTCCCATAAAATATCTGTGATTCACAGCAAAGTAATAGTCAGACTCTCCCGGGTGCTAAGGATGTTTAAAGAAAGTGTTCATCAACCCATTGGGCTTATGGAGTTAAAGCAGTTAAGTCTGTTCAATTACTTACTCAAAGCCATAGATTTCTGGGCAGCGCTACAAACCTTGAACTTCAGTTTCGTTACAAACAGCTGAATCAGATGAGAAACCGAAGCAAATTTTCACTCACTGGAGTTCAAATGGACTACAAATAGCAATTGCATACCTTCCAGAGGAGAGATTTCCAGTCCATCTGGACAGTCATCTGTAACCTCAAGATAAATCTGTCAGAGACAGATTTCAGACTGTTTCAGACTGTTACACCACATGTCAGCTTGCACTCATGCAATGCCTGAAGCCAGACCTCACCCTTCCTCCTCTGCAGAGCTGGCAGAGGTTGGTATATCAAGCTTTGGAATGTCAAACAGCTATATGTGTCTCCTGTCTTGGCTTAAACTGACAACGTTCGTAAAGATGCATCTTTCTCATAAAACCTCTGTTGCTGGCTTACAGAGAGGGCTGCTCAACGGGACCATTGGATGATCCCTGCTACATGATCCCTGTATGTGGACCCAGATGGAGAAAATACATGAACATTTAAAGCAAGGAAATCAGTGGAAGACGTTTCTTTTAAAGGTTTCCATAGACCAGATGTTCCCAGAAAATACTCACTAAGTCATTGTATGCACAAGTATGAAAGAGCCCCTTAGGGTTTTGTTTTTTTTCCCCAAAGCGATGGCTGGCAACTATTTACATTTTGTTTTCCTTTCTGGAAACAATCTCTTGTCAGTTTATGCTCTCTTTCATGATTTGTCCTTGGATCAATGTCTTAACCGTAAGTCCAGCTAAAAACCAATTCACCATCAAAAATACCTCAAGTGTTTTGTTTTGTTTTGTTTCTGCAGAAAGACTCTGATCTCAGAATGCTTGCAAATACAAGGAATAAGGCATTATGCATGAGTTTCCTCTGATCCCCTACCAGAGTATAAGAAAAAGAAGGAAGGAATTTAACTATGCTTATCCTAATAGCTTCTAAGTGTCCAGGACAGTTGTACCTAATGGATTTCTTGCAATTCATCCCAGCTGCTATAAACAAAAGAGAGGAATTCTATGTAGCTTGAGATGAAATAGGCATAACCCTGAGCCTTCATTGTCTGAGAAAGCCTAATCAGTGCAATGCGAATCAGACCATGGCACTGACTACTTAATCAGGAATTATCTATCAGAAGAAACAGACCCAAGGTGTATAATAAGAGAGGCTTTTACCTCCCTCTTTATGACTGAATTCTTTTTTAATGCTCTGCCAGTAAGTTTTCTGGAGATGTGTGTTTGTTTAAGTTATAACACTTGCTGGAAAATGCATGCTTCCTAACTCCAGCTTATTTTTACTGTATTTTTTTCTAATTACTAGTATTCCTCTTTGAGATGCAGAATACCCAATATACATTCCCTAAAGCTAAAGGATATGCTCGCTTCTAGGAAATACTATCCTTAAAAAAATAGGTTTCAGGACTACATCACTATATGAAGTTATGTCACCATATGTAAGGGGCCCTGCAAGTGTATAGAAGTATTACAGTCTGAGGAATAATGAAAAAGCGTAATGGAAGTTATATGAGAATGAGAACAGAAAAGCTGGATTTTATGGCAGAGATCAAGAGTAAGATACAGAGAGATGATGCAAAAGCCTGAACCTTCAATATGTGCCCACTAGATTCAGGCTACTGCAGCTCCTCCAAAAGCAAGCTTATGTAGAGCATGGAAAACTGGGAGTACTAAGATAAAAAAAAAAAGCAACAAAAAACCCCCATGCAAATGGAAATAGGCTTCTATTCAGTAGCACAGACTTTTTTAATCACTTCTTGCACCAGACACATCACACTCACAGGTGTGCTGGAATGAACGTTGTGGAAGTAGACTTAGGCCCTTAAGTTTTGGAAACAGGAATGAAATGACAAATGAGTTAAAATATTAGTAAATTCAAGGATTAAGGAAATATACAGTATCTGATACAAGGCAGTGCCGTGCTGCATCCCAATCTCTACTCCCCAGAATTAGGGAGGAGGTCACCCCTGGGCTAGCAGTCCAACACGCAGCTAGCAGCGAGGGGGCTCTACCCAGATGCGCCCAAGGCATCCGGGAAGCGCCTTGGCTGGAGTGTGGAGGCAAGGAGTGGAGAAGGCAAATAAGATGAAAAAAGAGGGACTCTTGTTCAAGGGCAAAGTCCAAAGTTTATTGTCTCTAGGTAGGCCAGTCAAACAAAAGACCCAGCACAGGGAAAAACAGCAGTATATAAAGGGGGTGGATACAAGGGGTGGATACTGGCAACCAACCAATAAGAGAACATATGGGAGGAGTAACAACATTGATTGAGATGCGAGCTAGAACTTTCTAGAATAAGGGGAAGGATCTTAGGGTGATGACCAGGGACCTAGGGAGGGGTGACTACAGTGATACGATATAACACTTATAGATGTCCGGGAGGAGACAGATTGACAGCACTTTCATATGGAGGGACAAGACAGTCAAGGAGAGGGGGAGAACCAGGACCGAATCATTGTATAATCAACTTCAGAAACACTGAACATCCTAATAAGAACATTGAATCTTGCCCAATATTAGATCTTACACTACGACAAGGCAGATCAGCTGAACTGCCTAGAAAGCCTGAGTGATTGGAAACTTAATGGGTAACTTATGTACTATCTCTGTTCAATATTAGAAGATGGTCTTTTCAGTAAAAACAGAGAAACACACTTCACTAAAGAGACTTTCACAATTATTTGAAAATTGATGGTGTAAAACCTACTGAGGATATGCAGAACAGGAAACATCTGGTTCTGTCCTTCTGACACATTTTGTGAAGTCTGCCAACATCATTTATACATAATTATACTAGTTTTAGCAGGACTACTGCCTCTGCAACTCTAATGAGAGCAAATATATTGCAATGTTGGCAGATGTTTGTGGTTTTCTAAACTTTCTTGAGCTACAATGCTTGTGCAAGATCCTATCTTAGGAATTTATTTGCTAGGTTGCATCATTCAATTTCTGTGTGATACAATATAAGTACTAATTTTGTTATCATTATTTTTCTTAGGACACCCAAGCCCAGATCAGACACTCACTACATAACAGAGCCTATTGTCCATCTAAAATAAAGGGTGAAAAACTGAAGACAAACCGATGTTCCAGGAGATTAGGGGGCAATGTCAATTAAATGTCCTTGTCTTTGACACAATAACAGATTAATAATTATCAGGGTTTTTTTTTTGGAGGGAGAATTATTAGGCACTACAGCAAAGATGTGTGCATGAAGGGACCAGGGAAGTGAAAAGTCTAAAGTTATGTATATTTATGGGTAGCTCCATATAGGCTTTTTGATCAAATAAGCAGATGGGGCAAAAGGTGGACTAATTAAAGCTTGAACCTCATTCCTGGATAATAAATGAAAAATTATTCGCAGAATGAAAATAGCTGTCGATTTGTTTAAAATCTATTTTTTTTTTTGTTTGTTGTGATGGCAACTGTCGACCTTGCAAAGAGGTCATTTGCATGAGCAAATCAAACTGGTGGGTTTTGAAGACAGTCTTGGCAGCAGTGTACAAATAGATGTGCCCTAGACAAAAATGCCTTTTCTGGGGCCAAGGTGTTATACTAAGTAAGCTATAAATTAACTATGACCTTAATGAGAACTTTAACAGCATGAGTGGATGAAAAAGGCCAAGTTTTAGAGATGGTTCTGTGGGCATAGCAGAGTCTAAATTAAACCCGGCATCCAAGTTATGGGTGTTTTTAGCATGATAGGAAGAGTACTTTCAGAATCTGAAGAAGAGGCAGGGAAGAGATAGCTTGAAGAAGAGAGACAGCACTCTGTTTTATCTGTACTGAACTTGAGATGACAGCCAAGGGGATATCAGCAAGGTGTGCCTTCATCTTACCCCATGAAGGTAATATTTTGGGGAAGAGAAGTCTGGAATGAAGCAGTATCTGAGATATTCAGGTTAAGATGATAATGGAGTTTGTAGGTGAGATGAAACCAGGAGGGAATTAGAAAGAAAGGGATAAGAACTATTGGAAGTGCAGAAAATGTGACCTATGAGGAAATGATGAAGGAATAAAGATGTTTTTTCCTTAAAAAGAAAAAAACAAGTTTTGTTACTGTCGACATAAGCATTAAGGGTAACTGGAAAATGGAGAAAATAAACTGCTCTCCATCACAACTGGGAAAAGAAGTATCAGTTTAATGTCAAGGAGCACAAAAAACATTTGCAATAATATGGGTAGAAATCCATGAAGACTGTGATGTCTTCCTTGGCTGGATGCTTTTAGAAACAGAGGGATACCTGCCAAGAAAAGCAGGTACCAAAGCTAGCTACAGCTGAATTTACTAAGGTAAGATGGGTCTAATGGTTTCTTGCAGTCTCTTCCAAGTTTGACAGAATTGAAGGTCCATGTAAAGTCTAAAATTGGGACACCTTTCACGTATGCTTCACCCTTTGAAATATTTATATGCATCTAGTATTATATGTGTGGGTTTCCCTGATATTTAGGACTTTTCCCCATCCAATGTGATTTGAAAGGCTATGTGGTGGGAATAGAGTATTAGAAATGTGTAAAAAGCAGTTTTACCCCCTAAGAGTTGCAGCCAGGCCAGTTATCCAAGATCAGAAACAGGCTTGACCCACAGCTGTAACCAATAATGAAGAACAGTCCTATAAGACAGGGAGAACTGGGACCTAGAGTCAGTTGCTGTCTGGGCTTTGAAGAAGAAGGAGCAGTGTGGAGAAGAACTACCCATGAGAAATCACTGAGAAGGTATGGGACTCTTACAGTAAGATAACAACACTTTTACATTGAGAACACAACAAGGCTAGGCGATACTTATGAACTTCTGTAGTCATTAACCAGTAAATTTTATTTTTGCCACCCACAGCAGAAGGTCAGAGGCTTGGTGGACACCTGGCAATGTGGGGGCTCAGGACACGTCTGGCTCTGCCTTGGTGGGAGCTGGTTTTAGCTGTGGTAAAAATTGCCTGGTGGACACTTGCCTGATGCTTGCCTACCTTGGCTTCACTTTGGGAATGCCCGGGCTGGGGGTGTAGTCACTTATATTTTCCTGTATATTTTCTGATTTTTATTATCCTCCTCCTCATCATCATCATCATCATTGTTACTACTATAAATTTTAGTCATATTTTTACTAGATGATTTAGATTACAGTTAGGCTCATTGTAAATGGCTAGTTGCGTGTATGTGGTATATTGCCTCTCGCCTGTAAGCATTATATTTTCATATAGGAGTCTGATGCCTTCCTCTGATTGAGAATTCATCAATTTATTCAATGTATTATTGTTTTAATTGTGATTAGATACTTGATGGATAAGGTTGACAATTTTAGTGTCATATTTCTAAGATAGGATATAAAAATTCTTTGAACATAGAAGAACTGGGACCTGGATATGTGTGGGTATTTTCTGTGGCACTCCTATTTATTTATAAAAAAAAATTTAATCCTAAAATAGTGGTTTTAGAAGCCTGTTACATCATGACTGATATATAAATTGTTGGAGCCTTTACAGTATGAAGAACCACAACTCTTCTACAGAGGCCACAATTAATTAAACTGATAAAAGGGAAGAACTTTTCTTAAAAGCCCAGTCTTGTTCTCTGGCTACTTGTTAAAAATATGATTTGACTCTCAAGTAACTACCTGTAGAGATTTTTTTCTTAAATCTCTGAATAATGAGGAAGGAAATGCAGACAGCTGTGAACCCAATGTGCCTACTGGAAATGATGACCCAGTCACACTTTCATACTCATTAACTGAAGCCCTGAAAATGGAATTATCAGAAGATAATCCAGTGCCTTGAAGAAATATTAATCCTTTTTTTTCCCCGTTTGTTTTCATCAATATATTTTCCTTCTAATTTTTACAACTTTTTATGCTTTTTCTTTTGTTTGTAAAGATTTATGCCAAATTTTTTCAACGTGTTCAAAAGCCGGAGAGGTTTATTACACAAAGAATTTAATTAAGCTTTTCCAGAAAAACAGTTATTTCTTCATCCACTATTTTTTCATCATGACCTCTTCAATTAGTTTTCTTTATTTACCTTAGATAGTACAGAGGGGACTTTGGAAATTGTATTTTCATATAAATTAACTTACTCATATTTGCTTCGTTAAAATGAAGAAAAAACTGGGGAAGTGCCAACCTATTATCTATGAAGTAAGGGTGTCTGAAATTTTAATATTTAGCAGACATTGACCAAAAGCATTATATTATGTATTCCTTACTTGTTTTAAATTGTGGCCAGTTAGAGCTGTAACCAGAAGCTGAAATGAGCTGCAAGCTGTGAGCAGGTCTGGCACTGTGCATTCACACTTGATTGTTTTCACTGCTACAGTTCTGTCATTGTACTACTTTCAGATCCTCAATAACCTCAGCAGAGCTCTAGAAATAACCAGGCTCACTGACTGACCATTGTTGAAAACACTTGAATGCTAGTTGTACTTCTGGCTTGTATTTCTTTGTCAAAGCATCAAGCTCAAAAAGGTCTTGTCACTATTCGTCATCAGATCTTAACCTTAAGGCTCAAAATGGTCACTTCAAACTGAATTGGCAATGGTCTCTTCCATTCTGATGCTGCTGATCAAAGAAATAATCCAAGTTGTAGAAAATTGTTTGGAAACCAAAACTCTTCTGTGTAAAGGTGGTAATCCGGACAAGTTTTGTAGGTTTTTCCCAACTCCCCCAAAGATCAGTGGAATGTTGTTTTCATTTGTAGGCATAGTGTTTTGTTACTATTGTAACAACATTGTAATACTAATGTTAGCTTTTGTCTTTAATAAAATCTGATGAAAATTGATCTGTTATTTTTCATGTACAGCAAGAGGTACTTAAGAACATGCAGATGATGTAGAGTTCTTTTGGGTAACAAAGATGAAGAGCAACTACAAATTCTGCAGAAAGACCTCAAAATGTGGAGTGAATGGATGATAAGAGAGAAGGTGAAATTCCATGTGTGCAACCATAATGGGACACACAGAAAATAAAGCAATCCTAACTTCTCAAGTGATGGATTCTAAACTTGCTGTTGTTACTCAGAAGCAAGATACCGCAATTGCAATAACTACTTTTTTGAAAACAGGAGCTCAACCCTCTGTGGTGGTCAAAATATAGGTACTGAATGTTAAGAGTTAGTAGAAAAGGATGGAGAGAAACCAAGACAGCCTCTTACTGCCTCTCTCTGAGGTTTAATATTATGCAATTCCATAGCATGCCTAAGCCTAAAAGGCTGCTTACACTCTTGATTCCTCCTATTTCAGGACAGACAGAAAATTGAGATTCAGAGAACTGGATGTGGTCTGCAGAGGACAAATAGGTAATGATTAATCACCTTGCCTTATGATAAAATGATGAGGGAAACGAGGTGGGTAGCTGTTCAAAACAAAAGGGAGTGCACTTTTTCAAAGCACACCTCAGCGGGGGCATTCCTCAGCCTAAGAGGCTGTAGGTCCATCAGTGATAGAAGAAATTTTGGAAACATAAGTCTATGAAGGACTGTATAAATGTACTGAGATCCTGCATTACTGGATGTCTGTAACCCATTAATCTCTGATGGGCAGCTGTATGCTTGCCTTGCTGAATTCCTTCTTAAGAATCTCATATGGGTGACCATATGGGACAGGTTAATTAGGCTAGATGGACCATTGCCCTATTCCATCTCCTACACTTAAGAATTTGAGTGCTCTGGGTGGAGGGATTATCTGAATATTGTTTGGCAAAGGGTGGGTGGATTTCAGGCATAGTACTGAGGAAACATTTTATTATGTGGTTGACACAATGAAAGACAACATAATTTTGCTTTTTCCTTTTTTCCTTACCCTTCATTTTGTTTTTATCTTTCCGCTTTTCCTCATCTGCTTGCTTTTCATCTCTGCTTCTCTTTAAATTATTTTTCCTTTGTACCAAACAATCCTCCAGCCCTAAAGAAAAACAGGGCTAAAAAAAGTAAGCACCCACACTGGTGAATAAACTCTGTGAAGCATTTCCAGCTTTCTTTCTTTGTTCTTGGCTCTCTACTGTGGAGCTGAGCTCAGAGTTTTTGTTCACCCAGCTATCAGACAGAATCAGGAGATGCCATGGGGCGAGATTTGAAGGGAGTTATGATTCTTGTTTAATGTTGTTCTCTCTTATTACTATCTAGTGAAGAACTTGCAGTTTGTTGTATGCTTGTTCATCAGCTGTTCAGAGATCAGGTTAAAAAGTGGTTCCAGGGCAACCGCACTGTCGGAGCTCCCTGGTCCAGCATTGGTGGGATGCTGGTGGAGTCAGCCTTGTTTGTGCTGGCTCTGTTGTGCTTTCACTGTGTTTTCAGTGTTAAGATAGCAATAACAAACATTTGGAGGGATAAAAGTTTTTCTGTTTCGATCCAGACAGTGGTGCAAGCCTCTTGGTTTTTTCCAAGATGAAGCTTTTCCAATCAGGTCACCTTGAATTGAACTAACATAAACAAGTGGGATATTGATGAAATTTTGGAAGTGCTGTACTGCTTTCTTCAGGTGGGTGGAATTGAAGTTGTCCCATAACAAGCTCCACTGAAAATTCAGTATTTCTTGTTATGCTCTTACTAATCTTTTTACCAAGTGCTTTAAGTGATATATATGCAGCACAACATTGATTATTCTAAAATAATCAAAAGTTCTTTGGTAAAACACAGGCAATGTGTTTGAAATGAGATATGAGGTGTTAATTTGGCCTCTACTCCTCTGCCTTGGCATTAGAATAGCAATTCATTGGCAAGTTAAAACATTCCCTTTTAGCTCTTGATGACCCAAACTAGTTTGAGCCCCCAAACTGTCAGTCTTTCTTAATTTACCCTTTCTTCCTTGAGGCCATTGCTACTGGTTTTATAACAAGCAGGGTCTGGTATCATCAAACCCAGCTGTACACATGCTGAGTGATTGCTGTGACATAACAAATTGCATTTCCACAGGCTTTAGTAAAATGCATTTTCATTTATAATGTTACCAGAAAAAAAAAAACAAACTCAAAACAATCAGCATGACTTGTTCTTCAGTACTTCAGTTACAAAGAAGGGAGTTAAAAAGACTAAATACCAAGGAAAGATGTATGTTTGTTAGGTAATTAATTTCAGAGAAACCAAATATATTCTTAAATATATTTTAATCAGACATAGTTAGGCATTCCATTCCTCAGTCTTGGCAGTGTTAAGGGATTCTCAGATCTTTATATCTGATTATAGTAGCTGAACATCTTTGGCTTTTTTTCCCCATCAGATTTGTAGAGTTTATCTGTAGCAGCTTCCACAGAAAATCACAGTGTGTAACTTTCTATCAAACAGAAGGTCTGTCTTTTTTTTTTTTTTTTTTTTTTTGCTATAACATTAATGCTGTTGGTAGATCCAAATGAAACCAGAGTCCTGCTGTGCTAACCACTGAGTAAATATACAGAGTTATAAACTCATCTGTGGTTTCCTCAGGTATGGTATTTGTAGATGACAACACATTATCAGCAGTAACCAGTGTTGTTGTGCTCTTAAATAGACGAAAACCCCCTGTACTCCTGATGTTGAACAGTTAGGCAACATAGGATATATGTTAGTTATCTATAGTTTTGGATGAGTGATCTGAATTTGAGAACTGAAAGGAAAACTGCAGTATAAAATGAAAAGACTCAATTTTGGTTTTCTTTCATGATCTCAACTAACAAATCCAAGGAGTATTTTGACACACTCTTAAGTTCTTTCCTGCTGATTTTTCAGTTGTATTTGGTATACAGAATATGCATTTAAATTTTGTTTTGTGTGGTTCTTCATAGAGAGTTTGAAACAGAACATAATTGATCTGGGTTTAAAGGATACTTTTCATGCTGTGTCACTTTTAAGACCTGTAGTGTACTGCAAGATGCCACTAAATACAGCAGGAACTTTGAGCTTTATTTATTTATACTATCTATTAGTTTTCCTCTAATTGCAAATCCCACTGGTATGCAAGAAAGTTGCAGGCACTTCATTTCCTTAAAAGGGTCTTGGTTGTATCAGCCCAGAAATGTTACAACCCATTCTTGCTCCCACTTAAGTCAGAAAAAAAATAAAATCTTTCCCAAGTATTTGCTGTTGAACAAAACTCCTAAATGCTTACAGGTGTTCATCCTACATCTAATGAAGAACAATCCTGTTAAGCTGGGAGGCTTTGCCTGACAATCTGCTGTAAGGCACATCTAGGGCATTCCTGATGGCAGCTCCATGTCTGCTGACCCTGGGAACATCAACCATTAAATGTTGAGTAGTGGTGTTTGGAAACCAATTTCCTCAAACATTGTGAAATAAAATTTTAAAACAGCAGCATTTTGTCCATTCACATAGCTTTTGATCACAGCAGCAGAAAGAAAGCGTTTATGACCATAGAGAATTTTTCCAGTTCATGCAATTTTCTCCTCAAATAATAGAACATCTCTCCAATTCTCTCTAAAACAAAAGAAGTAAAAATGTGAGTGGTCTAGAAAACTTCAGGCAAAACCTGAGGTTCTTTACTGAACAAGTAAAAAGGCAATAAAATCAATTATACCGTATGTCTAGGGGAGCTGATCTGTGCTTATTTTCTCCAAAGATGCCAGGGGATGTGGTGGAAGCAGCATGATCAGAAGGGATGGAGGAACATAGTTCACACCTCTTCCAGGGTATGGAAAGCAGGGAGAGCTGAGGGTGTCACCATTCAGACATAGGAGACAGCCTAGGGAAAACAGTCTTCACTTACCTTTCCACAGAACTTCTTGCTTCCATGTGCAGCTGCTGTGACACTGCATTTGCTTTTGTCTCATGGAGAAATTACTATGCAAAACTCTCCCAGAAGCTGATGCTAATGAATATGTGTCAGATTGATTTTTTTTTTTAATGTAATTATATGATTTATCATGCTATAATCAGAAACTCCCAGTTGTCTACCATGTTGAGTGACTGCTTGCTATTGTCCCATGCATACACCCTTTGGAATGAACGTGTCTCTTCCTTTGTGCTAGTTATCCATTTTTACTCAAAATTAACAGCTTTGGGTAGACTTTCTCTCAGAAAAGTCCTTAACTTGTGAATTAGTTTTTATCTTCTCATCCAAGTTGCTGTATCTTTGGGACATAATAAATAGCCTATTTTTGTGAAAAATCAAGGATATTGGCAGGCATGGAGGCTTTGGGTTGCAGTTGGATGACTCTTACTTTTTTCTTGGGATAATTCAAGTACTTTTTTCAGTTTTTCCACTGAGTTCTATTATCAATGCCTTCATTTTGATAGTACAAGGAAGTGGTTATTACAAAAAAGAAGACAGCGTTACACATGTAGCTCCTGTGTATTTCTTCCTCTACTCACTCTTGTCTTTTTAATTATAACCTCTATCCCCTGCTGACAAACCCAATTGAAACCTGACATTTTAATGCAAATTATTTAATTAACAGTTCTATCATGCTACAACTATTTTTAAAATTTTAGCCTTTGAATTCTTGGTAAACATATGGCTGATGGAAGAAAAATGGTGAACGGCCTTACTTTGTTTACACAGCAGCATCAGTGGACACACCAATCCCCCAGCCCTCAGCTTCTGTTCTGGACTGAGAATGTCCGCTAGAGACAAGAAGCACTGCAAAGTGTGTAGACATTAGCCCTTGGTCTCCTTTTGTTATCTTCTGGTACTATTTAAAGTGTGACAGTGGACTTAGAAGGCTAACATGGGTTTTGGTCTCCTTCCTGTCAACTTGTGTCTTTAATGAACCCCCAAGAATGAATAAGTAGTAAAACCACTTAGTAACTGAATTGGAGCTTGGCATACCTGCAAAAAATAGCGTTTTTTTTCACTTCAATAGCATGTTTGCACATCCCTCCTCTTGCTTGAGTGTTCTGCAATGAGGCTTATTTATGAAATTTCAGGTTTCACAAGTCAAATTCTGGCTTCCAAGAGCAGAATCAGGCTAGGTGTCCCCTCCTGAAACAAAACCTCTGACAAGTTTTCAGTGTTCCAATCAAATAATTATTATGCAATATTTTTAACAAAGCAGTTTTTATTATGCAAAATACTTTTTTTCTTTATATTTTGAACATGATAATTCTGATTTAAATAATTTCAATAACTACAATGTTTTCAGGCTATGGAGAGGAATAAGAGTGATACATATTTAATAACTGAACTTATACTATACAGAATACTAATTATTGTCGAGGGCAATGAGTCAAGCACTCAAATGTTAGGTAGTAATAGTTAGTGATTTGACTCTAGTTGGATACTGGATAAGCACCAAAGCCACTCTGCCACTCCCCTTGGGTGGGCAGGTGAGAAAAAATATAATGAAGGGCTCATGGGTTGAGATAAGGTTAGGGAGAGATCACTTAATCATTGGTATCACAGGCAAAACACAGGTGACACAGCTTTGGGAAATTACCTGAACTCATTATTTATTACTTACTGTTGCCAAGTAAAATAAGAGTAGGGTAACAAGAAGTACAATAAACCCTAAAAGCACCTTCTACCCCCCATTCCTTCCTTCCTGGGCTTAACTTTATTACTGGTTTTATACTGCAGTCCCAGCAGTGCAGGAAGATGGGAAAAGTCCTCCATGGTCTTGTCAAACATGAGTCCATCCCACAGGCTGCAGTTCTTCACAAACTGCTCCAGTGTGAACCCCTTTCATGCAATGCAGCCCTGCAGGAACAGGCTGCTCCAGTGTGACCCCTGTGGGGTCACACGTCCTGTCAAAAACCTGCTCCAGTGTTGGCCTCTTTCTCTATGGGCCCACAGGTCCTGCCAAAAACCTGCTCCAGCATGGGCTTCTCATGGGGTCACAGCCTCCTTTGGACATCCCCTTGCTCTGAAATGGGGCCCTCCAGCGCCTGCCAGAGGATCTCTGCTCTGCTGTGAACCTCTGTGGGCTGCAGGTGGATCTCTACTCCCCCTCGACCTCCACTGGCTGCAGGGGAATCTCAGCTCCAGCACCTGGAGCACCTCCTCCCTCTCTTTCCTCACCCTCCTTGGTGTCTGCAGGGCTCTTGCTCTCAAGTATTCTCACTCCTCTCTTCTCTGGCCACAATTACTTTTGTACAATAACTTTTTTTCTTTCTTTAATATTACATCCCAGAGGTGCTATCACCATCACTGCTGGGCTCAGCCCTGGCCAGCAGTGTGTCTGTCTTAGAGCCAGCTGGCATTGGCTCTGTTGGATACAAGGGAAACTTCTGGTAGTTTCTTAGAGAAGCCACACCTGTAGCCCCTCCACTACCAGAATCTTGCCCTTGCCATGAAAACACAATACAACTGAAATTAGTATCACCAAGTGATCCTATTTCCATTTTCCTGCAGTGCTACTACTTCCAATTTTTGTTCATTATGGAATACAACCTTGCTTATACCCTGAACTGACAATGTCACAATGCAGGCTGGTAAATATATATATATATATACACACACACACACATATATATATATGAAAAAAACAACTCATAGCATAAAATAGCTGCACACTTTTATATGGTCTGCCTGCAATAAATGGATGGCTTTACTTTGCTGGCAAAGCTCTCAGCTGTTTGGGAAATGTTTGGGGATCACTATGGGACAGCAAAAAATGAAGGCTTAAAATTTGACAGCAGAGCGTTCAGCTCAACAGATTCTTAGCAGATTTTTGGTATTGCTTATAGGCAACTTTTGAAACACATCAACAGAAATGACACTTGCTAAATTCTCAAGTGATACCAAGATGCACAAAAAACTTTGTAAAACAGAGGGCTGGATTCCTTTCAAGTCGAGAAAGACATAGGTACCTCCTTATACTCTCATTGCTCTAGTCTGGCCTGAGTTCAACTAGCAACAAAACAGAAGACCAGACAGTGAGGAGGAGGGTGCTTTAGTGTCTGAGTAAAATCATCTAAGTAACTGAATTCAGTCGGGTTTGCAGTGTGTGCGTTGGTGTGTGTGTGTTGGTTACTTGTTTCTATTTCTCAGTAACAAACACTCACTAGTTTTAAATTTATTTTCTCTTTTGTCTTTGCCTACTACTGCTTCTATAGCCACTTTCAAGTTGTTAAGCATTTTCCTCTATAACAATTCCAGATTACAAAGACTGGATTTAAACAACACCATCTAGTTCTTTCCTAACAGGCGACTGAATACAGTGTAGGAGCAACTGAGGAAAATATCACTTGAACTGGACTTGTAACTTTTATTGCTGCTATCAAATGATCTGACAGGAAGTACATGGCTGGAAAAATGCTTACAATATGTCACCCAGCTTGTTAAGATGCTGATTCTCTTCCCCCCTACAAAACCCCCCTTGACAAGTACATCCACCTTACTGTGTTCACTGTCATTCTTAGAGAGTGAAAAGGCAGAGAGCAAATGAAATCTCGGTCACATAAATATGCTGTCTGTGCCTAACTAAAGGGGTAAACGAACTCTGATTAAAGACAGTCACACTCTTTATAAGAAAACCCATTACTGATGACTATTTTTTTTGTTAATGTCTATTTAATTTACGTGCATTTTTTAGTGGATTTAAGATATGCTCAAAGCAAAACAAAAAGATTCATACAGGGGTTTGCACTAATTCAGATAAATCACTTTTTAAAAAGTGACTTAGATGTTGGCCTACTTCGAGAATTTACTATTAAATTAAATAGCACAGACAATTCCACCACCACTTGGTAAGCTTCTAATAGGGCTTCTAGTGCTAGATCAGTGCCACAGAAATGTTGTCTGAGTTATGAGGACTTCACAGCTGGTTAAAATTCCTTTTAGAAATGGTGAGGGTCTAATTCTATGACAGCAAGAGTTACACCGAGTATCCTCTCTATCCACTCATCCCCAAAAAAGCCAGCACGAAACTGAAGTCTAGATGAGCTCTGTGTCCTGAGTTTTAGACTTCTTGTCAGTGACAAAGTCTCATATATATATATATATGTATACACACACATGTGTGTTTTTGTATGTGGTGTGTTTGTGTGTGTGTGCTCTCTATCTAAATTCTACTTGTACTGCTTGGTGATGTAGCAACACAGGAATTCAATATTAATGATTAGGGACAAGCAGACAGACAGGAGCAACTAATGGATTGCTAATATATACCCTGGCTTAGTTTGAAGAGGTGTCTTGGGGCTAATATTAAAAAAAAAAGAAAACTTAAATTAGTCTATATAGGAAAGTTGTATAAGGCAGCAGAATATATTACCATCCAAAGTAGAGGGGGAAAAGCAAATATTTTTATTATGTATTAATTTAAAAATATGTGAATCTTGGTTCAAATTTAATAGCCCTTATGTCTCAGGTTTGTAACTTTACATCATTTCATTCTAATTCTGATCTATGTAAGAGACCAGAGTTATTAATATTTCCTATTATTTCTACTTCTCAAACTTTATGACTGGATTTCTCCAAGGCATTCTTCATTCCCACTCTTATCTTCCTCTTCATTTTGAATGTATCAGTTCAGGGAATTGGCTGAAAGATAGAAAAACAGACACATAAAAATTGTTTGACCGATGGTATTCATTGTAAAATATTTTTTTTTCCTGGAGGAGATATGAAGGTGAATCAGGAAATGGATGGCATTTTCAGATCACATGAATCAGTACCCAAGAATTCATCATTTTCACCAAATATTTAACTACTTTTAGGGACTTGAAGTTAGATGGATCTTATTTAGAATTCATATAATAACTTCTTTAACTGCCTTATCTGTCAGAGACTTTAATGGAAAGAAAGCAGCAATTACTAAAAGTCAGATCATAGATTTATAAATGTAAGTGCACATTTATTTATATACCCGTGTTGAAAATGTTATGCATTCATAAAAACAAACAATTTTGTTTATAAAGTGCCTTAATAATATAAATGCCATGAGAAATACTACTTTCTCTTTTGATCACAAATGGTAAACATAAACTCAGTTCTCAAAAGACAAGTTTTAGACTCTCACCTAGCTTTTCCTAATTCATAGATATTATAGAGACCAGTCAACTTACCCTTTAAATACAGAACATAATTAAGACAGTAACTTAATGGAAAATAACAAAGTTTGTAATTATTGACATTTACTTCCCCATTATTTAAATGAAGAATTGCAACAGTGTCTTTTGCTAAGACAATTAAAACGATGCTTAGTCTGACCTTGCTCTGTGTCTCTGTGTCTCCTACTGGGCATAGACTACAGCCTTTCCTGGCCTGCTTTTCAACAGTGTATTTTCCTACCAGACCCATCTGAGGATGAGGATGGCAAACTTAAATCCTCTGGGTCATCTGCTTTCCTGGGATGAAGATGTCATTCCTATTTTTACACTTAACAACATCACAAGTCCCTGGTATTTAAATATGGCAGACTGGTGATGATCCAGCCTTGCAAGATGATGTTGCTCAATGCAGGTGGGAATGCTAAGAGTTCGCTCAACTCGAATGCAGCAGGGCAAATACTTTCCTGAACCTCAGTGGGAAAGAAGAAAGAAACAGTAATGTCAAGCTGATGACTGGACATTTCAACAATCTTGTTTAAGTCAGGTAAATTCAAGACACCAGACTGCACAAACTCTCTGTTCTTAAGCATTGATTCAGGAAAGGGTGCTTGTTTGTATGCACCATTCTTCTGCCTGGTCTGCTCTGGAAAGGCTCTGGTCACCAGTAGGGTTTCTCCTCAGTAATAAATGAAGTGGTTAGAAAACACAAAAGTAGGCAATTAAATGTGAGACTTCAAAGTTTTCCTCTGTCTGTTTTTCATGAATAAACAAAAATGACTAATGTTTTCAATGGTCTGGAAAAAGTAACATGCAGTGGTAATAAAGACTTTGAACTCTGTGATCATGAAGCAAGCAAAGTCCTTTTCCTATGATGGAAGTATAACTCAAGGTTCAGTTTTACAGAAGCTAACACCTTCTTATTTTTCTATTTTTTTTTCTTTTTAACCTGACTTAAACTTTCAATTTACTGTATCTGACTGTTTTTCTAAATGGTGAAAGAGATGCTTACTATCCATGGTGCTTTTGATGGGTAATGTGAAGACAGGCCTTCCCTTACACTGTGACTTTCCCACCTAAACAGATGGAAATCCACCCCCTTCCCTGCTTTCTAACACTCTTTATATCCTGCCACCACAGGAATGAGCTGAAATCTGGCTTCCCACCAAACTGGCCAAAAGCCTGACGGTGCTGTGCAGCCTTTCCTCTTCCAACTGCAGTATCTTCACTGCTTCCACATGCTGCCATCCCTTAATATTCTGAGTCTATTTTGTTGGAAGGAGAGATCAAAAATTACTAACAGTGAGATACAGAACATCAGGAAAATGTGAGGCAGAAGAGAAAGATGAGCTCCATACTGGAAGAAAAGCTGGATGCAATGGACTTGGTCTTCTTTTTTTCCCTTCCTTAAATCAGATAGCAGAGCTTCTGCTGCTCTCTCCTTTGCCCTTAGCATAATATTCCTAGATTATATTAGAATATCCTTATTTATTTTGCATATAGTAACACAATGAGGCTTAGCCTAGGATTGAGACACCACTGTGCAACTTGTGAAGAAACAAAAAACCCTCAGCGCCTACTTGCAAGGGTACATCTGGGGATTGCATCACCTAAAACTGCTGGGCTCACTCACTAAACTCATCTGGTTTAACTTTGACTTAGACATGGCACAGAGTTACATGTAATATTAAAAATGTTACAGGTTTTAGCCTTAATTTCAAACATGATTAATCTCACAGGCAGTTTCAGACATCTTTGCCCTTGAGGTTTTAAAATAAAATTAAATAAAATTAAGCATTGACATCATGACTATTCTTCCATGAAACTGGTACAGAACTATAAATGCATGACTTAAATGCTCTGTGGGTGATGCAGAGTCAATATGATTCCAGTGGAATTTTTCTTAGAATGTGCTGTATGTCATTAATGCGATGTAATATAAAGATATAAATGTGGGGAGTTTTGGGATTTTGTGGTTTTGTTTGTTTGTTTGTTTTACTTATATGCCTATTGTTTCATCGCCAAACTGCAGAGGAATTTTTAGAGGCTAAAATGTACATCACTCAGGGGGCTAGAATTTTGGTAGTTTTTTTTTTATGGCAGTTGGTTTTGCATACACAGTGCTTACTTTTCACAGATAAAGTAGGGATTTTTTTTTTTTTTACACAGCAGTTGGAAAAAACAAATATATCTCGTCTTTAAAAAGAAAGTCTCAATGTATTGTAATAGGTGGAGGTACATAAGAAGTGTAGGACTTGTTGATCTGAAGATGTCTTAATAACACTCCAAAGAAGTTAACAGTGTAGGTATGTGAATCATCTTATATCTGAACTTTGATGACAATTTTTAGATGTAAAATGAATTCTTTTATTTTCTGTACAAGTATTTTCTGGATCAGAAGGAAATCACATTAAAAAGTGACCCCAGGCATTACATTAATAACAGTAGTGGCTTCTAAAACACTATTGTTATTAATAAGGAAACATCCTTGAGTGTCAGGGTTACATGACAATAAAAAAAAAAAAGTTTGGCTTTTAGTATTTGGGTTGGGTTTTTTTAATATCAAAAAATAATCAGAAAGAATTTTCCAAATTCCAGGACTTCATTTTAATGATAATTTCAAACTTCTGTTAATGTTTTTACTTGAACAAGTTTCTTTTATATCCTAGCCAAAGTAAAATTGAGCTCGAAGTTTAAGGCAATTTGGATTTGGAACATTTGGCTTGCTGATAAGTTTTGATGCTAGTTGTTTTAATTAGCTAATTTTTATAAGATTACTCTAGCATGGATGAATTCCACGGTTTTGTTCGTTTTAATAAACTCTTACTGCTTTCAGTCTTCTAAATTGCTTGGTCTTGCTGCAAACAACAAAAGTCAGTTTCTACTGCAGTTTGTAGTAGAAATGCGCAAATGCTGTCATAAAAGGAAAAAAAAAACCACAACTCTGAAGGAATTAATTACAAGGCACACATGAACAGAAATAACCTCCTAGTTTAATACAGGTGAGCTGACAAAACACAAAGGCATGCGCCGAAAACCCGGTGAGCGCGAAAATGCGAACGCACGTACCTGGGGGAGATGCCTACGCGCCCCCGCTGCAGCCCCGCAGTGCCACGTCTCACTGGCCCACACACGCCCCGGGACCTTTATAGGGGACTCTCCCAAGGCCTGGAAATGAACTTTTGGGGCTGACACGTCGATCGTGCCATGGGGGGGGGGGAGGGAGGGGACTGGAGGGGGCGGAGAGGGACTCGCCGGAGGCTCTTACGTGGCGGCAGAAATGTCAGCACCGCACTGCCCCTCGCAGCGGGGCTGCTGTTGCTCGCCGGACCCCGGAGGCCCGGGGCTGGGACACTGGGGTTGGCTGGCAGGCTGTGGCATGGCGTGAGAGGGGTGCGGAGAGCCGGCCGGCGCGCCACTTGGGAGCTCCGGGGGCGCTCCCGTGCCCCTTCCGTCCCGGGGCAATCGCTGGCGCCCAGCCCTCCTTTGCCTCCTCTATCTGCTGCTCCCCGGTTTTGGTACATTGCCCCGACACCGGAGCCCCGAGCAGCGGCCGGGAGCCCCTGCGGACCCGGCACTGGCGGCGCTGCCCATGTACCATCGCCTCCCCTCCCTCTTGCTGTCGCTCGCTGCAGCTCGCTAGGATTTGTTGTGCTTAGTTGTACTGGCGCTGAGGCGCCCCTGCTCAGATCTGATGGAAAAGGAGCAGCCTCAGGTCATGTTTTTGTGAGCTGCGGTGATTAAGGAATAAAAGGAAATAAAAATAAAAAACCCAAACCCCAAGGACAAATATCTCAACCAGTTGCAACTTCTCAGCTGGCCCGGAGGGGGGAGCGCGGGGGAGGGCAGGGAGTAATGCGAGATCGCCCCAGCCCGGGGCAGCGCTGGCAGCGGGACGAGCCGAGCCGCGCACCGCATCGCCGGGGCCGGGGCCGGGCGGCCGTGGCTGCTCCGCCCCCGCGGCGGGGCGCTGGGTCCGGCCGCCGGGCGAGGCGCGCAGCTGCCGCGCCGCAAACTTGGTGGGAGCGAGCGGAGCGCGGGCGGCTCGGCGGGGCTGCGACCATGGCGGCGTGAGGCGGGGAGCGGGCATCAGCGCGGCGGCGGAGCCCCCGCCCGCCCGCCCGCCCGCGGCGAGCAGCCCACGGCGCCTCCAGGTAACCCCTGCCAGCCCCTCTCCCCTCGTCGCCGCAGCGGCGCTTTGGGAGCGCCGCGGGCATTGCGCGTTGCCGGGCACCCTGTCCGTGACCGGGGCCGCTTCCCGGTCCTTCACCGGCTGCGCCCCGTGTCCGCCGGGCGCCCCGAGGGGCTCGGAGGCCGGGCGGGTTGGGGTCCGGGC
This sequence comes from Motacilla alba alba, assembly GCF_015832195.1. NCBI lineage: Eukaryota > Metazoa > Chordata > Aves > Passeriformes > Motacillidae > Motacilla > Motacilla alba. Next base: position 80,595,945 of record NC_052017.1, read on the forward strand.
GGGAGCGGCGCAGGGTGCCGGCAGGGGGAGCCGGCAGCGAGGCGGAGCGCCGCTGCCGCTGGGCTCCGGTGCCGGGAAGCGCTGCCGGCGCTCGGAGCCCGTCTCGGGCATTGCCCGGCCCCACCCCCGAAAGTCCACCGAGCCTTTCAGAACGGGCGGGCGTTCTCCCCGTAGACGGTGCTGTTCGCTCGGGACCAGGAAAAACAGACGGACAGGGAGCCGCATCTCCAGAGGGGCCGGAACCCGGACCGCGGGTGCTCCGCGCAGCGGGACCCCCGCGCCGCTCTTGCCCTCTTGGTCGCGCCCGCGGGAGCGCGTTCTCGCCCAGGAAGAGTGAGGTGCGTTGCTGTCGCTGAGCCCCGGCTGCGGAGAGGCAGCCGCTGGCTCGGGAACGTATCGGAGGGTTTTGCCACACTTCAGCAAGTGAAGTTTGCTCAGGCTCATCTTCTGGTGAGAGAAGAAGTGGCGTGAAAGGCACCGTCAGTAGACTGAGGAACGTGGGTCTTCAGTGGGATGTTCGTGTAGTACGATTTGAAACCCCGATGTGCTTTTATTCTCGCTGTTTTATTTAACTGCACTGTCTTCGGTCTGTGGCGTGACTGTATTTTGGCACTTTCTGAATTGGGGAGTTAGAGTTTACCATTCCGCAACGATGCAGATGGAAACGCCTCAGTCAATTGTATACATATATCGTTTTGTGAGGATTGCTTACCAGATAGATGACAACTGTTAGGGTTTGTTGTATCATTCCAGATGCTGAGTCTGCACTGTAGATTGACACAACAATAATCTGCCCGGGATTGTTCCTGGGGGGCAGCTGGAGTAGGGGGAGCTGTCAGTGCATCTGCTCCTTCAGCAAACCAGACTCTTTGCAGGAAAGGTCTGAGCATACAAGAACAGGCAGCCTTGTGAAGATGGTTAGAATTTGCAAGATTATAGCTGTGAAAAACATCCTAAAACTAAGACGTGGTGTTAAAGTTATAGTGATAGCATGTTTTGCGAGCCCTAAGGTAGTGCATCTGAAGGTCTTCCCTTCTGAAAGCTGACTAACCACTCTTGGTTTGAATTTTGGTGTAAAAGCCTGATGTGATGCTAGCCAAGCTAGAGTGATGTAGGGTAGATTTTTTTATCATAGTGGAAATTGCACTCAAATCTTATTTCCAGGAGTTTGAGCATCTCCTGGTTGTTATATGAGGCTGACTCAGTTCAGTAAAGTTTGACTTAAAATTGTTGAACTTGCTGATGTCATACATGTAACACATAGTCAATCAAAAGTGTATTGCTGCCTTGGAAGGCTGAGGTATGGCCTTGGCTACTTTGCTTAGTGGAGTGAAAGATCTTGGTAAATTTCTGGATTTTGTGCTGTGTTCCCACCTTCCTCTCCAGCAGGTACCAATAATATAACTTTATTACATTTACTAATGAATTCATCTCATTTTCTCATTATAATGCTGAACAGCTGTGAGGAGTCCTGCTGAGAGCTAAGGTTTTGCTCTGCAGTGTGGCAGTTTACTTCTCTGTTTGAGAGGTTCTTTTGAACTAAGTAGTGTAAACACTGGCTTCTGAGTTGTACTGCTCATTCCTTGGGATGTTGTTAGAGATTTGTTTTGGTTGACAAAGCTGAAGGCATTAATATCTGAAATGTCTAATTTCTTTTAATCTGTAACTAGTACTGTTTTCATAAAGTACTTACAGGTAGTGGGAGTGCCTGTGCACTTTGTAATGATCCATAAACATGGTTGTAGCAGGTTTGTTGTACTCACTTCCTGCTGGGCAGAGAGAGTGGTAACTGTATTGCTGCTGTTTTCAGAAAAAAGAGTTGTGTGGTGGTTTGCTTTTCACTTTCTTTTCCCCCAGCTACTGAGTGAAACCACGTGGATTCTGACTTCTGTTGATATAGTCTTGTACAAATACAGGATTTTCAATGAATGAAGTTCATTACTTTTCAGGGAGTAGCTGTACACTACAGTCTGTGAACTGCAAAAATACAACATAATTCTCCGGCAAATTTTGGCTCTTGTCTTAGAGGTTGCATGCAGGAATTCAGCCAAGGGAGCAGCTGAGCTCCTGGGGTGAGCAGGAGCAGAGAGACCCATTTCTGCCCTCTGGTCTGCAACAGCTTTATCAGCAGTGTTGGCTGGGTCTGATTTCTGTGCTGTGGGACACGTAAGTGGATTGCTGATACTGCTATCAGTTGATAGTAGGTGTGTGCTACCAGTACTATCTGTTGATAGTGGGGAGGAGGGTGTGTGAAATTTGATACTGTGTTACTTCATGTAAAGCAGTACCTAGGAATTAGTTAGTATGTTGTGATGATGAACTTCTGAATAGCAGTGAAATATGATTTAGCTTTAGATTTAACATCTGGTTGACAAAATTTTGGTATGCTCTTGATATTTGGTAATGTATGTTCTGAAGTTACTATGGCTCCTGAGATGAATTGCTATTGCTATGGCCATAATTATAGGAAGCAGCATGAGGAGCTTCTCCTTCTCTGTAACATCATTTTATGGAAATGTTTAATGGGAATTCTTGTTAATGCAGAGTTCTCCAAATTATTGTTAATCAGTCTGTTTCTCTTTATTACCATCCTTTTATCCTCTCTGGCATGTCCATGCATTCCGATTTGTAAACAGTGTTAAGTTACAGACTGTTTGTCCTCTCCCAATGTGTTTTACAAAGCTGTAGCTGCTTCCAAAGAATTAGTTATTGGGGTTTTTTTCTTTTTTATTTTGTTCTGATTTGTCAAACACGATAAATATTTTTCAAACTGACCTTTTGAGGTATGTTTGCCAGCTATTGGCGGTAGGCTGGATTTAATTCCAGGCTGCAGCGTTGCAGCTGTGACCCGTGAAAGGCAGGTGGCACTCTGCTATCTGCAGTTTCTTACAGACACCTGGGGAATGCCACGGCCCAAGCTGTGCACTTCAGGTATGGTTTGCTGTTAAATCTGTTGTTGCTAAAATGGCAAATTATTTAAAAAAAAAAAGGAAAAAGGTTGGGTCTTTTATATTCGTTTTCTTTATAAATATGTCCTATGATTTATTTTGGAAATTTGCCAGTTTGCATCTAACACATTTGCTTAACATTTGTTGGGAAGGTAGCAAATGTAAACCAAGTTAATGATCTCCAAAGTGCAGTCTAATTAGTGTCCTCTTGATTTTTTGCTGGCATGTATATTCCAAAGTATGAAGCACTCGAATCTTTTGTCATTTGGTGGATTTGTTCACGCGTCTATTCTCAAATTTGTGTTTTCCCATGGATATTTTGATGCAGTCCTATTGCATCTGCTGTGTAGTATCAACTCTATATCTATACATAAATATATTAATAAAATTAATCTCTTTTTGGGGAGATTGATTTTGGAAGAAATTTCCTGGTGTCCCAGTATATATTAGAAAGGCAACTCACAGAAAAGCTATTGTTTGTCAATGATAGTAGCGGAAGACTGGAGTTAATACGTAGTCTGCACTGAGGCCTTTGCAATGAAACTCTTGACTTGAACTCAACTGTTGAAACTTATCTTTTCAAATATTATCATTTCTTTGCCAACAGTTTGAATGACTTGTTCAGAAAGCTTAAATGCTGTGTGGCATGTTAGCTGTGCTATCGTTTCCAGACTTATCTTCAATTAGCTTATCTGTTATGAAGTTTCTTGCATGATAGCTATATAATACAGCTTTTCAATTCTTTTCCATTTTTTCTTATTAAAATCAGGATATATCCTTCAGCTGTAGTATACCTTAGAATTGTTGGATCTTAATTTCTGACAGAACTTGTCAATCTTTTCATGGTTACCAATCTCAGTAGTGGAGATTAGTTTCATTTAGAGGATGTTGATTGAGCAACTCTGAATCTTTGGCATATAATATTCTGGTTTTTTAATCCCTTGCTAGATGAATAACAACATGCATCCATTTTTCAGTATTTGTTAAGCTTAGGAGAAGGTCAGAGAAATTATAACTTTGAAAATATTGAAATGTAGCCTTCTGCTTTCCTTTCTCTCTGTAATACTGGGATATGTTCTTAGGCATTACTAAATATATGTGATGAACAACTTAAAGCACATGTGATGACCGCAGGATTGGCTTATAAATGTGAATTGGGTGGGCTGAAGAAATGGGTTGTACTGTGAATTGTGTTGATTTTCCCACTTCTTTCCCCACTTCTCTCCAAATTTCAAAATTGAGCTGCTGTCTTTTGTGCTTCTCTGAATTGCTAGTCTAGCTGGAAACCCAGAATGCTATTGAAATGTGCATTCTTGTTAGACTTAAGTTTAAGTGGGAATCAGGAATTCTTAATGTAAAGTTAACTATAAGGCCTCTGTAGCTAGAGAGAGAATGTTTCAATAATTTGGGGTCCTGTTATTCTGACCCACAGTAATCTTATTGCTGAATCAGTCATTTCTGCTACTGGTGAACTCTACAGACAAAGGCATATAAGAATAAGTATTTGTTTGTAGTTTAAAAGTTATTAGGCAGTTCCTCACTGTGTTTTCTTCAGCATACAGTCTTCAGAAATTCTTGTTGTCTTTTTTTTTCACTGTTTGTACATTTTTTTTTACCGTGTCATTTTAGTGACCTGCTTTCACTGGAAACCCACAAACATTTGCATTGGCAAATGTTTTGAAGGGCTCCCTGGGAGCATGGCTGAAATTACCTTCTTGTGGGAGAAAATGTGTGGGATGAAACAATTTCTGTTGACCTTGTCTGATAGTGAAATCACCAAGTACTTGAGGAAAAACTCCTGGCCAGGCCAATTATAGGAATATAGGTTATGTGTATTGCTTTGTCTCTCTCAAAGTCTGGCAGAGTTTTAAGGTTTTTTTACTGAGTTGTAGTCAAAGCTGAAGACTTGAAAGAAATTATCCACAGTCGTTGGGCTGTTACATTATTTAACATGAGTTCAGTTGCTGATGGTCTCTTCTCTCGATGGTCTTGCTTGCTTTCTCATTCTGAACTTGCAATAGCGATATATGGTTGTTTTCTTAGTTTTTGTCATATAAACTGTGTGTGTGTAGTCCAAATTTTAGCTCCTTCTCATGCTCCAGTGCATGCTTTTCCTTGTTGCTTTTTAAACCTAGGCAATGATACTGAAATATCTAGGAGATAGTATGTACAAAAAATCCTTACTAGTGTCAGATGTCACATTACCCAGTGCTGCAAAACGGGACTCCTGGCTTAGCCAAAAAGATGGGCTTTGGATAGTTTTCTGATAGTATTTTTCAAGGTGTATCAGCCTGGGGCAGCCAAGAGCCTGATGACTCTGGTGATCCTCATCAGTAGGTCTGATGCGAAAGGTGCTAAAGATGATGTTGATACTGTTGCTGTTGTCTGCTGTACTCATTTCCTGACCCTGTAAATCCTTGTCCTGGCTCTAACTTGATAAGATACTTCAGAAAAACCCAACCAAGCAGAGAACCCCCCTTAATTCCTGTTCACTGTTGACAACTTCTCTTTGTGACCTGAGCACCATGGTATGCCGTGATTCCTGAAGGCAGGCAGATATAGATGGAGGATGCTGTGGCATCAGAGAGTCAGAGAGTGCTGTTGTAGTTTTTTGTCTTCCTTGGAAATTCTGGGACTGTGTCAGACCATTGCCTACTGAGTGCCAGCATAGCTATTTGTGTGGAACCACAATGTAAACAGTATTAGGGAACTGATCCTCTTAATGTTTCGCCTTTGAGGTACCCATGGCCAGCAATCCCAATAAGACCCCACAGGCTCTGGTTTCAGTGTAACTGCAGGTGTGCAGTCACTGTTGTCAGGTGAGGAAGAAGAGGATTGTGTGTGCAGAATAAAATTCTGATTGGTCCGTCAAATAACAATGAAATGTGGAGGATTTTGCCTTGGTGTTTTAGAGTGTATCCAGACAGCTTTTTTTAATGTCAGCTTTTAACAGGCAGCAAGCTCTCTTGTGGAGGCTGCAAATGGACTGACGCGCAGCTGTATGCCTGTCTTCACCAACAGTCTAAACTCGCCTCCTGAGGAGTGAAGTACCTGAGCAGCAACGCCTCATTGCACTGTCCTTGAGTGTGTCAGAAATGGGGAAATTCAGGGTAATAACCTGTTAAATACTGAAGTTCAGTCTTCCAGAGCTTATCTGCCAGACCTTATTCTACTGAAAAATGGTAATGGGTTCTGATACATGCTGTTGGAATTGATAGTAGAAAGCCACAAAACCCTTCTACATTTATGTGCCAGGAGCATGAGTTCATGCGTACAGTTCTAGAGACACGCAGGAGGTGAAGTTGGTGTTTGTGGGAAGAAAAACTTCTCTTGATGCATGTGGGTAGAAGTCTGAAAATGCTGCTACCCTGGCCTCTGGGGTCTTGTCTAACTGATGTAATTCTGTTGTAAGTCTTGGTCAGAGTTTACAGACTTTCTTGAATTGAATTGTCCAAGAAATTTGCTGGATTTTCCAGTTTATCTTCTGTTGCTTTCCTAAGCGCATAGTGTCAGACTCTTTGCCTAAGGCTGGGTGTCATCTTTTAATGGCTGGTTACAAAAAAAAAAAAAAATAAAAAAAAAATGCAATTATCAACAACAGCAAAAAGAGATCTGGGCTCTTGGAGCTGAGTTGCTGTTCTTTTTGCCATTGTTGTTCATTGTTTTAAATTAAATAATGGTCTGCGTGGGGGAACTTGATTTTTTTCCTCCAGTAGTCTTTCTTTAAGTGAGTTTGCAAGTAGCTTTGATTAGAAAATTCCATTTTTGCTCACTTATCTATAAATGTCAGGGGAGATTGTTTTGCAAATTTATTTAATCTGAAGGCCAATGAGATCAGCATTGAATTTTGAAGAAAAATAATCTTGAACTAGAAGTAAACACTTAATTCTGATATCTAACTCGAGTCTTTATATTTTTCTCTCAAACCCACAATCATAAAGTGCTCTTAAAATAACTTGAGCAAGCATGTTATTTTTCTTAGAGTACCCCTATGAACTCATTGCTGGCAATGGCTATCTGCCTCTTGGGAAAAGGACACGTTATTCTTTTTATAGGATGACTGTTGACAAAGCTTGTCCTTCAGCTTCACTTGTAGAGCTGCTGTGTTGTAATTGGTTTCTACCAAAAGGCTAAAAAAAGAACTAGTTTGCTGTGGAGGGATATCACTAATATTTCAATAAGAGGAAATACAAGACTTGTTTAACTGGAAATATAGGGAACTCCATTTGTTGTGAGGAACAATTTATGTGCTTGACTTATCTTTCAGGTTTACTGGGAATTCTGTATAAACCAGACCTGATTTATAATTGCATGTCTTTGTTTATTTTTGGGATTTAGCATTTCCCTTAAAAAAGTAATTTAAACAAGATGTTTGGGGTTTTTTTCCTGCTACTCTCATCAACCTTGATCTTTTTTGTAAGCCCCAAATTTCTAACAGTGCCAACACTGAAAACTTTGGAAATGGCATGCAAAATAAGTAGAGCAGTTGACACCAAGCCTGTTCTCAGCTCTGTGCACACACTGACACCCTTCAAGACTTAGATGTAGCTGTAGATCTAGTCTAGAGAACCTGATTGATTACAGATGAAACCTGAGGATCTAGAGATTTCTGGTTTTAACTAGCAGCTTTAGTTTCTTTCTTGCTAGGTTGGTTGATTGTCTTCTCTTGCCCCTTTCTACATTGTGAAAAGTGTTGCTTTATGTTGTCTGAGTACCTTGTCTCCTTCTTGAGTATTTGGGGACTAAAACTTTCTAAGCCTTAAAAGAAATTTTGCATGTGTTGAATGTTCTTGCTTCCACATAAAAACTTATTTTCTAAAAATCAATTTTCATTTGAAGAATAGTGTTTCTGTGTTTGTCTTAGTATCTATAGATAGTTGATAATTGGAATGATCAGTCTTCAAAAAAAAAATGTCTGTTCCTGAATATCGTTCATGTTGCCTTTTAGGTACTTTAATGCCACCTTTCATCCCAAAAGAGAAAAAAACCACAACCTTTGGCTTAATAGTAGCATCTGGTTTTACTTCCATAATTGTCGTACTTGTCTCAAAATCATTAGGGTCGTGTGAACTGGAGTGCTCATAGGAGCCTTACTTTTGTGACTGAATGGCAAGGATTTGAGTTAACATGACTTAGTATTATATTGTTCAGATTTACATGTCATGTTGTGACTAAAATGAGTTTGGAATTGCTCTGGCAGGCAGCTGAATAGGGAGAAAGTGTGGAACAGAAGATAATCTCTTCAGCTTTAGCAAGGGCAACTGGTATATAAACTAGTGATTTCTTCTTCTGAAATGTTTCATTTGGCTTCTTTTTGCCACAGTAGTCCACAAGATTCATCATTTAAACAGCATTCGGGCTTATAACTGTAGTTATGTTGCAACATGTGGAATATGTAAAATTTTCTTAAGAACAATGTTCATTGATGTTTCATCTTTCTATAGTTTTAAGCCTAATCAAAAAGAAGGGAGATGTATTCGATGAAACAGGGAGCAGCTAACAGGCAAGCTCTAAGTGATGTCCAGGTGTTAGAAGAACAAATTACTTATTGGTAGAATTGCCTTGTTAAGGTTTAGGGCTGGACATGCTGCAGTGATCTCAGACCTAGGGGGAGGTTAACAAAGCTTGGGAAGAAGGATGTACCTCTGATAGTGAACACACAGAATGCAGAATTTAAGGGCCATGAAGACATCTGGCAGAACTCCCAAGACAATGAAGAAACTAACAAAGCAACTGTGCTTTGTTAATCAGCTCTGTCTGGGTAAAGGGTAATTCTGGTAGGGGCAGATTCAGCTCTGTCTGGGTAAAGGGTAGTTCTGGCAGGGGCAGATTGCAGGCACCAACTCACAGACTGCTGACCCAGAAAACCCTGCAACTCAAAAGAGAAGCACTGAGCATGAGACTAATTAGCATGGGAAGCAAGAGAATAATTTACCAATAGACAGAATACTTATTAATGAGAGAACTATGTAACTTGTAGCCAATGAACACTAATTCCTTTGTTTGCTAAAATGTATAAACAGTAAAAAAGTTTCGATGGTTGGCATGCTTGATTTGAGTAGTATCACGGAGCACCCAGGCTTGTGCAACTCTGAAATAAATAAGCAATATCTCCTCTGAGTGTGTAATTGGCGTGTTACACATCGGGTCATTAATCCAGTTTTTCTGGACAATGATTGCATGTTAGTCCCAGGAACTCATCAGCAGAGAAAGTTGTTGCATCAATTTTCCATCATCCAGTTTTTCTGGGGCTATACCCAGGTGTTCAAAAATGAATGGAAGTATAGCATCCTTGCCCCAAGGCATCTGTGGATGGAATCGGTTTTGTCTGGCAAGATCACTCCCAGTTCATTCCACTGGAGCTCAGCATGGGAAGTGAAGGATGTAAGTCAATATTCAGACTCATTGAAATGGTAAGATACTTCTCATACTTCTGGCAGTAATATTTTCATACTTGCAGTCCTATAGAAAAGATTTTGTAGACTCTGTATTTAAATATCATCTGTGAACTATGTTTTCTTTAAACCTTCTTTACTCAAAGTTCTACTTCAGTAAGTCCTGAAAGATTTACTGCCAACTCTTGCCAAGTTTCTAATGTTTCCAGACCTGTTGGAATGAGTCCAGAGGAGAGCAGAGCTGAAGCACCTCTCCTGTGAGGGCTGGCTAAGAGAGTTGGAGCTGTTCAGCCTGTAGAAGAGAGGGCTCTGGGGAGACCTTGTGGCACCTCATGGTACCTAAAAGGGGCCTACAAGAAAGCTGAAGTGGGACTCTTTGCAAGGACACGTAGTGACTGAACAAGAGGGAATGGCCTTAAGCTAAAGGAGAGCAGATTTAGATTAGATATTGGGAAGAAATTCTCTGCTATGAGTGAGGGTGGTGAGGCACTGGACCAGATTGCCCAGAGAGGTTGGTTGTGAACTCCCAGTACCTGGAGGTGTTCAAGACCAGTCTGGATGAGGCTCTGAGTAACCTGCTCTAGTGGAAGGTTCTCTGGCCATGGCAGGTGGTTTGGGACTAGATGATTTACTTGAAAGGAGGTTGTAGCATGGTACAGGTTGGCCTTTTGTGCTGGGCAACTAGCAATGGGACAAGAGGAAATGGCCTCAAGATGGGTCAGAGGAGGTTCAGGTCAGACATCAGGAAGAATTTCTTTACTGAAAGGGTGGGTAAGCATCAGAATGGGCTGTCCAGGGAAGTGTTGGCGTCACAGCTTCTGAAAGTGTTCAAGATGTGACTGGATGTGGCACTTAGTGCTGTGTTTAGTGGACAAGGGGGCGTTCCATCAAAGGTTGGAGTAAATGACCTTGGAGGTCTTTTCCAATCTTAATGATTCATTGATCTTTAAAGTCTCTTCCAAACCTAATCATTCCATGATTTAATGATTCTGGTGTCTTATGTAGTGTGGCATAAAGCAAGCTGGAGGCAAGCTAATTGCCTTTCTCTGGCATTTTTGTTACAGGCAGCTGCCTGTAACCTGTAGGTCACATGTTCCATTTGCTCAAGGTTCTGACCCATCAAGGGAAAATGAAGTATAACACGTATCTGAAATAAAACTACAGTGTTGATAGTTACTTTAGTAATGTGTGACAAATATATATGAATTAAATGAACAATGTGCTAGACAGAACTCATTTGAGCAATAACGTCTGTGTAGTAATTGTTGGATGGGGCTCAGTGACCAGAATTATTCTAGCTAGATAACTGGTTCATAGTAATGTTCCCTCCTTACAGTAAAACTTATCTATAATTTAAAAGATTCATATTAATAGTGAAATGTATCAGTGACACTTGTAATTTTCTAAAGAAGTCCTTGCAAACAGGATTTATAAATGCTTCCTGGTTTACTCTATGAATGGTCAAAACTAACCTCACCTTACAGTTCTTCCACATATTTGTAGGGGTGCTTGCTTGGAGTGTTTGCTTTCCCCTCTCTACACACATGCATTCACCACAGTTTTGCAGTCTATTCTAGTTTGTCAAGCAGTGGCATAGCTAGATAATGGATAATAATCTCTTCATTTGTATAGTCAAATTGCTGCTGTGGTATCCCACAAAGTAATAGTGGAAGGACAGAGAGGCCTTTCTGCTTGGAAGAACTAATCAGCTTCAGTCCAGTGGTTAGTGTGCAAGATTGTTCTGAAGACAAAGTGAATTGAAACAGAGATCAGAACACTGTTCTGATAGTTGATAGTTCTATTTTGAGCTCTGAAGAGCTCATCTCTTTGAAGAAAAAAGAAATATTGGTATCAAATATTGATTGTGTAATATCCAAAATTCATAAACTTCTTAACTTCATTCTGGCAAGCTGGACTGCAGGGATAAATGCAGTTACCTTTGCTGGAGAGTGAAAAAAAGTTAATAAAAGAAATGTCATTTGAATTAATCTTTTATGATTAGTGGGATCTTTTAAAGGCAGATGTGATTAAGTGCTTTAACTGGACTCAGAAAATATAATTGAATCAGAAGAAATTTTGTAATTTATGAAGTTATGTTAATTTAGATGAACCAGAAACATGGACAGGCTAATTGGACTACGCTAATGTACACAGACACTTGAGATTTTAATATACTTTTCTGAAAGCTGATGAACACTTTCTAAGTGCAAATGTTTCTCTATTGTTTGCCTCTGATTTGATGGTATATCTTGCCATGCTCTTACTACAGGCTGTGATTAAATGTCTGTGTTCTGCAAGATTTAAGTGCAGTTGTTATGTTTTAATTTGTAAATTCTTCAGGTTCTGTTACCTCAAACTTCAGCTGTAGTTCTGAAAGTGGCATCAGTAGGTCTTAGTATGGTAATTCAGATAATGTGCAGTAATATGTTGCTTTTGTAGGGCTCTTAATTAAATGTTAAGTTGCTTAATGCTAATGAAGAGGGGTGGAATATTGAGGGTTGACATTTAGCACTACTTCATTAAAAAAATTCGAAATAAAAATTCTATACTGTTTGTTATCTTAGTTTTAGATTAGCAATGCTAATAAAATGAGCTCTTATGCTCTGTTGAGTTCCTTTTTGCTGTGTGTACATTTTAAGGCAAAGCCAAATCAGAATATCCCTTGCTTTACTGTTTAGTAATTTGGCTCAGTTCTTCTGGATCTAGATCTGTCCTGTGCAGGATAATGCCTAAGGTGTAAGGCAGGCTGGGGCACTCCTGCATTCAGCTTCTGGGTTAAATGTGTGTAAATGTATTAATGAACAAATAGTTCTCTAGCAGTGCTGGTGTAGTTAGTTCATCCCTCTCTGCCTAATCCATCAACAGTAAGAACCTGTTGTGAATTTTGTAACTAGGTGGAATTGCTCTTCTCTGCTTTCTCTGCAGTGAGTCAGCCAAGATGGTGTCCCAGCAGGGGAAATTGTGTCTGTGAGCAAGCTGAAGGTTGCCATCAGGAGGCTGCCAAATGTCCTGTTAGTACTATCACATCCAAGACATGCAGGTCACCTTTCCTGCATTCCCATAGCCCAGGCTGAGTGTGTTGCTGTCACTGAACTCTGAGCAAGCAGGGGGCTTGGGCTGGCAGGAGCCTGCTGGCACTCACAGAGCTGTCAGTTTTTTTCCTGCTGCTTTGTGTCCTGAAGCTCAGGACAGAGAAGGGCAGCTGTTGGTGTGTAGGTGGGTGAGGTTTTTTCAAGGAACAAAGATAATGATATAGGTGGTGGGCAAGAGGGGAGAAACAGCTGATAGAAATAACAGGTGTGATAGGATGTTTTGGGTGAGTGGGAATAGAAGGCTTCAGAGGAAACCAGAGCCTGTGTGCCATAGGAGAACCATGCAGTGGGAGCTAGCAAATGGGCAACTGCAAAATTGTGGAAGCCTTTCTCCCTTCTCTCCAGCATTACACACCTGGCACTCCACTGGGGGCATGGTGTTACCCGCTTAGTCTCACCCTGACTGCTCCAGCATCAGACTCCTTTTGGACTAGATCAAAAACCAAGGTGCCAGCTAACCATTTCCACTGCTGCTGCACTGCTTTTTTTTAAGTGCTTAGAGGTGTACAATTAGCTAATGAATGCTAACACAGAGTTTCTCACACACATAACTGCGTGAAACTTGATGGCTGCGTTAATGTCAATAATGGGCAGGCAGGAGGAGTTGCTATATAATAGAACTACAGAAACCAAATTCCAAGTTGGAAAACTAGGTCAGGCTAATTGAAGTAATGTCACCAACTCTGAGAGTGGACAGTGTTCTCCTTTGCATGTTGAAGGTCTGTGGATCTACAGGGCTTTCAGCTGTTCTCCAGGTATGAACTTCCATGTACCTTGCTTTTCATTTGTTTTGTGTTTCTTTTGTGAAATATTATCTGCTTTGCAGTAGAAGTCTAACGTGGATGATATGATCCTGTGTATGTGTTATGGAAATTAACAAGTTAATTTTTCAAACTTATGTAATGCATCCTGATTTGTGGAACCCAAAAGAGATCAGCAAAACCATCCCATAAATTAAAGCATGCTCTCAGTGGGAAATGATAGCAACTTTGTTTTGTATCTTGGACGGAGAGGTCTTTGGTTTAGTGTGGCTGCTTCATAACCCAGACTCTTAACTCTCCAACTTTTACTTCTGAAAAAATAAAAATGTTATGTTTTTTACCAGAGCAATCAAAAGGCCAGTATTTTCATTTGTCTGAGAACTTAGGATCATCAGAAGACTTATGAAGTATTAACGCTTAATTTAGTGTGGGAACACAGTTGAAATAGGTTGGAAAATGATGGTGGACTTCTGCCTGAGTTCTGTTTATTGTGGAGAATACGGAACACAAAATATTTGCTTAAATTATCTGTAATACAAAGTGTACTCTGAGATAATAACAAAAAATTCAATATAGCTTCTTTATTCCACTGTCAGCATATTCAGACTTTCCTTTTTTCCCCTGTGTCTTTAAATATCTTCTTGAAAACCTTTCAAAGGTAGTTTTATTAACCTAACATAGTGCAGATGTTGCTAGCTTGAGAAATAAGTCACAATGACTTGTAGTATTGTGTCAAAAATATCATTTAGAGACTTAGAATGAGGGGAGCAATTAATGAACAGTCTTCACTGCAAACAAATGTCAGAGACTCCTCCAGGGCTAAGCTGCTTCTGTGCCATATTCATTAATTGCTCTTTTGAGCAAAGTTGGTGTTGATGAGTGGGTTTAATTAAGTATACCTGAGAAATTCCACAAAAACAGATCAGAAGTATTAGAATGAAAGATTTGCATTCGATTTAATAAATAAAGACCTTTTCTTTCTCAGGAGCTTTTATGCTTCATGTAACTGTTTCTGGCTGACATTTCTCCCTGACTACTGTGTTGTCCTCACTGGAGAGTGGCAGACATGTCTTATGGTTTGCTTCAGGATGCATGCCAAATATTGTGCCCATATTTAAGTCTCTATTATTAAATATGTATTAAATCTGTCATAATGGAAGATATCTCTCAGAACACTCTCACTCTACCTGTTGAAAAATGGCAGGAGAGGGAAGAAGCACATGTGAGTAGAACGATAGAAATCTTCAACTGCTAAAGCTCATTCCAAACTTGATGACCCTATAACCTTGTTAAAAATGCCTCCTTGGGAAAAATCTCTGTACTCATATGTAAAAAAAATCTAAACATATGTAGATCTGGGTTTTTTCAATGTACTTTGTGGCTTACAGATCTAAATTGAAACTTGATGAGTGGTGGCTCCCAAAACCCATGTTATTATGTGAAAAACAGTAATACATATATCAGCACGGGTTTTTTGTTACATTTTTGGTTCTATTTTGACACATAGAAGAGTCTGTCTAGAAGGAGAAGGCTACTTCTGTATATTTTTTCTGTGCATTGAAAATTGCATTAATATATAAAAATATACTATTATTTTGTGTTTCAATGAGAGGGTTCAGGGGGAGGGGGACCTTTTTTAGTTATACTGCTTTTAGGTATTTGTTTCAGTTTTATTTGTACGTTTTATTGTGTAAAGTCAATCAGAATGTGAAGAACAGTTTGGTGAAAGTACTCATAATTTGCAATTTTGAGCCAAGTGGTAACTGGAAGATTTAATGGCCTTCCAGTACCACTTCAGAAATGGAGATGTGCCATTGGACAGACATGTCAGAACTTAGTAAAAATAGCATATTCTACAGTGGGCATTCATCCAGAAATCTAAATTTAGCTTTGTATCCTGAGAGTAGTACTGCAGGTGGTCACAAGCACTAAATTGTATTCAGCACCTTCTGTTATTTAAGCAGGTCTCAATATAATTATTTTAAACATTTTATGGTTTTATGCAAGGCTACCTTACTCTTATTACTGTGGTTCTTTATATGGCATCAAAATGTGAAACGCGTTTCATAGGAATTAAAACAAAGCCTTAGCCAGAGATGTTTAGTGTCATGGTTCCGCGTGAATGGAAGTCAGTGGCACAATTCCAGCTGACTTCAGCTGGGAGTATTAGTAGATCCTGACTTCTTTCTGATAATGCATATAAACACACAGCCAGTTGGCAGGTTTGAGTGGGATTTATTTTACATTATTCTCTTTTGCTTGTAGCATTCCAGTAGAGTTTGGCCAAACAAGCTTGAAGAAAAGTTCTATCCATGCATTAGGGGAATGTAAAGCTTGAGGAGAAACAGAGCTCTGGTATTATGGTTTGATTAATTACTTGAATACAGTTTCTGAGGAGTGTTGTATGGGGAAAGTCTGTACTGACCTTTTCTTTCCATTATTCTGCCCTCTTCTTCCTCTTTCTGGAACAGTAGCAGGACACAGGATTTTTAATAACTGTGGGTAGTAGGTTTCTTTAAAACCCACTGGAATGACTTGTAGAAATAAGATAGAATTTTCTTGTGGCATAATTACTGAGTACAGGTGTTAGTTATCATGTTTGTTTTCAGATGGGGAAAGGAGCATATGTTTTTCACTCTCTCTATAGATGACTCTGTGTGTGTGGGCAGGGTGTGGGAGAGAGATGACAGAACTCTGTGTGTATGTAAATATCCTCCTAGAGGACAAACACCAAACACCTAGGAAAAAGATGGTTTCCCTTATTTTTTATATTTTAACTACATGCGATCATAATTTTTTTCTTCAGAGAGTATTACTTAATGTTTTAGTGGTTATAAATAGACTTCTGACTTTTAAACATGATCTGTAAGGTGATAGACTGCTGCTTCACATTTTCAGATTCATCTGCAGATCTTTATTGCTTTGGTCACAGATTTTTTTTACAGCAATTCCTTGTCATATTGAATACTTGTGAGTATTCCAACAGTTTCTTGGGTGATAAAAGAAGTTATTCATTCTTAATTTAGATGATGTCTGTTATTTTCATTACTTTCAATTGTAAGAATTTAGGTAATGCTGGGATGAAGAGGCTGGATTTTTAGCTGTAATATTCATGACTAGAGTGAAGAGAAAGCCATTCATGTGCACTGAAGGGGACACAACGAGTACAGTGGGTAAGGCAGAAGGGTGATTTCTCCAAAGATTCATAGCAGAAGCTTATTCTGTTTATTTGCCATAGTAGACTAGTGGTAGGCTTCAAAACAGTGATAAGATTGAGCAGTACTTGGTACTTGTGCTTTAAAAAAGCTGACAGGGAAAACCCTCGCACATATAAGATGTTTAACAAAGGTAATTTTAAGTGATTGCAAATGCATCATGTCTGTATGGAAATGGAAGTGCTTAGTAAACCTAACCCAGTGGCCTAAGCAAGTTTGCTTTTTTAATTATAAGTCTTTGCTATTGTAGAAGCAATAAGTAAAAAAAAAAATTAAAAATCAGGAAGTAAGCTTTTGCCCACCAATATAAACCTGGCAATAATGGGTCTGTAGTGTGGTGTGGTGTCACAAAGATCTCTGCTTCTTATTTGCATCTTGGATGAGCAAATGTTACAGCCATGAAAGTGAATGGTGTTACTTGGGCAGCAGCCGCAGTGAAACTTAGTGCATGAGCTAGAAGCAGAAATGAGTTCTGTGGTTCTGGTTTACAGTCCGAGTGAAATTGATGTATGTGGGTAAATGCAAGCACCAAAATGAACCTTCTAAGAAAGTATTCAGTACAGGATGAATTTGGGAAAGCTGTGTCATGAGATCTAATGAAGTTGTAGTTATTGTCTTAGCATGACACCTATTATAAAGGCACATAAATAACAGATTAAAAAAATATGGGCCTATAATGCCTTTCTCCTGTCTAAGGGAGAAACTAATATGTATAAGCCTGTAAAACCTTTTGTAAAGGAGTCCAGACTGCTTCAGTGGAAGGTGCTGTATGAGTAAATAGTTCAATTGTATCCAAGTTCAGTGAACTTATTTAAAAAATAATTTAAAAAATTAAGCACTAATAAGCTTGTAATACTCTGATTAAAAAAAAAAAATCCCATGCTGTTCTAGTGTTAGCCTGGACAGCAACATGAACAGTTGAAAAACACATTTAAGATAACCAGAATTTTATAAAAAGAAAGACTGGAGAAACCAAACTTGTTCTAAATTTTTCTATGTTCTAAGATTAAGGGAAAAAAAAAAGAAGCAACAGCACCTTTTGCCCCTTTCCTGAAAATGACCATTTTAATGCTTATTTCAACTACAACGGTTGTGCTGGCCTAGATGGGGACTAGTGAAAAGAAAACTCTTGAAGGCTGAGCTTATTCATGGACTCCTCTTCCCTGTCAGCCTCTGTGTTTCTCAGTAAATGCACCCTAAGTGCGGGCAAAGCATTTGATTCATCTCTCTGAACAACCACATCTGTGGCTTAGATGGTTCATCTCTTTTTATAAGAAGGATTTAAGCTTCACAGAAATAAATTATTCCCATATTGTTGTGAGTTTTTTGCACTAATTTTAGACAAAGATGCTTTAGATGTGGGGAAGAAAGTTCTCTGTCTTGTTTAGGTGACAACTGGAGACTTGCATGAGAAGTAGAAAATGTGACTAGTTCTTTATGATATGACATTTTAGGACAGATTGACAAACAGCTTGAATGACATTTGAAGTGTGAGATGTTGTAAGAACTCACTGCCTTTGCTGTACGTAAACACTGCTGTGAGAAAAACAAGCTTTTATTTAAAAAAGAAAAATGATGAGGGAGAGAAGAGCAAGTTATGCCTTAAGCTATTTCCTTGTATCATTAACACCTGGACTGTCTTCAGAAAATGGCATGTCTTTCTGCTTTTATAATTTCAGAGTGGTTATTGAATGAGCAGTAGGGGGCTTTTTTTCTTTATCCGGTGCCTTACTGAGTTCTTTGCAGCCTGCTGACTCTGTTAGGAAGCCAAAATTGCAATTTTAGCTATCAGGCATAGAAATCATTAACAACATTTATTGACTTCTAAACACTCTTCTGTTATCTCTATGCTGTCAGATCACCCTTGCCCAGTTTCTACAAAACATAATTGAAAACAATGAAATTTCTCAACTTTTGTGGACAGGTTACAGACTGGAGAAGATTTTTATCTGAGAAGACATCATTCAAGATGAAGCTATAAGGAGCTGCACGTGCTAGCGGTAAGGACAGCTTTAAAAAAGAAATCTCTACAAAAAAACCCACGTGCCTTTTCTGCTTTGTCCTTTGCATTAAACCAAGGGATATTTTGCAGAGGTCAAATAAGAAAGTTGTTGTGGAACTGACACAGAAATCCATTCATGCTGACTTCAGATTTCTAGGTTTCAGTATCTGTAGCTTCCTTGCACAGCTCAGTTCAGTTTTAAAGTAACAATTAATGCTCTGGTTTTGATTCTTTAGGTTTGATTTATGTATGAAGCTCCTTTGAAAGAATAGGATAGATAGCATTGCAACTGCTTCAGGTGAGGAAATGAGTGAGAATAATTAAATGCAGCTTTCAAGTAGTCTTATGTATCGAAGAGCATTCTCCATGAGGAGTAATAATATTCTGTCAACTAAGAAATGAAGAAGGGGTAAAGAGAAGATAATTTAAATTAAAAAGCAAAAAAAAAATCTTTTAATAGACCAGAAAGTAGGACACAAAGCTGAAAAGTTAAAAAGGAAGCATACTGTAAAAATGTAAACTCTTTTTTAATACATTAACAAGTCAACGTATTTCACTTTGTGTTTGGAACTAAAGCTACACACAGATACATCCTGCTGGAAATATGTGATTATATTTAATTAGAACCTTGCAAGTTTCTTTTCATATTAAGTACAACAGAGGAGTTAGTAAATTGATATATGAGAATGTTAGAAATAAGTTAAAAAGTAACCTGGATGGTTATAGTTGTTACATACTGACTTTGACTGGGTCTGGGTACTGTATGTTCTCCCATGTTTTGGAGTACATGTGAAAATTGGGAGTGATGACAAAAATCTGCTTTCTAATGCTGTATAATAATATCAGTTGGAGCAAGCCTTTGGCCTTCTTGATATGGATTATATCTGTTCTGAGGATGACATGGCTGCAACCTTCTCCCCTCCTCCAATAAAATACTAACCCTGTTTCTAAGCTTTGTTTCTTTTTGTCACTTTTGTGTGCTTTTCATCTCATAGATTGTCCCTCCTCTATAAATTTACCAGACAGTAACATCTACATAGAAGTCCTGTACCATGAGACACTGGGAGCTTAAAATCCTCATCAGATGTATGTATGTGAACTGTATTATTTGTCTTGATCTGGAATCTGTCTTTATTATTATACTTTTTGAATGCTGAATGTGTCGTACTGCCAAAGGGAAATAATTCTCCCTGCCACCCATTGCGTTTTGTTCAATTTAAGCAGGTTTTACCAAGTTCCTATCAGGTTGCGGTGCTGTGGCTTTGTGTAGATTAAGTACTAAAAATTGTGTGAGAAGGATAAAAGAAAGGTTGAGAAGAGTGGTCAGGAAGTAGCAGGGTGTTAGGAGATGGGTTTGGAGTGAGTTCAGAGTGAAGAGGCAGATCAGGATGCGTGGGAAACGGATATGTTGTTCTCAGACATAAGATGTGGAAGGCTGGTATCAATTTGTTGGGAGGAATGTGATGAAAAATGAGACTCTGATAACTGTTTGAAGGTTTGAAAGCGATCTTTGATGTATTGTGAAATACGTGTCCAGTGACATTTTCTAAAACCAAGGATGGCAATGCTGTCAGATCCACTTTAGATGAGGTCTTGTAATTTTTTTAATGTTGCTACTCTGTGAATAACAGAAAGTAACACTTCTGCTAAGCAGAAGTGTTAAGGCTGTGGTGTGGACAGGGAAGGTGCTTGAGCCGTGCTGTGAAGTGGCACCTGAGGCTGTGCTGTGGCACAGGATGCCATCTCACAGCCACTGCTGCAGCCAGCTGTCAGGGGCCAGGACCGGTGGGCGACTTCACGCAGAGCTGGTGGTGTTAGCACCGCAAATAGCTCTGGGGCACCGTCCTGTTGCATCACTTCAAAAAGAATTGAAGTGGTCATCACGCCATGCCCACAGTGGGTGCTCCCTCCAGTACTCCTCGGGACGAGGTTTGCCTTCAACTTTGCCCAAATGTCTGGATTCTCACTTGATTTCTGAGGTAGTTGTCTCTGTCACTGAATGTGCATGGAGCACAAAGGTACGCTCACAGGTATTGTGAACTCAAATTTACTGCCAGAACATCGAATTCTAATCATTATGGGGCACCTGGCATTTAAATGAAGAAACAAAATGCCTCAGCCTTGATAATTGAACTTGCTGCATTCATATTCATCATTTCGGTTGTACAAGGGAGGGAAGGAAAACTTGCCCTGACATGAAGTGCCAAGCTCAGCTGGACATCAGACTGCAGCAGGTGTTCTTGAGGGATGAAGGACCTGCAATTTGCAGGAAGCCTCCTTGGGAGGAGTAGAGGGCTGTCTGCTTTTGAACAGCAAATTTGCAACTACTTGCTGAAACTTTTGCCCAGTGACTGTAGTTGCTGTTGGCCTTTTTGAAACATACAGAAACTTGCTTGCTGTACCGTGGTGATTAGAAAATATTAATTTTGTTACGTACAAAAATCCATAATGAAAGTCCTTAATGAAAGGTTGACCATTTTCTGCTACTGTTAATTTCTAAGCTTTTTTTTTTTTTTTTTGCAAATGTAATTGCTGCTATGATTACAGAATGCCAAATTGAGTTTGGGGACATATGCAATATTCTTTTACCACTAGTCTAGTCAAATAATTTTATGAGACAAAGAGCTCGTTGAACACCAAATTGGTTTGTTTACTTCAGTAGCTTAACTGCATTAAAATCAAAGAGCTTTCATGGGCAGGGGGTAATCTGTGTCATTGCTGGACACCATTAATCACTCTCTCGACTGAGTGCAACACTTTTGAAAAGTGACTTATAGATGATTGAATAACTTTACTCTCTACACCATTAATGGCTCCCAGCAGGCTGCTAGTGTGCAATCACAAACATCTGCGCATTTGAAAGTTTCCACTTCCCCAAACAGAGACATATTTTACAAAGAAAAAAAAGAAAAGGGAAGAAAGAGGAGAATTTGCTTTTGCAGGAGTGGTCTGTTGGAAAAAGGGCTAGCGGAAAATGCTCATGCTTTAACTCTTGTATGTTATAGTATCATCTGAGTTTACCTTGAGATCTTTATGTTCTTAATGGCATTAGAAGAATTTTTTGGTTTTAATTTGTTTTTGTTGTTTCTACTCCATAGGATCTTTCTGACATTTGATATCCAGTAGTGAAAGAAAATATATCCTGCTTGCCTAGTAACTCATGGATGTTTTGGTTTTAACTGTGTTTAAAGTAAATGTAGCCACTTACCCCTAGACACTGCAGAGTGTGCATTACTTATTCAAAGCTGATTTCTCTTTTGGAAACCAGCTTAACAGAACAGAGAGCAGAAATCCTTTCTCCAGGCAGTCTGCTACTTCTAAAGTGGTCTTTTAGACAACCATTTAATTATTCAGGGAAAGAATGCTGAGCATTGGCTGTGTTTCCACTCTGCACAGTGTCACTGTGGTTCCTCACCACACCTGACCCAGGTGGGCACTACATAGCTGTTGTGACCATCACAGAATCACTGAGTGAAGGATGCTTGGGACTGGAACAGATCATCCAATCAACCACCCGTGTTCAAACTGTATTTGTTTTCATTTAGCCTCTTCTAGCACGTTTTGCAGACTATCTCAGCTTTTTACTTTCGAGGACTTCCAGTACTTGTCCTACCAATCTTGTAGAGTATTAATCCAAGACTAACATATTAAAAGCATGAGATTGATGGTGCTGCTTCACAGTTCACTTTTTACTGTTCTTGCAGTGAAAAGACCTCACCTAAGAGGACTTGATAGGTAGGGAAAAAAAAGGATGACCCAAAGGAAATAAGAAGAAGGAAGGATGCCTCCTTTATCGGTCAAAGATAATTGGTTCTGTACTGAAGACGCGTTTTAAGTTATCTATGGGTAAGGATATGACAGGATTAATCAGTTTCATGAAGCAGTGAAAATTTACTGTGTAATTGAAAGGTGAAAGGTTTGCATCCGTAAATCAGATTGGTACTGGGGTAAGATAAAGATAGCCTTGAGTTAGAAGTCTAACAATTAATAATGAAAAGGAAAGTAAGATGCATTGTGTGTGTTCCCTAACAGCTATGCAGAATGGGACTCCTAGGTAAGTGTCTGTTAGCCCAGAGCATGTTATAGCCAAAAGTTGATGTATAGTGGGAGAATAGGGCTCCTGAAGCTTCTGCTAAGTACTTTGACAATGCTAACTATGATTTTAGAAGAGTGGGCATCTTTGCCTATTCCAGCATTGCTACTATGAGTTAGAAATGTTAGATGGATCCAGAGTTCCCACTTCACTATCAGGTGGGGGGGCAGATTTTTTTGTGCTGTCTCAAGTAACTTGTCCAGCTACTTAGATGATGCACCCTGTAAGTTGCAACCTAATGGGTCATGTGTCCCTGAAAATTCTTCCTATCAGATGTTTTTATTTTTCTGTGAGCTTCTAATCTGTTTAACTTCTGTGGCCTGTGGTTTAAATGTACTCATCACTGGTGTCCTGGACTGAGCATCCAAGGGGTGAGGTCCAACTCTGAGCAGAAGATATGAGTTTTGAACTTCCTGAATGTATTCTGGCTTGTCATCTGAACTGCTAATTCCTAACGATGGTAACAAAATGGTAGAAAAAAAGCAAGGCTGACAGAGTGATCATATTGAGCAATTTTTTTGCCCACTACACTAGTATATTTTCTTTGTACATGCGCTACCTGTTTCCTTTTATTTTCAGAAAATTATTTGATTATTAAAAACAAATCCACAGTAAGACAGAACTATCCCGTGGACAAATACTTCCCTGCAGAATTCCTGTAGCCAGAGGAATTTAGGCAGTTACAGTAGTAGTGAAGTGGCAAGGCTTGGTCTCAAAACTTCTTTGCCAAAAGGGGATTTTGTTTGGCCTTATGTCTGGCCATACTGCTGGTCCTGATCTTGTTAAATGCTTTCCACTACCCAAATTATTTTATATGTGTATATTTGTAGTATACAAGAGAGGGGCTTTGTGTGTCAAGACCAGGAAAATGAATTTTCATTCCATCAAGGCAGAATTGATAGGAGGAGGATCATTAGCTACTGGCACTTGTCCTGGACCATAAACTACAATTGCTATTAAAAGAAAGTGGCTGGAAATTAAACCTGTCTTTAGCATGAGCATCCAATAGAACATCATGAGGAGAGCGCATAAATCATAATTAAGTTTTAAAATCTTTTTCCCTTATAAATTAAAGGAAATGAAGAAATCTTATTGGTTCTCTATGATTTTTTCTTTCTCCCCTCCCACCTCCCCTACTTATTGTAGGTAGTGTTGGATTATTCTCCAAATAGTTTGTTGTGAATTTATCCCTAGTATTCACACTTTCATTTATTTTTTTTTTTGTTTTCATTGTTAGTGACTGAAACTTGGTTACTTAACTGCTCTTTGTATTCTCGGCTGCAACTGTCAATGCTGGTACCCAGTTCTGCTGATGGATTTAGTGAAACAAAGCTGGGCTCCAGTCACCAGTGTTTTCTGTAGGCAGTGGGCAAATGGCAATATCCAGGAGCCATGATGAGCGGAGGCTGGATCTGTGCAGACACTGGTAGGCGCTGGCTGTGGATGCCGTGTTCACTCTTCATTTGTGAGTTGCTGGTTTATGTCAGCTCTGAGCTTGTCTAGTGAGATTTTTCATAGCAGCTTCTGAGCAGTCGTGCTCTCAGGAGGGTGAGGAGGTCTCCCTGTGCCAGCCCTAGTGCTCCGGCTGTGCCTCCTGCGATGTCTCCCTACAAGTGAGACCCTGTGGCTTAGCTGCAGCAAGCCTCTGGGATTATGGCAGAAATGGGAGACTGCAGTAAGTGAAATATGCGTTACACGGATCTACAAGTTCTCTAATTTGGAGCTTGTGTGTTTACAGACCGTGATAACTGAAGCTAAACAAAGCCAAGCAGCCTTTAAGTGATGCAATAAAAACAAACAAGCATGTACATCTCTCTTCCTAGGTGCCTTCATTATGGCAGTGGCTTGGAAGTGAGGCTGTAATTAATCCTCTAAAGTGTCAGCCTCCAGTATTTATAACTTGCTTTCTCATCTGTATGATGGAGTCCCACCCTCTCTCATGCTTGCAGCAAAGTTGATTTGGATTTTGTTCCCCTGTTTTCTAAGTTAGTAATAAAATGTACAATCATATGTTGTGCTCTTGACTAAGTTTCTTTTGCATCTATTTTTGTTGACATCAAGCATTAATAACAAAACTTTTTCTCCTGTTTTTGTAGAGAATTGTCTAACTGAAAACTGAACTGTGTAGGAGCAGGGGGAAAAATAGCATGTGTGAGCAGAACCAAGCCTTTGTATTTAAAAAAAATTCAAAACTTATTAGTAATTAACTAATTATTAATCAATCTGAACTACATAGAGGAAGGTCTTGTATTTTTTGACAGCATGCTTATAGTGTTCTGAACCCCTTGTCTTTGGTTATTGTCTGGCTTAGGTGTGGCAGCAAAAGCTGTTTGCAATCTTGTGCTTGGCATGGAAGTGGCCAACAGGTTGTAAATTCACAGATTTTATGTATCACTGCTGAATTCCACACTGCAGTGGTACTTTTACAACAGTAGGTTGGTGTTGATACATGAGTCAGCTTCTGGTAAAGCAAGGCCGTGGAAGAAATATTTTTTTTTTCTGGAAACAGTACTTGTAAAGGATTGATTGAGGGGTAAGGTACTAGTTAGGACTTCTTAAAAATAATGAGTTAATAAGAGTTGCCTTTTAATAAGATATGATCAACTGTGTAAGACACATTTGCGATATAGCTCTGAAGTGTATATGTTCCTAAATCATTACTGACTATTTTATGCTTTTCATCCTCAGATGTGAAGTTTAAGTACAAATATCGGTATTTAATACTCAGCACTAAAAGTAAAGTGTATGTTTGATCAATAAATTAAGGAATTATGAAAGGAATTTTGCATGGTCTGAGTTCACATGTCATACAAAGACAACATGATCAATTTTGTAGGAAAAAAAATTGATCTTTTTGTCTACCAGAGGAAAAAGAGTAACTTCTAATCAAAACTACACTGGGATAATAAAAAATAAATTGGGAAGACTTATTTTGCTATGGGTCAATTATGTCACATTAAAGAGTACAACTTCCCTAGGTGTATTAATATAATACAACACTGGGATTGTCACCAGTGTTCACTTCATACTTGCTGACACCAGTTTTGCCTGGAAACTATTCAGTTATCGCACAATCAGAGACTGTCCTGAGAATGGTATCCAGTTGGTACAGAAAATTTAGCACTTTTCATGCTGTGGTAAGTGCAGGGAGGTCCTCCTCACAGTGTGTATAAGTGTCCAGGGAAGTCTGGCCTGGCTGCATCACTGTGAGCCAGCAATGCAGAGTGATCTGCACTTGTAATGAAAAGTGTTGTGCAGATCAGCCCAGTGTTACAGCCATCATGGGTTGTGTAGCAAAGGAGCTGGGAGCCCTTTTCCAGTGGCAGCTGGAGTCCTGCCTCTTGGGCTTATGCATGGAGATGTCAGTGAGAGTTTCCTGGCACAGAAGTTTCTTTCTGCCAACACTTTAGGCACTTTTTGTTTTCAGTCATGTAAACAGTGGGTGATCTACAGAACGAGATCAACTATGGTATAAAAATGGGAAAAGAGATTAATATTTTCTGCTTTGCTAAAGAACAGATGGTGGAAATGACACACCTAGCTAGTGTGCTAGATAGAATTGGGCTGTTATCATCTGGTTTGCATTAGAAACTGTGAATGATACTGGTAAAATAAGTGAATAGAAGAAACTAGCATCAAAGCTAACTACTTTCTGATATTTTAAGGTATGAATTAAAATTTGACTTTTTTTTTTATGCTTGCAAGCATAATTACAGTTTGACTAGTATCTTTATAGAAAACAGATTTTCGGCATTGGGTTACTTATTCTGGAAGATAGGCTTCCAGAATAAAAACAACATGCTCAGGCATTTTAAAAAGGTTTTTTTTTAAAATTTATTTTAAGAATATGCAATAATGATTTCTTAGCTTCAAGGCTTTAGGATAAACAGTGAGTTGAAAAAGTCTATTCTGTCCTGGCCAATGGATTGTTGTCTGCTCTATATATTTAGCTGTATACAAACAAAGGTATGAAGATAAACCTTCCCCCTTTGCTCCCCCCAAAAAACTGTGAAGAGTGCTGTTCTTTGTTTCTGAGTGGGCTAGAAAAAAGAGTATTGCTCAGCTTCAAGCCTTGGCTGTCATCTCTTTTAGCATTTGTGGAAATACTCCCCAGCTTCCAGGAACAGACCTGTGAAATCTGTGAGATGAAGACTATTTTTTAACAAATGTAGTCCTGGCATTGGTTTGTGTACTTACTAAGTTGCATTTTGACTATAAATTCTTATTTTGCAAAGTGCAGAATTTGTTGCTAAACAAATTATAAGCTAATGTAGGCTCTTTTTTTTTTGCATTAAGTAATTTTTGATGCTCTTATTTATTTTTAAGTCAAATACCATCTGTGTTCTTTATTATAATACTGTAGTTTTCGCAATTAGCACTATATTGCTAGTGCTGAACCACATATGTTAATAATTTCTTTCCTAGTTGGCATTGATCTTTTGTTCCATGCTGTTAGTTCTGAAATCTGGAACTCTGTTGCTTACCTCTGAATTACTGATCCTTGAGCCATGAAGCATGTTTCAAGTTGTTTTGATATTACGTAGATTACGTTTAGAATATTTGAAACTCCACAATGCTGTGTGTGTTGATTTATTTATTACTTAAATACAACATGACTTACCTGAGGTAGTGCAGTTTTTTTTCAAATGCAGAGGACATTTGCAGTGTCTGCTGCACTGTCTGGGAGTTACTGCTCTTTGGATGATTGCCGTGGATTCATTTATTGTAGTCCTTATGCAAGTAACTTCTGGATGAATTGGCGTGTTTTATGGTCAGACCTCTGCAGGAGTCAAAACTCTGCAGGAAATGATCTGATTTCCTCATTCCCACTTCTGTAACACTGAAAATGATGGCTAGCTAAGGGGACTTCCAGAACATGGAAATGCCATTTCTGTGTTGTTTGGCTCGGCTGCGTAGAATGCATCCTGGTATTAAACAACAAAACAAAACAGCCCTTTATAATCAGAAGCACAGAGGTATGACTTCTTTCTTGGTGTCCTCTCGTGCCTCTTGTTATCATGTTCTGAATGTGCCCACACAACAGTTAAAGGCAGAAGGAAGCTTGTTCTGTTTACAGTTCAAGCTGGCTGGCAGGGAGCCAGCTCCCATCTGAAGGTTGTGCAGACTTTTCAGTTCACTGCAGTGTCAGACTTAAGTTAACACAATTCTGCTGTGTCTACAAGTCTTATTTTTTCCCCTGGGTTTGTTGGGCAGCTTGGAGCTCTTGAGGTATGACCTTTTCTTCAATACATGACATAACTGTACTCTTCATCACAAACGCCTCTTTTTTTCTTTGGCAAGTGATGAATTGAGATTCTGCTTAGAAACTGTAAGACTCTTCACTTTTTCTGCTCTACCTACATGCCCAAACCCATTTGCTGTTTGGAACTTCGAATTTGCAATCTGGAAAATTTGTAGCTAGCTTTAGAGTTGGAAAATCTAACCCAGAGGTTTTATATTTGTGTCATGACTGTTTAATTCACATTCCACCTTGCAAGCTAGGCACCCAGAAAACAAAGGAGGTGCCTGTGGGAAGTTATGTATGTGACTTGCTAATCACAGTGGAGTAAAGGGGTAGTACTGCCTCCAAACTTTGGGTGGAAACCTCAACTCCATTGTTCTCTGCTATATAACCCTCAAAGTTACTAAAGTGAGAACCTACCTGTAAATGGCTTCTCCCTCCTCCAGCCTCTCCAGCTATAAATAGGTGTGTAATGAAAGTGCAGGACTGAAGATAAGAGGTGTTGGAAAAGGACAGAGCATCAAAAACAGTCTGGGGACTGAAACTGTAAAAGTCAAGCAGCTTCCAGCACTGGCTGATGAACTTGTGCATGTAATGCAAACAAGTCCAAGCATCAAGTGACAGACCAGTCGTGGCTGAAAAGCAAGAATTTGAAGTACCTGTTGTTAACTTGAGCTCTGTAAGGGCCATCATTCAAATATGATTTTCTGCTCTGCATGAAAATTTTGGGTCTGTGGACTGGCTGCACTCTTTTAATATTTATCAGGAAGGACCACTAGTTGCAAGAACTGAGTTGATGGTGGGCTACCTAATTCCTTTGACCCTTCAACTGGAATAGCAAAAGAAGCCTAAGTCACATTTTGGTTACTTTTTATTACCTTTCTTTAAAGCAGTCATGATAATCTTGAGACTACGAACAGAATTAATTTTCATCATCAACAGTAACTTTATGCTGGTTTCAGAAGCTTGGAAGTGATCTTTATAAGAAACTGGAGGCTGATCCTTTTCCAAGAAGGCATGATGAAGTCACGAGGGTACAGGCATTAATCAGATCTGCTTGCTGTTAAGCAGGTTCTGTGTTCCCTGGATATTTGGAAACCTTGTCCACTGCTTTGTCTCTCTGCAAGTCTAGCTATGCTTTTACAACTAGAGAAGAGAGAAGCTACTTTTTTCTTTTCTCAAGGTAGTCTAGATAGCTCTGGTGCTTTCTACACACCTGTTACCTGGGGCTGAAAGTCATTCATTAATTAGCAATGTTCTCTGTAGCAAGGAAATATTATCCTAGTTGTAAGATTAAAGTATGACCTGCTCCTTTTTAGCGCCAGATCTATATTTCAATATTTGTAGTAATTTGTTTGAAGGGCTTGACTTGGACACCCATTAAAATGCTTTTTTTTTTTTTAACACTTTGTCCAAAACCTTATAACAGTTTCTTTTTTTTAAAATGTGCAAGGCTGTGATTTACAGCTCCTGCTCTTCAGCTCTTTTGGCATTGTCAAGACCTAGGGCTACTTCAGCACATGGGTGGGTTGGCAGGTGTGATAGCAGTGCCTGGACTGTGTCTTTTGATTCCACAACAGTTTCTTGACAATCAAAAGTGGTGTTGACCATGAGTTCATTATCACAAAGGGGTTTTTTTTTGTGCGTGTGTTGGTTCAATTTTAACACTTATAAATTTGGATTCTGAAAGGTGTGTTGTTGTTGCTGTTGTTACTTAAGGAAATCTACTTGAGATGAGAGGGTGTTAAGTAGCCTTTTAATTGGTTGGATATTTTTAGTTTCTCTTTTGTTGTTGTAGTTGGAGGAATGGAATTGATATGTGTGCAGCATCAGCCTTTTGCTTGTCTTTGGTTCCTGTGTGCATAAGAACTCAGGGGAGTTGCAGATTTAGTGGTTTGTTCTGCCTAGCTGACAGGTCTAATGTTAACCATGAGAATTATACATATAACCTCTGCCTGCTCTCTACATCAAGGAAGAAGATAAGCTATGGATTTTGGGTCTTTGGCTTCAACTGAGGCTGGATTAGATGACATGGAAATCGAAGGTTACCTTGTTCTTCACTATTGTTTTTCTCTCATTTGTCTTTGTGATTGTTTCTAACCTATGTGTGTGGAAGTCCCAAGACCAGGTCTTCAGTGATCTTGACTTTGCAGCTGTTCTATGACTGAAGTTTAAAAGTTTTTGATTGAAACTTCTTTAAAAATTCTTGTGGGTGAAGGAGGTATTAATCACATCTTTCAGAATTTACCATCTCTTGCAGAATTTAGTATGTCTCTTTTATTGGAGATTGTGGAATGCATTTTATGGTTGGCGAAGAGGAAGCCGCAGGGGAGTACATTTCATTTTTCTGCCACCAAGTCAGAGGACTTCATTTCCCAGACACAAGGCTCTATTACTGTTCTTCATCTCCTGTTTTTTATAATTGCACGGCTACCACCTCAGTTTGATTTGGAAGACTTCACGAGAAATTGGCAGTTACAGGAGGGATGCTCCTTCCTGTCTGTCTGCCGAGGGCTTGTCCTCACATGTACCTCCAGCATATCGTGTGCCAGGTTTGATGCTAGATTGGAAAGAGCCTTGATACTGTGACCTGGATGTGCTTTATCTGTCTGGGGAATTTCAAATTTGTATTCAAAGCACCCAGTCACTGGCAGATGTTGATTGAAAAACAATCTGAATTCCTTTTCAAGACATGTAGCTTACATTTATGCAGCCTTTATTCTCCTCTCTAAACCTTACAAAAATGTGGGCATTTCCTTAGATGATGATGATATCATCAATTATTACTATTATTACTAGTTTTTTGTGGTGTGTCGTACTAAATTTTAAGCACTGCAAAGAGTAAAGGACAATATAAATGTGACAGAAAATGCATGGGATATAATCAGACGAAATATGTGCTATTGATGATTGTGTGACTGCTAAATGAAAACAAAGGAAAATGTGAGAAGAGCAGGTAAATAAGGATTGTTTTCTAAAACACTGACAGGAACCTAACTTATCAGGATGGAAAATCATACATAACTTAAGAGAATGTTTCAAGGAGGTTTTTGGAGTATCTGCAGAATGAACATAAATGTGTATTCTGTGCCAGAGGAATGTTTTCCTGGTGCCAGGTAATATTTTTGTTGTCCTTTTTTTTTTTTTTTTTTTAATCCTTCTAATCTAAATGAGATTTAATAAAGCCACAAGAGCCTCTTGACTACATTGTTTTCAATATGTTTTTTTCTAGTTCTCTCTATTGACATCCCTGTCTCATTGTGGTTCTGAAACTCTGATGTTATCTAGTCATGTCATTGAACTAAACAATATATTTAGGCTTACTGTGAGATTTATGATTAAAAGAGATGTTTACCAGAGGCCAGTTTTCCAGTGTTACAGGTGACTCTTATACTTGTGAAACTGTTATTTTCTTCATTTCTCTGTGTCTCTCTTCTGTCCAATAAAGTGTGTAAATCCCACCTTTATTACATCTTTTTTTTCTGTCTTTTTAATCCAGCATGTCTGCTGTGCACATCCGGAGAAAGGCATCATGTGTTTGTGTGAAAAGTGTGTGATATGGATCATTATCAGTGATGAAATCTGCCATTCAGGCCACCCTTACATGAGTTATTGGAGGATATTATAAGAAACTAATTTGCTGCTCTGTGAATCAGCTTTGGGATAGACCAGAACGCAGCCACTGAATTTCAGGACTGTTTGCTAAGGGGACACAGGGGTGGAGGTTGGGAGTCGTTAGAGAGTCATAAGTGGTAGAGTTAGAAGGAACCTTTAAAGATCATCCAGTCCAACCCCACTGCTGTGGACAGGAGCATCTTCCACTAGACCAGGTTGCTTAAGCCCATCTAGCCTGACATTGATAACTTCCAGTGATGGAATGCCCAGAACTTCTCTGGACAACTTGTTCCAGTGGTTCACTGCCCTCATGACAACAAATTTGTTCTTTATGTCCAGCCTAAATATTTCCATTTAAAGCCATTGCCCCCTGCCCTGTCATGGAGATCTTGGCAAGAAGTCTCATGCTGTCTTTATTCAGCCCTCTTTGTATATTGAAAGGCTAAAATTTTGGTTTCTGTATGGAATTTACTGTCTGGGTCACTGATTATTGTTTTGTTTGTTGCCAATACATATTATAAGCCTGTAAACACATTACATCTCTATATAATATATTTCTGTTTCTTTGGCTTGTCCGTACTTTTGTATTGTTTTTGCTCCCTAATCATCCTGTCTTGCCTCTGCAGGCTTTCTCTGCATGTCTGCTTTGTACTGTTCAATCCTGACCTGGCCTCCTGAAGCCTTGCTGTCCTGTCTTCTCATAGTCCTTCCTTCCCTTCTGTTGCAGTTAATCCTAAATTCATTACCCTTGATAATCTGATTTTTATTCTTTTTTTTTCCTTCAGTAATGCAATGTCCTTAAATTGTTTTTTACAGGCCAACCTTTGAATTTCTTTTCTGCTTGACTTCTTGTTTCTTGTCAAAATTGTTTGCCTCCTCCTTCCCTTCCTTTTATCTCAGGTCTAATGGACTAGCAGATCTGATTTCATTGTTCCCTCCCTCTCTTGTGCTTTTTTTCCTGAGCCTTATGAGATTGTGATGGTCTCTTTAACCTGCCAAAAGAATCTGAGTTTCAAATTAACCCCTCTTGTGGGGATATGTAGTTCTCTGCTTAGGGCCTTTTTTTTTTCAAGAACTACTGCCTCAACTAAAACATTTTGGTCCCTCTGCATAGCTTCCTATCCTTCTTCTTCCTTTTTCCCCAAGCAGCTTCTTTCTCTCCTTGGGTGCCTCAAGAGAGAGTCACTGCTAATGCAGTAAAGCCCCTGCCTCCCAGTCTCAGTCCTTTCTTGTTTTCATGCTTGGTGCAGCTGGATCTACGGGCTGACTTCACTGGTTATGGCCTGAGGGAGTGCGCTCTGCAACGTCCACATGTCAGCGAGCTGGCCAACTGTTGCTGTTGAAAGATGTGATTTATAAGAGATATATTTTTCTCACAGCGTTTGACTTGGGCCTGAAGAGACAGCTAAGTGGAGAAAGGATAGACCTTAGCTGAAATAAAACGTGCAGCTGTTCTCCAAACATACTGTGTTTATGACCCAGGATAATTCAGCTAAAACGATCTGGAAACCTTCAGAGATAAAATGCGTCATTTGATGGTTATACTTCTTACTTTCTGAAGCAGCAGTAAGCTTGCACTCTTTCACTTTTTGATAGGTGAACCAGCTGGAACTTACAGTCTTGGAAAGGCTGGTTTGTAAGAACAAAAGATCTCAATTAATTTGGACAGGCTATATTTGCTCCAAGAGCTGGGCCATACACCTGGTGGATGACAACTTTTCCAAAGGAGCCAGAGTATGGTTGGAAAAAACTTCATTCCACCCTGTCAAGTAATAGTATTGCACTGACAGGGGAAAAAAAAAATCACCATGATACATACTACTCAAGATCACTCTGGACATTTTTGTTTTCACCAGCGTATGATGAGGGATCAGTTCATAGTGCAAGGACTGGAATGTGGCCAGGACCATGGAGATGGCTAGACAAGTTACTTATGTGCTTGGGATGCTTGGCCTGAGCCTGATGCTTTTATATCCCCCTCTGTAACCTCTACAGAGTGGAACTGACATGCTTCTTATTAATAGTGCACTGTAACAGGGGTATGTAAAGGAGGTAAATAACATTTGTTCTCCCATCCCTTAATACACATATTTATTACAAAATGCCAAAATATGTGACTAATAAATGGTGCAAAGTTTCTGTGAAGAATACTAACAGGTTTTCTGTTTTCACGTCCACTTGGAAGTTACTTCTAATGCTCCAAACAGAAAGTACTGTACACGACAGTAATTTTCTGTGTGTTTACTAGAAAACTTCAGTACAGTATCAGTTTATAACCTCTCTGTCATCTTCAGTCAGAGGTGCTGAATTTTAACCCTAGGACACTTTGACTAGTGTGGAAGATTATGATCTCTGGCCTGTGCTCCAGAACAGAGGGGAATTTAAATGGTAGACCTGTAAAAATATTGTCTCAGTCAATATTTGTCTTTACACAAACATACTGAGGTTGGAATGTGTTCTAGGTGTTCAGCTCTAGGAGGAGTCAAGTAATTAAATGGCAGTAGATTTTGCTTTTCCTTCTCCAGCTTTGCTCAAGGTGCTACCTAGGGAGATTGTCTATGTGCTTGCTGCCATTAGCAAGGCAGTCCTAATTCTGTCTGCATGCTGGGTCTTCCTCTGTTGAAGGTGCCCTGATTCACCCCAAAATCAGAACAGTTTTCTGTTGCTCAGAGGAGTGAACTGGCTTGCAAAGCATCCCAGTGAGCTCCAAGGAGTGGGCAAAGGGTGAGTGTGGAATGGATCCATCTACTCTACAGCAGTACACTCTTCCTAGCTCAGCTTCCTTGGTTGACTAGCAAATAGCAAATTTAGGTGGAATTCAGAGCAGCAGTAGGAAGATGCTGGGTGCCCTATCCTTCCCCTGTTGCCAGAG
The DNA here is from genome assembly GCF_015832195.1 of Motacilla alba alba. Classification (NCBI taxonomy): domain Eukaryota; kingdom Metazoa; phylum Chordata; class Aves; order Passeriformes; family Motacillidae; genus Motacilla; species Motacilla alba. Next base: position 80,630,180 of record NC_052017.1, read on the forward strand.
GCAATGGTGTTTCTCAGAAAATAGTCTAGAGTAGTCTTCACAACGGTGCAGTGTGAGCAAGACCCCGTATTTGCCATGACCTTGGTCCAGGCAGTGACTGAACCGTTCAGCTGCAAGTTCCCTGAGCTGTTCAGTCTGCACTTGCCACAGGAGGCTGCATTTCAAGTGGGTGAAAACTGAACCTGATTCTGTGAGGTGTCAGACAGCCCTAAAAGTTGGCAGGGCCATCCCACCAGGTCCAGCAGCTCTGCTGGTGCACAACGCAGGCAGGAAGGAGTTGGGCCTTAGGGAATGGGGGAGAAGTGAGGAGAGGAAAGGAAGGAGCGAAACGTGGCAGGGGAAGAAGTAAAAACAAATTGTGAAAAAGAAAAATGAAGTAGAAAGAAAGCTCTTGCATGCATTTTATGTTGCCTTATGATTTTGTAAAGGACCATGTAGTAAAAAAAGTATAAGGAAAGGTAGTTACTCAGATTCCCAGAACTCTGGTCTGATTGCCCTGCATTGCAGTGCTTGATAGATTCTCCTGTATATTTCACTGAATATGTTTTGAATGGTCAGCTGTAGGTTTGGTTTTGGTATGAGGTGGTAGGGAGGGTCACACTGCCTGTGTGACAGCTGGCAAGAGCACTCCCACTGTCGCTCCTCTGGCCCAGCCTTAGGTAGGAGACAATACTAGAGTTATGCTTGGCCTTTTTGCTCTTTTTGCTTGCTCGCTCTGTGGGCCACCATGAGAGCTGGGCACCTGGGATTGGTTTTCTTTCTCCTTCTGGGGTTGGTTTGTTCATCCGCTGGCTGTAGCAGGGATCAAGGAGAAGAGTGGATATTTTTAAACATGGTAGAATAGGATGTGAGGTGAGAGGATTTGTTGTATACCAGTCTGACCTGAACAAAGATTTGAGGTCCAGCAGTTGGCTTTTGGGGAGGCATTTTTCGTGGAAGTTTTTTGAGAGGGCTTGCACCTAGATTACTGTTCTAATCCCTGTCTACTTAGCTGAAGCAAACCTCTTACTCCAGTTTTAACTTGCATTTTCAATCACAGACCTTGAATCACAGACATTGGATTCCTCACCAATAAAACGAAACAAAAAGCACGCTCTTTATCTACTAATGGATTTCACACCATGAGACCAGCCTGAAAATAGAATGAAGTGAAGCAACCCAAAATGTATATGGTATACTTATGGACACTGTGTTTTTATTGTAGGGCAAAAGTTTTAATAGAGAAAAATAGCCTCTGTATATTTCTTGTTCTCTAATTTTCAGTGGCTTCATGTCCTCATCTCAAGGGTATGTGGCTATAGTTACAGGGGGTGGAACCTATACTTGGGAACATCCTGTGGAAGAAGGGCTGGTGGTAGAGTAGGCCCATTTCTGTGTGAAATGCCAGTTCCAAGTGGATCCACAGATTTCTATGGACTGAACTGGGTGCTACGTGATACCTGTGCCAGACAGCGAGAGTGTTGCCATGTTGGTGTGTGTTTATACCAGCATTCTAGTTTTGACTTTGTTATTTGTAATTTGACTGGATTGCTGTAATTATTACTCACTCTTAGGCCAATAGCTATTGCACCAGATGGCGAAAGTGATCATGCTATGACTGCTTTGTCTTGTTTAAGAGTTCTCAGCATCCAACTGTGCCTGCAAAAAAATGTAATCCACTTACTACTGAGAATTTCTGGAGGTTTGACTGCTTTATTGAGGTAGTTTGATAAGACTAAAGTTGCAAAAAATCTGACTAGATTTTTTAAATCTGCATGTATTTTGCCATATGAATTTAGTAGTTGGCATAGTACATGCAGTGCGTCCAAGCTTGATCTGTAGATGTTGTGGAAACTCATGTCAGCTATTCTGAGTGCATGCACACTCACACAAGATCTGGCCTGAGGAAATTTTGTTCCTGGTGTGGAAATGGATGAATTGCAAAAAAGTGAATTTGATTCCAGTGCCTGGGAATATTGGTACTGTTTCATCAGCTTGTGCAGATATAGTGTTGGTGGCTTCTACTAGATCACATACAACTAGATAAAAATGTTGGAACAAATGATAATTGTGTTCCAGTGGCAATAAAATTGCAAATGGTACTGATGGTGCTTTCATGTAATAAGGTACAACTTGTGTATTAATTTGGGCATCATGCCAACCTATAGCTGTCTGATTTAGGTCCATTTTTAATAGATTGGTGTGTGCAGTAGGTTGGTTTGGAGTGTGCATGTGTGCATATGTGGCATTTGTACTCTGCAAAATCTTCTAATAGGAATGGGTTCAAGGTGTGACTGAATTCTCTGTCAAAGGTTAGAGGTGTCTCTAAACAAAACCAGGCTGTATAACATAGTTAGATCCCCATAATTCTAAATAACCAGCTAGGTGGTATACACCAGGTATTTAGACAAGGTAAATCTTCTGGATATATTTCACAGGATTAATCTATTTGTGTGAAAATTAAACTTCATGTTATTTTTATTCTTTGTTGAAGTACATGAAAATCCTGGATCAAATTTAAGTGTATCAACTTGGTTGTGGTAGGAGGAGCTTTGTGGACAATATGTTGTCTAGAGCTGTCACCTTAGGAGCTGCGGGGAGGCTGGCCTGTATTATAAATTTGTGCATGAGAACGCTGCTAGGCTTTCCTTTAACCTGGCAAGAGGGGTGTGAAGAAGCTTTGGGTGCCAGCATCTTATGGGAACAGAGCTCATTGTAGGTTTTGGAAGGAGATGCTGGAGATGTCTCCTTAGCAGGGGGGTTGATGTAAAAGGAAGAATGGGGTGAAGGAGGTCACTTCCATACAGCAGCAGGAGCAGATGTCAGAAGAAAGGTGTAGTCTGTCACTGTATTTAGATGGGCACAGCTTTTGCCAAACTGGCTATGCCCTCTGCTATTTGTATGTTTCTTTGTTGTTTTTTTTTTAAACAGGAAGAAGAAATTACAATGCTCTTAGTTGTACTCTGAGACTGTGATTCCCTTGACAGACTGCTTTCAGAGCTGCTTTGAAGCAATTTCCAAAACAGTATTTAAAGATAAAATTGATTATAGTTTCTATTAAAAAAGTATAACAAATTTCTCAATTTAATAAAATTCAAGCAGGTATGCATTTGCACCAGTAAAATGTTAGATTGAATTTTTATATCTGTGCTGAGTCTGTCTGAGGGGCAGACTTGGGAACAGAATACTGTCACTAAGCTCTGCCTTCAGGGACTACAGTTGCATGTTTCAGAGCTGTCTCCAGGCCACCATTGCAATCAATATTTGCTGTAATCACAAATGAAATGAAGGAGTCTTAAAGTGGTGGGTGCATTTAATAAGATGTTATAATAACATAGCAATGAATTGAGGATCAATCGAAACTTTTTAAACTGGTGCTGAATTGATTTAGTGATTTGCATTTGGCTTAGTACTGTAAGACTGTTGACAATAATTTATTTAAAAATTGCGTTGCAATTTCCTCTTAATTGCACATGGTATGCTTCAGGGTGGCAGGGAAGATATTAAAATATGAGTAACAGATGTGATGCTTGCTAATGGAGCATCACATCCTGTATATCTTCCTCATCCTGTTATTTATTTATCTTTTAGAAAGAGAAAATCCACTTCTTCCTATGAAGTATCTGTTTTTTTTTTTTTTTTTTTTTTTTTTTTTTTTTTCCAGAGGGCTGAACTAGTCATCATTTCTCATAAATCAGTAAGTGGAAAACAGCCAAGTATAGCAGTTATGTACCATAACATTATTATTATTGTAGGGTTATTAAGTCTCAATTTGGCCTTCAGAATTTTAGATGTGCACCACTGTTTGGGATCTGAGCTAAAGATGCCTGGAGAGGATTAAAACTTCTGCATTCATGTCTATGAACTCCCTAAGAAATCCTTTATAGCTGTATTCTGCCAGATGTGCTCTGTTCCAGATGTGGCCAGGTAAAGTTGCTCTTGTCCTAGGGTAACTCTAGGGAAATTCTTTTTTCAAGGATACTGTTCTTATACTGACCACGTGTGCAGATCTATATGTTCTGTGTCCTGTTGCAGCTGACACTCTTGCTCTTCCTTCTCAGATACTGTCTCTCTTTTGTGCCATGGGATGACACAGCACCTGAAGAAAGCCACAATTCCTGGGGTTTTTTTTATATTTTATTTTAAAAACAGATACAATTTTGGAGATCTGGTGATTGGAAGGTACTAACCATGCTTCCCAGGCACTTCTCTTGCAGCCTCTTACCCTTTCCCTCGATGAGAGCAGTGTCTTGGTTAAAGACTTGAAAGAAATTCTTTAACTCATTCTTAATTCAACTTGGATTATACTTCTTCTAAGATTAATTGCATGTCTTTGCCTAAAAGTATGACAAACTTGAGATTTTCAAAGGTTTTTTCTCTCCCTTATTTAAGAAAAAGGAGAAAAGACCCAACCCCCAGCATGCCTCCCAGCCAACCACAAATAATTATTAATTATTACCAGTAACTGTTTTCTGTGCATTTATTTCCTCAAATATCAGAAAGCTTGAAAGAAAACTGTTTAATAAAACTTGGATATGAGGAAAAATGACTTTGCTGAAAGCATAGGAACTTTTTAGCTATTTTGGTTTCCTGTTAGTTTTCTCTGTTGATCTATTGAGAAGTAAAATGCTCTCTAAAACAGAGTGCTAGTTGTGTTGTGGGGAAATAATATCCATCCTTTAAAGTCTTTTTCATATTCTAATATAAGAGTTGTCTTTACTACCTCTGCTGATACTTAGAACTCTAGCCCAGTGTGTTCAGCTGGTGAGAACCTGGTGTTCCTATTTTGTGAAAAGTAATCTCAGTCTGTTGCAGTTCATCTTCACGGTCCATGTAACTTCTTGCTAAGAACACATATTTTAAATACTTTTAATAGTTTCTGTTAGTTATTCCTGTGTGTTTCTATGGAGACGAAATGGAGCTTTTGAAATAGTATTTTTCATGGAGGAATGCTGCAGTTTTGTGCTCTCTTTTGTTAATAATTCTGATTAATTCCTGTTAATTTCTATGACATCATATGAGTTTTCTGATTTATTTCCTCCCAAGTTGTACTGTTCAAATTATGATAGCACAATTTCTTTACTATTCCTTAATGGCCTTATAGGACCACACAATGCATACTACATGAAGTAAAGGTAGACCAGTAGGTACTAGAAAAATGGCATTATGCAATAGATGTCAGGAAAACCTTCACAAAAAAGATAATTGCTACTTCTGGAAATGAAAAATAATAAGATGCCACTTTTCCATTACAGTGATCGTCCATACAATCCTACGTGAGCTGGGTAGGAACACTCTGTGCTGAGATGAATATCCTGTCTTAGAATAGTCTTAATGTAATCACAAATTTATTATTGGAGAATCCTTCTCACCTGTTGTAGAACAAATTAGTGTGATAGTTGCCAGTGATGAGCAGATACGTAGGAATAGTATGAGGTACTTCCACACATGGACTTTGTGAGTTTTAGGGCAGCTCAGGTTTGGTGCCTGGGTATCCATGTTGCTGATGTCATTGCTTGATAGAATGCATCACAAATGATAGGCCAGATTGATGATTAATATCACCTTTATCTAAATGCATGATCACTCATAGGAGTGATTTAGTTGTGCAGAAAGATGGAAAGTTGTGCTGTGTTACCACTAGGTTTTTGCTAGGAACAGCCTTTAGAGCATTAAAGTGGAACCTAAACTGGCTTTCTGCAGTTTTTATTACAGTTTTGCTGTATTGATACAGAGTGTAATACAGAGTATAAGTAAGATCCCAGGGGAGGCTGTGGAGTCTCCATCCTTGGAGTTACTCAAAAGCTGTTTGAACACTGTCATGGCTCAACTTAAACAGGGTTTTGGACCAGATGACCTCTAGAGGTCCCTGACAACTTCAGCCTTTTAGTGATTCTGTGATATTTTTGCCAGTGTAGTTGCCTCTTGAATGAAAGGAGTAAAGTGGCTATATTGGTAAGGCACTCCTAGTGTAGACCTGACCTGTAATCATTTTGTGCATGGTTTGCTATACTGTACCTTTTTAGTCTGTGTGCATTGCAGTAACTGTTTTGTCCCATCAAGAATTTAGGCACAGAATGAGGGTACTCTGTAGTAAGCTGCATTTTGGTTGTCTGTGCATTCTCTGGTCTGAAATTTAACAGACCTTGTTCTGACATCTGGAGTTTTTGTGACCACCGACATCCTTAGAGCTGAAAAACTGAAAAATATAGATGTGCCTATAGGTGAAAAATACAGAGGAATTTTTATACTGTGTTGTACTTTTGCTGGTGAAAAAAGTATTTCTGGAAATTGTTTCTGGCAGGTGTGTGGCAAGAGAAGTCCATTAATGTGAAAACCAGTAGCATTTGTATGTAGCTGATAAGAGCATTCCAAAACCAAGATTTCTAGCTTGTGATAAAATAAAATACAGAAATACCTGTTTACCACTTTCCATTTTGGTGAATGGACAAATTTGACTTCATTTAAGTGAAGTGCTTCTCAACCCTACCCTCCTGCGTCAATAAACTTCAGTAGTTGAGCCTTGCCAAGATGAACTTTTGTAGTGTTTCTTAAGGTCCTTAGTAAAGTTGTTCCTAAATTGACCAGCTTTTTTTGGAAATGAACAATGAAAATAAATTTGGACAGGTAGTAGTTAGATGAGACCTTAAAACAGAGTTTATTGTAGGAGCAAACTGTCCTTGGCAGTCCAGCTGCTTTTCTCATAAAAACTTCTGCAGACTTTTCTGGGTGTGGACAGTGAACAAGTTGTGAATCTTTGATGTTTGTGGCCTTGATGCCTGGCTGGGTGAAATGCTGTCTGAAAGAGTAATGAGAAGTGCTACAGTTCTCCTACCCAGATCCTGACCCCTCTTTAGCCTGCCAGCGGGGGGACTGGCCACATCCGCGAGTTGTATGTGACATTTTAAACAACTCCAGGGTAGATGGCAAAAAGGTTCAAAGGAGGGACCTGTCTGCAGGCACTTTCTAGGCAATTTTTCCGTGATGCCTATCACTTTGTTAATAAAATCTGTCTGTTTTGTGCTGCATGAAACATTTGTGTGTTGTTTTATGGAATGCTGTGTTCAGTGCAGTCTTGTGTACAATAAGCACAGAGCTCGTTGCTGAGCAAGGCACTTGTATAGATGTTCAAAAACAGCCCATGCAACACACACAGAGACAGGAGAAAAGCTTTTTTTTTTTTTTGTCTTAGGACATCTAGGAATTGCTTGTCTAGCTGACTTCTGTGGTGGGAATAGAGTATAAGATATGTGTAAAAAGCAGCTTTACTCCCAAAGAGTTGCAGCCAGGCCAGTTATCCAAGATCAGAAACAGGCTTGACTCACAGGTGTAACCAATAAGGAAGAACAGTCCTATAAGACAGGGAGAACTGGGACCTAGAGTCAGTTGCTGTCTGGGCTTGGAAGAAGAAGGAGCAGTGTTGAGAAGAACTACTCATGAGAAATCACCGAGAAGGTATGGGACTCTTGCAATAAGATAACAACACTTTTGTGTTGAGAGCACAACAGACTTCAGGGGAAATAATTTTCTGCTGGAAACATTCAGTTCATGTTACTGTGGGTTTCTGAATTTCATAGACAATATGTGGGTTTTTTGAAACTCATCTGAGATGAAACTGGACTCTGAATTGCATCATGCACTTCAGTGCTAATGTGAGTAGCACTTGTTGCATTTTTATTTTCACAAAATAAGACACCTAAATTAACTGTTAACACCTGATCTTGGACAAGTCTTGGTTACAGATCACTGGGTGAACCACTCAGTCATTTCACTCTCCCAAGGATCAATACTGGTTGTCTTTTGTTAGCACGTTTTTCTTTGTACTTGGATAACTGTTTGTTTTTTGTGTTTTTATCATACAAAACCTAAAAAATTTAAGCAATCTTTCTGCAACTGGGTAGTCAAAATAGGACTTTATTTAGACATTTTCAAGTAGAGGTTTTCAAATATAAGTCTTTGACACTTCCTTTTATAAAACAAAAGCATGTTGAAATGAATACAGTCATATTTGAGGGAAATTAGGGTGAAAGAAAAGTTTTCAACCCCCCAAATCTATTACTATAAAAATCATTTTTATTGACTCTTTTGTAACACCATGTGTCAAAATTAGCCATTTAACACAAAAGTAATCTGATTTTGTGGCCTTCGTGGAAAAAGCTATTTGTAATTGTGAAATTTAAAAAAAAATTACTAAAACTTTGGAATGTATGTGTGACAATATAGTAGTGTATTGAGGTAAAACTTTGTTGATGCAATGAATGAATAAGTACTTGATTAGATAATGGATGATTAACATGTTGGATCTGGCATATCTGTAAGTGTGTACTTGAACCAGAAGGATTGTGAGGGTTTATTCCACTTTGTACTTCATAGAGAAGGTATTTAACCCTCCAAATGTGCAAAATAGCCACAAGTGAGAATTATTTCATTTTATGTTCAAAGTAGTGACTTGTACATTCTTCCTCAATTTACAGGGCAAAAAGGGAGAAAAGGTTGGGATCGAGATTTTCATGAAACTTTTTAATGTAACAGGAAAGGATCAGTAATTTGGAAATAACCAAAATGACCCTCTTAGTATAAAGGCTTGGAGTTTTCTTCTGCACACATATTTATTACTCACTATTAATCATTAACTTAAAAGTCTGCCTGTTCTTTCAAAATATGTCTTGAAGGTTTGTGTATGAAGGAATACAAACACAGGTTTTCCAAAATGGAAAATAATTAAGATAAATGTTGAGAGAGGAGCCAAGCATTCGAATTTGGCTTCGGTTGAATTACTACTGTCTCAGGACCCGTGGCATAGTTCCTTTCTGTAATAAATTATTCTGCTTAACGTGTTTAATTTTTATAGAATCATACAATATTCTGAGTTTGAAAGGAGCCACTAATCATAATATTTGAGAACTAGTGTTTAAGCACACATTAATAAAATGAAAATAGTTGTAAAGATGGCCCTCGGTAATAGTTTAAGTAACAGTTCATTAATAGTGGGTCATGCTGAATTGCTAAATCTGACTTCTCTAGGTACCGAGTTGTGGCTACTGGGGAAGTGTGACTGACATGCACACACATATTCCCAGGCTGGTTTTCCCATATCTATTTCAGGGACTGATGGTTTGGAAACATTGGTGACTTGAGCTTCACCCCTAGTGTAGATTTGCTGGGATGTGATCAGATTCATGCTTGTCCTGCTATTGATACCAATGCTAACCAACATAAAACTCAATTGGTATGTCTGCAACATACATAAACTCTGAAAAGAAAGTTTGGTGAAATGCTGCCCTAAGCAAATTGACCAAGGCTTTCCACTGGCAAATAGTTTGCAGCAGCAAGTGAGGAGAAAGGAGCATTTTTTTCTGATCTGTTTACAAGAAGTTCCACAGAACTGTGGGCATTTCCTTGTGTAAACAAGCCCTGCCCTCTGTTTGAAGAGCATAAGTGTGCAGTCTTTTGCTATGTAAGTGAGACTTTGTCCATAGAATGTTGCAGATAAGGAACTATGTTTACTCTGTATCTGAGATTTGCCTTGTGAATTTTGAGTCACAGCTCAGTTTATGGGTATTTAGGGAGTGAGGAATAGCAGCATTTATTTTATAATTCAAACGGAAATGATTTCTTTACTGCTTGGTAATTGTGTATGTTCACATAAAGAGACTGGAAAAGCAATGTTGACAAGAGCTTGGAGTAACTTTACCTGGAACTACTACTCAGAACTGTGTCACTAGTTAAAGGAGCTCACCTTAAAAAAAATAATTGAGGAGATTCTCTTATAGAATGAAGTTAAACATTTGGATTTCTAGCTGATAACATTTTTGGTCTAAACTGTGATTCTGTTTCACAGAACATAAACATTTATTATCTTCCTGGTACAAAAAACACCTCTGTGCCCACTCTGTAGTTCATGGGAAAATGATTTGACCAGGAAGTGGTTGTTTGGCCAATACTTGTCTGTACAACATAGAACATCTTGCAATTACTCATTTTGAGGAAATTTAATGAGAAAACTAGGAAAATATTTCTAAAATTTTGTATTTAAAGTCATGTGGAATTTCCTGTATGAAAAAAACCTACTGTAGACTTGGCACACATAGACATGAATATTTTAAGTTTTTCTTTCTATTCTACTTAAAGTGGACTTCCCAACTGCCAAAGTATTTTTTGCTTTCCAGTTTCCTTTAAGGGCGTGAGTGTTCTTTTAATCACAAGCTGGCTGCTCACAGCATTCTTTAAAACACTTGCTCAGCTGCTTCCTAACTCAGGATCAATAACTTCATAGATAATTAAACTAACCATCTCTTAAAAATAGATGCCATCTTCCATATCCCTTATACCCCCAACCTCCCACTTATCCTATTTGACAGTCTCTGCTTATGCTGGTTTGCCAAGCTGGGTATTAATACTCCTGTGCCAGAATGCCTGGCTCGAGCCAGTGAGGGATCCTGTGCAGACAGCTGCACTGCAGGCATTGTAACTTCATAGCTTGAAATGCAGGCACTTATTTATTTATCCTAAATATAACTAACAGCAATAGAAATGCATTTTTTTTTAAAAATGCACCTAATTATCAGCCCAGCTGTTGCTGTTATGAACATTTTCTAGGAAATACTGTTTCAGAAGTTCTGATTTAGTTTTTTTTTTTACTTTAAAAGTAAAATTAGCATACACTAACAATATTTTTGAACCTTTAGACACAATATTGAATTTTAATTTCTATCAAAACACATCTGGATGACTGTCACAAATGTATAACCTTGAACAGCTAAACTGACCTGAAATGTATAATTATTGTTATGAAACATGACACTATTCTGCAAAAAAAGACATTAAGCTGGTGTAATAAATGCAGTCTTCATTTGTCATTCTTACCAAGTTGTGTTATCAGCTTTCCTGGAATAAATCATACTTTCTCTATTTATATTTTCAATTGGAAGACAAACCAAGTATATTCCTTAAGGTAATTCTGTGTTCTTAGAATTTTTACTTTACAAAGTTTAACGTTGTCAACTCAAATTGCCTCAAAAAATTATGGAATTGAAATCCAGACTTTGGCTGTTAAAGATTGAGAGATGTTGATAATGAGGATTAGACAAAATCTCTAAAGAGGTTGTCTGTAAAGGGCAGATTATAGGCCTTTTGGTTGTGTTTTGTAAGAATATAGATATTCACTTTTTTATCTGTGAAATGTTATAAAAATTGTTTTTGCAAGATCAAAGAAAGTTTGAGGTGCAAAACAGTGGTGTAAATTTGTACAGGAGAAAAAAAATTCTGCTTCAGTTTCAAAACTCTGCTTTCAGTCAGTGATTGCTCATCAATGCCATTTTACTTTAGTATGACTTCCTGTGATGCCTAAGATTTCTGGGGGAAAATATTGCATAAGAGTGAGATTATTCTTAAAAGGCATTTAAAATTTTGCCTTCTGACATACAGAAGACTATTGCTTCTCAAGTACCTTGAAACATAGAGGTTTTTATCAGTGAAGCTCTATGTTTGCATCCTGTAATTGAAAGGGTTTTTTACTGTTTGTAATATTTGAATGAATAGTAGAATAGTATGTTCAAAAGTCAGTATCTCTCTTACAGGAAATCCTACTTGGTTTCTCTGTAAAAACTCTGTTAAAACAAATTAGAGTGGCTTATATGTGGGCCATGATTAAAGACCTGGTAGCATTTGAGTTGTTTTCTTCGTACTTAAAATTACCAATGACACTGAATAAAAAAATAATGATTATGAATATGACTTAGAGAATAGGAGTATAGGTTTTATAAAGTCACTGTGTATTTTGATATGTGTAGATAAGTTAATGGTTTTTTGTTTATATACAGTTGTCTCAAAAAGCATTCAGGAACAAGTTGCCAAATGTAAAGGAAATATATTTTTAATATGTTAAATAAATGCCTTCCTATTCCTCTACTGCATCTTTTTGTTAGTGGAACCATTTTTAATATTCCAAAATACTGAAGCTGATACAAAACTAATTTGTATAAATTGTTCCATGAATACATATTAGAACATTCAAATATAGTGTGAATATTCTTTAATTATAATTGTCTGATTGGGGTAAACACTTTTATTTTACTCAATTAAATTAAATCTTAATATGGTCATTTGGACCCAAGCTGGGGAGGGAGGTGGGGTGAAGGGAATCAGTTTTCTTTGTAACAAAATGAACTTGTTTTTCTGTCCCTCTCGGCTTTCTTGCACATTAAATTTTAATAAAATGTTAGTAACATAGGAACTGTTTAGACATCTTCTTTTTTAAAGTACTTAACTGTAAGCACTATTCCAATGGTCTTTAAAGAAACAGTTGAAGAATTTCTAATTAGTAAGTAACTTCAACTCAAGTGCTGACAGGTTTTTAATAAGCTTTTAAATAATATGCAATGAAATATTCTTTTGTTCCCAATATAAAATACATTAAAGGAAAACTATATTAAATGAAATTTAAATTAATGCCTTAAAAATCTTATCTATTGGACTAATAAAGTTAATGAATATCCACTGATGGCTTATGTTATAATTCTGATATGACTGCCAATACCCAATTGTTGCAGATGATGGAGATATTTTCTGAGATGGTTGTGTTTGTAAATGATAGTGCAACATTCTTCAAACTACATTGGCAGTTACTCAATACATTTCTCCATGAAATCTCTTTTACTAATGGAAATACTTGGTAGTGGAAAGGATAAATTATTGTTTACTCAGATGTTTAGGGTTCAGGGCTGATAAAAGTCAAATTAGTTTAAAAAGTAGAGGAAATGCCTGGCCTGGGATATACATAGGACTAAACCAAACTGCTCTTTCTCATGGAAGAAATTTTTCTTACCCTCTTGTGTCAGGAGTGTTTGGTGGGTCTTAGCATTTCCAATCTCCTCCCTCCCTGCCCTGGGCATCAGATGTACCTGCACAGAAGAGACTCAACAGCATGTTAACAATTCCCAAAATGTTTTTGGCAGCCAAGTGTTATCATACTGGGTGACTTGAGGAGGACTCTAGGAGCATTGTAGGAGTAGCTTATTAGTTTGGCTGGGAATTCTTTTGGGATAGCAGATTTGTTGGAGGGCGCAAGTACCTGTAATAGAGATAGGCTTTGATCTTGAGAGAAGATTACTCTTATTTCATTTGAAATTAATGGTATTTATGATACTGGAGGATGGACTTTGGTAGTGGTAGGGTAGGAGCTCATGAAAAGAAAGTGGGAGTGTTATATTTGCTGGGAATGTCCCGATGAAGGCAGGAATGATGAATCTGACTCCATGTTCTCAGAAGGCTAATTTATTACTTTATAATACTACATTCTATTAAAGAATACTATATTATACTAAAGAATACAGAAAGGATACTTACTAAATGCTAAAAAGCTAATAATGAAAACTTGTGACTCTTTCCAGAGTCTCGACACAGCTTGGCCCTAATTCGCCAGAGTCAAAACAACTCACACCACAATCCAATGAAACAATTACCACTGGGGAAACAATCTCCAAACACATTCCACATGAGCAAAACAGAGGAGAAGCAAATGAGATAAGAATTGTTTTCCTTTTCTCTCAGGCTTCTCAGCTTCCCAGGAGAAAAATCCTGGGCGAAGGGATTTTTTCAGAGAATGTGAATGCTACAAGGGAGAGGAAGAAGGAAGAAATAGGGTTGTTATTAAAAAAAAAAAAACAAACCAGAAATCAACAAAATAAATTTCAGTAAGAGATACTTGGGAAAATGTGGAAGGTAAGCTCCAAATGAAGTGCTTATTTTTTTTGAGATCTAATGAATTTGATATAGTTGCAAAGGTTAAATGTGACCTTGAGTCTCTGGTTAATTTTTGTACTTCTATAGCCACACTATTTCTAATAAGAACAAGGGATTTTAATAATCTTTAAATTTGTAAAATTAGGATATGTTCTTTAAAAGACAGCACTGTTTGCCACACCATTTTCCAAAACTCTGATGGCTTAACACAGAAACCCGAAGTTATCTTCTTGTTTGATAATCTGATGCTGCACCTGTGTGTCTGTCTTTGGGTATGTATGGATGATGACCCACAAGGGTGAACAGCAATATTTGACTGTGTTAGTAACATAGTGTAGTGTTTTCAGCATTGCTTTCAGCTGGTCTAGGGGTGTTTACCATGGATGTGTGGTGAGTTGACCATGACTGGCTGCCAGTTGCCCATCCAGCTGCTCCTGGGGTCTCTATGTCCCTCCTCCGAGTTCCTCGCTCGCTTCCCCTGGCTCAGCCCTGGCTGCCGGGCAGCGTTTTGTCCTCCCTTGCCCAGGCTTTCCCCGGGGCTGAGGGGCTCAGCCGTGCCCTGCGCTGGGGCCGCTGGAGCTGTGTTGGTGTGGGAGTTCCAGACAGATGCTCCACGCAGAGGCTGCCCCTTCAGCTCTTGCTGCTACAACATCTTGACACCTGCACCCAGGTACAGGCACAGGTATGAAGGCTCTGTCACTGACAGGGGAGGGCTTCATCCAGCTGTGGGGCACCAGCCTTGCCTTCCCCTGGCTGAGGTGGTTGCTGTGCTGTTGTGGGTCACTTCAAGCTGCTGTAAAGGCCACTTGTGGAACACCCTGCAGGTGAAAAAAGCAGCAGGGAGGAGCAGCTGTTCCTGCAAGCTGTGTCCTCTCAGGCTGTACTTGCCAACCAGCAGTGGTCTGCACAAATGCCGGTAGACACTGCCCTTAGTGGCTTTTTTGTTCATCTCTACCAACAAGGAAGAACAGGAGCAGAAATAGACTAGTTTTCAGCTTAGTACCTGGTCTCCCTGATTTCATGGCTTTGTCAGTGATGGTGCCTGGCCTGCCCTGACTGGTGGTAGCTCAGGATCACAGGGTTCCTACCAGTTTCAAGGGCTTCTCTTGGAAAGCCTTGCCCAGGGCAGAAGGTGGCTGGCCTCCCAGAGCCACTAAACCCTCTGTCTCTGCATCTAAGGTGTCCCTTCTTCAGTTAGAACATTTTACATCTCAAGAACCTAAGTGGATAAGTTTTGCATCTTGCTCTACCTGCTTTGCTTGTTTTTTGTACCGTGTTTATCTTGCATGATGGTGCTGAGCAGCTTCTTAAGGTGATGAACACAAAAGTAGAATGTTTCCCCACTAAATCCTGATTTTGAATTTCTAAGTACACTTTCTGGAAGACAGACGACTTCACAAATACAGTTAAAAGAGATGATCCTGTTTTTCTTGCAGGGTTAATGCTGGGTTAGGACTTCAAAGAATGCTTGTCACTATCAGGCTGTGCTCGGGGAGATACCATCATCTGTTTGCATGTGTTTGGCCTGAAAGTGTATCCCAGAGTTGACTATGGTGTGTTACTCTGTTACAAGCACATAATTATTTTTGAACTAAATAGAAAGTTCTTATTGCATTTTAGTCAAAAGGACCTGCAGATATTTCCTCATGGCTACAGTGTGAGATACTCTCATCACCCAGCTTTTCTTCTTTCTACGTCCATGCATCCAGATTGCCAGTAACATGAACAGAAGCTCAGCTGACATCTGCTTTGGGGCGGGCTCACTTTTGGAAGAAGAGCACAAAGTTGCAGTGCTTTTCTTTCTTTTCCCACTGGCCAGCTTGTTCTTATCTTTCCTCACTGGATCATGGTGTCAGGGACATAAATATTGCCTGGAGTAAGAGTTACTGTTCTTATTTCATATAAAATGATATAGGGGCACTGAAATTGTGGAGTAGTAGTTCTGGCAACACAGACCTCTGAAAATGATTTTGTTTTAATGTGCTCAGAGAATGCTGTATGTTTAAATGGTTAGACTCTGGTTTAAGAAAAATAACGGAAAAATAGTACTTAGTTTTTAAAAAAACAGTATTTGCAGTCTGATGGTTTTTTTTTATGTCAACACTTTTGAGACCAAGATTGTGATTTGTTTGAAGTTTATTGGTCAGTGTGAAAATATACTGTAAAATCTGTCTGTGTTTTTCAAGTGAATTTTTCAGAGGTATGAAATTCAAATTTTGCAAGTTTAAATATTTAGCCTAGAGACTGGAAGCTAGTGCACTTCCTATCAAAAATGTTCTAACTCAAATTCTGGGCATAGTGAATTATCCCAGCATTCATATGGGTAATTTTTATTCTGTTTATGTGATTAATTAATGCTTGTTATCTTCCAGTGAACTGCAGTATGCTAAAATAAAAAATATGTATTGATTTAAGCTGATTATTTAAATGTATTCAATTAATTGCATTAAGAAGTTACTTGGATGTCTTGAAAGCAATACAGTTTAGTCCATCACATTTTTTATCTATTAGTCTTAAGAATAGGTTTGCATGTTTGTTAAATTGTTAATGACTTGCTCAGATGTCCCCATGCTTTGACATTCTTTGGAATACTGAAATTGCTGCATGTTGAAATGGGATGACAAAGCTCTCCAGAGCTTGTCAAACATGAAAGAGTTATAAATTGGAGCTGCTCAATGATTTATGCACACCCAGCTCACCAGAAGTTTTGTGAAAAAATTTAAGATTTATGGACTCTTGTGAATGATTACTTAAAATATAATTTGAAAATACTTCTGCAGCTGAGAAATCTGACTGGCTGGAACTGCAAGGTGCTAGTCACAGGAAGTGATAATATGGTAACTTGGCTTAATTTCTCTAATATGTGGTCAACAAGATCCTAGTACTGTAAAAGTGGAAAAATCAATTTCAGGGTTCCTGTTGATTTGTGCGAAGTTTTTGATTTATTTGTTATACTGTATCTTTGTGTTTTGGTTAGCTTTTGTATTCAAATAGTTCTTTCTAAACTAAATGTGTTCTTTGTTCTCTTAGCCAGCCTGGTTTTTCATATGTGGAATAGTTTTCATTAAATAGGTTATAGTTGTAGTTCAGGGTATCAATTTTGCATCTGGGAATATCTGGATGAATATATAGATCAGTATAATTGTGAGGACAAAAGTCATAATGCAGCTAAGATGACTTAGAGTTAATTGATCTGGGGGTGGGTTGACAGAACTCTGAACACAGCCAGATGTGTGCCCTGACAATATTCTTGGTTACATCAATGGGAGTAGAGCCAGTAGGTGAAGTGATTATTCCCCCTTATTCAACACTTACTAAACCATGTGTAGGGTCCTGTGTCAGGTTTTGGCTCTCCTGGCACAAGAATGCTGATGAGTTTGAGTGAATCTACAGACAGGCAGTGAGACTGTCAGAGAACTGGAGCTTGGAAGGGAGGGAAGAGACTGGGTCAGTTCTGCTTGAGTTGAGACTGCAGAGGAGGTGGTGTGAGGAGGCCTAGTACATGCAGATGTGTGTGCAGAAAAAGTGAGAGGTAAGTCCTAAATTGAATTATGGAGCTTCCAGTTCTGACTGGAGACAAAAATTGCTATCAAGATATTTAAGGACTGGAACCTGTTGCTGAGAGACAGCGTGAGCTCTCCACACAAGGACCATGCTGGATGAAGCCCTGAGCAGCCTGGACTAAATTCACTGTTGTCCCTGCTTTGGGCAGAACATTGAACTAGGTCACCCTACATTTCCAAGCTGGAAGATATTGTGATTTTATGGAATGCTGAGTGATGAGTGCAGGGCAGGACATGCTGTAGCTACTGTGCAAGTGCTGTAAACTGCTGAGAAGAGTTTGGCGCAGAGCTGCAAAAACTTGTTAGAGCAAATCTGCAAGCAGAATTCCTGTTGTGAGGCTTCACAGTATGCAATTGTAGAAATCTGAAGGAGAAGTTCATATTATTCAGAATAGATTTTGCATCTAAAAGATAAAGCTACATGATTACTGCAAGATTTTATAGAAACTACCTGCAAATTCTACTCCGCACTAAAGAGTTTCCCACCTTCTTTTCTCTAAGGCAAGGAACGTATTTTTCTTTAAATGTCATACACATGCACATTTGAATGGTTTTGGTTTATTCGCATTTGTTTCCTTTCTAGGTTTCTATTTCACTTCTGGTTCTTAACCATCTTCCATCTGGAAAGAAAGTAGCTCCCTGGGTGCCTGATTGCTTCAGATTTTGGGCTGCTTCACTTTTTTTGCTCCTTCTTGACTTGAGATAGATGGTGTTTTTTTGTTTCCCACTCACCATTTTTTTCCACTTTAGTATTTGTGTTTGTCTTGATAGATTGGTTGTTAAAACTCCTTGCAGTCACACCAGTGGCTTCATGGGTCAATTCTGTCAGAATTCATGGGTGCAAGCTACCATGTTTCTTCAGCTAAAACTAATTTTGTTGTTAAAGTTTTGTTTCCTGCATGGACAGTTACTGCTTGCTTGAAGTAATTTTCTTTTTGTTTTCTGATAATAAGAAAAAGGAACATCTCCAAGTCACATCCAGATTAATCAGTGCTACTACAACTAATCATTATTTTTATATCTTTCATGTTTCCCTTCTCTTGATGGCTAAAGGAGAGAAGGAAGAAAACCCTGTTTGTCTGTTCCGCTTATGACACGTACTAGGATCCCTGCAGAATAGGAAGTATTGGGTGGTGAGGAGAAACAAAAGGAAAACAGGAATGAAAGGGAGGTATTTTGGATGTGGAAAGGGGGAAAAACTGCTGGTTGACACATGGTGTTGGTGGCTTGAAAGCTTCAGTATTTGTTCACAGGAGGTATGCACACTTAGTTTGAGCATCATCGAGAAACGGGACAGAATGAATCATCATCATTTAGCAAAACAGATGCTGAAGATCAGTTCTGGAACCAGCACCACTTCATCATGAGAGTTGAAGAGAATGGTTTAAAAAGCCAAAGGTATCTCCTAAAACACCTGTGTATTTTGGTGGCTTGAAAGACTATACAAGTATGTTGTCACCATGGTGCTATTTATTCAGCTCTTTGCTTTTTATATTCTGCTTTTTGTCTTAGTACAAAGCTTCTGTCTTCTGTTGTGGTCATAGGGTTTTTTATTGAAACCATACAACATACTTTCTAGATGCCTGAACAATAAGTAACAATAGGAATATTATTTCTGTGATCTGTTAAATGTTTGCTGCATTTCAGGCCTTTGCTGACATGTCAGGGTTGTGGAATTGCAGGTGTGTTGTGCTCCTGCTCTGGGTTTACTGATATGAATCTGTTCATTTTTTTTTTCATACTCCTTGCTCAGAATTCACACTTACACTCTCTATCTTCTAAAATACTTTTTAGAGAAGAGAAATTTTGGGTGTAGAATATGTATAGGCCTCTTGTTCTGAGATGCAGTTTCAAAAAGTACCAAGTGCTTCTTTTATACATTTGAGATTTGAAGCATTTCCTGCCTCTTCTTGCATGGGGGATTAATTAAAAAAAACCAAAAAGCCAACCAAAACTCACAACTGTTAGTTGTCTGAAGTAATACCAAATTTGTAACTGAGGGCTGATTGAATAGTTAATGAGAAAAACAGATTAATTTTAAATAGGAAGATAATTTTTTAAAAAATGAGGTGTTCATTAATTTGGGGATGCTTTTCTTTCCCTCAGCATATAGAAGTAAATTTCTAGAAGTTTGGATGTTTTCAGTTGCAGAGACCAAAAAGTCCCCTGTTCATGCTAGTTGCTCAGATGTTTCCCCTCAGAGAACTGGGATGTTGTGGGTAGCTGATTAGATATGGATGTCATATAAGGATATGTTATTGAAAGTGCTAATTTAGAAGGTGACAGTGTTGAGATAATTATTGTTTACTTAAAAAGAACAAAAAAACCTGGCCTAAACCTGTTAAGGCCCCAAAATGCTAGAGAAATGAGATACTTACAGTTAAAATGAACTTAATCCCCCATCTCCTGAACCAGAATTAGGAATCATACCGGATTAAAGTAACACAAAATAGTTTTGTGGTCTAATTTTGGTTTACTCTGAAAAAAATTGGGGGAAAACAATGAAGATATCTTTGGTGGTTTTTGTTGTGGGTGACTTTTTTCTTTCTTTTAGTTTACTCTTGTTTTTTCAGGTCTATATATAAGATCTACATTGAGTTAGCATTCATTGATTTCTCTCAAAAGCAAGTTTGATACATCTTAGTCTGTTTAATGAAGTTGAACTTTCCTTTTGAAAATGATCATTATAAAGATTGTTTTTCAACTTGTGAAGCATTACTTCTGGGATGACTAATATTAAAAGTAAATAAGCATCACCTTCTGGTTTTTTATATAAAATCCCAGTTTAAATGTCAGAAGACATAATGATAAGAACACAACTTCATTATGAGTTGTGGAAGTGATGGCCATCTTTTATATTTTTCTTTCATCTATTTGCTAAAGCCACTTTAGTTATCAGATAGAAGCAGATTGTTAGATTTGTAGTGACTAATTTTGGTTTTTTGTCTGAAAAAGTAGAGCCAATCTGAATATCAAGATATATCTGATATTATATCTGGAAGATATAAAATTGAGCATTTGGCTTATAACTCCAGTTGAGGGTGCACTCTGGAGAGTTTTGCTTGGTGAAAAAGAGACTTAAAACAGGGAGGTTGAATTGGACACTATTGTAAGGAATTTAGAATTTATAGTAGAGAATTAAGAGTTTATATGGACTGTGAAAAATGCACTGATTCCCTGTATAAATTCCAAAACTGAAGGATTCAAAACACTGAACCCCCCTGGCCCTTGACTTTAGACTGCCAGGGTGGTAATGGTTTGTCACAGTGAGGTTTCTGAATAAAATAAAGCTGTTAATAAATGACATGCATGGTAATTCAGTATAGTGTTCTAGTTAAACATTTGCATCTTTCTGCCACTCTCATAGATTAGAGGGGACTGTTGAACATTAGTGGTAACAAGATGCACCTCATATGCATGCTAATGGATTATAACTTTTTATAGGTGCAATTTGTACCTGTCTCTCAGTGGATTGGGAAAGTGGTGCATGAGGAACAGATCGTTAAGCATCAGTAGCCAAGCTTTGCTAATTAGCACGTCTTCCAGTGCCAGCTCTTTGTCCACAGAGAATGTAAATTATTCTTATTTTCTCCCTCAATCTTTTGGGCTTCTTAAGCAATGTATCTCTTCGACTGGGAGATAGAGAGTGCAGATTTGTAGTTTTCAATTCTCATGATTAATTGAAGAACACGCATGATTTATTCAAAAGCAGGGATGCTGCCAAAAATGATCTAATTGGTTAAATAAATAACCCTAAGCTTTTATTACTCAATGTGTTTTTTATTGAATTATTAATGCTATATCACCCTCCAAATCAGTAAGAGTTAATGACTGATTTGCCTGAGGCTATTAATATTTTTCCAATCAGTGGTAAACTGCTATGATGACTTCTTTTGCTGACTTGTATCTCACTGTATTTGTTTACTTGGTAAAATGGTGTTGATCATAAGAGAGGACTGAAAAACAGCA
The DNA here is from genome assembly GCF_015832195.1 of Motacilla alba alba. Lineage (NCBI taxonomy): Eukaryota > Metazoa > Chordata > Aves > Passeriformes > Motacillidae > Motacilla > Motacilla alba. The sequence continues at coordinate 80,651,434 of NC_052017.1, forward strand.
TCCAAATTTCAGCTTGTTTTAGTTGGTTTTTTTGTGTCTGATGAAATACATAAGTAATTCTGTTCATAAAATAGATTATGACGTAGGTTTTGGGAGAGGGGAAACAAAAATTGGAAATATTTTTTGAGAGCCATTTATTGTGAGAGGGATTCAAAAAAAAAAAAAGAGAAGCATAATGCATTTATTTAGCACCTTTGCTGTGAAAAAGGAGGAGGAATTTGAGCATTATATGATTTTGTAGTGGTAAATAATATTCCCATGTATGAACAGAGGTGTGCACAAAGAAGTACTTCGATGTAGTATGGAATGGTTCTGAGCAAGTGCCCAGAAAAAAAAGATGAAATAGGCTCAGAAAAAATAGATTAAATAGACCTTAGCAAGGCACTAAAGATCTTGAAAATTAACCTTGATTCCTGTCTCTTTTTATCTGTTTAGCTCTGAAACAGAAAACCATCACTAACTGTTTCTAACTACAGAAATAAGATAGGTAATCATCTAGTTAACTGTATCAGATGGCCGTTATGAATGTGTATGAAAATGTGGGTGTTTCTCTAAAAACTAATTAAAGAAAAATATTTTAAAATCAGAAACACGTTTCATGTTATTGACTACTAGTGGATGATACTACCCTGTGTGTATCCAAGCCAGTGTTGCTTAGACCTTTTTGTTTCCAATGTCAGCTTTTCTCCATCACATCAGGTGTAAGTCAGGTGGCTGAAAAATGCACTTTTTTCATATAAGATGTTCAAATTTTTTTTTCTTTTGAAACTTTTCCAAGTGGGTTACATTGCAACAAATGACTAAGCCTTTTCCCTTTTCTCAAACCTTTATTTGAGAGTAGGGATGAATGAGTAATCACTAGGAGATGGATAAATAGAGTAAGAGGAAGGAATAAAGCAATGAACTCTTCATGATGGAGAGGAACAGACTGTGTGTGGGGAAGACAGCTGAGTTTTAGGAAACACAGTATGGCATTTGGGAACTGTCATTTGTTAATTCCTGCGGTACAAGAAGAGAGAAATTGAAGCGCAGTGATATCCAGGCAGCAGTGAACTCCTGGCACTCGCTGTGGCATGAGGTAGTGGAGGCTAATGGTGACAGATCAGATCAGAAAGGAAGTCTGTCTAATTCACAGATGACAGCTCAGTAAGGAGACATCAGAAATATTGCCATCCAGCATCTCCAGTTCAAGAGCTACAGAAATTGGCAAACCTGTGGTATTCCTGAGACTCATCTCTAACTGGTCTTGGAGACACAGCGCTACACCAGACACACCTTTGGCCTGACCCTGTGGGGCATTTGGCAGCCACTTAGGGACAGTAGTGTTGATGTGTGGAACCCATTTGTGCAAAGACAATTTGGAATTCCCTCAGCTGCTGGCCGTTTAAATTTTGGATGCCACTGTAGCTTCTAACCTGAATTTGGGATTGTCTTTGAGAGGAAAGAGTGTAGTAGTGCTTTAGCATTCTGGTAGTCTGTTAGCTTCCAATGCAGCTTCTTGGGGTTATTGAAAAAGTGAATATACCATAGAGTAACTTTGAGGATGTGGAGTCTGAAAATACCTGAAGGCTGGGAGGGGGAAAGTCACTTGGTCACATTTGTCCTTTTCCATTCTTCTCTTTTGTATGTTTATGTGATAATACTGTTGCCATGAGAGGGTATTGGAGTCTGAATAAATACTTAGAGATTAAAGTAGAAGCAGTGAATTAGATTAGAGTTCCTATGGCAGATTTGTGCATTTGCATTTTTCATGCAGTCCCTATAAACTATTACTTTTTTTTTTCTTCTATTTCTTGTTGCTAGGTGAAAGACCCAGGGGGGAAAAAAAAGATGGTGCCTGCCCTCTCAAATTGTTATACTCAAGAAAGAGTAATTTGGTGTGTGGAGGGAAAACTGGGACTGGTGTCTAATACTTTTTTTTTTTTACCAATGGCCTAAATTTATTTATAATAATAATAATAATAATAATAATAATAACTAAGTAGTATTTTTAGAAATAAATACTTCAAATTACTTACTGTTTTAAACTGTTTCAGTAATAAACTGGTATAAGAAGTCTGTTGTTTACATTAAGAATCAAGCCTGGTTTTGTCACAGAGATCTAGTCAGGTTAAAAAATAAACAGTATTTTATTCAGTGCAAGTAAGGGAGTTGTTTTCTTGGCTTTTATGAGGATAGTTAGCTTTTGCACAGACTTTTATGAAGTTCACATGCATAAGCCAATCTAATCAGAAATGTTCCACATTAGAAAAATATTGCAGTGGCTCTCAGAGAATCCAGAGGCGAGGTTTAATGACTTGATACATCTTTTGCATTTTCAGTTTAATATTTATGGTTTTGTGAGGTAGTTTTGCTACTGGAAGAAATTGAAAAGTGTGTGTACAGAGAAAGAGACAAAGGTAGGGCATGCTGTATTCTTTTCAAAATACTAGTAGTTTTTTGCTAGATATATTCTTCTGGTTGCTACCTGGCTTTTGGTTAATTTTTTTGATAGTGCAAAGGTAAGTGTTTTTTGCATATTTAGTTTCTTGTATGTAATGGGGTGTTAAAGCCTTTTCATCTTATAAAGAAACTTAGTGAATGAAACTGATGTTTCTTTAAAATAAAGGGTTGGATTTTGAGTTATAAGACCGCTGCTGTCATAGCAGTTGATTTGCTGGGTGATCTGCCTGTGCCTTTGGGATGGAGCCACTTAGAATGCAGCATTCTACAAGTGTTTTAAACTCTTGCAATGGATATTATTGCAATGGTTTAAATTTTAAGATTTTGGCTATTACAAGAATGCATCTACCTGAAAAAGTAATTTCTAGGTTATTGTAATCAGGAATTTGAATTTTTCACAGTTCTGCTCAAAGATGTTCTAATCCTGACATAAAAGGTAAAAAGAAAACTTCGAACAGAAATGCAGTGATATGGTCATGTCTGTGAATTTTTTATTTTTTTTTTTCAAGTCACATCCTGGTGGTCCATGTGTAGAAATTCTTTTGAACTCCCCACAGAGTTTATCATTATGAGGAATTGGATTGTGGATCAAACCTACAGAGAGAGAGGAGTGTGTACCAATATTTACCTTGCTGTGCTTCTACATCAAGGTTATTGTCTGAAGGGACATACCTCTCCTGAGGAGCAACAAAATATTCAGTGTATGGGCTGAGCTGGCACCTAGAATAGGAAAAAAAACCCAAAACAATAAAACAAAACATAACAAAAAAACCCCAAACAAAACAAAAAAAAAACCCAACAACCAAAAAAAGCCCTGAACTTTGTTGCAACTTGCTTCTATTAAAGAAGATAGTGGGAACTTTCTTGAAATAAATAATGAGAATGAACTAATTGACGACACAATGGCTTAGTCATAGCAGCAATACCACTGAGACTTATGAATCTGAAAGCCTTGATTTCAAACAATGGAGAATGGCATGCTGCCTGTCCATATTTGCCCTGTAAACATTATGATCTATCATCTTTGTGTATGGCTCTGGAGCTGATAAGGATTTAAATCCCCATTTTTTTAATGTTTGGTTTTACATTTTGAGGAATAATCCTAATTAACATATATATTATCAGACAGAAATTTGGCTGTGTATATTATTATATTATCTATTTTTTTACTTTATGGTGTTTATTTGCCCACCATTAAACACATATTTTTTTCTCCCATATTAGAACCAGAAGGTTCTAATGTTATTAGCCACATGTTTGTGAAGGAAGAGAAGGTTCATAAAGCCAGTAAATTATTTTGCACTGAATTTTGTTCAGTACTTTAAAATGAGTTTTTTATAGCTATGTCAAAATTCTAGTAATAGCTGGTCTGGTCACTTCCCCTATTTTTGTGTAGCCCTTTGACAAGTCAGCATCAGAACTTAAAGGGAGGATTTCCTTTCTGTGACCAGTGACTTGCCACAGAACCATTGGGTCCATCACACAGTTGATTTTCAACTGTACTTGATCAGCTGACACTTGACCATGCCCTCCTGGCTGCTCCTGTGAGACAGTCCAGGTAGGACACCTTAATGTATGTTTTGCTATGGGATTTATTTTTTTTCTGACAAAATGGGGAAAAAGGCTTTTTTATACCTTGCTCACCTCCCTCCTCTCAATATCTGACAAATCACATTAGTGCTATTGACCTACACTCTAAAGAGCAGTTTTTCAGTGCTTGAAGGCTGATTGTTTTCATGCATATGAAATGGAGATAATGCAAAAATCTGCCTCATGTGCCTCGTTTGAATGAGTTTATGTGAGTGTAGGCACTTTTCCACTCACTGTTTTACTGACTATGTCAAAGGATATGCCACAGAAAGCTTTTAATATTTCATTCTCAGTTAGTAGGAAATAATGAAGGAAATTTGTGCCAGGCTGTAGTTGCTGTCTAAATCAATGGCCTCTCTGCTTACCTGGAAAGTTTTCTTTACTCCCTTTTCTCCCCATGTGTCCTTGTAGCTTGTGCTGCTGAGGACCCCACAAGAGAGAGACTATATCCGGTATATACAGACATAACAGTGTCAGTGAAATGAACTTGTGTTTCCCTCTTGCATTTTAACAAAAGCAAGCCATATCTCACTTTTCATCTTTCCCTCTGATTTCTTCTTGTTAGTTTTAGACTTCTTTGTTTTTTCTGTACGTGTATGTGCCCCCTTCTGATTAGAGTACTGCTGACTAAGGACACTGAATTCAAAACAAATCTATTAACTTAGTTCAGTGATGTGCAAATGCTTTTGCTGTTATTCTGCTGGACACAAGCTATCTGTAAGTATAACCATTTGGAGTGTATTTTCTAGTGCTCTGGACTTTGGAGAAATTGATTGGATCGACTCCGATGCCAAGCCAGCGTAGTTTTTTTTTTTTTTTTGGAAGTGTTTAGATTTTTGCTGGAACTATCAAGACCTCTAAAATCTTAAAATCTTTTGTGTTTAAGAACACTGAGAAATGAGAAAAGAGAAGCCGGGAGATGAGAGATTCCTGCCAGTTTAGATCTAAAATCTGATTTGAAACTTCAAATGCTAACTTGGATTAAGTGGTTTTAAAATACTACTTTTTTTTTTTTTTTTTTTTTTTTTTTTTTTCCTAAAGCAAGTGATGATGTTTGCTTCAACTTCCAAAACCAGTGTGGTTGCTGAGTTCTACTCTGGTCAAAACTGGATGAGGTATTTAGTCAGAACTTCTATTTTAGTAAACTGGCAGTAGATCAGGTGTTGGCATGTGCTCTACTGTCCCTGCTTGAACTGTGACCCTACCAGGAACTGCCTCTCGGCATGGACTGCATCAAACTTTGTGCCTTCCTGTGAGTTGCTGGTCTGGCTATTCTAAATATAAAAGTGAAACCTGTATGTGTAACTTCCCTAATTCATTTTAGGTAGGTGAAAGCTGTTTTGAGTAAATCCATTTAGTGGATTTTTTTTTAGTATTTTTTTTCTCTTTTTAAGTTTTTCCTTCCTGCGATGATATATTTGCATACTTTTTTTTTTTTTTTTTTGATGAGTAACTGCTTTCTAAATGAAAAAAGTGAAAAGATGAACATCTATATGTAATAATTGGCTGAACAACTTATATTTCTGGATTTTCATTAGGGTTTTAAATACTGACACATAGTGACTATAACATAATTTTTTTTAAGTACAAAAATGAGTTTGGGAATGGTGATTTTTAACCTTGTTATTTTACAAACAAGCAACCCGTTCTGTTGTTAGAGATGTATTTTGGATACTCTGACACCAGCTTTAGCAGGGGCAAAACATGCAGCTGAATGTGTTTAGGCCTAATACAGGGTGTTGTTAGTACATCCTGAATGCTTTGGCACTTCTCCAAATTTTTCAGCTGGAAATCATGAGACAAATGAAAATGGTTCATTACTACTCTGTGATAATTGCTTCTTCCATCCCTCCTTCTTGATTTCCAGCTTCAAAAGAATGCGGTTGATGGTCTGTACATGCATTTTTTGGGGTTGTTCTTGCTTCTTCCTCAATCACATGCATTGGTTATAGTACTTATATCTAAGTTTTACTGAAATATCTGCATGAAAGGGAGATGTTTGCTCTGATATAGAGGGGATAAGATAGTAGAGTCCAATTACAGGGACTTGTGGCTTGTACATTTTAGGCTAATTATGCAGTGGTTTCATGGTAGTAAACCAGTTGACTCAAGAGGAATTATGCTGTAAAGCTGATTATCATAAAAACATGGAGTTTAATATAGAAGTTTGGAAGATAAGAAACAATGGAACCAGTGTAATCTCTTGTCCTTTGATTTTTATCCTTGCTTTTCAGTGCAAAGTCGGAAGTGGTAAGTGTTAGTTTTACAGTGAATTTTTAACAGCTTGAACTGACTGCATTTTATTTTGTTATATGTAAGAGCTTGCTTCCATCTAGACTAAAATGAGGCAGAAAGCACTGTATGTGTACTCAGAAGGGTATCAGCCTGTCAATTGTGTGCATGTGTATGTAGGTTTGGTTTGTAAAATGGTTGCACTGCAGGGATGTCAGGAGATGTGAACACAAGGTGAGCCACCTTTGTCTAGAGTCTGCTGTGATGTTTTAGGAGTTCAAGATGTTGGAGGTGCAGGGGATGCAAGACGACAAAAATCTTATGACTGAGGAATTAGAACTTAGCAAAAAAGTGAAGCCTTTTAGATTCCTAAAGTATCTGTGATCTGTTCAATATATGAAACTGGAGAAAAATTAAACAAGGAATGGTTTTATGAGCTTTAGTCTCAATAAAAATAATTAAAAAAAAAAGAAAATTAGAAAAGAAAAAAAGGGAAACAGGATGTGGGGAAAAAGCTATGAGATAACCAAGATAGTCAAGTTGGAATAATTTGTGTGTGAGTCTAGAATAAGTCTAGATAATATTGATGCAGAACCCAGTAAGATCATAGCACATGCATCACAGATAAAGTTAAATTGTAAATAAATATTAGTTTCCAAGACACTCTTGAGAAGTTGAAGTCTGAAGTTAAATTTGTGTTGTCAGAGATGAAATTTTTGTGGTCAGAATAAATGCCAAATTCTTCTTGTTTTGTTAACGTAAAGAATCAGAACACACACCTTCCCTCCCTGCCTTTAACCCCTAAAAAAGAAAATGTACTTTGGTTGTAATTATTTGGGAAATGAAGATATAAATGTCAGTGAGCTGCCATATCAATAGAAATGATAGGGTGTGATTTGCTATATGAGGAATAACTGATTTTGTCTTTCAACAAACAGTATGTGGGCTTTGGAGGTTGCCTTTTTGCAGGGCTAGTTCTTTCCCTGGTATAACTCACACCACAGGAGCACAGTTTTCTAGACTCTGGTGTTATGTTAATGTGGTGTGGTATTGCAGACTTAAATGTGTGTTCTGAAGATGGTTGTATTATTTCACAGCTCTTTGGATTTCTCAAGTCTGCTATTACTGTTAGAAGAACTGGAATTGCTGTTTGATTTGACTGGCAGGTAGTTGTATTAACAGGCTGATAGTGTTACAGATATTTAATGAGGAATATATTAATGGTTGATAACACTACAGTCAGTGCTTTGAATTTTATAAGCATTAAGTAAATATTCACTGTTTACTACTAAATGTTAAGGGAAAAATAGTGAAGCCTTGTGATTTAAAAGAACTTCTCAATGAGGAGAAAATTTCTGTAGGTACTCTTATGATTGCATGGTGATAATAAATGCTAAACGATATTTACTTCTTTTTACCCCCAGTACCAGTTGCTTTATGCATATTTTTTAAAAAACACCTGCATATAGATAATTAAGAGTACATCACACTTGCCCTGAGTTAGCTATGGAATGCTCTTTGTATTAGAAATTATTAGATGCTGAGCTAGTTTCATGAAATAAAATACTGTAGGTATCTAGTTACTTATGGTGATATAGATTTTTAAAAATGGAATTAGAAGTAAGTTTAGTTTTCATATTACATGCATCTCAGCAAATTTGTGTTTTCAGTAATTATATAAATTGTTGGGTATTACTCATTTTTGGCTGTGTGCCTCATAAAAGCATGCCTGTTCCTGTTTTTCATAACGCAAGCCAAGATGGGCAGTTTAGCAGGCAATCTCTAAGCTGACAGAATGCCAGCTTTATAAAGCAAAACACTTCAAATGCATAAGTGATGAGCAGAACACTTTTTTATTGAAGCTGGGTGAGTTCAATGCATAGAAAATGCAAGTTAGAGATAACTGAGTAATACCTTCTTTGTAACCTTTAAAGCAGCCACCACACTGAAAACTCCGTTACTGTGCAGAGGAACAGCCCTGATGTGGCATTTGTTTTCACCTGCTGTACACTTAGAGTAGCAAGCCATCTGTGACTTTTTGTGGTAGGTGGTTACACTGTCTTAGAAGGTACAGAGGAAATTTGTGCAGCTCTATCTCAGCTTAAAAGCTCAAACATGGTAAGTCATGAAGTTGCTGTCTTTTTAAATAGAAAAATCCCATTGAAACTGGGAATATTGTGAGCTGTCTTCTCCTACTTGCACTTTTAATAAGTGCGTAACATTTATATTTCTTTGAGTTGCTTAATGGTAGAGAAGAACATTTATTTTGATAAATGAAAATTGTTTTTTTTTATTTTAATGGTTTTGATTGGCTGGGTTTTTTTGTGTAGCTGTCAATGTTTTGTATATACATATTTTTAATATATAACACATACACAGTAAGTGAGTTGACATTGTTTTATGTAGGAAAAAAGTACTACAGAAACAGAGTTATAAGATAAATGCTAGTGAAGATAAGTGGTGAGCTGGTTAGACTTTTACATCGCTTACTTGATTCTTGAGGAGAAAGATAAAGAGGAAGGAAATACGCAAGTCCTTTGTTTCTGCTTTAGCCAAAAAAAAAAAAGAATTGTAGTGTTGTACAGAGATATCAGATCATATTTTTATGTAAAAAAATATTTCCTGGAGACTGTCTTATAAATCTCAAAGCCTTGTAGTATTGTTCATTTTCTTTGCTCTAAGGTACACAGGGAAGTTGTGTTGTGTGGCTTTCCTGGCATGTCCTTTTGGATGTGCCTGGCCTTGCAGCATTGAGAGCAGCTGCCATTCATCCAATCTTGCCTGGTGCCATGCCTTCCAAAGCAGCCAGGTCTCAGCCTCTTTGTCTTTTCTTTTTAATTTCTCTTAGGAGTGATCCTCTGTGACCCACCCAGACACATAATTTATTAGTTTATGTACTGTAAAAGTTAAATGTCTGTGGTTTATAGGAGGTCATCCTCTCTGAAGTATTGCTTATTTCTGAATTACAGCTGATCATTTCTGGTTGCACAGGCCTGTTGTACTGATCAGTGTGACTCCAGTTTCACAGCATGACTGTGTCTTTTCCTAATATAAATCAGCTACATTAAATAGAATATTTTACTGAGCTTCCTGAAATCAGTAAAATGACTGAAATGCTTAGCTCTGAATACAGAGTTGCTTTTCTTTCTGATGTTCTTATGATGTTGTAGAATGCTTTTCGTTGAGATAGGGATGAAGTTGTCTCTCTCTAATGAGTACTTAATTAATATGAAACCACTTCATCTTCATTGTTGTTGAGGCTTTCTTTAATCATTGTGGTATAACAGTAGAATAAATAGGAAATAATAAGTCTCATTTCTTGCTTAAAGGGATTTTGGATTTAAATTAAAAAAAAAAGAATTATAGTCTTTATATGAAGAATCTCTCGCTTGTTGTTGTTTTTCCTCTTTTAAAGATTTGGACTCATTTACTAGGAATTTTAATGTAGGAAGGCAGGGTCTGGCAAGTGTGTAAAGCATGGTGCTTCTTTTTATTCTGATGATTTTATTGTTGTGTTTTCTTGCCATGTGCAACTTAAATTTTATTTATATGATACATCTTTTCATCCACAATCCAATCATGTATTTATAGTGTTCTGCTTTCATAAAAAGTGAACCTTTTCATCTTATACGACTTTATCTCTTTAAAGATCTTACCTTTTAGCATAAACAAATAAAATAGATCACCAGTATTTCCTGGGTTCCACACTTCTGATGGTGACTGAAGTCAGTCTGCTTTTTTCCTGTGATTTCCCTTCTGACATATATTGCTTATGTTGTGTTACTTACACGTACTGGATTTCTCACCTCACACTCAATTGCGTTGACATATATCCATGGAAACAATTTATTTTCTGCATGGGCATGCTCACTGTAAATATTGTATGCAGATAATTTTGAAGAATATTTTATTATTTAATATTTTATTTTGTGGTAATTACCATAAGAATTGGTCTCTGTCATGTTTGTGCCCTCAAGCAGAGGAAAAAAGGGAGATGTTTAATAATGAAGAGCTGTGATGAAAACTGCTCTGTTAATCATAGAGGAAGCCTGGAACAAGGCAAAGTGTTTCTACCTTAAAACAAAATGATGGATGGTGAATTGAAGGGAGTACCCAGGAACAGTGAAACAAGTATGTCTTAAGTTGTAAACAGCTGTGATCTTGCAAGTTTGTTTTAAGGCATCAGCAAATTAGAGTAGGAAGGGACAGGAGAACAGGGAATGGATTTGCAGATGCTGATGTGCAGCTTCTCTGAAGAGAAATGGAGTGGGAGGAAGGCCTGGTGATAAATTAGCAGCAGGGGCTGGTTGAAAAGGCAGGTTGGAGGTAAAACTGGCAGTAAGTTTGGGAAAAAGACGTGCTAGGAAAATGCTTGTTTACAGTCATGTACCTGAATGTGTAAGAGCAGGCCACAACTGCATTTCCCAGCTGTGAAAGATGTTGCAATAATTTCACTTTGCATTTCACCTCTCAAGCATATTTGGCATGGATATCAAGGATCAGGCTTTAGAAAATATGTGTACATTAGATAAAAGGCCTTCAGTGCTTTGAGTATTTCAGCAAGAGAGAATTGCCTGCGTGCAATGTTGCTGACCCTGATGTCTGTCATGACTGTAATCTGCAAAAGCCTCCAGCACATCAAAATATCAAGTGGCTTTGGCAACTGCCCTGTTTGTGAAAAGCACATGTTGCACTTTTTGCTTACCTGCTGTGTAAAGGTAGTGGAGATGAGGGGGGAGAGGGTGCTTTAGAAAAGAGGCTGCTGAGGTGAGTAGTTACTCACAGCAGCATTCTGAAAGAGGAACATCCTTACCCTTTGGAAAAGCCCCCAAACTTACAAAATATTTTGAAAGTTTAAAGAATTCTAGTGCATTTAGACAATTATGCCTTCAGCACTTACGGTCCTCTGGGAAATTCTTTTATTTGTTTGGGAATTTTCCTACAAGGTAGTAAGGTAATTGTTTCACAAAACATGCTTAGATAAATTTTTCAATGTTTTTAGTGTGAATTCAGCTATAGGCTTTTGTGATTTAGGAGTATTCACATTTATGCACCTTTTCACTTTGCTTTTAAAAACCTTTTTTACCGTTGTATGCAAGAAACAAACATAAAAATTGTGTAAGCCAGAAATTCTGTATATATAATCTGTATGAAGAAAATAATAGAGGTTTTTATCCAGTGGGTTTTTTTCGAGTAAAAAATTGAGTTGTAAGCCTATGTGCTTTTGTTATTACAGCTGGGTCAGTTTAAGCTTGTTTTTGACCTTAGGTTCCCTTGTTCCCTCTAACCTTTTTGAGGCCTCAGAGCTTGCTCAGTTCATGGGAAGTCTGGCAGAGAGGAGGAGGACCCTGGCAGTGTTTGAGCAAGCACTCTGAGTATTTCTAGATACCCAGCTTTCACAAATTGTTCTCCTTTGTATACTTAGGAGGAGACAAGCTCCAGTAATTTTTGCTAAATGTTTTATTTCCCCTCCCTTTTTTTTCAGTTTTACCTTTTTAACAGGAAGTAAGTTGTGAAGTTGTGTTTTGCTTCAAGTACCCTTCTGCTGGTCCTGCTTCATCTGGTGAAATGCTAGATTATTGATGACTCTGACCAGTGCTTAGAAAACGTTTTAAACTATTAAGCAGTTGCTCTTTCCAGCCAGTTTACGGGAGAGTTTAACTTTTTCAAAATCCACTTTGAAAAGCTTGTGTTCATGTCAGGAAAAGAGCAGTTTCTTCTACAGCCTCTGTAGAAGGCAATTGTAGAAGCAGCTTCTTCTACAGCCTCTGTAGAAGGAAATTGATTTAAAACAGAGGTTCATAAAGTCCAACAAGGTATATTCTAAATAGGCTCTGAGTGTAAGAAAAGCATTTCAGGCACATCAGAGGTGAAGAGTCTGTCCCATCATCATGTATCTAGAAGCTGAGGGAATTGCAACTAGTGATCAGGCCTTCTGCAGAAGAGAGTGCAAAGCTGTCATTGCTGGTGTTTTTCCTTGTGTTCAGGATGGTATTTTTGCACTGCATTTACTGTCTGAGGACTACTAGCTGGGAAAATAACAGTTTAAACACAGAGCATACAGTGGTCCTTGTCCTTAGGCCAGCGTTTTTTCATGGGTTTGATGGCACCAGTATTTTTGTACTCTGATCTCGGTCAATTGTGATTTGTGACTGCTACTTTGCAAGTGAAGTACTTTAATCACATTACCATCAAGATGTTTAATAGTTTATGATTCTTACAGGCTTAATTTTGGGGTGTCTTTTTTTGGTGGTTTTTTTTTTGGTTTTTTTTTTTTTTTGGTTGGTTTTTTTTTGTTTTTTGTTTTTTGTTTTTTTTTTTTTTTTTTTTTTTTTTGTTTTTGTTTTTTTTTTTGGTTTTTTTTTTAGTGCTTGGTACAGAGATTGTGGTCCCTTCTGTGGCCTCTTTTTTGCAGTATTTGCTTCTTGTAATTAAAAGAAACTGTTCTTTGTTCTGGTTAACCCCTTGAACACGGTCACATTTTGTTGGCTGTTGTTGTTTCTGTTGTCCCTCCATTCTTATCTTCAGTTTCCAGATTGTTCTGAATCATGGCTGTGACTTCCATATTTTTCCACTTTTCTCCAAATGTGTGCTCTTTATTGACAGCAGTTTTAATTGTAGGGTCCGTAGTGTTCAGTTCTTTACAAGGAAGGGACTTTAATTTGCCCAGTACAGGAACAGAAGGCAATTGTCCTGTGGAGTGACTTTGTTTTGACTCTGAATGCATCTCAGATTCTGAACTTCGGTATCCTGGTAGCATCCTAATCAAGGTTGAAGTAGTGTCTCTGGAGATGCCTTCTATTTTAGAAGCCAAAGAGACACTACAGTGTGTGTATGCCTGGATATTAGAAAACTTGGGGCTTCTGCTGTTGCCTTTCTTTCATATGTATGCTGCAGCATTTTATTTTTAAATGAAAAATGTTTCTTGGTGTGAGTTCTCAACTAAGCTGTATGTGATGCTCATGACTAGGGATGAAAGTTAAGGTAATTTTCTAGCAGCTGATTTTCCCCCACTGCTTTATAATAAAATATTTAAAGATTTGTAATGGTTTGGATGACTATGATAAGTGACCATGATCTGTTATTGCTCTGTATTTTATATATGTATGTGTTTGTGTGTTAAGAATACTTCAATTTTAAGGGTGATGGGAGATGAAGTTGGAAATAGTACCTACAAATTTCTTCTTCTATTTAAGTATGGATTACTTGTTCAAGCACGCAGAATAAAGTAGAATTAAATGGTTGTCTCTTGTGTTTAGGATTGGTGGTGATGATTTTAGTTGTGTTTTCTCTTGCTTATCTACTCCTTAGTATTAAAACTGATGTTCTAGGAAAGGGAAATACAGTACAGCTAAAGGGGTATCTGGCATCCTTAGAAATAATTTTAAATATTGTCTCCTTTTGTAGCTGGATGTGACCAGATTTTCTTAGGATTTTAGTGAGAGTTTACTAAAAATAAATGGCTTAATTAAAATAAATTCTGGATTGGATTAAGGGATGATTTTCATCAAGTTTCATATTTATGTTGTATTTTAAACATATTTCTTCTTTTGGTTCAATTTAATAATCCATGATGTAGAAGTTCTTAGAACTGATTTGTAGGACTAAGTTATGGGGTTTTTTAAATGAAAAACCATGAAAGCACTCAAAGCTTGTCATCTGCAGAATGAGGTACTAGCATTTTAAATTAGATTTTGATTTGACTGTGTGCTGGAGAAAACTCTTTCAAAATATGGCATATGATGTATTTAAAAAGAATTTCAGAAGAGTTGCAGTGCTGTTTGAAGTCTATTTGACCAACTTTGCTGCTCAGGAAAGTGTTTGAGAACTCCATGAGGCTACTTTGTTTTTGTTGCTCTTTGAAATGAGAAGCTAACGGGATAATGCAAGATAAGTAATGAAGAATTACATTGTAAAATTAGATAATTAAAAGAAGGCAAAAAACCTCTGAAAATCTTTGAAGTGTGGGCCATTTGCTACTTTTACCATATGTCTGAAGATCTAGTAGACCAAAGCTTACAGTTAATATCAAAAAAGTATCAGTGCTGCAGTGTGTCTTTGAGCAGAAGTATTAGTTCTGTGGAAATGGAAGGACATCCGGTATTCAGTAAATATAAAGAATTTTGCGTCTTGGTCAGTTTTCTTGAGGATCAGTTTTAACCATTGCCTTGCAAACAAGAGTTTAACCATATCTTCATGTAAGTCTGTCTTGTATAAGTCTGGAACCTCTTTTGAGGGGTTGAGAAGCAAGTGAAATGATGTAACTTGTCTGAACTGAGTAAGCTGTCAAATCCATCCAGAGATGTTGTGTCATAGTTCTCCCTTCTTCATGTCTCAAGTCTAACTTGTTTCAGAGGACCTTATTGCATTTTGTAATATATATAAATAGAACCATTTTGTGATACAGTTGATTTAAAATAGGACTGTCCTGGAAGAAAGGCAGAGCAGATGAATGCTCTTCTGCTGTAGGATGAAATTATTGGAAATGTTGGATCCATTAAAAATTTAGTTTCCTCACTAGCTCTCTCAGTATTTTAAAGGGTGAGTTTCATCCTGCACTGTCAATATTTCTTATGAGATGGACTTAGTCCTTTGGAAATATTTATAGGTATTCAAAGGCCGAAATTGGAATTTAATCACTTCCAGTCCTGTTTATTTGGTGTTTTGTGGAGACCAGTGGGAATGCTTACAGTAATCTGAATGAAATTTCTACCATGGTTGCTACTTTCCAACCCTCCCCATTCCTTTGCCATTAAGGGGACATCTCTGGCATCCTTAGGGAATCTTTTTTCCCTAAGGAGTGGATCACACATCACAAGTAGTATGTCTGTAAAAACAAATTGAAAGAAAGTAAAAGCTGCTCCCCTTGGTTATGCTGCTCCAAATGAAGGTGATTCTTCTGAGGCAATTTTTTTTAGAGTGCATCCTAAAAAAGGGGTGCTAAATTTATGCTATTTTTCTGAATTTTCCATTTTTTTCCTTTGATTCTTTTACACAGAGACAAGTAAAAGAGCAAAGTATGCTTGATGGAAAACTAATGGAGATTGGGAGAAAATAGCTGAAGAAATTGTGTTCCTGTGCAGTATAAAGCATGCACAGTTAGCAGGACTAAGTGGGGAACTAATGGGGCTTTAGACAGGTTTCCCCACAAGATTTCCACTCTGCTGTTTAGGAAGTTAGAACTTAAGTGCTCTTGAGCAGCTCTTACTGACATCCCATTGTACTACTAAGATGCCTTGAAAATGAGCTTTGCTAATTTTGCCATATTGCTTCAAAAGCCTTTGACATTTCTAAAGGTGTCACTGAATAGGATATAGCGAAGATATTATGAGAACTGTAATTTTCTTCTTGAGCTTCCCCTTATTATTTTAGGTTTTATTTAGAAGACTGATTTTAACTTGCAAACTGCAAGCCAAGCTTGGAACCTGGAAAAAAAATCAGCAGAAATCTTAAATCCCAGTGATAAATCTTCTGTTACAATTTGAAGTAAATTCTACTGTATCTAAGACAAAAAAAAGGAAACCATACTGCATATAGGCTACCCATCCGTAACTATTTTCTGTAGTGACTTTTGTGATTTACGGATGTTTCAAGACGTGCAGAAATGGAGCCTGAATTGGGATATTGTCAGGAGATGGCAAATAGCACTGTCTCCTGTGGTGGTTTTAAGCGTGTAAGAATGTCTAAACAAGAACAGGATTCTTGCTGCTGAGTTTATTAACCTCCCACTTGATGACTTGTCTTATCCTTTCCATTTCAGTATTAGTTTTGCTTTCCTTCAGTTAATGAATCATGATTTCCCCTTCTTCTCTGCCTTGATTCTTGCTTCTCAAGTGGGCTCTGCTTTTGTGTTTACAGACTATGCAGTTCTTTCCATTAATGCTCTATGTATGAAAATGAGGTGTTTTCTTGACTACCTGATAAAAAAGTAGATGATCCTTATACTTTGGAAAAAAAGGAAAGCAGCCTGTAACCTAAAACCAGTGCTTATTGGAGTCTTTCATTCTTAGTATTTTTCTGTGCTGCCCTTCAGTGGATAGGAGGACAAGAAATTACTGAGCTACAAGAGAGTCGGTACTGCTTTGTGTTTTGTGCCTATGAGCTGCATTCTAACAGCTGCATATCACCAGCCTGCCATAACAAGATGTGTAAAATAAAGTAAAAACAGAGTGCTCATCTTTTATTTTTCCCTGATGCTTGGTCTCTGCCTTGAGAGCTGCCCTGCGCTGCGTCCCAAACCACTTTGACCGATTTGCTTTGCAAACTTTGGGACTTTAGCCATGAAGTACAAGTCCCATAGGTCCCCCATGTTTTTCTGAGGAAAAGCATGTTCCAACAAGGAAATAGAAGAACCTTTCCCATTATTTTTCCCAGTATTTCCCAGTAGCAGCACACAAAACAGTGCAAAAGACCTGTTTCTGGGTAGCGAAAATTTTCTTCAAATGCTGCATCTGAACCGTGACCTTAAGAGGATTTTTCAGGTAATGAGGAGGGACTGTAACATTGGTTAAAACTATATAAAGAATGTTTTCCTGAATTCAGAGCCTGATTTTGGGCAGCTGGGGAGGTGTATTTGATGTCTCAAAGACCAAGTTCTTCAGATATAACATATTTAAGAATATGACTTGAATCTTAATAGAGGAAATATCTGAAGAAAACTCTTTGCATAGAAATGTGTGGACACAAACAAAGGCAAAAGGCATCTTTTAGCTTTATTTTTGACTGGCAGTGGAGGGTAATAATAAACTGGTTTTTAGTTTCTTTCCACCACCAAGAAAGGAGAAGGGGTATGAGAAATTAAGAGAACTGAAGGTTCTCTTAATTGCATTTTTTCCCCTAGTAGATTGATTTTGGTGAAGAAAAGACTCTTCTATTAACAATAAAATGTAGACCTCAGACCAGTTCAAACAGTTGCATAATTTTAAGTTAAGACAGAGCAAAGAAGCTTCTACTAGAGTATCTGCTGAGTGCCCTGCTTGGATGATCGCATTTTCAGTAAGTCAAGGTTGCATATCTGAAAAAAGAATGTTCCCTTTGCATTAAGTCCTTTTTCCTGTGGCTAAAAGGAAGAAGAAGTTTAAGTTAGAATTTTGTTTAACTGGGGCCTTTACTATTGCTCAGAGTTTCTGAGTGAGAGAACCAGAGGGGCCTCCTGATTTGCAAAATGATGTACATTTCTGGGCCAGCACTGACTGTGTGGTGTCGTGATGGCAGAATGTCTCCCACATGCTTTCACATTTTTGTTCAATTTTTTCTCATCTGTGGCGATCGTAAGGTAATACAATTTTTTTCAAAATGTTATGTGTTTTTTAAAATCCTATTACTTTAATGTTATACTGTTTAAATCCCATTTTAACATTGTGTTTATATGGGAAAATGTAGTGTACCCTTCTGTGTGGTCTAATTTTCATTTGTGATCTTTGTGTATCAATACTGCCTCCAGCACAAAGTAATGTGAGAGCCAAATTAATTTGTTTTGGAGAAATTCAGACCTTGGGGTAGAAAGTGAGAAAATAAGTTGTGGTGAAAGCCCTGACAATTGCATCCTGGGCACCAGCTATATGTATTTAGTCTGTGGTAGAGTTTGAAACTTATCTTAGACAAAGTGTGATTATCTTACAAATTTATCTGTGGTGCAGCTTCTCTTTGCTTTGTTGCATTGTTTCAAGTTATCTTACCTTTGAAAGATGATGAGAACTTTGGAATATGGCAGCTTTTCCAGCAGTATTGTTTGTATTTCTGGAGGGAGTACCAGTCTTAAAATTGGGATTTCCATATGAAGTTTGGGTGTGTCTTTGATGTTTCTTCTGCTTGTTTGTACTATTTATTTCCTGCAGTCGTTCTAAGAAAAATTTAGTGGGTTGCTCTGATGCAGGTGTTCTAAACCAAATATCTCTTTCTTCATATATAATTACAAGAGATCAGAAACAACTGAATCAGACAAATCCTTGCAGATAAATTTAAACAGCACATGTATCCTACTATTCTGCCCTAGTAAGCAAAATCTTTGTTTCACAATTCAAATTCTTGGACATTCCTAATGGTGTTTCTAATAGGAGTTTCCTGTTAATTGATGAGTTTACTGCAGTTAGTTGTGTATGTATTACTGATTCATACTGTTACATTGTGAATTAACATCCAAATTGTAAGTGTTGCTTGGTGAATTGTCAAAGATAATGAGAGCCAATACCTGATACTGAAGTTAACACTGCATTTTAATAAACATGCCTCAGGATGAAGTGCCTGTGCCTCTGCTTACTTTCCTGCATAATTTTTTCTATAGCTTGAGTACCAAAACTCCAGATGAACTCCAGCACCGGCTACCAAAATTTCCTGCTCTGTTTTGTGTTATGTTTTTGTATGAAAATGGAATCTCAAACAAATTTGAGATACAGGAACCAAAATCAGATCCAGGTGTTCTTTCTCAGCTGCCTGAGGTGAATGTGGAATCCTGTACTTCATGCTCTACTTAGGGTGGATGTAATAAGTTAATTGAAAATAAGTATAGATTCTGTGGATTGGAGTTACAGGAGGCAGGAGAGCTGTGAAAGGAAGTTCACTGTGGGCACAGTGCTGGGCAGTTCTGGCATCTGTTGCCTGCTATTTTAATCCTAGTGCACAGCAAAGCTTGGAAGGTGTTTGTTTTCAGTGATGGCTTATGATGAACTAGGCATTGTAATCCAAGTCTTGACAGGGATCCTACTTGTATATTAAAACTCTTCTTCCCTAATCTTGTTAGTACCAAACACAAGAAAAAATATCTGTTGAGGAGCTTGGAAATTATCGTGTGTGTCCTCCTTGGGATGGTGCCCAGGACTGAAGTGTTTACCTCTTTCTATTTGCTTAGCCTGAGGCATTTGTGATGGCTTCAGCGTGGTGAGCAGCCAGGGAGATGGGAGCTTGCCTGCATGTTGGGTGGCAAAGGGAGGGATAGGTTGCTAGAAGAATGCCAAAGCATTGCATGCTTTCATTCCTGATGTGGAAAACATTTGGCCCTGGGTAAGAGTATTTCAGACGAGGCTTGGAATATGTCCACATCACAACAACCATATTTTTGCTATCTCTACAGTCGCCTAAAAAAATGAACCCTAAACTCCACAGTATTCAACTTCATGCTGAAGAGAGAGTAGAAGAGCTAAGAATCTTGCTGGAGGAAGCAGGGAGCATCTATCACTTTGGGATTTATGGTACCAGATGGAGTGTGCTGTGTTTTCTGGCTCCAGTGATGGATATGTCTTTCTCTCATGCATGCTGAGATGGAAGAAGGGAATGCATCCATCACTGAAGGGGAACAATCAAAGCCAGAAAAAAAAAATAACACAGAATATGAAAGCACTGTAGACAAAGAAAGTGTTGTTACTTCTCTCTCTCATATCATAAATGATTTCAATACATTTGGGTTGGGAACCTAAATGGTATAAACTTTGTTGATGAGTTATACCAACCAATGTACACACACACTCCCCTCCCCAGCCCCCCTTCCCATAAAGTTTAAGAAGTCTTCCCCCATTTGGAAAAGCAGATTACAAGTAAATTTTTTCCCTAATACATAACAAATAAAATTTATAGACTTACCTAGGATTTAATATGATCTGTACTTAAAATGGAATGGATATGATTTCTTTAAATAATTTTGGAACACTTGGACTGACAAAGTGGATAAGCCAGCTTTTGGAATAAACTGGCATGTAAAAACTGGCAGTGTTTTTAAAAACTGTACATTGTAATTGCATTTTGTTGGGATATTATTGCTTCAGCTGCATAATTATGGGAGTCTGCTGCATATTAGCAGACACTTTTCCAATAACCTCAGGCTATATGCACTGAGTTGTATTTTCCTATTCAGACTATCATCTTGGATTCTCCCAGACTACATACCACTGCTTTTTTTTTTTCCTTTCTGTGTAGCAATGCATGCTGTAAGCAATAGTGAGTGTAATACTTTCTGCATTGTTAGACAGTGAACATTATCAGCAGCTGCAACATTCAGGATTAGCCTTTTTTGTTATTATTTGGCATCTGCAGTACCTACATGAATCTGTTCAGTCCTGTTTCTCCAGAAGGCAGCTGAGCTCTCTGACTGAGAGAACATAACCATAAAGGTTTCCTCTAATTGTCACTATCCTCAGGAGTTCAGTCTTAATTGGAACTGCAGTGTTTTCAGTGCAGTTCACTGAGATGTATAAAAATTTGCATTTTATTTAAAGAACATGGGTTATATTAAAAGATGTCTTCACATTTTATAATAGTGGGATGGGGTCAGATCAAGGTTCTCAAAGATACACCACAATTCAGTTCCTGAGTGAGAACTGTAATCTGGGTCTCACAACCCCAAGCTTCATCCTTGGTCTGCTACCAAGCAGATGTCTCTGAATTAATTATGCTACAGAAACCATATCAGCTGGTATCCTGCAGTACAGCAAATAATATCTAGGACTTCCCTGGGGCTTGTGAATTTTTTTTCTATAGAAGGTGTCTGTCATCTAAGCTTCATAAAATTTTTTAAAACTGAAATGAAAGGGCTCACTGGGTTTTGCCAAAGGTCAGAGAAAACATTATTTTTATGGTTATATATTTAAAGATGCATTTGCTAAGGACTGATCTTCCATGATATCTATAGTTTTGGTTTTACTTTTCTCAACTTACTTGCCGCCTTTGGAAAATAAAGGAGCCATGTACTGTTTAATGAAAGAAAGAAGCAGCTGTTTCATGCAGACTAAATTACACAAAATTCAGTTTTGCTTTTTTTTTCACAAATTTTCATAGATTTTGGAAAACATGATGATCAATGAAATTTAAGATTTATGTGCTAGCATCAGCTACCAACAGGTCACTTAAATCAGAGAATCAGTTAAGACATGAAATTACTTGGAAGAATTCCAGAAAAGGAATGACATTTTATTCCAAGAATAGTTGTGCTCCTGTCAGGGTGAGTGGAGTATAAATAGCTGAGACTATTTATCTTACAGGTGAAAATGGTAGAAGAGGTAGAAATGGTCCAGTGTTGCATACTGGGAAGAAAGGAGATTTCTTAAGAAAACCATTGCATGGTATCCTTCTGCAATATTAAAATGCATCTGCACATGAACACACAAAATGAAACCAAAATGAACAAAAAAACTCCAAACCAAATACAATACATCTATTGAATTTCATCTTAAGGACACCCAAAAATGTTACAAACATTTATTTTTAGCTAAGTCTTGTAGAGATACACAGAGAAACAAATTTTGTATACATGTGCTACAGTGTTCAATAATTTGTTTCTTTGACTTACATTATGAAGTTGATTTCTCTGGTCATAACACTCTTGGCCTTTTGTGTCCTCGTTAATAACACTGTTTGGCTGAAAGGTACTAAAAAGTGTTATTCTTGTCAGTATCTTGGATCTGGAAAAGTCTGCCTGGATCATCAAGCCAGTGAAATTCAGGTTCAGAAAATGATGTAAAATTTAGGAGCCAGGTAGGCCGCAAATACTAATGGCAACAGAACACTATAGACTTCAGGAAAAGACCAGAGAAGCACAAGGATAAGTGGTATCGCACTCAAGAATAAAGATTTTCAGAACTTTTGCTGTCAAACTCAAGGAGATCAGAGTTGTATCAGAAGTGATTTATTTTGAATAAAATTACTCAGTTGTGTAATTTGCAGAAAGTTGGATAAAATCCATGTTTTCCCTGCTCTTTGAAGTCTTCATGAAAAACATTACTTCAGTGGGAGCAAGACCACAATAATTTCTCTTTTATTACTGTTTTTCTCCATCTCTACCATTTTAAACAAGGTAATACTGTTTGTTCTGTCAGAAGTCTTAAGAATGTATTATACTTTAAAAATTACTATTTTGGGATCACAGTGGGGCTTTTGGAAGAACTAAGTGCTGCTGCTCTTGGACTATAAATCTGTGGTGGTTAGTTAAAAGGCTAAATGAACATTAACAGGTACAGTCACTTGGACCTCAATGGAGTTAAAACAAGTAGCAGAGCAAGTTCAGTGGCTTTAAATGAATTATTATTAGTCAAATCCCTGCTAAACCAGATAAATGTTATGTCATTCTCTTTTGTAATTTTCATCCAGAGAACTCTGGCTGACTGGTGACTTCACATATTCTGGTCTGTGCTTTCCTGCTAGCAATATGTTTCCTCTCCTTGCACTCCAGTCTCTTCATTTCTTCTATTTTGGCCTAAAGGAGTCTTTTCTGGTTATTTTGACTTTACCATGCCTATGGAGTTAGCCTGGCAAAGTCAGGATGACTCACGCGTACTGCTCATGTGATTTGCATACGCCCGTGTGTGTGTGTGCACATGGCCACAGTTGTTCATGCCTGGGAGCTTGTGCTCAGCAAGGCGAGAATGAAGTTGGAACTTAAGAGTGCCCCGGTACTGCTCCCGTTTTGACCGGATGTAATTTCTGAGTTGAACCAGAAGACATGTGTCAGGACCTGGAAGTTTCCCAGCCCTGCACATGAAGCAGGAGCAGGCGTAGCACTCTGTGCACTGAGCTTCTGCTCTGCAGTGTCTGTTTGCAGGTGTCTGTTTGGGATGCATTTGTATGGACTGGTTCTGTGGTTTCAAGCAGTGGTGGCTGGGGCATGTTCAAGGATGTTTTTGATTTTTCATTTGTTCTGCTTTCACACCCACACCCCCCCAAAAAAAAATCCCTATGTTTATTTTATTTTGGTTTTATTCTGCCTAATATTGTGATTTGGAAAGCATATAAACAAAATGCAGATTTATAAGAAGTCTATTTCTATTTCTTTCATGTTTCTTATGCCTAGATTCTGCTCAATAATTGCCATCTTTCTATGTGCATTTTTTAGTCAAGCAAATAAGCTAAATTTAATGAGGTGTTTTTCCTTATGCAAGGACCTCTTCAGCATGAAGAGAAAGATAAGTAGTAATATTTGCTAACATAAATTATAAGGAGAAATGTTAGTATTTGTAGAAGGAACACAAGGTAGTGGATTGCAGTTGCAACCTTTTATCCATTATTGATTCCTGAACGTAATGCAGGCATGTTTTGGAGGAGGGGAAGAGGAAGGAGAATATTTTTATCCTTTTATTCTTACTCTTGTTTTCCTCTCCTTTTCTTAGTTTTGATACATTTTCTCTTTTGACGAGATTCTCCTTCTTGGCAGATACCAACAAAAGCAAAGAATGTGTTCAATAGTATTTTAATTAGCAAGTGAAGTTTACTTATATTCAGTTCTCTTGTGCATAGATGGTGAGAACACTGAAGTCTGCAAAAGGCTCCATCTACCTGGTGTCCCTAACACTTCTACTTAAGCTTCACTGACATCATCCACAGACACTTGGAGCAGTTTCCGTAATGCAGGTTGTCAACTTTGTGGAGTAAAAGCCAAGGCTGGCTGGTGAAATAATGTGGAGCTGGCATGTTCTTATCCTACTTGGTGTCCTTTTTTGTCTTGTGAGGTGAGCAGGGGTTGTCATTTGGTGTTGTGTGAAGATCCTGGGTGCCTGGGCAAACTCCCAGCTGTCTGGGTGAGGCGAGGTTCTGCTGTGGCACACTGCCTGAGCAGTGCTGTGCAGCTGCAGCACAAGTGGGAAGCCTCGGCGTGCAGACGAGCCACGGTGTCTAGACATGCTGTGATTCTTTCTTGCTCAGTTGCTTGTGGAGCCAAATATCTTTTCAGGTGTAGCAGACAGATGTGAGCACAGTGCCTGAACCCGTGTAACAGCAAAGGTGGTAACTACGTGTGCACTCTCTGTGCCAGATGCAATCACACTGCTTGCTCATAACACTGACTTGTACCCTATCCTATCAGCAGCAGGAACCACCACTCCCACGTGTTTTGCTTTAAATCTTGTGATGATGTCTTGAAACCTTCCACTAGTATACACCTATGTCTATTTTTATCTATTTGCAGAAGTCCCCTTGCTGCCCCATTCTTTTAAATTAGTGGGCTTCTGGGAAATAAAATGTACCATGGCTGAATTCCCCTCTTGTGTACCTGTGTTTGTCATCAAGAGTAGGTACAAACAGCTGTTTGGGAAGTGAGTTTGCCTGTTGCTTTTCCTGACCATTTTCATAGAAGTTTTTGTGTTAGACTGAAACTGATTATCCATTCCAGAAGTCATTTTGAAAGGAAAGGGTGGGAGGCAAAGGCATGAAGCAAAGCCACTCTAGCCTTTTTACTTTAGCAAGTGATGCTAAACCAAAGCAAAAGTAAACTAAAACATGACTGCATACCTTCCAGTAAAATAATTGATGGGGTTTGTTTTTGCAGCTAGACTTCTAATTTTGGTGGCTTTATTCACAGTTTCTGTAAGACTGGTTTTATGTGGGCTGTATAGACTGTGTTAGCCTAGTTTTAGCTTAAATAAGTGAATACTCAGGGTAGTTTCTGGTGTTATCCTACCCACAGCATGTACTGTATTGTGCTTGATGAGAGTGCTTCCACAGTCACAGGAGGAGCAGCGTTGTCATATGAAGGAGTGTAAGGGAAGCAAGACATGAATCTGTAGAAATCTAATTTTTATGTATTAGTTTTTGTCTGTGTGCATGTTTTCCCTAAATCAATAAGACGGATTCATACCCTGCTTTCCAGTTTTGTTTAGGTAATTAAGATTAGAATAAAAGTAACCTTGATCAAGCTTTTATTTTGATCAAATAAAATCTGATATGTTTATGTAGATATAAAAATCATGAAGTGAACAGGTTCAGGTGCTTATAGAAAGCACCAGTAGTCTTAGACTTGTTTAGAAAAATTGAGGTATACAGCCTTCTTTGTAATGTTTCAAAGTCTAATAATTCCGCTGCTCATTCTGGTGTAGTGAGTGCATACATAAATCACTAGCACACTGCATCTTGGAGATGGGTTGCTTGTAGTTGTCTGTAGAACTTACTGCACAGTAACAGTTATAATTAATTACTTGACAGACTGAATGTCTCAGAGTAGTTTGTCATCAACATGCACTGGTGACGGGTAGTTTGAGTGCTGAGGTGTTTGAGTATTCTCTGGTACATAGTAGTATAAAAAGCAGAATTTGGTCCTCTTCCAAGTTTTAAATTTGTCCTTGCCTTTCTGAAAAGTGGGAGGCAAAGAAAAGGTGATGCAATGTCTTGTTGAAAATGTAAGCCTCTCCTACCGCCTTGGACTATGAAATTGAAAGTGACTTTCTATACTATAGCTTCGCTTGATCCCTGTGCCTTGGAGAACACCATCTAAATCTGCTTTTGGCAACTTCTACAGCAGAGTTTGACATCACTGAATTTGACGGAGGGGTGTGTATATGTGCACATATGATATAAACAATATGATATAAAGTCTTAATTTAGGATAAAATATGTAAATTGTAATCTGGAGTACTTGATTATAGGGAGAATGGGATTCTTGAGAAATTTTGATGTGGTAAACATAAATCTGAATATTTGTTGGCCAATCTGGAGAGTTCTTCTTGTTCGTATGATGCTTCCAAACATTTCTATGGTTATGCATTTGGCAGACTTCCTGAGACTTTCATAGGTCAGGAAAGCATTGGAAAAAAAAAATCACAAACACTTACAGTCATCTAGTGCAGTCATTTCATATAAGTGAGTAAACAGAGTGGAACAATGACTCCTTTTTTGCCTCATGTCTCTGTTTAGGTTCAAGGGTGAGCTGTTGATTGCTGGTGTATTTGTTCTGTTCTGTAGACATTCTCAATCTAGGAAATGAATGCTTTAATTGGACAGAGTACTACTGCTTTTTCTTGTGAAGTGCCTTTTTCTTGAGGTGCTGAGAGCTGGAAACTGCTATGTGATTCCTGTCTTGCTGTTTCAAGTAGCGATAGCACTTGATTGATTAGCAGTACTTTCTTAGTTTCAATAAATAAAAAAAGCAAGATAATTTTTTAATAATTATGTTGTATTTGTCATTCCTACAAGATGGGTTAATGTCTTGAAATGTGCTTAATGATGAATCTCTCTCTCGAAAATGCCTTTTGTATTGTTTTGAGATATTAGAGAGTAACTATGTTTTTCTTTTGAACTTTGTTTTATGGAAAGGTGGAAGAATACTGAACTTTTACCCACCTGAATTTTGTTATGGATTTTACTCAGGGACAAATTTAAGTCCATGTATTAAACATGCTTAATTTTAGTGGTATTAAAGCACCAAGGCAAAATTTTATAGTAAGAATTTTTCTCAAATTCATGTATCATGGATTTTGATAATTCTGCAGCAAGTATTCTTCTTCTGATTCTCATCCCAAGCTGCCAGGTATTTTAAAAATGATTTTTTTTTCTGTCTCTTCCCATTTGGTTCTTGTTCACACTGTGTAGTTAAAGTGCCTTACATTTCTAATTTATTGACTTGAGAGACATGTTTTATGTCTGCAATAAATATCTGAGAATTGCTGATGATCTGCCTCCTCAATACCTGTTATCTCTCTTCTGTGTTTCTTCAACTCCTAGGAGCCTCCAAGGTAGACCCAGGACCCCACTTTGGCTCTGCACGAACGCTGAACAGAGGCAGTACATGATTACAGAGGGATGGTGACTAAAAGGTGAGTAAGAGACTGTATTTTGCTCAGTAGATGATAATGTCACGGAGAGATGATGTTTGGAAAAAAGACTTGTAATGTGACTTTGTAGACCATTACAGTTGTTCTGCCTTTCTCTTTTCCCTAAGCTAAGGAAATCCAACAAATGGAAAGGGGAGGAATGCAAGAAAAAGAACCTGCAATTCTTCTCTCTTCTTACCTCTCTTGAATTATGCTCAACCTCAAAAAGGGAAACTGTGTAGAAATGGGGGTGTTTGTTTACAGTGACACTAAAAGAGTAACATGTTTGAAGGTCACTATTTCAAGATGCTGTTTTGGAGGCTCCACACAAACCATCAGTCTAAAAAAGTCTTAGGAAAAGGAAGCCTGTATAGCTAAATGACCAGGTAGTGGAGACTATTAAAAGCAAGAGGACAGCTTAAAAAAGGCTGTGTCTGTGTTCCAAGAAGGAAATAAAATCAAAACATTCCCCTATCAGGCTAAACAGAAAGTTAATGAATACTTTTTTCGACCACACCAAGAGTGGGAGGCCAGCTGGAGACTCTGTGTGGCCTGTGTGTAATGACTCTATGACAGGAATGATCCAAGATAAAGCTATGGCAGAAAACTGAGTAATTCTTGTGTGGATGCACTCACCACTGAAAAGTGTGGGGTGGTTCCTCTTTTGGAAAACTTCTTATGGGAGTTTAAGGAGATTGCCTTTCTGGAACAAATTTAATGTTCTCAATTTAGCAGGTACAGATGTAGCCTACCCAGTTGTCTTAGGAATGGTAGAGTGAAGACCAGCTACTGACTGGCATGCAGCCACTTGCTTTTAAGTGTCTCACTAGCTGAGTACTTGAAGATGTCTAATTCATGCCGTATTTCAGAAAGCATTCATGTGGACTCACGGAGGCTAAAAGCTAGGGGGGTCTCCTGATTAAACTGAGTGGATTAATTAAAAAATTCGATTAGTATCTCTGTTTTCAAAAGAACATTGAGTATTACAGTGGAGATACTGAGAAAGGATTGATTTCTTTGAATAAATCCTGATTAAGAGGATGTTTAAGACCTGGTAAACTGGTTAATATTAGCCTTCAGCTACTTGAAGGATGTTTAAAAAGATGATGGAGCCAATGCTCCTAGTTGTGGCAAACCAGTAGCAGGAGATTAACATACACAGATTGCAAATTGAAATGTTCTGATTGGACATTGTAGGTAAATCTTTTCCTGGAGGAGTGTAGTTCAGCACTGAATAAAACATGTGTTTGTGGTGGGGGTGGCACCTCTCCCAGCGGAGCTTTCAAATCTTACTTGTGCAGTGCTATGACTTACCTGATCTTCTGTGGCTTTTAATGGCTAGCCAGACTGTCTGACTGGAGGACTCCCAGAGATCTTATGTAGCCAGCATTTTTGTGATTTGAAGTCAATTTACAGAAATGTCCTGTGGTCTTTGAAGGAGACAACTGGCATGCAGGTGAAAGATATCATTGGATGTATTGTTCTACTTAAATTATGAAAATTTATTTCATATTCAAAGTTCTCTTGAAAATTTTTTAAAAGAACTAAACAGGCACAAGTTACAGAGGAAGATGGCCAACTGTGTTAATAATTGTTTAAATGGTAAGAAAAAAGCTTCAGGGGAAAAGTGTGTTGGAAATCACTAGTGGATTTCCATAGATAGCTCTGTGAGTGCCTGGGGGTATTTTCATATTCCTAAATGACTTGGGACAAAAGTGTGGTGACAAGGTTTGTTTCTGAAACTAAGTTTTACAGTACAAAAGAAGGTATACAAAAAGGGGGCAGACTGAAACAAAAAAGAGCCAAGTAAAAACCAAATGGCCGTTAAAATGGTGGAAGAAATTCAGGATCAGTAATGTTCAAGTATTTTGGGTTAGCTTGAGGTCTTGGGATTATAAGCAGCAATTTATTGAAAAAATCAGCTCTATATTTTTGTAGCAATCAGGAATCAAATTATATCAGGAATTGCTCTGAAAGGAGAGAAACTGAAATAATAGACCACTTTGTAAATCTTTGAAGTGTTTGTGTCTTCAAGATGGTGTGCTGTCCTGGTCTCCTCATCTCAGAATAAGTGGAGTAGAACAGGAAAAGTTTAAAGAAGGGCAACAAAAACGAAGAAGAGTAGCAGAAGGCAGAAGACATCCATGGAGCAGCATCCATGCAAGAAGAACTAATTAAATGAGAGTTTCCAGACTGAAAAAGAGAGAATGGCCAGGTGCTAATGCTAGGTGTTTATAAAATTATAGGAGCTGTGAGGTGTGTGGATGGGAAATGAGTACTCAGTGCCACCTAATTTTGTATTAGAAGAGAGATGAGGTGAAACAGGCAGAGAACAGTTTTAAAGCTAGGAAAAGAAGTGTTTTGTTTTGGGATTTTTTTTTCTGTAGTGTGTAAGTTCTGAAATTCCTTGCCATAACATGCTGTGTGTGCTGCATGGATGTAAAGAGCTTCTGAACAAAT
The DNA here is from genome assembly GCF_015832195.1 of Motacilla alba alba. NCBI lineage: Eukaryota > Metazoa > Chordata > Aves > Passeriformes > Motacillidae > Motacilla > Motacilla alba. Next base: position 80,680,659 of record NC_052017.1, read on the forward strand.
ATGGAAAAGGAGGTGGAAGAAAATAAAAAAAAAACAGTTGATAAACAAAGGTACTATCTCTAGGTAAGAAGGGTACTGAGCTGCAAATTATGGAAAGTATGAAGTATTTTGGGGAGAGTGGAAGAGAATTTTTGTACGTGGCTGCTCTGAACATCTGCTCTTAGCTACTTCTGAAGACAGAGTGGTAGGCCAGGCTGGATGTTTTGTCTGAGTTGATTTTGTCATTTCAGTTGGGCTAAACAGGCAGCCTGACCCACTGTGGTGGTTCTTCAATGCTATTTTATAAACAGTAAGGTTGCAGGGTGCAGTCCCAGAAGAGAACTCTGTTACTAACACTATTTTAAAAAATGCTAAGCTGTTATGTAATTTGAAGTCTCCCACAGAACTTGGAGCCTTTTCCCTCATTGTAAGATAAATGCTTTTAATCTTATTTTGGCACATGATAAATTACAGTTAAATTTGTTTTAATATGTTCAAGCTGTTTCTTTGAGATTTCAATTCTTATTCCAGAATTCTCAGTTTTCTGTTTACACTGTTCTCTGTACAGTCTGTAGTGCCTGTCAGGGAGCGAGGAATTACCAGAACACCTTTTCTCAATCTGTGAGTTCTAGTGACACCTATTTTGGTGTAGAGATAGTAAACTTCAAGGGGAGAGATAAGCAAGATGAAATGGCAAAGCCTAAAGGAAGTACAAAGAGAATGAGAAAACACTGATAAATTTGGAGATACTTTTGTGCTTGCGAATTAGCTTGAGAAGCAAAGTTTTGGAGTTATATTATCATGATCAAAGGGGAAAGGCTAAAAGTGACAACATTTCATAATGATAGCAGTTTAAATGTTCCAGTTTAAATGGCTGGAACAGATAAGGTTACTGGAAGGATGATGGTCATGGGAGAAAATTAGAGGAAAGTAGGTAAATTGATCTTAAGGAGTTGAATGAAAAGATGTAAAAGAAGTTGAGGAACTACTGAATAAAGTTCTGAAGAATTAACAGAATTTTAGGAGGTTAGAAAGGAGCAGATACTGGGAAATGAAAGCAACAGTGTGTGTGGTTTTTCCATCAGTGGTTTATGCATGTGAGATGGATGGATCTATGCAAGTATTAAAGAGTATTCCAACTTCCTGTACCAGTATGTGTACTTCCTCTGGGAAGTTTTCCAAAGGAATTTGAAATCAAAAAAATTCTGAAGGGGGAAAGTTTTTTTTTTTTTTTTTTTTTAGGTCAGAGAGGTTAGTTGCTCTTTGCAAAAATGATTTTTTTTTAAACAGTAGCAAAAATTAAAAATTAATCTAAAGAAGCTGAAATGGAGACTGAGAATTTCTAAGTAACATGGACAAGACTTGCAAAGACAGAAATTATATGAAAATTTCAAATAGTAATGTACAGTCCTGAGGAAAGAGTATTTTTCTTTCAGGAGGAGGGGATACAAAGCTGTGAGTTTAGATATGGATGGATGGGAATTGCAGAATAAGAGCAATTAAAAGGGAAAGAAGAAGAATTATGTAAAATAAGTCATTACCAATTTAAAGTAATGCTTAGGTCAGCCATTTCTCCACCCACCTAATTCTTTGACCTCATCCATTTGTGAAGAAAAGTTCTTCTTCTTGGGCTTCTGGATCTTCTGGTGTCTTCCTTGTGGCACTGTGCGTGTAGTGATGAGGATTTCCCTTTGTGCAGGACCTGTGGAATTTTAACAAATGAAGCATAACATTGAAAAGCTTGTTAGTAGTAGTTACAAGAAACCTGTGTTGCTTCAAAGCAGCAATAGCAATTTCAGAGTTGAAGGAGCTTCATTCTCTATTAGGAGCTTTGTGCCTGGTATGTAACATAACTGCGGATCACTGGGCTGCAAACAGCTTTGTACTGAAGTGATGAATTGGGGTGTGCTTGAATCTGCATATGAGGTGAAGAAAGATCAGGGAGGGATGGATGAGGTCATTGTGCCTAATGGAAAACTCTTTGTTTCTTGCTGCAGAGAATGAGACTCTTCCCATTAAAGCCAGTTAAATCTCTGAGATTAATGGCATCTAGAAGCAGGGTTTTAACACCTGGAGTGAAACTAAATGGTCTTTGATTTATAATTTTAATCTCTCTGTTTTTTTTTCTTTTGCTTAAAATTCTAGTTGGAGGTAAGGTTCAGCTTCCCCCCCACTGGCACAAAGGCTCTCCTTCAGGTCACACTCCTTGCAATAGCAATGCTGCCTTTAATTATTTCAGATATCTCTCATTTGTCTAAAGTCTGATGAGATGCTTTCTCTTGTTGTGATGATTGAAAGTGTCATAAGAATTTGTAGAAAAGGGCACTGTTTTGAGTCCTTTTGAGCTGACTCTGCTGAACCAAGTTTGGTGGATTTATATGTATATTTTTTCACATGACAGAGATTTTTATACTTGCAGTGTGTGCATTAAAATATGTATAATCTGTTTGCTCTGGAAGCCCTTTTGGCAACACTGCTGAAGCAGTTTGAATTATTTTTCACTCGGATTCAGATTGTATCTTTATAAAATGTGGTGAAATCCAGCGCTGGAAAACATGCAAGATTGACAGCCCTGGAAATTGAAATCCCTGTTAATCCATGTACCAGCTAGCACAGCCTAGCTGGAGCAGACTTTCTATGTTGGCAGCACAGCTCATGGTTAAACTGATGAGATGACCTCTGTTTCAGTTATTTATTGTTTACAAAGCATTGAAGGTTTGCAAAGGTTTTTCACAGTAAAAGCAATGTGTTTCAATTTCTGTTTTCAACGTCTTTCTATATGATGTGTTTATTACAGTATAAATACAGGTGTCTTTTAAAAAAGCAGAGCTATGAACTCTGCCCCGAATTTCTTCTGTAAAAGAGGTGTTTGTGTACAGTTGTATTATTAGCTGTAGAAATTGGTAGGGCTGTAGTGAAAGAAACAGAATGCATCATGGTGACATTAGCAATTTAGGATTTCTGCTAGATCACTCTGCAGCTCTCTAATCAGCATCATGGTGAAAGTGGCATGTAACAGGAGTTGGCCATGTATGAAAGGATGGGGGGAATTTATTCCTGTATCCAAAGTATGCACCTCAGAGAGAGTCTCATCCTTTCTCTGGAGGGAAGCATGCAGGGTTAGAGCATAGCAACCACATCATGCTGGGAAGTTTGGTATCACTCTTTGGTAAGTTGAGTGTCATTCTCCTTTTAAATGTCTATCTTCTCAAGTTACACATTTCCTAACACTGCCAGAAACTGCCAATTATTTACTTGGCCAGATGCATACAATATATGCAAGTTTCCTTGTTTGGTGTGGTTTTGATATGGGATTTTCTTTTTGTGTGTCCGGTCCCTTTTATTTTTTAACCCTCTCAAGATCAAATCCTGCATTTTATTATTGTATAAAGTACCCAGTGGAAAGACATTTTATCCTCACCATTTTCCCTTTGGGCTCTTTATTTTGAATTCCAACAACAGATTCTGTAGACCCTTCTCATACCTGTGATACTTGTATCTATTTGCACCACTGCTGCATAGAGTGGCACTTTTCTGCTCTGACTTTTCAACACCACACCCACAGCCAAAGGGAAGGTTTCATTTGTAAAATATTTTATTGTGTCATTAGTAGACACCATTTCCAAGGATTCCTTTTCTTTTTTTTTTTTTTAATTTTGTTTTTGTTTTGATATTCCTTCAGGAGCTTTGATCTTGGGCTGTTGTCCTAGAAGTAGATTTAACAACATGTCTTTCTGTAGCGCTGTGCAAATGACATCAATGCAGAGACTTAGTAAATAAAGGAGAAAGACTATAACTGCAAAAGGCTTACAGTAGAAGAGATGGAGACGGTGAGATTTTAATATTGTGAAAGCATTTTTAGTACCACTGTCAGGTGAAGAAAAGAAATAAAAGAAAATGCAAGAAAGGAAAGGTAATGTTTTTAGCATTTTATTTGTGTTTACATGAATACCCTCTTCTGCTGATGACAGCATGTTTTGGTTAACTTAAAAAGGAGAGGAACCGAGGTCTACAGAGACTAGGAGGATGAGGTTGGATGGAGTAGGGGAGCACAAAAATGGGTACAGGCCCTACTGTATACGTTTTGGGGGTGTGTATATATAATATATATTTTTGGTAGTCCCAGGCAGCACTGAGGATCTTGGAGACTGCTGGTCATCCAGACTTGGCATAAAATGGATGGATGGTCAGGAGGTTTCCCTTTAAGCAGCTGTGGGGGTTCTAGAAAAATTGGATGCAAACTAACCAGCCCAAAAAAGCTGAATCTATGCCTTTACTGTTAGTAAAATCTAAGCAAAGATGCAGTCATCCTATGTGTTTCTATTTAGAGGCTGAAGGTGACCTTGACATATCTGGTCTCTGAAGTGTAGATTCCTCAAAAGGAGCAGTCAGAGCTATGTTTCAGTGTATGCAATCTGTGCTTACATACTGTATGCTTATAAGATTCCAAAGTGATAAATGAAAAATGATGGCTACAAAGCTACCAAAGTGATTTTGTATATGATGGAGACATCAGTGACACTTCATGTAATTTAGTCTTTGACTGATGAAAGCTGTCAGCCACTGAGAAACCATTGGGATAGTTGTCACTAAAGAAATTGAATTTTCACAACATTGTTAGTTTGTTTTTTTTTTTGTACGGAATAGATTTTTTTTTTTCCTGAAAGCCTGTAAATGGAAATCATTAAAAAGATCATCATCATTAGGAATTAGATAAACCATGGAAATCAAAGTAATCTAAATAAAATAAGAGGATTTTTCAGGCTGGGAAAAAAATTTATTTTATTATTTTTGAGACATAAATACACAGAGCAGGAAAGTGTGTGCTCTGAAGAAAACCCACGAGAGGCTTTCCTTTATTGAAACAAGTAGTCAAGAGCCATTCATTCCTCATTTGACTTTAGGCTATTTGACATCTCCTTATTTGTTGTTTCACATTGAGAGCATTACAGCAGATAGTATATGATTTCTGTTGTGTCAAGTTTACTGCTTTTAAACAGACTTAAAAATAGAACTTAAATTTTTAACCATTGTGTTGGATGAAGAAAATAAAGTTATGATTCATTCTCTTTAGAAGAATTTTTTTTGTCTCTTTTTTTCTTTTTTTTTTTTTTTTTTTTGTTGGTGTGATATATTTTAGGATCTAGTGAAAAATAAGCATGTTTGTATTGACAAGGTTCAGGCATGTGCAGGGATGTTTTTCATTTGTGTAAAACCTCTATGTGAATACACGGAGTCTTGCGTATAAGCATTGTAGTAATAAAGAATTTGGCCTTTTGTTTTTGTAAACTCTGATGGTTTGGATATTTTAGCTGTAGAATGGTCTTTGAAAATCTTTGTGCCTTCCATTTTTTTTTAATTTTATGTGGTTTATTTCAGGAAAGGATTTATTAACTTGATATTTCACAGAAACTTTAAAATATCTGTATCTTATTTCAGGACTTAGTGAGTAACTAAAAATGTGGATGAACTTTCAGAAAGATCTAAGGGAAACAAATTTTTTTCCTTCTGGCTTCTTATTCCAGGATTCTGATAGCTTTGTTCCCTATGTTTCTGGTTAACATCTTCAGAAGACAGAACTGATGCAGCGGCGAGCTGTCTGATTTTTTCTGTTGCAGTTCTAACTGAATCAGAGATCTATATGCAAGATCTGATACGGAAGAGCGTCATTTGGATTGGTGGAACGCCCTTATAGTCATGGGAGTTAATAGTGGGATTAGAGGAAACATTAAACAGTGCTTTTATGTGTGTGTTAAATCTTTGTAAGTGTGTGGTAAAAATCTTATTGATGGATAAATTATATAAATCATCATCTTTGCAGTCATAGTGTTAAAGGGCAACAAAGTGAAGTAGCAGCCTACTTGCCCCTCATGCAATCTGCTCTGGTGGGAGCTGTCTCTGCCTATGGGACACCATGACCAGGGTTGGACCTAAGTGATCTTTAAGGTCACTTTTAACCAAAACCATTCTGTCATTATCTGATACTAATTGTATATTATCTGTACTAATTTGCATAATCAGTGCAAACTGAACCATTGGATGGTTCAGGCCACCTATCCCATTGGGTACTCTGTTGCTTATCCAAGAACTGGTGAAAGAATCCAGAAGCTTGGTGAGATACTTGTGTGTTTTGAATGCTTACCTTGATAGAAAAGCAACACATAAATAAATAGGTGGGGAACAGGAGTGTTCTGTAGCAGAGATGTGGGATGGGAGCTCTGAGCTGCCTTACCTCTCCTTGTCCTTCATATCAGTCGGCTAAACCTTGCTTAAGCGAGGTCACTTAAGCTGTTGCTGTGAAAGCAGAATATATTGGTTATTGATGGAAAGAAACAAATCAAAAGCTGGGAATTACATGGGAGTTGAGAGGAGTTGGGAGTCTGAAATGCATTTGCAGATGGGGCCACGGGGCTGAGTAGATTTGCCCTAAAAGTTGTGCTCTCCTCCACTGTATTTTGGTTGTCTTAGTTGTGACCACCCTGAATTTGCTGAGAAGTGTTTATTTAATACCCAGTGCCCTTTAAAACTGTACCAGAAAACTTCAGGACTGAACCCACTGCAAGAAGATGAAGTTGCCTTTATTATCTAACTGAAGCAGGGTGTCACAATAGTCATTTCATGACACTTTGGAGCTCATCCAGCAGTTCTTTAAGGTAGTAACTGCTTTAATATAATCTTTATTTTGGAAGTTTGCCTAGTATTAATGTGCAGAATACCCACTAATAGTTTTGTTTTAACAGTAAAATTTTGTCCTTTAGATTGCTGATTCACATTTAAAATGTATCACATTAAGTTTCTATGAAAGCTAAATACCAGGTACTGTCAAGTACTTTTATACAGTGATGCACCAAATGACAGAGAACTTTTTAAAGTTGAAAATAATTTCTTTTAAAAACCTAGCTATTTGAAATTGCTGTATCACTGTCTCCCTTCTGGTTTCTCTTTACGTCCATGTACAAATTTTGGCATGTTTTTAAGTACAGTTTACAAATATAAAAAAGTATGTCCAGATGGCTACAGCAATAATCTGTGATGTGATGATCTTCTTTTTTAATTATTCAACACATGTGACTCCAATATCTGTGTTGCCTTTTCCCAATTTATGTAGAATGCAACAACTAAGCTTGCATTACTTTCTTATTGCCTCTTTTTTGCCTGCTTCAATTAACTAAACTTTGCTTGAAACTACTTTTGTGCATCTTCCAGATTTGACCGTCTCCCAGTCCCGAACTTGGGCTTTTAGTTCAATCAAGCCATGTTTCTAAACGGGTTTTTTTTGGTGATGTTTTAGTTTTTTGGACAGCTTTCAAAACACAAGCTTTTGTAATTTCATGTAAGAAAAAAGGGTATTTTATAGATAATGAAGTTTCAGCCCATTGTTAATGCAAATTAACAGCTTCACTTGTAGTTGTGACCCTGGTCTCACATAGATTCTTAATTCTCATTGGTGAAATTTCAAAATTCACTTTGTGACTAAAAAGCTTGCAGTATGAGACTCAGACCTTAGCAGAAAATGGAAACATGGCTGTGTTTGGTCAGAGGGGCATCCAGCCCAGCACCTGGTCTTAGTGAGGAGCAGACAGCACATGGCTCAGGGAAGAGGGTAAGACCACAGCAAGCAGCTAGTGAGATTTTTCCAGAACATTGTTTCAGTTTCAGGCTCAGGAAGTTCCTGAATTTCGCACTGCAAAATGAGAGTTTCTAGATATTTTATAGCTATCAATGGGTCCATTTTCTAAAAGTCTTCCTGACCCCATTTTGAAACTCTGTAATTTTTGAAAATGAACAGGGCCCTGTTGTATGGACTCTGTTCTGAGCTCCTATTACTCTCAACACTTGAAACTGTATTTCTACTACGGAACAGCTTGTGTTCTATGTCGTTGATGGTGTTGACAGTCTGTTGGGCCCTAAGAAAATGTGTTTGGTTTGCCAATAATAGTACCAACTGGAAAAGGAGGAGGCAAGTGTTGTGTAGAGAGAAAAGAGAAGATGGAATGCAAGGCTATATGTGTTGATTTCTTATTTGATACAGTTTTTCCTTCTCCATTTCCTTTTCCTTCCCTAGCTGTCACTTTTGGCCTTTCCTGGATCATTTTCTTTCACTTCATGCCTTTCCCTTGTTAAACGTCTTCTGTTTCTTCTTTCACTTTTCAGACTTTTATTTGCAAAAATCATTACCATTTATTTTTTCCATTATTTTGTAAAAGAAAACTTGGCTGGCTTTGTAGTTTGTCTGAGGTGGAGAATCCTTCCTTTTATTGCCTCATTTCTGATGGCTAGTCTGAGGATCGGAGTTTAGTGGATGTTCCAAGCATGGCATGGGGAAAGGCTCTCTCAGTGACTGGAACAAGGCACTAGATATGAGTGGAAGCAAACTTTAGGTAGGAATCTGTGTCTTGGGAGGATATCCAAAAGGCTGAGGGGCTAGTGGATAGCTAAGAAAAAAAAGTGATTTCAAAAGAAGTGCTGAGATTTTGTTGGAACGTGGACCTAGTCTGTACTGATTTGACTTTATACCTACCCCTAAATTGCCTGTGGTTCTCACCTGCATGGTCTTGCTGGGTTGGCCTGTGCTTGCTCAGGGAGCTGAGGTCCACTGGCTCTGCACCCCACTGATGAGGCAGAGGAGCCCACAATGTGATAACTGAATTCCAAGGTGTTATTTCAAACTCCTGGCTTCACTCAGGCCAGTGGTCTTGAAGCAGTGCTTCCTTTGCTGAAATAACAAATATCAGTTCTGTGAAAGTGCTGGGGTAATAGCTTTAATGACAGATTCTTGTTTTATGACTTGTCACCCCTAGCTACAGATATTAGCTGTCTTTTGGCAGAATGTCACTATGAATTCAAGGACTGATTTTTGACTGTGCTAGTCAATGACAGCTGATGGCTGTCTGCCCCTGGCAGAACTTAAAATTCATGCTACTGCAGAAATGAATGACAGTATTAAAAAAAGTTGAAGGAACCCAGTAATCAGTTTTTTAATTGAAGCTGACTCTCACTTTATGCAAATACAAATTAGAATATGCTACTCTGCTGCATAGTAAACAGTCTGCATTGCTGGGTCCAGTGATGGCACTTGATGGTGTATGGCTGGATTATTTCACTGAAGAAGATCTGTAGCTTCCAGTCTCATCTCAATGTTTAGTGAGGTGATCTTTGAGTTATTAGAGCTTAGAGCTATTGCTCTAATCTAATTGTGTATCTGACTGATAAGCAAATAGTTTTTCTAAAGGTATACTGAGTAAGGAATATATTTTAAAGTAATTATACTATAAAGAGGTATAGGTTTGGGGTTTTTGTGCATTTGACAGAAAACAGCATGCACTACAACAGTAGTAAAAACAACTGCTTGGGGGGATTTTTTTTTGCTTGTTTTTTTTTTTTTTTAAATTTGTGGGTTGTTGGTTTTTTTTTGTTTTTTTTTTCTTTTTTTGAAAGAGCCCTCTTGATGCCTGTTTCTGCTGTTTCTGGCCTCCATCCCTTTTTCCTTCTGAGCTCCAGGGCTTATCACTACTTGTAAACTGAAAACATACACATTGCCTTAGAATTTATATAAATTTTTGGTAGGTGTGGTGACAGAGTCTTTTTCATATGTTCTTTTCTCTAACAATCTTCCTCTCAAAGGTTTTGCATTAGTTTGAGGAGTTTGGCTTTAACAAGTCAAGAAGAATTACGGAAAGAGGCACTGTGCTACATTGCAGGGGTATTCATGATGCCCTCTTTCCTGATTTGTCTACATGCTTGCTAGTGATACACAACAGTGTGGCCTTTTTTTTTGGTGAAGAGGAAATAACAGTTCAACCTGTTTTCTTGTCACGTGCAGCAGCAAGCGTTCCATTCTTTAAATAAATTGTAAAAAAATGTAACACTAATAATACAGTAGACAAACTATGTATTTTTCATAAAATTGGCATGACCAAAGATGAAATAATTACTACTATTTTAAAGCGTGTGCAGTAGCAATATTTGTATTCATAATTCGGTTCTATTGAACCCATAGAATGTGCAGTTTATTTCATTAGTTAAATACTTTTTTCCTAGGCTTGTGCTAGTGCAAAAAGGTCATATGGAGTAGTTACTTCACATGAGCAATTTTTTTCCAAATCTTCCTTTGCTTTGCAAAGATGTGGAGCAAAGTGCCCAGGGAAAGTTCAATGAGTCTCCTGCAACAAATTACATGAGCAGCATCTGCAAGAATAAACCCTGGTGTGCATGTAGAGAAACACTGGTGTGCATGTAAAGACTGTCTCATGAATGCCTGTACCCAGAAGCAGTTCTGAAACTGGCATCTCTTAAACACGCTAAACCCTGCTGTTTGTACACTTTTACTGACATAGGCTCCTTCATCTTTTACTAAAAGTGTAGTATAATCTGTCACTTATAGAATCAGCAAAGATAATTATTTGAAAGCGTCTTTGCTCTGGAACAGCTGCAGCTAGTGTGGCAGCTTTTGCATACAGTGGCCTATTTTGAACAAAGGAAAATGCAGTTTATAATTCAGAGGTAAATTGTACTTTCAACACGGTATACTTTAAGTCATCTAGAAATATTGAAATCCTGATTATTTGACTTTATATATATGACTTCAGTGACTGGAGGGAAAAGTCTTTAAATGAATCTGCTTGGACCTAGCAGTAGCAGGTATCTGCCTTGCATGCTTAGTTGTGCACACTTTTTGTCTTTAGCAAGAGGTGTCTTTTTTTGGTTCAGCTGAAACATAAAATCTTGAATTGCTGGGTTTTTTCTTTATCAGTTAGAGAAACCAAAGACTACATTTGTAAAATATAATACCTTTGCCTAATGGGCCTCGTTCATCTTTGAATTTCTTCTAGGCAAGCTAGATCAAAAGTAAGGGAATGAGGGATAGAGTAAGTGCACAAGACCCTTTACATACAAGAATAAAATAATATATTGAAATAAATTGCATCTAATAGTGCTGCTTATTCAGCTTTCTTTTTAATTTTGCATCTTCACATTGTTTTGTAAACTTGTTAAATGCAATTTGTTGAAAGTCTGAATAAAGGTCTCTGATAGAAAAGTTATGCAAATAGCAGGTCAATGTGCAAATATTTGGCAATGGTTAAAAAGCTGGTCACTGTCACTATTTGGATATATGTTTTGAAGAGTTTTGACCTGACCATTATTGTCATTGTTAAAAGAGATTTACATATAGAAATTATACAGAAATCAAGGAAACTGGCTGAATGTTTTCATGTTTAGGGTTCTCTTGGCTTTGTCTTGTCTTGTCATATTGCTTCAGGCTAGCTATCCCTTCTTGGCATGAAAGCTGCACTTTCAGTAAGGAGAGGAGGTGATTTCAGGAAAGATTACTTTGTCTGCTACGAGCCTTCTGACTTGTTGCAGTGTCTCAGGTCTGTGTAGTGTGCTTCCACAGGCTCACTCTTACAGCTGCTGTCTGGGGCAGCGATGGAACTGGTGCAGTGGTCCTTTCTCAAGGATGTACAGAAGGGTGCAATCCAGCCTCTACAAGTTCTGTGGAAAAAGATTCGGTTTTGAAGTCTTTTCTAAGGTGTCCATCGCTTTGTGCTGTGGGTATATATTGAAGGTCTGTGGTTTTTTTGGAGGGGGTTTAATTGTATTTTTGCAGGGTTTGGGATTGAATGGGTTTTTTCATTCTTGGTGGAAGAGTTTTGTTTGGTTGGTTTTCCTTGTTTTGTTTGTGGATCTTTAAAAAATACACTTTTTATTTTTTGCTCTAGCAGTGCATTAGATGCAGTTTCCAGACTCCTTTCTCCTTCCATGCATACGCTAGCATAATGAAATGGGTAGAAACTTAAGGAACTTGTGATAAGGTTTCTATCTACTGCCTTGATTTTCTGTTCTGTCAGTTAGGGCCTCTGAAGATTTTTCTCTGAGTTGTTGCAAGTAAGCTTCTCCTCACAGTTCCCTACAATAATGTGTTTAAATTAATACATCAAAAATCAATCATAGACTTAAATTAGTAAAATAGTGCAATACACATAAACAGCTAGAGGTTGAGGTAGAGAGAAGTTTAGGCTGTTACTGTTTTTTTTTTTTTCCGAGATATACTGTCGGAAGTGTATTCTCACCTTTCTTTTTTCCTCCTTCTTTCTCCTTGTTTTTGGATATTCTAAATGAGAGAGTGTTTCCTGTCTCAGTTTTTACCATGTGAGAACATGCAGTGAGAAGAATAGTTCAGTTAGGAAGGAAAAAAGTCCTTGGCCCCAAAATTCTTCCATATCATGACTATAACATATGTCAGAGACCACCTATGGCATGTAAGTAGTCTGTCATGAAAGAAAGTGCTGTTTGGATTTAGAGGCCCAGGAAAGGTGGTGTTGGGAAGGAATTTGCTGGGAAAACTCAGTTTCTGCTACTGAGTTTTGTTCACAGGGAACAGGTGGGAGAAGTCCTCTTGATACCTGCAGGGTGCAAGATATCAGACATGTTAACATTTACATCTTAGTCCTTACTAATACCACTATTAGTCCCATGAAATTAAATATCCTTTTTGTATTGGAAGCCAAGCCATCCATACCTCTGTGCATATTTAATATTTGGATGAAGGATGGTGGTCCTTTGTCGCTATAGGACACGAAATGAATGACACACACACTGCTGTTCTATAAAAAAGGGACGTTTATTTTCTGACTCCAACATTTGTAGTTTTCCAAAAGTGACAGTGTGGATTGGAGGGTGACAGTGCCACCACTGCAATGACACTGGATGAACCAACAGTCCATCAAATTTCTCCTCCTTCATAAAGGAAAGCAAAACAATGAATTATTTACAGAGAGTGTGCGAGACAGTTTGTTACAAGAATGTAAACATCAGAAGGCTTAGAAAATCTTAAAAAAGCAGGGCAATAGTCCTTTTCCTTCTTCTTGGAGAAACAGGATTATCTTTTTGCTGTGTTTGCTGAGCAGAGCGGGTTTTTTTGAAACTTGGCTGGGATATGGAAGCCTGGTTACATAAAGACCATGGGCTTCGTTTACAGCCAGACAGACAAAGTAGGCTGTGATTTCAGTACAAATGTTTAATTTTATTCTTGTTTAATTCTTTCCCATTATATTCACACATTTATGAGTATTTCTGAGACTTTCAAGATTAAAAGAAATAAAGTTTTTTTGTTTGTTTGTTTATGTGTTTGTTTTAACATGGAATTACTGTATTCCTAGGTCTTGGGATACTTGCTGATGCACTGTGTGCAAGAAAAACATTTTTTGAGACCTTCATGAAGGCGTTAGGCCTTCGTTTTGCTTCCTAAATGCACAAACCTAATCTTAGAGAAATATGAATTAGAAGTAGCTGTTAGTAGTGTATTTGTATGATCTTTAAGTTAGGAATAGGAACACTACAACCCACATAAACTACTTGAATTTGTGTAAGAATAGTGCATCATACATATAAATATCAATCTAACAGAAAATGGACTGTAAAACATTGGAACAAGTGCTTTATGCACTACATACATTAGTATCCAGAATGTCTGTGACCAGATACTGCCTGTTGTGAGACACAAGCAATTTGTAGGGCCAGATTCTTATTGGTAAATGACATCATAAGACACTACTTAGGAAGGTAAGGATATGAATCTAACTGCCTCAAAGCTTCTCCTTTTTTTCCAGTAACTTAAGAAAATTTAGAAAAGAAGCTAAAATTGACTGTTAAATTTACTACTCAGATGTATTACGCCTTTGATCTATTTATTTTAGTTTAAATGAATGAGGATTAGAAGTGTCTATGTCTAGGCTGGAAGACTACTAAAGGCAGCAAAATAAGGTGGTAAGAGAAGAGCAGTTACTCTTATGAAGTCTGGTGCTAGTAATGTTAGGGACCAGTGTTTACTATCGATTCTGCCTTCTGAATGTAGCTTTTAGAACATACTGCTGGTTTTGTGTAGTGTCTTTTCTTTAACAGCCCTTTGTTTTATGTATTTAGGATGTTTATTTTATGCAGATAGAAAGTTTCCACCTTATTAAACAGCACACTACAATTCAGTGAGATCAAGCATATTAGAACTTGAAATTGCTGATTTTCTTTTCCTGAATGTCTCCATTAATTAGCAGAGTGACATTTCTGCCTTTTTGGAGCTGTCTTAAATCTCTGGTCTTCCCCCCTGAAAGGCAGTGATGTCTCATTTCTGCGTGTTATCAGCACGCAAGCCTGTGTGACTCACTAAAGCTGCTAGTGGTGACGGTTTCTTTTGGGTTATATGATTAGGTTGTAACTGCTTGGCACATTTTTAGTGAGGAAAGGAACTGGGTTGGATCTAAAATTATATTGACACTGTAAATATTCTATTACTTATAGAAGAGTCTGGTTATTGGATGTTTCAAAAAATCAGGGAGCGGGACCAACTTCTATCTGATTCAGAATGAAAACCATTGCATTGTTGATTGGTATCTAAATTTTACTAGAAAGGGTCTTCATCATTTGAGTCTGCAATTCGCAGCCTTGTCATCAGTCAGGAAACGGATGGGGACTAAGCCAGTGAACCTCACTGCTGTAAAGCAAACCAGTGAAGAACCAGTGTCCCTTACTGCTGTAAAGCAAAAGTATGCATCAGAGCATTGAGGTGAATCTTGTCCTACCCCTTTCTGTGCTGCTCCATACAAACTCTACAGGTAGGCAAAAAATACATGCTCTACGGCTGTTGTTCTCTCTAAGTAGTAATTCACATGAGGGGGCAATCCCTCTTCTACCTTGTCCTTGCAAGAAGTCAAAGCACTCCGTCTCTGAGGAAAGTAAGGCAAGAAGAAGTGGATCCAAGTGAGCAGGGAAGATATATTTGAATATGTTTGCTCTATTTAAGAGGATAGAATAAAAAATGTTGGGGAACATTCTTTGCCCTCATGTTACAAAATAAGAGAAGGGGTAATGAATATCGGTTTTTTAATCCTGCTGTGGGTGATCAATTTTCCTAAATTAGGTAACTGATGATAGGTTTGTGAAGTAATTAGAGGAGCAGCTGACAGCATAGTTTTGAGTAGTCAGTTGCTACACAAAAAGAAAGCAATGTTGTTTTGTTTTAAACTTCAAGAATTGTCTGTTTTTTTCTATGGTTTGCTCTTGTTCTTAAATAAATTTCTTTGAATTCTCCAGGTGCTTTTCCCACATGAGTGCAAAAAGAGTAGACAGTTAAAAGAAGTGACTGCTGTGGAGGACAGCATGACCACCATGAAAGGAAGCTGCTTCCTCACACTGCTCTTGGCAGGACTTGGGGTGTTAGGAATACTGGAGTCAACAACAAGAGAAGATACCCACTGTCACAGAGCTGAGCACCCAATTATTGCATACAAAGGTAAGATGTAAATGCCAAAAATCTTTTCCAGAAGTAGGCTAAATATTATGTAATCGCTTCGTGGAAACTTCTGCTTTTAATGTAGAATGACATGGGAAAAAAAGGTGCATTCAGTGCTGTTACCTAAAAATCTGGGCTGTATTCTATGCAAATTAAATACAACTAGGCTTTCAAATTCTGTTCAGCATTTGTGGCTGAATATATCACTTAAAGGTGGGTGACTCATTTTCCTTTGTGATTAAAACCAGCCTGTACTGTTGCATGGAGTTATCCCTTTCCAAGTGCACAATTCTACACGTGTGCACTTAATTTCCTGAAGGACTGTGTTCTACTGCCTCCTCTTCTTCATTAAAGTGTTAAACAGGGTGGGTCCCAGGATTAACGCTTGTGTAATTCCACTTGTTGCTGGCTCAGGTGGAGTAAGGGGTATTAAGCATTTACTCTCCAAATAATAGTTCTTGAATACCTTCTGCTAAACAACAGATGCCTTCTTTGATACCTTAGTGGTGGTATTGAGTCCCTCAGCATCATCCATTTCTGCTGCCACTAGGTCGCATCTGCCCAAGTCAGATGTTTTCCCTGTTCAACCTTTCATCCCTGTTTAAACTTCCATTACTATTGGAGTAGTAGAAGCTGTTCTTGTTGCCCTTGATGTTCCATGCAAATCATAACTCCCACTGAACTTTGTTTAACCTGACGTAATCCCTGCATGCCCATATGGTCTTTCTAAATTCCTCCTTGTCCCTGCTTATGCCTGATACAGCCCTTTTTGCATTGGAGCTGCACGAGTTCCGTCTTTCACCAGGACAGTCTCTTCATACATGTTGTCATCTTGAGTATTGGGGTGGAACACCGGGGAACTGTTGGAACAAAGCAAAGAATACTTGGAGGATGTTTTCTGTGAAAAACTGAGGCAGTTAATAACTTATCTGTCTTTTTTTTTGTTTATTTGAATTGAGAATTTTCCATTACTGTCACAACTTAGAGGGAGTTCCAAATAATTTCTAGTTATGAGGATGTAGGGATTAAAATGTATTATATTACGCGCTGCATTCCTCGTTTCGCTAAGAAAGCACATGTGTAAGTTTTTTATTTCAATGAATTAGAATTTATTGAATTTTAATTGGAAAAAGATTTGTTTCCATTCTTTTCATAAACTTTGGGAAAATAATGCTGTGTTTTTTCCAGAAACTATTTTGTTCTGGCACTTTAAGGGTTTAATAATACTAATGGTACCAGCTGTCCTGTTCTTCAGTACACTGGAGAATGAACTCTGTACCTCAGAACAGCAAACCACCAGTGTATTGTGAAGGATGGATCTTTATCACTCACTTATTGATGAGCTATAGTGTGAGTTATTCTGATGAAATACCTGGTTTCCTTAGCATTCATATTGTAGTATAATTTAGTTTAAAATGCTATTTTTTATCAGAACATTCATACACAATACTATAAATTAAAGTAATTGAAGTAGAACAGTTAAAATTCTGGTACTTAGCTTCTTAATTTCACAAATTTCACAAACCAAGAGATCACTGCATGTACTTTTTGGTTTTGTATATGCAACTGTAAAAGAAAATAATTGAGGCTCATTAGCAGTGCTGTGTTCTAGGAGTTCATTAAAAATGTGTCCTTTTATGAATCTAATTCAGCCAATATTTAGGAGGGTTTCTTGAGTTTAAACTGATCCTGCCTTCTAGACCTCTCTTGGTGTCTGTCATATTTAATTTCTAGTGATGTCCTTCCAGTTCTAAGTCACTATGCTAAGGCTTTTTGGGAATAGAGGCCATATTGTTCCAGTCGCGTTTTTTGATATAGCCAAAGATAGTGTCACAGTTCGAGTTTAAAGAAAAAAAAATAAATTTCTTTTTTACTGTAAATATATGTAGGAAACATAATTATATAGAAACAATAATGGTCAGATTTTTAATATGAGATCTAGTAAGATTTTGAATGCCAGAGTCCCTCTTGACCTGTATGGTAAAAATACCATTAATTAGTAGATATCCGTGACATACCTTAGCCTTTGTGAACCGACATCTCTTGAAAAATATTCTGACAAGCTGTAGTTCATACTTTACACAATGATCTGTTGGGAGTCCTTAATAACTCTTGAAAAGTACATGTAGAAACACATTTGCATCATGTTATGCATCATGTGATAGCTGGGTAACCTAGTTGGTGTGGGCATACAGCATTTGACTTGTAGTTGCAGGATTGCTGGTTAATGGAAAACAGAAGTTTTGAGACCCCAGGAAAAAGTGCCTAAGAAGTTTATCTTTGAATCTGTATGTTAGGAATGGATTAATTGGGGTATCAGAATGTAAGAAGAGAGATGTGTGTGAGGAGCCACTCTCTGAATGAGTCTTGCAAGAGGAGTTGGCAAGTTTCAGTCAACCTTACTGATATCCATATTCTTCCTGGGACATTTGCTGACTTCATGAATGCCTACAGGAAAATGCTCTCTGTGTCTATTGATGTCATTAGTGCCGCTAGATCAACATCGAGTTGAGAAATCCATTTGTTACAGTTAAAATCCTTTTGAGTGCTGCATTAATGGCCTGGTCTGTAAAGTCTTCTTGTAGCAGTGTTAGATCCACCAGAGCTAAATGCTGTGAGGCATGCTGAACATCAACCAAGGCTGAGTGCTATTGAGTGGTTGGTGCTTTAAAGCTTGTAAACTCAGTACTAACTTTACAGAGATATCAACACTTTTATTTTACTTATAACTGATCAAAGCCCTCTTTTTTGTAGTTTCTGGTATGCCAAAGTAGCAATGTACTTATTTGATTTGTCTTCCTTTGAGAGGTATGGTAGATGAAGTATAAACTATTAAATAAAACTAATGGAGTGAGAGTCTGGTGTAGCGTATGGGTGAACAGCTCCAAAAAAAACCTAATAAAAAGACAGAATAGTCCCCAGGAGTTGTCACGGTGAAATATGAAATGGGAGTATATCTCCTGAAAGAGCTTGCTTTCTTTCCCACTGCTCATCAAAAATTGCTCACTTAGGTGATGATTCTGTCAGGCTACCTTCTGTAGAGATGCATATACTATTTCTAGCTCTGATTTTTCCAGCTAAATAGTTTTAGGTGAAGACTGTGATATATCTTCTGATAGGAAATGGCAAGAATTTCACCCACCAGTTGAGAACTTTTGCTCAAGTACTTTGTTAGCTTGTGGAAGAGGAAAAAGGAGATGCAGTAGCAGGAGATGCACACCCTTTGAAAGCATGTTTGACATGATCTCAAGGATTTCATTTTACACAGTATTAATAACCGTGTTGTAATTTGTTTATCTGCATAATTAATATTAGGACATTTTGGTCTCCTAGAATCTATAAATAAGAAAGTCTGCTATAGATCAGAAAATGTTGGCAGCTCTAAAATTTCTTATCATAGAGCTTCCTTAAACTAGAATAAGGTGCTTCGTGTCTTCCTTGGAAGCTGAAAATTTCCTTTTCTCGTTATTTAAACTTGTTAGGAATTATCGCAGAAAACAGATTTATATAAAATAGACCTGTAATTATTGGATTGACGGGATCAGCCCAGGAGTGAGAGTCCAGTGTTTCATGTGATGAAACTGACTGATGGTGCATGGTCCCTCTTTGAAGTTCCTTTCTCTCTCTCTAAGGAGGAGTCTGCATCTAGAAGTGTAAAAATGTGCTAATCTGTTGAAATGCAGGCTTAAAGAAAAAGTAAAAAAAAAAATCTGTCTTCATATGCTAAGAATTCATCAGCTATACTAACTAATTCCAATAGTTGGAGTCAAAGGGTTAAAAATCAAATGTAACTTAGAACTAGGTGAAAGGAAAGAGGGTGCAGATCACAAAATGGATACACAGAGACTCACTGTGAAATCTTTGATCTTTACACACCTTTCCAAATGCTTACAATGTAAAAAAAAGGAAATTATGCTTGAAGTAGCTTAAGAGTTGTGACAGAAAAAGGGCTTAAATAAGCTACTCATTAAAGATAGTCTTACAAATTTTATTGTTATTAAATTTTATTTTATTTGGATATACTTTTCATTTGCATGCAGATATGAAGTGTTAGCTCTCTAAATGTATTAGGGTTTACTGATGGTCTGCTACTTGGAAAAAAAACCCATTCTCCTATTATAGTAAAGGAGTTACAGTATGGTGTTTAACTTGAACAGTTACAAAAGGCTTTAAAAAACACATTTGTTCTATGGGAAACAACGATGCTTTATAAAGGTTTAACTATTCTTAAGCAAAAAACCCGAAGCAAAAAAAGTGGTGTTATGTTTGTCTAAATATTTCCAGCATTTCATAGTCCACCTGCTCTACAGAACCTTTGTGGTAGCTCTCTGTAACCTGGACCTTTTATTAGATCATTAATAAAACCCAACAACACAAAACCAAAACTGAAAATAATCAACAAAAAGGATGAAAGTAGTTACAGTGGCAGCTTATTTCCCCAGACACACACTTTTGCTGAACTTTGAAACACCAGACTTTTCAAAACTCAGCTGAAGACTTGTTCTGTAGATGGAACCTATCCATGAGATAGAAGTAAAGGGGACATCACAACTGCTTAGCAGTGTGTGAGTGAGCTGGACAAAAAATTGACCCACATCATTTTTGGTGTGAAATTTTAGGTGTTGACTGTCCTGCAGTTTACCTGCATAAAGTAGAATTTCTTAGGCTTTTCTGTAAGAAATAAAATGCAATTGTGAACTTGACTTAATTGATATTAGGAGAACAGCAGAGGTCATTTGCTCTGGGGAAAGTCTTGTTCTTCTGGGCTCCCATAAAATAATCAGACTTTAAAGTTGTGCTGTCTCAACAAAAAAGCATCAATTTACATAATTTTAGAAGCTATATTTAGGGATAATTTAAATACATACTGTGCTGTAACAAAGTTATCTGTTGAATAAACATGCTCAAAAATAGCATGTCTCAATCCATAGAAGAAATGAACATAAACCCTTCATTTCAACTTGAGGTTAACCAGAAAAGAAAAATAGCATAGTTATTTTTGATTCCTTGGTTAGAGAATCCTAAGAACTATATTTTCTTAACCTTATTGTCTGACCACCCCAGAATTCCCTTAGTTGATGTTTGTCTAAGTAATATAGACTCAGTATATTGCTCTGCTCATTTTGTCCTGTGGTTTGTGTATGGAGTGCATGCACTTAACATGTGCCAAGAGGAAATAATATGTGTGCTGAATGAAGGAGGATAAATGGCATATGAACTTGGTTTTGTTTGTACTCATCTCTTTCTCCTAATCTTGTTGGAAGTTTTCTTTTAAACTAATAGTACTCTACTAAGCTGCTTAGTTTCTTCTTTTTTTTTCCCCCAATTTTTCATAAATACATTTCTAAGATGATCTGCCAGAATGTGCAGTGGGATTAAGGTGTATTGCTTTCCATTCTGTATCGTCTTTTGGGTTTTTCTTTAAATGAAGATGAGTCATCAGTGAAGAAATGTTGATTGCTAGATGTTGCAACTTTGGTTTGTCTAGATGATAGGACTACGAGATTGTTTGCACTGCTTTGCCAAGAACCAGACCCTCTTAAGGTGGAAAATAATTACTTTACCCGTTCTATATTTTTTTTGTATTGAATCAGGTTTGCTTTTACTTTTGTATAGGTGATTAAGCTTCTGGTAGGGAACAGCAACCTTCAGCTCTTTACTGTTAATTAAAAAATTATCTTTGGAGACCGAAGGTTACTATCCTCCTATATTTCCCCGAATCACCCAGTGTCATTGGTGCTCATTCCCATAAAAATAAAGGAATGGCAGGAGATGAATTCTATAAGCGAAGGACTTGCATACCAGCTACTTCTTTTTCCCTCTTAAAGTGATCATTTTTTGAAGCAATCATCAATTCACAATTATTTTGGCATCCCAGTCAAGTGCTGGACCTTCATGGAATGCTAATAATTTCATAAATTTTGATAATATAAAATTATCAGTGGCTACAACAACTAGTGAGCTGTGCAGACATGTCCTATGAGCCTTTCCATGGCTGATTTGTTCCTTATTGCCCTAATGTGGCTCTTTAGAGCATGTGCAGTTCTCTGGTTGTTAACAAAGAGCAAAATGAGTGAGAGGCTCCTGCCGCATTCTACAAAGTGGGCAGATGGACTTAAAATCTGGAATTTTTTTTCTCTTTTATTCTTCTTCAAAAGAGCTGTATTTTTGCTAAAATGTTGTAAAACTTCCAAACTAGGATATGTTAAATAAAGAGATCAGCAATTAAGAAATAGAGCTCATATGCAGATGAAGTTCTGTCAATTTTTTTGTATGTGTACTTAGAGCAAGGGGGAGCACAATATTGCTCTGACTATTTTCTGTTTCATTTTTTTCCCTACCAGATAGAACTTCAATTCTTTTCGTAAGATAGGACTGGAGAAAAGGGGGCTCAGGGCTGACCTTATTGTGCTCTACAGCTGCCTGACAGGAGGCTGTAGCAAGGTGTGGGTTGGTCTCTTCTCCAAAGTAACAAGTGGTGGGACAGGAGGAAGGAGCCTCAAGCTGTGACAGGAAAGACTTATGCTGGATATTAGGAAAAGCCTTTTCATTGAAAGCATTGTGCATTGAGCCAGGCTGCCCAGGGAGGTGGCGGAGTCACCGTATCTGGATGTATTCAATGGAGATGTGACGCCTGGGGAATTGGTTTAGTGGTGAACTTGGCAGCGCTCGGTTAACAGTTGGACTTGATGATCTTAGTAATATTTTCCAACCCAAACCATTCTATAATTCTAAGTAACTTAGACTGCTAGGTCAGAAAAGATGTCAACAATGGCAGCAACTGGCCATCTGATCCTGAGCAACTTTTTTTTCATACTTTGTGATGACACAGTTACTGGAAAGACCCATCCCAGTGGTCTTCCCTTCCAGATCCTGTGCAGTGTTTATGGGGCCTGTATTGCTGTCACTTGATGGCACCTGCTGCCCTTACTGCCTGTCACTGAATGTCACCTTCTGCTGCCTATCACTTTGGCTGAGAGACTGGGGAAACCCTGGCCCATCCTTTGGCCTTGCTTCAAGCTCTAAAGTTTCAAAAAATTTTAGAGGTGGGGAGGAAAAACATTCCTTAAAGTTTTTGTTTTTTTTTTTTTTTTCTAATTTCTTAAATAACCAGAGCCTTACCAATAACCTTACCAAGATACACTCTGTTTATTAGATAGATGGGGTGGAAATAGAGAACCACAGTCAGTGCTTCTTCAGAGTGTTATTTGGTTTTTTTTCATATGCATTCTTCCCTGTCTTTCTTCTGTGGCAGTGCTTGTCTGCTGTTGACAAGACTATAGGACACTGTGTAGCAGCTGATTTTATGTGGCTGAACATGGTAGGTACTTACTTGTTACATGACAACTTGTCATTTTCAGGTTGGACCAAACTTTGACTTGTCATGAGCTTGTCTTTCCATTTCCAGTGCTCACTTCAGATTTTGTTTTGATGGATTTATAGCTATTTTCTACCATTTCTGAGAATTAGGACCTGACTGTTTTACAACCAGCTCTACATTAAATCTACTGAAGTAGTTGTTAATAGTGACAAACCCCTGGAGTGTAGCAGTGTCTTTTAGAACAAAAGTAAGTTCTACAAAGAGAAGTGTTGATTCTAGTGTTGTGGTTCTTTCTTTTTTTTTTTTCTTGCATGTTGCTTGCTTTTTTTTTTTGGCTTTGGGGCATCTTTTTATATTTGTGGTGGGGGAGTGGAGGAGGTGGGGAATATATTCCTCTTTGAAGTCCTGGCTCCAAACTCTTAAGAAAGATCAGTGTCAGGCATTGTTCTCTATACCCTTTGTCTTTACAATATGTCTTATTTTGTTGGGTTTTGTATTTCTTCATGAAATATCATCTGACCTTTATTTTGTGAGCTACAGTCTTGGGCAGAATTGATAGGATCAAGAAATTTTATTTTGCTGAAACAATGTAAATAAAAAAGCTTATTATGTTTGTATGCCAACATAAGTAAGAATGCATCAGTGCAGGATGGGCTATTCTAGCAAAAAAAGCAAAAATTGAAGCACAGATATTTCCAACAAAAGTAACAGTGCATAACTGTCTATGGGCAGTTTCTGCTCCCTACAATACATGTTTTAAAACTGAGCAGATTTCTTTACAAAACTCCGTCTTGAGACTAAATAATGATTTCCCATAACTATACAACATGATTTCCTTCAAAATGAAATCTTTGTCTGGCTGCCAAAGCCAGCATCTAAGTGTTAAAATGCAAAAAATTAAACCCCTCTGAAGAGAGTGCATGACTGAGGATGGCAAATGTTTTTCATGGTCAGTCTGTCCCTCCGTCATATTCAGGAAGATTGGCAGCAGTGGCACAGGGACCAGAGGTGGTAACTGTAAGGAGTAGCTGCTCTCCCTGGGAAGAGCATTAGGTCTCCGTGCTGGACGAGGTGTGAAGTTAGTGGTTTTTGACTCTGCTGGAAGCACTGAAACCACTTTCATCTAGGTGGGGGTTCAGTCTTTTTTCCCTTACACTTTCTTATATTAGTATGCAATATGTGTGTTTGAACAATGAAGCATAAACAATTCTGAACCCTTGTTCAGAAAAATAAGAAATAAGTAGGCATTGCAGCAGATGTTCCTGTCTCTTCCCTGAGGGCACAGACAGTCAGAACCCAAATTCCCTTTAATTATCCCAGTAATAGACATATGCACACACATAAGAATGCAGCAATATGTACTTCTAGCTGGGGAGCTCTGGCAGGGCAGAGAAAACAGGAATGCAGGCTAGATTTTAGATCTTGAAGGTTAGAGGGCATTGTTCAGGCAGGTGAGGGAGCTGGGGCAGGACAACTGCTGTGATTGCATCTGCCCTGCCTGGAGAGCAGTAGACAGGAGGCCATGGCAGCCACTTTGTGCCTTCTGAGAGAATCAATGAAAGATGAGGGTAGTTGAGTAAAAGGAATCAAGTTTACAATAGGCTTAAGGAGGAAGTTCAAGTTTTCATGCATACAAAGTCAAGAAACATATACTGTAGGAAGTATGTTCATTTTCTCTTTTCCCCATTAATAATAAATTACTTACAGCCCTGCCTCATTACCTCCAAAATTGTTCTGAAGCTGTAATAGCTGTTCATAAAATGAATGTGCAGTAAACAGGTGGTGAACTTTCTGGAGAATATCAAGAGGTTTATGGTCTTGGGATTTGTTTTATGACAAATGATTTAAAGTGGAGAGGAGTGTGAGAAGCTAGAGCAGAGCTTCTACGTAAGGCTAGATATAGATATTTTTTTCTTGGCTTCTGCAGTTCTCTTTGTATGGAAAAGCAAGCTTCAGGACTGTATTAAGTTTTATTGGTTAGTGGAAGGAAGGCAGCTGGTTTGTTTATGGGATCTAGAGACCTCCAGAATACTGCAACTTGAAAAGGATCTGTAGTTTTGAGTGTGCTTAGTCTTTTTGTTGATTCTTTTTTTCTTTCCTTTTTTCTTCCCCTCTTACTATAAGCAAAGATGAGCTCTGAACTGCAGATGGAGATCTGACATGTTTTCATGTTTCCAAAGGAGAACCAAATGTAGTGTGGTTAGACTTAAAAGAGGAATCCTTTAGTTTGTGGTTGCTGATTTAATCATTTTGGGCAACTTTGTAACTTCATCTTTTCCTTTATAGAGGACTGGATTGCATTAAATAACCCTGCCTAGACAAAATGTTAATTTTTTTTTTTTTTGGAGGGAAGAAGTGATGTTTTGTTTTCTTATATCTTCCTGGACACCTTTTTTGGAAACTATAGAGTTCCTGCTGTCTAATCACTAATTACCAGAATGCCTGTATTTTTCAATGTATTATTCAGATTAAAACATATTCATCATTTCTACAGGAAATATTTTGAATTTTATATTTTATTAAAAATAAAGGCTTGACTAAACATATAAACATATATTCTCTCATGTCCCTGTTATGATGTCCATCCACATACTCTTAATTCTGTACACAGCCCTGGTATAAATAAGTTCTGTATTGCAAATGAAATGTCTTTTTCATTAAAATACAAAATACTGAGTATTGTAACAGACCCACCTGTCCTAATCCTTTCATTTCACAGAAGAGCATTAAATGGTGTTAGGTGATGCTGTCTTTTTGTCGTTGAACTACTGCTGTTCTCCTCATATGTGTGTCCAGCCTGCTTCTGGTGTACTCCATTTAGATTGTTAGAGCCTTCTGGTAGTGCATATCATTAGATTTATTTACAACTGTGGCCCTCCTTAGGCCTGACATTTGAATATTTATACCTTAAGTATGGAAAAGTGGACCTGCCAACTACCTTCTACTAACAGGTGGACCAGGAATTTTGCTGGAGCATTGAGCTGGGATTGTCTTTTCAATTTGTATTTTTTCTTCCAGAAAACATTTGTCTCTTTCTGTGAGGTTGAAACATTACAGACTTGCTTACTTGTTTATTTATTTGACTAAGGTTCTCAATGAAGTAGTTTTTCCTTCTTGGGTATGAAAAATTACAGAAAAAGCACCTTCCTGGTGCTTTCTAATTTATCCTGGTGGTGTACATAAGTGCCTAGTACTTAATGTTGTGTTGAGCATTTTCTTTCTCCTTCTACTTAACTTCAGCTCTGGACCCAAAAATGAAGTGTTGGTCCTACCTTTAAGCTCTGCTATTGTAGGATGCATTAATAACTACTTTGTCTGCCCCTGCAATGAATGCTAAAGGAGGACAGCAATAGGAGCATGTAGGAAGGATTAATGGATACCCAAACTGTTGACCGTGGGCTGTAAGGGCTGTAATTGTATTGGGTGTGACTGGCTTTGCATGTCACAGCATCTCTGGATGTGCAACCTAGGCAAGGGGCACTCTACAGACTCTACCTGTGGGATTTTCTCCAGACCTGTCGAATAAGGCTCCACAGCACGGGCAAGGCACTCACCTTGGGGACACAGTTCTGTAATAAGCAGTCAGGGTCATAAAGCTGAGGAGGTGTATGGTTCTGGAAGCAGGTCTACCAACATAACACTGCATATAGAAAGCATATGTCTGGAATGAAAGGAAAAGCAGCCTGTAATGGGCAGGCCTTCTCTCCTTTGCAGTGAGCTGTCTTCCAAGTGCTTGGCTTCCACCGTGGGCCTTATGGAAGAAGAGCAGGGCAGATGTTTGTGCTTGGATTTTCTAATTAATATAGTTTAGCATATTGTTTTTGCTGGAGTACTGTAACCCGTAGAATGCATCTTTTCTGTAAGAGAAATCAAAAAATATTTGCTGTGTTAATTATAGTTGTTTGATGAGGGTTTTTTTGTTTTATGATTCTTTTTTCATATTTTTGATTTTCTTTCTCAAAAGAAATGGTACTTTTTTTGAAATGAAATGATTTCATGGTTAATGCATCCAGCAAAAATAAAGTAATTGGGAATTGCTCTGGCCTGTTTTGCTACAGAGCTAAGCTAAGGTTAGAGTAGAAATTTGCTTCAGAGTAAGTAAAATTAAAGCATGACTTTACAAGTATATAAAGAAAAGTTCCATTTGTATGGGTTTAAGCACTTTGTACCAGAAATAGAACCACCACAGTTGTGGTGAAGCTTCATGGTACTACAGCCTGAGGAGTGCACAAAATAGTTTGTTCAGGTGCAGCAGTGGGGTTTCTTTCCATTGCAATGACAACCAGACAAGCCCTGATGCCTAATCCAGAAGTTTGTTTGCAGCTTTATTTTCAGAAGGTTGCCTGAGGAAAGAAAAACCTTTATATGATAGCTTACATTGTCAGTTACATGTTTGTAACTTTAGCTGCTTTCTACCCAGTATTTACTTTCTTTTTTAAGCTTATTGATGCTAATGTTGTGAAACACATGCCTTGAATAAGTTCTAGAAAAGGAGTTATATTTTTGACAAACTAGGCCTCAGCTCATTTCTGGTAAGCAGGGATGTGAATTGTGATTGATTTCAGAAGTAATAAGTTCTTTTGCAGAACTTTCTTGATGGAGTCCTCTCTTTAGCTCAAACCTGTGGAATAGTGCTTGCATGTATTTCCTTTCTTCACTTGAGCTGTGGTGCCTCTTTTCCTTTCATCTGCAGTGAGTCAATGACTTACCAGCAAGGGTGTGTTTAATACATCTCTGTGAGAAGAGAATACAGTGTGAAAGAGGTAGGAAAACTGGTGACTGGAAGTGTAAGAGAAAAGTATAGCCAAAAGTGAATCATAAAAGATTCTGCAACAGTCTCTGTCATGCCATTTTTCTTGCCTGTTTTCCTGAAATGGAGCAATACTTGTTAACCAAAAGTTATTGTGAGTGAATTTATTATTTACAGATATATTTATAATATAATTTTAAAATGAGAACTTATCAGTCACACTGAATCCATACCAATGGTGCTCAGAAATTGCTGAAGAAAATCTTATTTTTCTCAGTTCTAGTTTTAAAATAGAGACTGTGGAGTCCCGAAGCACCACAGCAGAGTGTTTACAAGTGCTCCTAGCTGTGTCCTTCAAGCACAAGTGTTGCAAAGAAACCCCAGGCAGGACATGCTGAATGAGTGAACAGGTGGATTTCCTCTTGTCAGCCCTGACACCTTGCTTAATAGATTCCCCTGGGGTTAATGGGACTGTCACCAGGGCACCGGGGGTGGTGCAGTGGAGTCAGCGTGGCACATCCCTGGGGAGACTTCTGACATGTTTCGCTGCCTTTGAAGAGGATAGTGGTGCAACTTGAGTATCACAGGAAGAGATCTAAAGCTAAAATTATTACACAGCTTCAGGAAGATGAAGTTATTGTATCATCCTTAGATTAGATACATTTAATTGAAAAATAGCTTTGGCATGCTGGAATATATTTTAATTTTCTTCTGATAAGATTAGTGAGTTTGTTGTACTGATGCCACCCAGAGACTTCTGTTAATATTGCAAATCTGCTAGTTTTCAACTATGTTGTTGCTGTTGTTGTTGCTGGTATTGTGGTGGTATTATTTTTGTGTTATTATTATTGCTATTGTTGTTATTTTGCTAACAGAGTTTCTTCAAGAAGGTGCTGCTGTGCATATGTTTTAAGTTGTGCTCACTATTTTCAAAAAGGACACCATGACACGAGGTGTCGCATACATACACCATAAACACAACTGAAACTTTTAATATCTATGTTAATTTTAAAATGAAATCAGGAGGTCCTTATTGTCTTTTGACTTTGTTATTTGCCAAGTTGTATAATTTAGTACTAAAGATCACTTCTGAATTTGGTTCTAAACATACCATTCTATTCCTTGTAACTAATTTCTCAATTTATTTTACTGTTTACTGTAGCTCTATTTTGAAGTACTGAAGAATGAAACTTAGGTTAGAGAACTTTACAAATTCATTTGCAAAGAACTGTAGAGCTCAACCCTTGGGGAGCCCTTGGAACAATGTAAACCAAACAAGTCATCAAGTCATGGCCTGTTGGGCAGATACTAAATTTAAAGTAAAACAGAGACATGTTTCTGGTCTTTTTTTTTTTTTTTTTTTTTTTTTAACATGAGTATCTAATGTCCTTCTGCCCAGCTTTGATTGTTGACCTCCTTTTTCTTTAAACCTCTTTAAGAGAACTCCTTGACCTTTCCTCTGAGCTGGGTGGAATCTGGTGTGTGCCTTGCTTTGCTGTAGGTTTATGGACCACGGCAAACTTTGTTTTATATTAAATCAAAGCTATTAACCCTCATTCCCAAAACCCGAACCCCCCAGGAAAACCTATAACATCTGATTCCCAGCGTGTGAAAGGGACCTGTACCTTCTCAGAAGGATCTTTTTTCAACATTTGTCTTTTAATTCTGTGAGAAAGTGGTTTTTTCGGGGAATATTTTTGAGTTGTAAGGACTGCAGATTTCAGTCCTATAATAGCAGTGAAAATTTCTTTTGCTTGTTGTTGCTAAGGGTAAGTATGTCTTGAATGTGCCAAAAGGACGCAGTGTGTGTTGGCAATCACCTGCTGTCATGACTGTACGTGTACCATGATAGTTTTCCCTGGACAGCTTTGAGTCCTAGACCAATGTCTGCAGAATGGCAAACATGCCTTCTTAATTTTAAAGGAAAAACAAATCCAGGCTGAAGGTGTGTTTCAATAAGTATTCTCAGTATCACAAGTAAGAAGAGAGAAGTCAATAAAGGGCTTGGTGTTTTACTGTAACTCACATGAAGTGAGGGCAGAGGAAAGGGAGGGAATGTCAGGAAAGGGAGGGTTAGGATTGGAAAGTGTAGAGACGTTGCTGTTTGTCACCTGTGACCAGGAAGCAGTACTATTAGGTTACATGTTGGCAGGGCAGCTTAATTGCCTTACACATTTATTTATGCTACTGTTGTAGTACACAAAATGTAATGCTATGTTATTGTGTAAAGCTTTTCATGTTGCATCTGCATGAAAACCATTAATAAATTTAAATTATTACTTCTTACTACTTTACCATTATAGTTTTAATTGGAAGAAAAATAATTTATAGGCCTTTAGTAGCTAATTATGAATTTTTAACTCTAAGGAGATAATTCATAGCAAAACTAAAAAGTATTGTTTCACCTATGGGTTTTCAGCTAGATTTCACTGTTTCAGTGAAAAGAAACTTAATTATTATGTTAATTAGTTACATAAGCTTTTATTATTGCAGTGGACATAGGGTTGGATTGCCTTTTTAAAAATTTTTTTGCAGGCACTGTGTTTTTGTTCATTTTCCCTTACAAAAGTGTCATGAAGTTGTAGCTTTGTCTCATAAATTCTTATTTCTGTGTGACACATGCTGCCACTGTGACACACAAGAGATACAGTTTCAGAGTGTTTTCTGAAAAAGAAGAGCTCTAGCAGCCATTTGCTCTTCCTGACCTTATTCCCTCAAGCAAGAACACTGCTGAATGCAACAAAGACGGGATAAAATAATTTATATTTTGAAGGGGATTCAGATTTCAGAGAGATTTCTTAGCAAGTCCTCATTCTTGTTCTCTAGCCTGGGCTTGCCTTGCCCTGCCTGGCCCCTGCTCCCTTGCTCCAAGCCTGGAAGTGTCTCAATCACCTGCTTGCTGTACCTTGAAGCTGTATTGTGTCTTGCTGAGACAGCAGGACAAGTAGAAGGGAATTGAGTCTTTGAGTTTCAGTCTTCCCTGTAGCCTTCTGGCACTGCAGTACTTCTGTGTACTGAGCTGTCCCTGGCCTCTCATGCTGTGGGCAGCCACTCCTCTCCTCTTCTTTCCGAAGACCAAGGGTCTCACTTGTCCTGCCAATATAGAGCTGAGGTAATTCCATTCTCAGCTGCTTACCTTGTTTCTCTTTCAGAGACTGATGTTTCCACAGTGGGTCTGGCTGGTTTTTTGTTTTGTTCTCTTTTTTTTTCTTTCTTTCCTTTTTTTGCTAGTAAGCAAGATTCTTCATGATTTACCTCTGAATTTCCTCATCTTCATGTCGTACCCAATTTCTTAAGGTTTTAGAACTTTGCAATTGATTGTTTCATATGAAATGCGGGATTGAAAAGTTAAGGCTGCAAAATCAAGTACAATAAAATTTAGGAAACACCTCTTTTATGCTTGCCTGTGTAGCCATAAATATTTATATTTAAATAAAAATAGATAAGTAAGCATGTATAAGGCTATATATACAGGCCTATAATGTACATGAGTGCTTTTCCTCCCTCAGAATCCTGCTGGGTTCTCTGCAAAGCATCTGAAGTAATGGCTGATCGCAGCTGTAATCACAGTTATCTAATATGTGGCCATATCCCCTTTCCACCCCAGTGTTTGAATCCTGGTTTGAGCACCCATCCAATGCAGATGGAAATCAACAGTGAATTTAGCTACGAGTGCTGCAGAACATGTACAAACTGGCATTGCTAGCCTGAAATTGCCCAGATGCATATGGACTGACATTAAATATGCAGAAGTTACTTTTCTGACACCCAAGTGATTCTACTTCACAGTTCCATCTGTTTCTCCAAAGTATATGATGATACAGCTTCTGCACACTGCATTTAATGGTTGTCTGCAATGGCTGAACATGTTTTGACACAGAATAACATTTTTCTCCTGGGCCCATTCCTTAGGAATGGATAGCCCACTTGTGCTAAAACTTTAAATTAGGAACAAATCCTCCTGAAACAGGCACCAGACATGGATTATTTCAACTGAGACATTTTCAAAAGCAAAAATATGCTCGTGAGTAAAGAAGAGAGCTTAGAATGAGTGTTTTTAACCTGAGCTGCAACTAATGATACTGTTGTCAAAAATTGCACTTCTGCAGCACCCTCGGGGGGTTGGGTTGGTTTTGAGTCCATGTTCTAAATGGTCATGAGCATGTGCTCACTTCTGGTCTTTCAAGTGACTGTTTCTCATCCCGTTGTGCCATACATAGCCAGCCCTCTTCACCTTTCATGTAAGTTCCAGTCCACTGCTTTGTGAATACATTAAAAAATAAACAAACAAAAAAGCTTCAATCAAAGTCCTGACAATAGCAGAAGTCTAGAAAATGAGGTTTTTGCACAACTGGACTTTTTTTTTAGCAAGCCATTTTTACAGAATTTTTATATATTCTATATGTCTATTTAAAAAAAAAGTAAAAATAAAAAAAATTATGCTCTGTTTCCACAATATTGTGTTTATTTAGCCAAACTGTTTAGTTTCCATTTAGTAATATGAATGAAAAAATGATCTACTAGTAATGAAAATATTTAAGGATTTGATTTGCAGCTATTTATATGTGCTTGAGTTTGAAAGTAGGAACAAGTTTGTATTCTGAATACAAGTAATGCCCCTTGCTGATTTTCAGTAATTCACATGCTTGTCTGCTCTGCTTAATGTAGCACTAAATTGGTCTGAGAAAGGAAAGCGAAAAAAAAGTTCAAGGAATGTCAAACATTTTTCCTTTTTCTTCTCACATTTCTCAACCTTTTTATTGTGAAAAATGATGAAAAGTAAAACCTGTTTGTTTTCCTCATTGCATTTCACTTAATCAGACCCTTTTGTAAAGAAAATAAATAACTAAATAGCTAACTAAAAAAACAAAACCTCTAGTCCTCAGCTGTTTTTGATGCATGGAAATTTAATCTAACTTTACTTGAGTATGTCCCAGTAAATTGCAGTTGTACTGTGGTGTTTTCTGCTTTCCCCAAGGAGGAAAACCCATTCAGAACAAAATATGGATACTTGATTCAAGTGTGTATCAGGTGGCTGCCCTATATATTTTACAGGCCTGCATTATAAATTAAATGGCATGGTGGTGAAAGTCTCCTATGTTTCCTTAGAGGACCATAAGGAGAAAACTTGCAGACCCACACGAAATATCTGCAGATTTAATGGTGGGTACCTGATGTACTACACCTATAACATTTATAGTAAAAGTTGTATTTCTTGATTGTTTTTAGAAATTGCCCCTTGGCTACACGTGTTCAAAGCAGAAGATGCTGTGGACTTCTCACAGTTAACATTTGACCCAGGACAAAAGGAGCTTATTGCTGGAGCAAGGTGAGAAATCTGTTTTCTTTTTTGTGTTGCACCAGACTGGATTTTATTCTTTGTTGATAAGCAATATTTAGCCAAATTCCAGTATCAGTGTGCTTTTGTGTGGCTCCCCTGCCTTCTAGCCCCACTAAACTGAATGTTATGTGTGTTTATTTCTCTAATTCCTGACCAGAGTTACAAGATGGACTGCCTGCCTGGCATCAAGGTTTATAGTAGCTTACACTATCCTAATTTTTAGGAGGACTGTCCTGGAGTGCGCAATCTTTGTGTGCTTATGATAGAACAAACAGGTGCTGTATGGCAATGTGACAGAACTTGCTGTTGCATGAAGCTTAGGATGATCTCAAATTTGGCTACACAGTGTGGCTCTTTGTGTTGGGATGTTTCTAATAATTATTTACTGCAATGCCAGGAGCGATCTGTTAAAGACTGCAGAAT
Source organism: Motacilla alba alba (assembly GCF_015832195.1). Lineage (NCBI taxonomy): Eukaryota > Metazoa > Chordata > Aves > Passeriformes > Motacillidae > Motacilla > Motacilla alba. Next base: position 80,713,759 of record NC_052017.1, read on the forward strand.
TAGTGGTGAAGTTGGTGACAGTCTCTGTTTGCACAGCAGGAGAGCCCTCTACAAGCTGTGATTAACAGTGACACTGTCTTAGATGTCAACATTGAAGCAGTGACAGTCCTTGAACACTATTTTTTTTCCCTCTTGGCATATGAGGTGTAGTAAATCATCTTGGTTGGCCAAGAAATATTTCACCATCTAAACGTATTATTCACACCTGCATTCTGAATATATTTTGCTTTTGAATTAACAAAGTTCTAGTCACTTCACTTATCTGTTAGGTTTAGCATTGGAATATGTTTCTGTTTCCCAGTTTGCTTCTTAGCTGAAAATGAGGTTAAAAGGCACTGTGAGAAAACTTTTTTCCATGGACCAGTGGAAGTTGCTTATCTACAGGGGAAAACTTTCTGAGTGTGGAAATAGGCATGTGTGTGTCTGTATATATTCATATATCTTTCGCCCACATGAAGTGCGGTCTTCCGTGCCTTGATGTTGATTTTTCAGTTCTGTAAGCTACCCAATGAAACAAGGTGTGAGGTTATCAGCTACTGCTACTCTGTAAGGACTGTCACCATAAGTTGTCTGAGCCTCTCCCCAGGCCCCAGACACATGGAAATGTGTGTTGGATTAGTGCACTCTGTACCAATATTCCAATAACTGTTAAAAAAAAAAGAAAAAACAAAGAATACTATTCTCTTCTTCCTCTCTTGTTTTATTCTCTATACTGTTTATCTGGAGTCCAAATCTGAGCAAAAAAATAAGCTAATTTAAACCAGTGCTTTTGATGAAGCTTTTTAAATCACTATGGGATAAGCTTGGGATGATTTTGTTGAATAAGCAGTGACTACAGAAAAAAAAAATCAGCTGTTAATTCTGCTTTGTGCTAAAAATCCCATACATCAAAAGATGTGTTTTTCCTAAAAGTTAATGATGCTTCAGAGCTTTATATCTCTTGTTCTGACTAAAATTATAAAAAATAATATTCAAGGTTATTAAAATTGTAACAACAATTTTGTTTCATGCAGTTCAGTATAGTTGGCTGTTACTTTTTCATACTTTTTCGTAGAAGGCATTGATTTTTCCCTTTCCTTATTCTGCATTTCCATTCTAAATTTTAACCTTTCTGGTGTTGTTGAGTTTGGCCATGGAGATCTTCCTTTAGAATACCTAAACTTGCCTGCAGTTTTCTCTAATTACATGTATTATTGATATCAGTGCTTCCTTTTCGCTACACACCTTTCTCTTCTTTAGGCATTGTGCCCCACAAGTCATTGTACATCATGGGGTCCTAGATTCAGAGACTAGCAGCCAGTTGCCAGGCTGCTGTAGTGCCAACACTGCAAGTGTCAATCACACTGATAATCTTACTGATTACACAGCTTCTGCATGTAGTCTCCACTGCAGGTAGACTGAATCCATTCACTGTGAATCACAGAATTCACAGGATGACTAGGTTGGAGGACACCTTCAGGATCATCGAGTCCAACCTAGCCCTAACACCTTAACTAAACCATGGCACTGAGTGCCACATCCAGTCTTTTATTAAACACATCCAGGCATGGTGACTCCATGACTTCCACAGGCAGACAATTGCAGTACTTTATTACCCTTTCTGCGAAAAACTTTTTCCTAATACTCAATATTTCCTAATACCCTAATACCTGTATTTCCCTTGGTGCAGCTTGAGACTGTGTTCTCTTGTTCTGGCAGTTGCTGCCTGGAGAAAGAGACCAACCCCCACCTGACTACAATCACCTTTCAGGGAGTTGTAGAGAGTGATAAGGTCACCTCTGAGTCTCCTTTTCTCCAGGCTAAACAATCCCAGCTCCCTCAGTCATTCCTCACAGAGCTTGTGTTCCAAGCCCCTTACCAGCCTTGTTGCCCTCCTCTGGATGTGCTCAAGTGTCTCAATGTCCTTCCCAAACTGAGGGGCCCAGAACTGGACACAGCACTCAAGGTGTGGCCTCACCAGGGCTGAGTACAGGGGAAGGATGACCTCCCTGCTCCTGCTGGCCACACTATTCCTAATATGGGCCAGGATGCCCTTGGCCTTCTTGGCCACCCGGGCACACTGCTGGCTCGTGTTCAGCCGGCTGTTGACCAGTACTCCCAGGTCCCTTTCTGCCTGGGCACTGTCCAGCCACACCATCCCCAGCCTGTAATCAGATCTACTCTGATCTTGATTGGTAATAAATGTAGCTAATTTCTTAAAGTTATTTCTATTTGCCCATGAAGGTAATCAGTGAGTGATGTCTCCCTGTCCTTATCTCAACTTGTGCACCTTTTATTTTCTTTTCCTGCCCAGTTGAAGAGGGGAGTGATAGAGCAGTTTTGATGAGAACCTGGTGTTCAGCCTGGGTCAGCCCACTCTATCCTTGCACCTTCAGGATTCTGCTTTAGTAATTTGGTGGTATTCTAAACTAGAGGAATGATTTTTCACAGCCAGAAGCTGTGCTTTGGCTCATCTTATGTTCATAATTGACTTTTTCCACCTTAATGGATTTAATGATCCCAAATTTCTCTGCCTTAGGAATCAAACAAAATACTATTGTGAAAGTTTGATACTATTGGAAATTTTTAAATCCCTTTTCCATTATTGATATTCATGGCAGTGACTCTTTTTCATTTATGAAGTTCTACAGCCTCTTAAGATATTTATGATTTGTCTTATTGAGTATAGTAGCAAACATCCCAACTGGGATCCAGATTGCATTCCTGTTGGGAACTGACAATGTCATGCAGCTATGTGGAAAGACAGATATGATCCTATGATACCCCCAATGGTGTCTCCCAGAATGATAAAGAACTTTTGATCTCTTTGCATAAGGTTCTTTGGAGACTTTAAATTGTGCTAGTGTGTACTATTCTGTTTATATATGCTTGAACAAGGTTGAATGAAATTAGTTAGAAATGTAAGGAAGGACTGCTAAAAGGCAGAAGAGAAGAGGGTTGGAAATGTGGTGCAGGATAACAAGACCTGAGCATGTGCACAGCGCCTGCCCATAAATCCAGCAGCAGGTGCATCTAGAAAAGGAGGTAGAACTATAAATGGAATGGCAGTGTTGACAGAAAACCAGATAGTTTAAGTTAGCCATGAGTAATTTAGTTAAGAAGCAATGAGTTTTGTCACATTTTGCTGAGGCAAACAGAATCAGAACAGACATAATTTTGATCTAGAGGTCTTTAAAAATATGCAAGGGACTTTATTCTATAGTATTCACCATAGCAGGCAATAACTGAGAAGTTCATCCTATATATTGCTGAGATTAGTCTTGCTTGCCCAGTTTGGGAAATAAAGGTGGTCTTCTGATGTCTGTGGGCATTCTGTTGCTGTGCAAGAATGGATGGTTTACAATTGTATCTGTCTGCCTATCCCCGCTCTCAGCTTCTGCAGGTTGTCTTCCACTCCTTGTAAGAAGCTAATAACTGGTTGATAATTGTATTTTTGTTCTGCAATACATCCAGTTCTCCTATAGATATTGAGTTGATTAAGCTGCAGTCTTGTAGTCTTGTTTCAGTTTCCTTACACCATCAGCAGTAGTCAGTGAATGGTACCACTCCAACGCTAGTATGTGCCTTCATATTAATCATGCAATCCATGCTCCCATGAAACTGTATCTTTAAAATGTGCCCCAGGCATTGTTCTTAATATTGTATGTGACCTGGCAGATAAAAATAAATGAGTTCTATTGCAATCTGAAACCTTCTTGAGAGTTCATTTGTTTTCTTAGAAAAAAGCCAACCCATATGGCAGGACAGAATTTACTTTTATAATTAAGTGGCACCAGCGAAGGATTACTCTCAGGGCATTAGCTCCTCAGTAAGCTCAAGGAAATGAGAAACTACTTGTTTATCTTATTCTGATAAATTCCAATAAAATATTCAGATGAAATATTTCTCTGTGTGTTACTTGGTGGACTGATTCAGCATGTAATAAAATATTATAGTGATTTCTGTATTTGGAAATACCAGTAGGCTTAAAAATTCATGGATTTCTCCAAGAACACCCTTGTCTTCTTTGCTGTGTGAAAGAGCTTTGCCATATGTTTCTTTGGGCAGGTCAGTTGAAGGGGGAGAAGGCCAGATTAGGGGAAGGATACAGCAGTCTGTGAATTGCCCAGGCAAAAACTGTGCATTGCATTTTTTTTCCTTCTCATCTCCTGGCAATTTACATAACACGTAGCAGCTCTAGTTTTGATAAACCAAAAATTGCTACAAGTGTTTAATCCATTTTGGCTAAACGAGAGTCGACAAAAAATAGGTCTGAAATCCGGTAGTTTAGGGTAATTTTTTAATTTTCCTTCTTTTTTTGGTGACTTTTTATTTTGTTTTCTCAGTGGTTTTATTCAAACCATATGAGAAGAAATATGTCTATTTTTAAAGAGAAAATGATGTTATCCTCATTTCCCAAGCCTCCTGTGCTTGAAATTTTGAACTCGTAGCAGCCTGGATTGAATTCATTCCTAAAATGTGGATTTTAATTTTTTTTTTTGTTTTAAATTTAAGTTGGGCTAGCTCAGCTATACTTTTAAATGATGTAGTTAATATCAGAAATAGGTCTCAAAGCTATCCAACTTTCTTTTTAATTGGCTAATACATACTTAGATATACCTTACTTTTTTCTTTTTTTTTTTACATAGAGTATCCTAATAGTGGTGGCTTTCTCCTGTATGTTCTTCTTCAAGTTAATTAAACTTGGTTTTTAGGATTATGTCTTGTTTTGAGGTGGCTTATTGCCTCAGTCACTCCTTATCTCACTGATGAAGGACTGCAACACTCTGGCTTCTCCCTTAATTAGATGTGTGTTTGGGAACATTAATTTGAACCATTACCTCTATTTGCCATAATAACAGACGGGCAAATTAAAGGATTCATTAACAGTGGCTTAAGGATCTCTACTAAAGGAATAAATAACTATACAGGTTTGCTTCTTGCTGTTGTCTGATCCCAGCTGGAGAATCTGAGAGCTTCTGGTTAATAAGGTGCTCTGAGGGCTACATATCATATATAGGGAGAATATACAGGCAGAGGGAATTGGTGCTCTATTCTTACAACATCCATCTGGGTATCACTGCTCATTTAACACTTGGCTCAGGGTAATCAATGTCTGTCCTTCCACTGACTAAACTGGGCTAATCTAACCCAATCTAATGTATGGTTATATTACAATCTAATGCTAATTCTGTGAGAAATTATCATCTTACTGCTGCAAAAAGAGGGAGGTCTTTTCCGCCCTATTGCTTGTCTTTCCTACCTTTCTAACAGGTTCCTGAATATTTTTTAAAGCTTCCCATCTCCCCTACTCATGCCTGGTTCCACTCTGCAGTTTTCTTCTTCTTTGCACCAACACTGGTAATGGTCTGGTTGCAGGGTGACACTAGGCAATTCACTAATTCCACAGAAGTCCTTCCTATTCTTGTTCTGATTTAAAGTCTTGGCATTTTAATTAGAGTAGTTGACATGGTGCATCATCACAGGAGCCCTGGAGTTGACTCAGAGTAAGAAGAAAAGAGAAACGACCCCTTTATTAGGGGTAAATGGAACTTTTGACACTGTCATTGCAGTTTATTAAAAAAAAACCCTTAAAATATCCAAACTTGGGATAGTTTAGACTCTTTACCTTCTCCCACTGACCTTTCTTGCACCTCACCTCCAACAACTCAAGCAAACTTTATGTGTCCAAGTTGATTACTGTAGTAGGAGACCACAAAAAGTTCGAACTGTCTAAAATTTCTGATTTTCAGCCCATTTTAATTGTTGGGGTTTTTTTTGGATGAGATGTAACAACAGTGTTTAAATTTAATTTCAAATTAATCTTGAAAAGATACAGAAGATTAATAAATTGAACTATGAAATGGTAACGAGACCACATAGAATTTGCCTGGCTCTTAATGTGAGTGTATGCTGTACACTATATGTAATATCTGCCAAAATATAAAAACTGGGGGCATGTACTTTGACATATGTTTGCAGCAATAAAAAAAGTATTAAAGATTTGGTTAGCCACAGTTATGAAATACAGGATTAATATTTTGGTTGAGCTGGTATTTCAGGTTAAAGTTGTATCCAACAACAGCATACTAAATAAATAGCTCAATAACCTCATAAACTGGACTATCTGGACTAAAACATTATATTCAGAAACATCCTTGACCTGCATGCATTGGAGGCAGACCGGTGTCAAATGTTGCGAGGCCATTACCAGCTAGGGGGAACTTGAGTGCTGTGTGTGAGAAGTCAAGGCCAACAGAGAAAGAAGTTAATGGAAGTTTGAGATGACATGGCATGACTTCAGGAGGGCGGTGACCTCCAGAGCTGCAGGGGCACCTGGTACTTTTCTGCTTTTTCTGGTGAAGCCCATGACAAGGAAAATGTGGAAGTGGCATCTGGCTGTTGTTGCACAGGAGTGCTGTGTTCTAGGATCTCCAGCATTGCTGAGGCTGGATGAGGAACCACTGGAATTCAAAGTAAGATTTACTAATCCAGAGGAGAAAGCATCAGAGAAGGAAATCAGGTTTCACAGAACCTTTGAGTGCATTAATTCAATTTTTATTTGGATTCTATCCTAATTGACTCCCATAGTGATTTTCTTATTCCGTTTGACAAGCTCATTGTTTCACTGGTCAGCTTATGATTGCGTGAGTCTTCCTTTTGCCACTTTGAATATTAATAAAATGTGTTCGTCTTCATTCCTCAAGAAAACCTGTAATTTTAGAAATTATTTAGAAAGAGTAATAAGAACATATTCTCCATAATTCTCCATAATTTTTAGGATGGATCAACAAGACCTACTAGTCAGAAAGTATTTATCTCTGTGCATATGCTGTTTTCACATCTTTAGCATTTATCAGTAAGCCTCTCATTTCATTATTCTCATTTGCTGTGGCTTCCATTTCATGCAAAATGAAGATAATACATAACTTTTGGTCATTCTGCTTTTTGTTATTGTAATTTGACCATTTTCATAAATGGTTCAACTAGAACACTTGTATTAGGTTTCTTTTTATTTCCAATGAATCATCCTTGGCTTTTTGAGATATTTTTCCTATAAACCTATGATATAACCAAATAAATTTTGTACATTATAGTTTTATTTATATTGATTATTTCCTTTGCCCTTAACAGTTTGGTTTTTTAAAATTTTCTTTCCAGTTGCTGACTTTACTACACTGCAAAACTAGAACTGCCTTTCACCCAGGACTTTATCATCTCAATTGTGGAATTGTGAAATTTAGCTTAATAGTTGACTTCTGCAGAGTTAATACTTTACATTTTCAGTCTTACTATTTTTCCCCCAGTGAATCAAATAAAATTTTCTTCTTTCATGTGAATTAGTTTCTTGAAAAAAGTGAACAGGAAGTAATCTTCTGTTAGTTTATTTCCAGAAGATTTGGCAGCATGTCTGGTCATACCCTGCGTGTCTCAGTTTGCTGAAACTCCTATTTCTTTATTCAGGCTTTCAATTGCAAATGCATGTGGGGGCTTAGGATGTGTTATGGACATTTTCTGTGATATTATTATATTTTGCCATCTTTTTTAAAAAGGCCTAATCCTGAATCCATGTTTCCCTGAACTGTGTGTGCCATCTTAATGTTCTTCTAATTCTTGTCTGTGTCTAGTGAAAAAGTATTTATTGTTGTCCCATTCAGCTTTTATAGCTTGCAGTTTCACAAAGAAAAGGGTAAAATGCTGGATTTAGCAGCCATTACTAACATGATATACTTTTGAATCTTTATGCATTTTCAATTGTTTTTTACTTGGATTGTTCAGAAACATACAGAAGATTAGTGTTATACTTTTAGCTGTAGTCATACTGAACGTATTCACTGCAATAGATGGAAATATATTGTTGTGAAGGAGGTGACTGCAGCATGCTTTTTGTGTGCTTTCATTCAGTTCCCACTGATACCAGTGGAAGTGTTTACCCTTGGGTTTGAGCAGGCTCTTGACTAATGGGTTTTAATTATAACAACTGAGCTAGAAGAGTTGTTCAGTGCTGTGAATATAAAGCAAAATGCTTACTGCCTGCTGGATCTCCAAAGGAGTAAAGGATGTTGCTTTATCTCAGTGTTAGTTGTGTTTTCTTCTCATTAAGTGTCCTTCTGTTTGCAGATTTATGTAACATATTTGCTTTCCTCATTCATTAAGCACCAAATGGAAACAAATTTGCCAATTACCGCCAGTGTCAAATCAGTTTAGTTCCAGCGTGCAAAATTTGTCTTGCTCATTGCCACCATATTTGGAAAATAAGCAGGGTGTGTGCTAAGAGGTAGTATCTGTGCTTCAGAAATGTAATTTCATTTTGCTTTCTCATTCTTTGTTGCCTTCAAAGCATAAATGCACTGGAATAAAGCTGAACCGAGGTTGAAAAGTGACAGTCTGGGGCATAATCTCAATAACACTTTGAAAAAATGTTATTACCTGTCTCGTGAGAAGCATAATGGCTCTGAACATTTCATGAAAATTGGCAATGACTTTTTCTTTGGACTGCCAGATTTATTAAGACTACATTTCCAAGGTTTTTTTTAACTGTCATGCTCATTTCTTTAATTGTATTTTAGATATTTTCTCATATATGTGCTTTCTGAATGAGTTCTCATATGCCAGTGATGCGTGCTTTAAAATGCTAAACTGTTGGATTTGTAAAGCTAAATGTAATTCTGCAAGTTTTCACGAAGTGGGCACATCTAGGTAGGAATAGCTTTGATGGCTCTCCGAGTGCTAGTTTGACACTTAGCCCAGGATTATTTATGTAGTCACAGTCAATCTGTGCTGTCCGTTTGCCCAGTTTATGTTGCTAAGGTGTTTTTACTGTCTCTTGCACATTGCTTTTCGTGTTCAATTTTCCTTCTACTGGCTTTACAAAGCTAAAAATATTTTAATTGATTATTGGCAGTCACAGGAGATTGAAAAATGCATGCTTATTAGCTCTGCCTCTTGATCATTCCCATTAATGTAGACATTTTAGTCTCCCTAACACTTATAGGGTCAATTTTTCTAATTTCACACCAAATACATTAATGTGTAGAAGTGTTGTGCTCTATTGAATAGGATAAAAATCTCATTTTCTAGGAAAAAACAGACTAGAAAAATGCTGAGTGTCTGTTTTTCTTCAGGCTGGCACTGTGTTTGGGCATTTATTTTTTTTAGAATTTTTAAGTTTGGGACAATAGCTTACTTTTTAACAGGCTGAAATGATGTCAGAATAGAAGATGATAAAAAGACATTTAATTTGATAATCTGTCCTAAAAAGGCCTCATCAGGCATAAATTTTCAGCAGATATCTGAAGATGAAGTACATATAGCAGTTGAAATATGTGTGAAGTACGGTCCTGAAAACTAAACATATGAGACCAGGTTGCTCACATATTCTGCAACAGAGACTGCATTTATTTGTAGAGTGAGATGGGGCATTTATGTGCCATTCCTGTGAGTCTGATACCACTGAGTTAAGAGAACAGTTTATACCTGCTGAGGATGCAGTTCAGTTTCATTGGAAGAAAGAAAAAGTGGTTTTGCACCAGCAGTGAAGTTGGTTTCTTTGATATCGGAGTGAAAGAAGTACAGTGATGGGTGATGGAAGTTTAGATGCACCAAGATGAGGAGCAGACCAAGTACTTATGTTCCCTGCTGAATACTTCTGGGCAAAACATTCTGTGAAAGTGAAGGTATTTTTTGTCCTTACAGACAGACTGTAGAAGTGTTAGAAAGACTATAATGCATTAGTTCCTGGTGTTCTGATGAGAGTCTTTAAAGTCCACTTGCGTGTAACTTGTTGGTGAAGTGTGTGTGTACACATTGTTCTGCAAAGTTTTCCTTGCTTATCCACTTCAGGTCTCTTCATGACACAAACCCAAGTATTATAGCTATTTCTTTGTGGTGATTAAGCTATATAATAAAAAATATTATCTTTATTTTACTTTCACATGGATTCTTGCTCTTCATAACCGGCCTCCTGCATTTTGAGTAATTCTCTTTAGCAATACTCTTAGCAAAGACTAGTGACATGGTTCCTGTACAGCCACAATTTAAGTAGACCATATATGTACCAGAGTCAATAAATAAATACTCATAGCTGTTTCTGAGAGTCCATAAATAGAGATAGCCATGATTGCCATGGTGGTTGTCTTTCTGAGTTAGACGCAATTTGGTTTTGCCCTTCTCCCCTACCCTGCTGTCTCATTTAAAAACAAATAATAGAGATTTAAACTACAGGTTCTGACTATCTGTGCCCATTAACAATACTTCATACCTCTTTGGAAGGAATTAGAATTGTTATATCAAAAAATTTGGCCTAATTTTAATTTTGATTACATGCCTATAAGTTGCATGGATTTAATATTGCAGATAATTAATGAATAATGCAAATATTTAAAGTTCAAGTTTAAATTCACTCATCTCTTTATCATCTGGGTTTTTTTTTACTTTAAGTGAATTTTTAAAAATCTTACCCATTGGTGTTACATATTTTTTTATGAATAAATTAGGATGGAAGTAATTTATAATATTATTTTAAAATCCTTTTTATTTTAGTCTCTAAAACATCACTCTGTAGTAGCATTAGAAAGTCAGAGTTGTTTTCAATAAGGTAAGAGGCAAAAGAGGACTATGGGGTAATACTTCTGTGAAGATGCAGTAGAAAAATGAATAATGAAAAGAAGAAAAAGAGGTGTGATAAGAACTAAGAAAGAAAGAAAACAATGTCAGTGGAGGAATATTTCTTGCTTGTTGTTTACCTGGACCCCTCCCAAGGTCTGTAGGTGCAGTGATGCTGCTCTAGAGAAAAGGCAGAGTGAGAAATATTTTTGCAATAGATGCTTTTGTAATCTGTGCTTGGTTGGTTTGCATGTAGCTCCTGCTGTCTGTGAGAAAACATTCTTAGGCTTCGGAGAAATTAGACCACACAGGGCAAGACTTTGCTCCAAATTGTGAAAACTCAGGGGCTTGTACAGATTTGCCATCATACTGGTATCCTGTGCTTCAAACTTTACATACATGTGGCTGAGCTAATTGCATGAGGTTCCCATCTTTGTGGGGAGAAATGAAGAGGTTTAATCTGCCTGTCCATGTATTCTGATGGAGCCATCCAGCACTGGTGACATGGATCTGCCAAAGCACTGAGTATTTCTCCCCATTGATTCTAAAGGAAGACTGGAGCAGTGAATCAGTTGGGCATGCATGCAGTATAAATATCTACTTCATTCTTGTTCAGCCAGATCTTCAGACCGAAAATCTGTTTCAGAAATTAGCTTAGTCCTTATCCCAAAGGGCTGCATATTAATACAGCCTCTGAAAGAATTTGAAGCCCTGAATACCTGTCACTTCTAATTTTTTTTCTGCCTTTATAGTAATTCATTATGTTTTTCTTTAAACAGAGGCAACATTTGGGTTTTTTTACTGAAACAATAGTAACAATTCACTTTTATCTGCTATTTTTTTTAACCCCAGAAACTACCTCTTCAGATTGAAGCTTGAGGATCTCTCTCTAATACAGGTATGTTTTATTTCTCTTTCCTTAATTCCTCTGCAAGATGAAGGTAAGCAGATGTTTTAAAGCGGATAATCAAGATATTCATAAGCTTCATAGCTACACATAAATATGCATCTGATTTTTTCCTTTTTCTGGTCCCTTATTATATAAGTCATATAATCCCTTTTAATTCCAGATTAGCCTTTGTCCCAGGCCATACAGATCTGATGTTGCCTTACTCTGCTGTGATTTTGTTAGAGTGGATTTTCATAGTATTCATTATTACAATTTAAAATTAACTACCTTTAGGTTCAGTACTGTCCCTATTAATTCATGAAATAATACTTTACAGTTGAGTACAGAAAAGTAAAATGGTTTCAGGTAAGGCTGTCCTTGTGATTTGTAAAACTACTTGTGTATGCTTTAATTAGACTTTCAGATTTTATTTGCCTTCCTAGACTACTAGAAACAAGATCTGATGTTAACTTATATTTAATAAAAATTGCAATATTAATAAATATTCAGGTTTGTTGCTGTTGTTTAAAGCTGTGACACACTAAGCACTTTTAATATACAGAAATTGGGCTGTCTACTTTCATCTTCTGTGTCATATTCAATATCCGGACAAATAATTGAAGTCCTAAAGATTCTTGTTGAGAGTCTGCACTAAGAGGTGCTGTTGTAGTTTATGCTGCTAATTCATAGATTGAAGTTCATGATTTTCCCTTGTTAGGGCTTGTATCAGTAGGCTGAATTCACTAATGAGGGAGAAATCTGTAAATTACAGAGGTTTTTAATTGTGCTGATTCAACCAGACCTCTTCTCACTCCAATCAGAAAAAAAATTACAAACTGAGCACAGAAATCATGCTGCTGATGTTATAGTAGGTTACTGGGTTTCAGTCTTACACCTTTAAACAGTCTTCTCAAGTTGACTTTTCGTAAAGTTTCTTATTTAATCTTCAATATTGTAGCACCACTTGTTTGCCTCACTATCTTCTAACATTCTTCATTTGCTAATCTTCAGATAATTTGTGTTTCTAAATCAAAAGTGTTCTTTTTTTTTCCCCTTTCACCAGAATATCTTTACTATCCCTACACTTGGTATTCAATTTTTCCCCATTATTTTCAAGCCCACTGTTACTACTCCTTCATATTTTTCCTTCCCAGATCTTGCCTTCCTTTTCTTTTCTTTTACGTCATTTCTTGGTTTGTTAGACTGCCTCAGGACAGCCGTTATCCAAAAGATGGGTTTCCTTGGCTATGACAGTTTTGGCAGCTCCAAATCAGCTGTGAGGTGACTGAAGCCTTTGTTTTAATTTGTAGGGTGAATTATTTAGGATTTCCAAACTAGCTAAACAACTCATTCAGGTCTTTTCTTGTAATCTGGTATTATGGATAAAAGAGACAGGAACAAAAGTGGGAAGCAAAGCAAAAGCTGTATGAAATCCTAGCAGAACAGAATGATGGAATTTCAGGGGAAAAATAAAGCTTGTTGAGGTTTAACTTGTTGGTAGTTTATGTGCTAGTTAGCGTTTGTTTGGCAAGGGACTGTTCGACATTTCATGTACGAACAGAAGAAATTTTCTTTTAATATTTATTTTTCTTCACACAGTTTTTGTCATATTAATAATGTAAAAAAAATCTCATATAATTCTATTTTTGTTGCGTGCTTTGATATTTATTTATTTATTTATTTTTTGCATGAGCCAGCTTTTGTAAAAACATGCAGATGTTTCACAAGCTAATGAGTCATGTTTTCACATCTGGAAAAAAGGCACACAGTGAAGTGCTAGCTATGAGAAGCTTTCAGCATAGCTCAATAACAAGACAAAAAAAGCTAGAAACAAGACAATCCATATACTGGTTGTTTAATTATCTTAGAAAATTGCTCAAGCTCTAGTTTTGCTATTGTGTGTGGGAATCAGGAGAAAAATTACTGAATTTTTCTCTTGTACAGCAAATACTTCCAACATGGAAGCAAATTGGAACAATTTACATCCTACTTATCAACAGTTTTCAATTAGACCTTTATAACTTTATTTCCTTAGCATTGCTGCTTTGGGTTTGTTTTTTTTTTTTTTTTTTTTTTGATAATAGCTGATTCATCAGTTGAATCTTTCTTATTTTACTTTTCTCTCTGGAAAACAAAGGGAATGCCTCAAACTAAATTTTGACCATTGACGCACTTCAGTTATTTTTGTCCAAGTTCATTTCCTCATCTGTCATGCCTAACTGTCTGCTGGAATATATTAGTTTGTGCACACACTGCCACTGGGAAGACAACAAGCTTCATCTTACATGTAATGAATTGCAACAATAATAACCTCATATTTATAGCAAAAGCATATTTGAAAATATTTTGTTTACAAATTTCTCTGTATTTTTGGAAAGATAGACATTTTATAAACAAAATGTCTTTTGGAGTATCATTGGACTGCAAGATTACCAGATTTTGTTTTGTAATAGGAAAGCTTTTTAAAAAGGGAATACATTAAATAATGACTTCTTGTTTGCAAACTTTTTCAAAAATTTCTTTGGGCCTAAATATGTCTATGTCCTGTCTTTTACAAGTGCATGCCTGGAAAATAGTTTGTAAACACATGATAATCTTCCTTGGGGAAAAAACAAAAACCAAAACCAGACATCCATTTGAAATTCAAGTTACTACAAAAGAAATGCAGAACATCTATGAAAAGGGTCCTGTTTCCACCAGTTTAGTGGAAGCTAATCCCTTGTAAAAGTGGGGTTAGTGTGCTTCCAGAGTGCATTAGACAGGATGTGCGTTTAAACATGAGCTGGCTCTGCGTGCTGAGACATTGCCGCCCATTGTGGGTGCATCAAAGTTGTCATTCCACATGTCATGCTTCTGTGCTCTCTACTTTATAGCAAGAGCATGTTGTTTGAATAAGCAAGATTCATATGATAATATCTTTAGCAAACCAGTATTTGATGTGTTTCAGCAATTTTCTTTGTGGAGCAGAATAAAGAAGAATAGAGCAAGTGAAAGCCTTTTAAGCTCTTGACGGAGAAGCCTAAGAGTCAAATTGTTCAAAGCTGCCTGTTGGAACAATGCATGCATAATGATCATGGATTAGGGAAGAAGCAGTCTTTGGGGTTGTAGAAGGGCAAATATTTTATCTCTCTGCAGCAATAGTAGGCTCACAGACAGAGAAGGTCTGACTCTGCATGGATTTGTTTTGTGAGCTTTGCTTTGTTATTGCTCACCTCAAGTAACAGTAGAATGATCCATAAATACATTGGCCAAGATGAAAGCTAGATTTCCTGAAAACTCTGTTATATTTCTTAAAATATGAAAGGAGAAATCTAAATAGTAGTTTTTCAATGAGTAAATTTATTTTCAAAAATGTACTTTAAAAACGATGACATCTAGGAAAGGTCAGCATTAATAGTAGGGCTTTGGCATTATGTGGTGGGTGGCTGTCACAAGTATCTGTTCTCACCTTTTCTTTTTTCTAATTTTTTGAAATGAGAGCTTCCAAATTCAAACATTTATTTGTGTCTACCTACATGACAAATTTTCTGATGTGTCTCTAAAGAATAAGAAGCTAATACATGCTGGTTTATAAAAGTCTTTATGTTACGTTTGCCATAAACAATATAAGCCAGCCTGCAGAATCTTTTCACAAGCATACAAAGCGTGCATCTTTTCTTCTTCCATAAGGTGAACTGCTTTATAAACTCAGGTCATTAAGGCATTTATAGGGCACATGCTTGAATTTGCCTTTCTCATTTAAAGGTTCCATCTATGAAGTCTATTTGCTATTTGAGATCCCCAGAAGGTTGAATATGAGCCTGTTCCACCTGTTTCTGTATTTACATAGTTCACCACAGGTCTTATGCTCATTCAGAACCTTCACATCTTTCAGTTACAACAACACACACCTCAGAGTCCACTTTTAAAGGCAATTTTAGCCCATTTTTGCATCAAGATTCAAATTAAATTCTTTACACAGGCTAAGAAGATCATAGTTATGTTTTTATATGTGTTATTCAACTTTAAATTCTAGAATCTTGAGGATTTTGGTTTATAGATTTGTTTGTTTGTATGTGTTTATACATGCACATGTATTAACAAGGCATTCAAGGAATTAAAGGCATAATTTGAACTATGAATTTTCAGGAAAAGGAGCTACTTTGGAGAACAAATTTTACCTAGGGAATTCTTGCTATTGTTTGCATGTGTCAAGAGTATCTGAAATGCATGTTTCATGTGATAGTTCACTTTGATATGAGACATTAATGGTTAAATGGTGGGCTGAATAATGATTTCAGTAAGTTACACAATTCTTTGACCATATGTTTTGTGTATACCTATGAGAAATAAAGCGGGAATTTGATTCCATTATTCAGGTTTTTTAAAAATTCATATGTATAACCTGAAATGCTTTTTCAGACTTTACCTGAGTTTTAATACAGAGTATAATTTAAAAAAAATAATTCAAAATATTTTTTTAATAAATCCTCATCAGAGTTGTAATTCCATTTTGAAAATAACAATGCTTTGCTATTGTTATAAACAGAGGTTACTGTATCTTTTGTGAGAAGCCTTAGTAACCTTAATTTGTCTTTGGTTTAGGTAGTACTTAGCCAAGTCTGTAAAAAATGGAGGGACAAATCACTCAAACTCTCCTTACAGTTAATTTTTGGGTCAGTGCTCTTGATTTCCCTTTGCTATGAACAAAATGAAAAGTTGTAAGAAGTTATGTAGTATTAAATCTTTATACTGATGATAAACACTTGTAGTTATAGTCAACAAATTCAGAGATGGGGAATGAGGCTTTACTATTTTAACCTGAAGTTTTTCAAGTCACTAAATAAATAGAATCCTTAAAAGGCCGCTTAATTATTTTTCTAAAAATTTTGTTTAAGGTATTTCAATCCCTTAATTTTGTGTTGTATTTTACTTACAGTCACTAATTGTGTAACAGATGCCTGATTTGTGAAATACATGAAGGAAACCTAATGAATCATAATTTTATTTTGAGGTGAAGCGACTGTACTGAAAAGGAAATGAAAGAAATATTTTCTCTGATATCACACTTTAAGACACAAGGGACAAGACATCCCTCAAATAAGGATGTCCTTAACTGATGACAATCATAGTTTAGCAATATTGAAATGCCAAGAAGACTGAGATTTAACAACTTGAGTGTCTAAGCAGGGGAAAAACAGACAAAACAAATGAAAAAAACTCTCTTGGGTTCTTCTGTGCCTGGTATCTATTTAAGGATGAGAGGAATAGAGAGCATTCCTCCCTATTGCAGGTACTTTTCTCCCTTTTTTGTGTGAAGGTAGCATCAGTCACCAAAATACTGTTTCTTCTTAGGCCCTTTACATTTGTGTCTAGGACGCACAATGGGTAAGCAGAGTGCATAAGTTAGTGATACTTTTGATGCTGTTCCAAGTTCCTCAAAAGGTTGGAAGTGAAGGGAGCAACTTATGCTTATAAAATTATCCAAAGAAGACTGAGGTGACCAAATCACATAGAGTGACCAAAAAGTAATAGAGCTGGTGTAAATGTCTGTTTTGGTGCTAGGGATGCAAAAAATATGCAGAGGTATTTGGACTGTTACCTTTTGTCTAAATTGGTGATGGAGTCAGAGTTTAAAAAATAAAAAAAAAAAAAAAGAAAAGGCAAAGGGTGGTACATCTACATGTCACAGTGCCACTGCTGTTAAGTACCTCTTCCTCTTGTTGGTGCCTTTCTGGTGGCAGAATGTTGGATTTGATTGTACAATAAGTGCACAAATAATTATATTAGAGTATTGGAAATTTAAAGAAGATTTATAAGTATTTGTGAAGCCAGAGCTAGTCCTTTGTAGCAGGTATAGATGAACTTGGTGGCTAGTGTATTCCAGTTCTTTTTTTTTTTTTTCTGTGATCCCAATAGTATTTTCATTATCTTGTTTTCTGCTTTCATAAGAATATTTACTGACCAAATGTAAAACTTCATCAAATCCAGAAAAGGATGAATTCAGCTAGCAGTACATAATTTCACATATCTAACCTTTACCCAAATGACCTCTTTTACATGCAGCTGAAAGCTAGATAAAGCATGTTAGATCACACAAATCCTGATATACCCTTTACAACATATTTGTGCAGAAATCTGTTACAAGCAGGCAGTGCTTCATTTCTGCTAAAAAACTTTTTCTGGAAACAGTTATTGAAACAGCTGGTGCTTTTAGCTTCACCTATATATTAGTCAGAGGATGGCTACTGTTCCAAAACCATTTAGGTTGTATTTGGCCAAGTACTGATTCACTCTGAATTCTGAATTTTCTTTCCATGTGTGGAATTTTTCATCTGCAAAGGTGTGGTCACACATATCAGCTAATAGTTTAAGGATTTTTTCCTCTGTGTGATGTTTTAAGTTCATATGCAGACCCCCCACTAAAAAACTATAAGGGAGGGCATGCAGGGCAGCCAACTGGATATGTTACTCTTCTGCTCATTTCTGCTTGTTATTCATTTACACTTGGCTTCTACAAAATTGGAGGGTTTTAGTCTCCAGAATTTGTGATTTCCTACCCTTCAGTACAGTTGAAATTTGTCATGCAAATTTAAAAAGCGTCTAACTGAAGAAAAAAGAGTGCTGGCAAATTGGCAGGGCTTTGCTGCTGGTTTGACTTATCTGTACGTGTTAGTATTTTCAGAGATGGAGGAAAAAGAGTAGAGAAAGAAAACCAGGCAGAGATGTAATTCTTCATTTATTTGCTGTATCTGTAATTGTTTTGTGCCAGCACTAAAATACGTGTGCAAGTGTATTCCTAGACAAATGAGTCCGTTCAGCCAAGACGCTCAGCTTTTTTTATTCTCATTTTTTTCCTTTCCCCTTGCCTCTGCTTGTTAGGCTGCATTTCTTGTATGTTTGCAGTAATCTTCTGTTCTGGTTTTGTGGTAAAGAAGCAAAACAGGTACTAAAATTTTTTCCATTGCACTGGAGTAAAGCTTCTGTTTTCTTTAGGTATTAAAAATTTGTGGGTTTGTTTTTGTGGGTTTTTTTCTTTCATTTGTTTGTTTTTTTTTTAAAGAGAATGGGGAAGCCTGGATCTCCTGATGATATAGTATGAGGGCATTCATTCACATGACAAATAGAGGTGATATCAAAAAGTATGTGTGTACATTTTTTGGCTGATACTCCTGAAACAGCTGATTTGGATTTTATAGTGGAATAACTTCACCCTCCTGATACTTTTCCCTGGTATTATCTGTGGTGGTCAGCCACGCTGCATTACATGCACAAAGGGTAATTGTGGAAATGGCATTTTCTCAGAAGGTGACACTCATTCATGTTTTCACTAAAACCGTAAATCATTACAATCACACAAGAGTAATCACCAAGTAGAATCTGTTTGAAAATAAATCAGGCTGCTGCTTTGCAAATCTTTGGACTGTGTACAACCCTGGCATACTTCAGCTAATTCTGGACTCAAAGAGCATCCTGTGACAACTGGGTGATATTTATGAAGGGACACAAGATCTCTTTGACTATCAGCCTCTTTCAGTGTCACCTCTATACTGAGAAAGTTCAGAAATGTTAGGAAACTGTAGAAAATGAGAGCAGAAAAACTAATACAGAGACTGAAGGCAGATTTTCTTAATTCTTATATTGTCTTGTCAGGTGGAGAATTTGCCACAAGCAGTTGCTGATGGAGAGCTCCAGCTCTTTGGCAACTGGATGCTGCATTGTTGAGCAATTTAGAAAAGTAATAGAATATGTAGTGTGCTCTGGAAGACATGATATCTGTAAGAGAGTGTCTGCAAGCATGTTTATCGATTTTTGTTTACGGACCATGGTAGTTCCTGCTATGGAACTTCATGTGTGTGTTCTAGCCTGTAACAATTAATTAGAGTTCCAACCACAGTTTGTATGCCATGCATATTCAAAGAGCAGGCTTAAGGACACATTTTTTCAGCCACAGGGGGAATTGTCTTTTGCAGTATTGCAGAGATCCATTCAACAGTTCTGCAAGGTTAGGTGGAACTGGGCATAGATGCTTTTGGGTAATGCTACAGAGAGGAGATGAGTTCATCTTACCCCTGCATGTTAGTGGTCATTATTATTTGGCATAAAGGCATTGTTTGGTCTGTAGTGTGCCCTGAAATTGGTTGTTGAAATAAATTAAAAAAAAAAAAGATAAAATTTGGAAGATCAACATTTAAACCTTGAGTAATAGAAAAATGGTGAGCAGCCTCATGTTCCCTTGCCACAGGGCAGAAAAATTTAAGATACACATCTTGACCCTCAGCTCTAAGAAGCCTTTGACTTTAAAGGATGCACCCAACTGCTGAACTATGGGAAGAACTGGCTGTTTCCATAAGGCAAAAGGTTCTGTTCCCTTCATTCCTTGTGAAGAATGTTTTCAAGGTTAGGAGACAAGATTTTTGCTGCTACAATTAAGGAAAACTCAGGATTTTTATACTTTTAAGGAAACAAAGCAGCAATAGTGACACTGAGAAGCATGGACACTTGTTGCTGTAACTCAGGTAGAGGGACAGATTTGAGGAACTTGCAATAAGAACGTTGATTGGTGAGGATTCCATGCAGGAATGTGTGGGAAGGTGGGGTCTGCTCTCCTCAGTGGTCCAGGGCACAAAGAGAGGGTTGCTTCAGTGTGTTGTTTGCCTGGTCAACACTACTCAGCCCAATTTATGAGGTGGATTGTTGCTCCTAAATGTTTGAGGGAGACACTGCCTAGTCATAGCATAGGAACCTAGACCTGTTCTGAATTGAGATTGAAACTTGTTTTACTCTGATAGGCTTATCCAATATTTTAGGATGCCTTTTGCCTTCATTTTGCCTTATCCTTAATTTTTTGCTGCCTTTTTCCTTACCCTATTTTTAGTTCTCTTCTGTTTTGGCATGTATTGTTCAACCCATCCCAGATGGTACCTCAATATGATGCTTCTGCTGTCAAGTCTGGGAGTCATAAATCATGTCAAACTATGGAAATCAATCAATTTATTAAAATTGAAAGCTAAATGTCCTTTGAAATATCTGGGTTTAGACACATATATGAGATTTTTATATTAAATTTTTTTGTATAGCTGTTATTTTTAATTTGTTTGAAGGCAGGCAAATCTAGACCCCCACAGACCACAAGCGATTCCCAAATGCTCAGTGGAACAAATCGCCCTCTAAAGGACATAATCTTACCCATAAAGCAATTAAGAGAAATAATGTTATTGTTTATGATGTCAGTATTTTAGTTAAAGTTTGACTGCCTTCAAATCACCGCACTTTTAGTTGCTTGTCCTCAAAATGGAGTTAGGAGTCTGAGCTTAGATGGCTCAGACTGGCTCTCTGTCTGGTGGGTGGGGATAGGTCTACAGCCAAGCACGGGATCCACTGATATCTGAGTTATGAACTTTCGGATGCTCCTGAGGAAGAATGTTGAGTGCACAGGGAAGAATAAATGAATAAATTAATAAATGCCACCTTTTTTTTTTTTTTTGGTTAAGCATCTCTATTGAATTTGACAATAAGATTTTTTTCTACATAACACGTATGCAACAGGCTTCCATTGTGAGTAAGTAGTATGTAAAATGTATGTCAAGCTCTTTCTGTCATGGTTTCTGAACTCTGCAAACAGGATGAACTTGAAGAGTGTGTGACCACTATTGTGCATTCTTAAGCAAGGTTGAATTGAATATGAGCTGATCTATTACAGAGTTAAGTTAGTTGTAGGTTTATGTCCTGTATGTCTGGTTTGAAAAAACCTTTTTTATTTTTCTTCCCTGATTTTAATCCTATCTTCTTCTGTCAGTACTTCTGAATTCTGTATGTTTGCTCTAGTGCCTGGGAAAAATTTATTTGCTTCTCCAAATCAGGGATGTAATGGTGGTTGGCATATTGCTTTTCCAAACAAATAATCAAAATACCAAAAGAAAAGAACAGACCATTACAAAGTGTGGAAAATTGATAAATTACAGGGTCTGTACTTTGGCCTGTTCATATATATTGAGATATTTATAACAATTCAGACTTATATAAGTAATTAAAACTAAATAGTTCAAAGGGAAAAAAATAAATAAAAATTGAGTTTTACTAGAGGTTAATATTTATACCTACAGTTATGTCTATATTCAATTTTGAAAATTACCTCCTTGATGAAAACCTACAGGTTTTTTTTTCCCAGGGTATAGCTACCATTTTAGTAGTCAGAAATAGTCAGCCATAAAACTGTTCATGTTTTGGTTTAGGTTTTGAACTGTCTGATTCAGTTAGGTTTATTAAAAATCAAATGAAAGACCTGAGAAAATCTCAGAATTTCATATATATGTGGGTACACAGGATAAAGCAACCCTATGGAAATCACTTCTAGGAGAAACCAGTAACTGCATCAGAAACAAAACAAATTTCTGTTAATTATTAGTTAAATAACAACTTTATTGTGGCATTGACCATTTTTATATGCTATGTGATTCAGTTTCTTAATACTTTAGTTTGTAAATGAAAACTAAGGTGGGCATGAGTTTTCAGAATTTTGAAATAACTTTGGAGATAATTAATTAGTAAATATTTCCAGAGGTAGGATGGAGATTAAGTTAAATATTTTCCATTGTTTTGGAAAAAAACCCACCAGATTTATAATGTTATATATTTATTACTTTCTGAGTCTTTGAATTAAGCATTTTAAGTTAAATACAGTTTGGTACATTTATGTGACATTGGTTTCTGTTAATTGCATTTGAATATGAATGACAGAATGAATTCATTCTGAAGCCACATTGAGTGGAAAATGCAGTAGCTGCCCAGTATTTGTACACAGCATTGCTTCTAGGGTATCTGTCTGTGGGAATCCTGCTTGTAAGGGTAATAGCTCATAAGCTCCAAGTCTTTGCCTAGATATTTGGGCAATTCTGGGAGTGATTCTGTGCCTCCTCCCACTGATCTCAGGGACCTGAAATGATGCAAGGTCAAACCGTTCTTTACTTTTCCCCCCACTTTGTTACTACACAAACTATGAAATCAAGAGGAGACACATTGAGGGAAGTGGAACTGTTGGAAGCTTATCTGCATGAATGTTCAGACTTTTGCACACATTTTACTTTCAACTGATGAGATGAAACCTTTCTCAGGGAAACTCTTTCTGACTCCTAGGTGCATGGTTATTTTTGTTACTCAGTAGAATTATGCATACTCTTTTTTTACTGAATACCTGGACAATAAAAATATCTGAATTAAGTTTTATACTGTCAAATTCACACACAGTGAATTTCACAGTGGCATTTTTTTCTTACTTTAATTAGGCTAGGATTTATTAATGAAACTTCTACAATATGTCAGAACAGGTCTGAAGAAACAATAATTCTGTATGTTCGTAGAAGATCAAAACTATGCCATCATATATTTACGAAGACTGCTCTAGGCATGATTCCACAGTCTTTTCTCACACAGCTGTCAGTGGTGTTACTTATAGAATATTGTGCTATTCAGCATGAGAAAATAAAGCTGAATGAGTTGTACTCGACAAAACTCTGCATATGCATTGACAAATTAAAGCTGAGTGGAGAATTTCACATGCTAATATATATATATTGACAAAATCCTCTGTAAACTGATTTTTAAATTTTTTGACATAAAATAGTCCATACTGAAAACAGCAAGTGCGTCAGGAGACCATCACGGATGCACAATGAGTTTCCAACTAAGCTTAAGCAAAATAAAGAAGTATTCTAGTGGTGGAAGCAGGGACAGGTAACTAGGAAGGAATACAGCAATCCCTTACCAAGCAGCCTCGGGTGGGATGAGGAAATCCAAAGCAAATATGCAGTTGAATCCCATGAGGGATGGGAAGGGCAACAAGAACTTCATTTTAAAATAAATAAATCAGATAAGAATCAGCTGCTTTTGTGTTTCCTCTTGGAGTTGTATTTAGATTGATATACTCTAGCTATCCCATAAAGGAGGCTGAGGAATAAATTTGAAACTTGGGAACTCATGCATGGAAAATCATGTGAAAATAATCTCAGGAGCAGGCTTCCTGTGTAAACCAAGTATATTTTTCCACCTAAATTTGTAGTTTCATTGATTTTTCTGCTACATGCTCAGCTGCAACACACAAAAGGAAGAATTGCTTTCATTTTCAATTGTAGAGGAAGAAAAAGGTTCAGTCATCTTTATTTCTGTATAATTACATACAAAGTATAAGAAGGTATTATTCATTGTACAATTGCACTTTAATTAGTTGACCTTAAAGAATGATAAATCTACCCAAGTGAATGTTGAAGAAATAGTTGTATTTCCCTTATCAAAATTGCTGAAACTTTTGTGATGGAATAACATGTAGCATGATGAAACACTGGTTTCTGGTAGTTACATTCTCACTGGGACTTGCAAGTTGCAGAGAAGAGTAGCTGGACAGGCTGGAAACACAGGTAAAAATATATTCCTGTAAATGAACCCAATCAGACTAAAGCTCTATAAATGCATTTTAGAGTTGGTGCAATGTAGAAAGCTCACTAATAATGCTATGGAAGGCCTGTCTCTGCTAATCACGTGCGTGAACTGGGAAAGAAAATATATCCTGTAGCCTGAGAAATCATGCTAGGACAAACACATCTTGCAGATGGAGTTAGGGAGTTTCCAAAAGGGAAAGTTCAATGTTTATTGCAAGAAGTAGGTAAAAATGTGTTGTTTTTTATCTGTGAAGAATAATATTTGTCAGAATTTCTCAGAACAGCAGGTATATGGGCAATGCAGAACATAACAGAAAGGATCATGCAGTCCTTGCTGGGAGAACCAGCCATGCATAAACTCCCTGCTGATTCTAAACAGCCAGTTGAAGAAGAAGTGCCAGGAAACTGGAGATTACCTCTTCAGAAAAAAAAAAAAAAAAAGCCAAACAAAACCCCAAAAAACAAAAACACAGATTGAATCTGGTTTGTGTAGAAAATCAGAGCCAAATAGATGAAAGAGCTTTAGTCAGTGTAGCACAGAAAATGGAGTCCTGAAAGATAAAATCTGAGGAGAAAAGAGGATTAAAACTTGTAATTTCTTCAAGAAGAACATCTGGTCTGGCTAAATACACTGCACGAAAAGCAGCCCTTTTAAAATGGCCACAAAATGGTCACAAATCTAGATTATCTCTGGAAGCCGGCCAACAAGAAAAAAACCTCAGCGAAAAACCCACACAATCATCATGGCAGAGAAGACTCACTGAGCTCTAGAGCAAGTTGGAGGCAGTGCAAACGTGTGATTAACAGATTGGAGGAGGAAGGCCAATGCTGTTTACCAGGCTGTTGCACATAGTTTTCAGCCAGCATTTTTACAGAACAGGTGATTGGGCCTCTCCAGATGCACATCTCTGTGAAGATCTCCAAATGGCTTTGTGGATCCTGGGTGTAGTCATTCAAGTTTCTTGGCTGAAACATACTCTGTGAAGACTTGAATGAAATGAGGCCCAGGGAGTATCTGAAGTCATTCAAACTCCTAAATCTTCAGTCAGGACAGCATGTTGGTGATGTGTGTCTGGGATCAAACAGCCCAACACAGACCCTCTACTTCCTGTATCTGGCCTCTGAAATGATACTGATGCAGACAGTGAAATGGAGTGGCTAAATAAAAATTTTTTTTTCCTCAAAAATAGGAAAGGGAAAAATGGAACAAAAAGCATCTAAATCAAGTGGTTATAAAATTGCTCCTCCTGTAGGAAAAACCTAATTTTCTTATGTATAATGGACTTAGTACAGCTAATAAGCTGATGTGTTCCTCTTATGCAGAGCAGGGTGTGGCATGCAAATATCAAACTCCATTTTTAGAAGTGTTAAATCTATCTGAATTGAAACCTATTTTTGGGCCACCACAGCCCCAAACCATAATGCACCTAGAATAAAATTAAGGTAATTTAATTGGAAAACTAAACTTATCAGTCAGTCCTGTTCCTAAAAATTGCCTTGATTCTGAGATAAAACAGGGTGGAGGTCTTCCAGGGAGATAATAAAAACTGTCTCGGATGTGATCTTTCACACCCTACTTTAGGAGAATCTGCTTTAGCGGGAGAGGTGGACTAGATGATGTCCAGAGTCCCTTTCAGCCATTCTTAAGAGATGGCCACTGAAAACATATAATGGATTGGAATAATAGAAGAGATTGACTACTTTTCTGTCTCATTCAGAAGAAAGTTTTTCATATTCCTAATAAATATTTTGTATTTTCTGTGTGAAGTAGAAAATCTCAAAGAGGCAGTGAGAGCTGGAAAGTGAAATAGAATTAACAGTCCAACAGCTAGCATACTGCTTTTGAGTGTAACATTTACTCGTGTCTTTATTTGTCATCTGATTCACAGCCTGGATTTGGATCTTTCTCTTCTGCAGCTTGAGTTTCCTAAACAGTAGGACTCAGAAGACTCTTTGGCTTTTCTCATTTTGCAGATATTTAATTCAAGCTCTGAAAAGCTTTTTTAATAAATTTGTAATGGAACTTGGAAAAGCTTTTGGGAATGATTCAACACTTTCCATAGTCATCATTGTTACTGTTGTTGGAAAAGCCCTGTCCAGATTTGATGCCTTTGTGTAATACAGGCTTATGCTTTTGAGAGAAAGGAAGCCCACAGGACTTCTCAAATGTGACTGTGGCATGCTTCTGGGGTGACAGGGTGAAGTGCTGTTAGAGCCAGCTAGTGTTGCTTTTGCTGACATTCCTGTGGTGTAGCTGAGTTTTTGAAACTCCTCAGGTCTGTCATTTTGAATCATTGATAGATGAATGAGTGTGTGGGTTTGGATAGTGCTGCTCTGCTACCCTTGCAGCCCAATGCAGATCTTGCTGGAAGTGCTGTAGTGGCTGTGCATATGTGTGGCGTACCAGAGGTGCAATTTATCTCACTAGCACGAGGATTTATGGCAACCTCAGCTGTAGGAGCATGGACTTCTATGCAGACTGTGCACCAGACTTCTTAATATCATGGCACTGGAGTAGCAGATGTTTGTGTTAATTGAAGCATGTTGAGATACCCTTTACTTGTCTGTGGTATAGACAGTGCTTTAAAATGCCTGTTGAACAGACAGTGTACTTGCTGTGTGGAAGTTTATAGATACTGATGTTACTGTTTCTGATGTTAATGCACTCTTGTAACAGCCACAGGAATATTGTTTGAGGCTCTTTTCCTACTGGAGTTTGTTTTCCCTCCTATTTTGTTTTCAGAAGAGGAACACAAAAGAAAATTCTTCCAGTCTTCAGACCAGTCAAAGCATATTTGGTATAAATCGCATCTAAAAAGGGTTATCTAAATCTATGGTTTTTTGTCTTGAAAGTAAATAGACTATAACAAGTACCTACAGCAATTTTTGGAGACGTGGAATAACTTCTTTTGTATTTGTCACCTGCTTGATCAGTAGGGACATCCATAGCGTGCTTGAGATCATGAAGAATGTTTAATTCTTCTGGACGATGGCAAGTAAGGTCCTTACAAGGAAAATGTTTGGTTTCTTATATAACCAAATCAATATTTGTTTTCTTGTCATCTGAGTATGCATTATGCATTGCAGCCTCTCTGCTAAGCTCTTGTAAAGGAAAGCAAACAAAAATGCCACCCTTACAGACTCTATTTAGGATATATTCTTCCCTTCTCATGCCTTATTGCTATACCAACAATCTATCAATTTGAATTATATGCTTGGTAATACTCATAGAATCCTGAAAATAGCTTATAAAA
Source organism: Motacilla alba alba (assembly GCF_015832195.1). Classification (NCBI taxonomy): domain Eukaryota; kingdom Metazoa; phylum Chordata; class Aves; order Passeriformes; family Motacillidae; genus Motacilla; species Motacilla alba. Next base: position 80,740,899 of record NC_052017.1, read on the forward strand.
ATGAGCTGACTGATTGGAAATCTGATGAATAATCCTGTTGGTAGACAAAGCATATCTGAGGTTGCTCTTTCATTGAAGAACAGATGGGGATCCTATTACACAGAAGTAGTTGATTTATAAACTGATTAATGCTCGGAGTAGGTTTCTGCTATTAATAGGCATAGCTATTTATGGCTTGATATGCATTAGTGTCTACCTAATGACAAGAAAATTTTCAGCACTTTTTCTTCTTTCAAGAGGCTCTTAGAATTATTTTGCAGGAGCTGAGAATCAATACTTCTTTGAACAAAAGCTTTTCAGCAGTCCCCATGGATAGCAATTACATTTTAGAAAAAAAAGCTATATAACATTACATGTTCATATGGATGCATCCTCCTCACATAAGTCAGTGGCAAGCCTAAATGCCTAGAGTCTCTAGAAATTTTGTCTATTGTAAGCTCTTATTTTTCCAGGTGTAAAATCCAGATCCTCTAATGCCATTTCTGGAATGCTTGCCACTCTTGCTAGCACAGGCCTTTTTCATATCACAGTCAATTTTAATATAGTCTTATACAAGGAATGTTAACAATATTGCCTTCTCAACTTTGTAAACTCGATAAAGATAATAGTAATGATGATGATAATAATTACTATTACCTAAAGTTTAAAATATGCAACGACCTCTTTTCTTGAATTTCTCTGCAGACTGATTCTTGGCTTCCATATGTTCTTGTGTTATAAGATTGAACTATTCATCTAGCTCTACTTTTGCCATTTTAAATTCTGAGACCATAGTCAGGACTTCAGTCAAGCACAGGGAACATTTTTTCTGGGTTTAGGAAACAAACAGAGGTCTCAGAAACAGAGGTCTCAGAAGCTTAATTCTTAAATAGATGAAGGAAAATGTAATACAGAGAAGATAATATTACTTGCTGTACTGGTTCTAGATGAGACTCTGTAATAAGATTTGTTTTTTGACAAACTGAGAGCCATGTTGTGTGGTTTTCAGGGCAGCCATGACAAGGAAGAGACACAGAATCTTGACTTCATGTTTTAGAAGGCTGGTTTATTATATTATAATATGTATTATATTAAAAATGCTAAACTAAAACTATACTAAAAGAATAGAGAGAAAGGAATCATCAGAAGGTGAGACAGAAATAGGATGAAATGAATAACCAAGTTTCGTAACTGACCAGAGAGTCTGAGCCAGCTGCATCCTTGATTGGTTATTAAGTAAAGACCCCTAACATGGATCAAGCAACAATGCACCTGTTGCACTCCACAGCAGCAGATAATAATTGTTTACATTTTGTTCCTGAGGCCTCTCACCTTCTCAGGAGAAGAAAATCCTGGCTAAAGGATTTTCATAAAATGTATCTGTGACAATGTTGTTGTAAACAGATGTCATAAAATGGAGCAGAGAAGAGCGGCAAGTATATTTTAAACAGAAAAGGGACAAGTTTTAAAAATATTAAAGAAGAGGAGAGCAGACAGTTTGCATTAAAAGGTGGTGGCCAGAAACTACTATGAAAGTACAGTGCCTAGACTGTAATTTTTTACCAAATTAGTTATGTTAAAAGCAAGTTGTGAAAATAAAATGTTGCTTTGCCTACAGAGCTTCCTAACATGTACATTTAAAACCCCTTATTAGCATTATTTAATGAGAAGCTGCGTAGTGTCCTTAGGATTTGTATTTGTGTGGAGGGAAGTGCAAGCACAATGAGCAGGGAGAAGCGAGTTAATCAGAGTAATGATTGTACCAACAAGATGATAATGTCAGAAGTCCATACCGAACAGACCGGAAACTGCATTAAATTTGTGACCCTTTGCTACTTTTGCTTGTAGGGAAAACAGAGCATTAGAGGGGAAATATACAAAAATTCTATACAATACATATGCCTTGATTTAGATTCAAATTTATTAATTCAAAATGCAAACTTGACATTTAAAACTTGTTTTTTTTAAGAAAAAGTGACATCAGATGATGAAATCTGTGTTTCTCAACACAGATTTACATGTAAACTTAATAATGAAGCAACATAGGCGATATTTATCTATTTCTAACATTCTTCTTTGTATGTTTCAAGGCTTTTTATCTCCGTTCAAATAGTAAACATTTCTAATGTCCAAAATTAGTAAAGAAAATTTCATTAGAGAAACCCTCCTTCACTGATTTAATGATGTCTAATGTCTACCTATGCCTGGGCTGAGTGTTTCTCTTCTTACGTTGCAGTAAGATCTTTCCAGTGCTTGAAAGTGTGGCAAAGCTGAAACCATTAATGAGAAGGAGATTTCACAGATCACTGAGTCCAAACCTTAACAAGAGTTGTAAAATTAGTGTGAGTGCCCTGCAGTGTATACTAATAGGAACAAACTCTCCATAGAAATCTGTAGATTTATTTGTAAGTGTTTTTGCTGTAGGTCTGTCCTTCTCACTTGTTCAACTTTCCTTGTGCAAGAAGGCTGTAGAGGGGCACTCATTATTGCTTCAAGGTTGCTAATGGAATCTTCCTGCTCAGGTTCTAAACCATTTATTTAATGGAATGATGGCATACTGGTACATCAATCTGAATTATCAGCTGCACCTCTTATAATAAAGTCTTTATGATACAGTGTTCAGACAGCTTGGTTTCAAGTTTAAATTCTGAAGGTTTGAATCAAAAAATGTGATGTCCCATATACCTTTTTAACTTCAATAACTGGGGAATTTATAGCTCCCTAGATATTGTAGTCCAGAGACAATTTCTCTGTTCTCCTATCTGAAAACTATAATACCCTGACAGTGTGCATGGCAAAGATTAGAGGAATGGTGATGATAGTGCTCAAATGTTAGACTTTTTATTCAACAGCTGGATAGCCTTTCAGGAGCTGCCACATGCCACTGCCTTCTCTCCTTTCCACTGTTCACTCAAAAAACTTGCAACATATGAAAGGTTAACTTGAGGATAAAAAAGTGTACTGATCTTTTTCACAAACTTCAGTGTTTCATGATATACTGAAGGTTTGAGCATGTAATCCTGACTTGGGCAAAATTCACATTTGTGTCAAAAGAGGCTTTATAGCTGCAGGATCAAGAAGTCTGGATATTCTGCTGTCAGAGTGGCATACAAAAAACAGCCTTATGTTGGATTCCTTTGACTTATCATTTGGCATTTTCAGATTCATAGACAAAATCCTAAATCTGTTGTTAGATAGTGAACAAGTAGTGCTCCAAATGCTGAGTCCTTTTCTGTTTTATTGAGCCTGCATCCATCCAAACATTATTTTCCTAATTTTGAGTGCCTAAGCCTCATATTTTCCTCAGGCTTAGGAACTTTCTTTAAAAGATCACCAAATATTTCCAAATAATTTGGAAATAAAACTCCTCCTGGGGTTGAGAGCAATGGTAGTGTTGCTCTGACAGATCCCCAAGGGGCCAAGATGCTCATATTGGCAACATGATCTGGTTTAATTTGGCATGTCAGCATTCCTACAAATGCTCCGTTTGTGGCTGAACACTGCCTTCCTCTCCCACTCATAACTCTTACCTTTCTGGTCTGTAAGGAAAAAGGGAATGTTTTTAGGCCATTTTAGTTGATGTAAGCAGGTACCATGCAGATATGATGGCACAGAGGAGGAGCTAGGAATTTGTGGGTGAAGAAAGAACATTTTGGGCTTAAGGGGAGCCCTGAAGGGCAGAACTGGGAATAGAGACAGGAACCCACCTTTCAACTTACACCTTATTACTAGATATGAACTTGGCCTCTTAAGCCAGAACAAACAAAACCACCTGTTTTGATTAGTCTTCCTAAAAGGTAAAGAAAGTAAAGGTAAAAAATGTAAAGAAAGTAAAGGTAAAAAAGGTAAAAAAAAAAAAATCTGTTTCTTTCTATTTATTGAAAAAAGAAAGAGGAAAGAGCTGTGATTTGTTTATGAGTAGTGAGTAAAATGCACATGTTGGTAAAGAAAACAAATCAAACAAAAACCTCAGAAGAATCTAAAGCCTCTTAAGAACACTCTTTCAAAATTAAATCTAGGAAGAGTATCTGATTTTATGAGCTGCAACTAGTAGGGATGGGGACATCTTGGAAAGTAGCAGTATGGCAGAACTCCTGTGCCTTTTAGCTGATCTTTTACAGTGTTGTTGTTAGAGATTGCAGCACAGCCTGAAAGGCCAAAGGCTATCACAGTTTAGAGCTGCTGGGAGAATAAATAGCATTGTTTTTTTTCTTTACTGTGAGACTCTAAACTCATACTATCACTTTTCCTCTTAAATCTTATCTCCTTGAAGGCATTTTTGCCTCTGCCATTTTGTCTAATCTATGCCACTGAATGCATCTGGAGTGAAAAATGTTATTAAAACACCTAGTTTCTTTTCAAACAGAGTTACTTCAGTTGAAAATCTATGCTCCCAGTTTATACATCTGTTTTCTCTACATCTTCGTTCAAACTGAAGTTGGTAAACTACCCTTGGAAATTTCAGCATTAAAACTTGGAAGTTTACATTCTCAAGAATGTAGAAGAGGGGTAAGGAAATATAAAAAAAAAAATAAATAGAAAGTAAACCCAACTCCAAGTCAAGCTTTTGGGCCCAATAGAGGAAAGGATTCTCTTAAGAGAGAGGTTTGCAATGATGGGTAGTTTTGCAGTGGAGTGCTGATATTGACACAGGGCTATTATGCGACTTTCCCAAATCTCACTGTTAAATTAAGAAATGTTATATGCAGGACGCCTTTCATCATGTGAGTTGTATTCTATGGAGTTGTGTGAACTTGGAGATTCTCAAAATACCATGCACCTATTATGCTAATGAACTATTATGCTATTGATAGTAAGAGGTTTTATAAATACACAGCTGTGAGAAGATCAAATCATGATTTTGAATGTGCTGAAGAAAAATAAATGAGGAAAGTCACTTCATTTACACTTATTTACATTTATTTTACACTGTATCACACTTATTTTCAAAATAGGCCTGTAATTTCCACCTGGTCTCCTGCGGTTTTTTAAATCGATTCCTATCTGCTCCCCATGCTGCAATGTTTAAGCAGTGTCTTTCAGGCTGTTCAAATTGTATTTTCATACACTAGCCATCAGATAAGGTGCTGTTTTATGTCTGAAGTTACACCATGCCTCAATATTTTATATTGAACACCTAGCACAGAGGCTGGATAGACACCTAGGAAAATAGTTTTATACTTAAAAAAAACAGTTTCAGCTGGTCCTCTGTCATTTTTATTGGCAGAACTTGAAACTGTGTGTGTCTTCTTCCTGTGCCTAGAAGTTTGAGTGGAGCTCTGACTGTCACTAACCTCATTTAAGCCCTGCTACTTTCATTTCAAGGATCTATCTGGCAGATTTTTGTCCAATAATAAATTAGTCTGGAGTGCTCTTGTGTGAAACACTGGCTTGATCATAGCAGCATATTTCTCTCTTTAATCTGCATCCTGGCTTTCAGAATTACAAGATCTCAACTGGAAAGCAAATAGTAACTTGGCTGATACCAAAAGCCAGGATTAAAAAAAATTAAAAAGAGAAATAAATAAAAAATTAAAACCCGAAATGCCATGTTACATAGTTTGTGACTAAATTTTAATAATTTGGCTATATTTCAGAATTGCCACTGCTTCTTGAGCATCTCAGCTGGAAGCCTGAAACTATTGCAGTATAAAACAGTACCCATATGAGACTCAGGGCATTTCAATAATGTATCACTGTGTCAGATGTGCAGAGCTACTGATGAGCAGAATAAGAAAGATAGGATTTTTTATTTGCATATGGTTATTCATATGGGAAAAACTCATCAAGTGTAGTTTTTCCAGCTGAGATATTTAGCCATGTAATGGGGTTTTTTGATATTTACTTCAGCAAGTAGTTATTTGTCCAATTTCAGGTAAATTTTGTTGTCCTATTTTACACTGACATTATTAACAATGCCACACATGTGATTTGGGGTAATGTTGTTAAAGGAAAAAAATAGGAAAGACCTGCCTAAGTAAGCTTGTTCCAACCAGTCTAATAAGCACAGGACAAAATTGTGATTCATATCTTTTAGTCTCCTTCAGAGTCTCTCTCCCTGAGCTTTCCCTCAGTGACAGTTGCAGCATTCTTCCTGGAATCCTGGTGACCAAACATTGGTGTTTGCTCTTTGGGCCAATGAGAAATCCTACCTCTGTTTGGTATTATGTAATCTTTTTTTTGGAAATGAAGTACTAACAAGATGGATGAATCTATTCACAAACACCAAAACGAAATGCTTGTTTAACCCTGTTCCTAAACCTACAAGGCAGAGTAAAGGCTTAAAACAGTAAAATGGGATTTATTCATTAGTCAGTTCTAATTGTAGCCTCAGTTTTTCTCTGTTATTAGTTGTTTGTTTATTTTTCTCCAGCTAATTTCCAGTTAAGAATTATCTGGATCCCTATGGGATCTCATAATCTATATGTCTCCTTTCTTGCCTGATAGCACTTGCTGACTGAGCTGTCTGTAGTTTCCCAATTGTCTGTCTGGCTTTAGACTAGCAGATCTTCAATATTTTCAGAAGGGTTTCCGTTCTGGGGCTTAACCATGAAAAGGATAAATCGTTCCCTGCTTTACTGGAGATTGATAAGGGACACTTTCCAGTAATCATCCCCTTTATTTTTAATCTGGAATAGGTCTATGACTTCTGTTACTTGCTCTTTTCTGGTTTTTCTCTTCTTTTGTCATGGGCAAACACTTGGGCATACATTCTGTATTGATAAAAAGAAGCTTTCTGAAAATTGTGGCGTTCTCTTGAACATGATGGTCAGAGGACCTTCAGGGGAGGGAGGAGACTATTAGAAGACTAGGTGAAATCATTGAAAGACAATTATAGGAAAGTTTAAAACTAGCTGGAGACTACAGCCTGATAATTTTTTAGGCTAGATGAGAATTTTGATTATGACAAAAAGGTGAATTCTGTATCTAAGTGAGCTGTAGTAAGCAATGTAATAGAATCTGGGATTATTTCACAAAATCTCAGCATATTTTAAAATTTCTTGAATAAAGTATTTTGATTTTTTCCTTCTAGAATAACTTACATTTTGGTTTTCAAAATGTACCTCAGAAACAAATCCTTTCCTGTTTTATTTGGAGGGTGCTTCAAAATATAGGATGTTAAATTCATTATTCTTTGGGAGGAGTTGAAAGTTCTGACTTTGGGATCAATTTCCCTCAAATAAAGTCCCTGCTACAGGTGGAATGATGCTTCTGTTTGACAGGTCCACAGCTAGTTCCTTGAGGCTGTCTTTTGCCTGGGATGAGGACAAGGCACAGCAAAGGCTTACACACAAACAAGAGAGCAATGTGATCCCTGGACTGGTGCTGTGGAAGTGGAGGCAGGTGGATGACACTTCAATGCTGTCATTGGAGTGCCAAGGTACCTGAGCACCAGAAAGAGAATACTGAAACCCAAAGTCTTCATTACTAATTTGAAATAGCTTTTTTATTCTTCCTTGACAATGTAATGGTTTAGGAATGGTACTTCCCAATTCAGTGCCCCCACCGAGACTCCCCAAACCATGTGCCACTCTTGCTTCCCAGTTTTCTCCTCCCCATTCCCACTGTGGCAGGTTGAAGTTGAGAATTGGAGGTACAAAAGCAAAAATCACAGGTTGAAATAACATTTTACTGGAAACAGCAATGAGATAAGAAACCAAACTGTAACATCAACAATAGTAATGACAGAAGGTATAAGAAAAGAACTGACTTACACAAATAAACCCCCTAAAAATGGACAATACAAGAAGGCTCCCTTCACCACATTTTCTTGACCATGAGGACTCCCTTCTCCCTGGAAGAGAGTCCCTGTCCCCTGCCCCTGATTATGACTGATGTGGTATGCAATAACCCTCATGTCCCTTCACAGCTTTAGTGAAAAAATTACCCCTGCCCTGAGTTCATCCCCGAAGGTAGTGTGCCTGGATTTTTATGATGAATCAACTGAAAATGGCAAGTCTAAATGGATGTGCATGGAAGACCATGGAAGGAACAAGCTGCTCCTAACTGAACTCAAAAGACATAAAAATGAATTGTAAAAAAGGTGAAAGATGGGGCTGGTGACCCAGGAGAAGTGTGGAGTGGTTGTCTGATCTTTCAGGGATAGACTTAGGAGAGCCAAGATTGACCTTGAGGTACATCTGGGAAGGGATGCTAAGAGCAACAAAGGATTCTATGAGCACCTCAGCACTAAAATGGAGACTGGGACAAATGTGGTCCTACCGCTGAATGGGCACAGGGAACTGGCAAAAAATGACATGCAAAAGGCCAAGGCACTTAGTGCTGCCTTTACCTCAGGTTTTGCTAGTAAGACCAGACTTCATGAATCTCTGGCCCCCAAGACCCATGGGAAAGTCTAATATCTTTTTTCACTCCTGTCTTTTCTTTTGTCCTTAGGAGCAGCATCCAGTGTATCTCTCCCTGAGTCTTTCTTCCTCCCTGGGTTGCAAACAACAGTCTGTTCCAACCAGCTCTAAATGTCAGCAGTGGATGTGTATTACATTTTCCTGACTTCTCCTAGCAGGAGTGGCAAACTAAAAAAGGCCAATGTTGATAGCAAGAATGTGTTTGTTGCACTGGCGCCATCATGGACACAGAGCGTAGCCAGGCAACAGGAAAACAGGGCTTTCATTTATCAGACAGGACACAGAACAATCTCTAGATGTTCTTCCCTCTGCTTTGAATCAGGAAAAGCAATTTGGAAAAGAATATGTGCAGAACATGCAAAATCTTGCACAAGGGAAATTTCTGTAGCAAGAAATATTCAGGAGTGGGGGTAACATAGGTAGGAACACATACTCAGATTCAGGTAACAAGATTATGAATGCTGTCTTGCAACCTGCCTAGAACAGAACAGATCATAAGTCACTGGAAAAGTGCTTTCAGTGTAAAATAAATAACATATGAGTGAAGAAAAGGCAGTGTGTGCGGCTTGAACCTGGATGTTACCATAAAAACAGAATGCATTTTGGGCGGAGTCTAGGCTTAAGACAGGATTTTTATTCTTGATTTTATTATTTTGCTTTGGAAAAAACCCCAAACCTGGTCCATATATTATAAGGATTTCGTATAATTTCCCTTGCTATGAAAAAAGTTTAGTGATATTAATTATGAATTATGGTAGATTTTCTTTCATTTTTGCATTAATTCTTTTTAAAGAGCATAAAATATATAATTTTGATTAACATTTATTGCTAACTTTTAGTAAATTAATATAAATACTGGGTAATGTCTCTCTCTTTGGAGTTACAATTAGAAAGCTGTATCAGTATTGGGTCAGACCATACCTGCTGTACTGTCCTGTCTCCAGCCTGCAGCAGGTGCCTGTGAAAAGCCTAAACTTGTAATGAATGATAGTTCCTTCAAAAATTTTCTCAGCCATTGGAATCCAGGAGCTTTCCTGAGGTGAAGATAGGGTCCTAGGTGGGTTTTTATCCAGTCAGCTCTTAAGCTGTCACAGGGGATTTGCAAAGTGGGGTAACCACAGGAACAAAATCACACCATTCAGTGACAGAAATTTTAATAATAATTAAACAATTTCCTATATTTGATTAGGTTTTATAGCACAAAATAGAATAATGTGTTGCCAGCAGGGCAGATTTAATCAAGGCTTCACTTCCCTGAGGGATATTTTCATATCAATTTCACCCTGTGACATTTAGCTCATTTTTTGTATCTTTGTTGTTTTATGGAAGAGAGTTCTGCACCTCATCATGGGAATGAGGAACTTCTGGGGTTTAAATCCTTAAATATTCTTTATAATTCAAAGAACAGTGAATATACTTTAAATTCACTGTTCAAAATCAGCGAACAATATTCCCTGTGCACCTTTGTCATAATTGTATAACTGTCTATTATCTCTCTCCTCAGATGCCTTTTTGCCTAGCCTAAGGAATCAGTCTATTTAATCCTACTCTGTAAAGAAAATACAAAAAGCTGGAAGTCTTTTGTCCCCTTTGTATGCATCTTTCCTAGTTTTACTTTCAAATTTGAAAGTATGGGTTGGGACTGAAATGCAAAAAAAATGTTCAAAACAAGGGGTAAATGTATTTGTTCCATGGTACAAGGATGTTCTCTAGTGTTCTTTACTTCTTATAATTTGTCTTTTTTTTAATTATTGTAACTCAAGATCTTATTTTTGAATAGTAATGTTCAGTTCAGAGCTCATTAATGAATACATGAAAATAAATAACATATCTATTTCAGATTTTTTTCCTGGTGTTTTATTTATACTGCAAATTAAATTCAATATAGAAAACTAGCCATTCAGATTTATAAGGGTTTCGTAGAACTCTATGCAGTTAGTTCTTTGCTAATCTCAATAACTTGGTGACTTTAACCAGTATTGTCACATGTTGAACAGTTGTTCATTCCCTTTTCTGCATCACCTAAGGATATGTTCAGCATTTATGAGTTCTGCTGTAGATTACTGTGTATCTCAACTACTCACATCCCCCCCTGAAAATCAACCATATACCCACCCACTAACTTTTTAACCTCTTTATCTATTGAAGAACCTTCTCTTGTGCTCTGATTTTCTTGAAGAAGTTCTTAAAGGTCCTTTGGTAAGATAACATGTCCAATACCTATTGCAAATCCAAACAGAATGTGTCTTCTGGATATCCTTTGATCATACTTTTCTCCATATCCATATCTGTTTTTCTAGTAATTTTCTTAGGATTTTATTTCATTCTAGATGGAAGACTTGGCCTTTATTGTGCTTGATGTGGTTCTTGTCAGCATATTTCCCTGGTCTGTTGAGGCACCTCTGAAAAAACAGAGCATTTTGGGCTCTCCAGAATTTTGATTTCTTATATTCTCTGACTGTTCTGTAATTTCTGTAGCTGCTGACTGTGTACTGTGTCCCATTGCCTGGGTTGTTAATAAAGCCATTAAATGGTATTGGCCCAAATATCAGTCTTCAACTGGCTGGTTGGACTCTGTGCTACTGAATACAACCCTTTAAGCCTTGTGATTCAGACAGTTTTTCGCTTTCATTATCCTTTGTTAATCCTGTCAGTATCTCAATGGCTGGGCTCTGAGGATACTACAGGAAATACTGGCAAAGTTATTGCTAAAGGTAAGGTAAAACAGTGAGCACTGTTCTCATCAAAGAAGGCAATCCTGTTGGTAAGAGGTGATTTTTCCTTGTCTCACCCATGCTGGTTGTTTCCTTGCAAATTTGCTAAAGAATGATTTTGCAGTGTCTTCAGTTCACTCCTTCAGTGCATTAAGGTGCTGATCTAATCCCATGGACTTGTACAGTTATTTTTGTTATATTCAGTTTGGATGTCTCCTAACTCTGATCTTCCTCTACATTTAATAATGCTTTGCTTCCACAGGCTTTGCCTGTAGGCTCAGAGATATTGCTCTGGACAGTTTACACCCAGCAGTCAGGGTGGTTGAATTCACCAGGCTTTGTATCTTTGTTCCCTCTTTATTATTTATGATACAATTTTTGATAATTTGCTTGATACAGACATCAGTGCTGATGGTTTCTTGGATCTTCCTGGAGCCCATTTTAGAAATAATTTTAATAATTTTGGTATTAATTTGCTGCTTTCCAGACCTCAAGTACCAAAGCATTTGTAAGTTGAAGGTCATGCACTGTTTAATAGTTCAGTGCTTTCCCCTCTGAATTAGTTTTAATATTCTTGAACAACTAACCATGCTGAAAATGTGTTGCTTTTCATTTTATCTGTATTCTATAACCTCTTGTAACAGCACTGTGGTTTAAGATGAGATTTTTTCATCAGCAGCCCTGCGTATTCTGGGATGAGAACTTCCTTGAGTTCTGCCATGCTGAACTTGGGCAGGGGGAGAAATATGGGGTTTTTTTTTGGTGTGGCTTTATCTTAATCACGTCTTTGTTCTTTTATTGCTTCTTTGAACTGTCAAGATTCCTGCTTTTAATGTGTTTGAAGGACTTATTTGTAGTATTTATGACTTTTTAAAATTATTCTTCAGTGCTTTGTTTTCTTTATTTTGACACTGCTTTAGTTTTTAGAAAGATGCTTACTTCCTTTTGTTAACTACTTCTGTCCTGTTGTTAATCTGTTCCAAGTTGCCCTTTGCCTCAGGTTTGTTTGTTTCTTTGTTTTTGGTTTTTTTTTTAATTTTTGCAAGGTAGTGTTTATGTGTCTCCAGCTAGGTCTCCTTAAATGCTGCCAGCAAAAAAAAATTAACTCTCAGCTGCCTGACCTATCCCTTTCTTATCATACTGCTTCGTCCTGAAGTTCCCTTTCATGAAGCAAACATGCTGTAGTATCCAGGTACATATTGGTTGCTGTTACAGTGCTATTCCTGCGCACTACTCAGAACAAAGTTAAGAGCTGTTTTTTTACGCTTCTGCCTTACGTTAAGTTGCTTCATAGAAATCTTGATTTGTGTCTAAAAATTTACTCTTGCTGCCAGGTTATAGTGTTATGGCTGTCCAGATTTTATGAGCGTAGCTGAAGTCTGCCATTCCTACTGTACTCTCTGGACTCGTAGCACTCCTAACAATATGTCTTTGGGGAAACTACCTTTTGCTCTGGAGAGGATATCCCTTTGTGCACTCAAGTCTTTTCCTAGCAGACCACTGGAGAGAGGTTTTTATCTTATCTTTCTGCTTCTATCCTTACTTTCTTTCAGTAATTAACTTTGAAGATGATGTATAGCATGGACTATGGATGCCTCTAAACGTGTCTCAGCTTCTTTTGTGAAACTACATGATGATCAAATATCTACTTAACTTCATTTTGTTAGCATCTTTGCTCGCATACACATTAGTGTAGGTAGAGAGAACCCAACATTAGATCATGTTCCTCTCCTTCTGCTCACTCACCTGCTAGGATATCACTGGATCACCTTTCTTGGGCATAGCAGTGTATGTGTTCCTGGAGGTCATCTCAACACATTCCTATAGATCTTTATTTAGTTCTTTGATAGTTTTGTGCTCTCCCTGTCCCTTTGTAGGTGTTTAGAGTGAACCCAACTGCAGCATGTAATTTTCTCAGGAAAAACCAAAGGATGCGTGTTCTGTCTGCTCACTGGGGCACATACTTGTGTGGTAATGAGATACTTTCCCTGAATATAGCATATTTACTCTGACTACCACTAATATTAGCTAGTGCCCTCTCTTCATCCACTCATCTTCCACTTGTGGTGTTTGGATTGAGGACCATGAAACCAGAAATGTGAGAAAATAAATTAAAAATTGTGTTAACTTCTTTTGCTAAGATGCAAAAGAAACTCCCTCTGTGCTCCCTGTGCAGCAAAATACATTTGCCCCTTGTGTGCAGAAAGAAGTCAACCTGTTGATATTTTTGGTTTGCTCTGTGTTGTTCTGATTTATACAAGTGCATGTTGCAGTCTGGAATTGAATCAGATTAGCATTTGTGGAGAACTGACCTCCTAAAACAGACAAAACTTTGATAAAAGATGTTATTGTGGTGGCAACAGTGGGAGGGATTTCCAAGCATGCATTTTAAGTATGTTCAGACTGTTACCAAATCAGAATTGTTATCTGTTCTCTGCCTTGCATCACATCTGCATTAACCACCCTCCCCCCCACCCAGGATTCTTAAGATACCAATCTCTCTTCATTAAACCAAGAACAAGAGCCGAATGATTGAGATTCCTGCTTGGCTTATCACATTTGGAAAACTGGCATCCTTTTGACAGTAAAACATGACAAGCTACATCTATACTGGAAAAATAATGTGCGTTAGAAAATAACTTTCAGCTAGCATAACATCAAACATGATTTTGTATTTAGAATGAGATTAAAAACATTTATTGCAAATGCATTACTCCATTTATTGAGACAAGTAAATTGTGGCTTTTTATGCTAGGATTACTGTATACTAGAAGTTGTTCCTGTGAATATTAGGAAGCCTTTGTGGGATTATAGACTGGCTAGGTAAAATGTGCTGATTTAATTAACAAATTTGGTGAGTTAGTTCCACTATAGAGGAGTTCACAGGTATGTGTAGAAGGAAGGTATTTAGTGTATGAGTAAAACATTAATTCCCAACAGCCATTAATCCAATGCAGCACCTTGTTGCCAGTGGGTTTGTGACAGTGGAGTAAGAGAAGATGAAAACTAGCAAAGAAATCCGTATGTCTTCCTCTCGCTCTTCCTTTTTTTCCATACTGGTATGATAGCTTTTATTTTGCATTACTTTTAGTTTATGTGCTTTCATATCCTGTAATGGAGCTGTGTTTAGTTTCAGCTGTAAGGGGGGCAGTTGCTGCTCTACAATGAGGCATACAGTCATCTCATTTTGTGATATACCTTTTTTCTTGTCTCATTGACTCGTGTGCTTCAATATTGCTATTACAGGTTTTACTGTTACTGCTGTTACTAGTTCTAGCAGTTTATCTTTTAGGGAATGCTTAATATTCTTGCCAAAGGCATTTTTTTAATGTGCAGAAGAATTTATTTTGAACAATTGAGTTTTCTTGCCTGAAGACATCAGCCATCCTTACAAAATTATTGAGATGTCATTTAATTGTCCCAAAAAATGTGCAAAAAATACAAGATCCAGCTCAGGTACATTCAAAATTTTTATTCTATTGTGCTACTCTATCTAATAACTTTGTAAAATCAGAAGTTTTAGCAGTCGTGCACAGAATACCACTTCTCAAAAAGCTGCCTGTGATGTTATCTTATTTTCACCCCAGTCACTTTGTGATTGTGTGTGTGGAAGTTAGGAAGAGAAATTTTTTGCAAATAAAACAATTGAAAAATTTTATTTTTCAGTACTCTCATTTTGACCAAAAAAAAAAAAAAATTGCTCGTATTTCCCTTTCTAGATTTCAGTCTTAATGGAGGAGGTTTCAGAAAGTTGGAAAGTACCAAGAAGAGTAAGAAGCAGATTATTTTACTAAAGGTTTATTGGTTAGTCATAAAAATATGATGTATGTTAATGGGTATTCTCCATTGTCACTCTGATCCTATCTGTTGTGTAAGAATAGGAACAGGCATATATTTTTGGAAGAGTGATTAAAACCAAAAGAAGGGATAAAGTGTCCGTTTTTTTCCCCTCAAACTGATTTCTGACAAATGGACAACATTGTGAATGAAGATATTCACATTGGATTTTAGGTGATTTGAAGACAGCAGCATGTAAACTATTACCAAAAAAAGTGCAAAATGGAAGCAAAAATGGGCAAACATATATATAATAATTTAATTTTTAATTACATGATTATATATACATGTATGTGAGGTATTTCTGTAAGGTACACAACCATATAATAATTTCAGTTTGGAATGATATGACATTAAACTTTTTAGGGTGTTTTGTTTCTTCTTTTACTCAGTGGAGTGGCTGGTCCTTGCTTGCACGCAACTCACATTGAAATTTATTTGCCACGTCTCACTGTGGTATAGATTTAGCGGAATTGATGAGAAGTGTTTTCTAACAAAACTGCAACTTTTGAAATCATTTTGGCTTAAAAGAAAAAGAATCTTTAACTTTGAATATCATATGGAGTAGGAAAAATTGTGGGGAGGGCAGAGTGACAGGTGATGGCTCCCCGTTCCCTAAATCTCTGTGCTGCTGGTGAGGAGGAGGCAGAGTCCAGATTGAAGGGATGAATTTGTTCCTGTGAAAAGCTGGTCATGGTTGTGGTGGGAAAGTGTTTTAACTATGTCTGTTTCTGACCATCAGACTCTATTCTTAATTGTCAATAAAATAAATTCATGAGAAAGAAGCTGGGTGGGCATCTGGCAGCCAGCCAAGCAGCCCACATTCTGGCATGCTTGCTAAATGTATACACATTCCAGTTTCTGTCCTGTCTTCCCTCTGCTTTTTCCAGAAACTGACAGATTAATATTGAACATATCCAAATTCAAAGCACCACATTTAACACAGAATACTGATAGTCTGGATTAATGTAGCCAAAAATTGTGCTATTTCTTGAAATATGGTAAGAAGGAATACATTGTTTTTATCTGGTCTTAATCTTAGTCTTATGTTGCTGATGTGAAATTTCTATTGCACTTGAGGAAAGGGCTATGTAGGTTCTCAGGTCACAGTTAACATCCAGGCTAAAAGGATGTCCCTACTCAGACTTTACTTGCCATACAAAGTAAGCCAGGTTTTTGTTGTTTTGGTTTTGAGCTGTTGTTTTGTTTTGTTTGTGGGTTGTTGTAGTGTTGGGTTTTTTGGTTGTTGTTTTTTTTTTTGGGGGGGGGGCATTTGTTTTGTTTTTTAAATTATTTTTGTTTTGTTTTTTACTTTGGTTGTTGGTTTTTGCTTGGGTTTTTAGCAGAAATAAAGATTGTCCTTTTTTTTCCCCCTGAAGAATACTGAGATATATTCATTTTTATATACCTTGCACTTAAAATAGACAATTAATTTTCATTCTTTGAAATTTTTTTGTCTTTGCAGATTTGTAGATGTGCTCTCAGAACAGCCTGATCTGAGTTTCAAACCCATTTCACAGTAAAAGCTAAAATGAGTGGACTTTGGTCTAATTTTTAAGTTCTTCAGTGTTTCAGACATATGCTAAGGGGGTTTCCTATTCTAAACTACTGTGTGGCTGCCTCTTTTCTGTAGTGGATATTAAGAATGTTTACAATTCCTCGTCTTCTGTTCTTCTTAGACAAAACTTGCTTTGATTTTGGAGTGCTTTGCTCTAGTAAAAGCTCTGGGATTTGGTGCGCTGACTTCAAAAGATTTTCAGCAGAAAAAGCACAGGAGAATTTTTAAGAAATAATTCCTAGTAATAGATTTTGTAACTTTCTGTTTATAATTATAAACTAGCATCCAATATAAAACACTGTTAAATGGATAAGAGCTATAACATACCCATCAGGGGACCAGTTGTTAATAAGGTGTAATTTGAAAGGGGAGAGCTGATGATATCTGCAAAAGGAAATAAGAGCCCCAAGGCTGCATAGAAGTGCCTCATTACCAGTTGCACTGGGCATTCTGCTGAATGAGTTTTATTTATCATGTTTTTATAGTTACTTCCACTGAGCTTTCAGCGACATAGGAAGAAAAAGACCAAAATACAATATTGTTCTTCTAATGCAACAATCAAAGAGTTTCTAAAAGAAGAAATATGGAAAAGAGGCTACAGGAGTCGAAGAATATTACACAGCTGTTTCAGAAATAAATTTTTCAGTCGGCCTCCCTGCGTGAGATATTTACTAAAATTTTTGTGTGTCACTGAAATTTAGGAGATACTTTTCTCAGCACTTGAAAGGATCTGACTCTAAAAGTTGTGTAGTTTCCTATAAGCCTGCAAGGTCAGCAGGGAGGGAAATAGGAGGGGAAAAGTTGCAGATGAATTATTAATATATGATGACTGTTTTAGTGACTGCGTTCCTAAGATTCCTTATCAATGCTGAATGAGGTGAATGCCTTTATATGTAACAGGGGTATGTTTTCCTTTTAAGCAGCTGTTCCATTGTCCGTGCAAAAGTGGCCAATTTGGATCTGGATGTTTTTAAAAATTGGATAGAAATCACCCACCCATTTAATGTTACTGCTATGAGGTTGCTAGATGTCACTGACCTCCGCCAATTAATAACTTGAATGGTGTTCAACATATAACCTAGAGGTGCAAAGTTCTGTGTGCCATTGACATTGCTCCAGACTGTTCACTTGTCTCAAAACAAGAGAGAAGGGCACTTAGATTCAGGCTTTTTCATAGCCTTACTGTTATCTCACATCTTCATGATGAAGTTGTGATTTAGAGTTGGATTCCCGGCCCCCTGGTTCCCTCTGCTCCTTCCATTGCAGTTGGAGTGCACGATGTTCCTGTGAAGACATTTTCATAATTCTGAGCAGATATCATCCTTAGTCCTGAGGCTCCTGTTTGTCTCTCTCACCCTTGATTTCTGTGTAATTTAGCAGTGCAGTTACACTCCAATGAGTTTCCTATTAGCCATAGGTTCAAGATTTCTGATTTTAATAAGCATCTTTTGCATTTTATGTCTAATGAGAATTTTTCTCAGCCTGCTGGGGTTCTTTTGTCCAACTCTGTAGCTCATGGTATTATCTATATCTTGATGACACTCACTTATGTGCCTCTCTACTTTTTATTCTTCTCCATATTCTTGCTATTTTGTTTCTCATGTTATTTTAGCATTTTTCAAATTAAAGTGAATTATTCTAAAGTAAACATAACAAAAATTGAAATTTCCTTATTCCATCTTTCCCTTGGTGAACTGTCAATTGTGCTGTCATCAACTATGTTGCCAAGTCTTTGGAAATTTCTATTGTTTTTTTCCTTATTGCGTTCAGTTATGCTCAGTCCACTTTCTAAATGTCTTATATATTTATGTGTTATCCTTGAATGCAAAAAAGAAAACTTAATCTTGATTTTCACAATCACATTTCCCAGCAATTAACCAGAAGGATGTAGAATTTGTGTCTCTTTGCTGTTGAAACATGTACTTTGCTCACTAGCTTTTCACTGGACAAGCTCCATGAGTTGGTGGGTCTTACATTTCTTCTGTCAATAGCATTCTGCTTTCTCTGTGCTTTCATCTATCTAAAATCGTCTTATCTGATTTTTTTTGCCTAATTAATGAAAAATATAGATATTTTGAAGTTCCTACAACAGATTTTATCTCTTTGCCGTCTTGTGAGATACCATTTTTAAGTTAACTTTAAAAAATATTTTTTTTATTGTAGATAACCGGTGTTGTAAAGTGTAGTGTTTTCTCTAGAACTGTAGGTGGGTATTACTGTTGACAGAATCAAGCCTGTCATCCCTAAAGCCTAAAGACAAGGCTATTTAAATAAACAAGTAAAAACAACAAGTGGAAATTGTGATGAAGTTGTTCTTCTTTTCCTAATGTGACATTATGTACAAAATTACATGCAAACATACAGAAATGCATTTTTTTTTGTAGTCTCAGTTATTCAGTTTGACTTAGAGGGTGTTAATAAATTCATTCTGCAGTGTATCTCTCAGGTTCACCTGAGGTTTTTTCAGCTCATACCTGGAAGCTGTAATGCAGCTTTCTTAGACATCCCAGGGGAAGGATATAGTATGTTGGCCATGTCTTTCAGAAATTTTTTCAGGAAGGTTTTGATTTGCATGGAGCACCCTGAAATGCTGTGGCTTCCTTGGCTGCCTGTGGCTGACTTTTGAGGGGTGGTAATTGCTGGGCACCCTGCATCAGCATGGCTGTCTTGATCTTCAAGTGAGCATCAGGCAGGATTCCCCACATTCCAATGCTGTCTCTTCCTTTAAATTTCCATGCTACTTATTAGCAATGAGCAGGTGTACAGGAAAAAAAAAACCAACCAAAAAACAAACAACTTCTGCTTGCCTGTGTTCAAGGTCCAAGCCAACATTTTGTGGCACTCCAGTACCAGAAGACTCTTCTCACCACTTACTTTGTTGTTAACCTTAGAGGCTTGAGAAGTATGAAATTATATTGAAATCCCTTTCATTTCATTGGAATAAAGCAAATCCCAACATATCAAGACCTAAAAGTTTAAAACACTATTAGTAAAAAAAGTAACATAAATCAAAATGTTGCTTTCAAAATGTCTTGGAGCCTACTAAAATCAGTCTTATTTGCCAAAAAAAATCCACCAGGAAACATATCAAAACTCAATGTGGTAACACAGATGTTAAATCTTAAAGGATTCATATGTAATTTATTCAAAACATTAAATTTACTATACGTAGTATAATTTCAGAATGTGCATTAAAGATGTGTTGTGAAATCTCATTCCTACCTGCTGAATGGCTGCCAAATTTGGTAGTGCAAGAACATTTTGTTGGTTTACCCCTTCAGCACAATCCTGCATTCAATTTTTAAATGTCCATAAAAACTGCAAAAGCCTCAAAATGCCAGATTGGAACAATAAAAACTTTGAAAGTCACAGTGCAACAGTTTTGGTTTTTTCAATAACTCTCTGGGAGCAGGATCAAAAATCCTAGTTCCAAACATACTCAA
This sequence comes from Motacilla alba alba, assembly GCF_015832195.1. Classification (NCBI taxonomy): domain Eukaryota; kingdom Metazoa; phylum Chordata; class Aves; order Passeriformes; family Motacillidae; genus Motacilla; species Motacilla alba. The sequence goes on from NC_052017.1 coordinate 80,760,796, forward strand.
GTTTTGAGCTGCTAGCTTCTAGGTTTGGAACTTCATTTTTCCTCTCTAAAACTGTGTCTGTTAAGTGCAAAGCAAGTGGATATTTTGTGACATTTAGAAATCCTTGCAGAAGACCAAGAGGGGAATGCACAGGTGGATGGGTAGCTGGCATTTGTGATAGTTCAGTCTTGGGCAGAGTCGAGTCCTGTGTCATTCAAGTCCATGGAGGGGCCCAACCCTGAGGGTTCATGAAAGTCCTAGTAACTCTGAATTCTTCTCTAATATGGTTATTTTTTTTTTCTTTTATCATATTAGCTCTGAAATTTTTCAACTGTTTATTTGCATAATCAGTAAATCAGATAATTAAAGTTTTGGCTGCTTCATGAATTGGCAGGGTATGTAATTCTCATTTTTTTATGTACTTCAGGCTAGTATATTTGGAATAAAATTAAGTTGACATCAGCTCCTTGAAGCCATATAAAGCTTTAGATATTACTTGGTTTAAGTACAGAATTATATATCTATCAGGGGATCTCAGTTCTAACTGAATTCCAAGCCTGGAAAATTTAAGCATGATTTTATGTTTATTTCCATACGTTTCGCAGTGCTTACTTTATAAGAAACTGTAATTTTTAAACTGTGGATGAACAGTAAAAGCTGATTCTGAACAAATGAAAACACACATGATGTTATTCCCAGGAAAATTGGCTGTTACATGTGGCAAAAAAAAAAACTTGGAGGCAAAATAATGCAGTGACTGTAGCCAATTAGTAAGTTGTCCATATGGTGCTGGACTTCTTGTATGAGCTGCTGTCCTGTCACTTCATGTGAAAGCCTAACCAGCATGCCTTAAATCCTCAGAAAACAGCTTTTCCTCTTTTCTTGTGAGCTAGAAGGGGAAGCTGTATTAAAAGGAAGCCCCTTTTTAATAATTTACTTTTGTTTTTAATTTAGAGAATGATAGTTTCCAAAGATATTTGTCAGAAGCCTATTGGCAAGATAGGCAGCTCCAGCAGTAATGGCTGTAAGCATGAGGGGTCATGACTGTGGAAAGCAAGGAAAATGGTTCCTGTGAAGTAGAGACAGGTATAAATCTTCCCTAAGTGGCTTTACATATTTGCTGGAAGCAAGGATGTCATTATACCAAAGCATGCCTTTAAACTTCTGGTAACCATCAAAACCACCACTAACTCTGCGGCTGCTAATTTGCTGCTAATGTCTTGCTGGTGTACTGCTCCATGGCTACATTCTTTCTTTGGGTTTACAGTCCTGACACTTTCTTTATGGCCTCTTTAAATTCAGCTTTTGGAATCCAGCATCCAGAGCTAATTAGGCAGGCTGTAAGACAGCCTCGCCAAACAAGTCAAAACATTTTGAAGCCATTCCATTGCTGGACTTGATGTGAACAGTAAGGCGATATTGCTCACGTTTGTTGACATATATTATTATGGTTATTGCCATTATACCCCACGTCCCCAGAGTATTGTTTAAATACATGATACAAGAGATGAAAGCAACCAGATAGTGAAAAAAGAAAAAAAAAAGGAAATATCATGTACTTGTTAGTTTTTGGCATTGTGTAATTAAACCATCTCCTTTAATGTTATTTTTGCCAGTATCTAATTAGCAGAGCCATCTGCCTAAGAAGTGCTGGACCATCTGTCTGGAATACTGTTCTGTTCATTTCTTGGTTCTTGACTAATTAACTTCTTTCTCTATGAAATGTAATAGTACATTCTGTTTCTACAGTTCCAAGTTCTTGTATAAAGATGTGTAGGAATGCATACTGTCTACCTGTACATGTTTTGAATATCTGTGTAGCTATAGGAACACAATTCTCCCAGGAGGTCTGATTGTACTCAGTTATGTGTGCAGATTTCACTGTAGGTGAAAGCCACCCTTTTTTTTTGTCGCCCTGTTGGTAAAACTAATACATCTCTCACTTAAATAATTCTAATTGACCAGTCCTTTATTGGCTGTGTTCAAATCTCAAATTTCCTGTCTACGTTTACTAATTAAAGTTAGAATTCTAGAAAGGGGCCACGTTAAAGTTAAGTATGTAGGGCTCTGATTTTTTTTTTCCTATTATATTTTGTATTTTTCTGGAAAATTATGTAATAATTTAGGTCAGAAGGGACCTCCAGATGTCTTGCCTGGGGACTTCCTTTGTTGCTGCATGTTGGGCATGTAAGAGAATCCCTTGACAGTAACTTCTATGAACTTTATTTACTGTTTCTACACTTTTCATGTTCCTCTTTTAATATTCTTCAAAGGTATTTGGATAAATCAGTTTAAATTAGAGATTGTCTTTCAGTTTTTGTTGGAGTTAATTTTTTTGCAATTATTTAGTTTAACTTGCTGAAGATAAAATAGTTTAACTTCTAAGCAAGACTCTTACTGTTCATCCAGAGAAGTTACTAAAATTTATCGGTTGTTCCAAAGGATATTATTAATTTCAATAATGTAATTTTTAACTTAACATATGTGGCTATTAAATGCACTTTTTTTTTTTTTTTTCATTTTGAAGATAATAGTTTCATTGCATATTCTTGAGTTGGAGTTTTCTTTCTTTGCTGGAATTTCTCTCCTCCTACTACCCCTTGAAAATGCCAGGAGAAATTTCATCTGAAGTTTTGAAGTTCTTTACAAACATCAATGTTTAAAACACACAGTTATTTACAACTGAGGTTTTTCAGAAAGCTGCCTGCTATCAGTTTGAAACTTGAGTTCAAGCTTAGAGTGTACACCAAAGCCTTGGTTTTTGTTCAGTCTGATTTATGTCAAATCTGCATGGACCTTCGTGGTTCATGCATTTTTTTTAAACTAAGGAAACAATATGTTTTCAAAAGTGAGCTGTGACAACCTCATCAGAGTACACTGGGTTAAGTTCAAGTTGTATCTTTCAAGTGCAGTCTTTAGAGTTTCTCACTTTGACTTTCACTGCATTAAAAATCTCACTACATTACATAGTTAAGGTTTATTTATGTATGAGAGAATGTGTTTATGAAGGAGATTGGGAAATTAAGATCACACTAAGTCAAGTCATTAAATTTATAGAGGTGCTTAAAAGACCATATTGATCATAGGATTTATAAAAGTCATTTCACTGTAAATATTGTCAATTTGCTATCAGAAACAGACTGCTGTGCCACCTTAATCCTCCTCCTTAACCTATGCAGCTGTGTTCTTTGTAGAGACGTGTAGTAGTAGCTGTGTATGACCTGTCCTTATTTTCTCTGACACTGACTTTTAAATCCCTGTTTACTCTTTCCCCAGAGAGAACAAACCTGAATGTCTGTAATTTGGTTCAATGAACTTTGTTGCCAGCTTAAGCAGAACTAGAGCATTAATTAAAACCTGCACACTGAATGCTGCAGGTTGTAATTTGAATGTGAAAATTGAAGGTTCTCATTAAGAAAAATAGAAAAAGAAGTATCCTAATAGGATAAACCTTAGTGGTATAGATCTTTGTCATGAATCCAATATCCAGCATGGATTGCATGTCATATCTGGACTCCTTCTCTGAACTTCATGGAAATCTCATCCATCAGTATTAAGCAGGAGAATATGTCAATTTAAGGGAAGCAGTGGATAACAGTAATATCTGTAAGCGTGGTTTTGCACTTGCTTTCTAGCATAATGCAATCCATATGTGTCCATCTGGTCTTTCAGAATGACAGTTTTCAAGCTGTAATCTTCTAATGGCAAAACCCACATTGTTATTATTCTTTTGGGACATTTTGCTTTTTCTTTGAGTGCTGAAGATTCAGGACACATTTTTCTCGGTTTTTTTGGTTGTTTTTTTGGTTTTTTTGGGGGTTTTTTTGGTTTTTTTTGTTTTTTTTTCCCCCACATTAAAATGACATTTATCTTAAAGAGTTTTCTACCTGTCTTCCTCCTGTATAGAAGTATTACACTGTGTTGAATATCTAAATTTCCATTTTGTGGGAAACTCCCCAGAATTTCCTAAAGATTAGAAGGTAAAAAAGAAAGCAAGCTCTATGAAGAAATGTTTGCTTGCATTACTGAGCTATGTGGGAGCCTTAGGGACCAAAGTACAACAGATTAAACTACTCAGCTCTCTTCTGATGCCTTTATTCTATATTTCATTTGCAGCCTCCTCTATTATTATCTCCTCTAGCAGTGGAACCAAGGGCTATAGGACTATGAGTACACTTGGTTTCAAAGAGGGAACTTTGCTTTGTCACCAGCGTGTCTGCATTTATTTATTGTCCGCATAGTATTACTCATTTTTAGCAGGTATTTTCATGACTAGGGCTTTCCCAGAGAGTTGGCCACTTGGTTAACTTGTAAGCAAATATATTTATATCTAGTTGTAGCTGTTTCTACTGTTTGGGTTCTTGTATGTGCTGTTAACTGTGATGTCCAGAAATATTACATAATGTTTTAGTATTTCACATCCTTCTCCTTCAAATTACTTTTAGTGTGAACTTAGAGTCAATTGAGAGCTGGGTACTTTGTCACTGAAAATTGATTTATTGATAAACATTTTGTATTTAATGCAATCTTCTTCCTTCTGTTCATGCCTGACATGTTTTTCTCAATTCAGTTTTGGCAAGAATTTTCCTTCAAACCTTCCTTTTAAGTACCCATATTTCACTCTCTTTCTACTCTGACCTCCTCCTGGCAACTCTTGTGTTTCTCCAGGCATTTGAAATTTTTTGTGTTGTTCAGAGATAACATAATTCAGCACTTGTGCCTCATAACATGGAGGTTCAGTGTGTCCTAATGGATTGATTAGGAATTCAGTTGGTCATCTTACAATCTCTATTACGGATGTGAATTGCTTTTTGCATTACTGAGTCAAAAGAGTTAGGTCATTGCTGCTTTTTTATTTAACTCAGTATGAGATTTCTTTCCTGTTGCTAGATATGGTTTGTTATAAATTCTAGGGTCATTCACAAGTGGATTCTTCCAGAAGTTTTCAATATATTCCCCTGTACAACATACTCATACTTAGCATTGCAAAAGCAAATGCTGTAAATAGGAAGGTTAACAATGGAGGAAGAGAAGTAATTACATTAGTTTTCACAAGTAGGTTGTTTTTTTTTTCTTGAAGTGAAAAATGCTCATTCTTGGGCTTGTTGAAACACAAATACTCTGAAGGCATTTACCACCTTAATTTAAACAGGCTTTCACCCTATTATTAAATAGAGAGTCTGCTTGCTATTAATACAGTCTCCATTAAAAGACAGGTAAAAAATATTTTCTATATTAAATCTGGATAAATGGTCTTTCATTATTTTCTTGTAAATAAAAATGAAAAGGCTGTGGTTTCAGTAATTAGGCAGCAGTGGTTGCTTCAGAAATCTCAATTCTTCTTGATAAAATGTGCTTTGTGGCATTTTTATCTAAGGAACATATGGATGTGCACCATTGAGGTGAAAGAATGCAGCCTGATTTAAAATGCACTTTGACTACACAGGCATATACAGACATTCAAATATGTACATGTATTGGCACATTAACGCCAAGCATACAACCTGCTCCACTGAACAGCAAAGTTTGTAAGTCATGGCTGCTGAATGTTAGATATGGAAATAACTGGAATTAACTCATACAGTGAAACTGTAGTAATGCAGACTAGGCTTTACAGTCCTGGCATAAATTTGTTGAAGCAGTGAGACAGCTCTAAAAATGAGAATAAATTGCTTCTGCTCTGCAGTGCACTGTTTCACTGTTGTCTTGTATGTCTATCTGCCCATGACTTCCTCCTTCTCTGAATGGATGTTTTAGTGCTTCTGATTAGTGCTGCAGTCATATCTATAGGGACTAAAATCTCCATTTGATGCTTGAGATAAATACTTTAAAAAGTGCAATAGGGTGCACTTTCCCATTGAGCAATGTTTCTCAGCAGAGCTGACCTCAGATGCTGTGGTGATGCAGCCCAGCTCTGGTGGAGAAAGAGGTTCAGCCTTTCTGTGTGTTCCTCTATCTGCTTACCCTCATAAAACTCACAACAGCAGCAAAAAAAAGGCTAAATAGTATCAAATGTAACTGTGGTTGTTTCTGCTGTAGTGAACTGAGTCATGATGTTGCCCAGTATCCTTTAGGATTAAAATAATGAAAAACCTTCCACAGCAAATCTACATTTCTAGGGAGAAAACTCTTAAGAGGCATTTATGGATAGGATCATACACACCTAATCATCAGTATCTCTGAAGCACATAACACAAACATGGGCTTAGGGAGCTCAGAGGCTTACATTTCTGGGTTACCTGCATTTCTAACAAATTCCTTTTGGTTGCAGGCAGTGGAGTGGCAATGTGATGAAGCTACTAAAAGAGCCTGTTACAGTAAAGGCAAATCAAAGGTAAGCACGAGACAGCTGTGCTTTAATAAAAATATTATGTTAATAGCAGATGTAATTCAGTGTATAAATCCCTACCTCATGCATTTTTGCTGTCTCCTTTTCTGAAGAGAGACGTAGGAGAAGAGTCTGTCACTGACGTGTAAGCAAAGAAAGAAATAAGAATATAGGGAGCATGGGGTGAGAGATAGAGTCACGTGATTCCTGTCTGAAATGGCCATGAACTTTAACTTCCAACAATTTACTGGTTTGACATCAAGGTTAAACATTTGCATGTCATATGTGGTGAACTCTATTCTCACTTAATTTTCTGTGCTGTAAATCCCGAATAACTGTGTAATTACTTTGTAAAATTCTCAGTTTATATCCCTGTGTTTAAGATGCAATTTTATTAACTTCTTAATTTCCTATCTACTGGTACTATGAAGAAAATATTATTAAATGCACTAACTTCTTAGACATTGAACTTGATGTATTTTTGTACTTAAAACCAATTCTTTATCTGGCCAACTGCAATATCTATTATTCAGTACAGGAAAATATAATACTACAATTGAACCTTTGGCTATGTCAACCTGAAGGTGGTTATCAAATTATTTATAAAAGCAGTTCGAATTGCATGCAATCTATGTTTTTATTTTTATACAGTTTAGTGATTAAAGTTAATTCAACAATAACATAAAGGGAAAACACATGAAGAGTGATAAGTGCAAAAGAGCACACTTTTATTCATCAGAATGTGTTGCGTACATTATTGTGCAAAATTCAAAAAATCCCAAGCTTCAAAAACATATTCCAACAGCTCTGTCATGTAGTAGAGGAGGAATCTCTTTTGCATAGTTAGCTAATCACGGACTTTTAAATTTCGCCCATTAAACAGTGAATTTCCAGCTCCTTTTTTGCTAAGCACTGGAAAATAAAATTACAGTATGATTGTACTTCTGAGATAAACAAGGAAGAATGGCCTCACTTCTGAAGCAGGGCCACGTTACACTGTGATGTATAGAAAAGAAAGGACTTTTGGAACCTTGTATTTTAAGGAAATGTTTAATTTTCTAGGTTGTTATTTTTCCCTAGAAAATGTATGCTTCAATATATAATATATCCCTCAAGCCTTTATCCTTAGCTTTCATATGACAACACTTGGAAGTAAGGGAATACGCTCAAGCATCAATAGACAATGTCACAGTGCATTGATCAAGGGACGTATACAGTAGAAATTATTTAGTAGGAATGCTATGTGTAACTAAACATATATGGCTCTGTTTCACAGTGATTTTCCAAGTTTAAGGCTGTGAGCATAGCATTCAACTAGTCTGAAAGTCATAGTGCAATGACTGTGATCTAACATGATGGATGGAAGTAATTATAAATTCGAGGCTATAGCAGTGTACTTTGAAATAATATCTTGACAATACTGTTACCACACATTTGATTCAACAGTGTAAAGCATCTGTTGCTACTAAATAATTTTGTTAGGAGAAACGCTCAACACTGGTGATACACATTTTAAAATGGGCCTTAGTGTAGTTTTTCATTCACACTGAGTTTCACTTATGCTCATCATACCATTTCGAAGAGATGATGATTGGAAGTTAAGCTGTCACTGTAAAATGGTGTATATGAGATTCAAATCACGACCTCTGCAATTGTTTCTTGGTTGTTATTGTTATTACTTGTCTAAAGATTTCATTTGTACCCATAGCCATGTTCCTCATTCACAATCTAGAAAAGGGATATAGTCTTTATGCTTCATTACATTCAAAATAAATCCTGGGAGTAAATGCTTCTCTTCTTATTGTTACCATTTAGGTTGGGTTTTTTTGGGTTGGTTTTTTGGGGTTTTCTTTTGGTTTGGTTTTTTTTTTTTTCTGGTGTGCAAACTTTGTGCCCTGAAAGCTTCATATTGGAGAATGCAGAGGTACTGCCTGAGAAAACCTACCCAGCTGGAACAACAACTGTCTTTTTGAACTTTTCATGCCTCTTCTGATTTCACTGATGTGGACAAGGTTAAAATCAAAGATAAATTTATGAACAGAGAAATAATAGCAAAATTACATTTGTCTTTTTTTGCCTTATTTCCAAGACTAAAGCTAGGTCACGATACTCTCTGTAGAAGGAGATGCATACAGAGCCTTCCCTTGGATAAACTGGAAATTATCAGATCAGGAGGAATTCATTCCAGTCCTGCATTGTGCCTCTTCATAGGAAATTTCTGCAAACATAATTCCAGTAACTGCTATCAGAAAAACTTGATTGCTTGCCTGCTGTATAAATAAATGCAGCCCCAATTGCAGAGTTGCTGGGGGTTGCATTTCTGTAACATTTCTCAGGTGAATTCAAATTTCAGGGCAGACACACATAACTGTAGGAAGACGCAGCAAAGACTGGAGTCAAAATGTTAGGGCCAGCCTAGACTGTGGCAAAGGAGAGATGAGGATTGCAGGGATAGCTGTGGATAGGTTATTCATTCAGATCCTGGTTTCTGTAGAAGCTCTGATGACCACAGAGCAGCATGAGGGCCATAAGTTCAGGTGGCAAAACCTGAACTCATTGCTTGAAAGTCACTTTAACTGATGGAGTGAATGCCCTGAAACCAGAAGGTGGCTTTGAACCCTGAAGCAACTCAAGTAGTTTTGAGATAATGGTCAGTGAAACAGGACTCTTTTTTTGTTCTTGAGAAAGAAGCTGCACGGAATTTTTGCCTTTGGCTGTTATCAGGTGTTCTCAGGTTTATGCTTTAGAGGCCAAGGAGGGAAAAGAGCTGAAGGGGAAAATATATAGGGACATCTGTCACATTTGACAGTGTAATGCACACTTGACTTTTGAAGGCTGATGTTTGTTACTCAGACTTCAGACATTTATCTACCAATTTAGACTTTGCCTAAAATAGCTGGTGGCTCCAAGAGTGAGCCATGCAAAATTATGTCCTTGTGGCCAGCATGCATTAGCGTGTAGAAATCCAAAACACCAGATAAGATTAAGAGAATAAATTTGCCTATTCATACTGACACTTGTGGTAGGGAATGTTAGAAAGAAAAAATAAAAATGCACTTGTTGACAATACCAAACCAATGAGAGGTTAAAAATAATAATGCTAATTGAAATTAAATCCCATCTCTTGCTTATTTAAGATTCTAATGGCTGAGTGTGTTAGTATCTGATCCTTCAATAAAAGTATTTAAAAATAAAAGGCAGGTATGTTTAAAATATTAACCTTTACAAAAAATATTGCTGCAAGAGGATAATTATCTTGCAGTCAGATTGACCTTGGATTGTCAAGGTAGTCTTAAGTAACTACTCAGCCTGCCTGGCTGCTGAATTGTTTCTGATAGTCATATTTTGTTTCAGATAAGCTGATACAAAAGTAGAAAGTACTTTCTAAATGTATTTCTTTATTTCATATATATTTTAATAGGAAAATAGGAAAGTATAGGACAGAGAGGTTGAGATGAACTGGAGAATAAGACTGCATAAAAGATGGCTACCAAACCTAACACCACCCCTGACCTAAAATATCCTTTGGTTTGAAGTTTTTTGCCAGTTCTACAACATACATCTCATTTTTAAAGGTGTCAGAAGTGAACCAGTACAGCCAAACTTGACTTCAGAGCTGGAAAATATCTCTGAACAATTCAAATGACTAAATAGTCGAGTCCTTTTTCAGTATGATTTTTGGGTGGTGATTGTTTTATTCAAGACCAATTTTTTAAAATTTTCTTTTGCATTAATGTGGATATTTTTTCAAATTAACAAAGTAGTCAATTTTAAAAAGTTATTATTACATTTTCCATTTTTTGCACTGTGATCCCAACAAGAATTCCATAGGAGATGTCTTATTTGCCCAGTTGAAATATGGATTGTTGTCTAGTTGGCACTGGACTTGGGAGCATTAAAGAAAGAATCTTGCGATTCCCAAGAATGTCAGAGTTTAAGAAATTAGCATTATTTTTGAACAAAATGAGTGGGTGATCAGTGTGCAAGTAATTTGGAAATGACACTATTTCAGGGAGATCTGGAACATGAAGAGGAGAGGCTGGATGGGTTGTAATGTCAGAACCCACTTATTTTTCCTACACGTACATTCCATGCCTTGTTGCAAAGGGCAGAATGGAAATAGACCAATGAATTAAATTACTGTTTTACATTCTAGGAACCTCCTTGAGCAACCTTCCAATGAAAAAATGAAAAAACAATCCCCCAAAAAGTTACCTTCTAATTTTTGGGGTTTTTTTTATTGTGATGGAGTTAAAGCAGTCTGATAAGGAAATTGCCAAAACTACCATCACTGCCAAGTTGTGAAATAACTACTTTTTAAATGGCTTGTTGCATTGCCCAACTCAGTTATATGGTTGTATATAAGCTTCATTGTGGTTTAAAGAATATTACGGTGACAGTTTTATAAAGTTCAATATGAAAACTTCATATTTTTTACCCAACACGGATCAAATCTTACTTATAAGCTATTTGTCCCTTGCCTTTAAAGACTCAAAGAGAAGCATTTTAAAGCTACTTTTTCACAAGAAACTAATGCAAATGTGGGTGTGAGAGGTGTTTTTTCTGAGCAGTAGTTTCTTTCCTGAGACTTTACAGGATTTTTTTGAGTTTATTTTTAACTTGACTTTTATGAGGAAAGGTACAGAAGATAAATTGTAAAAGTTTTCTCAGAGACCTTTAAAGTATTCTCCCCATCTTCTTTTGCAGTCTATTTTGTGCCTGTTCAATTTATTTAGGATTATATTTGTTGTCTTCCAGGATGAGAGTCTATTTTCAAGATAAACAAGCAATCCATTTAATAAAACTGTAGGCCAGATAATGGGACTTCTATGCTATTACTCTTGTATGGATTTACTTACATGATTTCACTTAATATCAGCTAGAATTGCATAACTGTATTTTCACGAGGTTTTTTTCAGACTTTTTATGAGACTGTCTTGTGGTGAATGCTAGAGAGCATTCAAATGTAAGTTTCCAGGAAACTCTATTTTCTCCAAACATATTGTTGATCATTTTATTGTATACGGACATTGATTTTTCTCAAGAAAAGTGTTTGAATTTTTTCTCATACAGTTCTGGGAGATTTTTAGTATTGCAGGACAAAGCTTTCTGTTTGAATTAACAGCAGAAATTGCTGTTGATTTCTAGCTCCTGAAATGAGAGATATGAACATCACAAAACTTTCACCCCTCCTAATGGGGTAACAAACAAGTCAAATTATTCCTCAGGGTGAGCATCTTTTTATTGGGGTAATGAATTTTTTTGAGAAACTTTGAATTTACAGGAAATGAGACGGTTCTAATAAAACAGGGTAAATTATGAAATTAGTGTAAAAAATCCACATCAGAACATCTCAAGAATTTTATTTTTACTAGTCTTACCATAGTTTTGTTACTGACAACCTGTTCTTTCCCCTGTTTTCCTCACAACTTCCTTTCTTGGCCTAACCTGACTTTGAAGTCAACATCTGATCTCCTGAGACAGTACTGTATTATTTAGGTCAGCATTTATCAGATCATCTACCTCAACTATCAGTTCAAAATTTAGCTAAGTCTTTGAAATATAGCCTGAGAGGAAATCTTCAGTACTAGAGAGGTTTATTTTTATCCTATTAAGAACTTTTCAGAAAGGTTGACGGATGCATGTGTGTAAATAAGAAATCTGTGCAAATTCTAATTGCTAACTCAGGTATGCTTAAGCCTTGTTTTTTCTTTTTTTTTTTTGTGGATAAATAACCATGGAAAGCAAAGTGTTATTATTTTCCTCTGTACTCAGCAGTATCCCTGAATATATCCCTGAATATATTCTTTGTTTTTTGTGTGGCAGGAGGAATGCCAGAACTATATTCGAGTGCTTCTTGTTGGAGGCAACCATCTCTTTACCTGTGGAACCAATGCATTCACTCCAATCTGCACCAATCGCACAGTAAGAGTTAAAATATTTTACCCCACAAGCTGGAGTCCCTGCTCTGAGCCAGCAGATTAAAAGGCAGAGCATGTTGTGGCTGAGAGCTGGCTGTTTGGGTATTGATGGGTGAGCTGATGTGTAAAAGGCTGATTTAGCTGGTGGCAAGCCAAATAAGAGAGCTAACCAATCTCTTTTTGCACTCTTTTCCTCTGTCTGTGGGAGGAAAAGTCGTTCCTCATACATGCCAATTTTTATGAACCTTATGTGTTTATAAGACTTCTGCCTCTGTCAGGTTTGATTGGCATCAATAGGTTTAGTTACCAAATGTGTTTGGGTGGCTGCATACTGTGTATGTGTAATTCTGGAGAAACGAGAGTACCTGTATTAGTGATTTCTGACTGGAGAGAATGAGAAATTTCCACTGAGATCTGTCATTCTATGTTAAAAAAAAGCCTAATTGTAGCATCAGTAATAGTCATAATAAGTATAAAAATGTCACTGTTTGGACTAGGCTGCCTATTTGTTTCAGGAGGGGAGAATCACTTAAATATGAACAACTGTAATTCTAAAAAACTTATCGGCAGATTTATTATATTTAAACCCATTGCACCTTTATTTTTAAATAGCATATTAACATCATGCTGTGGTTTATGGCTGAAAGTATTTGGGCTACTAAACCAGAGGTGGTTCTGCTAAATTGGAAAGCTTCTTTTCTTACTCTCATTTTTCGTGCGAGATTTTTTTTTCCTAAAACACACCAACAAAACAAGTAATAGATTTTATTTGTTGTTGTTGTCTGCTGTGGTGGATACTGTATTGATTCTGGCTATCAGGTTTGGGGTTCTTTTCATAATAACAGTCTTTGCAGAGGTAACTAATTTTTGAGTGCCTTCTAATAGAAAACATTTAGGCATGGTGGATAATGACTGACATGTATTTACATATCAAAATGGCAAAAGTGAGATCTGACAACATTACAATAAGACTTTCTATAAGAGACAATTTTGGATTGATGTAGAGGTTGGCTACACACAAAAATAAAGTAGATAACAGGTGTTTGTCACAAGGTTTCGCTCAGATTGATGCAGCTTGGCTAAAATGATAATTTTCAGGTAATTTTAATCCCTTTTTCTAATTCTTTTACAGTTAAGCAACTTGACAGAGATACATGACCAAATCAGTGGCATGGCTCGTTGTCCCTACAGTCCCCAGCACAATTCCACTGCTCTTCTCACTTCCAGTGGAGAATTATATGCTGCTACAGCCATGGATTTTCCGGGAAGGGATCCTGCTATTTATCGAAGTCTGGGGGCCCTTCCTCCTCTCCGAACTGCCCAGTATAACTCCAAGTGGCTGAATGGTGAGTGCTGATGGACTGTGAGACTTATCTTTTTAACTCATGTTCATCATAGTCATGGTGTTGAAATTCCATTCTGAGAATCTGAATGTTTTTTTTGGAGTATTGCTTATTTAACTTTGAAGTTATTTTGATTTTTTAATATATTCTTTTACTAGTATAAGTGCTATGGAATTGAGTTAATATAGCTGAAGCTTGTAGATGTGCCCTTAAATACATGTCATTTTTGCAGGCACAGGGATGAGAGGCATGTACAGTGCTCTTACCTGGCAAAGCTGAGTCAGCTTTGAGCAGCAGCTTGCATTAAGCATTCTTTTCCTCAAAAACCTAAGGCAGAAAATAAACAGTTTAGAATGGACTGAATTCTCCTGGCTTTCCCTGCAGGTCTCAGCCTTGACAAGCGGAAAAAGTTTGATTTTCAAGCTGCTTATGTGGTGGACTGACATTTTTGACACTTATTATAGCTAAAGGATAGGGAATAGTTCACAAAACATATCATAAAATTGTGTTTAGCAGTCAATTTTGTTTCATGGATGTTAATCACATGATGAGGGTTTCCAGCTGGGAGAAACTACAAACAGGCAGGGATTCCCGAGATGTGACAGACCAAGTTGCCATTTTGTTTATTACAAAAAAAAGGAAGCAGATTCTTCTAAAGTGAAAATATTATTAAACATAAAGTGTGAAATTATGTGTATTACAGTTTGCCCATGCCTATTCCAAAAGAAAAAAAAATCATAATGCATGTTATGTGACACAACAGTCACTATTCCTACGGTACATTTCATGTTATAAGGGGATTAGTTTCATGTTGGAAATTAAATATAAATATAAATCCTTCTAGCTTCAGAACATTTTATCAGTTGCAAGTAAAAGATTTTATTTTGAAAATATCTGTTCTCATATAGTTTGAATGTTTAATTGTGGTTCTACGACTGGTATATTTTATTTGAACAATGAACCCATCAGAGGTAGCTTGCAGAAATTTTTGACCTTTTCTAAAGGCTGGATGATTTTAGAATGTTAATTATCAACAACAAAAAAGTCCTAAATTGTGTGCAACATAACAATTTTAGCAATGCAAAAGAAGTGAGGGGAAAAATGAAGTCATTGTATGTATATCCCTGGTCAGGCACCCTTTGTCCACTCAGCTTGGTATTGGAACTAATTGCTGTGCCACACCTGGGTGCTTTTGTCAAAGGCGGAAAAGTCTTCACACAGAATTTGCAGCTTAACTGGATATTTTTATGCCAAAGGCATGCTAAAATTCCCTCTAGGTTTCTCTAATTAATCATATTCACTGTATTCACATTTTGTCTATTAAAAGCTTCAGATGTACTCATACATTCTCCGTTAGAGTTCATTCTTCTGACTCAAAACTGTTTATAATTAAGTTACCAGGAAACTGTAGCTTTTATCTTTGGGGAGGAATAACAAGATGAGTTTGTAATTGGAGCCAGATAAAGTAAGTCAAATAAAAGACTGAAAGCAGCCCAGTCAACTATATTAAAGGGAGGGGTTATTATTTTCTTGGGTAGCTAGGAGTGAGGGATTCATCTCCTTGACTTGGAGATTCATCTGCTTTTATGTCAATTTGCATGCTTTTATGATTCAGTGCCAAGAAGCTGCATTAGTTTTTCAGTGCTCGGATTGAAGGGAAGATTTTGCTGCTTTCACTGAGAAAGTAACACAGATCGATAATCCTGCAAGAAAAGTAAGGCATCAACAGGAATGGAAGCTCCCTAGTCAATATCTGTTATGCATCAGTAGCTCACAGTTACTGTAATTCAGCCTCATTTGAGGTGCTCATGTGCATGTGTCTGTCAGTGTTTCCAATTCTAAGTTTTCCTCGGAAGCACCCTGTTTTTTCTTACTTAGATTTTCTGCTCTGTGAATCATGTTGGACCAAATCAAATCGTCTCCGGGGGTGACAGTTGTACTCTGAAACACAGCTGATTATCTTGTTCTGTGCTTTATTGCTATGCAGTAAAGACATCGTTGATTTTAGTGGCTAGCACAGCAAATTCAGAGATCTTCAATCCCATCAGTCAGGCAAAAAGGACATGCTTATGTGCTGAGGCAGTCTGCTTTTGGTGTTCACTGTTCCTTTTGGTGCGGGATCTTGACTTGGAAAGCTCTGAATCTTCATCACAGGAGAAAACATGTTCCTAATCTTACTTGTCAGAAGGCCTGTAATCACAGGAGCAATGATATACAGTGTGGGAGGAGAAAGTGCAGCTGATGTGTCAGGTGGCTTGGGTGAGATCCCATATTACCATGATGTGATTTCAGCCTCTGGAATCACAGATTTCACCAATAAAATACATTTATGTTGTTGACCCAAGTTCTCCATTTGTTCTGGTTTACCCAGAGTCACTTGTTTATTGTCAGATCCTGCCTTCTACTGGGGGCTTGATAGGCCTGGAAGCAATCCACATCAGCCAAGTATAGACGTTAGCAGCTATTCACTGAGCATCATTTTGATCAGTTGCTTAACATTAGAAAATTATGGAGAAATCAGGGAACTTTCATTTCTGAATTACCATTTTCTTGATGCACTCAAGACTCAGTTATCTAGGGGACAAAGAGTTGGTTAGTTCAGTTAGAAGTATTAATTATTCAGCGTATGTGTTAAATTAAGCTACACAAGTATGCTGAGAGAAGATAACTGAAGGGGAAAAGGTAAATTAATGTGGAGCACAAAGATTTTGAACAGGCACAAACCCAAAAAGTTAGATGGACAGCACAGCAACACTGCCAACACAGAAATCCTATTTCTGACTGGAGCTGGTTACTGTGGAGTCATCTTTGAGGCTCTGAACATACTGTTTGTTCCACCTGCTAGACAACATGCTTCAGGATTTAACTCCCTGATTTTTGTCTGGTTTGAAAATTTTTGTTGGCAGAAATGACTGTTCACCAAATGTTACAAATACCTGCATACCTGCACACTTCCCTAAAGTTTTTCCTATGCATGGTCATGTTGTCTTCATTGATGGAGGAAAGAAGCTTCTGGTGGTACTTATTGAACTTAGATATCTCTGAATAAGATCACCTGTTCCTTTTTTTTTTTTTTTTTTTTTTTTTTACTTCAGAACTTCCTTCTGCTTCTAGGAGAAGAAATTGATGTTCTGTTTATCTATGCTATTTTTGTCTTCCTGGTGCTCCTATAGAGAACATCAAATGCAGCTGGCCCAAAGGCAATGAGCAGTTTTTTGACCACAGTTGTAACCATTCAGAAATTTTGCTGGTCTCCTTGATTAGATGCCACTGAAGCACCAGGCTACTGTAGTAGCACTCGCCTTAGTTCAGCAGATGTTGGGCTGCTCACAAGGAATTTATCAAGTGACAGTGCAGGGAGAGACAGCCTCTGTGCTATCCTCTTGCCAACTCTAGCACTTTGCACCTACGTCACTGTTCTCAAAGGGAATACTATCACCCAGAGGAGTTAAGGAGGGCTGCAAACCAGCTCTCTCCCATTCCAACAGCCCTGCTGGCTGCAGGATAGTAAGCCTGCAAATGGGAAATAGAGAATTCTCCTTCCCATGATGTCACATTTTGGCCATCTCTTTTCCTGCGTAAAGGAAAATGTAATGCCTGAAGTTACTGCCATGAATATGTATATATGCACAAACAGATAAAGAAAGTGGAAAGACTGCTTAACAGTAATTTATTCTGTAAGGTGATCTGTTCTGCTGCATACCCTCTCTTTCTCTCTGCATCTGTGTTCAAGTGTTTCTGTGCTTAAGACAAACAATTCGCGGTGATAGAGCACACACTGAGGGTTATGTCTAAAGCAGACATCTCTCCCACTGATTTCTTCTCCTGACCAAAGCAGTCAGCAAGACCCTGAGCTTCAGCCAGCTGCTCAGGTCAGTAAAGGGCAACATGTTGCTGGAATGTTTTAAATTTTCCCTTGCAGTGTTTCATAAGAAGAATAGTCTGCCTTACCAGTCTGCTTTGGACATTATTAAATAAAAAAAAAAAATAATTATTCTTTTGTTAAGCTGGCATGCTGTCTGTTTCAGTGTCTTTAAGCTGTCAGAGTAACAATGTTTAAATCATATCTGGAGTTGATATAGTATGCTTCTAATTAGACTTTACTGTAAAGTTGATCTGCAAAGTGCAATAGGGGCAGAATTTGTCACAGTTGGCTCTAAAGAACAGAAGTAAATGTAAGAGTTATATTTGCAGTCCACAGTTGTGATGCGTCCAGCTTGGCAATGAAAAGCCTTCAGTGTTTAAACTTAGAAACCTTTTCTGTAGTGCAACATTTACAGTTAGTAAAGGTATTTCTTCTTTCAATATACCTCTTTAAATTACTAAATGTTATCTGATACCTCAGTGTGAAAGTTGGTCTTAGTCTATAATGTCTGTTTGCCTCCCTCAGGCAATAAAACAGCAAAACATAAAAAAAAAGAAAAGAAAAGGAAATCCCTGTCTATTTCATCACATAAAATAACACTACAACATTTGGTTTCATAATTTGTCAAATGTCTTTCCTTACAATTGCATGGGTCTTCAACCATCTTGAAATTATTTCAGCTGTTTTCTTTTTCCTAGGCATGCAAGGGTAGATGCTATTGGAACATATTAAATAAATAAAATATGTGTTCTAAATGTCACAACATTTCATCAGTGGGCACATGATAGATAATTAAAATTCAATCCTGGATCAGATGTAGCAATAAAATAAAATTATATAAAATAAAAAAATCTTTTCCAAATGAGAAGCCTTTCCATATGAGGAGATGAGTGTTTGGATTGTTATGCTTTACTGGTAGACATAATATTATCATTTTTCCTCTTGCTGTCCTAAGCATTTGGTTATTAGATACTCTTACTAAAGTGGTTTTTCTGAGATCACTTTCTTAAAAACAGTAATAAAAAGGTTATTAATCCAGAGCAGATACTTTTAGTCTTCACAAGTAATAGTAAGAGTAAAATTCTTACAAAGGTGGTTTGGTTAGTGGTGCTTAATACAGTTCTGAATCAATGCCTATTATTGTTTGTTAGCAGATTTTTATTATAACTTTTGCTGCTAGCAGGATATGTAGAGAGAATTTATGATCCAAGAATAAAAATTAATTCTTTCAATTTTGTTTTTAAGGATTAATGGAAAGGGCTATAATAATTCAGTGTTATCCTTTCATTTTTCTAGGTTTTAATGAAAACCTTTGTAATTACCTAGTGGAAGCTTTTCTTTATTATGTAATATTTCATGTAACTCAAAACCAGTGTGTGCTTGAATGTGCAATGTACTCTTTCAGATAAAAGTCCTGAGTGAAAATATGCAAAGCATATTCTGCTGGTTTTGCTTATTTCACAAGAAGATAAATAATTACATTTCTTTGATTGTGCCACCCATAAGGTTGGTTCTTTTCTTTTGTGTATATCATCATTTTTTCCAGTATCCTAAAATAGGAGAGAAAATACCTGCTGGTTTTGAAACCTGTCGTTAGGCTTCTTCACTGGAGCAGTTACCAGAGGAAAAATTTTAGCAGTTAAGCCATGTTTTTCCTTTCAAATTTGTCCATCTTCTCCCTGATGGCAATGGCAGAATAGGAGACCAGTAAGTTGGTGTGAGGTGGAGGTGCCTCCCCTAATTTCCTTTTTCCTATGCCAGACTAAGTTATTACAAAACACCTTCATAGCATTTCCTTACCTGTTTGAAATGGTAGACAACAAGCACTACCCATGGATTTAGGATATTTTTAGTTCTTTTCTATCCTAGGTAAAACAGCAAGGTCCACCTATCATTTATTAAAAACATGATGTGGCTATTGAGGACAGAGCTCAGTCTTTTGTATCTCATCTAGCCTGCTTTTGTCAGGTGCCAGTCAGAGAGGCTGAATGAGGAAGGAGAACACTGCTGCAAGCAGATCATCTATTCCCAACTGCAGAGAGGCACAACAGGAGTGTGAGCCTCATTAATGCACAAAACCATGATACACAGTGACCCAGAGAGAATGAAAGAACTTAGGACTGAAATGCATCTCAGTCAGGGGAAGGTGGAAAATTTCAAATTTCAGGGAACATGAACACATGAAAACCAGCATTTATCAAAAAAAGGAGGGGACTGAAAGGTTACCTGAATATGAGGAACAGTGTCTTTGCTGTGAGACTAACTATGCACTGGAACACACTGCCCAGAGAGGTTGTGGTGTTTCACTCACTGGGGATATTCAAGAACAGCCTGGACAGAATCCTGACCAATGTACTTTAGGATGACCTGACTTGAGCAGGGAGGCTGAGTGAGATGACCCTTCTAACCTGACTCAATTCTCTGATTCTGTGTGATTCTGTGACAGAAATACTGGATGTAGAAATGGGATTTCAACAGCAGACATACCAAGCCTTAAGGTGAAGGGGGAAGAGGATGATAATGAAATTGGTTTCCTTTTTGTTATGAAAAAAAAAGGAAAAAAAGAAAAAGGAAAAGAGAAGCAGGTTGTAATGGGTTGATGCTGTCTGTATTCCAGGCACTCACCAACAAAGTCTCTCTGTCACTCCCCTCCACAGCTGTAGGGGGGAGAGAAAATATAACAAACGGTTCATGAGTTAAGGATGGGGAGAGATCACTCACCAAACATCATCATGGGCTAAACAGGCTCAAATTAGAGACATGAATTGAATTTATTGCTAACAAAATCAGAGCAGGATAATGAAAAGTAAAATAAAACCTTAAAACCCTCCACCTTCCCCCCCATTGCTCCCTCCTTCCCAGCTCTACCTCCTACCCCAGTGGCACAGGGAGACAGGGAATGGGGGTTATGGCCAGTTCCTCACCCATGGTTTCTCCCTCTGCTCAGGGAGAGGGGTCGTTTCCCTGCTGCTCTGTGGGCTCCTTCCCATGGAAGACAGTTCTCCATTAACTTCTCCAGTGTGAGTCCACCCCACAAGCAACAGTCCTCCCCAAACTGCTGCAGAGTAGGTCACTCTTTCCCAGGGAGTGGTCCTTCAAGGACAGGCTGCTCCAGCATGGACTCCCCTTTCCATGGGCCTTCCATGGGGTCAGAGCTTCGTCTCAGATATGGGGCTCTTCCACAGGCTGCAGGTGGATTTTTGCATCCATGTGGAACTCCATGGGCTGCAGGGGCACAGCTGCTTCACCACGGTCTTCACCTCCAGCTGGAGGGGAATCTCTGGCACCTGGAGCACCTCCTGCCCCTCCTTCTCCACTGACCTTGGTGTCTGCAGGACTGCTTCTCTCACATTCTTTGACTCCTCTCTTCTGTGGCCAAAACTAAACTGCCCAAAAACTCTTCTTCCTTCTTAAATCTGTAATAACAGAGGCATTACCACCATTTCTAATTGGCCCAGCCTTGGCCAGTGGCATATCCATCTGTTGGAGCTGCCAGGGATTGGCAGAGCTGGACATGGGTAAGCTTCTGGCAGCTTCTCATGGAAGCCACCCCTGTAAGCCCCCCCTGCAAAGCTTGGCCATACAAACCAAATGAACAAGTCTGCAGGGAAAGTCATTTACTTGTCTCCTTCCCTGCAAAACTAGAACAGAAAAAAAGAAAAAAAAATTGGCAGTGAAAATATTTGAAGAGAAATTGGTAAGTTATCATAATTGGGTTTTCTTTCCATACCAGAACAGCTGGCTGGCAAAATCTCCTTAAAGAAACTAGATTCCTCTGTGTCTGGAATTCTCAATTCAATTTTAGGTAACCATCCAAACTTCTGGATCTTTAGATAGATCCCCATACTCCAAATTTCCAGAGGTTTTGAGTGAATTAGTGAAATCCCTGTGTATTTACCCCCCTGCCCTTGCATATACGGCTTTGCAAGGTGTTTATCCAGTGAATACAGGTGACAAAATCCACTGAACTCCAGGTGTGACTTTCAAGGGCTTCAGTAAGTATTAGGTAACAGTACAGAATGGCTGCTGTGACTAAGTTTGCCACTGGCAAATTTGCATCAGCAAAATTATATAATAAATTGCAAAGTATTATGCCATGTAAGAACGCTTTACCTTGAAAATGAAGGAGATTTATTTAAAATAAACAACAGGAAATAAAACAAGGAATTTTGTAATGCCATATTTGAAAACAATTTTTCAGAAAAAAATAATTGCATTTCAGAATTTATTAGATTACATCAGTAAAAAAGTAATGAGTGAGCATCCACTTTTATGATTATGCTGAATTGTATTATAAAATCTATCAGCAATATAAGAGAAGATTGGAAAAAATGTCTGGGATACACAGTTCTAGTTTATTTTGCTGTCCTTGCTCTTCCGTACCTATAAAATTTTCAATTTAGCGAAAGGAAAAGAATGTAAAAGAAATCATGGAGAGCTAAGGAATTGCAAAGGAAATAGTCAAAATAGATTGGTAGCCAGCTACTCTATGGCAGGTTGGCATTTTTAGCACGCGTTATAGGTAATTGTGAAACAGAGGAAAAATAGCTATTAATAAACCCATTTCCAGCAGTTTCATACAGGACTTAACATTTTACAGTTCAGCTTCTGAGGATGGATATAGCTGTGATGACCACAAGTTATGTGTTATTTTTGAGTCATATAATGGTGTAGGAAAATTTTACTCTGTGATTAAAATTTGTCCCTAAACCTTCATGAGTGGTGATGCCTTGATCAGCCTGATGCAAGGTTTTTACTTTTTTCCCAACAGCTGCAAAGGGCCACAACTAAATGAATATACTTAATGAATATACAGAGATGGCAGAATGCAACTGCAACTGAACTTTTTTGATAATATTAACAAGATGGAAGAAAATAATAAAGACTGGCACATCTGAAGCTTAAATTCTTTCCTTTACTTTAAGTCCCTTTTGAAGAGTATTTCCAGTGAAAATGTGAAATTTATTCAAAAAACCTCAAATGCATTTTCCTAGAATTTAATGCTAGTAAGCATTTGGCTGAATACAATTATTTGGAAAAAAATGGGTCTTTAGAGATCAACAGTGTGGTGTTATTCCTTGATCTAGTGAGGTCTGTGAACAAGTGAACAAGTTCCAGAGAGATGTCATTCAACATTAGAGCAGTATCTAGACTCCTAAGATCTTAAATATATTATGCATTTATATATCTTTGTGTGTGTGTCTTGTATTGTGTGCATATATACATATATAATCTAATCTTTGTCTAAATCAGGAAAAAAATATTTTAGCTTTCTTTTAACATTTCTGGGGTTAATTTCACTTTTGATTCTGTCTTCCAATGCCTTTCACTTCAGATGTGAGTAGTCACATCTCACAGGGACAGTCAGTGGAAGTCACAGCTCTTACTTGCTTAGAGTAGGCTTTGGACCTTTAAATCCTTAAGGTTAATTGCTGTTACCTCCTTAAGGAAAGTTAGATCATTTCCTGTAATTTGGTTAACTATGGAAGCAGTAGCATCCACTGACTATGTAAATTAAGCCATGTTAGATCGCTTCAGAAGAAGTGAAGTTATGTGGATTAAAGAGCACAAACATACTTTCTTGCTCCTAAGTTCAGACAGAAAGAAGAACTATTTTATGCCTCTTTCCCATTTCTATTTACAGAAGAATTCCTGTACAGTTCGTTTCATCCTTTTACCCCTCAGACTGTATCCACACCACTAAGTAAAAAAGGCCTAGGAAATAAGCTTATGCATGATACCTTTGGCAGGTGGAAAGGGAGAATAATCTAAAGGGAATCCTTGTGTCTTCCTGTTAAGTGCTTTCACATTAAGAAAAGAGACTCTGCTCCCCAGAAGATGTGGATTTGTTTCCAGCCTTCAGAAAAGCAATCATATTATTTCCAGTTGAAGCACTATCTTGGCTTCATATGGTTGAGTTGTCTTTTCTGCAGTAGTCTGTGGGGAAACATCCTTGTTGGGCAGTGCTCACACTGCTTTATGAAGGAAATTATAGAAATTCCCAGGATCTGTGCTGAGTAAGCAAACTTCAGAAATAGCAGAGTAGTGCCCCTGGGGCAGCACTAACTAGCCACCCAGTGCTTTCAGTGCTTGGGCTTGTGCTCTGTCTAGCTCTGCTCTGTGATGTACACTGGAGATACGTTTTGGGTCACACTGACAGTCATTTGCTTGCTTTCCTGATTACACTGGTTCCATTTAATTTGGGAAAGTCTAGTCAGCCTGGCACATCCATAAATTGAGTATATAAAAAACCCTATAGAGATCGTATACAATATTTGTGACAT
This sequence comes from Motacilla alba alba, assembly GCF_015832195.1. NCBI lineage: Eukaryota > Metazoa > Chordata > Aves > Passeriformes > Motacillidae > Motacilla > Motacilla alba. The sequence continues at coordinate 80,784,516 of NC_052017.1, forward strand.
TATTACAGGTTGACTTTCTTGTACTATCTGTATCGTGTCACATACCTGAATCCTTGCACTTGTGGTGATCTGATGAATCAGAAATGAGGTGTGTTTCCCCTTCCAAGAGCTATTTGCAAAGTCAGCATGAAACAAGAGATTCACTTCATTTGCTGCATTAAAAATTTACATAGTAAGGCCTCCATGTCAACAAAGAGCAATTCACAGCACAATAGTTTGACACACTAGAACTGATTTTTCCTAGCTGAGATGCTACCTTTTCCTTTGAAGTTTTGAAGTGGCCCTCTTCATTTTTCCCAAAGAGAGAATGAAATAAACAAAGTCTGACTTGATAATCTTTCCATATCCACTGAATTCTCTAAGGTGACTCTGAGATTGTTACATTTAATGCAAACAAAAGCAGTTTTCACAAGTTTCAACAGCAGGTCACTATTTCATTGGTTCATAATCAATAAAGTGTAGGTGTTGGCAGATGTATATATTGTTTCTCAGTTTTGAAACTGTGAAATATGAGTACTAGGTATTTTTTATACATGTATTATGATTATCAATGCAACTTTAAAATAATATCTTTGGAAAAGTTGGCATGTATTTTCAAGACTTCTGAATACATTCTGAATGCTTTAAAATAATTTCATATTATTTTTACTCCTACAGTTTGTGAAGTTTGTTTTATTTTTGTAATTCATCATTCCTTATGCTGAGTGATTCCAATAGTGTTTTTTAAACTCTGCGGTGAGATTCTGTGGTGCCAATGTAGATACCTTTTTATATCAGTGAGCTTCCAGTGAGACATATCTTCAGGCCTGGTGGTAAGGCAGGGTCTCCTTTTTTAATATTTGTACAAAATATTTTTTGTGGGTGGATCAAATTTATTTTGAGTATTTGCACAGTAGGTTTTTGAAGCTTTTGAAGCCTTTGAAGCAAAATCCCTATTGTAATGAAAGTTTTCCATAGATGTGGAATGAAGATTTAAGGTTCTAGTAGGGTTAACATTACTAATAGTTTAGTTCTTTGTATATTGTCAATGTAATTTTATTTCTTATAAGTCCTGTCTGATAATTTTGCCTTTTTTAGTCCTTTTTTTTTTTTTTTAAGATACAAATGCACTGATAGTATGCAACTTATGAAAGCTTAAGACACCAACATGTTCTTAAAATTGTTGGGTTGTGATCTGCCAGCAAAATACCTGTGCAGCTCTGAATGTGGAAAAAATGTGGTGTGTTCCAGACTGCTCTCAAGGAAGTACTTCATAAAATAGAGGGTGAAAGTTACAGGGAGGAGTGAAAGCACTATTGGATCTGCTCAGCTTCATACATCTGAGGCAGCTCATAATCACTGCTGCCAAAAACCTGCCCTGGGAACTCTCAGCCCAGCAGATAGAGATGGAAGCAGCACAAGAGGCCACATTAGCTGGGATCTGGTCTGTCTTTGAAAAAGAGTTTTCTGACAGTTTGGACTGCTGTGAGGCAGTGCCAGCTTGCTTGCCTTTCTGGTCCCCCTCAAAGTTCTGATAGGTTTGAGATATTCCTGTAAAATGCTTACATCGAATTGCAGCAGCCTTTTTCTACGCAATAGTGCTGTCAAAAAGCGTTCATCTATTAATTTTATTTGAAGTGCTTTCTCACAAAAGATGTTTTTAAAACAGTTTTTTAATTTGTTTTTCCACTTCAGAATAAAATAAAATTTGGAAATAAGAAACAAAAGCTTTCTTGTTTTTCAGAGGTATCAGTGCTCTAAAATGGTTCCTTGCACAAGTGGGGCTCTTCTTCACAAATCTGTGTATCAAATTTATCTTTCCTTTAAGAACTTGTCAAGTTGTCAGCCTCTTCTAAGGTCATGGACTTTCCTCAGTTCTAGTAATCCTTACAGGAAATGGACCACATGTTTATTGTCTTTGGTATCCACTGTTCCTTTTTTTCCTTTCCTTTCAAGAAGTATTGCCATCTGTTGCTTTACAGATTATTTTTTTACATATTCTCTAACTTCTCCTTCATCACCATCGGATTTTGATCAGTTTTTTGATGAGTTTTTTGATTAGCTTTCAATAATTTTTTAAATAAGAAAAAAGAAATCTGTAATGCATTCAAAAGCATTAAGCAAGATAAAGTTGAAATGCAGTTATCTTACCATCAAATATTCTTGTGTAGTTCTCTTTTCTCTTAATTACAGCCTCTGAGCACATTGTGACTCACCATCAATTACCACCCGTTATCCTGCTCATCTGGAGTAATGGCATGGTGGCAAAGCAGAAACAGAGCTAAAAGATAAAGCAATTACGTTGTAAGAATTCACTGTGCCCTTATGTGAAGAATGAAAACTCCAAGACACTTTAGATGGTGGAATACAGTGAGCTGAGCCAAGGTTGCCCAGCACAGTCTTGTTCTTGTTCTGTAAACACCTAGAGCAAAACCTGTCAGGCCATGTGCTGTGGTTTGATCCCAGATGGCAGCTCAGCTGGCTTTTGTGCTGGTGGGGTGGTGTGAGAAGGAAAAGGCCTTGGCTCTGTGTAAGTGCTGCTCAACAATCACAAAAACATCCCTGAATTACCTGCACTGTTTCCAGCATAAATCCAAAACACAGTACCGTGCTAGCTACCATGAAAAAAATTAACTCTACCCAGCCAACCCCAGCACATCATGTTCATGGATCTCATAATCCCAGCTGGACATGAGCTTGTCTCTTCAGATGTCATGATGCCATATCCCTAAAGGATATTAAAAAGTGTGTTTATCTAAATATAATGCTTGAAGATAAATCCAACTTCCATGTTAGTATGAGTGCATATATCACAAGAAGACAATAAATGATCTTTTCTTCTGTTACTTTCAGAACCAAATTTTGTGTCATCTTATGATATTGGGAACTTTACCTACTTCTTCTTCCGGGAAAACGCAGTGGAACATGACTGTGGGAAAACAGTTTTCTCTCGTGCTGCTCGGGTGTGCAAAAATGATATTGGTGGCAAGTTTGTGCTGGAGGATACCTGGACTACCTTCATGAAAGCTCGTCTGAACTGCTCTCGCCCTGGAGAAATTCCATTTTACTACAATGAACTTCAGAGTACTTTCTTCCTGCCAGAACTGGACTTGATCTATGGTATTTTTACCACTAATGTGTAAGTAGACTGAATGAAATATTTTATTTTCTTGTTGTTTGTGACGGTAAAACCTAGAACTTCTGAGCTGCTCTCTTCTGCATATGCCAAGTAAACATCATAAATTCAAACTACTGCTTTGCCCAATCCACTGTTTTCTGTGAACAAGTATCAGTTGCAAATGTTTAAATGTTTCCCACATGAATTGTTGAAAACGCGAGAGAAGGAATAAATTCCTATTATTTCCTTACTGCAGGAAGCCAGTTGTGTTTAAGACTATTCTGTCATATTCTTCACTTATTGTTAGGAAGTAATTAACTTTTATTTTTACTATTTTAATATGTAAATGCATTATGTATTTATGAAATAAATAAATTATAGTTGCAACGTGACACAATCATGAATTTGACATGATGGAATTTGACCATGTCATAGAGAACTCATCTTACCCAAAACAGCACAAGAGGTGCTCTTAGGTATTTTAATATAGTTCTAACATATCCTTATGTGAATTTGAAGGTCAAACCAAGAATTTTACCTAATTTTACGTGAACCTGTTATATAAATAAGGTAAAATTAGGGAAAAAAAAAGAAGTATAATTTGGTCTTAGAAATTCAAGCTTGTTAAATATTAAAAAATTGGATGGACATAGAAAAAAAGAGACATCTCAGAAATGTCCTTTTTAAATTTAAACATGATGACCAGTGTTCAAATGCTGCTCAGTGAGAGCAGCGTCTGTATTATGGCTGTGCAGCCCAATGTTCAGACCACTGGAATAATTTCTAATTTTGAGTTCTGATTCTTCAACCTTCTTGTACTGTCTTGCTGTGTAAATAAGTTTTGTCCATATTTTAAAAGATCCTTGGGCACCTAAAACATAGGTAAGGCACCCTTGAACACAGGGATACCTACCTTTTATAAATATTCATTGACCAGGTGGAAGCACTTGCAAGTTAGTGCCAACAAATTATAATCCCTATGCATTCTAGACAGTAAGCATGAATTTGAGCTCATTTAGGCATCTTTTAGACTGAGGCTCACCCCTGGGCTGGCAGCTCAGGCTGTGAGCAAGACTAGCGATGACATTCTTGCACCAGGCTGTGGCAATTCCTAACTCATGACGTTGGATGATGAGCTCAGCCTGTTTCTGCAATGGAGTAATGTAGGGAATCTAAACACTGTTTATGTAAAGAGAGAAGCAGAGACTTTGAGATTACTGGGGATAAGAAAATTTGCTGTTGTTTCAATCAGTACTTTTAATCTTGTTGTTTTCCTTATTAGTTGATATACTAAATGACAGGTATTTGTCAGGTGGTATCCACATATACTCTTCAACCAGATCTTTCCTGAGAAGTCAAAGTAGCCTAGACATGTTCCTGCCATGAAAAGCCTGAGCAGAGGAATTCTGCTCTAGAAAATCCACGGGGCTTTGGCCATGGAAGGGGAATGATGTTCCTGATGCTTCCTGCCTCTCCTGAAAATGGACTTGCTATTGTTAAGACTACCTTTGCTACATGAAAGTAGACAGTATTTTAAACCTTGTTTCTACTTTCCTCTTCCCCTGTGGCTCAATGTTCTGACTGTCCAAGAGAACTTAACTGTCCAAAGGGGAACCAATTAATTATAACTGTTTGAGGGTAGAGTTTTTCAGTTGCTCTATTTAAATGCCTGCCTTCAAATGCTATAACTAAATTTTTTAGATATTTTTGAAATATTCTAGAGATAGGATTACTTCCCCATGCTGACTCCTGTTCATAGATAGTTTTTGGAAATCATATGATCCACCTTTCTGGCCTGCGGGTGATGGTGGAGAAACACAGGGGTTTCCTATGACAGGGGACAACATATTCCCTTCTATTCATGAAACAGCATCAGATACAACTTAATGGCATTCATAATTCTTCAATCTCAATATGTTCATAATTAAAATTTCTTTATTGGACCTTAATGCTTTTTAGTATTCTTTAATATACTTGTGGAGGGAAAAAATGGAAACATTTCTCTGACAGCCAAACATGCACCTTTTATATGTTGTTGACTATCAAGTCCACTATAGCCACGGCTTCATAAAAAAGCTGATTTTGTTTCTTTCAGACTATCCAAAAAATCTGTAAACATGAGTCTCATGTCCTCATAGGACTTAATGAAAGTCAAGAAAACATTGGTACAGTTAATAATATTAGTAAGATGCATTTAGTGATATAAGCAGGGATTTATCAGCTCCAATGATGATTGATTCTGCAGAAGTTGTAAGCATGGAACTTCAAGGTTTGGGCTTCCTTTTGGCTTCCTTTGGAATAAGAGAGACAAGCATAAAAAAGCAAATTGCTCTTTTGTCCTGGTATTTAATCCATATATCCTAACTCTTTTTTCAGTTGTTGGGATTTTTTTTCCATCATTATGGAGTTTCTATAGTAAGTTTTCTTAAGCTTTGTTTAAATTCTAGACTAAGCTTAAAAAAAATAGTGGCAAAAAACAAAACAGGGAAGAGTGCTGTGTGGATCAGTTGCCAGCAGTTTTAGCTGCAACAGGAAATCTGTGCAATTGACACCTTCATTATCTAGTCTATTATCTCAAACTGAAGAAAAGATTAATGCAGCTTTCCATATTAGGAGCTTTCATAGTTTTTAGATTATATTCTTTACACTATGCAGAATTACTTTATTGCCTTGTACATAACATTTTCAAGGCAAACCCAGGAAATTGTATGTTTTGTCCAGCTGCCATTTATTGATTTTTTTTTTTAACATGATAATCTTGTAAGCAGGCCAAGTTGTTTTCTCTTGATGGGTTTCTGCAACTTGCATTCCTATTGCTGTACAACATCTCTTGGAAGACAGGATTTTTGTGGACGTGTCTCGTCCAGGGATTCCATAGGATCTAGAGACATACCACACATTGAAAAACCTTTCTTATGTCATGTAGTCATTTGTTGTATGGGAGAAACTTCATTGAACCCTGAGAATAAAATAATTCTGAACTTTCTACCTAGAAAAGACATGTCTCAGGGTATTAGAAGTATAGTGTGGTATTAGAGCAGCAGCACAAAGTAGGAAGTTCTGAGTTTTTCCCCACACCAGCTTCTTGGTAGGGCTGACAAGTATTTCAAATGCAATGACTATTCTAAATCAGTTCATCATTTATCATTATCTTGAAATATCATCTCCTGGCTGATCATATCTCTTTATTAATTACTTTAAGGATTGAAGAGTTATTGCCTTTTTATTTATTTTTCAGCAAATTGACTTCTTAATGTTATTACAAAGGTTAATGTATTCATTTCTTTTGCAGGAACAGCATAGCAGCCTCAGCAGTTTGTGTTTTCAATCTGAGTGCCATAACTCAGGCCTTTAATGGACCCTTCAAATACCAGGAGAACTCTCGCTCTGCTTGGCTTCCATATCCCAATCCTAACCCTAATTTTCAGGTATGGATATGTGGGAGAAGGACAATATTTTATGTGATCTTTCCTCAAAGTACTGTATGGTTCATAAATTATAAATCCAGTTTTTCACGATATTGTAGCCTAAGATCTTAAAAAAGCCTAACTTTAAAAAAGTGCTTAGGAGAGCCCCTTATTTCAACATATTTAATTTTAATTTTATCCTACCACAAAAATATTTGGATTGAAAACCAGATGTACTTTGAAGGGTAGGAGAAAAAAGGCTTAACTTCAATCTTCTGTCAAAATAAAACACTATGGTTATCTGTCAAGGTGACATTAACTCCTGTCTGAAGTATGATCAAACTACTATTCTCTTTTACATTGTATCTGTGTTATTAGGACTTAAAAAATTGAACAGTGTCTGGCAGAAAAAAGAAAGTGAGAGGGAGGTGGTAAAGGAGGAGTGGTCAGAATTTTATATATTTTTATGTGCAAGGTGGTTCACACTCCCTGAAGAGTCAGATTAAAAGAACTTGTGACACATTCTTCCCCTCATTTGAACTTGTTGGCCTCGGAGGGTGTAATAATCTGCAGCTGTCTGACAGTGTAAAACCAGTTAGTCCAAGGTGGGTCATTTAGAGGAACTCTGCAAAAAGAAAGGGGTATTTCAGGAGCACATATGCATTGTTTTTGTCTTTTTCATAGTCACCGCTCCTACCAGGACAATTTTAAGGAGTGTGCTTCTTGCAAGGGATATGGAAGGAAAAGCATCATTAATGTTTTGATTAACAACAATAGCTTTTCATCAAGGTATTTAAGTGTAGTCACCTCTTTCCACCTTTCACCCTCACTTAATGCAATTTCACAAGTTCACTTCTGCTCCTGGAACAGCCTTCCCTAGCTTGTAAGAGTCTTAATATCTTTGCTAGCATGAAAAAGAATCAACCACTGGGGATCGTAGGTAGTTCTAATTACTTCCTGATCTGTGCAAATGAAGGAAAATAAGGTACAGTTTACAGGCTAGAGCTATGTTACCTTTCCTAAGTAGTACGTTTGTCATCAGCCAAGTGACAGGACTCTTAAGTATGCCAGAAGCCTGCAAAAGCAGGCTGTATTTGTATGCAGCTTTTCACCTGTTGTAGAAATATTTGTTTTGTCAAAATAGTGATAGGGAGAGGGTCTAAGAGAGGCTAAATTTTTGAAGGAGAAAGCCTGAAAAAGTGCTTGTATATAAAAATCCTATCACCTTTCTTACGAGGTAAGCACATCCAATAAAACTTATTAAACTCTCCCTACAAACTTTGCATTAATGTGGTGTTAATTATTGTGAGAGCAGCCCATACTGAATGGTGCTTACAAAGAAAGATGACAGCCTGATGGCTGTGTAAAAACAGTTTTGGTCTCTGCTGTACTGTTAGTGCATGTCTCCAAGTCCCAGTCAAGACAGGTGTTGAAATTTATTTCTTAGATGGCCTGGCTGATTTTAATACAGCTGGTACTTCATCCAATTTACAAGAACAGTGACAACAGTTGTATCATGTCTCACTGAGCCACACACAGCTTTGAAGGCAGAGCTAGTGTTAAGAGCTGTAATGTGGCCTTTTACAACACAATATGGAAGGCAATTGATGTCAACTGATCTCTAGGTATCTCTAATGTCCAACTTCTTTTGCTGATGCTGCTTTTTATTCCCTTGAATAACTTTCTGCTACATTTCTGGCTCCATAACTGCAGCAGTTATGATAGTAGAAGCTAGTCTAATGCTTACAGATTTAACCATGTTTTGTGACTTGACTTTGTGACTTTAGAGTACACACCTCACATGGATGAGATATATTCATTGACGGAGTCATTGGTTTCCTTCCAAGAAAGAACTCTTTATTCGTAGAGTAGTTATGATAAGGGATCAGAAGTTCTGTTTGTGTAGTCCCAGAAGTATATTTTTCCTCTGAGTATTCACCTACTCAGTAGCAACAGAGAGAAGTCTGCCATTTGAAGGAAGACTACTGCTGTGTAGATATAGTAACATCATGTAGCAGGCACAGGCCCTGCAAACCTGCCTTGGCGTTCAGAGGCAGAATGCTAAGTCACGATGACTGAACAATAGGGGCCCCTCTCTCCCGCTTTCGGACCATTGCTTATCTCTCTGTAAGGCTATAGGTCACTTTCTTTTAACCCTTACCATTGGACAATTCTCAATCCTCCCTTGCCCTATATAAACCCCTGTTTCTGCCCGGCTCGTTGGAGCCGCTGTCCCTGAGACCCTTTGAGACACTCCGTGGAAGAGCTACAAAGAAGACCAATAAAGACATCGTCTTGGAACCTCACACAGCGCTCTCCTCTCTTTCCTGGTCTTCCGAATGCCTGCTGCATGCCCCAGCCGAGCCTAGCAAGCTTAAGAGCTGAAATCACTCATGAGCTGAGAATCACTAAGGCTGAATATCACTAAGGGCTTGCTGAGGCGCAGGCTGGAGGCACTGCCAGAGCTTGGGCTGACTAGCCCCCCTCAGAGCTATGCTATCTGGCTTTGATGCAGCTCCTGGGTACACCCCGTAGCCCAGCCAGCGGCATTAACATCAGACATTATATTTTCAATGCTGGCTTATATTAATGAATTATTTTTTCATTTTAGAATACTATTGGAGTCCCAGTTTTGAAGAACGTTGTTTTCTTCAGAGATCATTGCTTTTCTCTTTAGAAAGGGCAATGTCTATCGTAAGACCAAGGACCATTTGCATTTCAGTGTACTATGGCTATTCAGTTGGAATTTTTCCTGCTTGATAGATCCAGAGAACTTCTTTGGTGTGGTTTATTTTTTTTCACTGGTCTGACATACAGAGCAAATGTTTCCTGCCAGTTGCAAATTTATCATTATTTGTCATCTGATCTCCCATTATGAAATAATTTGTTTGACTTTTTTTTGACATTTGTGGATTTGGAACAATCACTCAATTTTGGATTAAATATATGGTAATAATAATAAAAAAAAGGTATGGATTTGCACACTATTGTTTTGCTCATGCTGTAATTCATGGCACAGTTTATGACATAGTAAAGCAGAATGAAAATGGTGACTTAGTTATGCCTTTCACGTCACCCAAATATTTGATAAATGCTGTGAAGTAGTGCTTTACTTCTCCAAAGCATTTATGCCTGAGTAAACATGTAAATGTTTATATATTCCCATGCATTAAGAAGTTTTCTCTTTTGGGTCCTCAGTTGAACACAAATATGTTATAATTGATTCCCAGTAATTTTGCTTTGTTTATGTGTGTTTGAAACTTGTCCATGCAGCTAGTGGATGTTTTCCTTTAAGAAAAGAGCGCAGTTTTCATGTTCAAAATATGGTCAATTTTAATGCAAAAAAAGTCTTTGCTGTGGGTAATATTTATTAGAGCTCTGCACTGTCCATTTTTAGTACTTAGGACAGAGTTCTAAGAATCTTCTAGAACTATATGTTGTACTTTCACCTGGCATTCCTGTCAGACCCTGGCTGTGGTAGGGCATGGGTTTGCTTTGAAAATTTGTTATGTCTTTAGCACTGAGTTCTGTGAAAATTATAATGAAAACTAGACAGAAAATAATTTGGTTTTTTGAATGGTAGTTTTTCTCCTTCCTGCCCTGTGAACATAGGATATATCAAAATATCTCCATAATCCACTTGTGCTGATCAATCTGGTACTCTTCCATATTGTTTAGAATTAGGGAGCCTCCATAATACTGCCTTGGGAAAACCGAGCTCCCTGAGTCCTTGGACAGTTTGGTTAGCACCAAAATGGGACCTAAAAGTTGAATTCCACATTGTCATTACAAGATATGCTCTTGCTTTTATTTTCTTGTGCTGTAAATCAGAGAGTAAATCTATTATTATTGTTGACACATACAGTCATGCTACTTTTCTGTCTTTGCAGTGTGGCACCATGGACCAGGGTTTATATGTAAATCTGACTGAGAGAAATCTTCAAGATGCACAAAAATTCTTCTTAATGCATGAGGTTGTTCAACCAGTTATTCCAATTCCTTACTTCATGGAAGACAACAGCCGATTTTCCCATGTGGTTGTGGATGTTGTGCAGGGCAAAGACATGCTTTTCCATATCATCTATCTTGCCACAGGTATGACTCTTCCTTGCTGGGATAACTGGAAAAGTTTATCAGTCTTTGGGTTTTAATGTTCTGTTAATTACTTATGAAATATGTGTACAGCACCTTGAACATCAGCTTTTCCTCTTTGGCACAATCACCTGTCTATCCTCTACCTTTTCTGAATAGATCAATTTAGCCACTACAATGTCTTTTATGTTATTTTGTGAACTCCAATTTTGGTTTTTGTTTCCTGTTCTCTTTGAAGCTGTGAAGCTTGTAAATCAAATCAAGCGTTGGAAATTCTACAAACAGGGCTTCCAAAGTTTCACCATCTTTTGTTCCATTTACTTAGTTACCGGTACAAAATTAAGGGCCCAAGACAAAATGGTTTAGGACTCTCTGATAAAGAAGTAACTTTGTAAATATCAAATACAGGTACTCTTTCTATTTCTGATTTTTTTTTCTCAAATATATTTTATTAACTTTCCTTTTCATCTCATTTTCAAGATACTAATTATGCAGTTTTATACCCTGCCTCATTGCTTACCCATTTATATGTAAGCTTAGCATGAAACAAAAAACAACCTTCCACCTTGTATTGCCTTCGTTAGAGCTATTGCCTTCTTGGTTCAAAATTTCAATCTTCTTAAAAATAATGAGGGTGTTGGAGAATTGTTTTGCAGAACAAAGGTGTCCCCAGCTGAGACTGAAATACTAAATTGGACTAATAAGTTTTAAAGCCTCAAGGCATCAAACTTAGGATAGTTCTTAAGTACTTGGGCAAAGTAATGGTTTGTTAATGTTCAGTTTGTTAATGTTCAGTTTGTCTCATTGTGCTCTTTGAAAGCTGGACAGTAATGGAAAAGCTTTTGATAGGTTAAAATATGCTTGGATTTGACCAGTTCTAGTCAAAACAGCCTGCTGGTTGGTAAATCAGAGCATTTTAAGTGAAATCATGCCAATGCTAAGTGGTGTTTGTATTGTAGAGGCCTCCTGACCAAACCTGAATTGCAGACACATGCAGTGAATTGATTTTATATGAAGAAACTATCACTACATTGCGGGATATTTACATTATTTACAGTGTTGGAAGCACCAAGAATAATGACTTTTGTCATAATTCAGATTGTCTTTAGGTTTCAGTTTCCCTTGGTGTGTAAACATTTACATTTGAGTCATCAAGTGAGGATCTAAGATTTTACACTTCATGGTTCATTAATAGATAGTGTTCAGGAGTGATTCTGTGTTCTTTTTGTGCTGCTAAAAAAAAATACTGCTCCTATGCTCCTTGTGATGTATGCTTGCCTTTCACTTTTCATTCTTCTCTCTATGTCTGTTTCTGATCATACCTGGAAGCAGGGTACTTATCTTAGCTGGATCTTTGGTCTAAACTCTGCACATGCTTTCCTGTAGGTGGGCAGTGTATGTTTTATAAGTGTGAGAAAGCATGTGATAAAACCCCCATTCTACTCTTGCAGTTTTCTTGATGTATTTAATTCTATTTTACATGTTTTTCACTGAATCACAGCGGATTTTGTTAACATTTCTTCTACCCCAATGGAGTGTAAGTGTTAAGACTTATTTTCTGAGAAATATTAATATTCACTTCTGCTAAAATTTGAAATTACCACATGGTTATATACAAATACCACAGGTACAGTGCATAAGTGTAGTTTAAAAATCCCAAGATGTACCAAATTACACAGTATCATTTATTTATGTATTAAGATAGTAAGAGAAAGGTGGCACTTTGCCTACTTCTGGGGTACAGATTATAATTTTAATTTCATTAGATTGTTAATTTTGCACCATCTTATCTCTTCTGAGCCCTGCCTTTGCTTATGTAGAAACTGTGGAGTAGTTTGTATTGAGTTTTCATCATAAACTTAATGTAGTAAAAGATTATTGAGAAATTGCCACTACTTCTGTAAACAACAGAAAGTAATAGGCAGCGGCCTTAACTTTGAAAATAAACAATTATTTTAAGTTGATTAAAACCTAAATTATCAAGTTTAAGGGTTTTGAATTTCCCCAGTGTCCAGCTTTACTCCCACATAAAATGTCCTCTACCCCAAGCTCCTAACATCATAGAGCGTGTGTATATTTGGGAGACATGAAAGACTCGGCTGACAGTTATTACATGTCTGAGAAATTTTGTCATTATATCTTTCCTGATTTAATTTATTTGCATTATTAAAAGAATTGGTAAATTTAATTTGGAATTAAGTTTTTACCACAATGCTGCATCTTCGAAAAAGAGACAGAGGAATAAAAGCTGACAAGCAGAAAAGGCCCTGGGGGTGCTGAAACAGCAATGAAACATGAAACTCCAGTGTGTGCCCAGGTGGCCAAGAAGGCCAAGGGCATCCTGCCCTGCATCAGCAACAGTGTGGTGAGCAGGACCAGGCTGTGATCTTCATCCTGTACTTGACCATTGGTGTGGCTGCACCTTGTGAAACCTGTGTTCAGGCGCTCCACTACAAGAAGGACATTGAGGTGCTGGAGGGTGTCCAGCAAAGGGCAGCAGAGCTGGTGAAGAGTCTGGAGCACAGGTGTTGTGAGGAGTGCCTGAGGGAGCTGGGCTTCTTTAGCCTGAAGAAAAGGAGGCTCAGGGACAACATTATCCTCTCTATAGCAGCCTGAAAAAAAGTTGTAGCCAGGTCAGAGTCAGTCTCTTCTCACAAGTAACAAGCAATAGGACCAGAGGAAACCACCTCCAGTTTTGCCAGAGGAGATTTATATTGGATATTAGGAAAAATTTCTTCAATGAAAAAGTATTCAGACATTAGAACAGGCTGCTCAGGGAAGTGGTGGACTCGCCATCCCTGGAGGTTCTTGAAAGACATGTAGATGTGGGGCTTAGGGATATGGTTTAGTGGTGGATTTGTCAGTGCTGGATTAATAATCAGACTTGATGATCTTGAAGGTGTTTTCCAAGCTAACAGTTCCATGATTCTATGACCTGGGGAGCAAGAGTCTAGTGGGCATCCCGTCCCTGGGAAAGTCAAAGAGAACACCTCCTTGGAGCACACCTCTCTGGGCACATGATGGAGAAAAAGGTGATTTGGAACATTCAGCACGGATTGCTCAAGGGTTAAGCTCATCTGAAAATCTGATTACCTTCTGTGGTAGAATGTCTGGGTTTGTACATGAGGAGAAAGTAGTGCCTCAACTTTAGGAAGACTTTTGACACTGTCTCCCACAATATTCATATATCCAAATCAGGATATGGGGTCCATATGGGTCGGCAGCTGGATCTATAAAACCTGCTAGGATGTCAGGCTCAGAGGGTAGTTTTAATGTGATACGTAGAAGTGATAAGGAGACAAGTACTCTACTATTCGGTGTTTTTTAATCAATGACCTGGAGGAGGACAGAAGTGCACTCTGTCATGTGTGCAGGTGGCACCCCACTAGCGTACCACTAGTTACACTGGAGGATGTGCCAACCAAAAGACTTAGGCATGCTGAAGGGATGCCATGACTGCAAAGACAGCCAATAGCATCTTGGGCTGTATTATCAGGAACACAGCCAGGAGATCAAGGGAGGAGGTTGCTCCCCAGTTTTGGCCTCCCTCAGTTCAAGAAGGACATGGATAAAATGGAACAAATTCAGTGGAGAGCTGCCTTCTGTTGGAGGCTGGAGCACCATGCCTTAGGAAGGGAAGTTGAGGGAGCTTGCCTTGTTCATCCTTGAGGAGAAAAGGCATTGTAGGGAGCCTATAGGGAGTTTACATCGAGAATGGTGACATGCTCTTCACACTGGTGCATGTGGGAAGACAAGAGACAACAGGCAGAGAATTTCAGACCGGATATAAAGAAAAACTGTCTCATTTCTAGGAAATTCAAGCAGTTGTGCAGTCTTCATTCTTGGAAGTTTTTGAGACCAAAGCAGAAGGCTGGACTTGAGACCTTCTGATCTCCTTTCCAACCTAAATTATCCTGTGCTTATACATATATGCCAGTATCATGTCAAATTGGTTGGGCTAAATTGCATTTTTATTCAAGGCTGTAATAATAGATGCCATTGTACTTTCTGCTGCCTCTAAAAAAGTGCATTCAACTCTGATGTAAGTTCTGCCAGTATTCAATTTGCACTTAGCAGTGTAAAGCAGGGTGGATCCAAACCATGCTGTGAGAGATGTACACCGCATAACTTTTGTAGTTATAATTCATTCCAATGTTCTTCAAAAATTGTCTTTTAAAATGTACAAAGCTTCAGTAGGCATACAGATTGGATTTAATAAAAATAAATGTTCTGCTGTCTTTGTTGTTCAAAGCAAAAATCCCATTTTTTGAAACAGATGGCCAATAGTTAAGAGAACTTTCTTTCTCTCACCTACCCATCCTATTAGAATACAAATATTACAGGGGAGACTGACCCTGTCAGTATAAAAGTATAATCTAATTTGATTAAACCTTAAATAGACATAGCATTACTGATGTAGTATTACTTTAGGAGATACTGGGAATAAGCAAAGGCATTAATCTGCTGAGTCAACAGCCTTCATTTCCTAAACCTTTGCCAAATCAACATTCTGCTAGGGGATTCTGGTGTGCTAGGGCTTAAAGGCTACTGCTTATATAAAAAATATGCTTTGGTACTTTGGAGAAACATCTTAATCTTTCACTGTACTGACTTCTAACACAGAATGAAGGGATATATCAATTCCTGCACATTTTGTGCTGATGGCTTTAGGCAAGAATAAATCCCTGGAACAATTTCCCATGATTTAAAAAGGAAGATCAAGGAAAGCATGCATGGATGAACTAAAGTATTCATGATGTTCTGAGCTAAAACAACATCTATAACAATACATGAAATGTAGAGCAAAGTATAGAAACACTAAATAGCCTTAAAACTATCTAAGTTTGAAAGGCCTCTTTCTTCATAAAAAAATCCAATTAATATATCATAGTTTGTTTCCCTCCCTTTTGTCCTTTCTCCCCTATATTCTTTCCTCCAGGCATTTCTTTCCTCCATTTTATTTCTTCCCTACACTATAAGTGTCTAGGTTGTCCCATGGTTAAAAATGTTGCTTTTAGGTTTTGTCAAAACAGGATGTTGCAGCAAGAGCAGGTAGCCCTTATTCAGAGGTATTTTCCAAAATGTATTTATTTACTCAACTGAATAAAAAATTATTAGATTTAATGTCTAGTTTGAGGGCATTATGAACATATAATAAACTTGGGAGTTCAGAAAAGGTAATACTTGCCCTGTCTGGTGAAAAACTTTAAAGGCCATACTTGAAAACTGCTTGGTGAAAAAACTCCCGTGTTTTTTTCTATTCTTCAATCCCACTGCGCAGAGAATGTCCCCTCTGTGTCCTGAGTAGAAGTGGTATATGCCCAGTGGTAGATCTCAGTTATTGGGATTTATAGTACAGCATTGGTGAAATTGGGGTATGACTGACCTAGAAAGAGAGTATGAAACTTGAAGCAAGATTTATTGTTGGCTACATTGCATGTATCTAAAGAGTGAATTGTTCACTGAAGTGAGCCACAATTTTTATGCCATAAATCCAGGTTTTAACTGAGGCTTAAAGGTCACTGGAAGGCATTACAACATGTTTCCAAGAAGTACGAAAAATTGCAGGTAGCAATGCCGAGAATAACGACAAAAATAATTCTGATGAAACACATACAGCAATTATAATGAATAAGTAGAGAGGTTTCATGAAGAAATTTCAAAATATATTTTTGGAAAATGTGGATAGAATTTTCATACGTTTGCTTTTAGAAGCATTGAAACAGGTAGTAAATATCCACAAATGTAACACTTTTTCTCCTAAAGCCCTGAAACTGTAGATTATAAAGAAACTAGTCCCAATCTAATAAAGAGATTTGGAAGTTTGCTTGAAACTCAGTCTGGGAATGCCATCATAACAGTTTATTCTGCTAGATGGGAGTAAACTGATGAAAAGTACTCCCTGATATGATTTCTCTGTGATTTTTTGTTACAGTTCTATCTTGCAAATTTTGATTTGTAATCAGTACACTTCATTTTTTTCTAGGAAACAACCCAAGGTCTTAGAAAGAAAAAGAGTTGTGTGTTCTTACTCAAAGGTCTCTGATGAAATATTGTCATTTTCCTGGCAGACTACAGCTTCTGATCAAAGTGTGCAGCTTTCACAGTTCAATACACATGGTGTCAGAATATATGTAGTATCTGTGCAGTTGCTATCCTGAAAGTTATAGGCAAAAATATTGCTTATATATGTTTCATATGTGGTGAAGAGAGCAACAAAACTTAAGTTGGCTGCATTTTTTCCAATTTGGTGCTATTCCTGACTGCATAATCTCTAAAGTGCATTGAGGTTCTTAGAAGTAATCTGTAGATAATTTCCGTTGAAAGGAGATACAGACTTTTCATCTCAGTTAAGAACCGTTTTCTTCATCTAGAAATTAAAATATGAATGCAATAACAATAAGTACCAAAGTAGTTGTAATTCGAGTCAGAAGTCAACTGTGAAAGTAATAGGTAGTCTATTTGTATGTATTTATCCTTTCTAGCTCAAAACCAGAAACAGTGGAATAAGAGTACAGAGGGATAAGGGGGCGTATACACTGTGGCACACAGTTGTCACTTTTTAAAAACCATTTCTCTTTTCTTGTTGCAGAAAACACAGTTGTTTTGTTTTTTATGCTTTGCTTGACAAAGGTATAGTGCACTTTTACGGAGTTGTAAAGCGCCCTGGCAGTGGCTTTAAAACTATTTCCCTGTAAGTTGTTGCCTTCTGGCCTTCTGCAATGCCATTTTAAGAAGCTTGAAGGAAGAATACTCATCAGTTACTTTGATTGGGAAGGGTGGTGCATGTTGGAAGACACCAGTGCTGACAGCAATGTGATGATCTTGAACATTTGTTTCAAAAAGTCAAACAGGGAACCATAAAATTAATAACCTTACTCTCTTCTGCTTTTGCAGTGACACCTATTTCTGATAAAGGAAAACCCTAGCTGAATTCATACTTTGTTTATATTGTTAATCTTTTCAGGAAAAAAAATGCTGCAAAATTCATAAAAATATGTAAAAGATTGCATAGTTTTGTCTTGAAGAGTCTAATGATCACTCTGGGGTTTATCCTAGCTTTTCTAAGAAGGCTTGCTATATATTTCTGCTAGCATATTTATGTTATTTTCCATGTAGAATATCTCTAAAGGCAAAGAAGGATAATGCAAACCTTTGGTTTTTTTCCTATGAAATTTGACAAAAGAAATGTTGATTTTTCCCTGTCTTATGTATTGTGTCATCCATACTGGGCTAAGTGGTTTTAAAATGGTACTAAATGAGAGTGGCAACATCTAAAATCAGGGCTACAGAGTTATAAATGATACTGTGTGGCTCCAGAGGATCAAACTGGGCATTTAAAATGTCCAGCAGTACTGATTTCCCTTGGCTTTATTACTGTGTATAGAGATAAATCATTCTGCCAGATCCAGTTGGTGAGCTTTCTTAATAAATAGATGGCTCTAACTAGAGCTGGTTAAATTATTCATTGACAGCAATTTATATGTGAGAATTGCAACCCTTTATTTGGTTCACAAATTACCCAGCACTTATTTGTAGTCATTTTTTGTTGTTATAATCAACCCATAAATAGGTCATGATTTTGATTAGTTTGTTGCTGCTATTTGCTCATAGAGTTTGTTCATATTTTAGTTATAAGGTTCATGGATTGTCTGCTGCAAGTAGATGGTGTTCTGTTTTCTCAAGGGAAAAATTTAAGTAGAAGAAGCCTTTTTTTTTCTGTTCACAAATTATCATTATGTCTTTATAATTGCCCAGCTCTGTCAGATAAAGACTATAAATAAATGTCCGAAGAACATACGGTGTGTGCACTTCTGTGCTGCCACTGGAAATCAGAATTGCTGCAAGAAGAAGCTACTGGCTGAAGAACAGCTGGCTCTGCTTGCATGGGAATGAGATTAATGCGTGGGCCAGGGAGGGAAACAGATTGTAAAGAGCTGGAGACAAAGTCTCAACCTTCCATTAAAAAAGAACAGCTCCTCTTTGGCATAGTGATGCTGAGCTTTCAAATCTTGTTTGACTACTTTATAAACTTAGAATGGCCAAGTAGCCTTTCCTTATTCCTTTTTTTTTTTTCTTGAAAATATAATTTCTTCCTCCTGAAGAAAAACTAGACTTGACAACCCCTGTGCTCATTTATTATTAGGTAATTCTAATGTAGAAAATATGAAGCTGTGAGCAAGAGAGGTATCTTACATGGTGCTCAGTGTTGTCCTGCTGTCTTCAAAGCTAAGATCTATTATAATCTACACACCTTCAAAATTCTCATTTTGCCCGAAAGGGTGCACTGCCAGTCAACAGGCTTGGTCTTAATTTTGGAAACAGTGTTGGAATTAGCCTTATTTTGGGGCAAAATTTGATCTTGGTACCAACTGTGTATCCCTTCTGTGAGTACACAGTACTCAGGACTCTTCCTGACAGATGTGGGGAAGATGCTTTCTTCTTGAAGGGATTTGGCTTAGTCATATGTTGCTGAATCTTCTTTAGAATATTCTGCAGGCCCTTTTACTTAAAAAAAAACCCCTTTCTTTTAAGGTGGACATGCATAGGAGTGACTCAATAAAGCCATGCCAACCAAAGAAAAAAGTGAAATAGTTAGATCATGGAGAGAAAGAAAAGTTTGAACCTTACATGAAACTCAACTTTGACCCTAAAAATCCCAAAGTTGGATCACAAGTATTTGTCCACGATACATACAAGATTTAGTGTGAGCTGTCAGGAAAACAGTCATTAAATGAGATATTCTACTGAACTCCTGGTTTTGCTGATGTTTACAAGCTGCTTCATTCTGCATGATTTTTCCTGGTAAACCTCAATAAATCCAGAGATCTACAGCTAAGCATTTACAAGCAGTGGCACTAATAATCATAGGGATTTTTCCCCTTGCTCTGGTCATAGGACATGGCAAATATTAACAGGCTAAAGAATTTCTCAATAAAGATATGCCCTACTTTGTAATGTGTCTTGTAAGTCTTCAAAATGTGAAGATGCTTGATTATATTATTTTGTTGTATTTGTTTGAAGAATCCTTTAACCTGCAGGTTATATCAGAAAAAATGGATTATGTTTCATGCACTTTACTTAAATCAAGTCACCATGTGAGAGTCGTAATATTTGGAGCAAAGAGTTACTTGTTTACAGATTCATCCTTCTAATTTTTAGCGTTTTGGTTTTTTTTATTATTATCCCATAAACCTTGGAAATTTGGTTCTATGGTTCTACACACCTTTAGGAGAAATAGCAATGACTGCAACTGGAATAGCGGTTACATCTCTTGCCTAAGAAATGCACAAAGATTTTCAACTAACAAGCTCTGTGACCCTTTCTGGTTATTGCCAGATATCCTGGCTCCTAGACCAGGAGAATATAGTGTAATATACTATATTTTTCTATAAAGAATATAGTGTAATATGATTGTATGTGTTGTATACCGTCACTATGTACTGTGGCTATGGCTACTTTAATGTGGCAATGGCTACTTTATTGTAGTAGGGAGAGTAATGAGATGAAGAGCTTCTGAGAGATGAGAGGTACTGAGCTTCTTTTCTCTAATTCCAGCTTTGTTTCTGTTTCTTGTCCATTTAATTTCTTATTTAGTACTATTAGAAAACAAAATCAGCATCATTCTTTCCTCCTCTATTTCTCAGCAAAAGCTGTGTTTTATGCTGAAATTGCTGCTGAGATTCTAAATGGATGTATGTACTGGATCTGACTCATCTAGAGGCTGAGGCACCAGGAGTATGTGCTGTGCAAACTACAAATGAGTTGGGGTAGAGGACAGTTCCTGAAACTTTCTCTTCAGTCAAGTTGGTGATGCTTCTGCATCCACACAGTAGTCAGTTGTCTTTCCGACACTTTCAATAAAAATAACCATATATGACTTGGTTAAGAAATAAGGCAAGGTATGTTGTGGGTTATTATCTAACAAATAGTTTTCTCCACTTGTGCATCTAAATTCTTCTTTGATCTGGGCACTGAAAAATTTATTCAGTAGGAAAGCCCTATCATATTCATAGCCTGTGTTGGGTCCTACAAGGTATTTATTGTTTTGGTGGTACAAATAAGGCAATAAAAATAATAGGAGTGGTAAGCACTCCCTGTCCAGTCAGATCCAATCAGAGTTTATATATATCTCAACTTTGGAAGACTGGCAAGGATCCAGTGCTTCCATTGAATAGTAATTTTTTCCTTTGAGGACAGTGTGGCATTTTTCACTGCTGCTCTGTGTCAGATATCAAGTCTTAAATCCCACAAACCACTTCATCTTGATATCTACATTTATTACCTACTCTACTACTTTAGTTAGAAGTTATACAACTCTTGAGAGGTGCTCATCTCCATTATCTCAGAAGCCCAGTCAAAGACATTGATTTAACATTTTAGAAGATCTCTTCAAAATTTGAATTCTCTTCATGAGAAGTTTATGGGAAGTTAATATAGACTTCTTTGTTTTGGTGTCAATTTCAGCAACCAGTAACAACCTTATAGTTTTATTTCTTTGTCTTTTTAGAACCCATGATATTGAAATTGCACCTCTCTTGACAAATGTAATGTTTCCCATTTAGAACCATAAGAACTCATGTGTCTTCCTTGCCTCAGGGCTTCACGTTTTGTGTATGTGTCATTTTTAGTGCAGTAAAAGCTAGATTTTGCTAAAACAAAAAAAAGGGATGGTAATTATACTGTAATTTCAGTATATCGCCAAATGGGCATTCTCTGGGATAGGTGTTACTCACATCTAGCTCATGATATTGGAGCTGTTTAGTTGTCATCTAACTGTATGTAGGGAGTAAAATTTTGGAAATAAAAGGGTGTTGTCAGTCACAGTCGTCTCAGCTAGTTGTATCTGAACTGCTGCCTAGCTTGTCCTAGTTCATCTGGAAGTACAAACCAGGTAACTCACTGTCTACTAAGTACAACCTTAAGTACAGCCCTAAGCAGCCCTTTTATAATGATTTCTTTTGATAGTGTTCTTTTGAAAGGATTCATGTCCAACAGACCAAAATATTTGAGACTTCTGAAGACATCTGATGGGAATCTTGGTATTGATAGTCTCATAACACATGCTCACAGGTCAGTGTGCATATTGGCAGCATCTGTTTGATTCAGATGTAGTAATAAATGTACAAGCAACACTGAAAATTATGTACATTTTGTTTTGCCTGCAGGTTTGGTGACCCAAAATGGTCTTGGTATCATATGTAATGTTGAATCTGACATTGTTGAAATCCATTCCTTTTCTAAGCTGGAAGAATGTGTTTTTTTATATGCCAAGTTATTTTAGTGTGATGCAGGACAAAAAAAATGTTTTACTGGCCTTCTTTGAGGATGCTTACATAATTTTTCATGATTCTTGTATTTATTTTTATTACTGAGTTCTTTTTTAGACAGAACTTGAGTAATCTAAATAAGAATTCAAAATGAGAATATTGTTTGGTAAAATCAAGAAATGTTTGCTCAATGTTGTTACAAATCATGCCTTGATCTACACAGCCTACTTGACATTTTCTGACATCTCCCCAAGGAAAAAAAAGAAAAAGAGCGTGAGGTACTAGAGCCAAGCTTGAAATTCTTGTCCATCATCTCTTTGCCAAGTCCTGAGAAACAGCTTTCTTTTCCCCAACTCATTAAAGCCTCATCTGAAGATTTTAGGCTGTAGTTTTAACTATATCCTCTCTGCTTAAATTGCATTTCTTAAACCAGTGGCAGTAATTAAAAAGTATTGTTATTCACATATTAATATAACTTCCTGAAGGGATTAGAAATGGTGATACCCTGTATAGGGACATGATCAAGTAGCTATGCGTTGAGGAAACTGGATACATTACTCAGGGATGTACTATTCTCTGCGATAAACACATCAGCACAAGAGAGGAGGGTCAGTTGCTGCTGACATCATCTGGATGGCAGCAACATTTGTGGGAGGTATGTAGAGATGAGGTTTAATTCCTCATAATGTTCAGAGTTCAAAGCCATTCCTTGCACCTCCTTGTTGAAAGGTTGATGCAGGAGAGAAGGGGCTCCTGTGGATTGGGAGGAGTCCTCCCAAATCCACGCACTGGCACTGTTTTAATGTGCATGCAGAACACTGTGGCCGTGCAGCTATCAAAGTAGGTAGAGAGTTCAGCTAGAGAGATTATGCCTTGTTCCCTGCTCCGAGTACTATTAAAATATTTTTCCAATGTCTTTTTTAATTAAGCAGTAACTTCCCAAAAACTCCCTAAGGACATGGAAGACACCTATTCCTTACAGGGCATAAAAAAAAAAAATTCATTATTTTTCTTAGCTGCAACTGAGACTTTTCTGTCTTTGGTTCAACTGTCTCCTAAATACCAAGGGAGAATAAAGTAACTGCCTGTCACTGGTTTTGAATTTGTCATGGAATCAAATCAGTGGCCAAGCAAACATCATAACAAAAGAAGTTTCAGTAGGGAAATGTACCTGTTAAAATATTTGTGATTAGATATTTTTATAGTTAAATGAAATAGGAAGTGAAGTTTCAAGTTTTAATTTTTTTTCAATTTAGGTGGTGTAATTGTTCAGAATACTGTTCTTTCATAGATTCACACATGAAATCTAGAGAAAAAAAAGTTGGCAATTGAATCCAGATTTCACAAGTCCTCAAATTGTTTAATAAAAAAAGTTTCTTTATTGTATATTATTCTTTATTTATTCTTTACTAAAGCTTTTATAATTTGAAAATAATTAGATGAGATTGCAAATAAAAGATAGATAAAAGGTACCCCTTCATAAAGTCTTAAAAATAGATAATGATTTACCTCAGTAAGTAAAAGGAATGTATCACAGAATGAAATATTATTAAATGTTTTCTTATAGTCTAGTAAGAAACTCTAGCTACCATAGCATTTACTTACAGATATTCTACAGACACCTGAACTTCTAAGCAGAGTGCATGAACTGTTATGGGTACATCAATCTTCAACATAGACAAAATGTTATGAATTTCTATCTCAGCTCTAAGGCACATCTTTGGCAAGCTGAAAAATCTCTATAAGATTGGAAATATAAGTAGTAGATAAAGATGGGTGAGTGAGCATGATTCATTAATAATATATATATATTGAGATTGTTGAAATTATTATTTTTTTTTTTTGGTCAGGCAAGAAAAAACATCTGGTGTGAATCTAAGAAGGGTAAAACTTTGCCGCTAGAATATATGAGAATCTGTTTTATAATCTGAGATAGTTTAATTTTCTTTGTGAAGGAAACAGACATAATTGATGTGGTAGCTGAGACATGTAATTCAGCATGTACTTATTATTTAGTATAGGTTCTTGCCTGGTCTTTTCCAGAAGATTGAGGATTCAGGAGCTCCATTTTGAGGACTTAGAAGCTTCAACTTTGTAGAAACAGTCTTCCAAAACAAGGCATACTGCTTGGTTTAGATGCCAGTTGCTTTGCATCTTAATCTCAAATAGATCTGAATTTCTATGAAGAGCTTGAATTCTCTATTTGAAAGATTTTTGAATGAGTCTGACTGGAACTGGAGTTTAATTCCAACTTGAGGCATGAAATGGCTGCCAAGTAATAGTGCACAAACTGCCCTATTTCCTAAACTTTTTGATTCATTAGAAATCCTACTAGTGGAAAGGTTATTTGTACCAATTTATAATGTTTTACTTAGTGGAGCAGTGGATATTGTCTCTGCTAAAAGCAGGTGTTTAACTCTTTGCATGGTAGCTACTGGAAGAAAGCTTTCCTAATTCAACTGCAAACTGACTATGTCCTTGATGCTTCTGAGACACTATAACACATAGGAACTAAATCTACAGGAGACAGAAGTATTCTAAAAATTGTTGAATATTTACAAACTTTTCTTCTGGAGAACAGTTTCCTAAAGAGAGGATTAAGATGGTTATTCTCTGGATTTACATTGATAGATACATCCCAGAATTGTTCTATTTTAAAATGGAAACAGGTTTTTTTTTTTTAAGTTTCATTTAATTATTTTTTAGATATTTTTTAGTTCTGCAATCATTATTGGACTGCATATGTTACTAATTCGTATGTTCTTTCTGTCCTCCCAGACACTTGGCTTTGAAGAAAGATCTGTATTTTTTAATAACTAGTACCTACATCAACACTTTTTTATTGAAAAGGTTCTTAAGTTAACAGTTCAAATTTCTGTGTAGAAAGAATAGCCCACAAATATTCCCGTCATAAAATAAATATATATTAAATTTTGACATACATCCATGAGAAAGTCCTCTAGTTGGAGAGGTAAAACTGAATTTCTCTTGGAATATCCACTGGGGCATTAAGAAACTTGCTAATAATTTTAGAAGATATGCAAATAGTTTTTGGTTAAAATTGCTCCTTTCAGATTCTTACTAGTGGATAAATGGCTTAAATTCTCTCCCCTGCACGGAAGTCTGGGGATGTGTAGTAGACCATCAGACCTCTTTTGTTGACAAGCATTATCAAAAATGTATCTCATTTCAATGTTGATTTAAAATAATTTCCAATGCTGTAAGGAAGAACATCAATATTTACTTGAAATATAATAGGAAAGAGGGAATACGAAGGAGTCAGAGCCAAAGATAAAGAACATAAATCTAAAATATTATGTGTGCTTGCTTTTTATAGACTGTTGTTCAAAACTGCTGTTGTTGCATCCAAGAATTGAAAACTAAACCTGCAGCAGATTGCAGAAACACTCGGGGTCTTACCCAGATAAAGATAATTTAATACAGAGTTTTTCTGTGTTTTTCTTCTACTGTTTCCAAAGCTCCCCTCTTAGAGGAGTCAAACCTTTCCCATTTCCTAAGTTAAGCAGCTATTTGGTGTTTGAAACCATTAATACACTAAGCACTGTGTGGTATAGCTGTTTGCATATAATTTAAAATTAGCTTTTAATAAATGTATTAAATTATGCATGTACCTTTTTAACACTTCTTTTTTCCTCCTTTCTAATTGCCAAGACACTGGACAACTGAATGTCCCATTTTAAGATTGCTATGTATTGCATATAGTTTGACACAAAGCAGGAAATTTTATTTCATTAGGAGTTGCTTTTTCTTAAATTTAAAGTCTTAGCTTCCCTGATAATTTTTGTTAACTTCTCTGCCTAATAATATACCAGCAGAGCAGCAACGACCATGGACTTTCTGAAAGCTTTTAAGCTGTAAAATTCAATGCTGTTATATGGCCAAAGATCCTTAGATTTTTTTTGTTGTCTAGCAATAGCAGTACTACGTAAACAACCTCTGAAATGCAAGACCTTTTGATATTAAGCATGGGGAAAGAATGATTTGTTTTAAATACTGGAATGATTAAAAAATGACACACCCTGATTTTCTTCCTGTAACACACCTAGAACAGAGATGTTTTTATGCCTGTATTTTACTTCACATGGGGACAAAAACTCCAACACCAAAAATATTCATTATTTTGTACTAAGGTCTCACATGAACAAAGTGATACTTGTAGAAAAATCACATCTATATATTTTATTGCACCATGAAAATACATTAAAAGTAGGGGAAAAAAAAGGAATAAATTAACTACCACACTAATCAGATGGTTCAAACAGGCTTCAGATGGAGAGGCAACTGTAAAACAGCTCTGAAAAGAAAGAGAAATTAGAAAAAAAAATTAAATCTCTGTCTTGATGGAGGATCACAATTACATATTCATTTTGAGGTTCACTCTTTTCCCTAAAGAATTCATGAATATACATATAAAAATGTTTTAAAAATTAAATTAAAGTTGTAAATTAAGGTGGGAATTTTAAAATCAAACTATATTATTTTTGTTTTCTGAATAATTGTAGAAGTACTATGCTTAAACATAGTGTATATTTAATTTTAAAAGAAGAGTTGAAGCTTTGTCACTTACCTTTTAGACGGGAGCATGATTAAACAATGAAACAATGTATTCTTGTGTTTCAAGTATAAGTATGTATCCCAGAAAACTGCAAGTAAAAAAAAAAAAAAAAAAAAAAAAGGAAGCTACAGGGCATGGTTATATTATCTTTTCTTCTAAACACACCTTGCTTTAAACTTAATTGTACCCCACCCCCATGTGCAAAAACAGGTAATAGCCAAAGCTTTTATTATCCGTATTCTACTGATGATTTAACTAATTTTAGAGTTATTTTTAGAAAGGGCGGAGAAGATTAGGATTTAAACCCCATCACATTCTGTGTACCATATGTGTCTTTTTTGACGTTACTCAGATTGCTAAATCATAAGTCTGGGTTTCCCCTTTTTAGGCTGAACCAGCTGCTGCATTTGCTGTTCCTGCATCTTTTTTTCTGTGTCAAGCACAGTAAAGCCCTTATGCAACCTAATACTTTCTGTTCATTGGAATGATTTTCTGCTGTTAGCCAAATGCGCATTCTGCTTCACGGTAGGGCTATTTCCAGTTCCTGTAGCGGAGGAAAGCAAATATTGATGATACATTTTTTTCATGGTGGCTGAATGGTTATCAATCACCTTGCACATTCTTTGATTTTTTACTATTTCACATTCGGTTAATCAGTTTTATATTTGGTATTTCAGTTTATTATTCTGAAAGACCTCTGCCTTGAAGATGACCCTAATGCCCTGTTTTTTTTGTTGTTTCTATGATGTTTGATACAAATGTTATATGAATATGATAACCACTGTTTATATGTACATATGGATATTATTTACAAGATATTTACATTACCAGATTTTTTCCTTTAATTTCAATTGTCTCAATACTTAGTGCTTTTATTTTCCAATGTGAAAAATAATTTGTATTCAACTAATAATATGCAAAACCAGTGTGTAATGGATAAAATTGAAGTACTTACTGTATATAATTTTCCAAAGTCTATTTCATATTCGACTTCTTGAAAATACACATAATTCGTATTTGTTTCGGCTACACTTTAAAATGTATTCTCTCAAGTCTCCATCTATTAAACTCCCTGGTCATTGTGCTGCCAGATTATTAAGTTTATCAATGAGTCTGACATGTTTTCACATGTTAGGACATACAGAGTCGTGTATTTCTTGCACAGATGGTATTTTATTCAAGTTTAGTTACAAGCATCCCCTGAAGTTCCAAATGTTGCTTTAGCATCTGTGTGTTGTGTTGACTGCCCCTTTCCATCACACTGACCCCATCCTTTCCATCTGATTAAGGCATATTATTATTCTGAAGAATGTTTTGTGGGAATTTTGAAAACCAGACCCATAGTTACATTGACAGTTAATAATTTAAAGCAGATTTTGCTGTTTCTTTAGATTTTTCTTGGTATAAGTAAGGAGTTTTTTAGATTTGTAAAGGCACCTTGTTGTGCTCAGAAACTGCAGGAATGTTTGTTTAGTCCTAAATATAGGCATACAGCTGTCCTGAAGAGCTATTTGAGACTATTATTAGTTTATTCTGCTTACAACTCATATAGTTTAGAAGACAGCAGTGATTTTTAGCTACATTAATGAAAGACAATACTGTAGGCTTCTCTTCTGAAAACCATTGGTTTGGAGTCTGTCTCCTAGTACTGGTTCACTTGCTTTCTGGAGACCAACACACTCTCCAAGGTACTATGGCAAGAGTTAAGATTGAAAGTGCTTCCCTCTCAAAAAGGAACGGGTGGAGGTTTTTTCTCATCTTTTGAAGCAGTGAAATGCACTTACTTCTATACTGCTTCATGATTATTTGTTGGCTTGAAGAAAGCAGCGATA
This sequence comes from Motacilla alba alba, assembly GCF_015832195.1. Classification (NCBI taxonomy): domain Eukaryota; kingdom Metazoa; phylum Chordata; class Aves; order Passeriformes; family Motacillidae; genus Motacilla; species Motacilla alba. Next base: position 80,812,790 of record NC_052017.1, read on the forward strand.
TTTTGTAAACATAACAGCTCATGTAAATATTTATTCTTCTCTATAGCAAGAATTTGCTGAAGCTTCCTTGAGTGGTTTTATTTCTGTTGGGAAACTCAGGGAATTACAAGTTTATTAGTTTGTTGCATCTGCTGTTTGTTTTGTATGTTCATTTTCTGTTTTCTTTGCAGGTACTACCAAAGATGTTTCAATTATTCCAGCTGCACTCTTGCAGTGTTTTCCATTGCTGGCTATGATTTGCACCTCTTAAACTTAGGCTTTATTTTTCACTTTTAGAAATCATCCTTTCATTTTGTCCAATTATAATTCTGTTCTTTACAGACTTTGCTGCCTCTAAGCATGTTCTCTAAAGCACCGTCTCAGGTTCTCCATGAAGTTCTTCATCATCTCCTACACATTACATAGTAATATTTCAAAAAGAATTTTTCTCTTCATTCACAGTGTTTAGATTTCTAAAGTTCAGTTGCTGGTTTTGCAAGTCTCTTTAAAACTACTGCAGTACAAGCTAACAAAGCACATTATTTACTCATTCTGGCTAGTGTCATTATCTTTTACTACTCCTCTATATAGTTAGCCATCCTTAAAAAAAGGCTGTCAGGTGTCTGGATCTATCCCAGTATGTCTTGCTTACAGTCAGGATGCAAAGATGCCATTCATTTGAATTCTTAAATGGCTGTTAGGCTCAGGCTTGACATTTGTGATGAAGCTGCAGCTTTCCCTGTGTCTGTGGCAATAAGATTACATCCATTAAGATGCTCTGTGGTTACTAGCCTTCTCAGCTGTTTCTTGGCAGAAGTGGACACTTAGTTTGATTATATAACTAAATATTCACTTGAAAGATTATGACAGGCCTGAAAAAATCCATGTCCCAGAGCCATGTTCCAGACTTATTTTTTCCCTACTTTTTTTTACACCCTATTTTGCTTTGCAACTGTGGTGTGAGAAAGACAGACAACACTTTTGAAGATAGGACTTCTACAAGTTCTTTGGGAAATCTGCACTATTTGTTGGAGGCCGTGCATAATGTTGCAAACATTGTAGTAGATTTGGAAACACTGGAGCAGAGCACCTGGCTTCTGAAAGCAGTGGAATCACTGGCTATGATTTTCCACTGTAAGGTGGTCTGATATAGCCATGTTGCATGCTGGTATATTTTAGGGACGTTGATATCTACACACCCTAGCTATGTACTATAGACTGGTGAACAAAACACAAATTCAATCCGTGCCTGTCTCAAAGTTGACAAGTGAAACCAGATCCTCACCCTAGTTTGGCCTCCCAAGTGGTCCTTGCAAAATCAAAGCCATACACAGTAGGAATTTAAGGCAGAGAAGATAGGTTGCAGAAGTCAGAAGTGGGGGAGTTTATTGAAGCAGATCTCAGGTAATATTCTGTTCCTTTTTGTTGAGTTTGCATATGACCCACGTTGCTCCTGAGAAGAGCAGTGTTTCTTCCTGGCAATCTGTGGGATCTCAGGCACTGTTTCTTCAATTGAAGCTCAGTCAGTTGTGACTTTCATCATTTCTGAGTGCTGATCCTCTTATGCAACAAACGAAAAAGGAATGGTTTGGGAGATGCTGAAAGAGAGTAAAAGGAAATATGAGGAATGAAGAATGTATGCCAAGATAAGAAGGAAGAACAAGAACAATGAAAGATGTCTTGGGGAAGGCATTAGTGCTGCAGTTCTCAAAGTGAGAATATTTTATTTCTTTCTGGGGTGGTATGCTGCTGTAACCATGATCTCCAGGTCATACACTTGAATAAAAAGAACTGTAAGTTTGCCATCTATAGTAAACGAGCCAGAAGAAACACAAAGTATTTGTGTTTGATCATATTCTCCTGTCCAAAGCTGTATTTCTAAATTGAATGTGTATGTAGACATAGGGGAGGCAGGCCTGCAGTCGTGTATTTTTTCTTCTCTTGGGGAAGGTGACAGAAATGATTGAGTTTGTAGATGCCAGACCCAGCACAGTGGTAGGAAGAAATATTAGTCTGTAGAAGAAGCACATGCTGAATGCGTGCATACCTGATTTTTGTCTCATGCAGGAAAACTGTGACAAGCCAAATACAATATGTCATGAATCACACTGAATCTGTTGTCTGCCACTTAAGCATTGATATAGAGTTGCACTGACTGATCTGTAAAGCAATACCAATTAATTTACATCTGTAAAATGATCTCACTGCTCCTTCTTCTTACTACATTTTTCAAACTTCTCTGCTCAAAAGAAAATCATTCCTCTTTCACTCAGTAATTAACACAGTGTTGTGGTTTAACCCCAGCCTCCATGTACCACACAGCCCCTTCCCTCACTTCCCCTCAGCACAAACCCAAAACACAGCCCCATACTAGCCAATGTGAGGACAATTAATTCAGCCTCAGCCAAAACAGGGACATACAGGCACTGAAATTTTGGGACAAGTCTCAGACCATATTTTTATCATTAAACTTGCTGTAATTATAGTCAAGATTTTGCCTCCAGTAATCATCAGTGGAAACACTGCTTGTTATGTTGTTGAGCTGAGCTGCTTATTGCTCAATTGTGGAGCAAAACTGACTGTTGGCAGCAATTTAATTCAGTTTTGAATATGTCTGTTTTAGGTTGTTTGGGAAAAAAAGTGATCATCAAATTAGATATTTTAACATCAAAAAGGTTAATAAAAATTGAAATTGTCATTTACTGGAAAATTTCTTTTCCTAAAAAATGGTCAAGCATATTTATAGCAAAAAAGGAGAAAAATTTAAACAGATGCATAAAGTGATTATATTAAAACCTGAGAGGCTAGGCAGAAGATTTTAACATGCATACATGATTTGGTATGATCAAAATTTTTCTATGGACTAAGAGGAATCTTTTTTATACACTGAGTTAATAATTTATGGTTTATCTAATTCATTTTGACTGTTTAATAGAGTTAAATAATATTATGTAATGTTTGTTATATCTTACGCATAAACTTCCTATTAACTTCCCCTGCTATTCCCCCTTCTATCTCCCTATTAACTTCCCTGGGTACGCTCTCCTTTCCACTACGACTCCGGGTCTTAGGATTGAATACTTTGTCTTTCTCAGGAAAATGTGTAGCTTTTAACAATAACTGGTATCTTTTAACAATAACTGGCATCTCATCTCTTCTCTCTAGTTTTAGAGTCTATGCTTTTTTGTGTCTTCCTGCAGTTGCTTACTTGCTGTTCCTTACCACTTCCCAAGCAAAGTTCGGGAATGTCGTGTTACCCTCCCTCAGCCCAGTTATCCTGGAGGGTACAGTGACTGTGTAGGGGTGCCAGCCTCTGGTCTTAGGTCCTGCCAGAGTGGAGCTGGTGTGTGGGGACACAGATGTGTAGCCACCAGGTGTTCCCTGCCATGGATAAAACCAGTACTTGCCCAGCCAGGGTCAGATACATCCTGAAAGCCTGCACTGCTGACTCTGAGCCAAACCTCTGGCCCTGTGCTAGGGATGCCAAACCCCCTGTTTTCTGGACTGCAGAACAGGCCTTCCCAAACATTCCCCTTGCTGTTATTACCAACTCAAAAGGGAAGTCTTTCAAGAGTTCAGGGCTTATCTCTGTGTGTGTTTCCAGTATTGGATCTTTAATACTTCCTATTGCTGGCACATAAAAGATTGCATAATGCTGCAGCTCCCTAAAATATTTATCAGTGTGAGAATGTGATCCTTTGTGTTCAGAACAAATGTACTTTGATATTTTTAAATTATTTTAAAACTTTTCAAGAGTGAGTCATAAATGTTATCAAATACTCTGGTTTTCAATGCGTTACTGTCTTTCATGAGAAATCACATTAAGAATAGAAGTGAAGAGTGAATGCTAAAAGCTATGTATGATTTTTCAGAGGTCAAAATCAGGGTAAGTAAGAAGAAGAGGTTCAGCCTCATTTCATTCGTATTCACCTAGACTCGAGACCGGCACATACTCATATACATGTGCTTTATTAAATGAATGTGATACATATTTAAACTCCATAATTTTTGACACAAAGAATACTGAAACAATCTGGGGAAATTATGGAATTTAATGCTTTTTAAACTGCTTTAAATGTAGTGAAGGGTAGGAAAATCCTGTAGACTGAAGTCAGTAACCCCTGGCATGGAACTGCATTTATCAACCCAGACTTTGAAATCTTGTTTTCTTGTGACTACTGCTGTGAAGGCCGTTCTAGACTAATGACTTTTTAACTTTTTTCCTTTTTTTTTTTTTTTTCTTTTTTTGATGTATTGGGTCATGTTAAAACAGACTTTAAAGTTTTCTAAGTTCTTTTAACTGTACTATAATACATAAGGAAACTTCAGTCTAAATAATCCTTCATTCTGAGGCTTCATTGAAAACATCCAACACAAAGATTTTTTCACTGAATGACACCAAGCAGGTAGAATTGGTAGTGTGATTTTTAGTAACTCATTTTCCTCTTGCCTTTTCAGACTATGGCACTATTAAGAAAGTACTTGCCCCAGTGAACCAGACTTCAAGCAGATGCCTGCTTGAGGAAATTGAACTCCTGCCGAAAAGTCAGCGAGAGCCCATCAGGAGCCTTCAGATCCTGCACAGCCAGAGTGTCCTTTTTGTGGGCCTTCAGGAGCATGTGATTAAGGTCCCCCTGAAGAGATGTCTCTTTTACAAAACATACAGGTATGAAGAATCAGCTGGCTTTATTTGACTGGAGAAAAATACGTGCAGGGAGCTGCAGAAAAATGGGAAGGATAAATGGCTGCAAGTAGGAATCCAAATTAATTGTCTCTCTCAACAATGACTTCCTGTGTACACTGTTTATCAAAAGTGTCTCTTACTACTTGTACTAACTTGTTAGGACCAGATGAGGCTCTTGAGGAATTAAAGTGTCATTATGTAGATTTAAAATTGTGAAGTGAAACAGTAAGAAATGTTTTTATATAGAAAACAGTTATCTGGTAAAGTGCAATATAGCTGCTGGTTTAATATATTTAAAGCTTGGGGCTTGAACAAATTTAGGGGTTTTTGGGGTTTTTTTAAGCTGTTTTATAACTGAATAAACAATATTTCTGTGAATTCAGAAACAAATTGAGTTGCATGAACTGAATTATGAGAATCAAGAGTAATTGGAAAAGTGACTATTTAAAGGTAGTGTTGTATCAGCAAACTGTAATGTAAAAAGGTGAATATTCTACCAGGTAAAAGGGCTATGCAGCCAACAGTTGTTCAATCAAAGGAAGAGGATAACTTACAAATAATCACTTGGTTGTAGACTGTATTATGATAGTTAAGGGACTTAAAGTTCAGCACACAACTTTTCAATAGGCTCTCTGAAAATACATCTGGGCTGCAAATCATGCTATTAGAGATTGCTAATTTCATCTAGTTATATCTTCCCTTTGGTATATGTGGTCCTGATAATTCAGTGCGGTTGTTTTGTGTTACATCACATAGACACTCGTGAACCAGTCATGGGGTTTTGAGAACCGTGACAGAGGCATGTGGTTGGTTTTTTAGCTTGTTTTAGCTTCACCTTCTTTAACATACATTCCTCTGAAAAGTTAGGCTGTTAAAGGAAGGAGAAAGGCTGCCAGTTGCCTCTCTTGGCGGCTACACTCAGGCTCACAGAGGCATTATTTGTGCAGCAGAGATATTACACCTCCCATAAAAGGCAGAGTGACCGTTCACAGGTAGAGACATTTCTGGCTGTCACAGGGACCACACAGTTGGTCACAGCAGGGAAGTGACCACGGGACACAGGTGTAGTAAAGTTGTGGCTTGGTGACAGTGGAAGGACATTTCCGAGGGACCTGGCTCACCATGGGGATTGGTACCATGCAGGAAGACAGTGAAAGGCTACGGGATTGAAACCAAGACTGAAGGTAAAGGTGTGCCTTAGAAAATAAGTAGACCAGGGAAGGGAAGAATTCTACCTTTTGCAGTTTTTTACCAGCCCCTTTTTGTTTATGCTGTCTTATCTAGCATATTTTTGGCACTTTCTATTAAAATAGACGAACACTTTAAGCCCCATTGGAAGTCCTGAAAAGCTTACTTTAGGGAAAAGATTTGTATGGGCAAGTCTCTGCTTCAAGCATTTTGTTGGTTTAGTGGCCTACATAGGACCAGGTTTCTGTTTCTGTGGAAATTTCATCTTTCCTTGGTTCAGAGAGTTGAAAAAGGATGTGTGGTGGTGAGTATTTACACCAAGCCTATAGTCCACTTCAGACATTTCAAGGCTGGTGCCTCACTTTGTTTTTAATGAGATGTGAATTTCCAAGGTCCCTGGTACTTCTGCTTCTCTCAGGACAATTCCCGAGGCATGTCAGTTTTATTCCAGCTGCAAAGCCCAAACATACTTCTGCCCTTGCAGGGTAGGACTGCTGTTTCAAATCACAGAGCCCATGTGTGGCTCCAGGCTATTCGTTCCTCTCCCTGTTTGAGCACTGGGCTCTAATTGTCTAATTTTTAAAATTTCTTTTAAAAAAAGGAAAACAAAAAAAAAAAAACAAACAAACAAACAAAAAAAAAGTGGTGCCTTTCACATTTTACTGAGAACAGTAGTTTAATGCCTCAAATACTGCTCAAATGATAATTTATTCCTCTGCCTAGAGGTGTATGAAGTCTCATCTTCCAGTGGAATGACTTATTTAAAAGGAGATAAAATGATTCCTTGTGGGGTTTTTCAATCATGTCTTTTGTAGTTGTATGACTTCTCTTGTAGTAATTAACTATTCATTGCACCAAAAGACTTGCCATCCTTGCTTTCTTCTTGGTTAAAGAGTTCACCATCAATTCTAACTCTGCTTTGTGAAAAAGGAGAGGATTTGCTGATGTGATCCAGACAAAAAAAAAATATTTCCCTTTCATCTATCATTAGGGACTCAGGTTATTTGACAAATGCAGATGTAATCTTTCTCTCACCTATAATTTACTTTTGGTTTGACTAGTTCTTTCCTGGCTTATGCTGGATTTCTTTTTTTTTTTTTTTCTTTTTTTGCATGTGGACAGAGTACAAGTACATTGCTTGGGGCTATACATTTCTCCAGGTATTGAAACATCTAAAACTTGTTAATTGCATTTCTGGGTGCTTTAAATTTATGGGTGTTTTAATGCTCACATTCTTCTATTATGTTGCTAACTATTACTACTATACTGGGCAATAGGTAAACAGAATAATGGGTAAACCTTACCTAATTAAAAGATAATGCCTTGGAGCATAGTGGTTTTTAGGATTTTTGTATTATTTTAATTTATGTATTCACATTTATCATACTTAGGGCTGTATAACTGTGTCAAAGCTTCATTCTGAAATTCCATCAATGATAACTAGAGTCTCTTCCCCAGATCAAGGGCGTGTACTCCTCAGTATCCACTTCACATAATTATTGAAAAATAGGGCATGCTTGTGTATGAATAACAGCCTTAAAAAATGAAAATGTTGAAGAGTGCTACCTCACCTACTCCTTTTGTGTAAATGGCAGAGTGCTCAGTGCCTAATCTTATCTAATCTCTTTGTTCAGGTTTCTGGCTGAGTTTTCAGACAATACAACTTCAGTCCCTCTGTTGAGCAGACTCATGAGCTAATATCTCAATGTCAAGATAATTTTATTGAGATTGTCCATTTAATTGTTTTTCATTATTCCTTGTTTCATCTTCTCACAGTAGTCTCTAAAGCATGTGGTTGTTGTTTTTATTTGTAATTTATTATGTCTCCTTAATAATCACTGTGATATGCTCTTCACATCATAAGTCTGTTCCTCCAGTGCTTTTCAGTGATGGAGGAACCCTGTGACCTGCTGCTGCTCTGACAGATTTTCCATCTTCTTCAGCACACTACAGTCATGAGTCTACTCCCATAAACACTGTTAACAAAAGCTCTTGAAAATATATTTGGAGGCATATTTTTGGGGGTTTTTGGGGTTTTTTTTGGGGTAGGTTGGTTGGTTTTTGTTTGTTTGGCTTGGGTTTTTTGGTTTGTTTTTGGTGTTTTTTTAATGTGTGTTTTAAGTGAAATTTGCTGTACTTTATTCCTGTGACAGCAGACCTTACCACAGGCAAAACCTGTTGTCACACCCATGGTTCAGGTTGCTGAGCACTTTCCATTATGCCCTGATGTTTCCATCATTCATGAGTTGCCCATGCTAGTTATTTGGATTGCCAGTTTCCATGGGGGGCAGGTAGAGGGTATCTCATGCAGACTTCTGCAAATGCCTGAATAGTTTTGAACATCCTGTCATAATTGTGCTGGTTTTGAGAGTCAGTTAGAGAAAAGTTAATTTGGGATGTGCCAGTACTTTGGAAAATCAGTTCTCGATAAAACCCTGCCATCTTCAAGGTGCAGGAAGCAGCAGAGCAGTTACCTAAATTCAGTTCTCCTTAGGGAAAATCCCTAAGATTTGACCAGGTTATTATCACCTGGGTATTGCAATTCACGTTTGTCAAACTTTTTCAGAAGTCCATCAATGATATTCTCTGGAGCTATTTTCATAGATGAATTCTCCATCTGTCTCTACTTCTTCAAGCTGACTAGGCCAAACATGAAGCACAACTGACTTTTAAATATCTGCTAATTAACTATAATGTGAGATAAACAGAATAAATATCATGAAAAGATAATTTAAACTCTTTAACATTTCAGTTTCTGTGTTTCACTTTGAAGGTTCTATGCATCCATAATAATGAATAAGATCTGTAGTATGGGGATAGAGACTCTGTACCCTGAAACAAAGAAACAGTCAACTTTCTTTTGTTGGCAGCTGTAGCCTTCAAATGCAGCCCTGGATGGCAATGATTTTTTTTTTTTCTGAGGCAAATTTGTCAGTTATACTTTGTACTGGCATTTTCAATGCATTAGCTCTGAAAGGACAACAAAAGTCTGTATCAGCCCAATGTTCTTTAAAATCTTACCATGCAAGGGTCAAGGATTGGTGTTTCTGGTGGAAGATAGGTTTCACACACTTGAAAGGCTTGAAAACTAATCTTAGTATGATGTTATGTCTAAGTAAATAAATAGTGCCATCTGCTAAAAGCTGTACAAATAGTGATGTTGGAAGCCAGGACGTTCCTCTGACTGCCCTGGATGGCTCGAGACCCTGGCAGGGGGCTCAGAGACCTTGGCACGGAGTCAAAAACACTTGTGCTTTTGATTTCAACCCGTGGAAAAAAATACCAGCTTTGTGTGAGGATTTACAAGCCATGAGAGTTTAAGTAGAATGATAGTTAATTTGTGACAAAGTGAAAAAGTAGAATTTTGGGGTTTTTAGAATGAGGGTTCAAGAGGCAAGATGGAGGAATCTGGGCGTGTTCTGCCTTTCTCCTTCTTCTTCTTGTCCTCCATCTTCTGCTGTGATGGTGACACTTTTGGATTGGTTTAGAGTAGAGACAGACTGTCTAGCATAGGTGATAGGTATTGGAAAATTATTGAAAAGCAGAGCTGATGCATCTCGGCTTCTTCTTCGGTCTCGGGGCTGGGAAAAAGAGACTTCCTAACACATTGGGGTCATCTCGACCTCATAGACCCTGACATAGTGAATTCTCTGACATAAAAAAACCTGCCAATTTCTTGAAATTTTTGAGTTTTTTTTTTACAATATATGCCTAAAATACTACTGAGTCACAAGCTTGTCTTGCTAAGTAATGTTATCATAGCTATTCTACTACAACTAACCGTTTGCTCTTTGAACTTTTTTATTCTTATTTTGTTATCTTTTTGAGCCTTCAGTTAAGCAATCTGTACATACACAAGAAAACTCTATCAGCAAAATGCTAAAAAGGGTACAGAATTAACTAGCAGAAGAAAACAATATACTTTATTTCATTCCTAGAAGTCCAGTAAGATCATTGACTTAAGTATTTCAGCCACTTTTGCATTCCTTTATTTTGCCCTAGCTGTAGATTTTGCATTTTCAGAAGTACCCTCACACTCAGTAGGAACCTGTTTTCCTGGTAATAAACACTCTATACCATTAAATAGTAAAATAATTATTCCTATATACTGATACTATACAAGCTAATTACAAGTATGTGGTCTAAACCATTACTAGGTGCTCATGTGTCCAAGAAGAGCTTGCCAACAAACGAAATTGAAATTGCTGTTTGGAAATAATCATTCCAAAGTATTTATTTTTGGGTATTCAGGTGGATTTCCTGATTTCAAATTATGCAGGCTTTATTCCAGTTTAAATATGAGAAATCTGCTTCTGTATTATAATGCCAGAACCACATGAGGACTGATCTGAATTAGTGATTCCAGAGTAATATTCCAGAATCAGAGTCCTCGTAAATTTCCCAGACTGGGATAAACCATACTCCTGTCTGCAAGTCTAGATTATAAGCAAGTATTAAAAAGGGCAATTCTTTTTTTGGGTATTAGATACACTGAAAAGTTATCTTCAGTAGATGTCAACTTATGGACACTATTAAAGTCAGCAGAATTATGAAATAAGCACAGTTTTAAGTTTTTTGCACTCAAAAGTAGTAAAATATTAGTCCCAAACCGCAGGGGGAATAGCTTGACCCTTTCTGCCTCTGTGAAGATGAAAGATTTTGCAGAAAGTGTCTGTCTGTCCTGAAAAATGCATCAGAGACAAGCTGTTCATTTACCTTTTGCTGCCCCTGAAATATTTAGCGACAGCTCTTCAAAGTGTGATGTATGTATGTATGTATGTATGTATGTATGTATGTATGTATGGTGTTGTAAGCAGATATTTTTGTCCAACAAGAATTTTACAGCCTGCTCTGAATTTATTTCTTGAAGTAGCCTTATGAGGGAAAGAAAAATGTCTTTTGCATTTAGTTGGCAAGGATGTAAGGAAACCAGATAGACTTGAGTACATATTTGCAATTCAGATTTTATTAGTAGGATATTATTTTAAACAAAAGTGTGACATAAGAAAAAAATATTTTAAATAGTCCTGTGGTTTTCATATATCATTATGTAATTAATTTTGTTGCTTTAAAAAATGTCAAAAGATTCAGGAATTTTAAGTTCAGTGTGTTTACTCTTAGTAACTGTAGGTGCTTACGGACAAGTTCAGGAAGTGGGGGTTGGACAAATGGACAGTGAGGTGGATTGGGAAATGGCTGAATGCCAGCTCTCAGAGGATTTTGATCAGCGTCACAGTCTAGTTGGAGGCCTACTGGTGTCACCTAAGGGTCAGTACTGGGCCCAGTATTGTTTAACTATTCATCAGTGACTTGCCTGAAGGGGCAGATGTCTCCTCAGCAAGTTCTCTGATGGCACAAAGCTGGAGGAGTGGCCGATACTCGAGAAGTCTGTGCAGCCCTTCAGAGGGACCTTGACAGGCTTTAGAGATGGGTGGAGAGGAGCCTTCTGAAATTCAACAAAGGCAAGTGCGGGTCCTGCACCTGGAGAAGAATCATCCCAGACACCAGCACAGACTGCAGGTGACATGCTGGAAAGCAGCTTGTCAGAGAAGGACCTGTGGCTTCTGGATAGACAGGTTATCCATGGTGCAGCTGTGTGCCGTGGGGCCCAGGAAGGCCAATTGCATCCTGGGGTACACTGGGAAGAGCACTGCCAGCAGGTCGAAGGAGGTGATCCTGCCCCTGTATTCTGGTGAGGCCATATCTGGAGTGCTGTGTGCAGTTCTGGACTCTTCAGGACAAGAAAGACATGGAGCTCCTGGAGTGTGTGCAGCAGAGGGCAGCAAAGATGAGTAGGGTCTGAAGCATCTCTTCTGTGAGATGAGACTGAGGGAGTTGGACCTGTTCAGCCTTGAGAGGAGATTTATCAGTGTATATGAATATCTGAAGGGAGGGTGTCAAGAGGATGCTCTGAAAGTTGTCTTTTACATTTGATATATATAGTGACTATTTGATATATATAGTGACTATATCCATATATAGTCACTTGGAAGCATCAACATTCAGCAAATTGTTTGATATAAACAACTTTTATACACAAATTTCTGATTCTGGATTTGATGGAAGGACCTTGTGGGTTTAAGGCTGGTATTTTCAGTGATGTTGCAAGATTGAATTGTATCTAAATATATTTGGGGTATGCTACAAAAATTAAAATAAGAGGAAGCAATGGTAGTCTGCTCAGAGTGTCTGAGATGATTAAAGGATTTGATTTTCTTACCAGTTCAGGTCAGGGTTAAGCAATATTCTGAATATTTGCATCTTAGCTTGAGCTACTTGGGATTTTATAAGTTGTGTCCCTACCATTTATGTTCTTCTGCATCAGTCATCTGTGTCTTTAGATGCCTGTTCTTCATTGCACACATGTATATCAGTATATAGCTGCAAAACCAGTAGTAATGAAAACACTGATAGGTACCTTTGTCTGGTATCACATTCATGTATTCATTCAGCAATGGATAGAACTGTTCATCTAGAACATGAGACAGGCTTATAGCTTCCGTTTTCTGTTTGAATTTGTAGTGATGAACCTGTCTTCTGCAAAATAAGATGGTGACCCTCGTCCAATTCCTGATATACAAAGTGTCAGGCCACATTTGGTGGTAATTGGGACTATGTAGGCATGGATATTTCAGTAGAAATTATTGAAAGGGTTGGGCGACTCAGTTCTTTGAAATGCTGTGTATAGGTAAAGACAGAAAAATGTTTGTTGAAGAGTCTTAGAAGATGTACCTCTTGCATTTATATGAATGAATAAATGTTAGAGCTCAAGAGGATACCTGAATTAGCACTTTCACATTCATATGGGGATATATTCTTCCCCTCAAAGAAAATTTTAAAATCCTTTTGAAATTAATGGTATTATGATGCAGCTTTTAAACTTAAGGTTTTTGGGTTTTTTTTTTTCTTTGGAACACATATAAATTTTTTTTAGTCTAAAAGTCTATGAAATTTTTAACATATTTTGCTCTGAATTGTCTTCAGTTCTGCCTTATTTTCTGACTCAATAAATCATCTCAAATATAACTGAAGGTGGACAATTTTTCTGGCCTACTTGATGATAATTATAAAATAGTGGAAGAAATAACTTGACTTCTACTGGCTTGCTTTAGAGTGAAGTTGCTTATGGTTCTGTTAGTAGTCAGTCGAAACCCATTGCTGAGGTGTAGCATCAGTGCCAAATGTGTGCCTTGCAGAAGACACGCTCTGCTACCTATCATTTACATTTGGTAAAAAAATGTGAAGTGACAAAAGAGAGCAAAATTAGAATCAGTCAGGAGAAGCCAGAAGTTGTTGAATATTTTTGCAGAGTGCTGATTTGATAGAGTAAGTGGCATCAAGAGTCTTCAAATGAACCAGTTTAATTTAATTCCTGAATTTCCTTCCTGGACGAAAGTGCCAGTTTTAGCAGTGCTTGGACAAATCATGTGAAGTCTTAGAGATGTGAGCTGGTGCCTGCTGGGACTAACAGACAAAAATTCATTCTCTGCTGAAATTGAGATGTAAGGTATACTTCTAGAGACAAGATGACAAAATATATTTTCCAGCTCTATTATTTGCCATGTGACAGTCTGAAAGGGCCCTGTCAAATGAAATACCTAATACCTACTTTAAAATTTATGTAATTTTTCAATAGTGGCATCTAAAATTACTTTAATTTAGACCAAGATTCGGGAGGAAAAGGAGATAAAGATGTGTAGTGCTATCTGATTTTTCATGTTCCTTAGTTACATAAAATTGACATAAATTTGACAGCCATGTTGTATAATTTCTTTCGTTATTTCATGTACAAAGTGAAACTGTTCCCCTTACTGCTGTCTCTTGGGAGAGAGATTAGTGAAAAAAGACTTCAAATGGTATGAAATTTTCCTAAGGACACATAACTGCGAATTAGGTCCTTTTAAATTTCCCGTTTCAGATAGAAGTTCTGATACTTCTATACTTACAAGCTTTATTCTACCTGGTTTTTTTATCTGTTAGCTTATTTTGTTATCTGTTTCTCTGTTTTATGTAGGCATAGTAGATAAAAATAATTAGCTGCTGTAACTCACGCATTAAATCAAAGGAATCATCCCTCAAAGTAAAGAAAATGGTTTTAAAAGGTGACATAATTAGGCAGTAAGGATAAAAACTTACCCTCATATTACCTCCCTCTTTTAAGTTTTAAAGAAACTATGTCTGCTTTTCAGAGATATAGGTGATCTGAAAAAAAGAAATAAGAAAACCCTCTGAGATGTGAGGCAGGGTGGAAAACAGAAAAGAATTTTTGTGCTAATACCTGAGAACAGTGCAGCTATTTAAGTCAGGTCCTGCCACATCTCCTGAATATGTCTGACACAGTGAGCTGAAGGAGGTTGATGATACGAAATTACAGCTTTATAGGTTGTTTTTTTTCTTTCTGGATATAAGACTTAAAAAAATCAAACTTTTTAAAATATAAGACTTAAGATATAATAATGTCTGAGACAAATAATTAGCACATTAGTGAAAAATATCAGCAAAACTAGAGTTTCTCATGTGAGGAATATTTCTCTGAAAAAAATTCTTGTTGCTCTGTTTGAAATAGTTCAAATGTTTAGAGGATTAATTTCTGTATTGTAATGTAAAGAAAACTGTTATTAAAGAATGGTGATGCCTCTAATTTGTGGAGGAATTTATCCTATTGTCACCTGCACAAAGTTAGCTGAGTTATTAAATTCTTAAAATTTATAATTCTTATAATTTTAATATGCTCAGTGGATCTTTTTAACCAAATTCTGAAAAGATTCACCTCATTTTACCTTGCTGCAGAGCACTCCAAACATGGTCAGCTACTGAAAAAACCCTGTTCAGTGTTCAGAGTGATCAAACATTCTTTGTCGTAGCATTAGAAGAACTTATTTTCTTCCATAGAACTAGGATCTGTTCTGATACCACAAAATTGTAAGGACAGTCAAAACATGTTTCTAGCACCTTACTTAAAACTTCTGAGTAACTTGAAACGAAAGGTGCAAGTCTTTTTGATATGCTTGAATCAAAGGTAAAGTGAAAACAAAAGCAAAAGGGGAAATGGAGTCTAATACCAGAGTGGGAGAAGGATCAGCTTATTCCCACTAAAGAGGGAGTATGGTTCTAAGTGAAAGTATATTTCAAAAGACTTTGAAATATTTTTTTGTTTTTAATAAAAAGTTTCTAAAGCATAATAACTGAGTTTATAAATATGAACACTTTGAAGTTCAAAAATTGAGCACTTTGTCTTTGAGGCACAACTTCTCATTTCAGTGTTACCATTGCCAACATTGCCAGTTGTGCATTGTCAGCCTTTGTTTTTGTGTTCTTTTCTCATAAAACATGTGCTTTATCAGAGGTACTCAAAAGGAGAGCACTGGACAGCATGTCTTGCAAACTCTGAAAGACCAAGACACGTAAAACTTTCCATAATTTGCATTAATGTTCCTTCTCACTTTCTAGATAGTTAAATGGAAACATGGGTAGCCTGAGTTACAAAAATACTAAGCGTTCACAGCTGCAGGAGCCGACAGCAGCAACTCTCTTCTGAACAGCAAATTTCCTTAACAAGCAGCTTTATCTTTGGGCTGGAATCCTGATTACGAGTACCCATACCCATTTTGACTGTTATGCCTCTTACATTGTGCCATTTTTGCAGATGAGAACTATGCTCCACATGGTACTGGTAATCCACTTTGCCAAGTGGAATGTGGAAGTGAATTCTTTGAAATTTATAATTATGGTATGTTGGAATAACACTCCAGGGAATTAATAAGTCTGCATTTGGTCAGGTGTTAACATGGAAGTACATGAGGAGTGCCAGAGATAAATAGAAATATCAACAAAACACATACATTAGTTAGGACACATAAATTAGTTAGGACGGAATCACAGAACACTTGAGGTTGTCAGGGGTCTCTGCTGGTCATCTGGTCCAATGCTTACTGGGTCTCCCAGAGCCAGTTGTCCAGGGACACATCTAGGTGGCTTTTGAATATCTCCAAGGAAGGAGATTCCAGAAGCTTGCTGGGCTATCTGTGCCGATGGTCAGTCACTCTTTCTGTAACAGTGTCTCCTGATGTTGAAGCCTCCTGTGTTTCAGTTGGTGCCCATTGTCTCTGAGTCCTGTCACTGGGTACTACTGAATACCCTGGATCCTCTTCTTTGTGTGCTCCCTTTAGGGTTTCATACATATTGATGAGATCCTCTCTGAGCCCTCTCTTCTCTTCTCTAGGCTAAACAGCTCTCCCAGCTCTCTCAGCCTCTCCTCACTGGAGAGATGCTCCAGTTGCTTAATCATCTCTGTGGCCCTTCAGTCAACAATGGTGATGAGAACAGATAATTAAAGAGAGAAGGATAATGTCCATGGATTTTAGTTGAACAAAAATGATCAGTCTAACATTTTTTACAATCTAGAAAAAATGTTTAAATGCATTATTTTTTATGTGTAGTTTATAGGTATTATAAGTGTTAAACCAATTATATTGTGCTTCACTATAATGGGAGTTCCACCTCTTTTCTTACGGATCTTTAGCTATGAAGCTGCACACCTATTGCCTGGACTGTTAGCACTAGACCTTAGCAAGAGAAGCCTGCTATTCATTAGAGAAATAACTTCTATTTTCGTACAGTGGATCTCTCAGAGTCTGTATGAAACTGGACTACCATCCTTCTCTGTAATCCATTTTTTTCCCTCCTCATGTATCCCCAAGAGAGAGTGTTGAGTGCAGCATACGATATGTAAGAGGTGTGATGGCAGCCTCCGATGCCCCTTTGAAATAACTTCCATAAATTTTATACATGTGCAGAAAATAGATCAGAAAGTTTTCTAATTAATTTCAAAGAGCAGACACTGTCCTCTGATTTCTGAAAAAGATGATATCTACAATTCCAAAACTGACAGAAAAGACTAAGAACTGTAACCTCTTGAAATTTTTACTTGGAACAGACAATATACTCTCTGTATAAATTTCTGTAATTCTCTAGTAATTAAGTACAATAGTCAAGACAACATACCATGCATGCAGACAGAAATTCAGCTATGCACTTAAAAGAAATCTTAGCATTCAAATTAATTTTTCCTCTGGTTTTGGTCATTTTGTCTGTGCTATACCACAACAGGGATCAATTTCACTATCTGCCTATGAAATACCAAGAGATGCTACACAGTTATTCAGAAATCTTTGGTCAGTACAAATGAAGATAAATGTCCCGGTTATCTGATTGGTTTTCATCCACAGTGCATGCATTGGATCCCAAGACCCTTATTGTGGCTGGGACATGGTGATGAAGAAATGCACAACGCTGGAAGAAAGTCTGAGCATGAGTCAGTGGGAGCAAAGCATTACCGTGTGTCCAGTAAGTCCAAATGCATTCATTTGTCTCTTGAAACCTTTGATTCCTTGTGAATTTCATGAAAATGAGCTGGCATTGATTTTTCAAGCTCAGGAAACTGCATTTAATGTCATTTTCCTTAGGTTTTCCCATCAGATTTTAGCAGAATATCTAGTTTCTTTTCTATTTCTTATTAAACTAATTCTATTATAAAGTTATTTAGAGTAATTTCAAAGGGTGGTTGTTTTTTATCTGTAATGTCTGTTTTCCCGCCTTGAAAACAAATGCTTTCTAAGGTTAGTGATATTGATTTATTTTTCCCTGAAGAATTTTTCTTCATTATGTACTTTGAAAAAGTTTAATCACTAATGGTATAATCTTTTCTTTTAGGATTATTATTGGTAATATAAAAAGCCAAATAACATCTTCTGAAGTCCATGAATTGGAAAGCTGAATTCCATAAGTTAAGGCTTACACACACTAACAAGAGAGGTGATAATTACTATAAATACAAGGTTTATATTTACAGTGGCTTAACACTTCTCTTTAAAAAATCATTTTGAATAAATTCAATATAACATATAAAAGCACCAACAAACTTGATATGTATCTCTCATTTTTAATTTTATTCTGGTTGGTTTTTTTTGGTTTTGGTTTGGTTGTTTGTTTGGGTTTTTTTGAGATCCTTGCTGCTTTGTCCTTCTGCCCATGAGGAGGGAGCCATGCCAACTCAATTCTACTTTTAATTCTAGTAAGGGCTTCTTGATCTTTTCTCCACTCACCAGTGAAGCACATGCATCTATGAACTTATGCTCACATGGCATTCATGTTCTTATCTCCATGTGTTTACATCTTTTAACATCTTGATGACACTTCTCTCTTCTAAGCTGGGCTTTGTTAGTGAACTAGAGATGGGCAAAATCAATATAAAGTTCTTCCAGCTCTGACTTGTGCTCTCTACATGTGTTGCAGCATCCTCATAGATACAAACAGTACACTGATTCTGAGGGCCTTGAAAATATGCACCTGTGCTCTGACTTTGTTTAACATTAAATAACAATTTTTAAAACATTTTTTCAAATTTTTAAAACTTTTAAAAATGTTTATATCCAGTCCTGTCCTTTGCTTCTGCCTTCTCACATAGAGGACTAATAAAATAGGCCTGTGTTGTATTAATCTTCATTAGCATTTGAGCTGAAATCAGGAGCAGCTTTGGGAAAAATACTATGATAACTGAAATGCCTTATTTTGTTGATATTTGCATGGGCAGTCAGCCTGCTCACGTGCTCAGTCTTTGAGTTGTGGCACTAGGCCTTATTTTCTTTTGTAGATATAGAACACAAGGCCAAGATGGGGTGGAGGGAGGAATAATTTAGAAAGCATAATTCCATTCTGTTCCATTCAACTGGAAAAACAATTATTTAGTATCTATTATATGACATGTGCACAGGATCTAGTCTAGTCAAAGCAGGGGAGCACCTAAGTCTTGCTTAGAAATTTATCCACAGCTGTGAGAATTTTCCTGCTGATCCGAGATTCAAAAACCTGGTGAAACTCCTAAGAAATTTTGTCCTTTAGCAGATTGAGCTTGTATAATATAAGGAAGATTTTAGAATTATCTAAATTGAAAAGTGTGGGTTTACGCCTTTACTGTTTTAAAGCCTTATACACTAAGTAACACATTATTGAACAGATTGGAAAACTTCACAGAAACTTCCTCTGAAATAACACAGTATTCTGGCAAACTGCAATCAATTACAATTCTGCTTAGCGAGGCTTTCAAATATTTGTTTTTATAGCATTTTTTTGTGCTGTGCTCACAGGATATATAAGCCAAGATGTAATTAATTTAATTTTGTAGGCAACTGAGCTATGTGCATCCTTAACATGTGCTAGATATATTCAAGACACAGTTGCAAGCAGAAAATAACAGAATATTCAAAACTTGCTCTCCCTCTTTTGGTCCCAACTGCTTCCAATATCTTAATTGTTAGTAAAATTACTCGGATCTTTTTAACATTGTAGAATTTTTTTTTAGATAATGAATGACCAGTTTCTTCCAAAATTGGATCAGAGAGAGGTCTGTTTATACAATAGTTTAGTCCAGAAGTAAAATGTGTGACCAGTTTCCTTTGAGAAATTATTTCCTACAGAATTATTAATATGGCTGAGTACTTATAGGCATGTCATGATAGAGGAGAGAAGTGAAAGGGAAACATAGATGAGTGCTACCATCTCTGGACTTTGAAGATCAGTTTTGAAAAATGGGGTTATTTTGGTTATCTTGCTCTGATTTAATGCTCAATTTGATTTTTAGGTTGTTGTTTCATTTGGCATGAGTACAGCAATTGTGCATAAATATGGACACTAATTAATGCTATGGCACATTTGATTTTTTTCCAGTTGGTCATGTATCCCTATTATTCATCCAATATTTTTTATGGCAATGAATGTTTATTGGTTTTTTGAAATATCTTCCAGTGGGACAGCTTGCAATCCATCACTTAAAAATATCTAGGAGCTTTTACAAGGAAAGTAAAAAAAAATTAAAAAAATTTTTTCAGGATTTTGGTTTTGGTTGGGCTTTTAGTTTTGTTTGTTCGCTTGTTTAACAAAAGTATGCAAAGTGAAATGGCTTCATTTTTACAGTTATTCCTAGAGAAAGTGTAGTATGGGATCTGGATTCATTAGGAGCTTCAGGAAACTCTACAGACTCACTAAATTCTGCCAAAAGTAATCTCAAACCAAAGATCTCTTGACAGAGTTAAAAATTGTGACCTTTACTCAGAGTGCAGAGGCACAAAGCAGGAAGATGAGGTGTGTGCAAAGAGACTTGAGACAAAGGTGGATATTTGGAGGACATTAAGAAGGAAGAAAGGTCTAAAGGTATCTGCAGAAGAGAAAGAGTGACAAAACCAGGGTGGTGGAGTGGGAAAGCAGAGTGTAGCCATGCCAAGATGTGATTGTCATTGACTATGATTTTGCCCTTGAGGTGTCAGATGGTGAAAAGTTAATGGGCATGGACTCTGGCGAGGGCTGCAAAGGCCCCTCATCAGTACGTTTTGCTTTCCTGAAGTTGTATGATGAAATTGTTTGATATCACTTCTAAAAGGGAGATATTCACAGAGAGACAGAGCTGGTGAGTCATGGGGAACAGCAGAGACCCCAGTGGGATGATCTTTCCAGGAGCAAGGAAAAATAATGAAGAAAGAGAATATGTCATCAATTTATCTTTCTGAGTTCAAGCTTTCAGCTATGTTTTATGTATACTGCTCTGCCACTTAATATGTATTATGGTAAACATAGACAGCTATTAGCTTGTGTAACCGTAGACAAGCTTTAGTTTAAAACTGTAGGTGCAACAATAAAGATGTTTTGATGCAGCACAGAAACAGAAAACAGTAAAGGTATTTTCACATCTCTGACATAATTAGATTGGGGACATAGAATTGTTAGTTTATGGACTATAGATATTTGTTGGACCAGCAGTGTAAGAGAGCATGACTGCTTGTCACTTAAAAGGATGTATTTCTTGTTGTCTTACAAAGCCCATCAATGTAAACTCTACATGAGCAAAGGTTGGTGAATTATTTTCAATAAATAGCTGTCAACAGATTTTGAAATTATTGATTATGGTTATGTCGGTTGTAGCTGACAGAATATACACATAACTGTTCTTGCACAAGTGATACTTGTGAAAAATAAACCGTGGGAATTATAATTAGTAGTGAAATTATGGTATCTTTGCCACAGTGGAAAGAAGCAGCCAACATCCAGAGTGTCAGTGGAAACATGCTTTATGTTCTAATTGAATATCTTGTATCTTCAAAGTATTTGTGCAATGTACACGTCACTCACCACTGCTAAAATACCGAAAATAGTAAAGGAAGATACTATTTCAGATCAGTTATGAAAATCTACAACTGTAATTCCTGTTTCAATATGTAAGCAAATATTAAAGTGTTATGTTCTGACGCATTGGATGAAAAATGCATGACTACAAGTGATACATATTTATTCTAACTAAGAGTGAATTTAAATGCTACTTGCACTTGTTGGTGCTGTTGTCTTGACTCAAAGTTAACATGCAGCAAACGAAAGGCAAATTCCTTAATATTCAAGTTAAAAAGTGGCCATAATGTCCATTTAGAATAGCAGATTTGTCAAGATTAATGCCTTGCTAAAAGAATATTATGAAAATTTGCCTTGTCTGGGAGCAGAATTTGCCAGGTCCTGCCCCATTTTCTTTAGAAAAACTCATTTTCTAGCTAATTTTGTTCCATCTGGGCAATAAAGATTTCATGTTGAGTGTGTTACAGCTGCTTGATGGAAACATTCCAGTCAAGATGAGAATGGTCTGAACCTTCCAGCCAAAGGGGTTGAGAATTGAATTCTGTGGGAGCAAACTGTTTCATCATGTAGCATTAGATGCTGTTTTTGGAGATGTTTCTAGGATTTATACATAGAATTTCATATAATATTTAGAGATTGTCATATTTAAAACTGCTTTTCGTCCTTATGAAAAGGACGAAAAAAAAATCTGTTTTCAAAAAAAGACACTCGTCATGGAGATTTGAGTTTGATCAGCCCAGTTTTGTTACCCTTCAGCATCTGTGTTTAGAATTCTTTCATTGGAATGGAAACTGAAAGATCATTTAGTTTGAATCCTCCCTGCCAAGGATACAGACGCCTTTCACCAGACCATGTTGCTCAAAGCCCTATCCAACCTGGCCTTGAACACTTCCATGGATTGGGCATCCACAGTTTCTCATGGGAAACCTGTTCCAGTGTCTTGTCTTCCTCATAGAGAATTTCTTCTTCATTTCTTTCATGTCCTCTGCTGGCTCTTCCTTTTGATCTTGGGTTTTATAGTCCGTCTCCAGGTTCCATTTTCACTGGAAAATTT
Source organism: Motacilla alba alba (assembly GCF_015832195.1). Classification (NCBI taxonomy): domain Eukaryota; kingdom Metazoa; phylum Chordata; class Aves; order Passeriformes; family Motacillidae; genus Motacilla; species Motacilla alba. Next base: position 80,834,869 of record NC_052017.1, read on the forward strand.
TAGGAAGCAGGGATTACAGAAGGCAATCAAGAATTAGGCAAGCATGGTCGTGAAAGGTAACAGTTAGTTGTGATTTCTGTTATTGCTATGGTGGTGGCATCCAGTGGCTCAGATTGGTCAGAAGTTGTGTAAATTATGCAGCTACTGGAATTATAAGGGGGGATTGCTGTCTGGAGGATGTATCTCTCCAGTGGAGACTGCTATTGTTGGTGGCTGAAGGCTAAACCTTCATGCACAGCAGAATAAAGAGGTTGTGTGAAGGAACTGCCAAGCCTCAGGTAAGCTTTTCTGTTGTGTTTGTTTCTAGATGAGGAATCTGACAGTGGATGGACATTTTGGAACATGGTCACAATGGAAACCTTGCACCCACACTGACGGGGCCAGTGTTGGCTCCTGCCTCTGCAGGACACGCGTGTGTGACAGTCCTGCTCCTCAGTGTGGAGGATGGCTGTGTGAAGGACCAACCATGGAGATTGCCAACTGTTCCAGGTATGCAAGACAATTTCAGGTTCTATCATTTGTGATTTAAAATTTATTGACTTAATCAGAATAAAGCCTACCCTTTGAAATCTTCCCTGAAATCTACTGATCCTGATCTGTGCATGAAAGGGCAAATGGGACATTTGAAAGTTTCTCTCAGACTCTGTAGGAGAGAGAATGAGTCAGAGAGCACAGAGTCATTTCAAATGCTGTGTACCAAATAACATCCTCAGGTAATTTTAACAAAAGCTCTGAAAGAAAAAAAAACGCAAAAACAGTGTTAGATAATATATAAAGTATGATATTTTTTCTCAGTTCTGTAATTCATACAAGTTTCTTTTCTGGAAGTTAGAATGGCTTACTTTTTTTTGAGGTCTCATATTACCATTGTAGTCCCCATTCTGCCCTGAGAAATGAAAAACGTTTTCATTGTATCTTTCAAATTGTATCACGATAGCAAGTTCTATTTTCACTCTGTATAGAACTCTTTAGCCACTCTTTTGTCTTCTTCTGGAACTTGACCACTCCCAGAGCAAATCAGTGAGAGCAGATCACTTCAAAGAGACTCAGAACATTCCGTATCAGAACATTCCGTATTTGGAACTGCATTAAAAGTTCATGTTTATAACATTTTACACATTTATTGTACATACTTTAATTGAAAGATGAAACATATCTGCATTCTGCTTATTTTCAGTGATTCTTTCTGTTTTGTTTTTTTTTTTTTTCAACATCACAATCACTTCATGATAGTGAATAAAACTGATTGTATTTCTGCACAAGGTAACTGCAAGCTGTGTAAGTGAAAGTAGTTTATTTTAGGAGAATTACTAAAAATCTAACAATATATTATATAGCATCAGGTCAGGAGAATGATAGGAAAGACAAACATGCTGTGAGATACTGAACAATCCGACAACATCTGTCAGGTTTAGAAGGGAATTTGGAATGTGATTTGGGACCGGATTTGCATTCTACCTTTGACATTATTACACTACTATTTTAACATCTTGCTTCTGTTCACACTGCTATATTAGTAAGGCAATGTTTTGACTTTTGCTTTTATGATGAAACATCAAAAGATCAATATAGTTAAGTTTTATTTTTCTTTATCTCTGTTTGTGTTCTTCCAGTACAAAAACTGCAAGGTAGCCATTTAAAACTTTGGATAACAGCTGAAGTGCATAATTTTTTTTCCCAGTACAAGATATGGAATTCTTTTTCAGATTTTTGGTCTGTAATATTTTTTCTAGGGTGTTTTTTTTTTTTTATAGGGGTTGGGGGGAGGGGCATGTGGGAGTCCTTTCCAAAATTTCACATATGCAAGGTACATACAAGCGTGTGAACTCTCTTAGCTTTTCTGATAAATTGCAGGCAAGGTATTGACATCTTATCAGAATAACCTGAAATTGAAATTGAGAATGAACTGAAAATTAGAACTAATTGAAATTGAGAACTAATGCATATAAATGCTTACTTTAGTGTCAGAGTAATTTAGGCTGGAAAAGACACTTCAGATTGAGTCCAGCCATTAATAAGCACTGCCTAGTTCACCAGTAAACCATATCCCCAAGTACAACATTTGCAAGTCTTTTAATACCTCCAGGGATGGTGACTCCACCACTTCCCTGGACAGCGTGCTCCAATGCTTGACAACTCCTTTGGCGAAGGAATTTTTCCTAATATCCAATCTAAATCTCTCCTGACACAACATGATGCCATTTTCTCTCATTCTGTCCCTTGTTAAAATCAAGAGATAATGCCTGGGAGAAGAAATCAGCCCCCACCTCATTACAGTCTCCTTTCAGGTAGTTGTAAAGAGCAATATGGTGTCCCCTGAGCCTCCTTTTCCTCCTGTCTTTGATCACTTTCCTTTCAGATAAGGCAGCAAAATTTGACATTTTAATCTCCCTGAAAGTGATGTGTAATTTAAAGTTAGCTTCAGAACATTGATCCAGGAGTTTGCATATGTAGTTTACCCAGGACAAAGTGACCAAAAGCAACTAAATATCTTCATATCTTTGTAATTCTTGTGTAAGGAGGTAATTTTAGCAGTTGCTAAAAACAAAAGCAAATTCACTGCAAAGCATGGAATATGAAATATCACAGCACCTTTATTTTGGTTCAGTATTCTTGAAGAAATGGAACACGATGCAGTATTAATGACTTCTACAGAAATATTAGTAGGCCAGATTCTGCTGTCAGTCACACCTAATCAGCCATTCGCTATGTATAACAGATGACAGAGCCTGAGCTTTTTATTCTACCAGAAATGGAGGCTGGACACCATGGACTTCTTGGTCACCTTGTAGCACCACTTGTGGAATAGGCTTTCAAGTTCGTCAGCGTTCCTGCAGCAATCCAACCCCTCGACATGGAGGTCGCGTCTGTGTGGGACAGAATCGCGAGGAGAGGTGAGTTATCTTTTTTCTGTGGTCTATTTTAATTTCTTCTGTGCAGTTGTATTCCACAGGACATTTTCTCCTTTATTTGCCTTGGTTTTCCCTTCCCTTTCCTTTCACTCTCTCTTTAACTTCACTGCTGTACAGTACAGTATTCCCATTAACAAGGCTGTGGGTCTGCAGCAGATCTTTCAACTTTTGCTTAGCTTCATTCCTCCTGGGCCACCTGAGAGCTCCTGGTAGTGCCAGACAATTGGGCTGAAGCAACGTGCTGCTGTCCCTTGAGACCCTGAAAATTGATTCTCCTTGAAAATTGATTGCACTGTGTTTGAATTGTAACTTATCCAGCCTCAAGACCTGGAATTCAGAACAAAATATAATAAGGTCACAGCACAATGTTACTGATGCTGTGAGTTCATTTTTTCTGTTGTAAATAAATTAAGCATTTCTATAACATAGAAGGAGGTTTCAAGGGCTTTGTTTTCTATTCAATAAATAACACACTTTGAACTCAAATATTTTTAGTAAGGTTTCAAGCTTGTGGGGTTTTTTAATTGTTTGTATATTTTTTTTAACCCCTGAGCAGATCAAGTTAGCTCAGATTTTGATTTCGCCATGTGCTGTTTTGGCACCAGACTGCATATTTTGTCACTAGCTCAGATTGTCAAGTTCAGGCCTTTCATTCTATTTTACATGCACCCTAATTACATTTCTAATTTACGTGGCCCCTACATGCATCTCTAATTTTTGTGATCGCAGTTTTAACAGGAATTAAGTATTTCTTTAAATCAAGCTACAATATGTTCAGATAAACGGAACTCTTGCATGCACTATGTTGTTTCCATAGGCATACCAGAAAGCTAGATAGCAGAAGACTATCATTGGTGTGAAAATTCAGAGTCCTGTAGTCATCCATTCCAAGAGATGTATATGGATATGTTTCTTTCCAATATGCACTCACAGCTTACTTCAGTGTTTCTTTATGGATGATGTAGTATCCTATACTGCTGTTGGATGTAAACTAAAGTCAGTAACCTTTACGAAGAGTTTCAGTGAGGCATTTAATTAAACACCAACTCTAGCATTTCTTCAGATTAAGAGATTCATTGAAGCACGGTTGCATCTCACATTTACGTATTAATGGATCACCAGGGGCTTTCTAACTCTCAGATGTAAAGGATCAGTATCATAGAATGTGTGAAAATTTCTCACTGTTTCAAGGCCATGAATATCTACCATTTCATTCTGGAGGAGAGGATTTTGTTCTTTTGTAAATTGCTTTCTGAAAATAGGTTGCCCAACCAGAAAGCCATCACCATCAAACATAGATCGTATCTGCTGTTATTTACCTCTGTCCCAGCATGAATAACAGTTATTGATTTTCTTGAACTGAGAGGTCAGTACAGGGCAGGACACAACAAGACTAAACATAGAGAAAAAATAGTTTAGTTTGGACAGACTTCGGGTGATGGACTGTAGATGGTAATAGCAATTGTTCATTTTAGTTTAACATGGAATAAAGGTTTGATAAGAAGTTTCACAGAAATAAAGAAAAACATGTGAAATACTTTCTTAATAATATGAGCATTACGACAATGGGTGTACTGTAAAAGCAGTTACAAACTAGAAAGTGACTTATGATGAGTTGAAATAATAGCAATCCAGAAGGATTGAATTTTGGTATGCAACAGTTTTAAAGGAACAATAAGCTTATGTTGCTATGCTTTTGTAGCCTGCAGCTTATTTGTCCTTTCTATCTCCGTCCAGTTCAGCAGCAACCTGGGATGAATGTACCTGTGAGTTTACTGCAGGATGGCTTTTTTCTCTCAGAGTTCTTCTGTCACTGTTTCCTGTCGCTTTGAAAGACCCTTCACTCCTGACAGCCCTTCGCCTTTCTCACTCATAGCTTGCTCACATTTAACCTTCCTGCCTCCTCCTTGGTTTTGTTTGTTATCCATGTTATGTCCTGATACTTTTAATCTTTTTTTAAGTGCCTCTCATTTTTTTTCCAGAGGGTGTGGTAAGTTAGGAAATTTTGTCAAATAGTTTGTAAAGCAGCTAGAAGAATGAGGCATCAGTTATTTGCCAGGATTTTTGTCAGTGTTAAGCCAAGAACTTGGATAAATCTTTTCAGAGCTGTAAAAAGCAGAAGGTCCTGGGATATTTGCCAGCCAGGGCCCATCCCATCACTCACAGGAGGGGAGCAGGGCAAGCCTGGAGATTGTGACCAGACCCAACCAAGAGTCTAGATCCTAGTAACATCATGACAGTGAGAGAAGCCTGAAGTCCAGGTAGAAGGTAGAAAGCTAAACCACAGGCCAGTGTTAGGATCAGGTTAAATAGAGCTCCTTGGCCCATTAGTGTGGGTGGAGGACCCAGGAAGCTGGTTGGCCATTAGAGTTTTATGAGTGTCCTCATGGCTCTGCCAGCTTGTGTAGAGCTTTGAGGGCAATGGAGTACCGGCACTTACAGTAGAATTATTTCACTGTTTCACTCTCCTTGGGTTACAGCAGCACCAAATGGAAGGAGTTCCTTTGAGCCCTGAACAGACATTACATGTGCAGTAACTCCTGAGAAACATTTACTATTTTTGTATCCAAAGTGCCAAGAAGCAACTTCCCAGATTTTCCTATTTAAATCAACCAATGTTTATAAATAGCCTAACAGTTTACTTTTTTGATGACCCAGCTCATATGTAAAATTAAAATATATTTTGTATTAGTAAAAATTGGAATTAGTTGGTTCACACATTGAGTGCATTTGTCTTTGTAAATGTGCATACTCTAATCACCTTCACATGTTCAGGGGTATAAATATAGGATTCAGTTGCCACAGCAATCTCTGTGCCAAACTTTGAAACAGCTTTTCAACAAACCGTGATTTCAGTAGAAATCCAGTACATAACTCCACAGAAAGCAAACACAAAAAAGGCAGCGTATATCTGAGGTAAATTTACTTTCAGATGTGGATCCATATTAAGTTTGAGAGTATTTGTTCATGTGTTAAGAGCTAAATGTTTGTCTAGGATATATTTGTTTTACCTCATGAAAGCCATGATCCTATCATGGCTAATGTATCAGGCAGCTCTGTGCTCACTGGCCATTCCCTTGAAATCAATGGCAATATTTGCCAATTTAAAGCATTAAAGATAGGTTAAACTGTTTCATACTCTGCTGCTAAAGGGCTGCATGGGAAGGGGGGGAAAGCAGTTGAGAGATAACAGCAAATACTTGTATTACAAAGCAAATTCCCCTTCTAGAAGTAGGTCAAAAGTGCAGCTGATGTGCATGTAGACAGAATATGAAGAGGGAGTAAAAATAGCATTGTAAAAAAATTTGCTAATAAAAGAATAATTTTGTAGTTAAGACTCCAGATGGAAGACATCTTGATCAATTCCTTAGAGGCTTAATTTTTCTGATTTTTCCTGTGTAAGAAATATTCACTGAAGCTGCTGGAAATTCTGTCGATCTTAATTTATAGAGTGCAGACTATCCTTTCTTGACATTATCATGGGGTGAGAATGTTTGTCCTTTCTATGGAAGATGCTGGAGATATGGCCTCATTAAGTCCACTGGTCCCCCTCCTCTCTGTGCAGAAATGAGGGACATTAAAATGTGAATCCCTTGCTTTCAGTGGATGCACTTATCTTTTATTACACAGGAAAGAATAGAAAAAAACATGGCAATTAGAAAAGTAAATTGGCTGCAGGCAAGGAGTAAGTGTTTGAAAGCCCTGGATATTTTGACATGTATAAAACAATTAGAAGCAGGACATATTGTTGCATTTTGTACATGGTTCTCAGCAAACATTCAGCTTTTGGGCTTGTTTCCATGAGAAAGAGGAGCTGCTGAGAGTCAAGTGCCTGCTTTGTATAGCACTGCTTGTTGCTGAGCAGTGTGAACAAGCCCAGTCCACTTCAGCAGAGCAGCTTAAACACCACAAGGCTTTAGACTTGCTTGCACTCCTATGGAGGTCTTGTCTTCTGGGAAGTGTCTGTTCCCACCCTCCTTGCTTTCTCTGCTCCCTCTCTTCCACAGAAACCCCTGGGACCACATGCCACCTTCCACAGTCTCTTGGATGTGTATTTCTGTCAGTGTAACAGTCTCAATCCAGTAGGGCATGTGCATCTCATGTGCCTGTCTTCAGTTAAAGGAATCTAGCATTGCCATCAGCCTCAGTATAGTGTGTGCATCCCAGTAAATGACCAGCTGGTAATCACAACTACCCACCACAAACAGTACATTGCACAGGAAGGGGCACAGAGGGATGAAGCTCAGTTTGTTTTTCTTAAACACATGGTAGTAGTATAACATAGTTCAAACTTACAAAATATTTGTTTAAATAACATCTCTCTGTGGAATAAAAAGGGCATACTTGTAACTGACACGCAGTTATCCCATAATACTCAGTGCTAGATAGCAGCACTGAAATAAATTGAATAAATTGATGTCTTACTAAAGGTTGAGATCTTTATAGAAACAAGAGTAGTAATACTATTTGCAATGAAATTGTAGTTGTAAAATTTTCTTTTGGCACTAATTGCTATGGACACAACTGGACAGAGGATGTTCACCCTTCCCCCACTATGACAATTCAGGGCATTTGAACTTGGGCTCACTTCAAGGGAAATGTGAAGGGTCACTGTACAAAACCCACATTTCTCTAGGCTGTTCTCCATTCTGACCTCCCTGCAGTTAGGTTAGGGGAGAGGGCAGTGGTTTCACAGATTCAAGTTTCTTGCATTGCATGTTTTGTTGAATTACTGTAAAACGTTAGCCCTGCGGGTCCTGAGAACAAAATTAAGAGGGGAAGAAAGAGCAAAAGGGAAAAAGGGTTGCTGAGTGACTTGAAATGCAGCCAAGAACAGATATAATGAAACTTGGCTCAAAGCCCCATGCTGTAGCACAGTTCTCAAAGATCAATTGCAGGGATGTCTCTAGCTGTGAAAACATACCTGATGTTTTCAGAGGCTGGTTGGCTGAAATGAAAATAAGATTCTACTTGTATGCTGTGTTGGTTTTTGGTTTGTTCCTTTTTTTTTTCCCCTTGTCTTCCTGAAAAAAAAGGAAAAATTGACAGTGTTAACTATAAGAAAAAAAAAAAAAAACAAACAAAAAAAACCCAAAAAAGAAACAACAAAACTGTTTCCTAAATTGAAGTAGTTTGCATAGAGATTTTAGGGCTTTTTTTCAGCTGCATCTTTAATTAGTGTTGGATAACAGATTTGCCAGCCCTTTGAAGTGCTTACTGTGAAGGGTTAGTATTATTAGATTTCTTTTCTGTCTCCTGCTGAAGTGAGAGAGTGGCAGGTCAGGCATATAAACACTAAAAGAGCCACTGCATATTGGCACGACTGTCCTCCAAGTGAGATCTGTCATACCTAACTTCAGGGGTTCACGAGAGTGAATGTTTATGTCTGAGTCAGGAGTCTGAACTTCCACTGTGGTCTGTAGAAATTTAGTCAATACAGGCTTTGGAGAACAGTCATTTGTGTCTTTCTGCTCTATATTCCTTAACTTCTTCAAATCAATCATTACAGTCTTCCTAGTTTGTATTGACAAGATTTCCATTGCCTTTAAGGGCTGCTTAGATATCTGTCTCCCAGTAACATTTGTAGTCCAAGAAAATCAATCTGTACATTGAGGGGTGTATTTAAATGACCTTTGCTTTAGGGAGACATAAATTATATTTTTAACTGAGCTGTTTCTTTCCATGACCTGTTCCTCAAGTTAGATGACTTCATTTTTAGATAGCTAAACTGTAGATGCCTTTATTTTAAGGCAAGACAAGTTCCTTAATTTTACTTCTGCATAGCTGAATATAGGTAATTCTCAACTTCATGGCAGATTTGCTTCAGCCTCAGTGTGTCTCCCAAATTAACTTAACACATCTTCATTAAGAACTGAAATTATGCAAAGTTTGTACTAATTTGACTAAATAAGTGCTGATGTTACATCTATATTTTATTTGCCATACATTCACAACAAATTATCTAGAAGAAACTATCACACACATTCACATAAATTACTGCATGTGACAAAGAATGTATGCAGTTGGAGTTCTAGGGGAAGACTATTCAGGCACAGAATATTCCTATGTATCTTTAATATAATGTGAACTGTAATGTGTTTATCCAAATCACGCACTGAACAATTCTGATACCAGATTCATAAATATTGAGGGTTTGGGCATTTTTTCCTCAGTTTCCAGAGGAAAGGTCAATACAAGCTGTGAATAATTTTCCTAACTCTACAGAAGCAGAAGACTAAATGTCACTCCCCTATTAACCTCACACCCAGTCTTTAGATTTTGATGGAGTTGCCCAGACCTGGGGACGAAGTTTGAATGTTAGGCTCCAGCATATGTGATAAATCTACTTTTGTATGTTACTTACACCACCAACATTTTTTTTGCCCTCCAGAGAGTTCCAAATGTTCAAATTCCTTATAATGAAGAATAATGAAGAATTAGAACTTGCAGATATTGAGGTTTTCTGAATACAAGCAAAAAACCTGTTGTGGTTATTCTTGTTGAAAATGACAACTGTTCATACTGTCATTTCTCTTTTTGTAGAAAATGAATAACTGGAGTATTAGAGTCAGTTTTCACTGTAGAAGAGTGCCAAGAGATGAAAACTTGTTAGAAGGGCAAGAAGACATTGAATCTTGGATGAATGGTGTAAAAACTGAGGAAATACTGTATCAGATTGATTTGTTCATTCAGGACAGTCAGTATTGTAACAAAAGCTACACAGATGCATCCATAAAACATCAGAGAATTTCTTTAGTGTTGTCTGTTTCCTGACTATGCTGTGTGTTTGCTTTGTCTAAGGAAGAGCTTGGTCTCTTAGAGAGCCCTAGTCACACTAGCTGATGGCCCAAATCCTTTGGACCTGTGTAGAAATTCCTTAAAAAGCAGCATACCTATTATTGGATAGCACACTCAAAAAATCAGGAATCTGAGGCTTCTACAAAAATGGAAAAAAACTCAGCTGAAGCTGGGACCTTCCCGCATTCCTTCTGAATGTATTGTTACAAAAATGACAACTCAATAGTGCTTACCTCACGAACTTACTAGGCCTCTGAATCAGTTTGCAGCCTACAGGAAAATCTTTCAAAGATTATAATAGCTAAAAACACCCTTTAAAAGATAAAGTAGTAACACTATAAACAAGTGCAGTTCTTTATGCCTAGAATCAATGTTTTAGCTTTTATATTGTCCATAGAAGCAGAAATGCTATGAAAAGCAAAAAGCAAGTGTAACTATCTGAAGATGAGAGAGATAGATCCTAATCAATTCTTAGCTGGAGACTGATAAAAGACTGCCTGCATGAATGTTTGCCTTCTGTTTGGTTGACTGCCACAGAGGCATAGCCACAACTGGTTTTAATAAAATAGTTTGCAATCTGACTTACGTGACTGCAGTACAATCACACGGCTGCATCACATGGAATGTTTAAAGTCACTGAATAAAGCAAATAATTGCTCCACCCACACAACTGCAACCTAAAAAAGACCCACTTGAATGTTTAGACACACTGAGCAGTGTTACAACTGTTAGTGAGGTGCCTAATGAGTAGGGAGAGGCCCTTCGTATAAAATATTTCCCTGTACAAATATCTATCTAAATTATGCAAATGAGGGAGGTTTTGGGGGAGTTCTTGTCTTGATAATACATAGAATCTTTGCCTCCTTATTTCTCTTCTCACAGGTACTGCAATGAGCATTTGTTGTGCCCCCCTCATGTGTTTTGGACAGGCTGGGGGCCGTGGGAGCGCTGCACGGCTCAGTGTGGAGGAGGGATCCAGGCACGGCGCAGGACATGTGAAAATGGTCCTGACTGTCCTGGCTGCAGCGTGGTAAGCAATTTTCAGCTTTCTCGTCATCAAATATCTATGGCCACATGCCACAGATGTCTCTATGTCATAGAACCATAAAATCATTTAAGTTTGAAAGGACCTCTAAGGTTATCAGGTCCAACCATTAACCCAGCTCTGACAACTCCTCCATTGAACCATATTCCCCAGTGCCTCATCTATGTGTGTTTTAAATGCCTGCGAGGATGGTGACTCTGACTCTTCTCTGGGCAGTCTGTTCTAGTGCCTGATAACCCTTTCAGTGCAGAAATTTTTCCTAGTATCCAATCTAAACCTTCTCTGACAAAACTTGAAGCTATTTCCACCTGTGCTAACACTAATGCTCCATGCCCATAAAGCATCTATGTATGTCTATAAGCTCTAACCCTAACATGAGTAGTCACCAGACTGTTTTTGTCTCTGTGTGGCTTGTGTGTGCTGAAATCCACACAATTTATCAATCAGAAATACATATATAATTCGGCTTTTTCACAGTATCATCTAGAATTTAAGCTTCTTGAGGCAAGGTTGGTGCAGATGCAGATGTGTTGTTGCAGGTTTATAGTGTTTTTTTTTATTTTTATCATCAGGGTGCATAGGAACCCTAGCTATGAGCCCAGGACTCCAGTGTACCATGTTTTGTACAGCAGAGAAAAAGCTAAGTTTCACATCTAAATACATAAGGAGCCAATCAGTGAATGCGCGGAAGCACCAGGAAAGTGCTGGGGTGATATTGGATAGCAGTGATCTTAGCACAGCAGCAGCCTAGCAGCTGGCAGGCTTTGAATTTATAGTGGGATGATTTGAATGAGTAGAAGTGCTTTATTGATACCCAATTTATTGAGAGAAACATATGGAAAAGCATGTAGGGGATTTTTCTTATATCTGAACAAATAGAGATGGGTAGGTAAAGAGGTAGAAGATTTTTTTTTTTCTTCTTACTAGTAAACCAATTTTTACTTGTCTTAATTTCAGAGAGGCCTAATTCTGAGCTTTGTCATAATCTGTGAATCTATTGTTATCTATTTGTTAGATTGGCAGTAATTCAGTATTAAAGAAAGGATAATTTATTACCTTTTTCTAATTTGAAGGTTTTGTACATTTTCCCAGGATTTATTCTCTTTTAAAAATTTATTCTGATTATAGAATTGCATTGTGAGTAGATTAAAATCATCCAAGAGGCTTGTTCTTTTATTTCAGTTAAACTTTAAGAATTAACCCAATAATGTAGAATTCTATCAAGTTTTCCAAAACAATTGATGGTACATCAAAAAAGCAGACATCTAGTCTAGTTTAACACTAGATCTAGTGTTAAACCTTCCTGACTCTCACTGGAAAGAGCACAATATGAAGGTTTTCTCCCTCACTTGTTCCTATTTATCCTATAATAATATTTGTGAAATATAGCGGCATTTTATTTTGCAGAGAATCTTCCCATGGTCTTAAATCAAAACTGTGTGGCTCTAATTTGCTTGGAAAGCTCTATGAGGAAAGTAGGAAAACCTTTCGTGTAAAAATTTCTTATTATAACTAATTTGAGATTAATGGTACTAGGGTTTGTGATTTATTAACAGTCTTAGCACATACTCTGCTGCACCATGGAATAGTTACCATTTCAGCTGTGGAAATGTTCTGGAGATTTTTTATTAATTACAAAAGTATTGTGTTGATGATTTCAAGCTTTGGAGTACATATTTGTCTTGCTAAAACTTGCCACCAATGGAAACTCATCCAGTGTAGAAATCCTCCATAAACTCTGGTGTTCTTGCAAGACAAAGGACTGTGGTATAAAGTCTGAGTTCTGTTTAAGTTTCACTGAATTTGAACCTTTGAGTAACTTGTCTTAGAGGCTTTGCAGCCATAGAAGGGTGTAGTCACTAAGTGAAGCTGGAGAAAAAATATTTCTTCTCAGAGTTTGTTTCATTAATCTAAGAGAGTGAAATCAGAAATATTTCTATGCCTTCTTTTACTTGTTGAATGGTTTAAGTATTTATATTAATAAAGTCTTATGAATGAGGAGCACAGATTTGAAACTTGTTGGATGTTCTTCTGCTTCAACCAAATTTTTGGGTTTATTGTAGTAGGTAGGTATTTTTCCAAACAGTTAGAATTATGAATTTTTATCATTGTGAATAAAGGAGAAGTTAATGTGTCTTCTTACTACTATTTTCCATTCTTTACAGGTTATAATGATACTCAGCTTAAGTTTTGCAAGATATTTAGTGAATTTAGTTTCTTTCAAAAAACTTTAATCCTGAATATCTCTGAGTACTTGAGAATCTAAAAAATCTTGGGAAGTGTTGTAGTGAAAGTGGTAGTAATCTATACTATCTACTGTTTGTTTTGTCTGGAGTGAAAGATGTTATGAGCCAAACATTTACCACTTGAATTAAAGGCATAGTTGGGAGTAGACTCAGGAACTTAAAGGTGCCTGGTTCTCTTGACCATTAAATGATAGCTTTAAACTATAAAGAGGCTCTTCAGTTTTCTGGTTTACCTTCTTCAGTGAGGATGAACTCTGTGAAACCTTCACAACATTTGAGCAGCATGAGTTGCACCTGAATAGTTCAGTGTCTGTGGCCTGTGGCGAGAAGAAGAAAAAAGGGTAGAGGACTGAAGAACTTATTATTTAAGAAGAGATAGTAACTATGCTAGGCTTCATTTCATCTTGAAATGAAAAGAAATTTTTGATGAATCAGAGGTGTAGGGTAGATGAAATGCTGTCTTGGGACCCCTTTCAACTGTGCTAGTTCTTTGTTTTTAGAATTTCATTTTTAAGGAATCGTGGGAAAAAACCAACAACAGCAACTGTTTTTATAAGACTTAAAAAAAGAGAGTCTTACGGTATGCTTGCCAGCAGTATCAGGGGACCAGATTTAATTTCTTAGGCGAACCTGCCTCTTCTGTTTTCCAGTCTGCAACCCTGGCTGTGAGGCTGCAGTATAGCCAATCCTAATCTATTTTCCTGTCCTTATTTTGCAGCTTTTACCATATTAATGGCTATTGTCTGTGTCCACCTAATGATTGATACCACACGATTTTTAATGAACAGTGTTTCCTCCTTTTAGTTTGATTGTATTTCTCCTAGGCTGCAATATCACAGCAGGCAGCTACTGCCTGTGCTTGTCTTTTTGAATGTTTCTCATCAGTTGGTTCCTTGACTTTATCTGCCTTATCACAGATAACAGCCAAGCTGCTTGAATATTTTTTATCAGAACTCTACTGAGTTCCCTACTGTTATTTCCAACTAATTTTATAAAATAATAATGAAAAATCTTTTGATGCATATAAATATTCCACAGAGAGAAAACTGTGATGGTATCTTAAAAATGCATCTGTTGCTTAAATGCACTCAATGCATGAAAATGGATGACCAGAGACTTAGGACTGAAGGCATTTTCACTGAATATAGAAAACCATAAATCAATATGATACAGGAGAATGAGACCACAGAGACTCATAAAGGTCAAAAAGATGAAGTTCAAAATCAAAATCTGGAGTCATAAGGACCTGTCAAAGTCTTTAAGTTAATCAAAGCTACTAAAGTGTGCTTAAAATTGCCCAATAAGAGATAGAACCATCGCAACCAAATTTAAGAGCAGCTAAAATCTAGTAATATAAAGCTTAAGCAGATCACAAAACAGGTATTAATCTCATATATGCAGGTGATACAGGCACTAGAGAAGTAACTATGGAATTCTCTGGACTGTGCTAATGTGACTCAGAGGACAAACATCTTCAGATTTTACAGCATACTCAGATAAACTGTATGTTTCCTTTAGAAAATGCTTCTTTTCCCTTGAGAAGCATAATCTCACTTGAATTTGTCTCAGGCCAGTAATAAAAGAATAACTTTTAAAAAGAATTATTAATAGAATAAGGAATTTAGTTTGAGGCTCAAGTTAGGTGACATGCTTTATGTGTATATTTGTCTGTGTTCTCATTTCAGTTATACTAACATATATATTAATCTTCATTTCTGTACTGGGAGACTGGTAAATGGTATATGCTTTGCACATACCAAAAGTAAGCATGCTGTGTTTTGTTATGGAATAAAAACAAACAAAAAAAAAAAAAAGAAGAATTTTATCAATTTCTTAGAAAATAATAGCTATTTTGTTTGGGTTTTTAATTTGTTTTGTTTTGTGGTTTTGTTGGCTTTTGGTTTTTAATTATTAGTATTATTATTTCAACATTCTGGAATTGTTCTGAACAAAACTTTTTTCAGAAAGTGTATTTGTATTCTAGAGTTTTTGTAATGAAAGAGGATGAAAGAAAGGAAAAAAAAGGTCAGAAGTTTCTTTCATCAATTTTTAAAGAGAATTTGAAAATGGAAGGTTTTCAGAAGTACTTTATCCATCAGAGAGAGCAGTCTACCTTTTTTTACTTGCCATCTCACAAAATAAGTTTGAAATTTATAGTCCAGAAAAGTGACCAGAAAAAGTGACCAGTGTCCAGAAAGTAAAATTGTTATTATGCTTTTTTTTATAGTTATTTTTTAAGTTTCCATTTGACTTAAAAAAAATAATCTGTTGCATAATCAGAAAAAATTTAACAAGCACGATGTATAAGAAATTGTACTATTTATATGGTGTTTGCCTACTTTATGCTCATTTCCTTTTTCAATCCTTTTTTCTTCTGTAATGCAAACTATATTGGTATTAACTGCTTTTATGTTTAAAAGTTTAACAAAGTAGAAACTCTCTTATTTTGATACTGCACATACTACTGCAATTTTAAGCAATAACAAGTTAAGGAAGGTAAAACTAAAAAACCCAAAATCATAAGAAATAGTTTCAGAAAATGCTTAAACATCTTGATCAATGGTACATATCTGCCTACCTTGGTCAGTAAAGTGAGTTACCAGCTTGGCATTCATGGTCAAAATAGATGTGAAATATAAACTGATTGAAGTTACGTGCATTTATATCCAAATGTGAGCTGTTTAAGGTCATATTTGGGCACACGCCCAGAATCATTTTGCTGTTTTGTTTATTTAATTTTGAAAAAGAGGCTAAACTGTGAGGTGTTTGCTTTCTTGCTTAGAATAATGTGAAGCATCCCTTTTTTGAAAAATGTCATTCTTAAAGTAACTTTAAGATGTGAAGTACATTTTTAGCT
The DNA here is from genome assembly GCF_015832195.1 of Motacilla alba alba. NCBI lineage: Eukaryota > Metazoa > Chordata > Aves > Passeriformes > Motacillidae > Motacilla > Motacilla alba. The sequence continues at coordinate 80,850,727 of NC_052017.1, forward strand.
GCTAGGAAACTGTCTCTACTTCAAACTATTCAGTTCAACCTGTGACAACTGACGCTGACTGCAGTCGTACTCTGAGATTCCTGTAGCAAACTTTTTCAGGGACTTCCAGGTCACGTAAAATAACTTGTTTCATGGACCAATGCCATCTGATTTGTAATCTCTTTCAAATCTAATTATAAGGATTTGCCAAAGTGAACACATTCAGTAACTTTGTATTGGGCATATGTGTATCTGTCATACAGATGATGAATATTTGATTCAAAAGTCCAAATCCTATTTAAAAAAGCATAGGAAATAAATGTTAGTGTAACAGTGCATAAGCTTTCTCAGGGTGGAAGCAACGGCCAGTGTGTGCCTTGAGGTCAAGTGACAGCCATGTGCCTCCATCCATTTAGGGAGTTGTACTGATCAGAGACAGGAGAACAGATTTCCTTCAACCAGAATTTGCCCCACAGTTTCCTAAAACACCAGGCACACTGGAGTGTGTCCTGGCTCAGGTCTCATAATTTGTTGCAGTTTTCAGCATTTCTTGTGCTGTAGGTGTAGTTTTCATTATTGTTATTTAGATGTAATACTGTCCCCCAGCTCTGTGAGGCCCTGTGTTTGAGTTGTGGTCGTTGCTGCCTCTGATAACCACAGAAAAAGTACCTGAAACCTCCTTCAGTCTGCACCCAGCCGTGCTGGGCTCAAGGACTCACTGTTAAGAGATGTGAACTTCTACTTTTCTTTGACTGGATTTGTTTTGGATGTGAATGAAAAAGGAGAATAATAGGAAGAAAGAAGCTTGGGTACCAAAGTTTTGTGTTACACTAATTTTAAATTGAATTAATGAGCAAAACTGAAACTTGAGGATATTTCCTAAGGACTTTTGCTTCATGGAGCCTAAATTTTTTTCATTGCTGCGCATCTAGAACATTCAGTTATCTCTGGAAAGTAATCCATAACTGTCACTGAAGACTAAAAACCAGAACAAAAAAGTAGATGGCATAGTTCTAACTTAGTTTTATCAAGTAATAGAGCTTACAGGATGATGTTGTGGTCTGTCAGGTATTCTTACTCTTCTTCTCATAAGTAAGGCACCCACTCCCCCATTACAAATATGTTTGATTGGAGAGTGGTCTTAGATGACAACAATGAATTGGGACAAGTTGCATGAAAAACAGGGACCCAGTAGAGGGAAAGAAACCCGAATTCGTTTCTACATTGAAGACAGATTTGCAGCTGAGTCCATTGCTTGGTCCATGTGGTATCAGGTGCTGGTCAATGAGTGTACATATCAGCAGACATGTTGTTTGGGACTAGACACTCATTTCTTAATTTTTAGCATTTGGACTGCTAAATCCTACAGGCAGGAGTATGGGAAGGGGAAATGTGAGAGGATTAAATGGATCAACTTAAAAGACTTGAAATATAAACTTATAGGAAACCAGGCTTCATTATTTCCAGTGCTTGTGGATCTAGTTGTTTTGGGTTTGTTTTTTTTTTTTTTTTCCTATGGGTTGTGTAGCTTTATTTGGTACATAAGTAATATTTCCATGAAATCAGAATTGACATAAACAGGGAGAGCTGTTAAAAAAAAAAAAAATCTGTCCTGGAGTATCCTGGACTTCTTGTAACAACTAAAATTGTATTTAATATAGGGTGTTTTGTTTTTAAAAAGAAAAAAAAAAGACTGTAAACCTCTAATCCAAATTTATGGAAAACAAAAAATCGATGGAGGTAAAGACAGGCTGCTTCACCTGATCTCTGATTTTCAAATTGCTGAACAACTCCAGGGTAAATCATAATTCTGATGTAAATGGAAATTGCAGTGCAGTCTCTTAGGATATTACTAATGTAGACCGCTTCATATCTTTCTGACATTGTTCTTCAAGAAGATGAAAGGGCTTTCTGACAATCAAAATGGAGCAACTTCAAAGTAAATGATATTAAATTCATGATAGAGGGGTTTAATAGAGATATTATTAGTTATATCTGCTTATATATCTCTGTTACATCCATGTTAGCTTTATCCATCTTTACCCACTGGACATATTAGTGGTTTGTCCTAGAAGGAGAAACATCAGGTTATTGGAAGGTTACTCTAGATCTCCTAAAGGAATATGTTTGGACAGATTTTACTTCTAAGTGCTTTTAGTCATTTTGGAGGAAAAATTTGGATTATATTTTCTGGTGACCTGAACTTCTGGGGCATCATCGATACTGAAGTTGATTTGCATGTCATAAAGGAGGCACTAGATGTCTCTGAGGGCTAAAGTAATAGAAATCAAGAGTTTTGCATCATTATTTCAGTCATGAACTCAACAGAAGCTCCTGCTTTCACCTTGAAGCACAGTGAGGAACAAGACAGGAGAATGACCCTGGTGTGTGAATTGTTTATGATTCTATCTATAAGCCAGAATGCTTGTGCAGTGGTGAAAAAAAAATTAGATTCAGTTATAGAATTTAGGAAGTTTCAGCAAGATATCCCCAAGGAAGACAAAAAAAGGTACTCTAGGGATTCATATATAAACTAATCTCAGAAGGGATGATTGTAGCAGTGTGGACTGAAGCCGGATAAAATCACAGTTTTTGTTTCGTGTATTGCAATAATGTGATTTCTCCAACGCTGCTGTTATCTTCAAAGCTGAGCTTACTTTGAAGCTGAATTTATCTGACAGCTCTGTGTCAATGACTGAAGTCATGAAAGCTCATTATGATTTCATCTGCAAATTTCAAAGTCTCTTCCATTACAAAGATATGTCTTTTTCAAGTATGGAGAAACCTTAATTTTACCGTAGTCAGTTCAGTAGCAACCTTCATTGTACAACTGTAATCAAAATGGGCAAAAAGGGTGCATGAAGCATAACATTGAAAATTACCTCAAAAACCTGATAGAGCAGTTACATAAAATTCCTCTGTAGCCGTGCTTACTGATCTTAAAGGATATGGCCCATGGTGGAAGTGGGCTGAGCTCAGGAAAGTGTTCCAAAGGAAGGGAAAAGATTGGGATTCTTGTAAATCAGAGTACACAGTGTTCTAGTGTATGAAGGACTAATACATAAATTAATGACAGGTTTAGAGAGGGAACATTGGGGTTTCTGTGTACTCTATACTGTAGTATACTGAGTTTTAAGGAAATATGAAGCTAGTGAAGGGAATTCATTTCTATCCAGGGCATTGTTAAATGATGTAACTTGTTGCAATAAATTGTTGAGGCTTAAATCTTAAGAACCAATAAAACTCCACACAACTGAAATTGTGCAGGATATCAGGATAAAGTAAAATTATAATAGACAAAAAATAAATTTTTGTTAGCATAGTAAATCAAATTTTAATGTTTTAAATCTTTTTCCTTAATATTAACAATCAGATTTAGAGCTGTGCCTTTTGCATTCTGCTTATTTCTGTGCCGCCATTTGACAATAACCAGATAAGGCATGCCTGATCTAGAATGGTATTTCCAATGTTCCTCTTTTTAAGGGAGTGTTAAGTCAGTTTGCAGCAAATTGTCCCTCTGATTTATTTTGTTTTTTTCAGGTTTGGTCACCTGTACTTTAAATGGCAGAGTGCAAACACAGTAATTGTGTTTACACATTTTATACAGAAAAGTCTGCTCACATGTAGACCTTAACACAAAGCAGAGTTTTGTTTCTGTATTCTTCAATTTGACCTCAGTAAATTGAGGGATGGATGAAGCCTGAATAAGTAATGTACACTGTTGCCATTTATAGCTTCACTAATGCAGCAACTCTTCAAGAGTGCTGGAGTGATTTGTTAGCTGAGCTGACTGACAGCAGTCCTTAGCCATCTGAGTGCAATTAAATGGAACTCCATCCAAATTAATTATATTTATGTGCCAGCTTTTATTTTTACTTAGTCTCAGGACATCATAGTAATTTTTAATTTATTTGGCTGTGGTAGGGTTTCAATTTTCATTGAAAATAGTGTCAGGCAACCCTGTTCTTAACCAAGTTATAGGAGGTCAAGAAATAATTTTAAAAACTTTTGAATATTTATTGATGGAGTTATCAAAACTTCCTTTTATTTTTCCCCCTTGGTTCATCTCATTCTCCTTTTCACATTAAGTTGTTGACTGAGAATACTTCTGCACTAATACTGCAGCCACCAAATAAAAGGCATTTATTCAAAACCTCTGACATTCATCTTGAACAAATATGTTCACAAGCCTTAAAAAAGGCAAACATACATTTTCGTTGTGTTTATTTATGACTTTTTTTGTATCTTCAGGGTGATGTGACTCAGTCTATTGCATTCTGAAATAATAATATTTAGCTCTGAATACTCCAGTGGATGGGGTTGTATTCTTCTTGTCTGAGAATGTAAACTCATGCAAACACTGAGCTCATTTACCAGAATACACAGTGACTTGTCCTTGCAGGTTGAAGGGCAGGATGAAGTGTCACAGTCACCCTATCAAGACCCCTTTTCTTACTTGAAAGCAGAATCATACTGCATATTTTCTTCAGCTAGAGAAATACAGATGAAAATAAAAATATTAATCCTTCCAGAACAGAGTTTTTCTAATTCAACAATACTTGTTATTTCATCAGAAAGCTGAAGTTATAAAAGCACGCCTTTCAGTTTGTGCTATGAAAGTCTCCAGCCTTGTTACTTATAACAATTTCTAACATGGGAGATCAGTGAAACCCGTTACTACCTTGTAAAGATACAGGTGTTCATTTATCTATCATTTGAAATTTGTGATACCCCTACATAGACTGGGACTAGTCCAGAAATAGGTCAGCCCCAAAATGCAGTTTTTGCTTTGCCTTGTCAGAGAGGGTCCAGATGTAGAAAAGCAGCTGTAGACTATACCTGTATTTTTTTCAGCTATCTGATTCAGAGGAAGGACTGATTCCCTTCGATCTCTTTGTAATTTAAATTGATCCCCAGAAGGAAAAGAGGAAAAAACCCCCACCCACAATAGCAGAGCTGATGTGTGGTACTGCAGATACTTTGCCAGTTACACAGGCTGCACTGCCAGACACCAGGTCAGGTACCAGACTGTCACTCAGCCAATACCAGTGCAGCGCTCAGCACAACATTCTTCTGGGTTATTGCTCTGTTGCTCAAAAGCAGCCCCATCTTTAGTGCATGAAGATTATTTCTGAAGGTAGTGGCAGATTCCAGGATGCTTTGTAAAAGGCTGTTTGCGTGTTGGTGTTTGTGGGGACACCGTGTGTGTAAATTTCTCCATTTACTGTTCTGGTAATGTCATACTACCACTTATTAGCAAAAATTTTATTTTTCATAGCTGAGTTTATTCTGCCCCCATCCACTCAGTATAAATTCTATGAAAAACATGAGAGTTAGTCAATAGACCCACATCTCTTGGCATTGCCTGACTTAGCTAAGTATTTTCATAGCCTTGGATGACTTTAGCAAGCTGGAATCCTGAGAGGATATCTGGCTGTTACTCTACCTAGAAAACTTATAATTCTGCTTTAAGCTGAAATGAAATATGCTCACTGTATTTAAAGCATGAGAAGAGATTAATTCAGAAGTTTCTGAAATTTTCAGGCAGTTGTTCACAAAACTAGAAATATACTGTATGTTTTCACATAGGAACACATAAACCTCTTTGCAAAGGCACTAAGCTTCCTATTAAAAATAGTTAATTTATGTATCCTATCCCTTACTGAAAAGCTGATCCCGAATCCCAATGCACACATTGAAGCATTTGTGTGAGATGACTTGGTAGAATGAATATTATGTTAGAGAGTTTTAAAGTACTTAGAAAAAGAAGTAATAGTAGTGAGTATTATCTTCTGAAATGTAGGCTAAAAGGAATAATAGACATATAATGAAATCTATCATCAGCAATTTTGTATGAAGTATAAAAATGATCCATTACACAGAATGCAAGAAAAAAGGCAGCTGGTGGATTATGGGAAATTATCCATCAAAAATCTTGCTGGGAGTCATATGAATGTAATTTTGGAAAAAAAAAAGCAACTAAGAAATGCAGTGTTGTTTGGTATCTCTAGTTAGGGAAATGTTTTTACTTCTTTCCTTTGTTTTCAGAATGACTGGTGTTTTATTTGCTGGTTAGTTTTCTAAGTAAAACTGAAGAAGTATAATAATATGAGTTGCCCTATCTGTAAAGCAAAATCTGGCTTTCCATTATAGTCCTAAGAAAACTAACTAACATTGCCATAGGAAGAAAAATACTGTATGAGCAGAATTTCCTGTGTTGTGAGAGGCAGGTAGCGTGAAATGTGGAGAAGAAATGAAAACCTAAATAACAGGAGTGCAAGATTTTACAAAAGCGTTTGTCCTTTCTAAAGCTACAGAAGAGCTTTGCTTAATATAGTCGGACAAATAGAGATGAAAATGAACTATTAATCTTTTGCCTTTTGTGAGGTGGGTACCTTTGATTATTTGGGAGAAATTTATTGATGAGTTTAGTTCTTAGAACTGCATTCTTCCTGCAGTCCCAGCCTGATAAAGAGCATGTGCTTTTTTAATTTAATACTCAACCTTTCCTTTTTTTCCCTCTACACACACACGCACACCCTCCAGAGAGTTTTTTTCCCTCCTACACGCACACCCTCCAGAGAGTTTTTTTGGCTTGTTTTTTTTTAACATAGGTGCCATCTTGGGTACAGTACTTTCCCTGCTGTTGAATCAGTTTAGCCACACAAGTTTACAGCACAGACCATGTAGAACACTGTTCATTGTGAAAAACTGACCATTTATTCCTCTCTTCCATTTACCATCTTTTAAGCAGTTAATTATCTGTGAAAGCATAATAGATTTTTGTTTAGCTTGTGGCTGCAGGTCTCCTAAGATGGAATAATTCTTTTGAGATACACTGTGAAATGTCTTTCTGAATTCAAAGTAAACTGTATCAGCTTACCACCTGTATCCATAAGTTTGTTGACTCCTTCAGAGGTTCTGATAGGTTTGTAGCTTCCTTTTAAAGAAAAGCAGAGCATATAATTTTGTTCTCCAGCAGATCATATTTCATATTCCACTAATTTCATGCTTTATTATGATTTCCCTGATTTGCCCAATTCAGATGTCATGCTCATTTTTTCAGTTCCCCTGAACTTCCTGGAGTATCTTTTAAAAGTGGTGTCACATTTAGCATCTTCCAGGCTTCAGGTAGGAAGGTAAATTTAGCCAAGAAAATGTGTGTCACCAGTATTAGTCTTATTTCTGCTTCTGTAGTAACATTGTTTGGTGACCTTTGTTTCTCTTTTTATCTATTTGTGCCATCATGTCTTTAACTAGCACAGCCTGCTGTGGTCTCGCCATTTCTAAATACCCCTTGTATGCCCTCACAGTATGCTGGGCAATTGCTACTTTGTAGCAATATTTCTGTCCCTGATGTCCTTGAAGTAGGACTGCATCTTAGCCTTTAGACCTCACACAGTACCTCCTTGAATTCTTTTCTGGCCTCTCTCACTATGTTTTTACATTTATTATGCTAGATTCATTACTAATTCCCTTCATTCTTGGTTTGTACCCAACTTCAGCTTTTTGCAGGTTAGTGGTATCTCCCTGCTGTTTTCTTTTTAGTTCTGATTTCTTTTTGCCCTTCCTCAGATTTCTTGATTGGCAGCAAGCATTTGCTCTCTGCCTCTAAAACACTGCCCCTGGTGAGCTTTCCTCCTGTAGTGCTCTGCTGGGTCACATCCCTCTGCAGGTCCCTCATTAATGGTTGTACTGAACCCAGCTCTCTTCTTTGTTCATTTGTACTGTAGAGGAGGGGTCAGGGACTAACCCCCTAATACTTTTCCTTTGAGTAGAGTCACCTCTCAAAGCAGCATAATTCAGCAAAGAAAATTATTTTTAAGCTTTTCTGGGAAAGAAAAAAAAAAAAGCAACCCAAAACTCTTAGCCAAAATATATGTGTTTTTGTCATTTATTATTATTTCTTAACCTTGGCCAGTTAAACCAGTAGTCCAAGGGTAAAAGCTGAGTTCCTGCAGGGGATTTTTTGCAGCTACTGAACAGTTATATTACATTTTAAACCCCCAAAATACCCCTTCTCCCCCACTTACACTCTGATAGCTCCCCACTTCCACCCTAAGGGTGGTCAAACAGGAGGACTCAGAATCCATGATCTTGGAAATTTATGAAAAAAATACAGCATTTGGTTTCTGTAGCTGTTCAAAATCATACTATATTTTGTATGCAGTCACAAAATGACACACAAAGTGGTTTTAGTGTTTGATTGTCACTGCTAAAACAGGGCCTTACCCAAAAGGCAGTGAAGTCGATTTAGTCTTCCTCTGATTTCAGGGGTAACTGAGTCAGCCTCAGACTTTTTGTCATTCTGACTGCTTTTAGAAGAGATAAATACTTGCTCAAAAATGGGTTCCCAACAGTTAAAAGAATAGTTTATCATTGCCATCAGGGATATTTATTATGAATTGAATGCAAGGGGCTTTTGTTTGTTGGCTGGATAATTGTAATTTTAAGCATCTTTTTCTTCCTACGCGGTTCAGTGAGTAAAAATATATATTTTTAAATCTAGCTTATTTTTTAAAATTGTCACTTATCAAATCCAGTAAAAATATAAGTCCTTTGAAGCTTCAAATTTGACATGTGCTCTTGGGGAAATGACTTTAAAGGCTGTGGGAGTATGAGAAATCCCTGATGAATTAACTTTCCAACTCTGTAAATGCACAGAACCAAGTACTTACTCGTTGGAATAAGGAACGCGATTAAGAAAGCAAAAAGCTCTAAACCCCACAGCTGGAGCACAGATGCCAACAAACATAACTTTGATGCTTCACAGATGATTTCAAACACAAAGCTGTTCCAATTGATTCCTTCCCTGCATTTTCCTTGGAGAAACATTAAGTGCTCTGTGGTTTGTTTGTTGGTGTTCTTAAGTGGTGAAGGGATAATACAAGTTCATAAAGAAAGGTTTTTTCCTAAATGAATGCATGCTTGTTCAATTCTATTAATTAAAGTTAACAAACCATATGTCCATAGATTTTTAAGTGTGCAGTACAAACAGTGCAATTTTTCAGTGCTTTTCTGGACGTGAGTTTTTAAAAGTAAATGAGGATGGGATACACTTATTCTGTGATAGGAAACTTGAAGGTTTAATGCTAGAGAGTTTGGGCCATCTCAGAAGACCTTTTTTTAACTTCAGAAAAGCAGATAAGCCCTTAAAGGCCACCTCCAACACTGCAGTTTAACTCCTGCAGTGGAGTCTAACTTGCAGCTAGGGTTGAGGTTACAGAAGGTATCCATATACATATAGGTATATCTGAGGCATATTCTGGGTTGTGAACAGGTAGTTTTGTAGGTGTGTAGATGCTGAAGTGCATGGTAGTTGAGCTTATTGTAAAGTTTTAGTAAGGATCAGTAGCACAGCTGTATTGGGAGTGCAAAACAGACACCAGACGCCTGTGTGCTGGGGAGCAGCTTCATCCAGGTTTGTCTGAGTGACTGCCTAAGGTAAAGGATACAGAAAGAAAAGGGAACTGATTAAAAATGTCTAAAAGGATTTTTGAGCTCTGACTTGACTGAATCACTATCAGTCCTGCTGGGATCAGGCTCTTCTTTGGAGAGGTCGCACTCATCTAGATTTCCTGAAGGCCATGTTGTTGTGAAATGGTCATTTAGGTAAAGAATAAATTTACCTGTTTTAGTTAGTAGTTTAACTCGATTCTCATTTCTCATACTTTGAATAATACCAATCATTGCATGAGCCTGGGTTTGTTTCGTTCATCAAGAACAGTAAAGCATGAATGGCTTCTCTGAATTACTGCAAGTAAAATTTGTACCTCAGTCACCATAAGTCCTGCACAGTCCCAGCTATAATTAAAAACATAGCAGAACAGGACTTCTGAATCATATTGGTAGTATTCCAGGCTACACAGACAGATTGAACAACAAAAAAAGAAACAAACAAAAAAAAAAACTCCCACAACACATTAGAAAACATAAAGGTTTATCTTGAAGAGCTTGCTTAATAACACTGCTGTTATTTTCCGATCAGGAACCAGCCAGCAGTAACTGTACTGCCTGTTGCATGGAAGAGCACCTTCCTGACTTTCTGAATTATTATGTCTCCGTTTTCTTACACTTACATTGTGTCTGGGACAGATAGTACTATGTAAGGATTTAAAGTACTGTAATTAATGAAAAAAATATTGCAAATTTTGAGGAAAGAATTCCCAATGCTTTTTTTTTTTTTAATTCAGCTCATCTTTTAAATGGTTTCAAAATTACAAATAAGTCTTAAAAATATGTATTAGTGAGGGAGAAATAAGTGAAAAAATGATAGTGTATGATGAATGCAGTTTTACCTGCATATTAACACATCCTACAAATTCACAATTCACCACTTGCTTATGTCACAGTAAAGTCCTGAACTAAGGAAATCGGAGCTGAATTGTGCCAGGACCTTTATTACTGTTCTCCTCTTCCCACTACCCAAAATTCTTAAATCCATGGACAGTTTATTTTGGTTGGTAAAAACTATTACATACTAGATCTTTACAATGTAGCAAATGAAGTAAATAATTTCACTCATTTCAGAAGAGTAGAAAAATAAAAAAGAAAGAGGAAACCATTTTTTTAGTCACCACTTCCTAAGCCTTTAATGGGATTTGAAATGTTGGAGAACTTTTGCTCCCACCTCTGCTAATCTAAGGGCTGGCTGCCCTGCAGATGAGAGAGTAGCTCTACATGATAAGGGTTAATGCTCAGAACTTAATTTTTGATTTACAATATTCTCTGTGACTTGATGCTGATGAAGATTCGTTTCTGTCACTTTTTTCCCACTCCAACATTGAAGTATCATGCTATGAATGAGAATTCTGTGTTTGATTCTTTCCTGGAAAGGGTATGAAAATGGAAGTTTGAAGCTCTGTGGAAAAAATTACAACACATAAAACAAAAAATTTGAATGTCAGTCTCTACCTCAAACAATTCCTAGACTGTTACAAATGCATCCACATACTCAGAAACAAGTTTTAAACCTTTTCAGTAGTTGTCATTATTTTCCTGAGGCTCCATCTAAAGAGATTTCCATTTTACAGTCGTATTTGCACCCTCTATATCAGATGAGTATAATTACTGTATAATAACAATCAATCAGGCCCTGCCATTCATAGATCTTTGCTGATATCACATGATAACAAAGACAGCTTAGATATAGACCTTCTGGATTTTTGTTTCGCATTTTCTTGTCTTGTAGTTTTGAATTCAAAGATACCAGTGGTAAATAAGTTTCATATATGTTGGTTGATATGGGTAAGGACTTCATCACAATTACATGTAAAAAATATGTTTGATTTATTTGTTTACATTTAAAGAAATTGTGAAGTTGCAAACTCAATCATTCCAATACAGGATCTAGTAACAATGACAGAGTGAAAGTTGCATATGAGTATTTGAAAATATTCTTAACTGTGAAGTATGAGAAATTTGTTGCAGTTAAGTTAGTGAACAGATTGCTTGGACTCCCACCTATTTACTAACACTTATAATCATGTTAGAGGCAAAAAAAATACATCATTTATGTGAAGCCAAGAATTTAATCTTAGCCTGATTACAGTCTTAATGTTCCTTACATTTGTAACAGCTTTATCAAATAGTTTAAATTACATGCTGGTAACATAAATACACAAACTTTTTAGTGTATGCCTTTCTCTGGTGTTGGGCTGGCCTTCCCACTGCCCCTTTAAGTGGGGGTTGATGGTTTCAGTCTGGGGGTGGATTTACAGCAATTGGACTGTATCCTGAGCCCTTGGCCAGAAGTATGACATTGATATTTATGATTTCTTTTTTCTCAATTTAGGATGTGGTTGGGAACTTTTTTGTATTTGTTAAGAGGCTTCAAGGTTTGCTTATTATTTGTTGATTTGCAAGTCCGTATTGCAGCTGAATTTACTGTGTAATGTGTGTTTTACATATGTTGGGTGCTTGCTCTTTGTTCTCTCTGCTCCCGCAAGGCTTGAAAAGAATGGCCTGACTTACCTTGCTCCTGGGGTTGCATTCATTTGATGACCAGTAACTGGCCATCAGAGATGTTTATAGCCCTTGGGCTTCAGGTATTGCTCTCTGCCAGTTCTTTCAAAGCTTCCTCTGTGCTGTGTTTTATTAAGGGGGTCTAATGGGTCATTCTGCTCTCAGTAACTGCATGTTACAAATGCCCATTAGTTACAACTGATATATTGGTGTAGACATTACATCACACAATTATAACAGAGGTGATGAAAAGTTAAAACAAAGCAGGTAATAGAGATCTGGTAATTAGATAATTGCTGTTGCTTGCAAAAACAAATCTTCAGGCAAACCAGCGCAAGCTCAGGCACAGCCCAGCAGGTCCTTCAGCCTGTCTTGTTAGCTTGATACAAAACTGGTGGTCTGGTACAAACAGCATGTATTTACTGAACTACAAAGCTAGGAAGCATGTTAGTGGTTAACTTATGCTTAGGTTTCAGGTGGACCATTCATGCTGGAATGCAAGAGCGGCTCCTCAGACAATTTATGGCACTTCCCATACCCATGAAAAAAACCCCAAAACATTGGATTTTCAAACCCAAATCCCTTAATATGGACATCAGTGTTTCAGAAATTCCATTTCACCTAAGGATTGGGATAGCCGTCTCTGGATTTTATTCAGTAGACTTCACATCCACTGGAATAAATCATGGGCTTGTGATTCTTAGTGCTAGGCTAGAAGCCTTATCCTCTGGGCAAATAAAGATGCATCTGGGTTTTTTGGTCCTGCTAGCAAACAGTGGAAATTCTCATTTAACTGCTGATTAGTAGGAGACTCCCTTGATCAGATGCATCTGCTGTGTATTCATATTTCACTGGCTGTGATGCCAGGCAGGCCCACGTTTGTTTTCACTTTGCCAGAAAGAAGATGATACATTGTACTGGTAAAACTACACAATCTTAACATTACATGTTGCTGCTCTTCTTTGAGCCAGATGCTTCTGTTTATTACTCAATTAAAGTAGATATAAAATACGCAGGTCTCATTCTCATTGCTTTTCTTAAGCTCCTTGCCTAAAATGATTTTTTTAAAAATTAATAATCTTCAGTGTATGAAAGGGGCTCATGGGACCTCATTAAAGGAGTCTCAAGGAAATCTGAAGTTGGCATAATGTGAATCCATGTGACCCTCTAGCAATGAATTGCTTTGTTTGTTAGAAAGGCAAGCAATCTCTGTACCCACTTGTCCTTCCTGCTAGAAGAAAGGATCTCTTCAGAAAAAACACAACTTTAGGGTGTAATAATCACATTTAGTACTATTGTAGCAGAAGATGTTGTTCCTGTATCACAGTTTCCTCCTGTGCTAAGAATTGTTCTCTGAGGCTAAATTCATAGAAGGAATGATGGGCATGTAAAGTATTTGAGGATGCTATTCTCATTGGATTTGAAATACTGAATGATTTAAATTTTCTTAGGGTTTTATGTCACTGAATCCTACAAAAATTAGTTTGCATTTTCTGTAATGTTTTGTGTCTTTGAGAGATGGGAGCAGCCATATGATTACTGATCCTGTGTTCAAGTGCTAGCTAAATGCTCTTTGGAACATTCACACATACAAAATGAAATGGTTTTTTTGCCTCTGAGCAGGATAAGACCCTGACATATTGGACTAATTCTATCTGGAATCTTGGGTTAAAAAAAAAATTACCCTGTTGAATCTGCCACAGGTTCTTTCAAAGGAAAAAGACAGTGAGATTTCCATTTCGTAAAATCAGATACTTTCTTTGTCACCCTGCAAAGTGATCACATTAACTTTTTTTCCTTTGTCATGAGATTTTAAAAAACATTTCCATAATTTAAGAAGTGGTTTGGCTATATCAGCTAGAGTTCAAGGAACAAACAACTTCAAAGTTGTGACTTCTCATAGACTTGTCTAAACATGGAGAGACAGAGAGGCAATCTTAGGTGGCAAACCACTACAAAAATATTATTTTGCTTGTATGAAATGTAAAAGAAAGAAAAAGTCAAAGTAAAAAAGCTCTGTTCCAAAATAGCATCTGTTGAAACAATTTGTTCAAGCAATACTTGATGTTAAGAGTACGAAAGCTGGGTAAGGATGCATGATTTTGTATACCTTAAAAAAATCCTTAATAAACTTACATGTGACATTCCTGCCTCCTGAAATCCTTCTAGGCATCTCTCTCATGCCTCTCTCTTGTACAAAATACCTGGGTTGAATGGCTTAGGTTTCATATACTACTGGGATCCATTAAGACAGAGGGTTCATGTATCATTCAGTGTCTGCAGAGTGATTGCTTTTATAAACCAAGCCTTCACTGAACAGCATGTTCTGTACCTCATCATCACTGGTACTGAAATATTTACTGAAACACCTACTCCTTGATGAGAAGCCAGTGTTTTAAGATGTACTAGAAGCTGTGACCAAAACTTAAGTCCCACATAAACACATTTATTAATTACAGAGCTAAAAGTTAGAAAAGATACCATTTCTTGTGCTCTTTTAAAACTGCAACAGTGTAAGTAGGTGAATTAGCATTTAGGAAGCCACATTCAAGCCTTCCCTTTGAGGATTTGTGAGAATTTTATCTGCATGAAGATTATTGAAAATTCCATTCTGTCATATCATTTCTTCCCTCTCCCTTGGGATCCCAGGGACTGTTTGCAGTCTCTCAGACTCTCATACCCAAATTCCTACCAAATACCTGCATTTTCTTATCAGTGGAATTTATTTAACTATAACTGATTTTATTTTATGTAGAACTTTAGAAATTCTTGTGGGTATGCAAACAGCTCAGTGTCATTACCTTTATTGCTTTTGTTGGTTTTTTTTCTTTTTTTTTTTTTTTTCCATCTAAGGATCTTTTCCTAGGCTTCTTAAGGAAAAATAAGAAACAAAGCAGACTGCCTGTCCTACCTATTTTGGCCCATTTTCTACCTTTACTGGTCATACTGGTGTTGCCTTGTCTTTGAGCATCTAGAAGAAAGACTTCTTCTCCTATGAACTTCTATATTTTGGTGACAAATTCCTGAGTATCAGAGAAGGTTGTCAGAGAGCAGGAAGCTTTACCAGCTTGTCCAGTTGGGGAAAAAAAAACCCACAACACAAAAATCTTTAGCTATAATTTTCTCTTTGCATATGTCCAATTTCAGGCTGCCTTTGCACCCCTGTCATGTCATGCATTGAGGCTTCCTGGATGCCAGGGCTGCTCTGTTGCTCCCCTCCTCATCCTGGCAGGCAAGAGACTATATAATAAGAGGCTCTTGGTTTAGGGTAAAAACAGGGAGAGATCTCTTACTAGGTTGCCCATCATGGGCAAAACAGACTTGACTGGGGAAATTAGTTTATTTTATTTTATTACCACTCAAATCAGAGTAAGGTAATGAGACTTAAAGGCAAATCATTAGAGAACCTTTCCCCCATTTCTCCCTTCTGTCCAGGCTAAACTTCATGGGCATGGAGGCTGAGCTAATTTCATCACATATCATCTCTGCTGCTCCTTCCTCCTTAGGGATAGGGCTCCTTAGTCCTTCCCTGCTTCTGCATGGGGTCCCTCCCACATGAGATTGTTCTTCATTAACTTATTCAGCTTGGGTCCTTCCCACAAGCTGCAGTTCTTCAAGAACTGCTCCACCATGGGTCCCTTCCAGAGAGTGCAGTCCTTCAGGGATAGACTGCTCCAGCAGCATAGTTCTCATCAAACTTACCTTGAAAGTTTTATTTGATAGGACAGAATGTTTATAAATGGCCAGACATTTCAAATTTAAAATCACGGTGTGAATGCAAAATACTTGCACTGAGCAAATTGTCTTTTTTAGGAAAATAATAACACTAACTCTTTTATTTTCCAGCTGTTAATGTCATTGTCCTGAAAACTGCAAAGAGTTGATGGTATACTTACAGAGCTGTCAAAATGAAGCCTGTATTATAAAGTCTACTGTGTAAATTCAGGGCATCCATCCTGACCTTGAGCTAAAATTCTGTCACATGAGTTTCACTTGTGTATTCTAGCCATGGTTACATTGTTACAGGCAGTAAGTCCTCTCCACATTGCTAGGAATATTAGAAATACAGCATCATGTATTGCCCATCCCTCTTTTCCAAACCAATGTGGGTTTGTTTACATATTGCTTTGATAAGCAAGCACAGCATTCCTAACTACCCAATGGCAGTCTGCAGCCTCAGCATCCCGGAGGCATGTGCCACAGTTAAATTTTCCAGTCTTGGCATGTAACTCAACTCTTGTAGCTTTTAGCTATTTATGTCCTTTTTCTGGTATGTTGAAGAGAAAAAAATTTAGTAGATGTATTCACTGACAAACTGGGGTTTTTTTTCTGTCCAGTTTGATCACTGCAGTGTGAATCAATCCTTGCTCATCTCCTTTTTTTCTTCCTCTCATAAATGAGTTTATGTGAATGTTATGTCAAGAAATGGGACAGAGCTGGCATGCAGAAATTTGATTTGCAACAAGACTTGGGAAGAGCATATCTGTGTATAAAGAGAAGCTAAGGATCCCATGTGTACATTAAGTAGCAAAGTCCTTCTTTAAGAGCTCTCATGAGTATTGTGTTAAGAAAATATATATTGTTATATCTCCAGCTTGTTGAAACTCATAAAATGCACCATTTGAACTGCGCTTTGATTTAATTTTGTCAGGAAACCAGACTCTGTTCCTGGTCAGTTTATTTTAATTACCACAGTATTTTCTTTCCTATGATTTTTTTTCAGTCTGTAATCTCCTCCTTTTGTTTTCTTCATTAACTTTCTAGCTTCAATGTCTTTAGCAGTGCCACCTTGCCCCTATACAGTGCTTAGCCTTTCTGCTGAGATGTCAAACAAGGTGTAAAATGAAAGAGCTTTAATCCTAAGGAATTTTCCCAGAGCAGCAGAGCATAGTGTTCAGAAATCCTGAGCTGAAACACACAGGCTATTGTCAATTAAAACCTGATCTGGTTTACACCAGGGTCATGCCACCTACAGAACAGCTCATATTTGAGGAGGTGCAAAGGAAGCCCATGGTTATTTTTGCTGTATCTTCCTCATACTGGAAACAGAGCATAATATGAAGTCAGCATACAAGTAGTGGGGTTTTTTTCTCCCAGAAACATCTGTCTTACCAGGAATCGGCTGAAGATCAAAAAGTGTTTTCTTTGCAGACACAGAGCTTCAAAAATAAAACATAGACAAATTAAAAGCTTTGTAAATAAACTTTATATAAAACCAAGAGCATTTAGATGTCTAAAAATAAAGAGTGTTGTATGAGAGAAATTGATTTATAGGGGGGTTTCTCGATTGACACAAATTAAATTGAAAATGTGAAACAGGAGGTTCAGTTCTGATGTGATTCTGAAAAATGACAGGTACCATTGTTGGATACAAAGGCAGGATGCAGTTTTGCCTAAACAGAGACATATGTTGCTTTTGGGAAACTATATGAGGTGTGAAGTTCTGGATGAAGGTTGTAGTGAAGATATGTCAGAGGCCATGTGAGAAACCCATATGCTTTTAGAAAAATTTGGAAGCTAGGTGAGATAAACCACAGCATTTCCAATGGCAACAGAGCCATACATTTGGGAAATTGAATCCTGTGTTAAATGTACATGATTTGAGAAATTAATAGCCACTCATGAGAAAATGACAGACAATTGTATATTTATAATTGTCTTTGCAGTTTCACTTACTGAGCATGTTAAGCACAAATGTGAAAATTTGTAGGTAATTCGAATTTTTTACATTTATTATCACAACAAGAGGCATAGTTTTCAAATATCTGTTTGTTTCTGCCTTTCAAGCAGCAACTTGTAAAATGTTATACTATTATTTTGATTGTCTTTTTACTTTTTGTGGTATTTTTTTTCCCACATATCCAGGGGCTCTAACACATGAGTTAAACAGATGCTTGCTACAGCAATTTAACTAGCTCAGGTGTCCCCCTTTACTAAAGGTCATGTTTTCCCATAGCAGAGGTGGCAGAAACAAATATGTTGGCTTTTTGGTTGCAGTGCTTCCTTGTCCAAGTGATTACAAGTTATAACTGAAGATGATTTTGTGTTTATCTACTTGACTGTAACAGCAGTGACTGAGGTGTGGGCACACAGTCACATCTGTCAGCTCAGCTGTAACTTCTGCCCTGGGGAAAGGCAGATGTTTGTGCAATGTTAACCTATTAAATTGTGCTTAAGTGCATTTTTTTGGTTCAGTTTGCTTCCACAGGTTTTGGTCAAGGCCTGAAAAAGATGTTTATAGCACAATGGTTTTTTTTTTCACCTACCTTCTATACCCATTTGCCATAGGTGGTGTCCAGTCTCTCAACATTGCTTTAAAAGAATTTGGGGAATGGGAGATGTGTTTGTTTCTCTCCTTTCACTCACTCACAGAGGAGTGGCCTTTGAGCTGTGAAGATATGGATTTTCATATGCACATTAACTTTCCATCTTTGAATTTCCTCTGAGTAGATGATTGGAACTTTCTGGTATTTGGAATTTTTGAAGATGAGATAAAAACTAGAGCTGGATGGATCTGGCAGCTGTATTTTGCAATATTCACTGGGCTTCTAAATCCATACTCAGATCCCTTACTAACTGACTTCATATTCAGAATTGCAGATCACAGCCATTCTGCTACCTCATCAGAAAGCGCAGTGACCAAAATCTCTGAACCTGTGTCTTTGTGTGTCTAAATCAATTTCCAATTGGTTTGAATACTTCCACCATTGAACACATTTCAGCAAGCAGTTCTGTTTTTTACTGCAGCTCCTAGGTTTGGACTGGCAACTCTAAATTGAGGTTCATGGATGCTCATCTGTTCACTTTCTACCATTTCCATCACTTACACATTTGTTATTTAGTAACTGTGCTAACATTTTAAGTGTTATCTCAGGAGTTACATTATTGGATTTTTCCCCTCAGTGAGTGGCCTATTGTTCAAGTTGTCCTTTAAGTAAAAAATGCAGAAAGAATATTACAATAATCAGCTTTTCAGAGCAAAACCAGGCTTCAGCTCTTCCCAAAATTAGTTTTCTCAAATTTTGCTTCCAGTTTTTTTTATGAAACATAATTTGTTAATCTTTATAACTAATGTGGGAAAACCCCCAAAAACAGGTAAATGAGCTGCAATTGAATGCTTGTTGTCTAAATGATTGCATAAGCAGCTAATACTTTCACACTAGTAGGTCAGTTTTGATGTACCAGTGATTAGTAGCTGCATTTTTTCCCTCAGCTTTTGATCCCAAAGTATGATAGTTCACCTGAACCTAAAAGACTGTCTCATTGTAGAAAACAAGATCAGTGATGAACTGTAGGCTGGTAAAAGCATTACTTTTAATATAAGGCTGCACTGATTATATAATGAATGATTGAGGATAAATTAATAAGTATCTAAAAGAGTGATCTCTGAGTGAATATAAAATAATAATGGCTGCTCTAATTTTCTGCATTACTTGGCAACAGGGTTTTCACACAGTTGATTTTTCAGGTTTAAATATTATGGAAGTAAATGTGTCCTCAGTATGTACATTTCAAGAACTACCTTACGGCTGTGCCTAATTTGAAACTGCCTTGTTAAAGAAAGGAGATATTTTGCCACATTGACAAATATTGAAGCTAGCATTGCGTGAATCTAAGCATCAGGTACCTAAGAATCAGACTTTCTCCAGGTCAGAAAGCAGACAAGTAACTCTGGTGGTGCCTGTGGAAACTGATATTCCAGATTTTCTTCCACTTTTGGTGTTTAAAAATGTGTTGTTATGGATCTCCTTTTACAACAAGAACATAGCTCTCTTTTCTTTCTAGAAACCTACATGAAGGAAAACATGAGATGAAGGTAATTTATTAGTGATAACAGATTTGTAGTGATTATGAAGCAGAGCACTCCAAAACTGATGAGCTGATAGCCTTTTATATCTTTTTGATTATTGGATTAGCTCCTAAAATTCTTACTCTCAGTTAATAAATACTTGGATAGCCACAATTACCAGCAGTTTTAAAAATATATTTTTAGTTAATATACTGTTTCATCAATTTAGAAGGTTTTTGTCAGGAATTATATAGGGCCTACATTAAAAATGTTAAGCTTCTCAGTAAGAGTATTTTGAAACAAATTGCAAACAATTGAGTTATTATAGCAAAATAAATCACCCATTTTCCATCTGATTTAATCCTCCTTCTTTTGCATTTGCATTTGTAATGAATGAAGCCACATGCACAGATTGTTAGCATGGCCCATCTGAGCAGTAACTCCTTGAGCTGCAGGAGCTCACTTTTTTCCCACTCACTGATCATACCTTCCAAAATGGAATTTTGAATGACCTCCTTTTCCCTACTTCTGAAGTACTGAGTGATCAGGGAAGCTACATCTCTTTTCCTGGTCTTTTCAAATGGCACATTCCTAATTTGAAAGGTAAAATTGAATTCTCTCTTTTTATAATTAAATTTATAAAGATGTACTTCAAGGCTGCTATTTACATGCTGATTTTAAAAGCTGAAAAGATCAATTTTGATTCATTTACAAGTAACACATCATTTACTTTTAATGATATTCATATTTCACCGTCTACTTGTCATGATGTTGCTCAGATTTTGGTCCTGGCTTTCCTACTGCTGTTGAGGCCTTCGCTGTGTGGCAATATAGAAATCACTTTTGAGTCAGTTTTGGTAAATCCATGCAGTCATTTTTAGGTGGACAATCCCTTCAGCCTTACAGCCTTGATTATTTATGGTCCTGTGTGCACTGTTTTCATCCGATCAGTAATATCTTATACTTCTTTTCTTTGCACCCGTCTAAATAACAACACTCAGGACAAAAATAGTTGAATCTTTAGTCCTCTGACAGGCCCTTCTGGCTTTCTCAAATTTTTTTTGGGTTCAAGTGGTGACATCCTCAGCTTCTCATCTCCTGCTTTTGGTGGTTCTGGCCTCATAGTGGGGCTGCTAGAACAAGAGGCATGTTTATTATATGTCAGATTGTAACACTGAATACAAAACCACAGACAAGGTGGAATTTACAATAAGATTCCCGAACTGGAGAAAATAACCCCTGGACACCAATCTCCTAAGCAGCAACTTACCTGCAAACCAGTAATTTTCAGTAGTAGCAATTTCCTTCAGAAAAGTTTGATGAGTTTGACATAAAATCCAGCTTTCGAATGGGGAGTTACACAAATGGCTGGTAGAAAAAGGAAAGTGATGGCTTTGTTCACTCCAAAAACTGATAGGTTTATGAACAGGTGATGAAAGAAAGAACTTCCCTTGTTGAAGCAAAATTAGTGATATTGAATACAGGAAGGATTTGAGTCCTGAACTGTCCTAATCCCCTGACCTGCCCACAGGGCCTTGAGCTCTGCCAGGGAAAAAGGATCCAAATCCAGCCTTTAATTCCTTTTAAATTGCCCTTTACACCAGTGGGGATTTTTCCAATTGTTTTCTTTAAAATACACAAAATTGAAACAAAAAAGTCCCAATTGTTGTGTGCAGTCAGTATTTGCAGCCCAAACCCATATCTTTTTGGTTCAGAAGAAACTTAATTTCCTCCCTCTATCATGAAAATATTTTTACCATTCTGGACCCTTACTTCCCATTGCTGCAGGATTGCATCTGCAGTGAGCAATAGTCTCTGCAGTCCTGGTTCCATTGGAATCAGTAGAACTCCTCCTATGGATGTCAAGTGAAGCTAAAACGCTGCCTACAAACTAGGATGTCTTAAGTGGGGTTAAAATACGATGGGGATCTCTGAAATTCTTTTAGGGTTTGTTTTCCAAGTATAGCGGTGAAATTTACAGGGCAGAAGATGTTTTGTTTAATGGATTGAAATTAATGGAGTTTGAGTGTTCTTTCATGTCATGCTTTAGGAGTAGTATTGTAGCAGCACAATTACACTCAACTAAGGTGTATCTACTGGTATTTGGTTGAAGAACCTGTTTTTTTAAACTGTGGAATAAATAGAAACATGATCAGGGATTTCTGTTTGTTTTAGTTTGAAAATGCCTCTTTAAATACACAATACTTTACATTTCTGTAGTAAAAAATAACCATTTATTTTTAAAGTTCAGTTAGTGATTTTTGTGTGTTTTTTAACCATAGGAAGATAAATTTTATCTGTCTTTTGGTTCTTGGGGAGAGAGAGGGTGTATTGGTTTTTCAGGGAGCTTACATTTTGACATGTAAACGAGGCCCCCTCTACATGGGCGCTATGTTTTCTCTTGAGTTTTATAGCCCTGTTGCATTTGGTTTAGCCTTTATTTTGCTCGCATGTGAGAGCTATACTTTCTTTTAACTATGTATTGCTGTGGCAAATTCAGGGACTGAGACATGGCTGAGAGACTGAGGTTCTCATATCTTGCAGCCCTGTCTTGTCTCAGATGACAGACGTTCTACACCATTTGATTTATGGATCAGCAACACTCTTTTCTACTGGTGTCTTAATACCTGAAGAATTGTTTTGGGCTAGCAAATTTGAGTTTTAGCATGATGGAATGAAAAGCAAAAATTTCTAAGTATTTTTAACCAATTTATTGTTTGGTGATTCAAAAAATATTTCAAAACTAATACAATATATTGAAAGAAAACCATAAAAGATAACTCTTGGACTGAAAATATTTAAATGCACTGTCAGTGTTGATTTAGCTGCTTTGTCTGTCACACTAACAGGTGAGAAAGAAAAACATGAGAGAGAAAGACATGAGTGCTTCAGAAGTGCTTTCCACACAGACATACTATATGCATCAAAGAAATAAGAGCTTGTTAGGAGAAATCCCTCCATGATATGAACATATAAATGGGAATAGAACTCTCTATCAGGATTCTGGTTGTAATGAAAAAAAATGTACTTCAAATGTAGATAATATTTTGGTCTAGTTTTTTAAGGAGATATCAGAGTATCATGCTTTTTGGTTGATTAAAATCAAACTTAAACTAGGAGTAAAAGTCTCAGAGATTCTCAAAGTTTTTATGAATTTGACTGAAGTAGCTATGCAGAGGCAAAAAAAAAAAAAAAAAAAAATTAGTCAGTTCCCTGTCCTCCAGGAGAAAACAGTGAGTTTTGTTGTTTTGTTCAGTGTTATTTAACAATAGTCTCCTCTAGTTTGAAATTACATTTTGCTTGTCCTTTTCTAAAATAATATAATCAAATAATTCTAAATAAATCTTGGTAGAAAACATGATATTAATATTCTTTTTCCATTTTGCAAAAATACTGGGGAAGACTATTTAAGGACAGAAGCAAGGTAGCTGCTTAATAGCATAATCATTATCTATAATTCCAAATATATTATGATTTCAAATAATCATTTTAATTTATGATGTCTTTTCTCATATTACCACCAGTATTCTTCATTATAGTTTTTTATTTAAATTTACCCTTTTCACAGACATGTATTTTGTGTGGTATGTATTTATTTGCGTATTTTGTGTAAAATTTCCAGTGATCTCCAAAAACCTGCAATGTTGAGTTGCGCCCTAAAATTTAGTCTTACAAATTTTACTGCATCTTTACTAGGTATAGCCAGGCCTAAATTCACCTGTCTCCACTGGCTAAAACCAGTCTAAACTAAAAGCCACAATATGGTGAATTAGACCACAAGTTTTAGAACAACTTGCAGAGAGAACTTTGGGAATGTGGTTAAGCTTCAACTATTGCAATGCTATTTTTGGAGTCTGTAAATGGTCTCAAGTAATTATTGCTCTGAGTCCACAAGCATACCCTAAGGACTAACGTGCATAATCCATCACTTGAGCCCCTGAAGTATTTCTCTGAGTACCTAGAGAATCCCCCAGGAGAGCTTGACCCCATCTCTCCCTTCAGTCCATGTGGAATGTCAGAGGTGGAGTTTAGCAGCTGCTGTCTCAGTTCCTCTCAGCAGCACTATTGAAGCAGAGTGCCTCACTGCTTTTCTAGCTCTGTCTTACCGCTGAGATGAGACTTCAGTGTTTCATCTGAGATTTTTATTCAACTTTTTTTTTTTTAATTCAACTTTTATTCAACATGTGGTTACTTGATTAATGTGCCTATGATTCTAGCTGGTAAAATTTCTTCGGAGAGGGCCATATTCTTGAAATCCCTCTTGGGTAAATCGTTCAACATTGGACAAGGTGGTAAGAGGAGGATAAACCAAGCAGAGATGTTAGTTTCCATATTCCCTCTCTCTTCCCTCTCAAATCTTTCCTGTTAGACTGTTTTCATGCTAGCAGCACTTAATATATCTATGTGTAATCTGAACTATGGCTTTTCACTCCCCCTTTTCCTCACTTCCAAATCTGAGGCAATTCAGAGCAAATTCATTGTTCTGTTCTTACCAGAGTTTTCAGCATCAGATCACTTTGATGGTCTCAAGGAGCACTGTGTGGTTTTTGATTCCTCCGTGGCAGCCGTGGCAGTCAGCAGAGCAGTGCAGCATTCGCTGTTTGTGAGGGAAGCCAGGGGGTTCTGCCAGGTCACTATTAGTGCCAGAACTCCAAGGAGTCATCCATTCTGGCAATAGTCCTCTGAATTTTCTCTTGGAGAGATTATTTACTGCTGTAAATATTCTCCAGGTAAAGTACATGTACTTTTGTTTCCCCAGCTTTCTGAGCCTTCCGTGGTTATTATCCAGTGGTTGAATAGATAAGCATGACAGCACTCAAACTTTGATATAAGCTACACAGCAAGCAAGAAGAAAGGAAAAACTAACAAATGGTCTTCACAGACACTCTTCCGGAGCATCTTTCTTTCTATGCTGGTAATAGCATAGGAGAATGCTCTCTGTCAGGGTGTATGAAGGGACTACACATCCTGAAGCATGCTGAACACTAGCAGTCTGTCTTTCTAGGAGCAGGGGAACTGACGTGTTCATCTCAGAAGTGTGTTAGCGAAGCAACATTCAATACATTGCCACTAAATTAACTTCTTCCTCTACTAGCTATATTTATTTGACGAAGGGTTCATTACATACCTCACATATTCTGCTTTACATGACCCTCACCTTTCTATGCCATGTTTAATAAAGAAAGCCCTCATATTTCTAGCAGCTTTTGTTTTTGACTGAAAAATATCAGTACAAAAATCAATAGCAAATGAAGAACTGAAACTTCTAGACTATTTTGACTATATTGAAATAAACAGTGTAGTAGTTACTATACTGGTTGATTTTTTTCCTGCTTACTTGCTAATAAAAAAGGGTTTGGGATTCAAGATGTTTGAAAGTAATGCAGCACATCTCCTCTTCCAAGATATTTACCTTTGCAACAGAAAATAATTTGATTCAGAAAACTGAAATATGTGAAAAATGTTAAATGGATTAAAAGCTGGTTCATTGACCAGTTGAAAAATGTGGTGTCAATGGGCAGATATAAATTACTGTGTCTAGTTGAGTCTGCCTGAAATCAGTTTTTGGGTCAATAGCACTTAACATTTTTATCAACAGTCTAGACAGTGATAGAAGACATTTTCAGTAAAGCTTGAGCAGGACAGAGATTGGTGAGGTAGTAAATAATATGTTAGATAATTGCAGAAGCTAATAAAGCATATTTTAATATTGCCAAATACTACCAGCCTCCTGTGTGGGATAAAAATCTATTGGTAGTTGTTAAGCTGTGATTTAGAAAAGGACAGGTTATCAGAGGTAATTGGGTCTAAGCAGACCCAAAGCTTTGTACAATCTTGTGGAAGGAAAAAGCACTAATGCAATAATGTGCATATTAAAGTCAGACTGTCAGTCAAATGGGGTGATGATTGCTTTTGCATGCTGTATGGATAAGATTGCTTCTAGAATGCCAAGTCCAATTTTGGTGTCCACTCTTAAGGAAAATGAGGAAATAGGATGAATAGAAGACATGGGGGTGCACAGGACCTGGAGATCAGGTTTTAAATCCTGTGTAGGTTTAACAAGTGGAGCTTAGTTTATCATTATGTATGGGTATTTGGGCATGAAATTTTTTTAGTAGGTTTAGGACAAGAAACACTCTCAGCATCATTGACAGCAAAATTCAGTGACTGGAAAATTAAATTAAGGGGAAAATACAGCCTCATATTACCTTGCAATTTGTTAGCTTTCCGGATTACTAAATAGCAGAACAGCTGATCAGGGGAGGTGATAGACTCATAACTGCTAGACATCTTAAAAAAATAGACAAAAAAGGAGAAGGAAAGGCAGATTTAATGATTTCTTTATTTACAGTTCATGTGCTGCAAGGAGGACAGTCATACATGTTCTGTCCTAAGTCTAAAACATACCTGATTTAAAGAGTTGACTCCTGAGGAGGCATGGAGAAATTACTTCCCCTGATGTACCTGGGAGCAGATAATTTGCTTCCTCTTTGCTGTTTTCTGAATCAGAAACCAGACCAGACCCTTTTGGATCCCAGAAAGGTTGATCATCTTCCCTAAATGGTGCCTGAGTATCACTTGTGGTCATCATAGAAGTGATCAAAAGGTTTTAAGGTAGAAAGGGAGTTTGCACAGCCCTCAGGAGGGAACAAGAGTCGTCCAACTGAAGCCTTTGGTCTAAGAGTATATAAAGTATATATTTGTATATAAAGTAACAAAAAACTATGAAAGCACAAGGTTGTCACAAATCCCTGTGGCCTCAGAACTTGAGAATCCTGAACATAATGGTGGATTCTGTGGTGTATTGCTGTTTTAGTGGGACAGGGATTTCTGGGGATTTTTTTTTTTCCAGCTATAACAGATGGAAAAATTAGAAAGGCTTTCAGACAATAAGCTTCTTTTAGATTTGGAATAGCAACACAGGTTTTAAATTAAAATGTGGGTTGAAAGTGATTGGTCTAAACCTAATTTGGTATGTTCCTAAGTTAGACTATCTGTGAGAAGAGGTAGTGGACTGAGGGAAGTATGAGATAAAAAGGACATTATCACCATGGCAAAGAGAGGAGTAGGTAATCTATTGCTTGTTGGAATATGGTAATATCAACTGGGATAGAGATTATGGAAGAAGGAGGTTGCACTACATGATAAACCCATCATTTCTATTGTTTCCTTATTTTTTAGTATTTAGCAGGCTCCTTTTCAGAAGGAGCTCAGTTTCTCTCTCTCTAACAGGTAAGCAATAGAGAGAAAAGTAAAAGTGTTCACACTGATGCCTAATTTCTTTCATCTTTAATAATTTGTCAGTGTGAATTTACTCTGATATTCAGTGTTTGTTTAATTCCATTCATATATTTTACGGAGAATTTGCATCAGATGAAGTATATTTTGTTCTGGAAAATGAATAGGCAGGACCTACAGACCTGGATGATACTCATCAGAAGATCTAGATTGTGGGGCTTGAGGATACTGACAAGTCTGAATTTGTGAGAATACAGGCGATTCTGCATTTGTTTCTTAAGTGTCATCTGTTCCTTTTAGTGCATATCGCTCCACAGGGAAGCGAGCTATGAGTAACATGCACCTCAGCGAGCCAGAATCTGTAATATAAAACATATTTTATCTGTTGTCCCTTTTGAAGTATGTAAGCAATATACAAAATGGGCAGTGGTTTGCTTTTTCATATGCCGCTAGATGTTACCAAGGAAATATTTGCTGGTTTGTGACATGTACTTGCAGTTTATTAAAATTCTTCTTAATTAAAAGCTTTAGCATATTTAGCTTCACCTTACTTGGGGCTATTAATTTATAAAGGATATGCTTGATTATGGTACTTAGAGTGTTTGATTTACTGTTTTTATGGATGTGATATATCTAATTTGTACTGGGATATTAATGCTTTTAGCAGTGTGGTACTGGGCTTGCATAGAAGCTGAAACAGACTTTCAGCTTGAGACTGGTATTAAAAGATGATCGATGCTATTAGAAATGTTAAAAAAATATCCAAAGGTTTATTAAAAGGGTTGTCTTTTTGTCTGAGTGTTTCTTGGGTGTTTTTAAGGTCGTACTTGATGATTATGTTTATGATGACCTTTTTCTTTCAGGAATATCAGCCTTGTAACACCAACGCCTGCCCAGAGTTAAAAAAGACAACTCCTTGGACCCCCTGGACCCCGGTGAACATCTCAGACAACGGTGGTCACTACGAGCAGCGTTTCCGATACACCTGCAAGGCGCGCCTGCCCGACCCGAACCTGCTGGAGGTGGGACGGCAGCGCATTGAGATGCGCTACTGCTCCAGCGACGGCACCAGCGGATGCTCCACGGATGGTGAGCAAAGCCAGATGGGCTCACCATGCCCCCTGCTAGTGACATGCCTGCAGTTCCATTTGCAGCTCAGAGTGGAGGTTTCTGCTTGCTGGCGTTGTGTGTAACAGAACTGATAATGAAAAGGAGGGCACAGTGATCCCAGTAGGGAGCCTAGCCTGTATTTCTTTTGGATGTAGCGTCACCATTCAGACTAAGCAAGTGTCTTTCATCACCAGTTATGAGATTTGCCAGGTTATTTTAATTGTCTTCACAGTAATCCTGATCTTGTAAGATTCTCTTACCCCTTATACTCCCCTGAGCTTTTACTAGGGGTGAATTTGTGCAACATTAACATATTTCCAGAATTTGGACTATTCTAAGAACTTCTGCTCAGTAGTTTGAAAGTAACAACTGTAAAATTCATACAGGTGTTTAAATAAATAAGGAGTTTATGAACTGGATAATTTCTCTTATAAAAGTTTATGTTGTGCTTTTGCTGGTAACTGAAAGTTCTGTTTATTTCTGAGATTGAAAACCAAATTCCTTCAAAATCTTTTCAAATTTAGATGACTTTAAATTGGAATTACTTTGTTTCAGAATTTTCTTATTTTCCTATCAGTGATTCATAGTTTTCTATATGTATAAAAAAATTAAAACTAGGAGAAGTTGTGACAGTCATTCTAATTTTATTAATTGATTATCTAGTTTTAACTGCATATCACTGTATCTTTTAAAGTATTATATTTTAGTCATATAATTTTAAAAATATTGAGTTTTTATTATTATATTTGAATATTTTTAGGCCCATTTTCCACTTACAAAGTCTTTTGTATCTTTGCAAGACCCAGGTTAGCTGGAAAAAAAAAAAGGATAACAAAAGGATAACTGAAGGCATTTGGCTTATCTAAGACCACAAAGAGAGAGCAATTTCTGAGTCCCTGGACTTTCTAATTCTAAGTGTTCTTCAGACAGACCAACTATTGTGAAAGTCAGTTTTAAGCTCCTGCCTGTACTAAGTTTACATGTCAAGGTTTTGCTAGTGTGGAAGGCTGCAGAGTTGGCTTCTGTGATAATGTGCTAGAAACTTCCATGCTCTCCCCCCATCATCCTCCTTGCCCTGCCCTTCATCCCGTACAAAACCTTTATTGTTTCACTTGGCATCTGTGTGTTTTTGGAGGGGGCAGGATGTTAGTAATTTTTTGAAGAAATACATAGTAGTGAAGTGTGTGAAATCATAAAACAAAACCAATGGTACTTCAGATAAGACTTAGTTTTGGGCTCTATGTCATTCCCATTTCAGATAATCTACAGTGCCAAATGTTGGGGTTGCGCTTAGGTCTAGATAGCAAGGCAGATTTTGGCATGGAGCAACTCTTGTCACAAATGTTTCTTCTATTCTGTTTTCATCCAAACTAAATTTCAGACTTTACTGAGCAAAGATTTTGCTCTGCTAGGGTTGGTGTATGACCTGTCTCTTGTCCTTAATGAAACTTCAAGGTGGTGCTGCTGCTTTTTGCTGTCTTCCAGCACTTAGACATGGATGATACATGTTCAAAATTTCATGAGATTAAATGAGAAAGAGAATATTTTTCTCATCAGGTAGTGCAGACTTGGGAAATTTATCACAAGTAAAGCTACAGGAGAATCTAAGTATAGTCTGGTCTGACAGCTGAAATGGCAGCATCTAAAAAGGAGTATATAAAAGCCAACGCATGACAAGAGAGGAGGTCAGTAGGGCAAACCAGAGAAGAGCCAGTTTGTTATAGATCACATTGCTGCAAGAAGTTCAAACTTGGCAAGGAGACACTTCTGTCAGTTCTGAAGTCATAATCATAAAACTTCTTCTGCAATTGGATGCATAATCTGACTCCTGCAGAACATAGGCAGAAGTAACAAACCCTACAATTTTTTAAATAAAGCATTTTTTCAGTGTGCAAGTTATGGGGGTGGGGATAGTGGTTCAGGTGCATTTTTTGCCTGATTAGCTTGAAGAATTTTATTTTCCTGAACAAGATACTCCTGAATTTCTTGGCATTGTACTTTTTTTGTTGCATCTTGCTGAAGCTGCTGCTTTGATTCATTTGGAAATAATTCATCACTGGAGCAATGTATGTTCATGACCCCAAGCCTGTTGCATAGTAATAGAAGTGTTCATCTGGGTAAAGGATTTTTGCTGACTAATCCCAAAACTACTGAATATTTAAGTACTTTTTATTGAGTACTTGACAGGGCAGAAACTATTATACATCTGTCTGTTCTTCCTAGTGAGTGCCCTTATGGCTTTGTCATTAATTTGTGCTCCTTCTTTGATTCATTTTGGCCAGTGAGTCTTTAATTATTCTGTAACGAAAGGTGAAACTCGATCACTGTTCCAAGTGGCTGCATTAACCAATACACTTCTGGTGAAAATAGCACATTTTATTTTGAGACTGTTTGCTTAGTCATTTTCTGATTATGGATCATGCTGTCAGAACAGTGTGGAGTGGAACATTTGTTGAGGGAGGGGTGAGGGGGCACAATTTTGATTTGCTGATGAGATGAAACTTGCTGACTGCATCTAAACTGCAGCATTCAGGAGCTGAAAGCATTCAGGAGCACTTCCCTACTCTCAGGTTTAGATGTGGGCCAACACATCACCATTCTACTGCTCCTTGATTTCACTGGAAGAAAATACATGAATAAGAGTCATGTAGAGTAGCTGTAGCTTTTGGGACAGAAAGAAGTCATGAGAATGGGAAACCATTAATTGTAGCAGGCACCTTCACCATTTCTGGCTAGATAGCAAGAAAACATCATAACTTACTTCCACCTGACCAGAGCCTGGATGCTGTGAAACATTTTTTTCATTATCTCCATGTTGAATTGTAGCAATTTTCTGGCTTTTATGGAAAGATTAATTCTGGTCCAGAGTGCCTGGCATACCTCATTACCAAAGATGTGTTCTGCAGAGATCAGTTCTCTGTTCCTTGCAGATAGGAGCCATTTGTTAGAAATTTTCTCATTGCCTATAATCTCCCACTGTGCAACTATAGTCACGCCGTGTTAAACAGAATCATGTTTCACTGTCAGATGCTAGCAAAGCAAACTTTCTTTGCAGTCTGAGTTTAGAGATAGAACTTCTTGCCAGAAACCCACTAGACTCCTCCTGAGTGTGGTAAGATTTCTATCTCAATCAAGTAAGCAGTAGCATTTGCAGACTGTATTCATGCTTTTCTGATTTGAAGTTTGATTAGGAGGAAAGAAAAATAAATTTTGTTCCCTGCCTCTGGGTTTTCATGTAGTGCTCAGATAGGAAAGAGACAGCTATTTCAAATAAACTGTAAGAGATTGTGTACATTGTTGTATGTCTTAATGTGCTGTCTGTACAATCCAGCATCCAGAGTATAGAAATTACATTACCCTAGGCTTTAATATGTGCTTATGAAACATATTAAATACCTACCTTAAACATGCTGGCTCTCTGTAACATTATCTGATATATAAACAGTAATAATTTTATTGAAATCATAGTATTTTAAGCCAGGGATAAATATTTCACAAGGTGTGAGGTTACCTGATACTTCTACATTGAATTTATCTTACCAAAGGCTAGACTCTCTAGTAGTCTACAAAGAGAACTTCAGCCCCCTAAGGAATGAGGGATCCTTTGAAGATAAGCATCTGATATAATGGGTGCAGTTCACCCTCTGGAGATAGATACTGCCTTCTTTCCATGGTGTACAAGGCAAACAGCAATGGTAGGCTTAGACATGACACTTGACTTTGACATGGCCAGAAACCAGGTTAACTTCCAAAATAACTTCTGAAGGCAATCAACAAAGGCAATACTTCTATTTTCACTAATTTCAGTCTTAAAGAGTATTTTGTTTGCTTTTTTTTTTTCCCGAGGCACCTGGATATCTGCACCTAGATTCCCAGCTGTTGCTGCTTCCTCTTTCTCAAACCTCATAACAATAGTTATTTGTGAAGGCAGGATATGATTTTGTCTGAATTACTCTTCTACTGGCTATGATCTCTTGTGAAAAGTTTGATTAAATCTGTCCTTGTGTTACCCACAGGAAATCTATGGTGCATTCAGAATTTTTTATAGAATAGAACATGTGTTGATAATCAGGAATGTCCTGTAGTCAGGAGGAGTATGTTTTGAGATGTTATCTCTTATACTGTCATACTGAAGCTAAGTTGTAGTATTCTGAGTAAGAACAAAGTGAATTCTGGAAGTTAGAACTGAATTTGATGACAAATTCAAGTTTGATTGACAACGTACAACTCAGTGGAACTTTGGGGTTAAATACTTAAACATAGAAAAGCTATGTAAAAGTTATGCTAACGTGACATCCTCCATCTGCATACTCTTTGGGTTTTTAAAATATGTCATCTTTGCATTGCATTAATCTTTGCCATTACATTTTACTATTTAAATTTTACTATGTTTTGAAGGTTTATAAAGTGTTTTATAAGTTATAGGTATGTAGGCTTGAAGTTATAGAAGTTTTATGCTTCAATAATATTGTCAAATAACTTGCAGACTGTCTTCAGAAAGTGACAACACTGAAACAATCTTTGCTTGTTGTAGTTACCTCTGCACTTGAAGCAGTGTTTCATGCTGTCATTTAGAAATGATTCAGGATACCTGAATTTTGGCTTCAGATCATCTTTTCCCAAAGTCATGAACCTAGACTGCTTGGATAATTGAATTTTCTTTGTTAGGTCTGGAGGACATAAGTCATAAATCAGTCAAGTAATATAATTTATCAGGTGTCACAGCTACTTCTCTCTTACTTAGGATTGTATTGCTTAGCTACAGGCTAGACTAGGGAATTATTATTAAACTATGTGCTTTAATAGAGCCTCACTTTTAAGGCAAATTAATTGAACTTGGCTGAGAGTGTTGCAGTTTTCAAGCAGAGTCAGGCCAACCAAAGTCTCATTACAAGCTTTTGCGAAGGCAGATTGTTTTTCTCATGTGCTAGTCAGGGCAGGTACTTTCATGTTGACATGTCTTCAGACAGGATTAATTTCATGTGGATGTAGGAAGCTGTTTCAATTTAACCAAAAAGTTTTAAAGATTTACTTATAAATCATCAAATCATCTTGGTTTATATTAGAATTATGTAAATTAATTGGGCAATTGTTTTCAGTTATATTTGCCTTGTGGAATAAGTAAATCATCAGCAGGACAGTACTAATTTCTCCATAATTTTACTGATATTGAACAAAGCAGAAGTGCTTCAAATGAGAGAAAAGTCTTTTGTTTAGATGTCAGTTCATCTCTTCTGTCTTCCATGATCTTAGAAGTTGATGGTTATTTTGTCCACAAAATCACTGTGGTGGCTTTTACTAAGTTTTTGCAGTAGTTGCTGTTACTTGTAGAACTTTTCACCTTAGAGACTCACAGCTGCTTTTTAAAATTGTACTAGCATCAAGTAGTTAAATCCCCTTTTCTAGCCACAGTATGCAGCAGTTTGTTACTGGACTGTACTGAACAATGAGCTTTTTGGTAAGCTCTAAGCAGAATTCATGTTTCTAGTTGTACACAGGGCTCTGAGTCAGTCATAGGCTTTCTGAGAACAATTTAGTTTAAAACATTTGAATGATGAAACTGTCATAAAGGGTGGATCAGAATTTGACTTACAGATGTTTTGTATCTCTTTGGAAAGCTGTTCATTAGTTTTTTGATGATGCTATGACTGATCATTTTCTTTGAAGATTTTACAACTATTTCTGCAGATGGGCTTTAAGGGGGACTAAGATTTTGTTTTGGCAACTAGATTTTTGCTGCTACCATGCCAAGGGCATTGGCCATTGCATCCTGGTTTGACTGTATATCTTTGTCTTGGAGCAGTAAGCAGTAAGCAGAAAGCAGCTTAATGTTGGATTTTGTTGGGTGGCACAATCTGGTTTCTGTCCCTGGAGTCATATGTAGAGCAATCTGAAAGTGGCCCAAACTGCAAACAGAAGCAGCAAACAAGAAAACCACGGTTTAATGAGACAATTTGGAGTTTTCAGTTTTGTGCCACTTGCTGTGAAATATTACAATGCTTTTCTATTTATGCCTTCTCCTGTCAAATTTGATGTAAACTGTGATAAGGCTAGGACTTGGTGTTGTATCTACACTTACTTTCTGAAGAATTTTTGCTTGAACAAATTCTACAATGTAATCTTTTGATTAATTTTTTATTGTCCCCCATCTCCTCTACTACCTCAGTTAATAAACAGGACTTCTCAGCTGAAGGACTCAGGAACTGGGTCCAGAGTCCCAGTGCTGAGTGGAAGGCAAGGATCTTTCCTTGACCTACTGGAAAAACTCTTTTCAATGTAACCCAAGCCCCTTCTTTTCCACAAGGGCATATTGCTGGCTCACGTTCATCTTTCTGTCCTCCAGAACTCCAAGATCCTTTTGTGCAGAGCTGCCTTCTGGGTGGTTGGCCTCAAAGTATGTTTGCATGGGGTCGTTCCTGTGCAGATTCAAGACTTTGTATGTTCCCCAGTTGAACTCCATGAGGTTTCTCTCTGCCTTGTCAAAGTGTGACACGACCCTTTGGTGTATCAGCCAGTCTTCACAGTCAAGGCAAACCTGTCCAGGTCATTAATGATGCTGTTAAGCAGGATTGAAATTTGTGACCTTTCTGGCCTCTTAATGGCTGATCACTGTCCTCTGGGCCTGGCTGCTCAGCCAGTTTTCAACACATTGCACAGTCCACTTATCTAGCTCATACTGTGTTGAGTTGTCTAGCAGGAAGTTATGGGAGTCAGTGTTAAAACCAATTCTAAAGTTGAGATAAGTAATATCCACTGTTCTCCCCTGATCTGTGCATCTTGTCCCCTCATTGTAAAAGGCTATAATGTTGTTTAAGGAATATATAGAACAGTATTTCCAGAATGCAAACTGATCTTGTCACTTTCCGTGCTGTTAATGGCGTAATGTTAATTTTTTATTATGTAGTTTCTGTCTGAAGAGAAAATTCTAAAAGCCCCTTTATGAACACTTTATTAACTAGTGTAAAACTGTGAAAAGACTAGTCCTTATAATAATTTTTTAATGCTTTGAAAAGAAGAAAACTCCGGGGAATACTTGCTGCAGACAAAACTCCACACTGAAAAGATTCTTTGGAATATTTTCCTGTTTCAGAGCTAAACTACCTTAGAGCTTTGCCTTAGAAGATTCCATTCCCCAGTCCCCAATTTAAATCACAAGAACTCTAATACCATAATGTCTGATAAGGTCACATGTTTTTCTTAGGACTTAAAAAGCTACACATAGCCTGCAAAAATATCTTCAAAATATCCTAGTATTCTTATGAAGTGTGTGATGGGTTGACCAGCACAAAGCAATACACCCTGCAGTGATTTATGAATGGAATGACTGACAGTCTGGTCTGATTAATACTTTTCTCATTGTTTGCATTGCTTTTAATTGAATAACTTAAAAAAACCCTTGATTTAGAATTTTGGTATTAAATATATTATTATTTTGTTCTCAGAGCTCACCGTGTACATAAGCTGAGAATTTCCATGACCAGAGTGATACAAAATTGCATTAAAAGGATCTCACAGAGCAGGAAAGTGGACCTGTATTCATAATTCACATTCTGTTTCTCTGTACTTCCTCCCCTTTTTGCATTTGAATGTATGTCATGTTTTTTGAAATGCTGCTTTTAATATTGGTGTAATAGAATCTGGCTCAGCAGGAGAGAAATAGTTACCCTCTATAATTCCTGAAAGGTTTTATCCATTTTTAGTCATTTTACACTGCAGTTCTGCTGCTTTCTTATTAATTTCAGCAGTTTCTTATTACCAGTATTTCTATGTCAATGTATCATCATTCCAATATTGCACGTTATAATAAAAACATGCAAACCCTCATCTACTTTGGGATGATTGTGAACGTATTTCTTGGGGGAGAAGTTAAGCAATGTTACTAATGCCATAAGCGTGGGTAGAAATAGGATGGACACTGCAAATAAGAGGCTCCTCCATCACAGTTATGCAGAAGGCTGATCCTGTTCAGTACAGGACTGCTGTTGGGCAGACTCTTCACAGCATTATTTCTGTCTGTTTTAATGACATCGTTCAGTAAATCTTCTGATTCTTTATCTCCACTTCACACTTCCACTGTGCCTATGCCTGTGGATAGGGCACTAAACAATTTCTTAAGAGTAGACATTTATGCAGCAGTTAGAGCTGCCAACAATCCCCCTGCATTTCTCCACTGTTGATGCAATTCATTTGTACTTATGTTGTCAATACTGAAGCTCTAGCATAGAGAGCCTGCCACATCCTCTGCTGGCTGAAGTACCATTCACAGGACCTTCTCTCATCACAGCTACTTAAATAAGTACTTGTAATAAAAGCAGCAGTTATTGGTCCATCAGTCAGAGTTTCCACTGGGAAAGGTGAACTGCTTTGGCAACAGTAGGAAATCCCAATAGTGTTGGTAGAGATGCTTAGTGATGATGCTTAGAGGTAAAGCTACAAATCAGGAGTGATTTCTGTGTTGTGCTTAGTACAGTTGAGGGAGTCTTTTCACCTGCAG
This sequence comes from Motacilla alba alba, assembly GCF_015832195.1. Classification (NCBI taxonomy): domain Eukaryota; kingdom Metazoa; phylum Chordata; class Aves; order Passeriformes; family Motacillidae; genus Motacilla; species Motacilla alba. Next base: position 80,887,302 of record NC_052017.1, read on the forward strand.
GATCAAGCACTGAAGTGACAGAGATACTCAAATGAACTGCAGATTATTAGAACTTCACCCAGGGCTATATCCAGATCTATTGGTTGGATGCTGTGTACAAGATCTGTGTGTCCCCTCTCACCGATAAATAGCAGACTTCATCCATTGCTGGATAATCTAATGCCTTTTCTGTGCACTAAACTTAGAAAATATGTCTTCCACTTGCCAGAGGATTATTTTAGAAAGGAAATTTCTGTAGGGGGGTGTGTGTGTGTCTGCAAAAGGCTTATTTCCATAGCTTACATGGAAATCATGGCTTAGAACACTTCAACTCAGTGGAAATTAACTGGTTTTTAAATTGGCAAAGCATTGCTTTTCACAGAAGGGTAGTTTTGCTAGACTTTGTGGAATTATTAGTGGACACTATCTAAAGTCTGAATACAGCTAGGATAAGTACAGTGCATGAGATACTCATGAGCCTCTGTGCGCAGCCATCAGCAGTGAAGGCGGGCTGGATTAGGTGAGCAGAGCTCTGCAGGAGGACCAGGGGAGCTGGCTCCATGAGTGGAACCAGCTCCATGAGTGGAGCCAGCTCCATTGAGCTTCACAGGAAGCTCAATCCTGTCTCCTTTGTCACCTTCTTCTGTAAAACAGAGGCAATTATATTTATGTAATTCATTTGGAGATTTTCTGATGGTAATTCCTGTGCAAGAGGGAGATAAGTTTCATCATTCTTAGGTGGAGTAAAATTGTCTACTTCAATCATTGCAGCCATAAAGCTTTAAATGAAGTGTTGGATCCAACTCTTTACTGTAGTTCTGTGTAAGTTATTGTGAAATTTCTGTTAAAGAAAAGATTCTTGAGATTGTGAGGCTAAAGGACAGGACCCTCCAGTTATTATTATTATCCTAGAAGCCTAGGAGTAAATTTGAAGAGGAAAAGGTTGTTTTGGGATGAGATACTGTTTTAATTCAGTATTACTTTTTTGATCCTTATTTTATTAGGACTGTCAGGGGACTTCCTGCGTTCTGGAAGATACTCTGCTCATACCATCAACGGTGCCTGGTCACCCTGGTCTCCGTGGTCTCAGTGCAGTCGTGACTGCAGTAGAGGTATCCGGAATCGCAAACGGGTCTGCAGCAATCCTGAGCCCAAGTATGGGGGACTTCCTTGCCTTGGCCCATCTCTAGAGTACCAGGAATGCAACATTTTGCCTTGCCCAGGTAAGTTTCAAATTAAATGAAAGAAGTTAAAACAAAAGAGCACATCCTCAAATTGATATCTTCCATATTTGGTTTGGTTTTGGTTTTTTTTTTTTTCCTATTTTAGTTGGTGGGCTTTGGGTTTGTTTTGGTTCTGAATCAATTACAGCTCAAACGTATCTTTATAATGCGAGTGGATTTGGGTAATATTCCCGTGTGATGTCAATAAATTTATTGTCAAGATAATTAATAGCTATATCTTTTTTCACTTGTGAGACTAAATCTAAAAATATCATTTTAGTATGTAAACTTATAGGAAAAAAAAAGACATAAGACTTCTGGCAAGACATGAAATCTGGCCTAGTCTTTATTTAAACTCAAAATTTTATTTTCATCGCAGTGGTTGCTGGCATTAAATCTGTGTTAGCTTTTAAGTGTAGAGTTGCCAGCAAATAAGGTTCACAACTATCACTGAATTAGACGGTTATTCAAGCAGTCCATAAAGATTGTTCTTGGAATCTTGAGTTTCTCCTTAATTTAAAGTTGTTTTATTATTCTATGAAAGAGATTACAGGTAGAATATATGTTTACAAGAAACTACTTTGGATTAAAAATCATTGCTGTATCTCCAACCTAGGGGGAAAAAAAAAATCTTGGTTTCAGTCACATCTCACCCTTCATAAAACAAACATTCAAACTGAAAGGCTTTTAAGCTTTGCAGAGGCTTTATGGGAAAAGAAAGGGGAAAGATATAGGAGAACAGATGAAGAAAATAAGGTGCTATTGGTTTAGGAAGAGAGAGTACAAGGTAAGAAACAATAGAGAGAAAGAAGGAAAGAAGACTGAATGACTCAGTTCTTTCCTGATGCAGCAAATAAATTTAGAAATAAGCTTTCGTACATCTTTAACTGTATTACTTACGTATAGCAGTGCTTCATATTTTCTTTTTGAAGTCTTGAAGATTTTGTCATTTATTCAATTGCGGACCTGAAGAAATTCTCTGGCAGTATACGTACTATGTATGTGTACCTCTATTTTAAAGCAGACATGAGTATTAACATATACATATGTGGTTTCAAATTAAAACTGTATTCCTGAAATCATGGATACATTGGATACTTTTTTTTTAATAATATGAATAGTTTTTCCAATCTTTTTGCAGTGCTTTCCCTAAGCTTTTAAAGCCCTCTTACAGTCACTATCCATTCCTTGCATCAGGATTTAAGCAGAAGATCTGTGCAGAAAACACTTCCCTCTTGGGAGGACAGTTTCTTGAAAAACATGTTTCCATCTTGATTTGGACCTGAGCAATATGTTTTGGCACACAGCCTACAAACCCAGCAGCTCTGTGACCATTCTGACTGTTCACTGAAAGCAAATTTCTCTGCAGTTTTATTGCTAACAGGAATGGTAGGATTGTTGGAAAACTTGAATGCCCTGAGGCACTCAAGCCCCCAGCTCTCCTTCTGGTAGGGCAGATCCATAGGGAATTTCTATTGAGGACCCCTGTTTTGATCTGGGGAAACACCCATTGAGCCATTGAAGTTCTAAAAGAGGCACTTGGGCACAACCAGCCAGTGCTTTCTACTGAAGTTTTCTTGCTGTATCCAAGGAGGAATGTAGCTTCACTTTCTCATTTTGTTGCTTCTCTGTCTGGGAGTGTGAACATCTAAAGAGATCAAGGGAAGAGGTAAAGCTTCCTTCCGAGCATAGAGGCATGACCAGTGAAGGGTGTCCATGTTTTCTACGCCAGCCATTATTGGAGAGAGGTGGAAGGGAACCAACAGAGAGGCAACACTTTTCAGAGAATTAGGAAATTGTGGTCCAAGTCTTCTCCATGTGGGCAGAGCCCTTGTGATCTGATTCATTAGTTCCCAGACTGGAACCATAGCACCTTGCTTTTCTGGGATAACAAAATGATAAACAATTCTGTTTCATGTAACTGCACTGTTCAAGTAGTTTGGCAGTAATTCATTAAATCAAAGATTTAGAAGACCATTGCACCAATGTGTGCAAACCTCCCCAGGGATGTATGCAGTAGGTGAAGCAACCTAAAACATTGCAACTCCTCACTGGCTCCTGCTTCCCTTGCAAAGGGAATCTCTTCATAGGACACTGCCCTCAGATTCCTTTGAAGCACATGAGTGCTGTGGTGAAAGGTACCAGCTCTGCTCACAAGCTCAGAGATACCTGATTGTATCACCATAATGTAGTCACTGAAACACATTCATTAAATTGACACAGATTGTCTGTAACACTGGGCTAGATTTGTTGTTCAATCCTTGCTGTTGATTTTCAAATTAAATGCTGTCTTGAATTTTGGGGAGTTTTTTAAAGTCTAAATTAGTCAAAAGTTTTTAGAAGTGGTATTTTTATTAAGCTCTGCAGCTATTCACTGTTACATTTTTTAAAAGAAATTTTTTTAGCCAGTAAAACTCACCTATAAGTTTTTTGTAGAGGCCCTAGTTGTTTATGAGATGGACAATACCCCAGACTAAAAAACCATAATTTTAAAGCAGAAGTCAAAACTGTGCTTTGAATTTGAAAATATTTTTGAAGATAAGTTGATATAAAGTGTGGTGGGCCTTTCTGAAGTGAGAAGTTGTGGCCTAATCTATCTAATAATTTTATTTAGAGACAAGTTTTATTCTTCTTTTCAGTGCAAAGCAAATTTGAATAAAGATATAGAGAATGAATGAAGTATTTAGATGTATCAAAGCCTGCAACAAGGAATCACAAGGTTCCTCAGCTACGGAATTACTGTTTGCCAGTAATTAAGAAAAAAACATAGGAGACTAAAACAGATCTCAGATAAATCTGCATCTGATTTACCTGAATCTTAGATAAATCAGCAAATTGAAATTTGCAAACACTAGATGTAATTGATTTTTTTGAGACATGGGAGAGTAAAATATTATTGCAGAATAAGGCTTACCCATAAATTAGGCATTGTAGGAAGGAAATAAATTCTTACTGGTAAAGCACACCGATAAATTTGAATTCTCTTAATTTTTAATGAAAGAGACAGAAAGGCTAAGGAATGTGAGGGCATTTTGTTCTGACCTTGACCTGAAAGTATTTTCCACAGTGCTAGAATTAAACTGCAATAAAGAATTTGATGCTAAGATTTTCCTGAGCTCTTCCAGAGTAAGGACAGCGTCACCTACTCCCTTCTGGCACAGAACCCTTTAGTAACAGTCCAGCCCAGTCATTACACTTCCAGAAATATTCTGGTCAGCTGGCAGAGGTGTGATGGAAGCCATAGAGAACCGTTCCTGCCACTGCAAGCTCAGTTCTGCTTTGCTTCCTCTTCTGATTATTGCAGGCAGGATCAACCTCTCATGATGTAAAATGCTGACAAAGGGGAGTGATAGAGAAATATACTGAGCAGTGTTTAAGTCATGCTGAAAGTTAGCAGGACTTAATGCCTCTGAATGAATTAATCTGGGCTCAGTGTCATCCTGGAAGATACTAAGTGCTCTGAAGGACTAACACAATGAAAAAGCCCATGGAGCAATCGAAGTGCACAAGGCTGTCTTGTCTGGTTAACTGTCTTGCAACCCTTGCAGCATCTTACATATATTTATTAATATATTAATAAACATAAATTGATAGGTAAATGCAGGATATCAGAACTTGAAAAAATTACTGAAGTCATCCAGACTCTGCCTTCAGCAAGTTCTGTTAAACCTTTTTTAAGCCTGCAGGGGAGGAACTGAATTTTTTTCAGCAGTAGTAAATGATCCACTGATGGGCGGATTGGTAGCAGTCACTGGGCCTTTTGCTCATAGTATTTGAAGGCTGAATACATAATAGTAAATTGAACAGTGCCAGAAAATTGCCAGAAATTGTAGCCAGGTCCTGGAAGATGATTTGTCCGTATTGTTCAAGTTTTAGAATGATCCCTCATATAATTCTGCCTTCAACTAACTATCGCTCTCCCAAATCAGCTGCAGAAATAGTTTGTGAGCCAGAGTAGTGTAAAGGCATGTTCATAAAGTACTGTTTCCATCTGGGTAAGCTACTTTGAGGGGCAGGAGAATTTGAACTATTGTTTTCAACTAGCGGATTATGCTTTGAACCTGTGCCTCAGCTCTTTTTTTATGTCTCAGAAATTGAATAGCATTAAACTGACAAGAACTGAACTGAACAGCCTCAATAACTGTGAATGCTCACTGACATTTCTGTTTTCTCTGAGTTACTAATCTGCAGTCAATAATGAATCTAAAATCAGTCATATCAGGGTTTTGTTATCCTTGGGGGGTTTGCAAGATATTTACATAATGAAGAGAAATAGATGATGAAGATAAGTATTGTTTGAATGATAAATTCTGCAAATCTACAAAAATTACAGGAATTTCCTGACTGTAAGATCTGTTTGCCTGACAATAATACAACCTAAAGAACCTAAAGAACACTGTCCTAGTTCACAGTATTGCACATCTCTTCAGTTATCTCTGTAGAAAAAGACAACTTTTCTTCATTTGTGTTTTGTTTTGTTTATTGTTGCCTTCTCTTATATTCCTTTGCGTAGGGACACAGGGATGTGCCTTAATCAGACATTTAAAGCAGAGCTGTGTGAGCACCACTTAGTACTATGAGCTACAGGAGTTCCTGTTCTCTCTTCTCCTCAGGACATGGTGGAGGATCAGAGGGAAAGGACAGTTGCTATCTCTTAGATTTGAAATTCTGATACTTGATGAAATGATTTTGGGATTTTACTAATTTCAGATTTTTATTACAGTAGTTCTAGTTTGGTTTGGTTGTGAAATTTTAGCTGAGAAGATCTGAATAAATTAATATGTCACTAAACTTGCTAATAACCATAATGAGTTTCAGATACACAAAAATCCCTGAAAGACTATTTAAGTTATTTATGCATCCCCTAAAGCCAGTTGCTTTTTATTGGTTTTATTTTTTCTTTATTGTTTTCATATCCTCCTATTATTTTTTCTTTGAACTCATACTTGGCCACAAGAAAACAAGAATGTATTTAAAAGAATAAAATTTATCTGGCAGTAGCTTCAAAAATCAGAAGGAAAAGAAATTTCTCCAGTAAATGGAGGCTGAAGCCCCTCTCATAACGTCCACTGATCTCTCTAGGCTGCTTCTGTAGCCAGCAAGAAGAGGGATGAACTGCTCTTTGAAGCAACTGTTGGTTTTCTGACTTAAAAGTCTCAGTTACAGGTTTAAATCCAAGTGGACCCTTAGATTTTGTTATTGTTCTTTTCCTAGAACCATTTGTTTGCCTTGTGTTTCTGCATTGCACTATTTTGACTGTTTCATCCAGCATTGCTTTTATGAATAAAAGGTATCACAGAAATAAGACTTTGCCTTTGTAAACTATGATGTAAAAATTGCTCCTTTCCCACCCTGAAACATGCAGCAGAATCCCACAGGACTGGGAAAAAGTAGTAGACTAATTGATGAGGAATGGGATGATCCCCAGCTGTCTGGAAGGGAGCAGTAGGCTGCCCAACATGCATTCAGCTTATAAAGGAGCCTGCAATTCTGTCTGTGTTCTCATGAAAGCAGGTGAGGTCAGTGCGTCTGCCCACACTTCCTTGTAAAACCCAAAGTTTTACAAGTTTATCCAGTTTACTTTATTGTCTCTTGGAAATTCTCCAGTTGTGTGGATGTTTTGTCGTGTCCTCAGGAGATCCCATTTCTGTACACTGTTTCTTCCTGGCACATCCTCTTCCCTATGGTGTGTTTTTTTCAGTACAGTGAAGAAATACTTATTAACCTCAGCAACAGCCAGCAGGCAAAAAGTTGTTTGCTTTACTCTAAAGGAAAGAGCACTGTTTGATATCACACTCCTAGCTAAAAAGTACCTTCTTCCTAAAGGGACCAACCTCAGCAATTGTCAGAAAATGTTAAGACTCTTTAAATCTTTCATTGTGGAACTACTTTAATGACTTTCTTTTGTCCAACATCTCTACAAAATGGTTATGTAAAGAAACTGTAGTGACTGGAACTTTCCTTGCTGCTGTGTATTTTTCCTCCTATAAGAGGCAGAAATAACATTAAGGGCTCCATGACAAAAGGGAAAAAAAACCCAGATGGTGCTGTGTTGCTAAGCAACTTAAAGAAAGATGAAAGAAACCACAGAGCTCTATTTAGGTCTTGTAAAAACTGAAGCAGTAAATACCCACTCCTTTGATCTTATTTAACCATGATGATGCCTTATTATCCTCTGTTGCTGAAAAGAAAAAGTTCTGGGAACAGATAAAAGAGGTAGTTACAATAGTCCTTGAAAGGTTAGAGGCAGCCTGTCAGTAAATAGTTACTTAAGAAACCCAAAAAACAGTTATAACTGCACTGTCCAGCTAAACTGGGATCAAATCTAACATTGTCTATTATATTCGTCCTATCCCACCTTCCCCAGACCTACTTCTCCTTTTACATCTGAAGCCACATAGTACAGCCATGATCACTGAAGCTGTGGAACATGGTGACGTTCCTGGGTGTCACATCAGTCTCTGTGTTCCCGGCCACCTGTAGATCGATGGCAATTTCAAATGCAGGTGCATTTGTAATTCTCACTCTGGTCCATTGAAAAATAAGTGGGGAAGTGTTTGGGGTCACTGTCTCCATTACTCATTCTCCAGTGAACAATTCACTGGCAATGTTTGCTGACAATTTATGTTCTGTGTAGTTAATCTCAGGCAGAATCAATTCTGTTTAATGAAGGTCTATATGCTGTAGCAGACATGCCTCTGATCATTCATTTGAGCTAGTCAAAGATCACATTATTAAAAAAAAAAAAAAAAAAAAACAGAAAAGGGAGTATCTAGAAAGGTAAAGCCTTAACATCATATGAAATACATAGCTTGGGTAACAGCTTCTGCTTTTATTTGATATAATTAAAAAAAAATGAAAAAAGAGGTAAGTTCTGAATAAAAGATGCCGTGTCTTGAAATTGTTATAAAATTGCACAGAATATTTCATCTGCACTGAAGACAAATAACCCATGGCTTTCTTTGATATGAGTTTGCATAATACTGCATTAATAGAGTTATCTCAGGCAAAAAGACATATTAGTTTTCCAGTGAAAAGTATGAATAAGAAAAATATGAGTAAGAGAACAAGTCAGATACTCTACCAAGATAGAGTATTTATTTATGATAGGTGATATAAAACTCTCTCATGCGTGGTGATTTGTTGTATGATGTAGCAATCATTGAATTCCTTAATAATGGAAATAATTTATTTAAATTGCGTACTTGGAATATAGTACTGGATTATAGAAATCCTGTCTGTCAAATCAGGCTTCAGAATTCAGATAAATTAGTTGCAAGAGTTTTCACAGCTACAGTTCTTAGCAAGGAAGTGCCAAGTCCATGCTTTCTTGATATTTAGGATGGTGTTGCAAATAAACAATGCAGGGAATAAAATGCAGTATATTCAACAACTTCAGTTACAGGATTAGTAAATAGTCTTTGGTATGCATTAAGGAATTATCTGTTTGATTAGCAGTTGAGAACCTGAAGCTATACTGTATCTCAAATGACATTAAAAATGCATGTATAGCTTTTATTATCAAAATTCTCCTAGCTCATTTTCTCATTGTTGAAGACTTTACATAGAAATCATGCTACTCACCTCACCAAGTGCATTTGTGATATGCAATCCTGTGAAGCCAAAAGGAGAATTTTTTTAATGTTCTATATCTCCATCTAAGAGAGAATTTAAATGCAAATACCACATAGATATCTTCATTGTAAACTAATTTTTAAAGATTTGTAACCTTTTTTTTTATGGTAAGAGATAATGATGGAATAGCATTTCAGTAAACCAGGAGAAACTATCCCTTGAATGACTGTTTCATTATTGAACAGATAAGATCAAAAAAGACATGGAAGATAATTTACTTCTGTAAGAATTCAAGTGATAATGCTTTAAATAAAGGTTTAAAAAGGAATTAATTTCTTTTTGTAGGATATGAAAATTTTGAAAGTTTAGTTTTTTGTCTCTTTACTTAAAAAAAAAAAAAAAGAAAAAAAGAAAAGAAGAAGATGAATTAAGAAAATACTACTTCCCTTCGTATGTGGCTACACGTACGAAGTCTTTGGCACATGGGCAGCAATGTGGCTCTAAATACCAGAAACACATCCTGAAGCAGTAGCTTTAAGAACAGGGGCTCAAAGGAGCCATTCTGGTGCAGGCAATGAGATGAAATTTCATTTAAATCTTGTCTAGTGGCCATGTGTCATAAACCATATGACAAATGGGTCTCCTATGAAATCCAGCCTACATTTCAGGAGAATGCTGTGAAAACTCTGACTGGAGAATAGTTTGACATACTTCGATTAGTAAATGCAAAAGAGGGTGGGAGGAGAAGGTAAATAATAATATTTATTCTTCGTGTGTGTTGCTTTCTTAAGCTTCTGCCATTGTTCTGCTTCTGACATCTCTGGTAGAGCTGTGTTAAGACTCTAACATTATATTGGCCCATCAAATCCTACAACTGTGTTAGATCATTTGAAATGGCTTGTAGGGTTAAGGCAATCCACCTGGGTTGAGAAAAAAATTCTGGATTCCTCCATCCTTCTGTTGCTAGTATTTGGATAGGTTTTATTTATATCAATAAAAAACTACTCTGAGCTTACGATATTTCTGCTAAACAAGCTTTGGTAATTTTTTTCTTCAAAACTGAGAAAAGAAAAGAAAAAAAAGAAGATTTTTTGCCCTTAAAGATATTATGATACCCACTAAAAGTGTCTTTTATGTATGAGTAATTTTGTTAGACTTTTCCAGCATACCAGGGCCTTTTAAAATTAAATTACATAGTGATTAAATTTGTGGGAACAATGTTCAGTGGCAGCTAAAAATATCCAATAATTTCAGTAGGCCATGAATTGGATCCACAGAATATGAGAAAGATGAGCTCGATTATGTCATGTCTCGCATCAGCTTGGAAAAATACAGTATTCTTTGTCTTTTCAGTGGATGGAGGCTGGTCTTGTTGGTCGTCCTGGTCAAAGTGCTCGGCAACGTGTGGAGGAGGGCATTACATGAGAACCCGCTCCTGCACAAACCCAGCCCCAGCGTATGGAGGGGATATCTGCCTGGGCCTGCACACAGAGGAAGCACTCTGCAACACACAGCCATGTCCAGGTACGGCCAGTCAGCCCATCCATCTTTGGTCTATATGTGCCACAGAATAAGGCATTCCCACTTAGGCAACATAATTCTCTTGATCTATTATTAAGAAGCAAATAATTTCTCTCCCTTATGAAGTGCACAATCAGCCCTTACATGCTACAATGCTGCAGTAAATCAAGTACTAGCAGAATATGCTCTACAGGAGACTACCTCCTTCCTCCCTCTTTAAAAATTAAAATCTGAGTTGCTATATCTGAATCTGGATTAAGTAAAATTGTGTAATATTTGAAGTGGACCATGCAAATGGTTTATGAGACTTTTAATAAAAATATCACAAAGTAGTGCTTTTGTTACAACACAAAACATTCACAGCAAGCAAATTGCTGAGGTGAATATTCAACACGTGTCATCACATCAGGTGATATCAGGTCCTTCAAGTAGATAATATTTGCCCTGTTTTCATACAAAACACAGAGAAAACTTTCATGGTCTTTGTAAAACTCCTTTTTCAACTTCTAATGTTAAGGAACAAAGACCTGATCTTTTTTAAATTACTGTGGTGTGCTTAGTAGATGAAATGTCTTAGCACTCCTGCTAGTTGTATGATATTATGGATCATGTCTATTTCTGTAACTTTGACTCTGCCTTTTGACTCATCTTAAAGGAAACTCATTTTTTTAAAAATTAAATTTAAGTGAGAAATTTATGTGATTAAAACCACATAATTTTTCATTTTTTGCTGATTAGTGGATTACAGGCAACAGCAAAAGGAAAGAAGGAGCTCTGATGCCACACTGTATTACTTGTTTCACTTAGAGCTCCTAGACTTCATAGCAAAAGTTTTCTGCTCATATGATGAGGCTATGCATGTGAGGGCAAAAGCCTCATGACTTTGAATGGATCATATTACTTATTATGATTCTTTCCTTCTCTAGGCACTACATATCTTCCAGCAGAATAAAAGTACCTACTTTGTCAAAATTAAAGCAGATTGGGTTTAAAAAAGACTCCAATTGAGTTTAAAAAAAAAAAAAAAGCCAAGCCTAGAAATCAGTTGATTATTTTATTTTTGAGACAAATATTGTACATTTGTATGCAGAAGTCGCATAGCTGCCTTGAAATCCTTTAAGGCATCTTTGAAAGGTCAGAGCTGGAGTGTTCATTGTGCTAGTATTGTAGCTATTTCTCTTGTTGTGCATTTATTTTCTACCACTATTCTCCTATAAATGACAGTATTCATAAATAATGTCTTCATCTCATTTTGACCTGCTTGTGACCCAAATTTTGGAGCAGATGCAGAATGGCAGAGGAGGTTGGTTTCATTCATCTTGATTCAAGAAAGTGGAAACTCTTATAAAACAATAACATTTCAGAAGCTTAAAATGTATTTTTCACATTCTGTAGTATTTTATTGATATTTCAGTCTCAGTGAAAATTTGCCGTAGGTGTTTGAAACAGCAGTCATCCACTAGCTGTGAGAATGGCCCTTGCCTCATGTTTACAGTATAGATTTCAAAACTGCTTTTTTATTGCTGTTATTTCACATGGGTATGGGTCAAAAATAACTGCATTGCTTCATAGATCAAGTTTGGACAGACACCCGAACACCTGCAGAGCCATTTTCTTGGGGTAAGGACTGGTTCATCCTTGTGCAGATCTGAAAGCACCATTGCTGACATTCAGAGCTTGAATGACATGCTCAGTGTAAGAGAATAGTAATGACACTTGGAATCTAAGAACAACCATCCAACACAGAAGTGAATATGCAAAAAATGGAAATTATTTATAGCATTTCTTAAGTTGTGGAAAGAGCGAAGATTTTTTGGCATTTGAAATGCTCCTTTTTTTTTTTTTTCTTCCAAACAAAACTAGCAGAAAACGAAACTTTCTGGAATCCTGATACTAAGGATTTGTTGAGGATATAGAGTTTTAATGGAAAATCCAACTGAAAGTATTCAAGTATGCACTTACAAGAAAGTAACAGTCTTGTGTCTGCAAAACACATCAATTTTTCATCTTTCATTTTAAAAGCTTTGTCATTGAGTTTTTAGTTTCTATTTAAATTTACTCAAATGCAATCACAGCAATATGAAAGGAAGCACTGCAGTATTGATCAGTAGTGTCTGATTACAAGTTGCAGTGTGTCTGCAATAGGTTGCATAAAACAGTATTTTATACCTTAAGTATTTACTGCTTTTCTAAGAGGTGAAAATACTTTCTGTCCTTGGATTGGTAACTTGCACATACAAATAATGGACAAAGCAGCTGAGCATTTAGAAATGGTAGTGTAATACTGCATGAAAAAGATTTAAATGTTACACTGATTTCTCTGATCTTTCTGTAGTGCTGCCTTCACCAAGGGATCTCTTAGAAACTGCTTTATCTTAACCTGGCATCAAAGGCCAGACAAGACTCTGTAGGAAGAAGGTGTGACATATCATGATTAAGCCTTGCCATGTTAGAGGTGAAAAGCAGTTCAGCAGGTTAAACACCTCTCCAGTTGACCCTCTCTTTTACATTCTCATGACTTGTGCACAGAACTGAGGAGCAAGTTCAGGAGCTGACTGAGGGGCAAGAGAGCCTCAGATACTTTGAAGATACAGAAATCAAAAGAACGAGGCAAGATAGCTAAGTCAGCGCAAAAACATGCAAAAGCTGTGGGATCACCTTCCCAGGGATAGCACATTGGACAATTTAAAGTCATGCATCTGTTAGTTTTGGGTGCCTTACTTTTCTGCAGCTCTCTGACCTCCCAACTACCTCCTCAAACCACAGGTTTGGTGTGAGGACCCACCATTGCAGGGGTGACCCTCTGTTTCATGCTTGCACTGATGTGCCCCCTCTCCTCCTCTGTGATTCTGTGTGCCAGATGAAGCTGATCAGCTCAGCACCAGACCCAGACTACCTGTCCTGTAGTGTCTGGTGCACTGCAGAACTCACATAGTTTCTTTATGGGTCCTCTAAGGAGCAGGACAAAACAATAACCTTGCCCAGTCACTCATATATGATTTAGCATGATCCCTGTGTACTCTGAAGTTCCTATTTCATCATGGGATGTAGCACCTTCAGCAAAGGGCCTGGCAGGTCAGAAGCACATTGGACGAGATGGGGCTGCAGAGTGCACCAGCAACAAGATTCATTTAGGATGCCCACAAGTATTTTGGCACCTGCTGTGTATATCCCAATTATACCAGAACTGGCCAAGAATCTTGGCTCTGGCTTAAGCATGCTCTCTACCACCAGTGAGAACTGGGCCAAGTTTTGTAATGGGCAACATTCCTTTAAGCTTGAACGAGTAGAGCTTTATTGTTACTAAATATTTAGGGTAAAGATCCATATACTTATTTTACTTAGATCTAGCAGCTGACACTGGAGGTGATAACAGCAGCTCCTGGATGTGCCACACTAAGTAAGCAGGAAGAAGCTGGTCCATTTGCGTGACTCCCACCTCAGCTCTCCTACCCCCCTGGAATTAGGATTGAACTACATTTTGGCATCTGCCTCTGTGCTCCTAGTACCCACTCTGCAAAAGAGCCCCTCCCAGGACCTTTCCTAAGAAACAGAAAAGCCAAAGGACAGAGCTGAGTATTTCTGCTACTCACAATAACAAGATCTTACAAGCTGATTGTATCAAGGTATTTGTCCTGTTGTTCAAAGAAGGCCTCATCAAGACAGTTTCTAATTGTTCATTAAATATCAATATCCTAGTTCCTACCTGACCTGACAGGTAAATCTGTTTAATAAACAACAGCTATTGCTTGGCATTTTTTGAGACTGCAGTCTCAAATATTTCTGCTGCAGTCTGTTATATTTTAGATGACTGAGAGTTTTAACTTCTTTCCTGTGTGAACAAGGGGAAAGTAATGAGTAAAGGTGAACCTTGTATTCTGGAATTATACAAGATATTCGAAGGGGCCCCAAAGACTGTAAAACTTCCTTGGATTTCCACCTGATTAACAGTGTAGAAAAGCTTTACTAATTCACTCATTGTAATGCTCTTTAATCTAACTTGAATCAAAATTAGAAAATACACAGTTTTTCATTTGAGCCAAAATGAGATTTTGTAAATTTGCTTCATATTGGCATAAAATCACTTAAAATTTTGAAGTAGAAACAAGTTTGGTTTGGAATAGTAGGACGCTATTTATTCCATGTCATAACCATAAAGCCTTTCTCTATGGGAAAGCTGACAGAAGAAAGGAAGTTATCCGAGCTCTGTCTTTCGTTCATTTGCCAAACTCAGAAGACTCCTATGAAGGCAAGGCTTGGCCTTGAGTTGTAAGAATGCTGATTGCACACCATCTCATGGGAATGAGATCAATTCTCTTCATTTAAGGAAAGTATCTGAGATCACACAGGCATGAAGTAAAAATATCTTAATCAAAGCTACATGAGGAGAGGAAGAAATATAGAAAAGAAGGTGACAAACTGAATGGGGAAGAGGAGAATCTACAGCCAAGAAATGAACCTGAAATAGGAAAAGTTAAATAAGAAAATTTTAAGAAATCTTCAAGGTGCTTCTGTTTTGGGGTCAAATACACATCCTGTTTCAGAATGGAATACTCTTATAGTTCTCATTGCTACTGGTCAGGTACATAAAAAATGCAGTACGCTTGTCCACCCTAATGACCAAGACTGGAATTGATTCCAGCTATCACTCTTTCAGTCACCCCCACAGAATCCTCCACCTTCTCATATCCACTCACAAAGGCCATGGCACAAGCCAAAACCATGAGATGTCTGCAGCAAATTTACCATCACATTCAGATTTCAGAGACTTCTGCCAAAGCCAAACTGCCTTTGTTTTATCAGAATGAAGGAGCTGCCCTCTGCTAGATGGTGGTAGCTGAGGAGGAGGCTTTCTGTCCTAACTCAGAAATACAAGCTATTTCTCTCTCACTCAGTGCACTTGAACTCCTTAATCACAGTGTCTGCATGTGTGTCCCTCTCTGCCTGTTGCAGACAGCTGGTCCGAGTGGTCTGAGTGGTCTGACTGCGACTCATTTGGCTTCCAGACCCGTGCTCGACAGTGCATCATTTTGTTTCCTGTGGGCAGCCAGTGCACGGGCAACACCACGGAGAGCCGAGCCTGTGCTGCGGACTCCAACTTTATCCCAGGTGAGATCAGATCAGCCAGCTCCTTGATGGATTAGTGAAATTTCTCCAGGTTTCAGGACTGAGGCATAGCACTGTTCCAGACTGCACTGTGCAGACCCGTGAGCTGAAGCAGAGCTTACCTTTAGTCAGCACAAGAATGTTGGTCTACTGTGTAGAGACAATGTGTCTGTGTAGATCTGGCGTCTACATAAAAATCTGTTTCATGGCACCCAGAGTCACTGCCTTGCTTAGTCAGTGTTACAGCATTCTGCAGGTCTCTCCCATTCTACTTGGTAGCAGGGGATGAGTACACACAGCAAGCAGAAATAGTTTGCTTTTTATTTTGAGTGGTTTTGGGACTAGGATTATTAAAGAAAAATTGCTGTAGGTTTTCTGGTTTGCATGTACAAAATGGGTGCTGCGGTTGTAAATCTGGAAATCATTTCAGACAGTCCTTTACATTGATAACTGCTCAGAAAGGTAAATACTATTAGCTTTGCCTCCAGTCCTTATCTCCCATGACTGCTAAGTACCTGATGAATAGTCACATTATGTATTATTCTATAGTATTCATTGAAACTCATGACTGTACTTTTGTTTTTAAATCACAGGAGTCATTTAAATCCGCACAACAGTATGGATGGTCACAATGCACTGCTGTTAACAGTCGACTTTTTCCCTGTGTACATTAAAAATAGCTACGGGCCTTTTCACAGACAGAAAAATTTACATTTTAATGTATCATTTGAAATGTAGCTGTGTTTATTCAGTGCAGCAACCTTTTCTTTGAATGACTATGCAGTAAACTATAGTACAATGTAACAAAGACATCAGCAAAGTTAAACTGTTTTTATGGATGGTGCATAATGCTTTAACTCCCAGATAGTATTTTCCTCTAAAACCAATGTGAAAAATGTCAGTATGAAAGCAAAAACGCCCACATTGTATTTTCCCTTTCCTAAGGCTTTTGCAGCTTTATTAATATCCACATTCTGTGAATCTGCAGCTTAATCCAATAAAAGCTTTACATCTTGTTTTGGAAGGCAGGCATTTTCAGAATCTGAAACAAGCCACCACATTTCTTGCCCTTCTGGTTTGCTGCTCCTCCTCACATTGCCAGTAACATAGCAGATAAGGTCATGCCATTACTCCCACTTTAGTGAATCAAGCTTGCTTTCTCTGGTTCATTTGGCTTGGTTGTACCATCCAGGTCCTCTCACTGAGGGGGTTTCTCAGTGAGAAAAGACCAATCTTGGCTGAAAAGACCAATCCCTGCAGAAGTGCCAACCTTCTTCTGTTGTAAGGACTGGGCACATAGTACTAGCCCGTTTCTGTATCTTTTCCTCTCACTTCATTTTTTGCTTGGAAAGACGTTATCAAAAAACTTTAAATTTTGATTTTGAAGTCCAGGTGTACTGTGTCAGCTACCCCACTTGTATACAAGTGATCCTTGACCCTTTCAGAGAGGTTCTAGAGACTGATTTGTAAGGCAGAACTTCCCTTCATAGAAACCATGGTCTGGAAGTAAGGAGTGGAAAAGCTGGTTTGCCTACAGATTTTATTCTCAAAGTATTTTCAAAGTAAAAATGATAAGGATACAGGCTGGAATTGCATTTTATTAGTTTACTACTGAGACCTACGAAATTAGCAGTTGTCTTTTTTGAGGATGTATAAATTCCCACTTTTCACATTAGTGCTAGATATATCTTCTAGAAGTAATGAGCGCATTTGAATGCAAGATATTAAACTGTAGTTAATTTTACTTCAGTAAATCAACTCTTTCTCCACAAGCCTAGACTTCACGAAGAATGTTTCCATGTGCATTTCATCCTTTTTATTCCAGAGATGTTTTGAGGCAAGGATTAAAAATATGTTGTTACTTTTGCTTGGGAAACTAAGGAGCCTGAAGACGTCATGGATCCTTTTCTATTAATTCTACCACATAGTAAAAATATTTTTTACCTTGAATTTGAAGTGGATGTAATAGAATGAATTTTTAAATCCTTTCTGTGTTAATATAACTAGAAGTTATCCGTAATATTTTTCCTCCTTGGCTGAAGCAGTTTATTTATTTTTCTAGAAATATCTGTGGCACGATCCAGCAGCATAGAAGAGAAACGATGTGGCGGTAAGCTTTTCAGCTCAACATATCTGTTAAATGCTGAACTATTGATTCTCCATTTTTTGCTTTTGTTTCACCTTTTTCACTCCCTTATTAGTATTATTCTACCTTCTAGATGCTGCATTCTCATTATTTACACTTGTGCAGAAAAAAGTAGTTACTTGTACAGAAAAGTGTAGTTACTACAGGATTTCTCATTAAATATCCATCTGTCATTAGTGACCTTTGAGAGTAGAACATGCCTTATTGGATGTTTTTATTTTCTTCTTTGTCAGTGTGGCAGTCACCCATGTACTCAAAAAGAAATATCTATAATAATCTAGTTATCAGAAGGTCAAAATTTGTAAATTTGTTTCTCCGCCTTTTTCAGGATAACAAGTGCACAAACCTCTTTTAGACTCCAAATAAACAGCAGAAAATGAGCCTGCTAACAAATTTAATAGCCCAGACTCTATGTGGGACTCATTTTCAGCTTCATTGTCAGAGACAAAACTGAAAAGTAAATACAAGTTTCCATTCTAGAGAGTCATGATTTCAGAAAAATAGATCTTCAAATGAAAAACTTTTAAAACCACTAAACAAGAAGAAGAAGGAGAAAGAAGAAGGAAAATGAACCTTTTTTTTTCTGTGCTGAGCTATCACACCTAGTCTGTGTCGTCATGGTTATAGCTCTGGCCAGTCCTAGTATTCTTCCATGCACAGATAAGCTGCATTTTTAACCTAATAAAAGAACAATGAAAAAACAGAGGTTATGAAAGGGTACTTGTGTATATGGTAACTTGTTATGGGAGCCAAGATAATGTCATTTGATTTTTTTGCTAATTAGTAATAGTAATTTGAAAACATTTTGCCAAGTTCTACAACACTGGGAAACCCTCACAAAAGTGTATAAGGATATTTTAATGGCAGATTGATATATCGACACAGTCAACTGAGTCACCTAAATATTAGTTTGTGTTTCTAAGATCTCAGTAGGCATGTAAAGATTTTGTAAACCTTAGGTTTTCCAAAAATGAGATTCATGTACTGGCCAATTTTTTTGTATCACAGTGAAAAATATCTAAGAGATGCTTTAACAACAAACACCAGTATATCAGTTTAAAACCCTTCATTTGTACATTTAGGCAACAAATTTTCAGTCATGCTAAGATGAAATTTCCAACATAAGCTTCTCAAAGATACTTCTCCCCTGAAGTAAATCAAAAAGCACAGCTCCGGTTTGAAATAAAAATGGAAAACAGTCCAATTTGTTTATTTTGAGCTAATCCTACTGGTTCCATATCTGATCTAGTATATCTGTTCAGTAACATCAGGGGATGATTGTGCTTTAAGTTCCCTCCTACAGTTTCATGCAGCAATGGGCTTACTCTCAGTTTTAATCCTTGCGTAGGTAGAGAGGGTTTCCCATGGTCTGATGCCATTGTGCCTGTGAAGAGCAGAGCAGATAGGAGAGTGCTGGGCTCTGAGGTATGGACTTTGCACTCTCTGGCTGCCCTGCTTAAAGGTGTATTGAGATTCAAGGAGTCCATCTCTCGCCACTTCCCATTTCCCCCTAGAATGCTACCATTTCTTCCTGACTCCCCCTAAAATAAGGAAAAAGTTCCAAGAGCTGAAGAAGGAAACAAACTGGCCATGATACAAAAAGAATGATAACCGGCAAGAATTAAAGCACGGATGGAAAAAACATCTGCTGCTGCTTCTGGGACATGCAGCCAGTAAAAGGGATATGGAAAATGTTTATGGAATGCAGGAATGGGGTTCAATGATATCAGGATTTTTTCAGTTCTGCCACGAGTCACTATGTATATGAGACAAAACTGTAATAGCAGCAGAGGAGGTGATACTGTAGTTCACTGAAAGAAAAAAGCTATTTATGTACACTATATACATAATTTATATATTACAAGGCTCTATTATGTAGTCTTAAAAAAAACCCCAATTAACTATTCAAACATACAGAATGCAATTAATTTTTCTTTTATTTGTGTTCTGAACTTATTTAAGCATCTTTCAATGATCTCTACTTAAAGAGATGTATGGGTATCTAAGATTCTTACAATGGTCCCTTCAGGGAGGTAAAGTGAATTTACTACTGTAGGGATAAACCATCTCAATTGAGATGTTTCAGGGAAACACATGAAAATTCCCTTATCCTTATTTGAATCAAACACTTGTCTACATTTTTCCCTGAGTTGAAGCTTTTACTGCTACTGCCTCAAAATTAAGATTGCCTTTTTCTCTCTGCTCTGCAGAGTTCAACATGTTCCACATGATCGCAGTGGGATTAAGTAGCTCGATCCTCGGTTGCCTTCTCACCCTGCTTGTTTACACGTACTGCCAGCGATACCAGCAGCAGTCCCACGACGCGACTGTCATCCACCCGGTGTCACCCGCTCCGCTGAACACCAGCATCACCAACCACATCAACAAACTGGACAAATATGACTCTGTAGAGGCCATCAAGGTGAGCAGAGGGCTGGGAGCTACTCAATGCACCTAGACGACATTTCTCCCCTATGTAAATAATTCCCCTTGCTACTTTTCCACAGTGGCATTTGAGCTGAACTTATGCTGATTGTTAATGACAAAAGTAGATTTCACTTGAGGTGTTGTAATTGCAGATCCTTTCTCTTGTCAATCCCTGTTAGGCAGGAAGTTGGATTTTGCATGTGTGTATAATTTATACAGCAAGTTTTGCTGGGAAAGAAGCAAATCACTCAAGTTGTTTTGTGGGACTTTTTTTTTCCTAATTGTGTTCCCTAGTGGCTTGTTCAAGAAGTAAATAGAGCCATTTACCATGGCATCTACTGAAGAAATTCCTTTGGCTCTGATGACCCAGTTTCAAGGGCACTGTTCATCTTCCTGCACTATGTCTCTGTATGGGAGATGTACCTGGTGAATATATTCTGGGTCAGACTCTCAGCTGCTGTTTATAGCCAAATTACTCTGTGAAAAAGCAGTACAGGTACTGAGAGTCTATAAAGATATCCATACTATTTCATCATTGTTCCCAAATTGCTGTTCTCTTTTTGTGACCTTTTAAAATAACTCTTCTTTTCAGATCCACTAAATTAAGGAAGGATGTGCATTTTGAAAATACCTAGTTCAGTATCTTCAGATTACAAAGTTTATTCATGCAGCTGCAAAGCTTTTTTGCAAATGAGGATTTTTCTTAAATCCTATCTGGATAATGCAGTTCTTAATTTCTGCATTTTTCTTTCTAATTAGAGACATTTTAATGAAAATTATTAAAAACAGCAAGAAAAGTTTGGATCTTCTAGTCAGCCATGGAATTAACCTAATTTAAACCTTTTTGAGATTCCACATCATCTCTCTAAATAGCTACAGAAACAAAAAAAAACCCACTCCTTTGAAAATTCGTATTCTAAATATCCATATTACTTTTTTAAAATGCAGGTTTTATGCTTTTAAGGCCTTCAGACATTTCTACCACTTGAAAATCAGGGAATTAAGACAGTAAAGAGAAAATAATACTTATTCAATAAAAAGATAATGACACATTCTAATAGGAAGGACTGCATATATATGATTAAAAATATTCACAGAATCATAAAATTAGTTTTCTAATATTATAGGGGAAGATGCCTGCCTTTATTAAGTAGAATTACTTTCTGTAGGAACGTTATTATGTAAGACAATACTTCTTGCAAATGCGAGTTTCTGTAGATATACAGGTATTTCTCAATGCATTTTTGACTGGCTTACTATACATAGATATGTGCCACAAAAACTGCCCTGGTGAAAGAGCCCTTATTAGTTACCTTTCCTATGTCCTTTTCATTTTCTGATTTCTTTTTTTCTCTTTTTCTTCCCAGGCATTTAACAAAAACAACCTGATTCTAGAGGAGAGAAACAAATACTTCAATCCACATCTTACTGCAAAGACTTATTCTAATACCTATTTTACAGATTTCAATAATTATGATGAATACTAATGGGCTTGTGTATTTTCTGGCCTCCTGTAACTCCCCAGTCCTAAGGCCTGTGCTACTCAAGTGCTCATGTGATTGAG
Source organism: Motacilla alba alba (assembly GCF_015832195.1). NCBI lineage: Eukaryota > Metazoa > Chordata > Aves > Passeriformes > Motacillidae > Motacilla > Motacilla alba. The sequence goes on from NC_052017.1 coordinate 80,908,843, forward strand.
GCTTCAGAGATGAAGTTCAGAGACATTTCAAGCACGATCCAAGCCATCGGTGTCCCATTGCTGCCAAAAGCCCAAACCGCCTGTTTGTGACATGATGTTTTCTTAGCAGAATGCAAGGTTGGCCTTCAGTGTCAGGGGCAGCTGTAGCCCCTCAGTGTTGCTGGAGCACTCACGAGGATTGCATTGCTTTGCTCAGTTTCATGAATTTCCACTCATATTTCTCTAACAAGTGACTAAGTCATTCCAGAGTTTTAAAAAGAAATGATAATGTTACCCCTTAAATCTGTGCCAGGAGTACAAATCTAATTTTCTTTTTAGGCGTTTTCTTTTATTTCCTTGGGGTTTAAAAAGGGAGCTTTGCTGTTAGCCCTCTGTGCAGTCTCCTGAAGCTCACACTGCCAAAAAAGAGCTCACAAGGTGCTGGGGATGACAAGAAGAAATGTGACAGTTTAGTGGTCCTCTGCAGCGGCTCTGGGCTCTGTAGGCTGATCTTCCTGGGCTGTAAATCACTCAGACTGCAGTTCCGCTGCTCAGAGTGCAGAGAAGTACTAAGGCTCTACCGAGGGATACAATCCTGTAATTAACCGGACACCTCCGGGGTCAGTGGTTTCCCGTTGCAAGCCGAGCCCAGTCACACAAAGCCTTCACCTTGCTCAGTTTAATTTTTGTGAGGGTGTGGAAGGCCATGTCCCGCAGGGAGGCCGAGGGAGGAAGGCAGATGGGAGAGGCACACTGGGAGGTTTTTCTCTGTGTCTTTAATAAACCAGCCTTGCTGCAGCACGTGGGTTTGTTGTGGCATTCCACAGGCTTCCTCTCCCCGGTGCATGCCCATGGGATACGCTTGTCTCTGATGGCTGTGGCACTCGCCACCAGGCTGGCCACAGAGCAGTACAACTGCACCGTGTATCATGTGCCGTCTCTGGCTCTTGGGGGTACGTAGGCATAATCATAGGTCTGCTTTTTTCTTTCCAGCTTTTACTTTATATGCTCATGTCTGACAAACAAAGCTGGCTCAGAGAATATAGATACATTTGCAAAGGGCTGTCTCGTCTTGCTGCGATGTCTGACCTGCAAGAGTCAGCCCCTGGAGGAACATTCTTATGATGTTTCAAGAAATGATCTTGTTGGACTTCATTGATGTACATATTTAAGTTTTAAGTTATCAGTTTTAATTCCTTTTGTAGTGGTAGATGAGGAAAACACAAAATTTTTATACCATTTTTCTTTGTCTTGTCTGTTTTCACCCACATTCATGACATTTTTATTTTTGTATCTGAAATTCCATATGTATAACTAAAAAGAAAAATGCAGGGCTTTGAGTCATATTTTACAGAGTATATAGTAGCAAGGAAGCATTTGCTATTCTCAGAAGCTTGTGAGAAGAAATTAAGTGAATATTAAGGATTAAAGATCTGGGCTTTCATTTTCTTGCTAAAAGCAAAGACCGTCACACTAGAATACTAGGGAGGTATGCAAGGAGTAGCAGAGTGGAAATGTTACCATTCTGTTTAGAGCCCTTGCTAATTAGATTATGGTATGATAGACAAATAGAGAAAAACATGTACATATTATAATGATTCACAACTATGTATGAAAAAATAGCAAAAAGTACCAATAAACACTTCCCTGGCAATGGTAAATACTGTATCTACTCATGGCAGTGAGCTACTGAGCTACATTTTTGAATGGGGATAGATCTGAATGTAGCACTATGCTTCCAATCTGTTCTACAGAAAAATGAAAAAATTCAAAGTGGTCTTTAAAATGCTATGCAGTAAAATGAACACACATTTACCATCTATGAAAGTAATTAAGATCTGCCACCTATTTTTTTTCCAGCTGAATGGTTCTCCCTGTTACTAACTCAGCCAAATGAAAGCACCTTGCCTTCACACCAGCTCATCTCCAGAAAGTTTAATAATGCTGGGTCTCTATAATTTTTGATTTTTTACTGTACATTAGATTTGGTTTTCCAGGAATAAATTATCTGATTGCCCTGGGTAAGAGAAAATTTTCTTTGCAAGAAATAGAGGGAAGAAAAACTCTCCTCCAAGTCATAACCAGTATGGTATTTGAATGACTGTGTTCATGCCAAAAGATAAATTTTATATTTAAATAAGATAAAATAAAACCTATATTGTTGCTACTGCCAAGAAAAAGTAGCACGTGTACATAGACACATATGAGAGACATTGTTCCTTTCTGCCCCTGTACTAAGAGCACATTAGTCCAGCTTCTGGATTTTATATTTAGACTATTAGTTTTGAGACCAATACCTTTAAAAGATTTTAGCTATGTATTTTTATTTTATTTCTTTGAATTAAAATTACTGAAATTATCTTCTTTTTCCTAACTCTTTAGTAGTTGAGGCACGCCTATCTTTTTAGTGGTCTATTTTCCATTCTTTTTGTGAATAAATACATATGTTAGATATGTGTTATATAGGTGTTAATAATACCCTTGGTTAAGTCTGCATGATCATAGGTAGAAGTCCATTTAGCAGATTCTCAGTCTGCTCACACTTCCCTCTCCTAAAGGGATATTTCAGGGGTTCCAGATCTTTGAGCAGCTCCCATGCGAACATGTCAGGAAAATAATTGTTTTAATTATTTTTCTTTGTGATTTAGCTTCCTAAATTTAGTTGCTCTATACCACAAGTAGAAATATATTCAAAACTCCATCTGAAGCAGCAGGGTAAATGTGGAAATTTCACAGCACTTAAATGAGAAAAACTAGATGGCAAGATCTCCTTGTCAAGCTAGGTCGTGAGACAACAGGTTTTAAAGCCTTTAGATATTTGTGTCTTCGGTAATTTTAAAGGACACCAGATGCACTGCCTGTATCAGTATTTTCACCTTCTGAATTCTGTGTAGCTACCCAGGCAGTTTAGTGCAGCTTTTTCTAGTACACGGAGCAAAGCAAAGTGCAGTCTCCATTAATTTTCAACTGACTTTTTTCTGAGCATTTTTTCTAAAATAGGCTACAAAGCTGAAAAAGCAGATTTCGTAGAATTGTTTAGGTTGGAAGATGTCCAAGATCAAGTCCCACAATTAACCTAGCACTGCCAAGTCCCCTATTAAAAGATGTCCATTTCTTCTTGAAAGCTCTTATTTTTCCATCAAAAATATAACAAGTGGGCATTTCCTGCAAACCTTGTTTAAGCCAAGAGGGCTCTTAGATTTTCACAAGGATAAAATTTGGTTATGAAAGCATTGTTCTTTTCTTTGAAAGTGAAAATCTAGTCCCTTGCTCATCAAATGCCATGCTTAAATATCCTCCATCCTTTCGCTTAGATAAAGTGATCTATTTTGGATAAATAATTATATTACCTCTGATGCCATTAGTTACTATTAATAACCATTCTTGCACTGATTGCATAAATTTAAAAATGCTTCTCTATCTTGAATGGAAACAGTTTGGTAGATAAATGAAAATTCTCTAAGTAAAGCTATTTTCATGTACCGCTTCTGCATGGAGGGAGGAGGAAGCAAGACTGCCAGTCCCCTCCTGCACGGTATAGACACTCATTGGCCAACTCAAATACCGCTCTGCCCGAGTGCACATTTTGTTCTTATTTTTTTATGTCAGAACCATAGCATACGTTCCTCAGTTGCTTAGAAAGTTGACTCCCTTGCAGATATGCTTGCAGGTATATCTTGGACATTGATTTGCGTTTGATGATCTTTATGGCCTTTTTAAGTTACTCTATGTAGAAGCTTTTCCAGCCATTTGCAGTCACCTGATGTTGAAGCAGTGTGGTTTGGCTAAAATTATATGAGAGATTTTTTACTAGGATTAGGAATTTCATAAGAGAGTGGAAGAAAGAATGGGGCTTTAATGGCTTTGATTTCCAGGCTATGAAGCAGTATACTGATTAAAGTCTCACATTGGTGTAAGGTACTGTGCATTTAGTTACCTCTACCAGAGATCCACACCAGACTCTGGGAAAACACCACTCCAGCATACAAATCAAGAGCTACTGAAGAACTTATGTTAATGAAGAAATTTCTCAGAGCATCAGACCATATGCCTGTTCAAACCAGAAAAGAATGTAAGAGGACCCAGATGTAAGTAAAATGTTAATAGGATTAAATGCTTCAATATTTTTTTCCTCATAATTATAGAATAAATATATTCACTTCTTTAAATGTGGGACCAGTTTTAATAAAATCAGCGCAACATGAGCACATTCCTAATGTTGACTGTATGCATAATGGCTTTGCTGTATGAGATCAATTCTGTAAACAGTTTGGTCCAAGCTTATCTTGCTCTGCTTGAGGCGTCTGGCCAATTTTAACTGTAGCTGCCACCAGCATTGTTTATGTCTCATCTAGGAAAACATACTTAGATGGGCAGAGTTACATCCTGATGGGGGCTTGTGTCTCTCCACCAACACTGCAGTGAGCCTAGAGAGAGATGCTTCTAATTTTCAGTGTAATTTCCATGCCTAGGTTGGTATAAGCTAGGCTCTTGAATATAATTTTACTCATCACATAAGTAACCACACTGAGATCAATGGTATATATGTAACAAGTTACTTATTTTAATGTGTTTACAGAATTGAGCCCAAAATGTATTGCTTCTGCACAAATCCATGCACAGTACAAGATGACTTCAATAGTAAAAAACCAGATTCATTTAAAATTGTTCACAAGCAAATCTGCATCTTGATATCAGGGAATAATATGTGTTCATTGTGTGGGGTATTTGAATTCATTCCTTTCTTTGCTAAATAAATGAATGATAAAACAAGATACTGCTTGACTTAATTTAAAAGCCATTCTTCCAAATAAAGAAGGATTGTGGGATCTGTGGACATTTTCCCTTTTTTCTGTCTACTCTTCTCCACAAAAATGAACCCGTTTGTGGCTGAAATAGCCTTTAGCTGGACTGTTCTGTGTCACTAAATGAATACTTTCCTTTGTGTTGCCATGCGACGACATTCTCTAACTGGGATGGTACAAAGATGGAAATATGCAAACCTGGGAGGTTTGGCAACAATTTCAGCCCCAGCAGAAGCAAGGGTAGGCAGAAGTGAAAACAAAAGCATAGAAGAATGTGACTGGAGGCTTGACAAACTTGTCAATAAACTCAAAGGAACACAGAGGCTTTTTGGGAACTGCAAAGGGTGAGGTTATCCAGACTGTAAGCTCCTGGATAATCAAGCCAACTTGTAGCTCAAGAAAAAGCAGTCTGATTGCAACAGGTGTTTGTGCAAAGTTGCCTGGTGACACTTGTGACACGGGTGACACTGTCAGCATCAGGTTAACCAGAGGGAGTAGAAATGCTGTCACAAGCAGGGGGCACCACCATACAGGTGGCATTTTGACAATACCAAGTATCCTTCTTGTTGGCAGGAAGGATAAGGCAAGAGGAGCAGGTGTGTAGAGCTGGTGCTGAACTTGTGGATTTGGACTAGCTTCAGGCTAGTCTCATGGGCTGTGCACCCACAGCCAGCTACAGTGTGCACCCCTTTAGTTTCCCCCATTTATTAAAGAAAAGAAAATGCACAGGAGGGATGGTGAGCTCTTAGACTTCCTCGTGGTGCAAGTTAAAGCACACTGAGAGGTGTACTGGGAACTGATAAACCTTTTGTTTCCTGTTGGCTTTTTGGACCCAGGTTGAATGCTTTCTCACATACTTTTCCCCTTGCCTTCTCTGCTTCTCGGAAATTGATTACAGCTTCTACCTTGCTGAGTATTTATCAATTTGAAGAAGAGATTTTATGCCAGTAGTGAAATCTGCTAAAAATTTTACCTTAAAACTGACATCAAAGGCTGTGTGAAAACTGCTATAGTGATACCAAGTCTGTTGAGCTGTAATTGGTTTTAAACTGAAGGTGCTATAGCAATTCCTCAACTGCAATGATCATCTAAGCAGAGATGGTAATTTTCAGCAAAAGATTTAGTGTAACTTTCAGCATTTTCATAATCCAGTCCTAGAGGCCGAGAATGCAGAAGGAAGGTGTTATTTTCACTTGGGTTTTGTTTTTTTTTTTCCCAAGCAGTTATCCAAAAATCTCATCCAACAGTAGATTTGGATTTGAAAAAATCATGGAAGGTACTTAACAATAACAAAGTAGTTTTGTTCACCTCAATATAAGAAAGATATTAAACTACTAAAGAGCATCCAAAGGAGGGCAACAAAGATGGTGAAGGGCCTTGAGGGGAAGCTGAATGAGGAGTGGCTGAGGGTGCTTTGTCTTTTCAACAGGGAGAAGACTGAGGGGAGACCTCATTGCAGTCACAACTCCCTCCTGAGGGGAAGAGGAGGGGCAGACACTGATCTCTTCTCTGTGGTGACCAGGATCTAAGAAATGGTCTGAAGTTGTGGCAGGGGAGGTTTAGGCTGGATGTCAGGAAAAAGTTTTTCACCCAGAGGTTGAGCACTGGAGCAGGTTCCCCAGGGAAGTGGTCATAGTGCAAGACTGACAGAGTTGAAGAAGCTTTTGGAGAACAATTTCAGGGACATGGTGTGACTCCTGGGGTGTCCTGCACAGGGCCAGGATTTGGAATTTGAGAATCCTTATGAATCCCTTCCACCTCAGCATATTCGGTGCTTCTGTGTGATTCTCTAATATATTCCAAGGTTCAGCAACTATATTTACTAATCTGCTAAACCAATGATTTTGAATGAATTCTCACTTTTTTTAACTACAGCAGTAAACATTGACTGAAATTGAAAGAAATATAAAATTTCATATAGATAGGAAATGCAAAGTCCCCAACTTTTAAATAAAACTTTGATGACAGGAAAGCTGCAGAAGAAATTGCTTTTATATTCTTTTGCTCAAAAGTGCTTTCTTTTGTCATGGCCCTATGAAATAATCTGTACAATGGAAAAACAGTTTTCTGTACAATAGAAAAACAGTTTATAATAATGATGCATCCAAGATAAAATAATTGATATGGAGCTTGGAGATTTTTAGCAATAGTAAACATTTTGGTTTGGTATCATGACAATGCTGTTGCTTATTGCAATAATGGGACTAAATGATCCCTATACAAATCTTTATAGTGAATCATTTTTCCTTTCCATTAACTTACTCAGAAACAGCATTGTTAGCAAAACTTTTCATGAGAGCTGCCAAAGATACTCACATTTAAGAGGAAGAATTCTTGTGATGCCTTGAGCATAGAAACAACAGGTGCAGGGATCTAAGCCAGTTAAAACTTACAGCCTTGTTCCATTGGTGTTGAGCTCAGTTTGGATTTACGCCTATTCAGACAGCTTATCAAATTTTTCCCAGCTTGTGAAGTTCTATCAGCCTGTTCATTGACTTCTTTAGTTATCCACAGGTAATGTAAGATAATGCTTTACTGATCATCTGGAACACAAAATAGAAGCTCAAATGATGGGTGATGACTGTTTTTCCATCTTCTATCCCATCACATATTATCCTCTCTGCTGATGTTGATGTTTTTTTATATTTTAAATCATTTAATTTGATGAATTATATTTTATCAAATTGGATTCTAAGTTGGACAGAGTAGAGAGTATATCACTTTTCTGGTCTTCAGAGTTATATTATTTGACTGCCTCTTTTTTTCTTGATTTAGTGTCTTTTTTCAAACTTTGGTAAGAAGGCTTTTTCTGCCCCATTCAGGTATTTAATGTCAGCATGACCTGAACTTCATCTTTTTGTGCTCATCTAACAGTTTTCTCCAAATCAGAACACTTAAAATGTGTACTCAAATCTCAGTCACACATCTGTGGTCTTAGCCGTACTTCTTGTTTGCCTGGTTTTTGTGTTAGTAGAAGCAGCACTAACCTGGAAGGGAACACCAAGTTCTGCAGTGATAAATTTGGAGTCTGTTCAGAAGAAAAGAAAAATCAACTTCTTTAACATTTTATGTTCCCTTTGAAGCTTCCTTCAGGATATTATTCAGGTGCCATAGTGTGCAAGTATACTTCTCTTCCACAGCTCTTCAAGTGAATGATTAACAGTAAACACCATGTTTATGGGATTTCTTGATCCCATGAAATGTGTCTGGTACTAAAACAGACATAAAACTTGCCATCAACCCATACCACAGAGATGGGTAGAAATGTTTTCAAATCTTATTATTTGGCCCCAAATATAGACTTCCTGGAAATATTTATAACTTCTCAAGAACAACCTTAGGTCATTTTTTTGAATCCTTGTCAATTACTTGTCCATGCCCACAATAAGCCCAACTTGCCTATGATTTCCCATGAAATCTGAGTTAGGATTTCTCCTAAGGTACAGATTAGAGTGGAAGATACTTTCTAGTAGTAAAATGTTGCTCTTAATATACACCATGCTGAAGAATGGCACAGGTTGAAGAGGGAATTCTACTATTCCTATCATTGGCACTTTTGTAAAACATGAAACTAAAGGAAAGTTAGCAGCTTGGTTTGCTGGAAGTGGTTTTGTAACATTAATTCCTTACTTAAATTACAGTAATTAACACACCATAATTAAAAGCCGCCATTAAGGTAACACTAAAAAATGTCTTCAAGCCTCTTTCCTGGGAGTAAATGGGTGCATCTATGTCTGTACTTCTAGTTTTCCTTATCTGGATATAATCCTTTTAAAGGATATCTTTTCCTTGTTATGGAATCAAATATTTCTTCTTTTTTCTTTTTTCTTTTTTTTCCTCTCAGGAGCTGTCCAAGTCATAATGGGATTATTTTCTGCATAGCAATCCTCTCCGCCATAATTGAAAAGCCAAAAGCCCACGCACTTGTTACACTGCGTGCTACACCACTAAGTTTGTGTGGTCTTCCAACCCCTATTCCAGTACAAGTTTCCAGACACTTTTGCAGTTGCCTCCATCCTATCTGTTTCTAGTCAAAAGCTGGTTTCTGGTTATGAATTCTAAATCTGATACCTGTGTACTCTCTGGTCTTCTGTGACTGGGTTGCTTCAGACTCCACCTGACAAGATAACTCAGTTCCTCAATAAAAATGTGATTACAGAAGGCTCATGTGTGTACTTAGGGACAGAATTAGGAGAACATTGTCGGAATGTTGGTAGTTTTTCAGATTAAGGTAAACATTTTTTCTGAGAAAAAAACACAGTAGGTAAGTGAGCACAGTCCCCCATGTTAGCAATCATTTATGACAGGCAAATATGTGAATCAGATCTCAAAATCTTACCCAGCATTTATGATTATAATTCATAGGAGAGCTTGATAAAACAAAACCAGAAAGCAGCAAACCCCTAAATCTTCAGTAAACACATAGAAATTTCAGGAAAGGAAAGTTCATCCACCATATCTCTTCAGACAATGCACTTAATCTAGAGTTCAGTATCTATTAAAAATTTGCACTCCATTTTTAAATGCTTACAAAGTAAATAACTGAGCAATCAAAAATTGTCCTTAGAGGAGCTGCACTCTCATCCTTTTTCAAGAACTCTGTGATGACATCAGCTAGTTATCAACCTGGAAAATCTACAGATAATAGCATTTAAATATTCGTTGGCTAATATTTTGAGGAGCCCTTGTCAAAGCTTTCCTGGAAAAGCAGGAAGGCTTGTGCTGCTGACCAGGTCAGGATTTGATTTGTTTCATGTGCATGTTTTCTAACACCAATAACAGGTGGGATTCAAGGCTGCTGGTTTTTACATAACTCTTGTGTGTGTCTGTGAATGAAAAGTCCCTGCTGAAAAGACAAACTGCCTTGTGGCTTCCTACATGCTGTTTGTAGCCTGGTTTTAAAAAAAAAGTGTATATTCTTGGGTTTCTGGGCTCACATGCTCTCTCTCATGTGCGCGTGTGCACAAGCACATACCTATCCATCACAACAAATGGAGACTGGGACAAGGATTGCTGAAGTCACTGTCAGATCACAGTTTTAACTTTTTGTGTGTGTAATGATATTTTTATCTTCCTGTTCACTGTGATCATGTTTCTTACTGACGCTTGAGAGCTCAGACACCAGCTGAGACCTGGTACATAAACACAAAACAGCAAATCAGGTTTCTGTGTGGGAGTTCTTAATGCGAGTTGCCTCAATATTTGAGCAGTAGTTGCTGACAGCCTTTGGCTTAAATAATGTATTATTATCTACAAAGAAAAGCGTCTAGAGGGTTACTGAGACAGTCAATACAAATTCAGTTTAATATCCTCTTGATTTCCTCATTAACAAAAACAATACCAGGGTTGCAGGAGCCAAATAGTGATCGTTAGCAGGAGTACCACTGCCTTGCTAGCAAGCTGGTCTGCCATTCCTGCTCCAAAACATTGCTCTATGAAGTCCCAGTGAGGGTCAAAAGGGCTGCTAATAAAAAGCCAAAGCACGATGCACACAGTATGCTCACTCACAGGCGGGTTCTTTTCCTAAGAACCTCAAGTCTCTGCTAGGCATGGAATCTAAGTAAAACTAGTGTTTTGTGAGGAAAAAAAACATGCTGATCAGCAGTAATAAAGCACCTCTAGGCCAGGAGACTTACAAGTTTATGTCTAATGAAATGGGCTCAATGTAGTGAACTCAGAGCTATCATTAGAAGGTGGGCAGTTGCCAGTAGTGAAGCATCACAGGTTCTGTCTAATAGCAGACTCAGAATTGTGTATCAGAAATGGCAACTGCACCTTGAGGTTCTGTTTATTAGAGCCCTGTGTCCAGATGGTAGGTTTCAGTCTGCTTTGTCTGCATAATAATAAACTCCTGTTTTCTTCTCTGCAACAAATAACATTTTTACAAGAGTATTAGCCACTTTAGCCAGTTAGTAATTTAAATTGACTTCAGCGTTAGCCCCATAACTAGCCTATAATGACCTTTCCCTCACCAAAGCCTAGATTACTGGAAAATAAAGACAAGTATTATTTCACAGTCTGGTTTCTATCTACACTACAAGTATTAAAGTTAAAATGTTCTTGTTCAGTACTTTTGTCATGCTATCGGCTTCAGCCAAATCAACAAATAAAAGAGAATTTTTATCTTTGTGAAGACATGTGAAATAGCATTTATCTTTGCTAACTCTGAGCAAGTGTTAAATTTTGAAAGCCTGTTTAAAGACAATAAATGTAGTTGCAATATAATTTCAGTCTGAGAAGACTGAAGCAGAGTTTAAAATATTGATGGCAAATATGATTAAAAGTCCTAGGGTGAGAATTAAAAACAAACAAATAAAAAATGGGGAATGTCTACGAGGATCAAAAGGAAACATGCCATGTAATAGGCAGGAATACTTGTGGCTCTTTCTTACCAACACCGGTAGGTGAGATGGGTAAGTGACCTTTTACTCTTTTATAGTTGGAAGGGTTGAAATTATTTATAAGTCTGAATCTCACTCAGATCATGAACCAAGTCTACAAATTGTTGTGAGGGATAATTTTTGTTCCAGAGAAGCTATAGGCAGCTGGCAAAAGAAGAAACTCTTACTTCACAAGAATAGATTAAAGGTGGCACCTTGGTTTTGCAACAAACACTGCAGTACTTTTTAGGGCATATTTACCCATGTACGGGGGATGCCCTTAGAGCACTTCAGCTCTTTTCAGCAGCCAGAAGCCCACCTGTTCTGTCTGGTTAACTGAGACTTCCAGCTGCTTAAGGCTGCTGAATATGGTCTGACAGGTGGGATGAGCTGGTCCCAGAACTTTCTTTCTGTAATTTGTCTTTGCTGGGTTGTGCTGGTTGCCCACACCAAGGCACCAGTGGGTATATTCACCCTCTGGTCAGCCTAACCACACCTGATCCTTCCTCCTGATGGCATGCAGCACCTGAGAACACCACAACATCTCCCCTACCAGTTGTCTGAGCATCAGTAGCCAGGATGAACAAGAGAAGGTACAATCCCTTTTTATTGGTGGGGGCATAGTGGCATGGCAAGATTAAGGAGCAGTTTTATCAAGCCACAGGGCTGAATGGGTCTCACTGAAAGGAGAGTGAGCACTAAATTTGTAAATTCTCTGAGATAGAAAACTTGTTTTGTGGCAAAGGCAGGTATCAAACCATAGCCTCTGACCTGGGGATTTATTCAGAGAAAATAATCTTTTATCTCACAGAGACAGTTTTGAGTTAAAAATGTCTCAAGGGTCCACATCTCACCTATAACACCCCTAGAAGAGGGTGGGGTCTCTTTTTTGCCTGCATGGTCTGTTATCAGAGAAAGATCTGACACAGGTCCAAGCAAACTCTGAAATTTGGATGAAAGCACATCACATTTTGGTGTTTTCTTTTTTTTTTTTTTTTTTGCCATGCTGTAGCTCATCAAAAGTTTTGGCAAAACCCACAGATTTTTCAAGGCTTTTTTCCATAATGTAGTGCAGAAATATGCATTGGCATTATCCACTTCAGCAGTAGGAAATGTGAGAATACTTAAGCAAATATAACAGTCCATCATCTCCCTCAAGCTTTTGTAAATTTACCTGCGGAGCTGGGATGCTATAAATCTGCACATAATTAGGAAAATTCTAATGTAATCTGAACTATGCTGTGATCCTTGAGAAAGGAATAACCATTAACCTGTAGGAACTTGGAGACATTTAGTGTGCTGTTATTCCCCTCTCACATTCCAGGTGCTATTGCTTAGCAATTTCACTGCAAAGATAAAACAATACCACTGGAATGAAACACATTAACAATGGCTAATTGGTAGGCAACTAGAAAAGAATTTTCCTCTGGATGGAGAGAGTTTTTTTAATAGGCTTACACAGAAAACTATGTTCACCCCCATGCTGTTTTGTGCTTTTTGTGTTAGGATGAAAAAAAAAAAAAAAACCAATATTGAGGTTGGACACAGAAATACAGAATTAATAACTAAAGACAAGGAAAAGCTACAAAACCAGAATATCATGCAATCAAACAGATCATGCAAGTTGTTTGCAGAGCCTTGCGTAACACTTTTGGACCTGCGCTTTCCTACCTGAGGGTAGAGCTTGATTACTGCACTAGCTGTGAAGCTAGATGTCCTTGGAAAGCTGAGACCAGTTACCATTCTCTTTCTCACATCCAGGGACCACCTGTTGTCTGTGGAGTGTCTGTGTGTCCCACAGAAGGGGATAATCAGTATCAAAAAAGAGAATGAGGAATAAGGAGGAAATTAATATTTTTAATAGGGTTTTTCATGGCTTTAACAGAGCAGAGGCATCTAAAAGTAGATAGACAATGTTTCTCTGATGTTTTATTTATGCTGTCCCTAGCAATTACCCTGTTCCAAGCTGAATGGATGGATCATTTATTCCATAAAGTGTGTTGTAACCTTGGAGTTCTTTATAAACTCTGCTTGTGTTCCTCTTGAGTCTTCTTTCTTTTTCTTTCTTTTTTCTTTGTAATAACAATTACATAACTCACGGATTAATTTGTTTTGTTAGGCAGATAAAATGTTTAAAGATTAAGCTGAGGCATCATTCAGATTTCCAGTGGGCAGCCCATTTTGAGAGCTCACCAAGGAGTGATGCTGCCACATAAAAAGTAGTCACTAAAAGAATGCAATTTTAACTTCAATTTTTTCTTTATTTAATGGATGTTTTCAAATGGTGTAGAGGTGTGTCCCTAATTTGCCTCTCTGTAATGTGGGATCCTTGAATAAGGAATTCAGAGGCAAGAATTTTAATATTTTTTTTCCCATAAGTATTCTTTATTATGGAGGCAATCAACATTAAAAGCAGGATGGTAAAACACAGCCTTTTTTTTGATATCTGTAGTGGCAAGGTGTCAGTTTGGAATGCACGTGCTCTCTAGTTAATGACACATAAAAAGATCTACACACAAACATTAATAAGTATGTTAGAGACGGGGCAAAGGACAGGCAGAGCTCTGAACTGAGATTTGTAAACTATGCAGAAAAGGTGGAAAATTATATGCTTTTAGTGTAAACAGGGACAAAGGATGACAAATGAAGTTCAGGGCAGAACCAGTGGAACAGTGGTCTCTGCCCCAATCAATACAGTTCCCATCAGGGAGTCCTCCTGAGATGTGCAGCCCTCCCGAACAAGCTAATCAAGTGCTCCTATGAAAGCCTGAGGTGCCCATACACCTGTAAATGTAAAGGACAGGCATGGAAATAGTATTAGTGTCCATGATTTTCTCACCTCTGCCAGGAGCCATCCAACAGACCTGCCTAAGCCCCTGAAGGATGTCGGTGGGTGGATGTTCCAAAGGTGGGTGTGCAGGGCTGCTGTAGAATACAATCTGGCAGATTGCAGTCAGTCCGTGCAGCTGTCAAAGGCAATGAACAGCAGAAGCTACCAGCAGCACTATTTTCTACAGGCAGAAACAGACTGAGAAATGAAAGGCAACTCCTGGATCGACTGAAGATTTCAAGCACAGCCATTGGAGGCAGCCTGATACTGGGAACATAAGAGGACAAAGGCTTTGCCCTCAGCTGCCCTGTCCTGGCTCCCCAAACTGAGGAAGTGTTTCTCATTCTGACAAGCAGGTGGGGTTTTCAGACACGGGGCAAGACTGGCTGCAGTGTAAATCTGGTGGAGGTCGTGTGAGGTAGCTCATAACAGGTGGCTGATGCTTGGGGATGGGGAAATAGTTTACCAGCCTGTTTCATGTACTCTGGTTTACAGAGCTGCCAGATTTCATGCTGAGAATGTGACAGCTTCCCTCCACCTCCCTATAGCCCAGCTTGACCCTCTGTTCTGGCTGTACAGTACCACTGTGCTGTACTTGCTTTAGTCAGCTGCCAAGGACCCCTGTGTTGTTGGCTCTGCCGAGTCCCACAGCCTGAGAGCTCCCTCCCTCCTTGATCCTTCAGCCCGCTCTCACAGCTCCACTACAGAATTAATAACAGCAGTCCTGAGAGAGAAAGATGGGAGCTGTCAGAAGATGATGAGAGAAAAGGGATCAAACACAGGAGGGTGGAGAGGAGCGCAGGAGCAGTCAGAGATCTCACGGTTGATGCATAGGGGGTGATGATGAATTGCAGCCCCTGGACTGTGAGATGTCGAATCACACATAGTTCTTGAGGCTGGTGAAAGAAAGGTGCCTCCAACACCTAGGTCTCATATGGACTAATCTATACTTTGGATGAGTCTGGATTGGCCAAGGAGTCTCTGTTTGTTCTCAGCTGGGACAGGCTCGGGGTGCATGTTGTGCTCAGACCTTCTGACAAAAGCAATAGGGCAGTGTAAGGAACAGCCACACTTTAAAGATTAAAGGTCCAGGTCAGAGTCCTGACTGCACATGCAGGTTCTACTCTGAGAGCAGGGGATGGCAGAGTTACGTTGGTTGTCAGATGTTGGCAGCTCAGAAAGAAATCATTCTCCTCTTAAAGCTAGAAAAGGATGAAGATGGTATGGGCTGGCTTTCTTCTCCACTCTTTCTCACAAGAATTTGATGTGTAACCAGCTTATGTGTAAAAGGTAGGCCTGACTGATTAAGTATATTGTAATGTTGTTGTATCTGCTTGACATTTTCCACATTACTTTTGTATGTGACAGCTTGTGATGGCAAGAATTGGACTAAATGTGTATTCTGTTTCCAGCAGCTCCCATATTAATATTTACATGGACATACATGTGTCAGGTTGACATGACAATCAATTTTTACTAAAAAAGTATAAAAGTGGTTCAGGGATAAAAGCTGTAAGGCTTCTCCATAATGCTTGGACTGCTGAGTAGTGGGGTGTGGTGAATACTGCGGTGGCATATCCTTCAAAAGAGATTTTTGTCTCAGCCTGCAGCAGTAGGATAAAGTCTCATTTGCAGAAAATTATTGTTTCTGCATACCTTTCATCTCTATCGTTCTTGCTTGATTCTACAAAAAAAGGAACTAATCACAAATCCCCAAAATCAAAATAAACTTAATAAAGTCTCCTGCTGTTCTTTCACAAAATTCAATAGACTTTCATCAGGGCAAAGGTTGAATAATTGACTTTTGAAGTCTCCCTCCACCCACCCCAAACACAAGAAACCCTTAGAATAATTCTCCTATTTATATCATGGGTGTGAAAATAAAAAAAATATTTATTCCCCATCCCAGTCTTTCTGATGGAATCTTCTAGTTCCCGGCATTGTTGCCAGAAGACACATCATGTAAGCAGCCAGGACAAATCCCTCCACTTACAAGCATCTGTATCGGCCAATGGGGCTGTGAGTGGGGGGGTGGAGTTACAAGAGGATATTGCTGTCCTGATAGATTGGAAGATGGGTCATCAGTGATGGTTCACACTCAAAGAAGCAAGGCCAAGGACAGCTGGGGATAGGGTCATCAGGCCACCCAGCTATCCACACTTTGAGGGTAGATTGAAAAGAGGAGTGAAATATGGGACTTTTAGGAGGGAGCCCAAAGACTTTGTCAGATGTCCTCGTGATAGTAGTGTCCGTCAAACCCACAGTAGGGATTTCTGGGCACAGCTGAGCTGTGAGCACAGGTGAGAAGCCAGAGGAACATATATCCAAGCAGGCCCAGGGGTAAGCTTGTTCCAGACTTGTATCAATAAAGGAAGCAGTGGAGCAGTGCACTGCAGGTCCTAGAGCAGTGGCACTGCAGTATGTTTTTCCTGGGAGTTGTTGCAGCAGTGTGGAGGCAAAACAGTTGTAAATTTCTGAAGGAACAGAAATAAATCACAGTCTTTTGTAAGAAAATGTTAATGTTAAGAAATTATTTAACATGGAAAAATCATGGAAGTTTTGAAGTAGAGCAACAATTCTGTGTTGACTTAGGCTGATTTTATTTCACTTTCTGTTTTCTCAAAGTGTTTCAAATCTGATTACATTTCTGTATTCTTTCCTCATGTAATTGCACTCCAGCTAGGCAGTGGCATTTAAGCCTGCATAGAAATAGTTTTGTTTCAGCATGACTGGTTGATCTTTTGCGGGTTTGCCGTGTTTCCATTCCAAGGGACATGCAGTTTTCAGATTTACACAATTTACAAGAGGCCACTGTGGTGGGCTGGCAGCTGTCACTTAGACTAGACTCAGTCTTTGAAATCAGTAACAGGCATTGCTCTGGATCTGAATGTGTGGCAACAGGAGCTGCAATTGCCAGTTTCTGCGGCTGACTCTCAGATGTGGACGTGAAACAGTGAATACTAATTTATTTCGTGATATAGATTCTATCTTCTTTTCCTGAAGGGATGTAGAGTGAAATTCAAGTATTAGGAGTTATCTGATTTCCTAGGCAAATCTTAATCTCACCTTACAATGAGTGCAGCTGAAGTGCTGTATTAATTGGGAAGATGACAACCCAGCTCAAAACCAACACTGTTCCATGTAAATGTTTCAGAAAAGAAGAAGAAAATACAGCTGGAGGGTCTTGACCTTGCTCGTTATGTGTTTGTTGCTGAGTGCATGTTACAAACCACCTTTGTGGCAATCCACAGATGAGATGAGGTGGCACAGCCCTCACTCTGCAGATGCAGTGCTAATATATTGCCACTGTGGAAGAGCAACTGTGGAGACTCAGCATTGAGGGAGTGGAGGAGAATCATGGCAGAATTCACAGTTAATATTCCTGGAATAATTTTCTGTGTCGTAGCCAATGGCTGATCATAAAAATGAGTAAACAGTAATGTGTTTCTAGTAAGTGTTAGGGACTGGCCCTAAGACTATCTGTCACAGGTACTTCTAAAACATTTCTCTAGTTCTGCTTAGGATAGAACTTAGTGAAAGCTGTTATTTGTCATAATGCAAAGTTAAAAAGAAAAGCCACTTTATGTTTTTGAGATGTGTTAATGAGTGAAATGCATATTATTTCCTTTCTTCACTCTGACATCTGTTTATCTTAAAAAAGAAATTAAAAAATAGAGAGAAAAATGAAAGGTATGCAAAAAGTAGCATGCAGATGACTCATACAGTTTAAGATGATAACAAGGCACTTTCTGTTCCCATCCCCATTTGGTTTGGGAAAGGTTTCATGAGAGAAGGTACAATAGTTGGAGTAAGACTAGAGTCTCAGAGGGGCCTTTTCCTATGTGATCTGCTCTAGGTGACCCTGCCTTGGCAGGGAAGTTGGATTAGACAAGCTCCAGAGATCCCTTTTAACCCTAACAATCCTGTGGTTCTGTGATTTTATAATTCTATAACTTATATAATATACTTTGCAGTGCCATATTGCACATAGCATTTTATACTTTAATATAAATATACAATTACATGTTATGTATTTATCTGTGATGTAACATACAACTTCCTAATGTATGAATATAAAATTATATAGAAAACAATAATTTATTTTTATAAATCACAATTGTTTTTTCGTTTTCCCCACATCAACCTGTCCTTGTCCATTATATTTGACACATTATTTTAGTCATAGCATCAACAGATACTGAAATGTCATTATTTCCTCAGATCTACTTTATGGAAAGGTGTAAGAAGTGCTGTACAGAATAAGCTGGGGAACAACACAGTGGCCTGATTTGGGTGAGTTAAAGGTGTGGTTGCTCTGACTGCAAGGACTAAGAAGGGCTATAGATACAGATATATAGGTATAGCAGGAACCAGAATAAGCCGCAAGCATCAGCCACTTTCTTCATGCTAGATATTTCAGTTAATAGATTACCCACATTTAACATCACCCCTTCCAAATTCTTCCTAAATGTTTGGATGAGAGCAAATAATTCATAACACTGCTGCCTGCCTTATATCTAACCAATGTCCACACACAAGCAACCTGTAGCACTGCACTCCTGACATCTGCAGCAAGTGGTCTCTGCAGCCACTTTGTGTTGGCAGCCCACTGACAGCCCCTGCTGCCCTCTGCCCATCCTACTCCCACCGTGCTGCCTCAGGTACCAAGCTTCAGCCAGTCAGGGACACCAGCTGATCCTGTCCGTCCTCCTGTGGTGCACTGCATGCACTGGCATGGGCCTGCCTCGCCCCCACTGGCACAGCCCTGCTTCTCTGAGATCATCCTGCAAAAGGGATCCTTGTTGATGCTGCTAAGCCCATTCTGCAGCAAAGTTGAGCATGCATGTGTCTTGTCAAAGTATCACATCAGGCTCTTGGCTGGGGAAAAAAAGAAAAGGGTACTGTGGGGGCTATGGAAGAAGAGGTGCAGATAGACATCCTGGCTGGTGTGCAGGACATGCTTCTGCAGCGCACCTGCCTGTCCTGGGGTCAGACACTAACCTTTGCTCCCTGGCACAGCTCCAGAAAGCAGCCTTTGGGAGCCCACTGTCAGCTTGTGATAACCATGAGCATCACAGAGTTCCCTGTCAGCCCTTCTTGTCTGCCTCTCTCAGGAGTGGAAAAACTGCATGAAAACTTACACAAAACTTTTTTAGGGGATCTTTTTCTTGAAATTAAACAGCTAGAGTATCTTGACTTCAAATATTGATGATTTGGAAAGAAAAGCAGTAGTTGGGACATTGCCGGTGCCTTTCAGCAGTCAGTCACCCTTGCTCCCACCAGGTAGCGCAGCTTTTTTCCCTCTCATTCAGGAAAGCTACAAATCACTGCCCATTTGATCACATCCTTGCCATAAAAACAAATGAAATCAATTAAAGCTTGCACTTCTGCATGCTGCTCATTCAATTTTAATGATAGTTTCATTTGGCACCTACTTCTTTTAGATGCCAGGAGGCACCTGCTTCTTTTAGCTCACCAGGAGGACCACATGCTCTCTTTCATTGCAATCTCAGTGCATTTCATTCTGCGCACTGTCCCTGTTTGATTATGGAAGATAGAAAAATCCTCCAACAATTTTTTACATGGAATGTGGTCTGAGCTAAGTTGCTTCCCCTGGTGCAATGCTCCAGGTTACTGCTCACTGTAGACCTAAAGAGAAAAAAGACTGTGCAGTGTATTTTGGACAAGGACAGTAGGGAACTTGTGTTAATAACCAGCACTTCTTCAGGGGTGAAGAAGTGAGGTTTTGAGGTTGACATCCACATCCACTGCACAATCAATGTGCCTGGAATTCCCGAAGCAGTATAAAAATGGCTTTGTCTTTAATTGATTTCCCCCAAACAGTGTTTCGTGTAAGTCTCCATCCAGTTTTTAATTCTCATTTTTTCTAGAATGTTGAGTGCAGAAAATGGAAAATACTTGCCAGAAACCTGTAAGTATAGATTTGCCTTTCATAAAATGTGATATGGTTGGATATGAGTTCAAGCAGAATTTAAAATAATTTTCTAATATCAGGGTCTGTCCAGGCTTGCTCCA
This sequence comes from Motacilla alba alba, assembly GCF_015832195.1. NCBI lineage: Eukaryota > Metazoa > Chordata > Aves > Passeriformes > Motacillidae > Motacilla > Motacilla alba. The sequence goes on from NC_052017.1 coordinate 80,928,873, forward strand.
TAAATCAGATCTATTGATTAAGACTGGGACTCCTTAAGAGAAAACATGAACCTGGGTTATGTTTAAGAACAGATTATGCAATGACAACAACCCTCCCTAGAAATATATAGCCAGCTAGGGATAAAGTGGACTCAGGCAAAACTTACTAGCTTGAAATCAGATTCATTTTAGGATTTATTCAATATAGAAATGAGAAAATAGTTACCATAGCTGCTGAAATGCTGGTTTTAATCTGGAAAAGAAGCTAAAAGGAATTTTCAGTGAAATTTCAGCTATTTCTTTGCCAGCGCTCTGCTCTCTCTGATACCTGTTCCCCCAAGAAAAACCAAACAAAACCCCAAAAATTAAACCACCCCAAAAAACCCCAAAAAAATCCCAAACCAAAACAAAACCCCAAACATCAAAACCCCACTATGTCAAAAATTGAAGTATTTATATTGGAAAATTATTTCCTCTGTTGATGTAGTTGCACACCTTTATACCATGTATCCAGGGATATAGCACAGTCTTCCTCTTCCCAAGGAATCATGGTGTTACTCCTAATGGAAACCTGAGGCAGTTAAACTCTAATTCCCAAGAAGATTTTTTTTTCCCCTCAGATATTGAGGTATTCACATTTTCTGACAAAATAAATATTTAATCTCTTGCTGAAAAGTGGGCTGCTATGACAGCAAACCCCAAATTTCTGCTAAAAGCAGTTGTGGAAGAAAACTTCAGATACACTGCCAGCTAGAACTACAAAAAATGGGGGGGGGGGGGGGGGGGGGGGGGGGGAAAGAGTGTTAAGAACTGTAATCTGATGCACAACATGTTATAGAGTATAATAATATGAAGTTTGCCATTTAAATTCATTCAGGATTTGTTACAGGCTGGAATCCACTCACTGTAGGCTGCTAGCGTAAATAGCAGTAGTTTTTGCCAAATGCCATGCTACAATTGTTTGTGTTTTGGTCTAATTTTAAGTGTATCCATACCTAGAAATGCTGGCATTTGTTTCTGTGCTCTCTGTTGTTGAAGATGAGCAATATTTAATTTTAAGCTCCAAAGAAAGTTCCCGTGTCAACAGATAAACTCCCAAACCCCCGTATCTATTTAAAGCAGAATTCTTAGTGTGGCAGTGCTTAGGGAAATTAGCAGGCATGCTCTGTACTTTTGAAAACAAGTTTTATTCAAATATTTCAAAATGGATTAAGCTGCCTATTACAAAGTTCCTATCTTTTAAAACCTGATGCTTGGTTCGTAAAAGAGAGTTTTGTACTTGGCTCATTCTTTCTCTATAATGTATTCATCCAAATCATTGAACTTTTTTGGCTCCTTCAAAATAATTTTTTATTGATGTAGACACTGTTTTGAAAAAACATTTTCAACTATTAATATAGGCTATGGAATCAGCAACATCAGGCAACATCATCAGCAACAAAACCCTCCTGTGTCTGTAATTTTACCCGTAAACCAGACACATTTGGTCAGATTTCCTTGTGGACGCCCAACTAAATCTATGGATTTAAAACTTGTGTATTAGTTAGTGTATTTAGTTAATTATAAATGTTTGTAAATTTTAAAAGTTGAATTTCATAGCTGGTTGTCTCAGAGTAGGACATGAACTTGTCTAGACAGGTTCGTTTCTCTCCTGGCACCACTAGAGCATAGATTGTTTTTACTTAGTTTTGATGCTGTCTGTAAAAATAAAACTACATGAGAATGTTTAGAATAATGATTTTACATTGAATTAAAATGCAAAAGACTATGAAAACATTAGCTTCTTGAATTCCCTTTCAAAAATAATTACATATTCTCCTGCTTCATTCCTTTCTGAACATCTGTAGCAATTTTTTTCAGGAGTGTGTTGAGAGCAATAATAGCTTTTACAAGATTCAGAAATGTTGCTAATAAAAGCCAGATCATGTCCCACCCATAAAATTTAAATTTCACATTTTGATGCAACATGAGGTTATATCCCTTCTGGTGCAACCTGTAATATTTTTTACTTAATGGAGTATCTGTTATTAAAGGGAGAAAGGAAGAAAACAAGGTAGGTGAATGTTCAGAACCTGCTTTCAGAAAGGTGTTTTTCTTGGTGTAGCACCTCACAGACCAGCTGTTTGCTTTCCTGTCCCACTGTCAGGAAGATAACATCACTTGCTGGCTTGGACCGCCATAAGGATACTGGAGCTCAGGGCAGCAAGCTGGGCTTAAATGGCAGCTGCCAGTGTGGCAGGAGCTGGTCCCCAGACACATCCAAATGCTCTGCATTCCTTCCCACTGGCTGCCAGCAAGGGCATCCCGTTGCTGTCCTGGAACCTTGCTGGCCACTATAAGATGGTTCCATCGCTGCAGCTCTGCAACAAGCACAGCGATGATGCTTAAGACTGACATCACTCTCTTATGTGCAGAACACTTGTAAGCAGATCCCCTTGCTTCACACCTTTCAGCAGAATCCCAGACAAATCTCCTTTCCTTATTCCTTTTTCGTACAAGAACCCATGTGAGAAGCTGCTGCCAGACATCAGTGTGACTGCTCTTCCTGCCACACTTGCACAGCTGCTGCAAATTTGCTGCTGCAAATCATGAGCAATTCCCTCCTCAGGGCAGGCTTCCTGTTTTGAAATAAATGTTTCTCTAGCAAAATAAAATTATCTAAGGCTCAGGCCCAGCCATTCAGCCATTAGTCTCTTTCTGTTCTTTTTTGTTTACCATCATCTGTCATAAAAGCTTCCTTTTTTTGGTTTCCTCTTCTGAGAAATCTTTGGGTAGATGGAAGGAAAAAATCTTTCAGGTCTCCATTATCCTGTTTACAATTAATGTCTTATGCTTAAATAATAGATCAATTCCACCATCTATTACAGAATCAAAAGGAACAGCATTTTTTGCTTTCAATCACAGACTTATTAATGAGAAAGACACAAATAGGGAATGACTAGACTTTGCTTCTGTGGATAGTGAGGGCAGGGCAGTGCTCCACTGAGAGGAAATGCAGATTATGAAGAAAAGTAGTTCTTCTCAAGGGGCAAATGTTTCTGCATAGAAAATATTTGAAGGCCACATCAATTTTGCCCACTTATTGTTTCCTTTTTTTTTTTTTCCCCCAGCAGTTTACAACTAGCTGAGATTACTCCTCATGCAATGAGATTGATTTGGTTATGGTAGGAAGTAAAGTGAGAACAAAAGGGAAGCATAAACTTTTGATCTCTCTTGCACTCAAAAAAAAATTAATCTATCTCCAAGCAACATGAAGAGTTTCTACAGCTTCTGTGAACCCTAGCACACCTGATGGGAACCTGTTGATACTTTGCTCTAGAAAAAATGTAACACTTATAAAGTGATGTGGCAGAATGTGTACTGTAAATTTTTGCCTTTTGAAGGCAGATGGACATGACATTCAGTCTTACTGTGAAAATTTATTCCTTTCTCTGCTCCTCTGGATAAAAAGAAATTGTTGACAGCTACTGGGGGGCAGAATGTGGAAGGAGAAATTGGAGTAGAGGAAAGGAAAGGCAAAGCCTGAGTGCAAAGGCTTTAATTAAGAGACACATCCGGGTGTTTTTGAATGAGTAAGCTCCTGGAAGTTATGAAGATTCTGTATAGGAAAACAGCAACCTACTTTAAGATTGAAGGAGGTCTGAAGGAGAGTTTTACCTAGTTGAAAGAGTTTCAACTTCTCTGAGAGGATGAATTATGAAGAAATCAATGAACAGTACAGAGAGTGAAGCAGCTTTGGCCAGCATGACATTGACAGCGCACCTTAATAAAAGTAGAAATGTGTTCTCTTTTTATTGTCAAAATTAGGCACTGCATCTCCATAAAACCACTCTAATATTTTAGCTCTTTGAGACTTCACCTGCTGAGTGTGCCTCTCTGTATGAAGAACTGCAGCTGAGCAATTTTAGGAATTTTTTCTTTGCCAGCCAAATTTGTAGGCAGGTGGTAGTGATCGGCCTGGAAATTATATTCTCCTTATTTCTCAGTGTTTCAATCTGAATAAAAACAAATATCTTTTCTTCATGCTGGTCTACAGCTAGCCTTTCCACAGCCACACAAGTAATAATATCATTTTGATGCAATATTATCGTAAAAATATTGGATAAAGTAGCTAAAAACAGAATCAGCATGTGTTATAAAAAGCTTTGGGAAAAAAAAGAAACAGTTTAAAAAAACAAATTCTCTTATTTCTGGGATGACAAACACAGTCTAAGACAAAAGAAGAGCAGGTACCATCTATTTATTCATGCTAACACAGTTTTCTTGAGTCAGTTGGGGTGAGATATTATACACCTGATAATGTGCAAAGAAAAAAATTTAATTGAACTGTACACTTTTTATTATTATTTTTCTGGCTTATCTTGACAAATTTAGAAAGCATAAAAGCAATGATAAGCTAATGGAGATTTAAAGTTGACATATTCCCATGGTGTAATTGGGAATTTATGGTGTAATTTATGAAGACTATCATGAACATACTATTTTTTCTTTTCTCTGTCTCCTCCTTTTCTTTGTCCCTCTGATATATCCCATCTCCAATAATCTACTTTTTTTGCTGCCTAGATCCTATCTCATCCTATCCCAAATTCCCTGTTTGTATATCTGGCTTTTTTTCTCTTTCCATAAATTGTTCTCCCACTTACTGAGGTTTTGGTTTTTGGTTTTTTGTTTTTTTTCTATTTCTATTATTTTCTATTTCTATTTATTTCTATTTCTTTTTTTTTTTCTCCTCAAGCTGGATTACAACTAAGAAAAATAAAAAAAGCCTAACATGAAAAGAAGAAGAAAAAACATGAAAAACATGTACTGTACCCTAAAAGATTCTATAAGCTTCTAAAGCTTTGTTTGAAAGAGTTTGGTTGCAGTTGTTCATATACTATATACCTTTGAACTAGCTTAGCTGCTCAGGATAATCTCTAGCCTTGTCACTTTAATCCTTGTTATTCTTTCTCCCCCTCCGAAGCTTTCAGTACCTTTTGCATGTTATTACACACCATTTTATCCCTTTGGAATGCTTTTAATTAAATGGGCCATCATAAGATTTCCTCCTTGAAGCTGATGCCAGGAGGCATGAGTGGGCAGTAGTGGGGATGAAACACATGGGCATGTACCAGTAAGAGATGGCGTAATCAGATTATTGCTTCATTTTGTCATCAGATTTCTGGCCAATGCAGAGTGCTACCCTAAATACTGAGAGACCTGTGTGAGAGACCCATGCATGTGGTGAAAGATGATGTTTTTTACAAGCATCTTTGTATCCTTGTAACTGAGTTTCAGATACATGCAATTGAAATTGCATCAATATGTGCTGTGCTCATGACATCTGTATTCCCAGAAAAACTACCTAAGAGTTTATTTAGGAATTAGTTTAGGGGTAATGATGCTTTTTACGCCTGATTAGATATTTGGTGTGACCCAGTTAGTAGAACAATTTCATTGTGTTCAGAGAAAAAAAAAAACAAAACATATATACATATATGCAATACAAAATTTAAAAAATTGTATTCATTTAGGAATTCTCATTTCAGATGCCTTTGAAGAATTCAATTCTAAATGTGAATGAATACTTTCCTTTAAAGAAATCCTGATGATTCTGTCTATCATGCTCATTTCAAAGCTTTATCCTTTTGTTTAAAATGAATTTAGCTAAATTTGTGTTCTGGAATCGGCCAAGCAATTACTTAAACTGGACTAATACTTAATGCTTTGTTTTTCCAGTATGGAGCTAATATCACTGAGCAACTATGTATTTTTATTTGCAACAGAGTAAACGGAACTGTTTTGTGAGTTCAGAAAACTTGGACAAATAACACCTATTACAGATTTTCTGAGCTTCAGCAGTTTGTTAACAAATTCCATGCATCAATATGCACCCTTTAATTAAGAAAGGCAGAAAATGTCCCCAAACTTATCTGCAATGTTTTACTCTACTCTTTTTTTGCAGTCTTTTGTCTTGCTAGATTTGTCATATTTCACCCTCATTTGGTTAACTGAATGTCCACATTCCAAGGTTCTGCTTATATTTTATATAACACTGTGGTTATTTATTGTTTTCCTTTTACATTCCACATACACAGATCTGTTGTGTCTTCACAGTGAAGAAAACAATTTTGGTTTACTTTGTATAACTTCTTTTAGTTCAAAGACATTTGCTGGTTTTGTCTTCATAGTAAATTTAAAGTATGGAATTTTTAATGCATTAAAAAAAAGAAATTGAGGTTGAAAAGTCCAGGGAAACTTATAACTAGTATGAGATTGCTCAGAAAAAAAAGGTCATGGAATTATTTTTTAATGGAAATATTCTATTTTTTTCCCTAATCAAAATAGCATTTATTTTTAATATATAAGCAACTTTTTGAGAAAATGCAAATAAACTCACTTGTTTAATAGCAAGTAATTTAAAACACCTTTAAAAATTTATTAACTGTGTCAGTATATTGTTTGCCCTGAATCAATGTAATAGAATAGCAAAGACATTTAAAATAACAAATAAAATTATCATTAATATATGCTGTAAGTTTGAAACAAAGATAAATTTATATAAGGATACCTAGGATGCTACAATGATAAACAGGAAATAGACGTTCAACTTTTCTCATTTTTGGGCTCCATAAAAATATTTCCACTACATCTTGGTGAATCATTTAGGTTTATTCGTAACTTGACATATTTCAGGCAACTAGCAACAGATTGGTGGGGCTTGTGCTGAGAAGGATGTTTAGTTATTGTTTGCAGAGTACTGATAAGAAAGGCCACAGGCTCCAGTGGTCCACAGATCACAATTTTGAGAGCACAGATAGTTGGCTATAGGCTTGGCCAGAGCAAAAGTCAAGTGTATTTTAAACAGGCTGTTTGTGCCATCATCATCAAGGCATTCGGTTCCCCCTAATTTGCAATGACCCTCTCTCAGTGACAATACCACGGTCAGATGAAGAGGGTTGGCCGCATGCATCAGAAGTTCTGGGAAATTGCTTTCTCTAGCAATCCCAAATATTTGAAGACTGCATTTGAATATTTGCCACTCCTTCCACAACTTTCCCAGCCAGGAACTTAAACCAAAGTCCAGGGCTTGGCTGCCTGCATTGTGCTGTTCTGCCAAGGTTTGCAGATGACTTCTGTGCGTGTCCCCATGCTGGTAAGATGAAGCCAGGATGTGAGTGCCATCCCATATGGAAGAGGTGTGCAGGCAGGAAAGGAGGGAGAGAACTTGAAGCAGCTGCTTCAGGGTGTGGAAGGCCTGTTCCAGGACTCAGCTTTCTGCTTCCTCCCGGTTCTGCCGAAGTCATCACATTCTTGCAGGCTCTGCAGTGCACTGCTGCTGTGGAAAATCCAACCTTGGGTGTTCAAACCACCAGCATAATTTAAACTAAATGTAGTAACCTTATCATCATTCTTTCATTGTCAGACTCAGAAATACACTTCAGTAGTGTTTGGATTTCTTTTTCAGTATTAAGGAATAATATGTGTTAATTTTTTTCCTATGATAAAGAAATATTAAGAGAAAACAGACAGATAAAATGAAGCAAGTATTTGTGTGGGTATGAGGAAGTATCTAGGTGTTAGAATTTTTTTTTTAAATCATCACATTAAATCCAGAGAAATCTGAATTTAGGTTTTGCTACAAGTAAATCTTCTTATGTTAAGATGAATAGCATACACAAAACCTTTCTTCTGGCTCATACTGCCATCCTGAGTGGGGGCTGCTGGGGGAGGAAGAATACAAATGCCAATCTCGAGACTTTAAAAGTCTAATTTAATACTGTGAGCAATGCCTTAATCACAGTTATACATGGATCATAACCCATAAAATTATTATGGGGTGAGTGCATCACTGCTCCAAACTGCTGTCAAAGAGTGATTACAGGATTCTGTCAAACTGGAGGGCATATCAAGGAGGGGACCGCAAGTCTTTCTTCTTGACTCAGTAATAGGCAATACCAGCATTAAAAGTTAGGATGATGGACAATAATCTTCTTCAAAAATCTACAGGTGACACTAAAGGGGAAAGCAACTGCAAATGCTTTTTTAAAAGTGTCCAATTCAAAGTGATCTTGATAACTTGGAGAAATAGCCCCAAACCACTGAGGTGATATTCTGTAAAGCTGAGTACAAAGTACTGCATTTAAAAAGAATGACAGAAGTAAAAAAATAGAGGAAAAAATGGTCAGGCTGCAGGAAGTGTGGAAGGGATGAGTGTTTATTGTGGACTAGAGACTAAATACAAGTTGAATAATGCAATGCCTATGCAGAAATTGGAAACTCATTTTATATTCTCAGCATTAGTGATTTCTCAGATGGAATACTGACATCCAACTGCTCAGAGAAAAGCTGGACAAATTCACAGAGAATTATGTTTCTAAGAAAAGACAAAGAACAAAAACTTTAAAAAAGAAAAGTTGATAAACTATCTGATTTTTATCTCCTAAAGCACCAAGAATAAAGCATGACCTATGTGGAAACCTGAAGGAAACAATTTTACTAAGTGTTATAAAAAGGGAAAAAAATTGTGACTGGGAGCATGTTTTACAATATTTTAGTATATATTAGACTCTTATGAAGGAGGTAGGCTCAGATAAACCTGATGTCCATACAGAGTAAAACAAGAGATAGCAGGGTTTAACCAAAACTGGAAAAGTTGAAGACTGGCTTGCAGAAAAGGAATTTAGGCTATCTCACTGGTTAGCAAGAAACAGAGATCTGAGTTTGAGGGATCATGAAAGGAAACTGGAGATACATAGGAAGGACCTGCAAAATATCTTTGAACCTGTCTCAGAGCAGAAGAATACTCTGAAGGGTATCTTAATATCCCAGAGTTCTTGGGATGTACTGCACATGGTTTTTCCCCCTAATGATTCCATGAAGATTTTAACCCAAAGGTCTCTAAGCCTGAGTGTACCTCAGAGAAATCACAGATTCTACATATCTATTTCACATTTGAAGCTTGAATACAAGCTACAAATCAAATTTGTTGCTTCCATCAAATTGTTGGTAGGCTAGCTCCCCTTCTATAAATGGTTCCTATAAATATTTCTTCTTAGTATGTGGGGATTTGGCCCAGAGATTAATTTTTCCTCCTATAAGTTTGCCTGAGGTTTTGGTAGAGGAGATGTATGGAAGCAGGAACCACCTGGCCAAATCAAAGGGTAAATGCAGGTCCCAGCTCCTTTCCATCATGCATCCTTGCACTCACCTGTAACGATGCTTTGGCAGAAATTTGCATTGAAAGAATCTTTGGGGAATTTTATGCTTGCACATGGATACAAGTCTTTTTTCATGATTAGTGGACTGATTACTCCTAAATACTGTTACACAAAGTTATATGGCCCAACTAATTTTCAAGCAGACAAGTCACTAAATGTTAGAGTGTAAGATATCAAAATGAAAACAATTTCTTCGAGAGAACAGTATCAATGCAGCCAATCACAAACCACTGGTGGTTCATGTCTATGGTAATCAATGCTACAGGTAATTTTTTGCTACTCTCAAAGTTCAAATGACTTAAGCAGAACAAAATTTAAAAAGTACTTTCTAAACAATTTGATGATGAAAAAAAATCCATTATTGAAAAAATTTGCCCATGTACAATTGTGTATCACCAGCTGTTTCCTTTCATTTGTATTCAAAGGGCCTGCAGCCCTGCTGTTTAAATTACTCATGGTATTGGCTAAATGGATGGAGTGGGACATGTTATTTGCATATTGATTTGTTTTGTATGGAAATAATTTTGATGAGTTTTTACCTTATTAGATTGCGCATTGTCATAGTGTGTATATGAATACAACAATCTCAGAGTGGGGAGAAGTTTTGAAAAATGGAAATGCAAACACATATAATTTTTATTTAATTAAAAAGCATTTAATATTTAAGTAATAAACTCTCACGAATTTAGAGACTGGAAATTAGAAAAAAACAAGATTTAAGAACTTGTAGGTATGAGGTATGAGCCTGTGTCCTTGGTGTGTAGTCATCAGCTACCCTGAGCTTAGCTCAGACACAGGGTGAGGTCTTCTGGGCTGCTAACAAAGGGGTTTTTTTTGCAGGCTGAGTACTTAGTTCTCATCCAGCATGCTCTGTATTCCTGCTCATGAAAATTTGAAACTTTCGCTTATGAAGTAACCACCACACAGGGTCTTACATAAGTGACTCCAGAAGTCTATGAAGGGCAGCATATTGGTAGTAATACCTGGGGATGAGATTTGACTAACAAGTTGTTCTCCTGATTTCTTGTATGCGAATAAAAAAATTAGAAGCTGTTTAATCTTGAAAGTAATTCATTACCTTATGTAAATAAATATATATCACACTTATGGCATTCCAGGGGTAGATGTATTAGTGACTGTTTAGCTATAAGCATCTTTCCACATAAAGCCAATGGGTGCTTTCTTCAATGAGCACTGACTCAAGGCTCCTGGGGATTTAAGGACCATACCCGTGGCTGTTTCTGTCCTTAGTCACAGTTGTCAGGGGGACCATCTAATGGTGTCATGTCCAAGGCACAGCCATTCTGGCTAATTAGCTATTAGTCTGGCAGAAATCCCTCCTCAGTGAAGTTTCAATACAGCTTGTCTTACTTTCAAGAAGCAAGTGTGATACAATTTCACCAGCCGTGACCATTTTCTTGTTTGCAGGGCATTGTAAGGGCTTTATTTCTTGCTTTACAATGTTTCTGTCAGACATCAAAGGGTAACTGACCAATTGCATTTAACTGTTTTGCAGAGGTACACCTCAGAAAAAACATCAGAAGATGGAAACTCCAGTCACACTTTGTGGTAAAAAAGAGTGTTTATTTATATAAAATGGATCCTTCCATTCTCTAGGCTTCCTAATTATTTTGCTGTTAATGTGAAGCCTCATCATTTATTAGTAGAACCTCTGCATTCCTATTTTTCTATTTTTTAACATGCTAACTAATCATGTAACTGTTGCAGAGTTCAGAAATACATATTTTGTATAATTTGAAGAGTGATTTTTAAGATCTACAAACTGCAACGTTCAGAAATCTGCCAGATGGTCCCAGCAGAGGAAGTACACTACTCCTGCACTTTTCACAATTACAACTGAAATAGTGGGATTTGGAATTGATCTGAAATGACCTCTTGGGTTCCAAATCTTACACAGAAAAAAAAATAGATTCACTGTTAATAAATCAGTATTGTTGTTGTACTCCATAGCAACACACATTTTTACCACTGACAATTTTTTGAGAGAGAACAATAAAGCTTGAAATTATATATTACAAACTGTCTTGCTCAAAATCCCAGGATCTATGACTTTGCCCTGTTATAAATCCATTTTAGAACCAGTCTTCCCCTCCAGAAGTTTATGGAAGTGTGCTTATGCCTCTTGGGGAGCACTCTGGTACTCATCGCTGATGACAGGAGAAACAAGAAGGGTGTGTAGTGGGTTGGTGTTGGCTGGATGCCAGGCACACGAGAGCCTCTCTATCACTCCTCTTCACAGCTGGACATGGAGAGAAAATATGAAAGTTCCTGGATTGAGATAAGGACTGAGGGAGCTCACTCACCAAATACCATCACAGGAAAAACAGACTCAAATTTGGAATATTAATTGAATTCATTACTAACAAAATCAGAGCAGGATAATGAGAAGTAAAATAAATCTTCACTCCTCCATCCTACCTCGGGTCTACCTTCTTCCCTGCAATGGGGCAGGGAGATGTGGAATGAGGCTTATGGTCAGTTCATCAAATGCTGCTTCTGCCACTGCTTAGGGAGAAGAGTCCCTCCCCTGCTCCAGCATAGGGTCCCTACCATGGGAGACAGTCCACCATGAACTTCTCCAGTATGAGTCCATCCCATGGGCAACAGTTCTCCATGAGCTGCTGCAGTGTGGATCACTGTTCCATGGGGTCAGTACTTCAAGGAATGCCTCATCATACAGGTCCTCCACAAGGTCACAAGTCCTGCCTGGAAATCTGCTCCAGTGTGGGCTCCTCTCTCCATAGGTCGACAGGTCCTTGCCAGGACTCTGCTCCAGCATGTACTTCCCATGGGGTCACACCAAAGCCTCCTCTTAGGTGTTCACCTTCTCCAGCATGGGGCTCCTCTGTGGGCTGTGAGTGGATCTCTGCATCCTTGTGATCCTCCATGGGCTGCAGGGGCACAACTGCTTCACCACGGTCTGCACCATGGGCTGCAGAGGAATCTCATCTCTGGTGCCTGGAGCACCTCCTTCCCCTCCTTCTGTGCTGACCTTGGTGTCCGCAGGGTTGCTCTTCTCACATAATCTCACTCTTCTCTGGCCACAATTACATCTGTGCAATAACTTTTTTGCTTCTTAAATATGGTATTGCAGAAGTGTTACCACCATTGATGCTGGGCTCAGCCTTGGCCAGTGGCACAATCTTCTTGGAGCCATCTGCCACTAGACATTGGCTCTGTCAGACATGGAGGAAGCTTCCAGCAGCTTTGCACAGGAAGAGAAGCTTCCCTGCATCCCCATCCTACCAAAATGTGGCCATGCAAACCCAATATAGGGAGGAAACACAGGATGAGTAGCAGGTTTCTCTTCCTGAAAGTTTCAGTGTTGGTGTTCTTTACACATGAAGGCACATGCAGGGGCTGGTTTGGAAAATGTTCAGGAATGGCATAAAGAATTTTGGTGTCTACTCTACCAAATAAATAGAGCTTTGTCCAGTGATTTCAAAGAGTTTTTAATTACAGCTCTAAGTTAATTTAGTAATGGAAGTTATCTGTATTTTTAAAAGTATGGGAATTTGTGCCAGTTCATCAGATGAGTTCTGGAGATATGGTCCAGTTGGTTGTTACCTGCTTTTGAAGCACTGTTTGGGAATTTACAGAATATCATCTCATACTAAAGAAAATAAATTTACAATGGCCTGAAGAAATGGTTAATATAAAGAAGTAGTTTTTTCTCTCTTTACCTTGAAAAGGCATTTCAAAATGTATTTTTAGTTTCAAATTAAAATATCCTGTACTAGAAAGCAACCTGAGATAGTAGCCTGAAGCTATCAGAAAAATACTGAAATTTAATTGGATCTTCAGCTCTGCCATAATGTCATGTCAAGGACATACCTGCATGATCAAAAACTAGTGAAATGAAAAATTGCCAAAAGCTCTTAATGAATCAATGAACGAAGAGTCCAACTCTTCAGTTCCAAATAACTGCACAGTGATAGTGATCAATAGTACAGATAATTCAGTGTGCAGGACAATCTGACAATGTGACAATCTGACTTTTGAAGCTTATGTTTGTATGTGGAAAACAAATTAGGAGTAATGACTACTGTGAAGTTCTGTACATAACCTAGGACAGCCAGCATGATTTATCACTACTTATCTGTACCTGGTCTCAATGTATGCTCAATCATTTAGAAAATAAATGAACCAGGCTCACCCCAAACTGCTCCTATCATGGCCAGACCAATATGCTGCAGCCTGCACTGGAGGCAAGCTATTATTTCTGCTAATCAGATTCCTCTTTTAATTTAAAACCCAAAACAAACCATGGTAGTTTTTCTATGTTAATATCAGCTGAGGGTATGTGTGCCATGCCCCTGTTCCTCATGTCATTCTGGTTTTCTAGCTTTTGTGGGGCAGTTTCATTGACCATGTGCCTGATTCATAACAGTTCAATCTTCAATATTTCATTCAGTAATAAAAAATAATTGGTAACATAATCTATATAATCTAATATATTGGAGCTTTAAGGCATTATTGATACTTGAGAAATAGGCCTCAGACTTTTGCTGGCAAAAAGCTTCTAAGGCAGTTGATGAGCTGCAAATTCCAGGTCTAAGAACTCAAAATGTCAGTAAATAGAGATAGAGCGTTTAACTTCTCAGTGATTTGAGCACTATGCAATTTTGCTTTCATATGTATTGCAAGCATTAAGTAGTACCAATTTGAAATATAATACCATTATACATTACACAGAAGTAGGTAAGCAGTAACCAGCAAATGAGGCTGATGTACTAGATGGCACATGATGGGAAGGTCATAAGGTAAGCAAAAGTATGAACTGCAGCACAGTCATGGCTCAGATCATGGAGGAGATATGACCTATGACACTCACCTTGGGAGCCACCAGGCTGCTTAATGAGCAGTGCAGGCACTCACTTGCCCTGTGCAAAGGACCTCAGAACAGTCAAATTTGTCCTGGTGTCCAGTTGAAGTGTTAGTGCATTCTATTTTTGAAATGAGTGCCCTGTTTATCAGGTTGCTTGAAAGGTGATGGTTTTCGTTCTCTTTCAACCCATGTTCTGAAGGAGCCAGACTGGTTTTTTGAAACAAAATCTATCCATATAAATTCAGATCTGAGCAGAGCAAACACATAAATTTAAGAAATACTCTACTGATGTTCATTGTACAGTGGTCTCATGGTTAAGTCCTTTAGTACTGCTGTTCAACCAGTGGAAGGCATGGACTTGTCACCCTCCCTTTTTGTTGTAAGTGGTGTTATTATCCTCCTTTTTCGGTAAGAGCAACACCATTGATTGAGGCAGAAGGGCTTCCTCCTTCTCTTCCTTCCCCACCTCCTGTCTCCAATGAAATCTTGTAGGATTTGGAGCTCTTTTTTTTCAGTGTTGAATCGGTAGGATCTGTTTCTTTGAAACCTTTAGGAGAAAGAAAAATGCAGTTAGCACATTCTACTTTGTGCTCGTCTGTGGTAATGCTAATTACCTACTCTTTCAGTGCTACCCTCCAGTACCCAGTCACAAAAAGAGAGTAGGTGCAAAGAGATAATTTTGCCTTTCTTGTTGGAAATTGCTGCCAACATTTTGTTCTTTTTTGCAACGTTATCATACTTGTTGCTTTCTGGCCAAATAACAGGATTCTACTGAGCTGTACACGCGAATGCATGTGCACATTGTAACTTTTTATTAGTATCATAAGAGCAGGGCTCCAAGTTGATACAGTCTGATGAGAGTCACAGATCAAGTTTCTACCAGCTTGGAATCAGGAGTTGTACACGAAGAGTTGCAAGAATCAGCAGGAATTACAGAACTATTAATCTCAAGGAGCAGGCAGACTGGTGGCTATACAGTGTCTTCATTCTCACACCTGTACCCAGCAGTCAACGAAAATCATTTGCTGAATTAAACAGTGATATCAATACATCTGTCTTAACTGTTTCGATATGATTTCATATCATAGGCTACTTTGCAGTGTGCAGATTTCTGTTGGAAGTTATAAACCTAAACCACTATTGAAATAAAGTAAAAGCAGGAGCCAGAAGTACTTTAAGTTTCCCCTTCCTTTAAGAATGAATTTCATGCTCCTGATGGAAGACCACCATACTAATTGTCTCAAGGCTTTTTTTTTCTTTTCTTTTTTTCTTTTTTTTTTTTTTGTCTTTTACTCTGCATTTTCGTACTCTGATAGGACTGGAATCATAGAATTAATCTTCAGAAAAACTGAACTCTTTAAAAACAGTTGCAAATGTATTCAGGATCTCAGCTGGAGACAAGATATGAAATGTATTAATTTCTTACTCTGGGCTTAGATACTGCTGACATAGTAGAATCAAGCTCTTCCAAGACAGAAAATGAAGTTTCCTTGTGTGATAGAGGCAATATCAAATTGGTTGAAATAATCTGACAAATCTCAATAAAGGGCTATATTCTTATAGCATCACTGTGAAGAGCAGAGCTTGTGCGGGCACAATTTCACAGAGGACTTCAGGTATGAAGATACAGGAGCTACTGGAGACCTGAAGAATACTCAGGTATACTCAAGAATACTTGATCTAAGAGAACAACAGTATTTATCATCCATAATATATTAAGATGAATATTTTGCCATGTTTTGTGATTTTTCCCAAATAGTTTGTTTTATTTTTATATTCATCTTCTCAAATTATTTATTAGGCAGCTTTCATATGTGTATTTGAGCTATGTTTGCATACGTTCCATCACAGAAAGTTTTGTATGGGAATTGGAAATTCATTTTTTTTTTTTAGTTTTGGAGTCTGCTACTTGAAATTTGTGAATGAGCCCCTTCACTTCAATTGATCCCATCTAATATCAGCCACATTTCAAGACACAGGACTCTTTAGAGTGTGGCTCAGCCCACTTGAAGTCTGCAGCTTTCACTGCCCAACACTTCACTCCCAGGGAAGTGTTGAAGCATACAGGTTTGACTGATGTTACAAATCTGGAACGTGGTGATACTTTGGTTCTCTGGACAGTGTTATCATTATCAAAGGTTTTTACTGAAGCTGTTTCTTCTGTTTGTCTGCAGTTGTCTGCAACACTGTGTTGTTGGTTCTATTAAACATATTTCTAGGGGCTTAAAAGTCCCTGCTAAGCAAAGCTTCATACTAAGCAAAATTTTGTCTTAGTACCTGACCTTGCTGTAAATTTGAAAAAGAGCATGGCAGTGCATGGCAGTGGATGTACAGGAAGGGTCTGACAAAAAAAGACAAAATACTGATCATTGAGGAATTTAATTATTCTGACATTTCTTCTGAGAGCACTAATGGGAATAGTAATGCAGAATATACATTTTTCCACAGCTGATAAAACA
This sequence comes from Motacilla alba alba, assembly GCF_015832195.1. Taxonomy (NCBI): domain Eukaryota; kingdom Metazoa; phylum Chordata; class Aves; order Passeriformes; family Motacillidae; genus Motacilla; species Motacilla alba. Next base: position 80,945,360 of record NC_052017.1, read on the forward strand.
AAGCAATTAGATAAAATAGAATCATCAGTGGTGAGCATTAGGAGACCTTTTTATTACAATGAATGAAGAGTGAAATGCTTGCATCTCTCTAACAGAAGAGGCAGATACTAGGTCTATTATTCCTCTTGCACATCATCCCAGAATAATGTACCCCTAGATGTTTTGTTCTGCCTGATTTTCATTTAAGTGGTTTCTGGAAATTATGGTATAATTTCAAAATGACCTTCATAAATCCTTTGGGAATAATTATTTTAACACTGCACAAAAATTACGTCCTGTAATGTCCTATGCTTCATGTTTGAATAAAAGAATGCATCCTCATCAATTTAAGTAATATAACCTGTATAAAATCAAAGAGATCAGTGACTCAAGTGATTTTTTTACCTAGATATTTGTAATAGAAATTTAAAATTTCAAAGAACCAGAATCATCATACGTTAATCTCATAAATCTCCTCTGAATAATTTTCAGATGTTTAGTTTACATGGATTTTAGAGTACCTGTTAGGATATTTTTTTTCCATCTATGTGGCCTTGTAAAATTATTTGTATGGTGGAAATATCATTATTTTATTTTATCTTATCTATCAAAAAGCCTTCACTTTTATATTCACAGATTACTTTAAATTTATACCTGATAGAGAGTGACATAGACTCAAGCATTTTCTGCATTAAAATAGGTCTTGCACAAGCAGCCTAAAGAGCTATTTTACTTAGCATTTGCTATTCTTGTCATTATTTATTCTAAATCAGCTTTATTTTTTTCAAACCATTAGACACTGGCTTGCTAATTGTTGTGCCAATTGTCCTTCCCTTAGATTTTTCATAAATCAGCCTCTAAAATCTTGCTAATCCCTTCCATTACTCCTTGCCATGCTCCCAACACGGAGAGTACATTTCTAGAACAATATACTCTGAGCAGTGCACATCATCCCAGTGCAGGAGCATGTCAGGTCTTGGTTCTGCAGCTCTGCTTAGACAAGCTCGAAACAGCCTGTACAGGTTTGGCAGAGTTTGTGAGGCATCATGATAATCTGGGTGGCATTACTTTGTTATAATATACGTGACAATTGTGCATAATACTACAGCAATTTACAAAGACAATGATATGTATTTTTTAAAAACTACATTATATCAATTTCTACACTTCAGACAATATTGCATTTTTAAAGGAAGCCTGCAAAGTGTCTTGTCAATTGGCATGCTGAAGACAGCAAATGAGGAGGAAAGGTGTGCTTCTGGAAATATTCAGTGGAGCCAGGACTTTAGACCCCTCTCTGACAGTCAACACGACACAGAACTGTTTGTTGGCAGCAGCTGATACTTTTTGCAAGGAATATGTTCAGCTTTCAGTTCTGTTCATCTCTCCAGAATGATCAATATGCTGCACAAAGAACTGTCTTGCAGGCAGCAGTGAGTGTAGCAGGGAAAAGTATATGACCACAATGCAGATGGAGAAATTGTTGGCCTAAGCTCCATCTCTATTAAGTAGAAGAGATACAAGACCTTTGGTGGGAGAGGAAGGAGGTGACACTGGAGTGTAAATAATCAAAATTCTTGAAAGGGATAAAATAGGACAAGGCATAAAAATGGGCAGAGTTTACACCATGGTTAGGAAAGAGAAAATTAAAAAGGAGTCGTGTGATACATGCTGCAAAAATAGAGGAGCATCTGAGCGGTGAGTGAATGAGAGGTGGGAATAGTGCAGCCTCTGCTTGGAGCAGCAAAGAGAGAAGGTGGTAACAAAACACTCCAGGTACATCCTCAGGAGATGGAGCTGGAGACAAGGTACAGGGAGCTGGAGAGAAGGTACAGCACTCAAAGAGGAAAGTGAGTTTGGGAGGGAATTTTTGGGATGAACAATAGAGTTCCTGATGACAGTAGTGTTCTTAACCACTGGAAGCTTGGCATGCAGCAGTCTTTATGTTCTGTTTCACTACTCTCATATACAGCTCAGTCATGACAGGACATCCTGGTTCTGGTCTAGGAAAGATTCTGAAAGGTAGTTTAGTTAAAAATGTAAATGTTCACTATTTTCTAGGTCTTTATTGAATTGGCTGTCATCCGCACACCCATTCCTTTGATGAATTTGTTTCCTAAATCACAGAGCTGAATTGATGAAATTTTTGGAGTAGAAGTAGTTTGAGTTGAACTATGATTCATTTATTTCTCATAAAAGCTCATTACAGGCTGATAATTGACCCAACACTTTCCATCAAATTTGAATTAAATCACACTGGAAATCAGTTACCCAAATTCCCAAAGGTATTTTTACTTTGCAGGAAAATGAAAATGAAAAGAGATTGCTCAAGGAACAATGCTTTAATTTGACACTTGTGAAAAGTGTAGGTTTCTCCTCTATGTTCTTCTTCACCTGAGTGTTTGGCAAAAATAATGAATGTAAGTATTTCACTATTTTGTTTTGAATTATGAAACAAATAATTTGTTTAGAGCTTTCTAAATTATGGAAATCCTGTGGAACTATGGAAGTGCAGGGGAGGAGACTAAAAAATGCAAGTTTCTGTTTCAGTTGTCAGCTCTGCTGTTTTGCGCATGGCCTCAGTGAAATTAACAGCAGTCATGGATCATCCAGATGCTGAACAACATTTGGATGCAAAAGTTCCAGAGGGCTGGAGGTAGTGATGCTTGTCTCCTTACACTCTGATCTTGCTGGGATTTGGAACCCAGCCTCAAGAGTCATCACGTCATAACAGAGAATATCTTGAAAGGAAACTGAATGGGGACTTGGACCACTATGGCCTCTCCTGTGTAATGCAGCCCTCTTGCCAACATGAGACAAAGTCTTTCCTCACTCTCCTTCCCTCCTCTGATCTACAAACTCACTCTGAGCTCATATCAGAGGGGTGATAGAGGAGCATGGTACAAGAAACATGGAAAATAGATGCTGATCTCCCCATTTTTCAAGTGCAGAGGAAATTTTAATTTCTCCTGCTAGTTATGCTGGTTCTGCAGTAAACAAAAAAGCATCCAGGTTGATTACTTAAAGCCAAAGTCTTCCCATCTCAACACATACGTTTCCACAAACACAACTTGACCGCTGTTGTGAAAAGAAATATTGTATTGACGGAAATAGCTCATGTTCAGCTGACTGTAAATCTGTTTCAAAGATTACCCTGTTCACTCCTTGTCAGTTTTCAGTTGAAACATTTTGATTGGTGGGAAGAAATATTTGTTTTAGTTGAGTTTAAGTTCAAGAAAGCATCCACCTGAACTTCAAAATGAAAACTTAGGGTCAGACTGAGAAAAAATGACAGATTTTTTTAGCTAGTAGGAGTTCAGTTCAGCACCTGTCTTTCCCACTGCAGAACGGTATACTTCCCTCCAGATTTCTCTCTTTAACTGAGTTTCAGCGAATTTCCTATTGTATTACTTTACAAGTTTTCTATTTGTATCTTTTTGTATCTTGGAACATTTGGGATATGGCTAGTTCCCAGTGTACTATTCCTCTGCTCTCAGAGGTATTTGCAGGTTCTGTGATTTGTTTTGAGTGAGTTTCATTAAGGTTTTTATTTGACCTATTGCCTAAATCACTAAGGGTTACTTGCCATATTCCCAATGCATATTTTTCCTTGCATTACATTCCTGCCTGAGAAGTCCCTTTGCATTGCAGGTTTTCAGTTATATGCCGGGTACCTTACAAAGACTGGATTTGAATTAATTTTGAGATATGATTTAAATGATAACAAACCCAAAGAGTTTTTGTATTACCCTTTCAGCTTTGCCATCAATTCTTTAAAAAAAAATTTTAAAAATCAAGTTTAGCTGAAGACATTTCTTCTTTTTAAAGCTTTCTGTTTCCACCAATGATTCATTCTTAGACTTGACTTTTGCTCAGTCACTGGAGACCCTGAAAGTGAAGATTATGGCGCAGTTGTTTAATTCTTAATTTCTTTTTTAATTAAACCAGTATTTTCTCTCTCTCTTTCTCTACATGTATATATATAGGCATGTTTGTTTGCCTGAATCCATGATACTCTTCTGTACTAAGTCTGTCCTGGTGCTCCTGCAGATGGTGATGGCCAGTAGCAGGTACCTTGGATTGAACACAAGGGCAAGGCCATCAAGTAAAGTTACTTTCCCATCACAGCCTTTCAGCCTCCAGCAAGCTACTTCTCAGGAGCTTCCTGGGAGAGAGATGTCTTTGAATTGAAAAGTCTCAGTAGGACTCTTCTCTCAGAGCACTGTCCAATTGCTTTTTCAACTCATGCATTCACAAAATCCTGTAGCAAAAAGTTTGAAAACATCAGATGTGTATTACATGATGGATATTTCATCCCAATTATCTTGGATAGAACTATACCCAGATACTCAATTAAATTGACAAGTCTTTTCCTCCCATTTCTTGTCTGTTTTCCCTGTTTCTTGGCCTTTTTCTCCCCTTAAAATAACTTTGTTTTATAACTACTCCGAGGAGGTAAAAGCCCTGAGGAGAACCTAGCTGAGGAAAGCAATTTAGTCAGTTTATGAAGCTGAGGATCTAAAAAAAAAGTAACCGAGACAATTACCCCAAAAGAATCCATACATTTGCTCTATAATGTAGTCAAACAAACATACTATCGAAGTATAGATTAAGATATGAAATACAGTTAAGCTGCAATGAAATATTTACATTAGTTTTCACTAGAATATATTTGATTTACTTCTCCTAAATGGATGTTTAATGCATACAGCACTCAACCAATGACAAGCCATAAATTACCCATCCCAGGAAGGGCACCACACTGGGCCAGGTTTGGAGACAGCCTGCCAGCCACAGGGCTACCTCCTGTCTCCTCCTGAGTTTGGTGGAAGCAGAGGCTACTTAGAAAGTTAAAAATATATTGTTGCCTCTCCCAGTGAATCAAAATAAGTCATGAACACCACGTGATGCTTCCTCACTTCCCACCTGTTCTGGTACACACACATGTCCTGATCAAACTGGAATTCTGGCCAGCTCATACAGGAGTTCTCCTTTTTGCTACCTAATCCCTGTGTGCTTGACCTACTGTTTCCACCAGCTTTTGGCACCACAGCCAGCACCCAGTTTAAACCTCAGAGCACTGAACACTCTCTCCTCATATAATATGTTACATGAGGAGAGAGTTTAGATAGGACCTGTTCATATGCTGAGTTTTTATCTTGTCTGCAGAGAATGATTCATCAGTTCACAGAAAACTATGCCTGTTTGGAGAGGGAAATCTTTGCCCTATATTCATGCAAATTATGAAATATTTTTCCATTGCAAGACTTGAGGTATTTCTGTGCAGGTGGCAAAAAGAAGGGGGAAATTATATGTGCAGTATAAAATATATTTTAATGGTTTAGAAAATAAAAACAAATGAAACTTTGTCTATAATATTTGAGTTTCTTCTAAAAATATGTCTTGCTGTAATTTCTAGTTTCACTGTTTGTAGGGATTTCAATCTACTCCATTTACTGCCTTTTAGAAAAAGATTACAGCAGCCTTGGGGTAATCAGAAGGTGATGAAAGAGACCCTGCAGAATCTTCCTTTCAAATATTAAATATATATGGTCCAATCAGATTAGCTTTAAAGCAAACCTCCACTGCTGCACCTTTTACAGCTTTTATTATCCACCTGAGCATGCAGATCTTCTTAAAGTTTCCTTTTGTCTGAGTACAAAACCCTTTCTGGTAATGAATGATGCCATACAGTTAGTAACATAAGTCTTTTTTATGCTCTTTAAATCATTGCACAGCATAAGAATCAGATTCTACACCAGGTTCTTTTGCTTGCATAACAAAACCAAATTTTTGATTGCTATATGCATTCATTATGATCTCCCGACATGCAGTTTTGTGAGTCTAATCAGAGGTAGAGAGTACAGGATTATCTGAAACAGATTAACCAGAGGAGGGAACTGAAACTGCACAATGAAAGCCAATGATACTTTCTCAAAGACAAATTGCCATATTATTAAGGGACTGGAAAGCACCCATTATTCTGGTGTGTGTGTATATGGGAGACAAAGACAAATAAAACCACTGATTTTATTACTTTCCACACTGATTTTATGATGTTTCCAAGGATTTAGAAATAGTAAACATGTATTTTATATTTTTCCAGCAAAAGATGAGGGCAAAATTTCATAAATCAGTGACTAGACTTCCAAGGACAGTATATGAAGAATATGATCATAATTTAACTGTAAAATGAGTGAATGATAGAGATGAGAAACCACTTAAATTGATGGGCCACTTTATCTAGAAAGTATATGGAGCAGCAAGAAGTGCTCAGAAGTGAATACCAAAAATAACCAAATGTATTTCTTATGCAAACATTTATTCAGTTCATGGGAACCATCAAGGATAAGAAGATGGCTGAAGTATTACATACCACCATTATGTTAGAAAGCCTTGGGATATACCATAAAACTGTAAACAAGATATATGAGAAGCTACACTTATTTTTGGAAAGGCCTGCCTTTGAATCAACTGAACTCTGGGTAGGGAACTGCAGCAATATATTAACATTCACTTAGTGTCCAGTCTGTAAATTAGGTGGAAATAGAAACAGATTCTCTATGACACAGTAGTTGCATTAAAGAAAAGGAATCCACTAAACAGGCTTGTGCATTCAACAAGACATTAAGACCAAGAATTAATTAGTCATCTTACAATGTAAGTCAATTAAAGGGGCTGCTGTGCTCTCTGGGGTCCTGCTGATTCTTTCTGATGTGAATATTACCTCTTCTCATTCTTCCTGCATACCCTTAGAGGGATATCAGCTCAGGAAAGGCTTACAGGAATGAAAGGGCAGTAGGTGGGTACAAAATGACAATTTTCGTTTTACCATGAGGAATAGTGTAAGATAAGGGAAGTCATGGTTTAATAATTTAATTTTTGAATTTCCAGATTCTATCTCCAGTATGTCCATCAGCATCACACTGCACCACACATTTGCTAATGGCTTATGAACACAACTCTCTCACTGCAGGTAAATTACTTGTAATATATATCAAGGTAGAAATACGTCTTCAGGAAACTCTGAGAAGTGGGAACAGAGAGCATGATAAAAAAGTAGTGTAAATTTTGCTAGGAACACTGGATATCTCTGAAATTACCTTCCAATTTAGTTACTCTTATATTTTTTTATATATAAGCTGAAAAGTTCATACAGGATCTAATTCAGAGAAGACAACCTTGTGACACTTGGAACTCAGGCCAGAGGGAAAAAAATCACTGGGTAATCACTGGGTAATAAATATGAGTTTACTTGTAATATTCTAGTTACTCTAATTTTTGGAATAAGGGCTAGAAATATTGTTTGGAGGAGCAACAACTTTTTAATGGGGGGTGTACTATTTTTTTGCCCACCAAATCTGACAGCATGGAGGGAACCATGAGCACTCATGGCATGACAAAATACTCAGCTAGTGTTGTGGAAAAGACAAAAAATCTGTGACAGAGACCCTGATGAAATGGGTATGGCTATGCCATCAAACCAGAATCCATATGACAAGTCTGAGGTGTGCAGATTGGCACTGAACTGGAATGAGGTCTCAAGGACTTGTGTCTGAAGCATTCTTCATTTTATATTTTTATAGCTGGCTGAGCCTACTTCAATTGGCACTCATCCACACCAAACTCTGTCTTGCTTTAAAGACTCAGACCATGGGTCTTAAAGACCCAGCTTTCTAATGATTTTTCCATCTGCTTTTCAGCAGTTTTATCTAAACCATGTTTCCTTGGCTCATTGAGGACATCATCCCTGTACATGACCAACATCAGAAGAATCTGAATTCTGTGATTACATTTTTACTTTTTGCATGGATTCCAGTCTCTCTTTGCACACCAAATTCTGCTTTTGGAATGAATTAGGAGTGTGTGATGAAACAGGCCTATTTTTTTGAAGGATCCTTGCTTCACTTGTAGCAAACGCTAAAATCTGTGTAGAGAATGGAAAATAAATTGGGGGGAAAGAATGAATAATGGTCTCCTGGCTGGGGATATTGAATTCCCTCCAAGAGACTGGATTATAAATGTACATCTGCCAAAAATTTCCCAGTGTGATCCTGGGCAGGTCATTCACCCAAACTTCTCACAGGTGTTCTGTGGTTGTGTTTTTTACCCACTGTTAGGTATCAGTATGTCTGGGCTCATGCTGTTTTGTTGCAGAAGTGCCAAGTAGTGACAAGTCAGACTGCAGGAAATTTTATTATTGAAAGGACTCAAAGATTTTGAAAACCAGATTTGTTCCAAATCAGTGTATATTCCTTAGATTAGGTAATTTCTGGTGGGTCAATTTTTATTGAAAAAGTGATTTCATACTGTTTAAACAGAGTAGTTAATTTTGAGGTTGTACTATCATACAAGAAGTCTGTCAGCTTTTTAAACATTTGAAGCAACATAAAAAAATAATCAAACCTCAATTTAGGCATTGGATATTCTCAAAACTCAATGTTCCGGCCAAGAAAAAAAATCAGTGTGTATTGAAAAGAACCATGTTTGCAAAATCCTGCTTTCAAGGTAAATATTTATTCTAGAGGATGAGATTTCATTTGTTTCCATCACTGGTACTCTTCACAGTGATAAGCTAATGGTGTGGGGTGTCAAATACACATTGCTTTATAGTGTTGATGTTCTGAAAATTTAGGGCCCTGGAGTCTCAAACTGGCCACTTTAAATTAATGGATTTTATTACCTTAATGGATCTGTGCCTTGGCTCTCCAGCCAAAAAGTGAGGATAGTAAAGTCTCAGGATTTTTCTGTGAATATTCAGAGATAACAGTAACAACTGTAATGGAAGAGCCTAAGAAGATGATATTATTTATATCTTTTATCAGGATTTGGATGTTGTGCAGTAAATAAGACCAGGGGCCATACTCTGTAAAACTGAAAGGGCCAAGTAGCTCATCAGTAATTAGGTATCAGCTATTTTGTGCCCTGATGCAGCTGAAATGGCACAGACAGTGCAGAGTATGGTCACTCACTAAAACAGTATCATAAACATTAACCCCAAGGAACCTAGCTGAGATTTTACAAGGAGCCAAATTCTGGTCTCTGCTCTGTGAGACTTCACAAATTAGGAGAGATTGCAAATTATTAAGCTTAACATTGCTGCCTGAAAAATAATTGCAAAAATTATTTCAATTAAGTTTAGGTTGCCACAGACTCTCCTACACTTTTATTAGATTTGAAGGAATATATATCTATAAATTATATTGAGGCAAAAGAGTATATATTTATTTATAGCATGCTTGCTTTCTGAACCAAATTTTTCAGGCTAATTAATGAAACCTGTAGAAAATATGTACTTTCCCAATGTTTCCAACGCCAGCAGATTTCAGGAGAAGTCTTTCTTGTCTGCAAATCCTTATTTATTAATTCTAGGTCCTGCTGTAGGCAATGGAAAGCAGTTACAGAATTTGTTATATGGTATAATAGCCAAAAAAATTTTCATCATATTGAAAAGAAAGCAGTGAAGTCTGTCTATAACAAATCCTCAAAATGAAAGTTTTACCAGGCTTTTAAATTGTAAATTGAGTATAACTGACGAAGAACTGTTGAGAACAGGCAAAATCTTAAATTAAATTAAATGGAAGACACTACTCTGAAAAGCCTCTCTACGTACCGAATGAATAAAAAAGAAGTAACTTTCAGGGAATTCTGAAAGACCAGCACTCACCAGATTTTCATTGCCATCCGAACCTAAGAGAGAAAGGTCTTTTTTTCCCACTCTCCCATGTCTCTTTCTGAAACAACAGAAAAATTCCATTTGAGCCTTACCTGAGAGTTAAGAATACTCTCAAAAGATAATTATTTTTACAAGCGCAAGATTTAGGAAGATCTTAAAAGAAACTATATCCATCTTTAAAAAAAATTAGCTATCAAAAATTTATTATCATAATTTTTGTTGTTGTTACTAGTGTGGTTGACACTATGTTAACATTTTCAAATTTGTTAAATGAAAACCTGCTTTAATTGAGAATATTTTTATTCACTTGAGGATTAACTGGCTATAAGGCATTATTTATGCAGTAGACCTTCAAAAATATGATAGACAATACTCTCCTCTTCTGAATTTTAAGAACTGTATATATGTCTGTGGGGACCCTCTATGTGAAAGAATTGCTTTAAGAATTGTAAAAAAAAAAAATCTAACACTTAATTTGGAATTACTTATTTATAAAACATGCATGTTTGGACTAACTTGAAACAGAACCTGAACTTCTGTCAAAAATTAATTGACCTATATAAATACCTGAGAAAAAGCAATGAATACAGGAAAGACCTGAAACTGGAAGTATCCTGATGTGGGGCACCTGTATCCCCCTGCAAGAACACAAACTGAAGAAGCTGCCAACACTGCACAAACAAAGGACAGCAGCAGCTCACATGCAAATCTGGGGGAGTCTTGGACAGATGTTCTGTATTTTCTGAAATTATGGAACCAGGAAGGTAAATTATCTTCAAAGGAAACAAGGAAAGCTAAGCACAATTGTTATGTTTCACCTTCAGTTCTTTTGCTATCTAAGCACTCTGCCCTGACTTTTTCAAGTAAAAAAATCAAGAAAACCAAGGAAGGAACTGTGACAGCATCGTGAAAAGTTACCTGCTGTTTTGTAAATTCTGCAATATAAGAGTATCACCTTAACACCATCACCAAAGTAAAAAGAGCCAGAGAAAAATTATGAAAACCTACTGATTATATTTATCTCCTTCATCTAATGATCTAAGAAATAATAGAAAAAAATCATTTTGTTTTGAACACCAGCAGAATTTCCTGCTGAAAAGCAAAATAACCCTGACTATAACCTGTATTAAGTGTTACAGTAAATTCATTTTCATCATATAAGATTTTCTGACTTAAGACAGTTACTCAGACAACTGATGAACTAAACTTATGTCTTCCTTTTGACTTTATCTGTCTTATTTAAGATCCTTTCATGTGAGTTTTATACATAATATCTGAGAAGGACTGGCACTAAATGGGCCTCTCTTGCTTAACTGCAAAATGTGCTGCTACACCACAAAACAGAAGCCAGGTCACAAATTGAGTGAAATATGCTTCATTGACTTAGATGGAAAAGACTTCCCCTTCTCAGAGGTCATATCAGAATCCAAATTATGTCTTTTATTATAGCAGGGAACTCAGTAGTAAATGCTTTGTCTCTTTTCTAATGATAAAAAACTTTGGTACAGCTTACTGTTTTTTCTGCTTTTTCACTTACAATTTCCCCCCAAATGTGGAAAAGAAGTTAATTAACTAGTGAGTCACACTTCTGAGTGGCTTTTCTGAAAAGTAGTGTTTAAGATCCTGTCTGACACTTTTTGTTTCTCCGCATGGTTAGGTGACTTCTTGGTATGGTGCTAGGTTAAAACTGCACTTTGTGCACTGCCAAGGCTGTTTTAATGAGATATTGTCCATATGTACCATACGTGGGGGCTAACAGAAGGCTTCAGAGAAGCCTGGCTTACTCTTTGCTTTATATGATTAAAATTTTAAGCAGATTTAGTGCTGCTAGGTTCTGTGGGAAAAATCCCATTGCACTCTGACAAGTGTTTCATAGCTGTTTGTGCTGATATCCAGCACTAATTGGTTTTTGGCACTTTGGAGGACATTTGAATTCAACCATCCTCTCTGTAGATTTGTCTGGGAGAGTACTCTGGGGCACCACGCAGTCTACACACAGATAGCCCCTAATTAGCCTCTCTGGAGGTACTTTCCCACAGGTACCAGCTGAGCAAGACGCTGTCTGTGTAAGCAGGAAGCCCCAGGCTGATTTAAAGTGCTATTCTCAATACAGAGAGCATCTCAGAACTTACTTTTGCTTCAGAGCTGGACTTCTGCTAATGAATACAATAAAAAAAAAAAAAAAAAAAAAAACACTACAACTTTATTTGTTAGAGAAAAGTCTAGCTAAAATCTTCTTGGTGCTTTAAAGGCAGGACTTTTCAGGTTGACTTCAGATCACCTAAACCTGCCAGGTAAGTAATATTCTATGTCTTTACTCAATGCCACAGAAGGAGACTGAGAATGCCAGTTAAAGGACAAGACAATGGTGTGGCTATGTGCATGTGGGAGGTGTTACTCATGATGAACACAAGAGGAATTTTACATTTAACTTTCCAATATAAGAGTATTACTTTTGCAATTCATCTGCCTAGGTCTAGAGCCATAAAGATCTTACAGATACCATAGGGGGCCATTCAGGGCACCTACAAGAGGTTCCTCCACTCATCTGCCTCTTAGCCTGTCATATTGCATGCTGTATGCAGGCATTCTGGGAAGACTATTCTCCAAAGGTGTCTTATATGAACCAGTGTAAAGATTTATTTCTCAACTCTTCTCACTCAGTGTCAATGCCAAGACAAAGAATTCAAGGTAATGAACATGACTTTGCGATTCCTAGAGATGAGAGGTTATTCATAGAACAGGAAGAGCATAAGAGCTCTGGGATTAAATCTGTGCCTTCTGGCTGATGTGCCATATCAAGGCAGATAGCAGAAGTAGGAAGTAAAGCTAAGAGGAAATGAGGGGGCTTATGTTCTCATGTCACCAGCCTGCCTACTGAAAAATAAAGTCAAGCCTTTGGTTAGGCCAATGGTAGTTGGTCAAGATGGTTTGGGTCAGCTGTGCACCACGTCTTTGGCTCGAGGACAAATTGGGACACAGATGGCAGCAAAATCTTTGCGTGCAAAACGTTTCACTTGTAATGAAGCCAACTTGGACTGCTATTCACTGGGGAAGAGACAGAGTGTTTATAGGGTAGCCAAGAGTGGAGGCCAGAAACCAGCATTGTCCTGCTGACTGTCCAGATTTTCAGTGATGTAATGGCACAAATCTTCTCTCAGGAATTAGATCTTTTGCTGCCTGATCTTCTATTTCCATCCTATGTGTAGCATGAAGCATATGTTGTGGGAATAGAAACAAGAAGCAAGTCTGTTTTCTTCATTTTAGATGCTATTTCCAGTTCTCTTCAGGGGAATGCAGCTGCAGATGTAGGTATACTCAGTAAGGGACGTGAAGAAATGGAAATTTCCCATGTTGCGAGTGATGGAGAGTTCTTGTTTCCCCCAAAATCTATAGATAATGAAGCAATAGCAATATGAGGAATGGAGAAAGAGTTTCTGCTTTGTTCTGTTTAGCTAGAAGATTGTGTGAGCAAAATCAGGCTGCCACTATGACTCACAAGAACTCACAAAGGCCAGAGGCTCAAGAAGTACAAACCATCAGGAAAACAAAACAATGAAGTAGGTGACAAAGTAAATGAGATAATAATTATTCAAGTTGTTTTAGTAAAACAAAAAAAAAATTGAAAAAAAAAAGGCCCTTTGTTAATAAATACTTTCCTTCTTTTAACTTCAGAAAGGCTGCTGGAGAACCTTCAGCAGACTAGGTAAACATGCCAGGAAAACCAGATGAACACAATATTTTCATTCCATACATGTGAATCTACTTTAACTACTTTAACTTTTTCAAGAGAAAACATAAATCCAAATGAAAACAAATTATAAGTATGGAAAATTCTAATTCAGACTTTAATTGTGCTGCATTTGCAACAGCTGTAATGTGGCTACCACAGAAAATTATTTACTTCCATTCTCTGAGCTGAACTTCTTTTTCATTCTCAGTTTTGCTTTAAAGAATATGGATGTCATTTTCTTATTCTGAATGCAGATATTGCCACTGAAGTACCTCCAAATTCACTCAATTCACCTGGCACTGGAACAGCTGTTTACAAAGCAGTCTGTATCATCCAAAACCTCATGAGACAAGCAGGAAAATTTGGTTTCTATTCACAGCTGGAAAAAAGACATGTGGAAGAATATGCCCTTAATATAAACTATTTCTTCTCAGAAAAATATGATTTTGTTCAAAGTGTTTCAAAGGAAAAGTAAGAACTCTGGTTTAGTTACTTGTGAATGGAAGGTTTTGCCCTTCTTTCCTCTTCAAGGTTTATGGAGGACAAAGTCTCCTCTTTCCAAGTGGGAAGGATGACTCAGAAGGAAGGGTGTCCACTTAGGATCTGACACATCTGGGTCATGTTCCTTACTGTGTTGCAGATTTATTGCAGGGGTTTACATACGGCATCCAGACACAACTTGAAACTAATGTCAAAATGCATCCCCGAGGCATCGCTAACATCCATAAAGTCCTTGCAGAGTTTTAAGCTCTGGTAGCTTTTGCCTGTGCATAGGTGATATTCTCAAGTGGTGATTGGCATATTGAAAGGATATGTTACCTACAGAAAGGAGCAGCTGCAGAACAAAACTTTCTGGGATGGCTATGTGTTTTTTTAAATGTAATAAAACAATGTTTACAGTATCATTCTGGGCTTAGATCATCACTGTGCCTTATTAAAAGTAAAAAATTTGACCTATATCTCCCATAAATTGAGAGATGAACACCAGGCTCTTGAATGTCTTGCAGTGTGTTGCTAACAGTCAATTATTGGAGCTGTTCTTTGTTCATTTTTTCTCTAAATAATTAAAATATTAATTATGTCTAAGAATAAAGAAAGAAATAAAGAAGCTGAGTCTCTAAACTCTCTTGTCTGTCTCTTGGCAGACAAGAGAATTGAAATGAAAGCCTCATTTTATTTTGTGTACTTTCCAGCTGGCTGTTCTATACACCTTCACAGAATTACAGGATTATTGACGTTGGGAAGGACCTCTGGAGACAAGTAGGACAGAGGTTCTTTGAAACTATAGATTTTACTCACAGGCTATACATAAACTGCAGGAAATGCTGACCTCCCAGCTCCCGCACCCTTCTGTCCAATCTACCTGTACTCTGATTCAATGTTAGGATGAGATTTAGGTGTGTGCTTTTTTCATCTTTACTTCCACTCCTCTGCTGTCATTTACACAGGAAGAACCCTTCAGAATAACACAGGCTGAAATGACCCTGGGTCCTCATTTGTGAAGTGAGGAAAGTGCAACATTACCAAACAGCAACCATTAATGTGTTTTCCAAGGATTTAGCCCTTATGAAAGTGTCAGAGGAGCAATCATTTCTGCTCAATTAATTTCTTTCACTTCATAGTAAGTAGTACACAACAAACTTATTTTAATCTTTGAGAATCATGCATTTCATACCATGGAGGTTTTCTGTAAGTCTGGCTCTATGTGTTCTGCTTTTCATCTAATTTCCACACTTTGGTGCCACTGTATGTACAATCACCAGGAAATGAGGGAGAGCTGCAAGGGAGGCATTTGTCTTCATCCTGTTGTTGAGGAGGATTTCCTGTGAGACTGTGATCTGCAGCACAGGCACAGCCCTTCCCAGAGCAACGAGAGTTGCCATGACCCTGCCTCTCCCAGCATCACTGGAATACAAACAGGACTGAGCTTCCTTCTTCCAAGGATAACCTCTTTTCTTCCAAATACAGGCTGATGATAGTTTCATATATGATACATTGTAAATTTACACTTCACCGGCCAGAATGAAGTCCCAGAAGGGAATTCATTTTGTGGGAAAAGAGTGAGAGAGCTGTGCTCTTTCTCAGGGGAGAGGAAAACATTTCATGCTGAGCTAAAATCTTGCATTTGTTATTTTTAGTCGAACTAATAAATGTTTTGTGTTGGCAAAGATAAAAGCAAGGACATGAGAAAAGAAATACATGAACAAAAAACCCATGTCATGTTGAGGGAACAAATAGGTAGAGTATAGAGAGGATCTAGGGGAGTAAAAAAACAAACACTTTCTTACATTTTATGGGAATATTCTTTTTGTTGATTTTATTCCAGTACTGAACAAAACTGAAAATAAGCCACTATTTGTTTATGAGAGAGGGCTAGCACTTCTTCCAGTTCTGCTAGACAGCACATTTTCTGTCTGCAGTTAAAAGATTCAGACCAAATACGGTTTTGATTTACAAAAATAGTGATGGAAGAAGGAAGAAGGAAGAAGAAAGGAATATGACCACCAGTAATATTTGCTGCACTAATAGTACAGTGAAAGGGAGGGTGCCAAGAGATTTAGCAAATCTTGGTGTCCAAAGAAATCATAAGGAAATGCTGCAGAGGAAAAACCATCTGCTAGGAAGGCTGATGGGAAAACTTCTACCACAGCATAAGGTGCACGGAGAAAAAGTGTTTGCTTGCTGAATGAGTACAATGAGAAAAAACAAAAGGTGAATATATGCCTACAGGAGGGAAAGGATCTTTGCATTATGGTCGGAAAAAACAAAAGAAAACAAATGATCTGTCAGGTATGCGTGCCAGAAAAACCTGAAGGCTTGTCCAGTGAGGCAGCTCTACTGAGATCACCTGATATATTGCACAAATCACATCCAAGAAACAGCTAAATTTTAGAGTCAGTTTCTGAAAAAAACATATAAAAGATTAATTCAGTCTAAATTCTTTAAAGTGGGCAATCTATATTATGTGAGGACATTCCATGAATGGAGACAGTCTTCAACAGAACAATTGATTGCTCAAGTAAATTTCTGGTCTTCAGGGTTGAAAACTAACAAGGACACTTAAATCCTTACTTTGATAAAGAAAAATAATATTCTTTCTGAATTATAAAAAGGAAGAATAATATAAAACTTCAAATTTTAATTTATAACAATAACACAACTATGGATTATGAATGTAAGCAAGATATTTTTAGCTGTTTCACAAAGTCAAACATATGAAAATTGAAGGTTTACAGGCCAGAAGAAGATGAAGTTGTTTGAAAAACAAATCTTAAAGACCCAAAGACTAAAAGTCATATTTCAGAAGGTTCCTTAAGTGTCGTTCTAAGTTCAGAACTATTCAGAGCTTTCCATATTACAATTTACATAGACCTCAGGGGATAATTATGGGGAGACTTTCCAAAGTTGAAAAGATTACTAATTCTTGGAAAGATAGAAATAAATCAAATAATTAGGATGATACTCAACAAAAATAAACATTACTTCTCCAAACAGGATATATGGCAATTACAAATGAAATTATTTCATCAATCAGATACTTCCTGTTGCACCACTGGCAGAATTGCTTACGAGCATAACAATTTATTTGAGTAAGAAGTTGTGATTGCAAATGTATAACATATGATGACCTAGTACTTGTAATCTTATTCCAGGCAAAATTCACACACTAATTTAATAATGCAAATTAGGTTTGTGAAAGAAATGACTCTGCAGTCCAGATTATGAATATTCTTTTTATTACCAGGTGATAGAGAAGGAATTAAAAATTATAACAGCCAGGAAAACTTCTTGTAAAATCCAACATACATGCAATCTAATGAATGGAATGTGGCTGGCCAAGGAAGCATATATGATGGGAAGAGTAGGGATTTCTTCATGGTTTTTCATGAGGCGCACCATTTTATTTGTCTGGTTTGCAAAGAGCAGAACAGAACCATGCAAAATTGAGAGCATTGCTTATGATTTAATTTGATCAGTAAAATACTGTAATTCATAATCATGTCTTGCATCCCACCTGTCCCCCAAGCATTCATTAAATTAAATCTTGTTGAAAGTTGAGTGGAATTTCACCCTACTTCACTCTAAAAAAAGATCTGACCCCAGGTTGGAGATACCATAAACTAGAGAGCGAACTGTTGTATAGGTAATTAATATTTGTCAAAGGCAAAGACCATAAAATATTTATTACTTGGATGTCACTTGTTTTCTTCCTCCAGCAGTTCAGAGCCCATGTAGTTAAGCACCAGCAGAATGATGGATACACGTGCCACACTCAGCATTTACAGCCAGGCAGTGATTGATTAGGCATGAGGAAGGAAAGGAGCAGATGAGTCTCACACCCAGACAAAGCCATTCAATTTAGTAAGGAAGCAATGAGAGCAAGAAGAAATTCAGTGGGTCAAAGTGGGTTTTTGATTAAATTCACAAAACCCAAAGGTTGTCAGTCTTCGTTTGAGTTAAAGAGCAAAGTCCATACTTTTCCTAAAAAGTTCAGAATTAGAGGAAAGGCATCTTTGTGCTGAGGATGATGGGAAGAATTAGTAAATTAATTGCTTCTTGAATAAAATTAGTTACAAAAAAAAGAAGAAAAAAGGGAAAGTTTATATAAGTTTTTATTTATATGATGAAACTATAAGAATTATTTTTTGCATGCTATAAAGACATTCCTTAGAATATTCTTTTTTTCCCCCTCCTATTCCCTCTGAATTCATTATGAGCAACTGGAAAACTAGTAAATTTATGACATCAGATTAAATGCAGGTGTTTCCTTGAGGGAGAAACAATTATTAAACTACTGCCTAGTTTTTAATATACTAGGGACTAGAAAAAATAAATAAAACTATTAAATAAAACTATTAAAAACTTTGTTTTCTATTTTTTTAACACTTTAATGAATTACAATTAATTCTAATACCTGGAATAATAGCTGTGAGGAAAAAAAATAGTGTCTATTAGAGACTCGAACTGTCTGCTCTGTTTATGAAAAGCTTGAGATAACTCCCCAGCCAGTTCTGAGTTAACCACAGAAACTTTTCTAACTGAGCCAGGAATTGCTAAACTTGACACTAAAGATATGTAAAGTATATAGTAAAATAATATAATCCTTTTACCACCCAGAAACTGCATTTAAAATAATTAATAGTTTACTTTGGAAGGGTCCTCTAGAGGCCATCTGATCCAAACTACACTCAAAGCAAGACTAGCTTTGAAGGTTAGTCCAAATTTGAATTCAGATTAGGTTACTTGGAACCTTGACTGTAAAGTTGCTGATTCCAACTCTGTTTTACTCATTCCAAAAGGCACAACACCCATTATTAATGTCCTGAAGAAGTGTTAATACATATTTAAAATTTTTTATGTGTTACTTTTAATTCTATCCTTCAGATACAACAAAATTACGGAAGATCACAAGGGAACAAATCTGTTGCTGAAATAATCACCTGCAATGAGTCTGCTTAAATCCTGCAATCATGCAGGATTTAATTGGGAATTGCATCCATCCTGGTGGAGAGCACATCGCAGCAATACCGTGTAGCCTAGCTGCTCTAAGGGAGATTGTGAACTGCATATCCCCATCCTCTCCTCTAATATTCTGTGTATTACTGCCAAACCTAAACTAGCTGAAGCCCTTGTCACCTCCTGTAGCCCACCTGCAGTCACCCTTCTGCATGCTCCAGACCATGCAGGGAGAGGTAATTACCATGCTCACAGCACTCCATGTGTTTGTCCCCCAGAGATGCTGCCATGCCATTCTGGAATGGGATGGCCAGTCCTTACTCTAGGAGTAGCTTCTTTTAGAGCATTTATCAAAATGTTAATTTAGGCAAAGAACATTGACTACCTCCTTGAGCTTCTGCACCTATCCATGGAGTAGATTTTGTGTCTCAGCCGTATTGCCAATAGTTAGCTCTCTTTAGATATAACCAATTGCATTGCTCTAAAATCCCTCTGTAATATATCCTGTGTCATTTGAATGGCTTCTACTTCCTTAATTGAAATTACTCCTCTCATTTGAAATTACTGGACCAATATTTAGCTTCCTTTATAATTTTCAAGCATCAGTATAAGAAGGTTGTTATATTTAAAAGGGTCCAAAAACCTGTATGCATATATTTCTGTATGCTGCAATCCAAACAAGCTGCCTGCTCTCACTGGATATTCATAAAACAGGAACTTAGCAGTAGTGTTGTCTCAGGTAATCTAAGGAGGTCCAGCAAATCTTTGCTATAGCTGTAAAACAGCCCCTGGTTTATTCTTTACTGTCTGTCCTTTCCTAAGTACTGTTTGTGTTTTTAATTCCGAATGCTATTGATTTTTATCTGATATCTAAGAGGGTACAAAGCTCGGTACCTCTCAGATTGTATCTTCAGCTCTTAGCTGGTTATATTGTGTGACTTGTATTGATTTGAAGGAAATGAAGCTAACAGCAGCATTGTTTTTAAATCAAAAATAGTATGTATCTATTCACTAATAGTATGTATCTATGTCACTAATTAGTATGTATCTATGTCACTAATTCTATTCAATTTCATGGAAAGAAAATATGTGATCTGAGAAATTATTTATTTATTTATTTATTTATTTTCTACAGCAGTCTTGGTGAAAACAGAATCAAACTGTGTTCTGTGAGATGATGAACAGCAATAGCTCACACTCCAACCATCTCCAATAATTTACACCTATGGAACAGGACAAGTGCTGATGGTTACACAGGAAAGTACACTCTTAATGGACAAAGCTCTTCCTGAATACAGTATTTTGTTACATGCAAACTTCCATACTACTTCAGAGAATTAGTAGTGTGTTGGAAATGGATGAAATAATAATTAGAGAGAAATAAACGATGCTGAGACTTTGGTAAAATTGGAATAGCTATTTATGTACTTTTTCCAAGCCTTATCACACCTTAACACTACTGAATAAAAATATATAAGTGGCTGATCTCAGATGGTGCAAAGTACTTCATAGTGGCAGCGCTGCCTTCTTTTAGGAAATTCTGGAGGAAAAGTGTGAATGAGTGATGCAGCCATAGTTTGCATTGATATCCAAAGCAGAGTGGCACAGCACCACCAGAAAGAACAGAAAAGTAATTTACAGCCTCTGATTACAGATGTACTATGTAGAAATGAAAAACCTGTAACAAAAAACTGTTTTCAAAGCGCTGATGCAAATAAGGTAAGAGTTCAAAGAAAAAGTAAGAAGCAGTCTAGAGCACATTACTGGTGCCTGTTTTGCGAGAAATATCCTGCCTCACATTGTAAGCAGGCCTGCTTTCTGCCACTGGATTTAACTGGAACCATCTTGTAGTCAACATCAACTTCTGAGCCGGAAGTTCAACTTATTGCTAGACAAAGACCTCAGCCAGGGCTTGTACAACTGACCACTTACAGCTCTGGGCTCCTGACACAAAGTGTTGTGTGCTTGCAACCTACTGTCGCCTCTGCCTGAGCCCAGCAGTCCCTTTAGCCCAGGCTGAAGTCAAGGCTGGGTAGCCCAACCAGCCAGGGAAGGAACTCCTGAGGATGGAGCAGAGGAGCAGCACCATGTAAGCCCCAGCTCTCTGCACAGCAACTACAATATTTTTTAGAAGAAGAGAAGCTGAGGCAATTCAGAAAGCATTGTAATATTTCTGGTGATTTTTACATTCTCTGTAGGATGAAGGGCTCATGAAAAGAGAAGACATTAGTGTTCACACAGCTCTGGAGGACCTGGGAATATTTTAGCTGTTCGGACAGAATCTCCAAACATATTTGGTTCTAAATATTCAAATTTCTGTAGCAGTCTTTTTGAATGTATTAATAAATTCTCACACAAATACTTATAAAAGAATAAATTAACACAGTGAAATTATTTGTAAATATATTTTAATAGTTTCCTTGGCTATATCATATTCATATTAATATCCATAGTTTTCATCTGCAATGCCAGTTGCTTTGGCTGTTTCTGTGTCAAATAATTTGTCTTTCTTATTCTATCACATAAAGTACATGAGCATTTTTGAAATTGTGGTCCCATTTATTCCTTGATGGGCTATAATAGTCCTAATCAATATTGTGTTGGAGTCTATTTGGCCCACAGTGCTGTCATTTTTGCAGCAAATGGGAGTCATTTGCTGTCTTGCTGTCTCATACAAAAATAAAAAAGAGATTTATACTTTTTTCATACTTGCAGTTAACTCTGCTTGTTCTTTGTGCAGAAAGAAAATAAGAAAAAACAGGATGATTTGGGGTTTTTTTTACCTTTTTTTTTGTCCTACTAGAAACCATCAATATGTTTTCTGCAAATATGTTGAATGGGAAGAGAAAAGCTGAAGAATATCCTACCTGCTGGACACCTTCAAAAATTTGTCACTGACCATCTTCCATCATTTAAGGACTAGTGCTCATAGCTGTGAGAGAGTCTTTTCTGCTGTGTTCATTTTAAACCCTTGGAATATCATGCTGGGCTTCACATAAATTTGTCTGGATCTCAGCTTTAATAACAATAGACACACCAACTAAAAGGCAGAAAAGCATTTCCTATACATTTTTAAACTGCGTCCATTTACTGTCTTATTTCATACCAAATGCAATCAACAAATTACTTTACTTTATAAAAATAAAAAACTATAAATGCCAAAATAAGCTTTCCTAGAACCATTCCATATTCTCCTGAACACTCATGGCATACCTCTTGATTGAATGTCAGATGGAGAGCAGGATGTTCAGAAAGTTAGGTTTTGCAGAATTTTTCTGAACTGTATTTAAAGATAAAAACAGAAAGAAGAAAATCTTAAACTAGAGCCTCCATCTCCAGCTTCTTTCTTCTGTTTCTGTTTCTGCATCACTCTGAAACATTCCTTCAGCTTGAGTGTTCTCAAGGGTGAAGAGTCCCAGCTTCTCCAGAATCACAGAGACTTCTCCATTTTGAGCTTGTTAATTTTGCAATTACAATGGAATACTGTCTTGTAAAAAGCATGTCTGTTTTTTCCTCTCTTCTACTTTTACCAAAATTTTCTGTGTGGCTGTATGGTGCCTGTGAATCTTTTCAAGGCTTTTTCTGTGGTTTGTATGACTTAAGGACTTTTCCATTACCTGCACCCTTCTTCCTCTGCAGAAAGCCTTCATTAAATGCCTACCAGCTCAACTGGTCACCTTTACAAACTTGTGTGTACAGACAAACAGATCAACTATGGCTCATTTTCCCCAGTGCACCAAAAACATAAAAGGTTTCTTCACCACAATCGTGTACTCTGCCTCCTTGTAAACAATTTCATACTATTAACTTTCTAACATCAACTAGATTCTCTCAGAGTTGTCAGTCACTACAATGCCCTCAATATTTCATTATTTCTGCTTTTCATTAAGTTCTTCTGGTTTGGACAGATCTGTATTCCATCTTAAAAATTTATTTCCTTTCTTCTTTTCCTTTCTCGGCCTTTCCCTACTTTGGTACATCATATAATATTTATCAAAACTAATCTCCGCAGAAAACAAAGACATTTAAAAGACAATTTGAAATGTAGTAAAATATATAGCCAAACCACATGATAAACTGAGTCTTTATGGAGTTGAATGCCAAAAATTAGTTGTAAATTTTCTGTCTCTCCTTCCTTCCTTAGTTTTCAGAGAGATTTTTAGTGTTCACATAACAGTGTCTCAGAAGATACATTCCACATTCTTTGTTTCATGTCTTTAAATCTCATGCACCTCTTAGATTTTTGTCATGTCGCCACTGTAAAAAAAAAAAAAAATTATGTCAAAAGCAAAGCTTTGTTTCTTCCTGTGATTTACTAATTTCTGGTGACTCCAGTACGCAGGACTGCAGGCATTCTCTCACTTGATTAGTATTCATTGATTGTTTTGAAGCTTTTGCTTACCAGTAG
The DNA here is from genome assembly GCF_015832195.1 of Motacilla alba alba. Lineage (NCBI taxonomy): Eukaryota > Metazoa > Chordata > Aves > Passeriformes > Motacillidae > Motacilla > Motacilla alba. The sequence goes on from NC_052017.1 coordinate 80,968,613, forward strand.
GAATGCAGCACTTCAGAGAGCAGTCATCCAAAGGAAGGCAAAGTTACCCTTCACGTCCATAAGAAAGACTCTTCCATCAGCAGATATGGATGATCTTTCGGCTATGGTTGATAGTCAAATCTGCTCATATTAGAATTTGGGACTCCCCTCTTTTCCTTTTTTTCTTTTTTTTTTTTTTTTTGGTAGGGGGATGGGGCTAGCAACAACGTTGTGCCCCATTAAGAAGATACAAACTGGGTTAGGTCAACCTGTCTGTCACAAAGATGAAATTGTTGGGGGAAAATTCTTGGAGAAGGAGACCTACTGAGGGAGGCAGAGGAATCACAGCACGCCATGGGTGCTTGCAGTTCATACCAAGAGAGAACATATTAAAAGCAACAGGGAGCTTGCATAGGCTTCTTCCTTCTAGTGGCATTTTTTTTGAATTCCACATTTCAAGTAATGGATTTGATTCTACAATTGCTCCTTCTTTTTACCCTCAAACCCATATTTCAGTATGTATGCACTCTGCAACCCAGTAAGCAGGTAGAATGCCCTAAAAATGATGTTTGCTCATTTTTAAAGAAGCCTTGTTTCCCATAACTGTATACTACACATTCATGAGCTGCATAAATGTGTATTTTGATAACGAAATCTTCACCATCAGTGGCAAATTGCGTTAAAAATACTTAACTTGGACAGAAACTGGTGAGTCTTGAGGACAGATAAGATCTGTTCCTGTGGATAATGGCCTTTTACTCATGGGAATTTTGGCCTAAAAGCATTCCAGTATCTTGGAAGTCTTGTGTGTGTTGTGACATCTGCATCTTTCATCTGTTTTGTATTTTCAAATGTTCCTGCTTCACACTGGCAAAAGGAGCCATTTTCACAAACCTTTTGAAACCAGACTGGCATGAAAGTCAAGGAGAACTAGGTAAGCCAGGTCTTGGCTCATGTTTAATAGTTTTAAGATCAGAAGGAGCTTGGCCTTTACAAACCTCATTTCAGAATGATTCATTATTTTTCTTCCTGCTTCTGCAAATAGCTAATGTCAATCAGTCATATGCACACCTAAATGTGCAGCTAAGCCATGAAAAATATATCTGTCAAAAGAGACTGAATATTGTGATTCTGTCTGTTTGTCTTTGAATACTAATGTTGATGCAGGAGTCTTTCTCCAAATATTCTTCTGAAATTAAGCTTTTATCTTTTCTTGTCTTTTTGGACAGCCAATGCTATTTTTTTGCATTGAACAGAAACAGGGTAAACCAAGAAACTACTGAAAGTTCCTTAGAGTTGGGTGTCAGTTGTTTGAGAGAATTCTTGGGAGTATATGCAGGTTTTTTTGAGGGGCATTTTGTGGACCATAAAGGTTATTGTTTCTGACTAAAAGAGGGAAAGAGAGATTTAGTGAAGGAAAGAATGGGAAAAGGTACATATTAAGACCACTAGAGTAGAAGTCATAGCACCATCAAATAAGGGATCTGGTAATTTTGAGAGATTTTTGAGAGAGATTCCAAGAAGACATTAAACTCATTTATTTTGAGAGGAACCCACAGCAAAATCCCTAGGTACTTTTGTACCCAATCATTTCCTGAAAGAAAGATTTCCATAGTACAAATTTTCAAGAAAGGTTTTCAATCATTTACCTGTAGCTGTTACACTTGCAGGCTATCTTTGTGCCCAAACATTGTCTGTACAATCTTTAGATGAACAAGAAAACATCACTCAGAGATAAATTGGAGAAAATTGTTTTTCCATTAACTGATAATGTTGAACTGACAATTTTGATGGCTAAAGGATAAAACTAGGAACGAAAACAAGTGCATCATGCTACAGCAAAGAGCAAGTGAAAAGAAAGTGTCACTCTTCATTTATTGAAAATCACCCATTTCTAACCAGACTGGATTTGCAAACACCAAGGATGTCAGTAGCTGAAGATTGAACACTTCTATGCTTTACCATCAGACCATTTTTTTTTATTGATGGAGTCAGATAGGAGTAAAAGAATGACAGCAAGGACTAATGTAAGATAAAAAAGCTTTTTGAAGCTGCTCAGAGGTTTTAAGTCTTCAAAATAATCCTGCTAGGAGTGAGTTAGTGTGCAGAAAGCTGGCCAAGAGTAGAATTCATTCTAAAATTCTGCCAGCATGCAATACAGAAAGAATGTAACTTTGTTATAGCTTCCCATAACATCTGCAGCACAGATTACCTGCCCCTTTCTAGATCAGAGAGCCTCTTCATTATTTAAAATACTAGCAACTTTTTAACCTTTTGTAATAAAGTATCCCTCATGTGGTGCCTGGCATTATTTTTTTCTAAGTTTGAATGAAAATATGACAGTAGTATTAAATGACTAATGGCATAATATCTTGTCATTACCATACATCACAAGATTTTATTTTATGGCATTCTATTTCATCAATTAAAGAAAACATTTTAAATTAATCACAGACAGATACTAAAGTTTGCATATTTAGATAAAAATATGGGAGGCAGAGCAATTTCAAATGGTAAATATTAAGAGTATGAAAAAACATTTATATGTTTTCACAATTTAATTTTGTCATATATTTCAGCGCTGTTTTGGAGCACACTGTGTGCAAGCAAAAACAATGAGCAGAAACTCACTGTTTGAATCCTATGGTTATACACTAATACAATGAAAAATTATTGTTTCCTTCACTTTAAATTACAGTTCTCTGACAACTAGTAATTTTGTCCTGTTTTGTCAGGTTTTCCCAATAGTACTTCTCTTTGCTACTGTATTAACATAAATTTTTTGACTGAGGTTTCCTCCCATTGCTAGCTAACTACTGACAAATCTCAATCAGAAAGTGTCAAATATAATGCAACATTATTACCTATGAACAAATTGACTAGCACCACTTTCTATAAGACTCTTTGGAATTTATCAAGGCTGCTCTTGTCCACCAGACTCAGAAAAAAAAATATTCCTGGTCTCATTTATATTCTATATGTACCGTGGAGTTTGGCATTATAAATGAAAACTTCTCAAAGCATGTTTAAATCAAAGGTAGCTTTCTACCATTGCTGTAGCTAAATTCCAGTAATTCCTCCTTTTTTCTTGACAGCCTAGGAATGCTGAGAAATTACATTACTTTCCTTCAAACTATTAAAATGCAATTTGCCAGATATCATGTTTTATTATGCCCAATGTAATCTGTATTATTTTATTGTCAGGAAAGAGGGCATTTAAAGCACAGACCTTCAAACAAGCAAGTCCAATGGGCCAAAGGGGAAAGAGAATTAAGTAGAAGGGGAACCTAATTTGATATCTGAAACACTGACTGTGCATAAAGGTGGGTAACTTTTGTCACATTCTCTGTGTTCCACTTGATTTTTTTCAGATTATTAATAATTCTGAAGTATTTCAAACAAGTCAGACAGAAAATGAAACATAAGGTGAAAAATATACTGCAAATGAGATGTGATTAGAGAGCAGTATTTTTCACAGGGAAGAATTATAAGCTTTAGAGAAGAGAGAAACTTTGCTCATGAAAGTCCTGTGTTTGAGGGGGTCTACAGGATGTTGATGTTGGAAGTGACTTCTGGAGGTCAGCTGATCCAACCCCCTATTCAAGCAGGACTACCCAGAGCTGGTTGCCCAAGACCATATTGAGTCAGATGGCTTTTGAGTATCTCCAAAGAGGGAGGTGCTATATGCTCCATTTCCTCTGGTCGTGTCTCTGAGCACCACTGAAAAGAGCCTGGCTTCTTCTTATCAACCTTCATGTGTTTATATACATGTATTTATATATATTTATTAGAACCCACCTTTGATGTCAGATAACACTCACTGTATCACTCATCCTGTTTTAAAGCAGACAGCAAAGAAAGTAACCTCCTTTACAATAAGTATTTAACATGGTAAATAAAAGAGTTTTCAGGTAAGGATACATGAAAAATACAGAAATAAAGGTTTTGAAATAGCTACTAAAGAAAGTTCAATGCAAACACAAAAGCAAAATGTAAAAAAATTGAGGGCGAATGATAGATATTTGGAAAGAATAATAATTATCAATGGTTCACAATAAGTAATTAGCATCAGTCAGACTACAATCAGAAAATGGCAGGAACAGAGAACAATTGTTAAAATCAAAGAAGGAGCTAATTTCTTGTGTCTAATACTGTCAATCAATTGCTTAAACAAAGAAAAGTGTTTGAATTGAATAGCAGTTGCTTAATTGCAATGATATAAAGAGATGATTTTTGGCAACAAATCAAAGCAGATGGAAAATGAGAGTAATAAAGGTAAAGTGATAAATCCAGGTTATAGTAAACTTGATCAGGTAAAGTGGCATAGCAGGGAGAGAGATGACTATGCAAGTTCAACAAACAGGATGAATAAGGTAGCTATGTGAATAAATGTGGATCTAAAGTTATCAAAGCTGTGGTTTTAGAAATACTTTTTTCTGTGCATTTTTCTAGTGGAGATGTTGATCTAAAATAAATTTAATTCTATACATATTTAATATTAATTTTTGTAGGACTACAGATCTACAGATTAGATTGAAAATTACTATTCTGAGGAAGGACTGGAAAGCTAAAATTGCAATTTTTAAAGCCTTAGTTTTAGTTGTAAAAGAAAAAATATGCAATGCTTGAGACCAATCATTAACCAGTGGCAACAGTGCCGACATAAGGAAAGTAAAAGCAGTTTCTGATGCTGAAGAAGTAAATGTGCAATAAATCAAAACAAGAGACAAAAAAAATGCAAAGGAAAATCAAACTATGCTTAATGTCATAAAGCCTATTCTCATAGAAACAGATTTTGCAATTCTCTGCCCTTGTTCAAATAACCCTTTGGACATGAGCCATGGAAGGATGCTAGCCTAGTGCAATGATGTGCCTAATTCCTACCCATTTTCTGTCCACAGGCAACAGTGGAGACAAATTTGTCAGCTGTGAGAATTCCTTGATTTCCACTGTAGGCTGGGTCTAAGTATAAGGATAGAGAAAAAGAACACTGTTTGAAGAAATTGAGTAGTTCTAGCTGATGGATTCTCAAACTCTAAGTTTCTGTATTTCCTTCTTTAAACTTCCTGCGTCACAACCTTTCATAAAATGCTCAAGGTTTTTTTTTTTTTAATATTTAGCTTAAGAATCAGTCCCTGAAATTGATGAAGAAGAAATAGGATGGTAATATAAAACCACTGAGAAAATGCTACTTGGATGGATGATATTTTCCACCTAATAAAATTAAACTTAGGTATCTGGTGTTGGGTTACTCAGGGAAAGAAATGATTGACTTTAACTAAAGAGAAGCAGGTAATGAAAGCACCACATGCCAGCTTGTTTAAACTTTATTTTTGAATCTGGGAATTCTTTTCTGAACAGTGTAATACTTGTCTCTTAAAAGAACTAAGTATTTTGCTGTACCTTTTTTGAAGATTTAAGTGTAGGCTGAATGCTGCAGAAATAGACAGTTCAAATTCTTGCAGTTCATGGAGGTTGTGTTCTGAAAGACACAACATTTGGAACTTTGCTGTTAATTCTATCTATTGTAAAGAAATACAAATAGTTATCTATCTATATATTAAAATGGTATAAACTGAAGAAATTGTACCCATAATTCTGAAGTGAGCTTCTGAATTGTACCCATAATTCTGAGCTGTGGTCACCAGCTTTATCACTGGCAAGAGCAACACATCTCACCCATGCAGGAGACACATCTCACACAAGGACAGACCGGGCACTGAATCATGTAAAACAGATTTTTACCAATTTTACAAACTTATATCAGGGAAAAATATTTTTTTAAATTTCTTTTTTCTGCTAAAGAAGCTCAGAATAGTTTGTACGTGTCTAATTAAATAACATGGGAAGAAAGATATTCCACTGCACTCATCCTTCCTTATGAGAGAGACACTGAAAAAAACAAACATATGGCACATGTTAAGCCCATTCCTTCAGACTTTATTTCGGAAGTGCTTTAATGAGATGAATATGACATAAAAACTTATGGAATAGAATATAGTTGACAGAAGGATTAAAGTGTAGAAACCACAATTTATGCTTAAAATGTTTTTAAAATTCCTTATGAGACAGATGAGACACTGCTATTAAAAAAATTAATAATTTTAAACACATGAGGAGTGGAAGAGACTAAAATATGAAACAAATCTTAAGAGAAAGCATGTTTTACTATCCATTCTTAGCATTTTCAAAGCCTCTGTGACAATCACTTAGCTTCCCTTCCCACAAAATTGTTTTTTTTTTCCTGTCAAAACAATCAAAGTATGGATAATGGAATGAAAAAAAGTCTTTTAGAGCACTGGTTTGAAGGCATAGAGTGGACATTTATGTAAGTTACAAGGATCTTCCAGGATACTGTCTTGAATGGGCCTAAAAAAGGGTGGCATGCCCAGAGGACAATTTTGAGGTTTCAGATTCAGGGTTTGGCTAAACACTGCTTGGGAAAGCCCCTTGGAGTCTTAGAAACTTGTGCCCAATACAACAATCACTACAGGCTGGACTAATTCCAGGGCTGATAGAAGCTGCAATTATTTGTAGTAGTGCATTACTGTAGAGTCAACTGACCTGTATAATGGGTATGAGTTACAGACATTACAACCATGTTCCTTTAGAATCCTGCTGCAGCAGCCTAATACAAATGTCTAAAGGTAGATCAGATTCCCCAGGAAAAAAAATAAGTTTTACCTAATCTATTTAACTATTATTTATTTATTTATTTATTTAACAAATTTCCATAAGATAAACCAACCAAATTTAATCAATATTTAATTGCCCTTCTTTGGTTGTTGTGATTTTAAATGTCCCCTTACAAGACTTTAAGATGTGCACCATTTAAGAAACACAATGTTATCAAGAAGATTAAAATAGCAATTTTGTGAATGCTGTCATGAATATTTTCAAATTATGTGGTCCAATTTTCTGTGTGTAGCTCCCATGAATGGGAGAATGTTTTCTGGAAGAATTAGGATTTTTGCTTTATATTTCTAATCTGCAAGTGGCTCAGCTTCTTCTCATAGAAGAAAAAAAGCAACTAAACAGCAACCCAACTCCCCCTCAAAAAAATAAACAAAAAAAAATCTCCACAAGAAAGAAAAAACTTCAGAAGGATACAGGTATTGTGAGCTAGTTAAAATTTAGGTCTCATATTTTTGTGTCTGCGTCTGGGTGAGAGCACCAACACAAGCAATGTGCTCAGAGAAAAATCTAGAGTAGTCACTGCTCAATATAGAGTCTTTGGTGTCTTCCACTCTTAGGAGGAAGTCTCCCTTTCTAGTCTGTAAAATGTAAGGTATGTGAGGGGGAAAGCCCTTTTATGGAGTCATCCAATGGAGCAGAAGAGAGTGAAATACCTTTTACCTTTTTTTTTTTTTTTTGCCGGGCAGTGACCTAAGGTTGCATCACAGATTGTCTTGGGAACAAACCTGAATCCCAAAGGTATGGACAAAGCCAGGACAGAATTTCTTAGTTTGGTTGAGGTGACTCAGTCGAGTTTTAAGGAGACAAAGGCAGCAGAAAAGTTAGCAGACAAATGATTGAACTAGAATATAGTTTACCTGAGGATAGTCTTACCAGGGATGGTAAAAGCCCACCCCCACGGTAAGAATTGTGAACACATTGGGCCATATTGGTGCTACGGTGGCCACTCTGAGTACAGCTAATAATGTTCAGGGCTCATTTTCTCAGAGGAGAAACACCGATGTTGATGCCAAAAGCTGAGATGTTCAAGAAATTTAGGTGCCTCAAGAGCCAGATGGGTCTGGCTACAAAAGGCTCTAAAGACTTATACCCTGAGCATTTAAATTGTCATTAGAATATCACTAATTTCTAAGGACATATGAATGCCGGTCTGGATATGGACTTATGCCCATATTACAGCTCGGCCAATCAGAGTCTCTCTCAAATACAGCAGTGCAAACAGGGTTACATGGAAGGCATCCTGATCTAAGACCCAGCCTGCCACAGAAGCAAGATATTGCTATTCAGCTCACAGCTCTGAAAGACAGATATTGGATGCAATAACTGCAGACATGTTTGCCTTTCTACTGGCTATGACACAATGCCCATAGAAGGAAAATATATTTGTGATTTATTTGAGAAGCCAGCTGCCATCATTCTAGAGTTCTCTGATTAACGCAATGGTCTTACAACGTGGACTTACACTGAAGATTTCTAACAAAATTGGTGTTGCTACCATACCACAGCACAGTAAAAATTGCTGGATTTATATGTAAGAAGGCAAGAAGAAATTATTAATTGCAGGATCAGTAGTATATTTTCAACAGGAATAAAAGCCATATTTTGAAGTAAAAACAAGTGAAGCCATGGAGGTAAAGCAAAAATGGAAATAGACTTTTTGCCAAAGCCACAATATACCACATAACCCAATGTCATCTTACTATAACTGATTTTCCAGACTAAGTAAAGCAAATTTAAATCAAATGACAATACTGGAACCAAGCAAATAGATAAATGGCCATTATTAAATTATACCGAGAAACTGGATGACATTTTCTTTTGCTAAGTTTCCTAACAAAGTTCAAGACTGAAATTTTTATTTAGGACTTTATATTTCTCCTTTTTTTCCTGTAGTGGTCCACAAATATTTCTTACATGACTATTTCAATTAGCAAACCTAATTGATAAATAAGAATGTGAGCATCAAGTAGAATTTCATAAGCTCCTTTTTCACTTGAAAAAAAGATTTGGGCAGTTTAAATCAGGAAACATAATGTTGCAGCCTAAATTTTCTGTGAACTTTGAAAACCCTAAATAATTAAGACACCTGATGACCAAGTGGTAGCACTAGATTATTCAGTGAAAATGTAATTTTGCAGATAAATCTCTCAGTTTATAAAAAGATATTGAATAAATGTGGTTTTTTACAAGCAATGGTAAAATTCCCATACGTTCTTGTAGTCTCATTAGTGAGTTATTAAGCTGCAGGGATGGAATTTAACAGCTCACATAGATTCTACAGCCCATGTGCTACCTCAGTGTTTTTTGAGGAAACAGGAGAGAGAGAAGAGGGAAACCTGGATTTAGGTTTCTCTTGGAAAGTTATGCTAATTTAGTTTTTAAATTCACTCTTAAAATTATAGAGATCCATCAGTCACAGTTTTTTCTAGGGTGCTAGACCCTTTCACACTTCCTCAGTCTTAGACATCTCAAAGACAAAAATATAAAGACATCAGCAAGGTGATTAAACAAACAAGCACGCAGACAATATGTATTGGGAACAAATCACCTCTCTAGGTACATAAACTCCACTAAACAGAAGGCTGTTGTCTCATTTAAGCTGTTAGACGACTTTTTATTAATTGCTTTTTTCCTTCATCAAATATTAATGTGTTAAAGAAAAATGTTACCAAACTATATTGGAAGTAATTAAAAGATATCAATAGCTGTGCATTGTATTACTGATAAAAACCAGGCTCATCATTTCAGTGATGCTGTAAAAAAGGAATATTAAAATACCAATTTTGCAAGATTACAGAACTGCAGCATTATTTATCAGGAAGAGGCAACATGAATTTACAGAGCAAACAAATCACAGGCAGTCCCAAAATGAACCTCTTCCTCACTTTGAATTGTAGATTATGTCACATTCAAGCACTTATTAAGTATCTGAGCCCCAGTCTGCATTCCCACGAAACAAACATACAGTCTGAGATGAATTGCTTGAGGCAGAAGAAATATCCTCACTGAAATCAACAGGCAGAGGCACACTTGTTGTGTGACCAACATTAATGTATAAAAACACTCTCTTGTTCCCTGTCAGCGAGTCTGTCAGGCATCCCACAGAGGCACATGGAATGCTCACTGCTATCACAGTACATAAAACAAGTCTGAACATCCAGGTTTCCCACCTTGTACCATTTCTTCTAGGACACTCCATTATTAATACCTCGATGGAGGTCTGCAGGTCTCCCTCTCTGACAGGATTGCAGTGGACAATACTTGGATCCTCAAGTGTCTTGTTGTGAGACTGCTTTAGAACTGCAATAGGATTTCCAGGCTATCCCAGCTGTTATTATGCATTAGATTTCCAATAGATGCTTCTGATGGATGTCCTCCCAGGTGCAATTCATGAACTCCTGCTGCAGCACCACAATCAGTATCAGGCCCTAAAGATTTACAGAGAAGACACAGTTGAGACTAGTGTTGTGAGTCATGCACTACCCATCTACCAACATTGTCATTATATGGACAAAAACAAACAGCTCAGATTCTGTGGTTTTATACTAATAATAAACTTAATATTAATTACTCTTGTCAGGTTAAGAGGTCATCCCAGCACATTCCCTGGGACAATGAAGTTAAAAACAGCATTCAAACATTCTGCGAATTTTAGCTTACTGTTGCAAAATAAATCACTGTGACAAAGTAATAAAAACTCTGTCTTATCTTGGAGAGAGAAGAAAAGGTTTTGTTGTCTGGTTTTTTTGTTTGTTTGTTTGTTTATTTTTTGTTTTTTTTTTCTCTTGCTGTTCAGTACAGAGGCTTTATTTACTTGAACTAAACCTAACCACACATGCAACTGGTCATTTTATCCTGACCTTCTTTCTTCTAGGAGATCTTTCCTGTCTTCCTGTCTTGTTGTCTTCCTTTAGTTCCAGTAAATTACTAGTGTCCTGTGAATTTTAGAAGGACTGAATCCATGCAGCAAGAAAGCATAAACTGTCATGGCACAGCAAAATATAGAGTACAATACCAATGTGTATCAAAACATGAAAGCTCTGACAAAGAATTTTAGATCATAAGGCTTGGCTCATTAGTTGTTTATTCAGGCTAGGAGGCCATTCTGCAATAGTCAGATTGGCAGATAAGTAAACAGAATAGCATCTGATAAATTTGTAGTGTAGAAAGAATTGAAACATTCTGATCTTATTTTCATTTTCCATCATATTATTTGAAACATTCTGATCTTATTTTCATTTTCCATCATATTATTCATCATTTGGTGGTGCCAGAATGGTTGTTGATTTTAATGACCCTAACTAGTAAGTGCAAAAAAAATACAGCGTCTCTAAAAAGAGCTTTCGTCCTATACAGCCGTCTTAGACTGAACTTCAAATGCTAGATGTTAAGTTTTCCCAAATAGGTTTAAGTCATCAGTTGTTTAAATCATCAGTTGTTTAAATAATCAGCTGAGCAGATTCTTTTCTTTCCCCCTGCTTCCAAATAACTTCCTTCCTCCACAAACCTCTCCATAAGAATCACAGGGACTGTAGCCCTGAAAAAAAAATACTGCTGTCTTTTGAAACAAAGAAGTTTCTGGTGAGAATAAAAGTGCAAGCTAACAAAGAGAAGAATTAACATAATAGACACATGTATGGATATGATCTCTTCCCAATAGAAAAGAGTCAACAGTATGTCTGTAAAGCAAAGTCCTGCTTCTTAAACCATTAGAGTTCTCTGAAGCGATTAAAAGCAAATGGATAAAATTCAGTTGCTTTAAAGTACACTAAGTAGTGCAGTGCTGTGTAAGCCAGGAGGTAAGGCCCTTACTTGCATACAAGTCAGGAAATACACAATGTGAGAGACCAACCTGTTCTTGCAAGGAAGGAAAGAATGACAACTTTGGGATCTGTGCTCTTCCTCATATTAATAAACAACCTGAAAAAGAATACAAGATAAGAGGTAGCTAAATACATTATTGATACTAAATTATTTGGAGCAGCAAAAAAGAGGGCAGATTTTAAAGAGGCCTTCAGAGAATAAATTACATGACCATAATTTCTATTTTAATTTAACTGTAGATAAGCTTGAAATGATACAGAGAAAATAGTGTAATCTCATATATAAAATTATTATAATCTTTCAATTGCTGTTATCAGTCAAAACAATAAGAATCTTACAATTAAAATGTTTATTCAGTAGCACTATGGTCTTTTCTGTATTTATTCCCACGTATTTTTGAATGGTGCCCACACGTGACATAGTTCACCAAGAGCTTGAATTCTGATTCTTTCATCTCCATAAGGATATTGGCAAAGTTCAGAGAAGGACAATAAATTACACAGATACAGAATAAAGAGCAGGTCAGCTAAGTGGAACTGATCAATTTGGACAGGAGGTAACTGAAGACAAATACAGCACATGTCAGCAAAACAAGCAGTGTCACACAGCAGTGGGATTCCAATTCAAGATCCAGGAGGCATAAAATAAAAACAGTATGAGAAAGTTTAAAACAAGCATAAAGAGAAAGTTCTTCCCACAAGTGAAGATAGATCTGCAGTAGTTGTCGACACAGGATGTTGTAGGTGCTATAGTTTTCCTTGGATTCCAAGAGCTGGTTTGACAAGTCCGTAGAAGAGCAATCTGTTTGGTGGTGTTAAATAGAAAAAAAGTTTCTCTTGCAAAAATCCTTTAGAAAGATATTACAGCTAAATATATAATATATAGTTCCTCTATTCCTTAGCAATGTCCTGTGGCAGTTGTTGAAGGCAAGAAATAGATCTTGGTGTGCCATTTTTGGTAAACACAAACAGTGGGTTGCTTACAACAAGTATTTCCATCAGTGCCAGATCTGTATTCAAATGGCCAGTCAACCTGGAAACGGCCAGGTTCTGACATACCTTCAGCAGTTATGGATTGAAGGAATGGTGATAATTTGCTCAAATTGATAATTACTACTGCATACCAGATAAATTTAACAAATCTCCATCTAATTCACCTAGTAACCTACTATAATCCTGAATTTCATTCTAGAATGCATTTATCCCTAGGAGTTGGTTAGTTCATGAATCACCAAGAAGTACATTGTCACACTGAGCAATGAGCATCCATTCCTTGTATTTTCACAGCCTCCTAAAAGGCAGCAAATTTTGGATTTTCATATGTGTGTGACTTGAATCACTGTGATAAAAATTAATGCAATTAATTATTGCAATTAACGTAATGAATGTAAAGAGGAGTGTGTCTTCAAAGACCAAGTACTCTACCTGGGAAACATTATTTTCAATAGTTTAAAACCTCTCACTTTCTACAAACTTTTGAGTTTAAAGTTTTTTCATTCCCAAATGTCTAACGTGTTTGGTATAATGGAAGAAATAGTTTGAACCTAATAAGTCTTACCCAAAAATGTAATGATATGACAGTTATTGTATGTGTGTGCTCCAAGCCAGATACTTTACCATTGAATTTCAAATATTTTCCTTTAATGACTTTTGTTTTATTTCAGAAAATGCATAATGCTATTAATTCAGTTTCCTACCTCAAAAAGGTACCGTGTAAAAGTCTGCTTTTTCAAAAGAAAGAATCTGATATGAATACTGATGATTATTAAAGCTAGAATAAAGACATTTTGTTCCCAAAGATCCTATGTATGCAGGGGGAAAAAGCATATTCTGTAAAAAATGTTATAAGAAATATCATTAAAATGAGTTCCAGTATTCTTTATTAGGCATTAGTAGTGAACAATACAAATATGTTTTCCATTTGGCTTTCATCAGGCTTGATGAATAGATGAGGTAGTAAACTGTTCAAATGGAAAAAGGTTTTTTTTTCCTGTGGACCTGCTCTTCTGCATGTCTGTGCCTGAGAATAGCACATCAGAAAGCAGCCCTAAGTTTGACAATCTAGACTGAAATGTTGAGTATTTTCAGACCAGGAAATACTTATTTTGAAACTACTCAAGAATTTGGCAACTACTGGTGAAGAAGTCAGGAAGAGAAATTTGGTTTAAAACTGTAAGAAATAAAAGATTAGATCTTTTCTTTGGTCACTTTTTTTTTGGGATCTTTATTTAAACAAGTACATCAAATAAAAGAAAATTTAAATACTACACCTCCATCCTTCTAAATTAAACAGTAGTTCACAAAATCTTGTTAACCATAAATAAATGCAAAAACACCAAAAACCAAAACCAAAACCAAAGCAAACCAACAAAAAACAAAAAATCAAAACAAAACAAAACAAAAAAACCAACCACAGACACAAACAGTTCTGAAAAAAATTGAAAAATCATTTTCCAACAGTTCGTGGTTTATATACCAGTGTGACAAAAGGGCAGCCATTTTTGTTCTGAGAGAAAGAGTGAATAAGAAAAAATAAGATTAATATATACAGAAAATCTGCTATGAAATATCTATTTTCCTCTTATTATAGCTGGAAAATCCAGCTAGTTGAGTTAGAATATGCAGAGATTAAAAATTCGTACTCTACCTGAAAACTAGAGTCAATGGAAATAGCAGAAGGCATGTGGGACATTTCATTAATTATTTGTTCAGCAGTTATCTTCAGCTTAATGTATAAAGACATTGTCAAAGATTGTGAGCCAAAATGTGACTTGTTTCTGTTCTGGTTCCAATCAAATAGATGTTTGGTTCCTTTTTCTCTTTTCTTGTTTTACACTGACGCTTCTCATTAGGTGTTAGCCTTGATCTATGTATGTCATCTGGTGTACATGCTCTGCCATGTAGATGAGGAACTCCACTGTAATTTACCATGGTTAGTCATAATGTAGAACACAACAACTGGAAATAGCTTCCATTTGGCTAGGCACATTCTTCAGCAGTTAAAGCATTTGGGAATTGTTAACAGAAATGCTGATACCATTCCTCCAGAAAAATAACTTCCGATATCTGTGTAATATTTTGGCTTGTATTTTAAATTCTTCTGTATGTTGAAGGCGACATACTATCATGACATATTCTGCCTCTTTTTTTTTTTTTTGAAGAGCTGAGCTAATTTTTCACCTTGTTCTAATTCTGGGTAAACATTTGTTGCTTTGCAGGACATGGAAATGCTGCGTAAGAGCCTGCACAGATCTGAACAGTCAAGAGATAAGCCACATTAAAACATGGAATTCTGCCTCTGTATTTCAGTAGAAAAATTAACTGCAATTTTTTTTTTTTTTTTTTTTTTTGTGGGGGGTGTGTTTTCAGAAGTTTTTTTTTTGTTTTTTTTTTTAATTATATAGTCTCACAAGAACAAGGGAAAGAAGTTTGTCAGCTGGGATGTAATGCTTTCATCTTTGATATCTTTTTCAAAAGTGTAGTTTAATTCAGACATCTAATGATCAACAAGCCACTGCTTAACAACAGAGTTAAAATACCAAATCTTAGTTTGTTTTTCTTTTCTATAAACAGTGAAAGTGGAGGAAGGGAACAGGTTAATCAAAAGAACATTTCCAAAGCATGTGAGGGAAATATTGCTCTAAAGACACACCACCTTCAGCATGTTTATCTTCTGATTTGAAAATCAACAGTAAATATAAATAAATATCAATCTGATATTTTATCAGACATTGGGTCTTGGAGGATGAGAGCAAGCAAACAGCAGTTCCTTAGTTTAAGTAAAGCATCAAGGTCACTTCAAGACAAGAGAAGAAATGAGAAAGACTGAATGGCCTTGATCATGACCATCAGACATCTGCAAATCAGACCAGCCAGGAGTTTTAATTGTGAGGTTACTAGAGACAAACCAGTTTTATTGATCAGTAGCTGCTCAGAAAGAGTGGAGTCCTGAATGTAAAACCATAATCCTGATGGCCACACCTCTGCAGAGAGTTCATTTCAAGCTGTTCATGTCAAATTGTGATTGAAGAGAGAGAGTTAACAGGTTTTTTCACTTTGCTATCAGTTCACAGGGCAAGGTATAAATAAAATTGAATATCTTCAGTATATTTAAAAAGACAAGGTGGCTGTTGATCCTCTGGTTCTGAAATTTCTCTGTGTTATATGTCTGTACATGCCTACAGTTGTAGGAAGAGGAAAGGGGAATCTCAAATCTAGCTTATCTTCCTTTAGGTTTCAAAATCTCTGAAGTTCAAATGTGCCTGGATCATGTTCTTGTTTTGATTTATGACTGTGTAGGTGGGAAGGTACAGCTGCTCTGAAATTCCATTGGTGATTCTGGCTTAAATTAAGGCTTTCTGAAATAAATGGATTTTGAATCGGGCCAATTTCTAACTGGTGATTTTCAACAGCTGTGAAAATAGAACAGCTTTAAGACAATAAGAGACAGATGACCAGGAAGACTCCAGGCTGCCTTGTAGCTATGACCAAACTGTAATGAGAATAGCTGAGTATCAACAAATACCAGTCAAAGGTCACTGTCCAGTGGAAAAGAAGATTGGCCTCATTTTGATGAAGGGATAGAAGTACCCTGAAGCCTGAAGTACCCTGTACCCTGAACTATAGAGGTAGATAGCTGGGCTATGAAAACATAGAGATTCTATCACTTATTTTAATGTTTTTAATTCTGCACAGGTTGAGTAATTTCTCTGCAAGACAATACATGCCATGGGAATTTAAGTACAGGTTACAGAGTAGAAGGTTGTTCAGGCTGGGGAAAGAGAAAATACTTGTTTCTCAGCTTATACATTACTGTATTTTTCAACATGGGTTGCTGCTATTCATACCAAAAAACCCACTCAAAATGCTTCTTTGCTATCATAATTCAGTAACCCTTATATTCATATGAAAGCATTAAGGAATTTCTTAATTCTTCATTCAAGGGCTGCAGTATTTAAATTCTGCAGGTGTCAGGAAAGATATTCTTTTCCCCTGGTCATAACATACCAGTTGAACAGTGGGATTTTTCCCTAGTTTCCCCTGAATACTGATATCCAGCTAAGTGACAAGAATGCATCCTCTCAGCCACAGAACCCACAGAGTTGGTTGTGGAGCAGCCATGTCTCTTGATGTCAAGTTACCAATGGACCTGTTTTTTTCCCAGATATGTGGGATACAGAATTAGGATGGCAGAAAACATGGCAAAGGTCATGCCAGCCTAGGCTCTGGGACAGGATCTCTCATCAAAAGATCAAGCCAAGGGCTCCAGCATCCCTGTTCTCATCTCTTTCAGCCAGCTTGACTTCAGCAGGGAGCTGATGTGGCACCAGGGCACACATTTGAAGAGCAACTTTTGTTTCAGCAATTGTCCCCTTAGTGCATGCACCTGAAAGTTAAAGCAGAATATTGCACATGGTGAGCTGTTAACCTGGGGGAAAGGACAGAGTTTTCCCCTTGAGCTGAAAAAGGCAACCCTGAGTCACCTAGCAAATTTGAGACATGATCAAGTTCTTGAACACTTGGATACCCTGATGCTGCTTGAAAGTTATTGCTGGACAGAGGTTATGCCACAGCTCTAAGAGAAGCAGAAAAGTCAGCCTTGGAGGATATTCTGTCTGCCATCAGGGCCATCACTTGCAGGTCTGTAGTTCAAGGGGATTTAGCAAGTGACGGCTAGTCTTCTCACAGTTGCTTGAAGTGTATGAACAGGGAATTCCTGTGGTTTCAATAGCAACTGCTGTGTGGTGTGAATGGCTGGGTATTTCAAAACATTTTCATTGTGAAATACAGGCCCCTCAGGTCTTCAAAAATTTTATTTATGAGGATTAAAGTCATAGAAACATGGAATAAGCTGAGTTGGAAGGGACCCATGAGGATCATGGAGTCCGACTCCTGGCCCTCCACAGGACACCCCAAGTATCACACCATGTGCCTGAGAGCATTTTCCAAGCCTTTCTTGGTGCTGTGACCACTTCCTTGGGGAACCTCTTCCAGTTCCTAGCCACCCTCTGTGTGAAGAATCTTTTTTTCAATATCCAACCTAAACCTCCCATGAGGTTTAGGTTGGATATTGAAACAACTTCACGCTGTTTTTTCAAGTCCTGTCACTGAAGACAAGAGTGAAGGTCAGTGATCAGTATCTGTACCTCCTCCTCCCCTCACAAGGAAGTTGTAGACTGTGAGGAGATCTCCACTCAGTCTCCTCTGGGATGAACAGACCAAGCAACCTCAGCCACTCCTCATGCAGCTTCCCCTTAAGATGTTTTGCCATCATTATCGCCCTCCTTTGGACACTCTATAATAGTTTAATGGCTTTTTTATATTGTGGCATCAAAACTGCACATGGGACTCAAGGTGAGGCCACTCCAGTGCAGAGCAGGACAATCTCCTCCCTTGCCTGGCTGGCGATGTTGTCTCTGATGCCCCCCAGGACGGGGTTGGTCCCCCTGGCTGCCAGGCACTCCTGGCTCATGTTCAACTTGCCACCAACCAGGACCTCCAGGTTGTTTTCCGTGGCACTGCTTTCCAACATCTCATTCCCCAGTCCGTCTGTACATTCAGGGTTGCCCTAACCCAGGCACAGAACCCGACCCTTTTTCTTGTTGAACTTCATAGGGTTGGTAATTGCCAATCTATCATTTGTCAAGGTCTCTCTTCAGGACCTCTCTGCTCTCAAGGGAGTCAATAGGTCCACCCAATTTGAGCATCCCTGGCAAATTTATTTCATATTTGTTTGAGTCCTATGTCCAGATCACTAAAGAAGATGTTGAAGAGCACAGGGCCAAGGATGGGGCCCTGCAGAACCCCACTAGTGACAGGTCATCAGTCTGATGACACCCCAGTCACTGTAACTCTTTGTGCCCAGCCCATGAGCCAGTTGCTCACCCACTGGTTATCTGGCTGAGTGTTGACAAAACGCAAGAGCTCTAACTGTTATAACTGTTTTTTTATTCTTAGAATCAAGAATTAGAAGAAAGATGAATGTAACAGTGTTAATCATCTCTGATTTTACTAATTGGCATATTAATTCCCATGAGAAACTTGGAATTTTAAAAATACCTAGGGTCAAAGTAGTATTTGTATAAGAACATATCTGAATATATATCTACATCTCTATTAAATACCTAAATATATATAATAATAAATATTTGTATTACATCTTCTAAGAAAATCTAACACAGTTTAGATGGAGACAACTAATTCTCATAATTTCTTAAAAAAAAATACAAGTGAAACAAAAGCACAAAAATATAATTCTTGCATCAGGTAAATCCATCAAAATCTTGGGAAACCCATTTCTGGCAGAATGCAGGAATTTACCAGTCTGAATTTTTTAATAAGATATTATTGTCTACAAGAGAGTAGAGTTACTCTGCAGTAATTGAGTATCATTATATAAAACATGCTGAGATGCTTCAAGTTGTAATATCTGCTTAATGAACCAATTTACATAACTTGCTAGTTTAATCTAAGCGTCAAATATATTTTCATCATCTTTCTTCCAGATAAGCTGTCTCTCTGACTTCTCTTTTCCCAGTGAAAGTCCATTATCCACTAAGAAGATTAGCTAAATCCATTTTTTTTCTGGTTTGAAAAAAAAGCTTGTAAGGATACAACTAATCAAAGTGTACTGGCATAATGAAAGTGCATTCTACTGTCTTTTATCTTGGGAAGTTTTACGGTAAGCTTTTTCTTTTGCTAGACGTATTCTTTACTGAAATCTTTTGTTCTAAATTTGACTTAAGCACCAAAAATTCAAGCAAAGCATGATGGTTGTTCTCCAATTCTTTCTCAACCAGCTCTCTTCTCCATTATGGAAACTGCCTATTCTGGACAGGCAGTAGAGGAGTATCACACTCATTTCAGGTTGGGTGTGCTAGATGGAGAAGTGGAGTCAGAAGTTGTGTTTCTCCCACTGTTCTGCACTCCTGTTATCATGCAGAAAACTAGAGAAGTTGCAAGGTCCTGTTACCTAGTACTAGACTGTAAAATAGAAATGTGTAGTTATTAATTCCCTTTAATGCCCAAACTACTGTTTACACAATATACTGTGTATTTTGCTTCTCCATGCTTCCTAAACTAAAATGAAGATTTAATTGTATCAAATATGTCCAAAGTGAAAGTCTCAATAAAGCTATCTCCATTAAATTGTAACACACTTTGATGTATTTCATGATGAGAACTGGAAAGATCATGGCCTATCACTGCCTAGAACATGACACACAGTTCACATCCCAAGAGAAAATAAATTTTGATTATTGTGTTTCAGTGCTTATTCTGAATTTAAGTGTTACAGGATCTGGCTTTTTTTCTTTGTCTTGTCAAAATTTACCATTAGGTGACTGGACACATCAAGAAGATCCATGAAGTTGAGTGCACGTCTCTTCCTTTGGTCCCTGAGTCAGTATTCCCATGGAGTTCAGCTCAGGACTATTCAGCACAGTCTCCCACAACATTTACATTTCAGAGGACTACTCACAATTCAGCAAGCAGAAAGATAATCTGCTAAGTGAGTTCTTTTACTGTAATGATAAGAGATCTCCAGACTCACCAGAAAGACTTACGAACCAGATTATACTAGGAAGATTCACAGGCTCCAGCAAATTCCAGCCCTAAGGCAATAACTTTTTTTTTCATCTGCTGGCTGAAGAAATAAGAAACTGATGAATAATTGCCCTTGCTGATCAGTCTCAGTGACAAACTTCAAGAAAAAAATGCATTCCAATTACTAGTCATGTTCTTCATGCACTCCTAGAATGTCTCAAATCCAGAAAGAGGCACAAGCACACTGTACATAGTAGAGAAAACCAAAAGCTCCACTAGAATCCAGATTAAAGTCTTAATCAGACATTAAATACAAAGCCCAATGTTTGGTTTTTTTTTAGTTAGTACTCAAATCTTTAAAAACATCAGCTGTACATACAATTTTAGCACGGTTGTCTGTATTGCATTTGGAATTAAATGGTAACTGCAGGGAAAATTAATGAGCTGTAAACTGCATGGGCATTTTTTGTGTTTTCTATCTCTTGTTCTTATTGATCACTTTTGGAATGCATTATGGCTTTTTCCATATGTTTTCATGCTCTTCAACCTATTAAATTCCCTGTGTGAGCAGCACCTTGATATTTGTACACAACTCCACCCCATGGCACAACGAAGTGTCTTCCAACACTTTTGGAAATAAAATTGTAGCTCTAGAAATTTCTTAAATAACACCTAATTTACTTGGTAATAGGAATCTTTTAAAATAAATATTATCTACTCCTTTCAGTCTAACGCTGTGATTTAAATCTCATCTCATTTCTAATTCTGAAGATTTATGTAATCTGGATTGTGCTGGAACAGCTTAACGGTCAGATACTCGTGTCCTAGATTGTGAAGAGACAGTGCTAATGGTTGTTTCAGAAGGTCTGGAAGTTCACAGGTATTCAAAAGCACATTTTCAACTCGTATATTCTTCTAACAGCAATTACAGACGACTGCTAGGATTCACATCTTTAAAATACATCAGCTGAATCTACAGCAAGTATTATTTACAGGCATACAATTAAACTGAACAAGGATCATGGCTCTGATGTCAACTGGCAAGACTGCAGCAAACTCAGCCAAGCTGATTGAGAGGTGACCAACAAAAAGGTATAGTTTGAAATGGAAACTATGTCACTGGAGAAGAAAAAGATTGAATGATAATTGTGTTTTCCATTAAGACTGTCTTTGAACAGAACAGGTGGAATTCAAATTCTGGAAGAGAGAGCAATTTTTTGTACACAGATCTATGTATCTTCCAAGGACTTCAGCTGTTAAGAAATGTCACAGGATTGGAAAGAAACTATTACAGTGTGTTGCACTCACTGTGCTCCCCAGATCATTTACATTCTTGGAAAGAAAAACGATTTAGTTGTTCAGACAGCAACATGACAGAGTAAAGAATAAGACAATATTTTTGAGCAACAGAGTAAGCGGGATGGAAAAATGGGTATAAAATAAGGATGAATACCAACTGTATTCTGTCTTAGTAGAGACTCTCTTAGGGGATATTGGATCATATTCATTCTGTCAGTGTCAGCTTTACAGTTAAGATAGCTTCACCACTGGCATAAAATCATAATTTTCAAATGTATTATAGGGCTTTGTGGTCAGTTCTGAAGAGATTTTCCTTAAAGCTGCTTCTGCAGTCAGGTTTGTTATCAGTGCGCTGATTTCACAAAGTTTATCGTTGTACTCCTGAAGACACATAGGAAATATCTCACCTTCTCTGTCCCAAAGGTGTGATCCCCTTCTCACAGGTAGCAGGGCCAGGAGAAAAACAAATTCTATGCATCTGACTGAGAACATGGTTCAGAAGTTCTACTCACCTTCTTCTAGAACAAAATCTTGTATCACCCTGCAGCAGCAGCAGCAGCAACCGCAGCAGCACCTGTTTCCAGAAACTTTGCAAATCCAAGTTTGCAAATCTCCAAGCTTCTACATTGCCTTTTCTAGCTTGGCTGGTAAATTAAAGTAGGGGTTATTTTTACTAGCTAATGCCTTTGAAGTGCTATGAAAAAGAGGCCCATATGCAGTAATGTCTTCTAGTCTTCAACACATACTTGGCCTTCACATCATGCATACTCAACAGGGCATATCTCTTCATATCTTTCTCTGGAGATGTTATTCTAACTCACAGATTCCTTCCTTCTGTCTGGTAGTTAATCATAGAATCACAGATTGATTTATTCATAAATTAGACCATTTAGTTCCAAACCCCGGCCATAGGCAGGGACATTTTCCATTAGACCTGGCTGCTGAAAGCCCCATTCAATCTAACTTTAATTTTTATCAGCTTAAAGGCTTCACTTATCTGGCAGACATTCATTCAAACTTCCATTGACATTATCTGGTATTTCCGAATGGACATCTGGTTGGATACCTCTAAATACAAGTCACCTACTAGAAGGCTTGCTACAGGCAGAAGAATTGTCAGAATCCAAAATTTTTGCATGTCTATCTGCATTGCATTTGGAATTAAATGGTAACTACAGGGAAACTGAATGACCTGAAAACTGCCTGAACAAATGTCGTGTTTTCTATTTCTTGTCTTTACTGACAACTTTTGGAATGAATTAGGACTTTTTTATATGCTTTTGGACTCTTCAGCCAATTTAATTCCCTGTGTGAGCAGTACCTTGGTATACATATTTAACTTCATCCTATGACACACAACAAGATTTCTTCCAACACATTTGGAAATAAACCTCTTGGTCTAGAAATTCTGTAAGCAATGTCTGTCTTACAAATATTAATTTTATAAAAGAAATCTTAATTATTGCTATCGGTGTAAGTCTGTAATTTAAATCTCATATATTGCTTATTTTGAAGATTTATGTAATTTAGATTGTGTTGGAACTTTTGATAGTCGTGTCCTAGACTGTGAAGGCATAGTGCTAATGCTATTTCAGAAGGGCTGGAGGTTCACTGTTACGGGAAGGCACATTCACAAAAAGATGGAAAGGACTTTAAATTGAGCTAAGCTATTCCAAATCTTATATTCTGCTAACAGGCACTGTAGATAATTGTTTTAGAGTAAGGTAGTACTTGAGACGGCATGGTGTAAGATGTTAGAACTGTAACACCTGGCAGATTTGGTTGGTAGTGCCTTGAGAATAACCTAACACAAGTTTAAGTAACCCTTTTTTTGGTTTGCCACTTCTTTCTTATTGCCACTTGGCAGTAAGCAATGGAGAGGCATAATGAAAATCAGAAAGCAATGGAGAAATAAAATCTGGCTAGCAAAATCTCCCCAAAATCTCTCTTCACGATTCATCTCCAGCACAATGGTTGAACTCTGTTGCCCTGGTTTTCACAGGAGCACAGTTCATATTTTTTTCTGTAGTTGGTGCAGTGCTGAATTTTGGATTTAATGAGATGCTGGATAGCACACTGAGGTTTCAGTGGTTGCTGAGCAGTGCTTACCCTAAATCAAGGGCTTTTCTGTTTCCCACACTCTGCCAATGAGGAGGTGCACAAGAAACTGAGATGGAGCATAGTCAATACAGCTGATCCAAAGTGGAAAAATGGATATTCCATACAAAAGAATGTCATGCCCAGTATATAAACAGAGTAAGTTAGCTGGAAGAGAGAATTGATCTCAATTCAGGGATGAAATTTTGGCATCACTGAGAGGGTGGTTAGCAATTGTATTGAGCGTCCCTTTTTTTCAACATACAAGTTTTTCTTTTGATTTCCAGAAGTGAGCAAATGGCTGTATGGTGCTTAGTTCCTTGGTGGGGTTAAACCATGACATATTTAAATTTCCAAAGGCAACTTGGCCATTTTATTTTGTCAAGTTTGGAAAGTTATTGCTTACTGTTTCCTGATACAAAAGCTTTCTCTCAGAACGCCCTTCTGAAATAATTTATCTGAAATTTTGATTTGCTTTAATTGGTAGAAAATTATAGCTACACAAAATAATGTTGAATAAATTATTATCAGACAAATAGAGGATTTGTTGATGACCTGCAACTAAAAAAATAAAACAAATTATGTTGTCAATTTTCACATCTTAAGGCAGCTGTCTGAAGATTGAACTTACATGAAGAGCTGCTCTTAGACAATTCAAATATGCCTGAGATGTTAATGTACCTTGGTATTTTGTTGATACCAGCCAATCAGGCTGGTATTGATCTTAAACTGTGACTTTCTCATTTTACACATAGGATGATGAGCTGACCAGTTTTTTAACAAGTCCATGGAATAGATTTGTTTTCTGCCGTAGATTTTGTTGAGGATATTAAGATACTGAATTGTCATGGTAACAAGAAGCAAGTACTAGCTGATGTAATAGAGACATGCTTGTATTAACCTCGGTATCAATATATACAAATGCATTAGATTTTGAATATTTTTGGTTCCTTTTATGAATAATACTATGAGGTAGTTTATGTCACATAGTAAATTTACAGTCCATGCATTAAAAGGGGTAGTAAATTTCAGAGGAATGAGTGTGGTTTTTTAAATATGTGTAGAATAATGCTGTTGTGTGTGAATAATAGTATATTTGACTGACTAGTATGACAGAGTTTGTCCGACATTGAATTAAAGTGTGTGACTTTAGGAGAAGGAGGCACAAGATTTCATGATCTCTACTTGATGATATGATCATTTGCAGGTGTGTGAATGGATGCATAGAGGTTACCAGGACAACCATCAAACCACAACCAAAATGCAAAAAGTAGATTTATCTCATTACCTTGCTAAAAACACAGGATGTCAGAGACACTCAGGGACATGGGCTCTGTTTGGCTTAGTTCATCCCAGCAAACAGAGACAAACACAGGGACACGGGGTCTGTTCTGCCTAGTTCATCCTAGAGGAGGGTTGTTGCCTGCTTCACTGGAACAAAAAGCTTCAGGCATGTCTGAGAGTCTCTTATCTCTCTACAGGAATTCTTCTCAAAACAGGCAAAGGATGCACAACACTTGGCATAAGAAATGGTGTTTTCCCACACTGGCTTTTTTAGCATTCCCAGATACAAGGTCACTTTGAGGCTATTCCCTTGTCCTTGCCAAATCTTCTGGTTTTAAGCCTTTCCTCCCAATAGCAAGTTTCTTTTTCTGATCATTATCATGGTTAACAGCTCATGTACCTGCTGGTTAAAGTCTTCTCTGCTTCTTTCTCTCTACTGCATAAAAGCCAGAAAAGATCCTCCTATCTTTTGTTTTCTGGATACAGAAAAGTAAAGTCTGCTTTCAACAGCTGTTCAAGATGACTTGGGCTTTTAAAAGTAATGGCAGAGAACATCCATGTCTGTGAAAACGGTACATTTGGGGTGATAAACTTGTTAATTCAAGCCAGAACACATGTGCAAGTTGTGCTAAACTTGGTGGTTTCTTTGTGTTTGATGTCATGCCTGCTCAGAACATTTGTTTGTAACAGGAATTCTTTACCTGGTCCCCAAAACACTCCTGGTTTTGCTCATCTAAAGCTATCATCAAACACAGGAAATATGCCCTGCACTGATTTGTAAAACAAACATTTATGTCTAAGGTAGAGAGGAAACAAATTAAAAATACATTTAAACTATAAACACTTTACAAAGAAGCTGTAAAAAACAAAATTCCATGCAACATATGTAAAAAAATGTACATTGCTTTATGCTACTTTTCTGAATTTAAAATCCTGCATGGTTCTAGGAGGAACATTTTCTAGGAAAGTCTCTGCGCAAAATCTTTGATTTGGTGCCCTATCAACTCTGAGATGAGGACTCCCTGCTCTGTCCCATCTTCTTGATAAAACACAGTCTTGCAGTCATCTCTTGGACTGCCAGTGCTAGAATTCCCAAAAGAGCATCCTTATGGCAGCATTTTGTCTCCTGAGGAAAGGCTGGAATAGGATTGAGAGTATTAAAATTCAGGATTTCTCTTTTACTGTCTCATAATGTCTAAGCAAACAGCAGTGTCTTTACGGTCACTCTGCTAAACAATACTCATTTGTACTACTGAGGATAGTTGATTACTTTTATATAAGTAGTGCTCCTTCTCTTACAAGCACCTATAAATGTCTATCAATATACAATAAAATAATCTAGCCGATCCTGTAATTTGTCTTAAAATTTGTGTTGCAAGTTCTTTTCCCTGCCATCCTCTACCAAATTTGAATACTAAGAATCCTGTAGGAAAATATCTTCTACTAGTTGTGTACAATTCTTCACAGAATCATGCAATCATAGAAAATATTGAGTTGGAAGAGACCTGTCAAGCCAATTGAGTCCAAATCCTGGCCCTGTGTAGGACACTCAAGGAGTCACACCATGTCCCTGAGAGTGTTGTCCAAAAGCTTCTTTAACTCTGTCAGTCTTGGTGCTATGACCACTTCCCTCAGGAACCTGCTCCAGTGCTCATTCTCTGGGTAAAAAAACCTTTTCCTGATATCTAGCCTAAACCTCCCCTGACACAACTTCAGACCATTCCCTCAGATCCTGTCCCTGGTCACCACATAGAAGAGATCAGTGTCTGCCCCTCCTCTTCCCCTCATGAGGGAGTTATGACTGCAGTGGGGTCTCCCCTCAGTCTCCTCCAGGCTGAACAGACCAAGTGACCTCAGCTGCTCCTCATACAGCTTGCCAAAAAGTCCTTTCACCATACTTGTGGCCCTCTTTTGGATACTCTCAAGTAGTTTAATGGGGTTTTTAATATTGTGGCACCCAAAACTGCCTCCAGCACTCGAGGTGAGGCCACCCCAGTGCAGAGCAGAGCAGGACAATCCTCTCCCTTGCCCAACTGGTGATGCTGTGTCTGATGCCCCCCAGGACAGGTTTGGTCCTCCTGGCTGCCAGGACACTGCTAACTCATGCTCAACTTTCTGCTGACCAGGATCCCCAGCTCCCTTTCCGCAGCAGCTGTCTCTTTCTCCAGCCTCTTGTTCACGTCTATAAACACTACCAGGGTTGACCTGTCCTAGGTGTAGAGTTCTGGGTGGGGGAAAATGCCACTGAAATTTATCTTAAATATAAACACTTTCTATGAGAGGTCATGAGAGCAAATAAAATTAAACTAAAATATATGATATAAAAAGTTACCCTTTTTGAAAGGGTATTTGCACAGAGCAGAATGGGATCACAAACAGTTTAGAGATCTCAGGAAGCACAGCAATAGACAACAAACTGAAAATCTGAGGACAGGTTCTGTCCTTCATCTTCAGAAAATTTTTTACCCAAATTTTTATGTGCATACTCATTTCCAGCTCTACCTTTTATTTCAAAGAGAGTCTTGTGTTGCAGCCATTTGAACAAAATTTCATTCTGTCTAGAATTCACAGCTCCTGCACATGTTAGGATGAACTCTGCAGAACTGACACAGAAAATTCAGAATCCGGAATCCACCAGACCTGCTACTACGATGGGTATTTAGTTTTCAGCTCTGCAGGGCTATGGATACATTACACTGACAGCATGTGAATAGAGTGATTGCATAGGACATGCACAGCAGAAAGTGATCTAAAACATGCTATTATTCTCTACCTTCAGGAGCAATTACACATTTTTCTGCTTGGAAACCAAAAGCAGAAATATAGCACCATCACTTAAGCTACCTGGAAAAATTGATATCTAATCTTACTTATTTGTTTCCAGATGATACTTCCTGCTTCTCTTCACCCATCTTGACTTTTTTTTTTTTATTTATCAGCTATAACTGCTCTTTACCATCATAGGTTGCTTTATATAGGGTTTTCTCTCATATTACAATTTCTACAGTACCTAGAATAATCCTAGATCAATACGCCTGAGATATTTATATACAAATACAAGCCACTCTGTAAATTAACAAGGTTGCTTTGGTCATTTCTCCCTTCCCAAATCTAACTTTCAGAACTCGCGATGATGACCATGATTATTATTATAATTGTTATTTTTTGCAGCTAGAAGGATTATTTGTGTCAGCATGGGCACATTTCAGTACTTTATCAGTTTAAGTGTGCAGGAGCACTTAGCAATGAGCAATTTGTAATTTGTCATTTGTTCAGTATTATTAGGAAACAGCAAGAAGTTTTATCAATACAAAAGGCCATTGAGCGAAATATCTAAAGCCTCATAAATTAGTTCATAGCAAATCAGCTCTGATCTTTAGTGGATTCAATTCCCACTTCATTAATTGTTAATTGTCTTGACAATAAAAATATCAGTTCAAATAACAAAAAGTGAATTACAATAACTGCTCAAATGCCTGTTCAGATGAGCATGAAAAAACATAAGTAACTTACCATGAAAATTAATATAAAAATCCATTCAAAATCCATTGGTATACGTATTAAATTAGAACCGGTTTTCTTCATGTCAAATAAAATTATACTCTACAGAATATGCCTACAAGTAGAAAAAAATATATTTCTGCTAATAGCACAGTTAAAAAATTGCGATGATCACACTAGTAGTTTTGAATATTTCATCTAATTTTCTACTGTCATAGTAATAAATATGTAATTGTGTGGAAGGGAAGAAAAAAATAGAAATTAATTAGATTTGCAGCACACAGGCACTTTCTGCTGTTTTCTAATTTTTGCTGTCTAAAGCAGGTCATGAAATTTTACAGCACATTTGAGTTTGATGTTTTTGTGAAATGATATTTCCACTCACTATCTAAATGGGAAAGTCTGTATTAATGCCACACTTGGAGCAAGGATTTACTCAGTAAGAACTTCAGCATGTTTAAAGTTACGTTCACATAATAATACTTCTCCTATACACTGAGCTAAACTACTAATAATTCTTTTGAATTCCAGTAAGGAGATACATTTTCAAATTGAACTGAAAGTTCAACTGTCCAACAAAAATACTGAGACCTTGGAGACACAATAAACCACCACTGGAGTTATCATTTCAACTTGCTGCTGGAAGTAAAACCCTTTTTCCAGTGTAGCAAGATTGTTAGTCTAGTCCAGTTAGTGAAGTGTGAAAGCTTTCATGATAAATTCAGAGTGAAAATTTCTCTCCTCTCCTTGATGGTGACTTCTTAAAAAATAGGCGTCCATTTAAAATATCATTGCATGTGTAGTGGCTTATGGCTCTTGCAGTGCAAGATCCCTCCTAAGAGAGTAAAAATGTATTAGAGAACTTGTCTCAGAAGCCAGTCTTGAAAGAGTTTTAAACTTTCTAGCTTGTCTAGAAATTCAGTAATTAAGGTTGTCCCATTCATCTCTGTTCTCATTTTCCTTCTACAAGCAAAGCCATGTCTTCAGCATAGTGAATGCCAGCCTGTGACTCTCATATTTTAATATCTTTGTCATTATAACTCAGATTTTCAGGTTGTCAGTCTCATGAATAAACTGTAGCTGCTGCCTGTGAAGTTCCAGAAGAAAAGTTTTTATTTTCATGCCACTTCAATTCTTAATCATACATAATCACTAGCTCCAGAAAAACATTTTGGCATCATTTTGCTGCTCAAACATCAGGTTACATTTGGAACAGAGCCCAGCATTTTCATATCTCAGCATCCTTCCTGGGCACTACTCAGACACACAGATTGAAAAATACAAACTATTAGGCATTGTTTGTATTTCAAAAGTATTAATTATTCCCTTTTGCTCTTCATTTAGGAATATGTCTTCATTTCACAGTGTTACTCTCTTTCTGACTATACCCTGTGGGCAGATTTAAATTCCAAACTTAAATGCAAAAATAGATATAAAAATAAGGTATTTATTTCTTCCTCTGGGTCATGCAGTCCAATATTCCACTGTGAGTCAGACAATCACCAACTCAATCATGCTAACCATGGCTCTATCTGGATGTCTTCTAAACCTCCAAAGACAGAGAGAGATGAGCTCCTTTTCTGAACTATCACCAGTTCCAGAGTTGTATCACACTCCTTGTGAAATGGTGAGAGGGCATTAGACATATTGCAGGAAGTTTCAGGGTCAGAAGACTCGAACAGATGACTTCAAATAGTAGCTTTTGCTGCCAGTTATGACTTGTCTAAAATGTGCATTTTTGAAGCTGCAACTGTAATTTAAAATGGTGGAGAAAAGAGATATGCCAGACTATGTCTAAGGAAGACATACAATTTCAGATATAGAGAAGCAACAAGTGTTTTAAAATTTTCATTTTCTTCTTCTCTAGCAGATTTTCCTTTCATCATCTTACAGTCAGATAGGTCAGGCATCTGCATCCACAGTAGTACAGACATTGCTGTATCACTGATATGGCAAACAATTATTTCAGTGTAAGTCAAGGATGACATTAATTTTGTTGATTTTTTTTTTCCTACTGTCATTCATAGAGAACAGATTGTATACAGACTAAGGGAAGAGCCTAATTTATTTCAATGCATTTTTAGCATTATCTTTTTTACTGTGCCATGTATATAAAAGTTAGTGGAAAATGAGAAAGTCTAAGAAAGAGTGAGATCCACATCTGAAAAATACACAATCTGAGGTGTCCTGTTGAAGGTGTCCTATTCAGTACAGAATATGGGTAATAGATAGATGATTTTTTTTCCTGTCAGTGGTCCATACAGAGCATGTATGAATGGGGAATTAAAAGAAGCCCCAGTTAACTTTGGAAGCACCACTGCTGGGCTATGTCAATGCCATCTTGTGTGATATTTATTCATGTGATGAATCTCTTTAATTCTGTTCTTTTCCACAGAGAAATCAATTTCAGTGATATTGCCTGGATGAACTCAGACATTGCACAACAAGCTAGTAAGCACATCTGAATTAATAGCTTATTTGCAAGTGTCAAGCTGCAAACAGCATAGGCATCATCCTTAGCATTGATCATGACTAGCCATCATATTTCTGAAGCAAGTTTAATGTGTCTCTGGTAGCTGCTAACTGTGAAATAGTATTCTAAGCACATGCTAATAAAAATGCATGAACTTGTATGCTTTAAAATAACATCAATTTCCCTATGCCTAGGGAAGACTAACTCGCATAAAGGTTTCATATTTGGGTCCTATCCAGGATTTTTCCTGCCAAATGAAACACCACTAAGTAAGGTTTCGAACTGTATGGACTTAAATTTGCCCTTAAATAAAAAAATAGACTTATGACTGAAATATTTAATAGGTGATTTTTACAATTAACACAGCATCCTGGTAACACTCCTCACAGCAACTGAAATGCTCATCCTCTGCTGGCAAATCTTCAGGCCAGCCCATGCAGCCCATCTCTGCCCTTTCAGTGGCATATACATTCTACACTTACTTTCAAAATACTGTTGTGTCATCCAGGCATATTTAACAGCTACTTCTCCTGTCATGAGAAGCTTTATTTTAATAAAGTATAAGATTATTAGGTGAGGTGGTTTGGAAGAGTTTTCAGGATCATTCTGATTCTGCAAGGATTCCAAAAAGAAGAGGTATTTGCTCTTATTAGGAGCTTTTTAGGACGTCTTTTCCACATTTGTTATTTGCCTATCAGCATATATGTGCCTTGTCAATGAAGACAGTACGATTTTCCTCTTTTCAGTGACAATGGAGATCTAGTTGAAATATAGCCACCACCATTCTGGTTTCTTTTAAATGCCTTGTCAAGCAAAAGTTCCCCACTTCCATGAGTTTCTTCAGCTGTATGGAAAATTTTTCCCGTTAATTTTGCACTGAGAACAAGTTTGCATTACACTTCAGCAACTAGAAAGACTAATTTCATGACATAACATCAATTGGATGTCAGCTTGGTAGCCTTGCTAAGCTCTTTGAACTTAAATGAAGAGAAAACAAGCCTCAATTTGGTGGTCTCTCTGTACCTCATGAGAGCAGACATTCAGCCACAGAATGGGGACAGACACCACCAGTATTGGGAACAAAACTAAGGCTTATGAACTGGAAGCACAGAACTTGAAGAATACTTTTTTAGAAGACATTTCTCATTATGAATAGAGGGAAAGAATCAGAGCTGACCTGGCAGCCTGCTGAGGGCTCAAATTGGCAAGCACTTCTGACAGGCAAGAATTTCACTGAAAAATAATTGTATGGGAAGAGGGTCACCAGCCTCAGTAATTAAGTTTTCTTCTGGGGTTCAACAAGCATTTTTTTTCAGCTGCTAAATAAATTTTCTTCAAAGGATTGCAATTACAGCTTGCTTTTTCAATACCTCAGTATTAAAAAATAATACCCAGTACTAAAAAAATACTAATGTTCCTTTATAATTCACAACTTTTCCCTCCAGATCACAGTACTTTCTTCTACTTGGATAAAATCCAAAAGTACAAAATACCTTTCTGTGAAACACCCCTGCTCTTGGAACTCTACCTTTTACAGACCTTCCCTCTAAAAAGGCCAATGCAGCTATTTTCTTCCCAAGGTCTAGTTTGTTTCTTTCCAAACTCCTCTGTAGATCTCCAGAGCTGCAGACCCTGAAATTAGTAGCAACTTCTAGGAAACCTAGTTAATATGTGCTTTTGGGTTTTCCTGTATTTTCCTTTTTTTTTTTTCTATGCACATTGTAAAAAATTCAAACTGTTCTCTCAATTTCCTGCAAGGACAGATAGAGCAAAACTTTGATACAAAGAATTACTGTGACAGCAGGACTCACAGCAGAATACAGTTATCTGTATTCTCTTCATCTCATCTTTTTTTATTTCAAATACAAAAATGAAATAAATTTTTGAACATTAAAACTTTTTGGGGGGGTGAAAAATAATTGTATATTTTCAAGGAAGAAATGTTTGGCAAAAAGCAGTATAAGAAAACTGACAAAAGTCTTCCAGCTGGCGTAAAAAGCTGCATGGCAATGTTCAATGATCAATCCCATATTATTGTGAAATTCAACCAGAAAGAATATAAATTACTTCTATTTCTATTTAGGGTCTTGTTTTCTTTTTGGATCATGGAGAGAATATTTGTTGGTAATGAGCAAGCATTCTTAGTTGTTCAATGATTTTTTTCAAAATTGAAAAAAACCCACAGGGTGAGTGGGCCTTGACATCCAGGGAAGGTCTTGACATCCACTTCTTAAGTCTGGTTTTATTTGAGCAGAAAATTAAGTAGATTTTAATTCTTTAGATGTTTCCTCCCCATGTGGTATATAGTCATCTATTTTTTGAGTGTGCAAAGAAGTGACATCTTAGACAACTTTGTGTTTTTACACTGATCTCTGAATGGCTGGTTGCTGCTTCCAGAACCCATCATAGGAACCTTATGACCACAGTGTGCTCATATGAGAAAATACACCTTTTTTACATCATCATCATCTTTATCTTGATATTGCTATGAATGTACAAACCCTGAAGAAAAAATAGTATTGTCATTCCAAGCACCTCCATAAAGTGCAGTCTTTTATTTTATTCAGGCCTTCAAAAATCCTTCTGGTCTCATTTTCAAAAGATATCCAATAGATGTATACGTTTATTAATTCTCTTTGGATTTCTTTTATCAGCATTTAATTTAAGGAAAACTGTTAACTTTCTTATAAGAGTCTGTGGAAATTAGTTTAGGATCCCTTTCAGGATAGAATGTCCTAAAGTAATTATGTCTTGGAGGTATTTCCATTTTAGTCTTTTTCCATGACTAACATAATGCATGTTTGATTAAACATTATTAGGCATTTTTTCTTTCTTCCCATGAGGGGGGAGTTGATATCTAAGTGTGTGAAATCAAATTCGTACCACAGGATCCGATGTAAAGTCCTACAGGAGCAGTGTAGGCCTTACATGTTTACTGGGGAGGGAACCCCATCTTGGAACTCGCGGAGTTTGAAAAGTGTAAATTCTGGTTGATGATCAAAATCTCAGTGTCGCATGTAGCTCTCTGACCAGAAAAGGATAAGCTAACACTTTCTGTACATACAGAAGAATAATTCTTCAAAATAAACAGGATTGTTTGTCATTTGGCTCTTTTCTGTTTTGGATAGCTTTCCAGCTATGATGTCCATAATTCAAGCGCTAGAAGATGGGCCTTAAATCAGAAGTGTCTCATTTCCTTGAAATGCTCATAAAAATCACTTTGTGTTTGATATCTATATATCAGGGAAGACTGCTAAGAAAGGTGAGGATACTCTTGGCATAGCAGAGCTCACTGCTGAGCTGGGTAAGCAGTCAGTCAGTGGAACCCAGTGATACCAGCACCTGTTCTTTTTAGTAACTTTCTTTCTTTCTTTCTTTTTTTTACACCAAAGACCTAACATTAGCTAACGTGTTGCCATTTATTCACCTCTGAGAGAGAGGTGCAAATACACAATAAACATCTCTTAAATAAGTTAAAATGGGTTATTTCATCAAGGGCTGTAAAACCCCTAACAGGGCATGATGATTTTATAGTAAAATATAATATAACAGTCAAGGCTATGACTTGATCCAGCCACTGGAAGATGAAGGTAAAAACATTCAGTGCTCAAAAAAGGTTCTGATTTCTGTATGAAGCTCAAAAATTATTTAGCATGTATGCTAAAGTGCTATGTTTGCTGGTGCTCAAATTGCTGCAAATTGGTTTATAGGAAGGTAGAGAGTCAAATTCTTCTAACTAGCATAATTCATGATGAAAGTTATGTCAACTCAAACTATGTAAGTAACTCACATTATATAATTAGATAATTAGTGCTGAACACATCTGACGTCCATGAAGACCCAAAAGTCATAAGAAAAATAAGTTTTTGATATGGATTGCTTACATAATGTGATTAAAAATCTACTGTCCCGATGGATTCTTACAATCGGAGAAGCCTCTGACAGCATGGATTGGTGCATTATGCTGAACCAAACCGAGAAAAGTTTTTTAACAAAAGCAAAACATTTTTCCTTCCCTTCTTTCCTAATATGACTTGTGTCATATCGAGGAAAGGGCTTATTCCCGAGAATGAACAAAATAAAGATGTGTCTCCTTTCATGAAATCTTATTTGGCTGGATAAGTAAGCAAAACAGAGGTATCCATGCAGGTAGACAAAGAGAAGCAATATAGAAATTGAGTTATATATGCAGTGCCATCTGTAGTGTAACTACATTTAAGCCACCAGTTTGGGTTTTTGATCATGGACATGTATCAACACACCGTATCTCTTCTGAATTTGTTTTCATGTTTCAGACATGCTGTGTTTGCAATCACAACACAGAAGCTTCTCATACATGCAGGCCATAGTCGATTGAGAGAATTTTAAAGTACTAATAATACTGTTCTGCTTATTTATTCTTATGCACATGCTCAACTCCAGACACAGAAGAATGTCTTTTTGAGTAGAAGTCTTTCTACCCACTTCTAGGAGGAATCTCTTGTAGTTACTCCATTGTGACAATGTTCACTCTGTCTATTTTTGCTAAATCTTTTCTGTTAAGGTTTATAATCTTAATCTTTCGGTATTAAATGCTAATAGACTTTGTTAGTAAGAATGTGAAGTCAATGTGTGTATGTGTATCAAACACACAAAAAAGGGTGTGTTTGCCAAAACCTGATCATGTGTAAGAGAAAGACCAACATCAGCAGGATTAACCAGTAATGGGGGAGCTTTAGAAACAAAGAATTATTCATCTTGAAAGCAGTACAAAAGAATAATGAAAATTCATAGCAGGAATCAGAGACCTTGGAGTAGAAACAGCAGCCACCAAAAGTTGGTTCAACATGCTAGAATTTGCCCCACCAGGATAATTTCTTTGCTTTGGCCAGCAAGAGCAAACTCCATGTGAGACACCATGAGCTGCCTGCTCTGCAGTGGATGGGTCATCAGCTCAGTCAGCAAAAAACAGGGACACATACCTCAGGTTTGTCTGTGCACAAGAACTCATGACGGGCTTTCTCACCAGCTGTGAATTAATAGGTTACAGAGAGCAACAGAGACACCTATAAGGCTGTAGCATGCATGTCTTACAGGACCAAGTGCAAGCAGGGTAACCAGTGCTTTTGAAGGAGCAATGGTGCTTGTAAACCAGACAATCCTTTAAGGATGCCATGGGTATGATGGTAGGTCTGTAAATATCTGTCTCTGTGTGCATTTATGATTATAATTTTTGGGTACTGCTTATTAAAAAATATTTAGACATTTTTAGGTGCCTGATGGATTTTGAAAGTGTCTTGTATTGTGATTTATATGTTTTATTACTGATATTGACCCTGAAAATGAAGATGATTGCAGGTTTTGGTTATGTCATTTATAAGTCTATAACATTTTTTTTGTCCTGATTCAGTTTAAACTAAATAAACTGAGAAATTTTTATCTATTACATAGTATTTCATCAATTTTACCCTTAACTAGCTCTGAGGACTTTTTGTCTGAGTTTACTGATAGTGTAACTCAACATTGTACTGCTACAAATATTAAATCTTTTCATTCTGTGCTACCAGACACCATATTGTTTGTATAAGTATAGTCCAGAACACTGTCATTCCAGCATGTACTCTATAGGAATATATGAAAGCAGTAAGCTCCTCATTCCTCAGGCCATCTTCTATCCTTCATCAAAAATCTTGGAAGACTGTCCAATTGAAATTGTAGTTGTAAGCTGATACACTCTTTTTTTTGGCTCCTTTTTCAATAATTAGATGAGGAGAATGCAGCTGTCAGCAATTAAATATAGATCAAAAATGGAAACATCTGGGAAAAAAGTAAAAGTCTGCATCATGTTTAAGACTTGGAATGTGGAAATACCATAAGTAATATAAGTGAAATGATTTATTTACATGAATTTCAAAGTACCTAGGGCAATAAGTTACACTGGTTTAGAGCTGGAGTTCAGGCAAAACTTTTATTTTTAAGAATCCCATCTTAGTTATAAACAGAGTGACTAATGATACAAAACACAATCAGATACAAAGATCATAATGTAAGTGGTAATACAGGACGAGGAACAGGAACCTCAGAGAATGAAACAAGGAAACATCCAGCATGAGGGAGGTCACTTCAACTTTAAGCATGTGTCATTCCTAGCATATCATTTTCCTAAGACACAGATGACTTTTTGATGGAAAGATTAGAAACATCTGAAAGTACTGATGAAGTGGCTGGTTATTATGTCTCAGCTGAATGTCATTCCATTAATATTGGGTCTGTGCAGCATATCAGTCTAAAAAATAAAAGTACTGGAGTTCCTGCTGAATAACGATCAGGTGTAAATTCCTTCAGGGGCTGCAGATGACGTACAATTCTGAAGGCTGCTTTGTAATTGGAACAGTTCTTGAACTGCTCTTCATTTGTTTAGAGATCCAAATTTCTGTAGGATCCTTTACATTTCAAGCACAAATCTTATCCTCATATTTAACTTGCTCTAGTTTCCAGGTAAATAACTGATCTTCCCAGTAAAAACTGGCCCAAATTATCAACCATCAGAAATACCTGAGAAAACATAATAGAATTCATGCATAGTATTTTATATATCCTCATGCATTATTCAGCTTGCCACTGGCAATAGCTCTGTGCCTTCATTTCTGTGGTTTATGTCTCACCCTATCATGTTGCCAGGTGGTAAAAGTCCAAGGAGCAAAACTATAGAATCACTGAAATTTGGAATAATAGACAAGTCTATAGTGGAAGGGATCTCTGGAGATCATCTGGCTGAACTCTAGATTAAATTGCTCACTCCTCTGTAAAGCACAATCCTTTATATTTCCAGCAAAGGGATATTCCATCACTTCTCTGGGAAAACTATTTCAACATATAATTTTTCTTATGGTGAATGAACTTTTTCTTAGTCCAGGTGGAATTTGCCTTGAAGTGACTTGTGCCCATTTCCTGTTGTCACTGTGGATCCTTGTGAAGAGTGTATCTTCACCTTCTCTAAAACTACCAGATTCCCTGAATCTCCTTTTTTTTTTTTTTTTTTCTGAGGCTAAAGTTTCTCTGATTATCATGATCTCCAAGACTGTGTTCATTTTGGTGGGCTTCATACAACCATTTTCAAGGTTTGCAAGAACCCTTGAACAGCAGAAACCAATCTGGACTTCTGCTTGTTACCGTCATACCTGTAAAAGCCTTGTTATTCTTGACACCTCTTGCCAGTTTTGGAGACACCTGAGCCCTGCCTTGCCCTTCTGGGCTACCACAGTTGCTGAGACTCAGCTTAACAGCAAACAGAAAATAAGCACATGCACATGCTGGTTGTGTGTGGAGCCTCGGCCCCATGGGTCCCTCTGAAGCACGTGATGAGCCCTGCCCTGCCCCATCTCTCAACATTTTCTGTGTGGTTTGCTTAGCTCATGAGTGTAGCTGCTACCACACATTGACTCTGCTCTCACTACAAAGTTTAGGAAGAAATCACTGCCTATTTTTTTTCCCCGGCTGATGTCTTTTTACGTATAAGATCTTTCAAACAGTGGAGTAATTCTCAAGCACCAATTTGCTGAAGTGGGAAAACTAGGGAAGGAAAATGCCGCGTTTGTTGCTTGTAAGCTAATGGAAGCAGAATAGAGACAGGGCAGAAAAGCACGTGTATAATCATCTGTACCAGACAAGAAAACAACAAAAAGAAATTTGTCTTTCTGTCAAAGAGAGTCAGCCAGAAATTACTATGCTGCTCTGCTAATGGCAAACAACACACCATATTTTAGTGGCTGTATAAGCAGAAGGAACACAATTATACTCTTTAGAATAAAGCCTCTGTATAAGCAGAAGGAACACAATTATACTCTTTAGAATAAAGCCTCATATACCAAATTTAACAAATTCCAGACTGGCTTATACACTTTAAACTGTAAATGTGCCAATATGACATATCCTTTTGCTTTCATTTTTTTGATCAAGGCATTTGTGCAGATTGCTCTGGCCAACATAACTCTAATATGATAAATTAAAGCATTCAAATATGCAAAGGGCATAATTTTTAACCAGTTCTCAAAAGACATAAACACTATCAACAATAGTAATTATACTATTCAATATTTCATACAACATTGCTGGTGGGTCTGAGTTGAGTGTCTACAGATGAGCAATATAAATGATTATTGTGAATTATTGAAATTCTCTTTAACATCTGCAACACTGAAAAAGTATAATGACAAAGAATGAAAAAGTGTGCTAGCTCTAGTATGACAAATGAGTTGAAGCAGTTGTGAGTCTGTAAACTAATTCTGCACACAGATTAAACACTGATTTCAGTAATATATGTACATGCAAAGATGCTTGAACAACAGTGTAATAAAGGATAAACAGTGCATTATGTTCAAGTGTGAAGGATTTTCTCTTCTTATTCCAGCATGCTTGTATTACAATGTTGACTAAAAATTAGGCTGTGTACTGTGCATAGAAGATATGTAATCTTTTGCTGTTCAGGCAGCATGTATTGTAGAGTGCTGTAACCTGGCCACTATGGTCATTTTTCTGGAAGAGACAACAATTAGGAAGGGGAAGCATGATTGACTTCACAATCATTCTTTTAGATTGCAAAGACTTCCTGCCTCATCAAAAGTCAACCTCCCAATCTGAGACATTTCATATCAACACAATTGTTAAGTTTGTAGCATTTGAACTACACTGTTGTCACTATCTAAAAACACAATACAAAAAGTATTTCAAAATATTTTTAAAAAGTCAAACAGATGAGATTCCATAGACATGCAAATCTGAATATGCAGGAAAGGCAGCTAGCTCCCTTTATACACTGAAATGAGAATATCCTTTTTGTTATGCTATGTAACATCATCATCTTTGGGTGAATCTAAGATGGAATTTCAAATATTATCAACCATTTTAGAGAACAACTATTGTATATCACTTTGCTGTAACAACCTTTGTTGTTACAAATCATCCCTGAAAATAGTATCATCCCTGGAAACAGTATCTTTGTTACTCAAAGTGAAATAACAGAATGAAAAACCAGTCACATTCTTTTTTCTGAAAGGAGGCGACGGGTGGTAAAATACAAAAAAAAATCTCATTTTCCTGCAGAGAAATTAAGTGTGGAATACTCTGATGCTAATAATCAGCACCATTATTTGTTGGTATGATTAGCTGTAGTACAATAATAACAAATATTACAAATGCAAAAAATTCAATAATAATTAAATGGTTTTAATATAATGATTATAAGTTTTTTTTTAATTTGATCTCTCTCCATATTAAATTATATGAAATATAAAATACTAGCTGGTTACAATCTATAAATGTTCTCAAGCTTTTTCTAATAACCTTATAAGAATCTAATAAGATAGCAATATTTCATGACAGATTTTCATACCTGGAGTATAACATTATGTTGTACTCAAGCATGAAATCTTTCCTTTAGCTATCTAACATTAATTAAACCAATTTCAAACTATAATTTATGCATTAAAAAGTCTAGTTTGGTTTTGCAAAGTCATGAATTTTTCTGCTATTTTGTAAGAAATTAGAT
Organism: Motacilla alba alba; assembly: GCF_015832195.1. NCBI lineage: Eukaryota > Metazoa > Chordata > Aves > Passeriformes > Motacillidae > Motacilla > Motacilla alba. Next base: position 81,008,835 of record NC_052017.1, read on the forward strand.
TTATAATTCTGAAGATGTGGCATTCTCATAAATGCAAAATATATTTTTTGTGTGTTCCTTGCTTAGATGGTGGTGGTGCTGAATAAAACTTTAGTGTGCCTTTTTTTTTTGCAAGTTCTATGCCAAATTATTAATTTACATGCATAATTACCACAGTCCCCTGTTTAAGGGGTTTATGTAGAAAGTCCTTTTTCCTCAAACACTCCCCCACCATCAAGTGAAGAAATATACAAGTCATTTTTTAGCTCTTACTGCAATAATCCTGGGTAGCTGAGTGTGGAGTGGTGTAAGAGATTCTACTTTCTGCTGCTGTTTAAATTGAAAAGGAAAAAATAGAGACTTTTCTGCTTAGTCGGTCCTTATCCTTTTCTCTCCCTCCCAGCCTCTCAGCATTACCTGATTATTGCATGGTTGCCAGAGGCTGCATGCAATTCCAAAAGCAGGAAACTGTATTTTTTCTTTTTATCTTCACCCCAATGTTTTGCCATGTAACACTGTTTCAAACACAAATTGTATTTCTATAGTTTTTTTCCTAATTTAGCCAGTTAATAGCTGTGTCACTGGCCAAATTGTCAGTTATTTGATTTAATGTAATAAAGTCGATTTCCATTCAATCTGTTGTTATTCAAGACTTTGCATTCAGTTAATCAAAATCTACTAAGTCACTATGCCCACTTGAAATCTTTCAGGCAATTAATTTAATTCCAATAATTTTATTATATTTTCACAATTCTTTCTCAGAGATCCCTGAAGGTTCCGTACAAAGTGCTTTGATTAAACTTTATCTGAAGATAAAGATGGGATACTAAATTTTGATCTTTTGTTGCAGTAATTGGAAATTCAAGTAAGGATTAAAAACAGTGAGAGAAGTCTTATGTCCCTGTTTTTCAATTCAGCAATGGACAAGGGCATTTTAAACCTAAGAAATCATAAGATAGCCACATACAGTATTATAATGTGCGTGGATAATATATATTAGATAAAGCACCTTTTAGTTTCTTATCTTTGTTTTTAGTTTATAATTGTTGTATAAATAGACTTTATTGTTCAGTGTCATTTATTTTTTATTACAGTTTTTAAAATCCAAACAGACACTTATTTAATGAGTCACTAGGTTGATGCAAACCCAGTTGCAAAAACAGAACTGTAGATTTAGTTTTTGATGACCTTTTGTTCCTTAGGTAGGCAAACAGGGTATAGAAATATGTATTAGACTTTATATTAATGTTTAAAATAGGTTTTAAAAAGCATAAAAAATTGGACTTCTAATACTGCAGAAAATAAGGGTTCTTGTTTTCACAAATAAGATGAGTACACATTCGTTGGTCACACAACATGAACTATGTGAGGAGAAATCTTGTGCATTGCATATAAACAACCTTAAATTATTTCAATTCCTTACTTCTATTTAGTTCTATTAGAAGAATTATTACATATGCTACGTGAGTTAAACAAAACCACTTTATTTTTTTTAATTGATGCCCTTTCTGGTTTTGGACACGACTGTTGTGATAAAATCACATTAACTTTTTCTAAAAGTTTATCTAAAATATTTGATAGTCAAGAATTTAATTCTATTTGAAATTCACACATATTTGCATGAATAACACAAAGCAAATAGCCTTTTTATTAGGACTAAGAATTCAGTAAACCTTTTTTTTAGATAAAAAGCCTGAAACCAAAACACCACATTTGAAGTACTCACCAAGATTCCATGCAATTCTGAAAAATTATCAAGATAGAAGGATTATAGTTATTATATTAGGTCTCATGTAGTTGAAACATGCCTGTGAAGTTCCTAGGGTATCAGAAGCTGAACATACTAAAATAAGAGCTGGAGAGCATATTTGCTTAAGAACTAGATGTTTGCACTGAATAGCATAGTCTGAACACCAATAAGAGGGAGCAAAAGTTTTATTGTTCAACTTAGCTAAATATTAGTAAGAAGTAAAAGCTAAACATTTTTTCGGTCATATTGTCACAGCTCTGGGCTGTGGGAGTATAATGCTGTTCTCAATAGCTCTGTGAGCTATACAAAAGAAAACCCTACAAGAGATGGAGAATTTGACAGATGAATTCCACTTCCTACCTACACAAGAGAGAAATTTATTCCTGCTATAATGTTGCACATGTCAATAGACATTTTTGAACCTAGGAACATCATGATGCAGAAGTCACAATAATGTAGGTGTAGCACTGTCATTAACGCATTTACTATACTATTTTTGATTAATAAAAGATCTGTATAGGATTTATAACCACCTACATTCAGCAGTCCAATGCTGCACATCATTAGATGTGAATATACTTCTTGCTAAAAGTCATTGTTATTTATAAGCCTTTGAATATATCTTCCAGAGCTGTGAGGTTTGACCTGAATTTTCAATAGTTTATTTAGCAGTTTGGGAATTGTAACGGCCTGTTAGTAACACTTCAGAATTTGAAAAAACAACTTTGATGACCTGGTAGTTTCTCCTGCAGAATCTGTAACATGTAAATAATTTTTAATAGACTGTAACGTGAATAATTTGTACTAAACTCTAAAAAGCACTAATTCTTTTCCTGCCCTCTGTGGTTTTATCACAGTAAAATACTCTAAGGATTTTAGTCAGTGTTTGTCTCATGATCTTCCTTATTTGATCTGAAACATTGCTTTGAATCAATTCATAGGCTGATGCACTGTTACAACAAAACATTTTAAATCAAGCATGAGATGAAATTAAGTTTTCTTTGCTACAGTAAGTACTTATGAGAAGTTCAAGGCTTGTTTACTCAGCTTGGAAAAAAAAGCCCAGAAACTTTTACCATTTATCTTGCCTGTTAAATGCAAATGTGACATACAGATTTTTGAAAACACAGCAGTGCATTAATGACAGATTAAAAAAGTATTGCAACTATATTAGCACAGCAAGTTTAATGGAGGCAGACCTTTGTCTCCAAGACAGCTTATTTTTTTTCCAAAAACAGACAGAATGGTGAGATGGTAGAATTTCCTTAAATGAGATGTTGGTGACTGGCCTACCCCTGAAAATTATTGTCTCAATTGATTAAAAAAGAAGTCAATTCCCCTAAGACTGTAAATATAAATGCATAAGACTAAGAATATAAATACATAGCCAAAACAACTCTCTTTAATCTTTTTCTTTGCTAGAGGTATACTGTGGAATTGCAATACCATGGTGATTGATGAGGACCAGTTACAGAACACATATTAGTTAGACCAAAGAGTTTTGGTTGAATGAATCATTTGCAGCCATAAGTAGTAGATTCCAATGAATACAGCTTATTCTTGAAAGATTGTTTGAAGATAGGATTCTTTATATTTCTTAAGATGATGGAGCGCTGAAATTCCAATTAGATCCCCCAAATGGCTTTTAAAAATATTTTTTCTTGTTAAACACATTGCCTTTTTAGAAGAGCAAGAGATGCGTGTATAGCATCCTTATCTGGACTATAGCTCATGAAAGAAAAGCAGCCCCTAAAGATAAATAAAACTGGCATCAGCTGATTTTCTTCACAGCACAGAGCAGAAAACAAGAAGGACTGGAACACATTGAATTGCCATGGGAGAAGTTAGAGCTGCTTTCACATTTGCCTTGCACTGCCCCAAAGGTATTTTTATCATAGATCATTTCTCACTTCAGTCTCTAAAGCCAGCTCCTCTCCACCGGATGTTAATGTGTTCAGCAGTCCCCAAAGCATATTTAACTAGGCCAAACAGTGTTTGCCCTTGAAGAGCTGCTTTTGGAGAATTCTGGAGCTTGACTATGAACTTGTGGAGCTCCAGCCTTCACGATTTTGATGTTTGATCCATCATGCTCTGTGCTACAGAGCATTAAGGAAACATTAAGGAAACATCTAAACATTAAGGAAACAAGAGATAATGGCTCCCAATTCACAATAGTGATGTTGAAACCAGCTTTCCCATCTTCTGGAATCATGATCACCTTAGTTATATAGCAGTGAAATGAGAATGGTGAGCAGCTTTCAGCCTTTTGCATGTCTGCTGGAGAAGAAAGTTGCAGGCACAAGCTTCTAAGGAAAACTGTCAACCCATCTGCAGGGCACTCCCCTCTATCCAGGCAGTTACTGCTGTGTGGTTACTGAGGTGCCCACCTGCTGCATGGGAAGAACTGGGTCCACTGTGCTTTAGGTTTGTATCTTGTTTTCCTTTAGATGTCGACACTACAGCCAGAACATCTGATCTTGAAACAGGAATTTAACTTTCCACAGTAGGTCCTTAACACACACACGCACACACACAAAATAAGTATCCAAGATAGTAAATATTCACAATTTAATAACTAAGAAGGTTCTAGAACTAATCACGTGGAAGTGTTTGAGTTGCAAAGCTGTCACAGGGTTCAGGAGCAGTGTCAGATTTTCCATTTTATTTCCATGGCAGTATTAAATCTCTTATAACTACATATAGAAGGCTTTGTTTTCAAGTGTGTTTGCATACAAGAATGTCTTAATTTTTTGGTCACTGTGGGAGACCAATTGCATCTGTGCATACATGTGCATACAGTCTAGGATTGCCTATATACTGGCACTTGGAAATATAAGAAGCCTGGAAACCCCAGTTTTGCATCAAATCTTCTAGCTATAGAAAACCATTATTTCAATCCAAATAAAGTGATTTTATAGGTTAAAATTCCAAACTTTCACATAAATCTACCCAAAGAGAGTTACTCACAATGTAACATATTAAGGAATGGAAAGGCATTTGATTGTTTATAGGGTGCAGTTTGCAGTTGGGAATGTGTTGGTAGCAGGGGAGGGGGAAGCATCTTGCAATGGCGACTCCAAGCCAAAACTCTTTTTCTAGTAACCAGTGTGTGTTTTCCTCACCTTGGTTTTGACCCATGAGTTTCCTCACCCATACACCTCTCCTTTTCTCTCCTGTCCCTCTGGTTGTGTGGGGACACAAAGGTGAGCAAGCACATGGGTGGATCCCACCTGCCAACAACAGCCTGGGCAACAACCCACAGACAGCAATTTCAAAATTCTTTGGCAATTTAGTCATTGATGTGGAATTTGTGTAGTTGTTAAGTATTTTTTCCCTGATACATACAGTGCATAATGTATTTTCAACTACTAAATTTAAAGGGCCAATCAGCAATCCAAATTAATTTCCCTATCCAATAACTACCACTCTTTTTTTCCCTTTTATATTTCTGGAGTATAATAAAAATGCAAATTAAAAAATCCATTCTTTCCTGTTTTACATTGAGATTCCTGACTGTTCTGCTTAAGATTGCAGCCTCTTGTTTTAACCTTTGCACTGGCACATTAGTCTGCTCAACCACAGCTTCAAAAGGTTGGATGATAGCCGTTTTACATGGTAGGTAGTTCCATTTTTTAGCAGATATTTCCTATTTCTCTTTTTCCAAACAGTTCAGCTCATCTCATTCTCTACCAGACTATCAGTATAGCAGCATAAGGCAGTAATGATTCTTAATTAAAATACAGGGCTACCTGCGGTCTCATTTGAGCAGAATCCAATTGTGAGAGCAGAATTTTAGTGGAATCACATTTTTTGTGCCTCAGAGCCAGTAAAGTGAGTTAATGAAATTGTCATTGATATGACATTACGATGTTTAGGGTTTCCAGAAATTACTGGATGTTTAGGGCTTCCAGAAGTTTCCAGAACTGCTGCAACACAGAGATAAAATATGACTTTAGTTTCCTAATGTGTTGCTGCCAAGTTTTCAGCAATAAGTAGAAGAGTACAAAACACACATGCACCAAAAATTATTGTTAAAATTTTGTGTATGATATTTGCAACCAGTTTTGCTTATAATCTACTGCTCTTCTAAAAATTATACACAGCAGGTATATTGATACAGTATTTTGTTACATTATAAGCATTACAATTACACTCCTCTGCTTGTTGGAAAGACAATATTTTGTTCTGCTGAAGCATAAGTTCCTCATAGCTATTTTGACTTATTAGATATATATTTAGATGAGCTTTATATATGTAACAGAATAGAATAAGATTTTTGTTTGTATTTTCATTTGTGTGACTGATCTTAATAATGAGGCTTAATAAATATCAGAGGCAAATACTTGTAAGAGTATTTTTAAAGCTTACTTTTTACATAACAAAAAATGATATTTTGTTTTGCTTTGACACATGCAGTCATGATTACATAATCTCATCTGGAACATAAAACTTGGTGTGTCTACTCAAATCCAAATGCTGAAAATAACTATAGATATCCACCATAACCTTAGAGCAAATCTGAACTAAAAAATCTTAGTTATTTATTCACAAAGAATTATACTTTACTACTAGCCTTCTTAAACTAATTGTAATTCACCTTATGGTTCTCACTTTTTTATTGATTTTTAAATTGCTTTTCTGAATTTTTAATGTTAAACATTCAAAGAATGGGGATTTATATTTAATGTATAAAAATGTTTGAAAATATATGGAGTATAGCTCAGATCTCTTGTATGTATCTTTGCATAGAATGTTACACATAAGAAATACATTTTTCTGCATCTCAGAGAAGAGGCTATAACTCATTTTCACTTTGAAAACTAATCAGAAAAGTGTGCTTTACATCATGCACTATTAGTTTTACTGGTAGAAGAGCTGTTACTTAAATACTGCATTTAGCTTGATTACTTCAGCATAAAGACTTTTAAAGTACAAACTAAACATCCTGAAAAGTGCCCTGACCTCCATAGAATTTCTCCTTTCCAAATATTTCTCCTTGACACTGCTTCTTTCACAACCTATCACCAGTACTTTACCATAGCAAAAAAAAAAAATCTCAAATGATTAGTGAGGGCCTTTTACCTTCCCTTCCCTTCCCTTCCCTTCCCTTCCCTTCCCTTCCCTTCCCTTCCCTTCCCTTCCCTTCCCTTCCCTTCCCTTCCCTTCCTTTTTTTCGCTTTGGATTTTTTTTCCCATTACAAATCTCACATCTGTAGCACACTCAACTATTTTAAAGAACAAACCCAAATAAATGAGCACTGCGCAGGTTCACATAAAGCAGTCACCCAAGGAGCAGCATTCACTGTTCTGGTCAAGCTGACAGGCTGATGCAGATGTGCAATGCCCTCTGCCTCCCAGAAAAGAGGAGAGTATGCATTTGACAGAGTGGGGACAGAAAGCCTCCAAAAGCTCTGGGATAATATCCTCCATAAAACTCTGTCAGAAATAACAGCCTTGCATCAACAGACCATGTGACCAGAATTAACTTGTAATGAAACTACTCTGGAATGCCCTTGTTTTGCTTTCAAATTACAGTTAACACAGTGTTAATTTGGTGTCCTTTTGGATTCTTAAAATCAGTAGGTGCTTTTGCACAGACTGTTGGAGATGTGGGTTTACTGCATTGTTGTACTTTAAAAGCACTTGTGGGGCCAGATTTTTGTCATCTGTCCTAGCCATTTATTTGTGGTGGTTCCTAAAAGCATGGTGGTGGTTTACTGTAAGCCAGACCACCACTTTAAAACATCCTGAGAAAAACCAAACAGACTTGAGATTGCCAGGTCCATTCAGAATACTTCAAGTAATTGCCAAGAGCTGGGAAGCTGAGAAGGATCAGAAGGGATATAGTTGAATAGCTTTGAGCAGACAAGGCATCCCAGAAGGCTGCTCCCTCTAGGTACTGAGCACAGCACAACACAAGAAATGACACAGCTGTAGAGCAGAGAGCTGTAGAGCAGTCCAAGGCCACCACCTGGAACCTGTGTACTTGCTTCCAGCAGCCTCCTTTCCTGACAGCCTTCTGGCTGACCAGTTTGGAAACATCTCACCAGTTTGATATGTCTTAGTTTAGAGCTCTTACTGAACAAAATATTATCTCTAGAGGGATTATGGTACCTTGGTGTTGGGAGCAGGCAGTCTCCTCTGGCTCCCATTTCTCACCAAAGCTGACAAAAACCTGGCTAATGAGTCCAGCTGCTACCGAGCTGGGACTATACTTCCATAAGTCTTCTGCCTCTCACACTGAGCACCCGAAGTAACTTTTGCTCAAAAATACATTTCTACATCCTATAGCGTTCTTTTGTGTTCTGTGGCAACTGTCTTCATGTCATTTCTTCTGTGTGTGTGACCGGAATCATCACCATGGCTCAGAAATTCTCTTTGGTGTTACATCAGAGATTGATTTGTTTCTGCTAAAGCCTGTGCCATGATTGAGACATTACTCATTAGGAAGCAGAAGTCTGCATTTTTGTCTCCCCTCTGTAGGCACGGAACCAAATTGTTTTCAGAACATTCAGCTGAAATCCGTACTCTTAAATTAGGTCATTGCCCTGATATATCCTTCCTAACTTTATATCCAGAGAGCTGATTAAAATCCAATCTATTTGACATTATAATTAAGCCTCACATCTAGTTTACAGTTTTATAATTACAGCTCTGCATCCTGAGAAAGATCAGAGGTCTCTCTTGTTCAGCTGAGGGATCAGAACAGTTCTGCTGAGAGCATCTGAGGGGAGGCAGAACTGGTCTTTACACATATGTTGGAGATAGATAAATGCTGCTGAAAGAGGCCCTTGCTGATGAGCAGATCTGCCCAGACCTGCAGATGGGTCCTGCAGGAGCCATGTGACATTTGGAATGAGAGAGGGAGACTGATTTTTCAATGTAACTTAGCATGTGAATGTCTGTGACCAGAAACAACACTTTTATATCAGTATGGTATGCTCCAGCTCTCTACAAAAGTCTACTGTTTCCCTTATTTGTCTAATTTTTTGTAAAATATCTTTTCCTAGCGAGTTTTTGATTTTTGATATTTCTGAAAAGCAGGGGAGGGCACAGGAAATGGGGAGAGCTGCCTATAAATCTTCAAGGTTTTTGTGTCACTCTGAACTTAAAATGTGCCTGGGGAGATGGAATTTGTGCTTTTTCTTCTTCTGACAGCAGTGGGTCTGAAGTTATTTAGAAAGTAAGTGGAGAAAACTGAGATACAGGGTCACTTTTACCACACATCTCAGCAGAAAAGCACCCATCTTCCAGTAAGAGGCATAAAAATCCCTCACATTTTCCTCGTTAGACAGCCACTTTCATTATGCCCAGGTTTCTCCTCTTCATTCAGAAGTTTCCTTTTTTCAGTCAATGCCACTTCAGCATCTGACATCACCAGATGCTTTCAACCTCACCAACTGCAAATACCTCAAAACTTCTGCCATGAGCTGAAGCATGCACTCCACCTTCTGCTGAGAGCGGTGAAAACTGGTGCACGAGAACAATCCATGCGTTGCTTCCAAAGGGATTTCTTTAAAAGAGTGGCAACATCTTCCCTTACATACTTTATAGACCATTAACCTACTTACTTACCTGTTAAACATCTACATGAAAAACAGTGTTATAATTTTCACCACTGTTGTATTGCTTGGAGTAAGTATGAATAAGGGTACATGGGCAAGGGAAAAAAAATAAAATGAAAGCCTGGTATTTATATTGTGTCCAATTGAAAACAAAACCTCCAGGTATCCATTTCAGCTCCCCTGTACTTCAGCTTTCCTTTCATAGCATACCAGAGATTTCTAAATCACCTTTTGCCAAGGTCGTCCTATAGCAGACCCATAGTCAAAAATTTCCCACTGATATGTCTTTAAAAGAAAGAAAAGTTTTATCAGATTATTAACTTCAGAAAAATTCTGATCATGGTAGAAAGATAACAGCTGCTATGTGGCAGACTGACCCATACCTTGGTTGCATTTTAGGTGTCCCAAGAGCTGGTGGCAATTTGCATTTATTGTCTGTTCAATTCAGTTACCATTGCCCAGGTTACATAGCATCATTTTGTTAAAAGGACCTTTACCTCTGTATTGCACAGCAGGATGAGGAGCATGCACTGATCAAATATTTTTCCTGTTCAAGCAGATGGTGTGCTACTCTTCATTAGCCTGGGAAGCTTCCCAGTTCATCCTAATTTCACTCTTTGCTTTTTTACTTTAAAAAAAATTTAAAAGGAAAGAAAAAGCAAAGCTAAACAGCATTATAGTAAGTTCTCCAAATAAACCCATTTGTCAGTTTTGGAAATTATATTGCTTTTAGAAAGTGTGGTTCTTCCATAGATAGCATTTTTATTTGATTTTGGCTGTACTGTATACATCTTCAAAAAATATTGAGATCTTTTCTTGTACTTTTGTGATCAGTTGCTTCAGTGCCTTCAAACATCTTTTTAAGTGACTATGAAGAATTTTATAAGCCTATTTTGATATGCATTGGAAAATTTCAAATAAAGCATTTTCTCCTGCTTTAACAGGATATTGCTGGCTCTCTTTACCAAAATACTGTGTGTATTTAGGTGTTGCACTGAGGAGACTGGGAAGTATCCTTTTATCAGTGCCTTCTCCAGTCGAAATCTCATTTCCTTTTTAGTGCATGCTCCTACACAGTGATGCCTCTTTGTAAATGTGTTTTAAGTATTTGCAATTCTAGAGTTATCTACCCTTTTTATCAGGCAAATAAATATTTCAACATAAGTTGAAATATTAAGTACTTCATATTCTGGTGGGAATTGGTTGCACAGACATACATATACTTTTAAATTTGGCTTTATTTCCTGCATGTGGTCAATCACATTCAAATTCTATTTTACAACACTGACTAACCAGTACGTAAAATAAACCTTGTATTACCTCTGTGATCTGCAAAATATTCTGCAGTAAGACAAACAGGGTTTGTTTTTCCCTTTGGCATGCCTTTGCCTTGTCTATTTAGACTGGTACTATCCACCTCTTGCTCCATGAGAATCAACCCCATTTCTTACAGATTGCTTTATTTTTCTCCAGTCATACAACTCAGCTTGTGATTGTTGGGGTGTCCTGCATAGAGCCAGGTGTTGGACTCAATAATGCTGATGGCCCTTTCCAATTCAGCATATTCCCTGATTCTATGATTCTCTTTACTTATCCAACTTACGTTTCCCTCTATGAAGCATGAATGAATACAATTCATGCATTCTGTTACCCTCAGAGGCAAAGTTAATGCAATGTCATCTAAAAGGACCATTTGTGAAAACTTGTTGTCTGAGGTCAGTTTCATTCAAACTCACCCTTTCCTACTGGGAACCCATGAGCCTGTCAGCGTTGTCCCTCTGAAATCCAGGTCTGCACAGCGAGATGGCAATTAGAGTTAACACAAGGAAGCTTGATCCCCTTGTTGCCATTTGCCCTCCATTTACTGAGATCAGTCTGAGCTTCTCTTTTATCCTACTTCCTCTGTGTTTTAGTGCATGAGAAGAAGCTTTGCCCTGCAATCAAGCTTGAAAGAACTGAGAAAAAGGATATTTAGCTAAGTCAATAATGATTCTTTCTAAACTCTATTCCCTCCATGCAATTAATTTAACTGTTACCTGCTCTGAGAGGCTCAGACTGAGACAATTCTCTTACCCATGGTGTTGTGCAGCCAGGAAAACATTTAGAGGTGGTTGTACTGTGTGTAGGCTCTAGGCTTTTTTTTATTTTTTTTCATATCAATACTAACACTACTGGGAAAAGAGTTAAACAATTTCTTGCTCGACAAATGTCTAATTCAATGGAGCACTAAAATTTTATATATAAATGTATAGAAATATGAGTGTATGGGGAGGGTATGACTATTTTAGGGAAATAATTAGGCTCACATAACTTAAAATTCTGTTGTTTGACAGCAACAGATAATCATATTCATGTTAGAGTAGAAACTAACCACACTTACTAAAATTCTGTCTCTGGCAAGACAACACCAGCTTCTCAGTCTCATCTGTATCAATGTAACAGCATCCTTAGGAGAGCACCTGAACTCAATGAGTCCAAAAAACAGAATTACTGGGTAGCAAAAACATGTTGCTTATGATTCAGTTATATTCCCTGCACATTGACTGCTGAATTGGAATCCACAAAAAATGGGTTATTATGGAAGTACAATGACAACATGAGCAGTGCCTTCATTTAACAGTTACAATTTTTCCTAAATACTAAAATGCTGCATTTTTAGAGAGAAGATGTAGCAAAAGATGGCAAGAGAATAAGTCCTCAGTGATAAAGTTTTGTGCACTCCTACTATTATTTTAAAGATATTTATTGTCAAGTTTCCATGGGAAAAGCAGTTATATATAAAGCTAGATATAACTTGTGATAGAGAAATAGAAAAAGGATGTACAGTTAGAACAAAGAAACCAAATCAAACCACAACAAAAAAAAATAGGAAGAAGATGCTAATAAAGAAAATGCTGGTACTATTTTAAACACCCTGTTTATAACTTCTTTGCTATTTATTCACTTTCAGAAGGCAAAATGGTCTTAGTTTCTCCACTATCTGATAAACATTTTATAATGAAAGACAGGCACATATGAGAGCTAAACACATTTTATCTAGCTAATGAGAGTAACCAAATAAGCGTAACTCTCCAAGTGTAAAAGAAATCCAGTCACTAGGGTCAAGTGTTCCCTGTGTGCACAGGATTTTCAAAGGGGTTATTACTAGGTAACTTTTAGTATACTGAACATTTTAATGCAAAACTTCTTTTTTAATGATATTTCTTAATATTTGTGAATCCAAATTCTTGTGAAATAGACAACTTTATAAAGTCAGCATCATCCTGAGCAAAATTAGACAGGAAACAGGAAAGCAGGAGAATGAGTAACATGTGAGCAACATCTAGTGGCTAACATCTCATTATGAAGCCTGGAGGCATAGGGCATTATTTTAAGCCTGTTTTTGACACTGAATGCTTTTGTGAGGAAGAAAAGCATATGGGGGGAAAAGGCAGTACTGCCTGCTGGCACAACCTCTGAACTAAAAGTTCCCAAGAGCTCCTCTTGACCCTTTCTTCACCTTCTGGCCACCAGTAATAAACTGCATTTGAAGGATAAGCCAATACCTGCTCATGACTGTACTTCAGGTTCGCTGGGAAGGGGATATGACACAAAGCCATTTTTTGTAGGGTGCACTCTAGCACTGCAACTGCATTTCTTCAGTGGGCTGGAACTTGTCCGTAACAACCCTTTCCATATGTGCAGTAAAAAGACCCATCCTTGATTTCTGAGAGTAATTTTCCTTCTGTCTGAGCAGTCCCTGAACTCACATGTCAGCCACAGATTGTACAAATGAGGAAAATGATCTTATTAAAATGCTTTGCTATAACCTCATGCCTTCTCTTCATCAAAGACACAAAACTATGTATATTTAAAAGATATAGGTTTAGATGTTTTAAAGATAGCTGTTTTAATAAAAAGTTTCTGATTACTTCATACAGCCACAGAAACATGCAATCCAAGTAAAAGAATAACCCATAATCTTGCCACCTCATCCCACTGGAGAAGCAGAGCAGCTGCAGAGAATGAGAGCTCCATGCTCTTCTACCTAGTGGAGGAAAATGTCGATACACAATCATGAATCTTTTTTGCACCTTATAATAGAAAAATTATATACTGCATAACCACACATGTGCATGGAAAACCCTTACAGCAATGTTAAAAGAATGCTGTGAAAAAAACCCCATGCTTTATATTCCATACTGTCTCGTAAAAAAATTTCACATACACTAAATAGCTGATTGTTTATGTGTAGAAAGTAGGAAATATGAAGTAGGAACACAGACATTTCAACGAATAAAAAATCTTGAAAAAATTTACATTTGTCACTTAATGATTGTACCTTATGAAGTAACACTGGGTGTATATTTTTTCTGAAGAGTTATAGTTTTTTTTCATCAAGACTGTTAGTATTTCCTACACTTTGTCATGATCTCATTCACAGTTCCTTCAAGCAATCATTTTCTGTTGCTACTGATCCAAATCCCACTCCTACAGATCTGCTTAATTTTTTTCTAGCTATATGCCAATAGTAGATAACAACATCTTCCTTTAACAAGATTTATCAAAAATTGTCATAAAAATCATGTCACTTCCTTGTCTAAAATATTTTTTGTTTAAACTGTATCTCCTACTACCACTTTTTGAGACAGCATACTGCTGTAGTAGGAACATATTTGAGAACATTTTATAATGTTCTTACTTCTTATTTTTTCAGTGGATTACTGTTCACAACCTTGTAGCTGGAATACTGCCTTCTTCTGCAGTTTAAGAAGATCCCTTTTTCCTTCTCTTTTTCAAATCCTCAAGGTCATCTTAGAAGTTGAGAAGCAGCTCTGTGAAGACTGTGATCTGGAGTGCCAGCACACAGCCCTTACTGACAATCCTGGAGGAATGATAACTGTCTCCCATGCACTCCAAGCGTGCATGGAGACACAAGGCTTCATGATTTCATTGACCTATTCTGTGTTACAGAGGCCTTCTATCATAAAGGAATTGTAAGAGATGCTGTCAAAGGACACAATTTGTGCACTAAGATGAGTTCCTGTGCCATTAATCTGGAGTCACAGATTTTTGCTGGGTTTTGATGTACAGAAACAGACCTGTTTGTCAGACACTCATACTGAATGTCCAGGTAGTGTTACAGTGTTTATCAGAGTATTTTCCATAGTTCAGTGGGACAGCAGAACACTATTCTGTTCCCTTTGGAAATGCTGAAGCCACAAGAGAAACCGAAACTAGTGAGACAGCAGAGCCAGTTTGGAGGCTCCTTGTGCAAGCCGTGACTCTCTAGCACAAAACTGGACAAATTCCCACAGGCCTCACTCAACCCTCATCACCTATAGAGATATTAGATTTTGAGGAAACACACACAGTCATTTAAACTGTTTCTTCTCATTTAAAATGGAAAAGCCTCTCCCCATGCTGTTAAGCTCATTTCAATTTGGCAAAAAACACACTTTGGAGAATACATCCTTTCATTTTACAATACACTGAACACACCACCTTTTATTCCATCTTACTCTGCTTTTGGGAAAAGATCTCTTCTTGTCTTCAACTAATAAAAGTAATTGAAAAGTTATTTAGAAACTTTCTTTGCTTCTTGTTGTATGTCCTCCTGGCAAGCTTTAAGATGTGACCAGCTGCAGAAGACATTACCAGGTGACTTCACAAAACAGTTGTCATGCCCATGGCAAAAGCTTTCCTGAGAAAAAGAAAAAGGAAAACATGTCTGTATTAGCTCTGAACTGTGAACTGCTATCTTTCGACATCCCACTGTATCATGGATTTATATGCATGCCCCATTCTGAACGGGAGGCTGTACAAGATGACCTCCAGACCACCCCTCCATTTCTTTAATTCTGTGAAATAATCCCACACTGAATCTCCAGGCTCATGATTCAGCCCAAGAAGGAATCTAGCTAGAAGCAGATATCAGAAGCTGAACAGACTCCCAAAACTGTAGTTTCCTTCATCTCAGACCCTCAGAATACATCTTCTAATTGCCTCCTAGCCTCAGCTGTCAATTTTATTCCTTCATAGAAAAGTTCTGAGTGAACTCAGGAATGGGCTACTCATTTTTCTGCAGGCATCTGTCAGATCTGTAGAGTTTATGCCATTTTGGAAGGCTTTTTTAAAACGGTCAACAACCTTATCAGGCAGTGCCAAAGAAATATAATCAAAGACCAACGACACTAAATTGCAATAGATTCTAAATTACATGTTTTGCACTTTCAAAAGGTGATTCACAATTTTCTATCTCCTCAGCTGACATGTTTAAAATTGGTGCTTCAACATGTCTGCCTTTTAGCACCCAGATGATGACCTTAAACCTGTTATTTGTGCAAAAGGAAAAAAAAAAGGGTAAAAGCAGTAGGGGAAAAAAAAGTATTACCTCAGGAAAGACTGTGGTAAAATAGCAGGATAAAGGGAGAAACAGGAAAAATGTTTAAAAACAGCACAGGTCAAAAAAGGGGGAAAAAGCAATTAAAATGGAAAGATAATGGAGAAGGTGAATGGAAATGCAGCAAAGGTAATGCAGGAAAACACTGTCTCATTGAAAAACTTTGTTTACTAGAGGAAGTACTCTATTTTTCTGTATGTGTTCATGTTCTGTAGTTAATAGCGAAGTGATACTTTGAGACAATATTCAGGCAATTGAAACAAGTCTTAGTTCCAGTTTTCAGTCTTAGTTCCTGTTATGTCTGTATGCTCACTGGTCTTTTTTTGAGTTTGAACTGTTTGAGAAATGATGGAATACCCAGAATTTTTATTTAGGGAACTTGTTCCTTGGAAATTTTACCATGAAAGAAATCTGGTATACAACAGGATACAGAGAGGAACTATGATTTTTATATCTAAAAGATCATGATATCATGTACTTCAGGATAGTCCAAGATGTCAAAAGAAAGGCTTGGGAAATCTTCCTAATGTGTATGAGTACTTGATGCAAGAGAGTAAAGAAGATGGAGACAGACTCTTCTCAGTCAATCCAGTTAAAAAGTGAGAGACAAAATGCATAATTTAAAATACAACAAATTCCATTTAGACCTAGGAATTGCCCAGAGGTTGTGGAGTCTCCATGGCTAGAGATAATCACAACATGACTGTGCAAGGCCCCAGAGTAACAAACAGAAGACTAGACACACTCAGTGACCCTTTCCAACCTCAATGATTCTGATATGTTAAGCACCTGGGATATGGCTCTTGGGAGAATCCTGTTTGGAAGTAGACTGAGTCTAGATTTGGCTGGAAGAAAAGCAGAATAGGAGAGGGAATACAAGAAAAGAATGGGAGAATAGACTACATGATAAAAGATACTTGAATTTGGATAAATCTTCCTAGCAGATCAAAGAGGTGATTTAAATAAAGTGACACTGTTATGGAAACTGAGCATGATTACTCTTGGTGAAGATATCATACCCTAAAAAGCAATCACTGGTTTTTTTTTAGGGAACATCAGAGACACGGTTGTTGCATGAGGGGGGCAGAGCTGGAAAACAAAAATGATCACATGGACAGAAAGAGACAAATTTGGAGACGAGTAGAGGCAAGTCATTGACAGAGGACTAAGGTCTATGTGTGAGCCAGGATTGGAAACAGGTTTCTTACAAAGTCCGTTCAAGGTCTGTCAGGAAACAGGGCTGGAGACTCCAGGGACTGGAGACAAGTACACTTACAGCATAGCTGGGGGAAGCAAACAAGGCTCAGATGTGAACTTAAATGGACCAACATGCAGGGTAGGTGTGCGTGGACACTCCAGATGAGAAGCATGCGGGGGAGTTAAGGATAATTGGTCCTTAACCTGACAGAGCCCTGAAATATTGTCACTTTCTGGTTTTGATGCTCAGCTTTGAAGAATTTATTTTCACTAAATACTGTGCTAATCCTTAAAGGAACAACCAAAACACAGTTATTCCATCAT
This sequence comes from Motacilla alba alba, assembly GCF_015832195.1. Lineage (NCBI taxonomy): Eukaryota > Metazoa > Chordata > Aves > Passeriformes > Motacillidae > Motacilla > Motacilla alba. Next base: position 81,026,032 of record NC_052017.1, read on the forward strand.
GCTGATATTGATCACCGCTAGAATCCTCACGATTACTACTATTTGTGTCACTAGTGATAGACTTTTGACACCAATAGAGACAAGGGTCGGTTCACCCTCATTCTGCTCTTTACAGGTATAAGATATTCAGTTTCCCTGGTCAGAAAAAAGACCTGTGAAGAATTAAAGCATATTCCCTGGAAAAAGAGCAGCAATTTTCCCTGCTATACTCTGTGTAATATCCACAGGGTGTTCATGAATTGAAATTATTTTCAAAATTAATTTTGGTTAGTTTTTCACTAGGCCATCAAAAAGTATATCCATGAGCAAAGAAAAAAGTAACTACTCTATTATTTAGTTCCAATATTGGTATAGTTAATAATGCACATGTTTCTTATCATCTTATTGTCAGAACTTACTTGCATGATTCATTTCCAGAATAAAAACAAATCTTCTCTTCAGCCTCAGGCAAAACATAGACACAGAGAATTTCATACTCAAAGTTTACACTGATAGGGAACTGACCCATAATAAAGGCTGTAATGCAAATTATTTGATAAGATTAGGTAGTGTCAACAACTCCCCTTCCCAAATATTTCAATTTGAAGTATGGTTTGAAATATTGCAGCTTCAATTTATTATCCCATTTCCTGAGCAGAAACATCTTGGGTGCAATAATAAAGTGCAGTTTTGCTTATACAGCACTATAAGATTCTCAGTATTAACTCTAACACAGGAGCATTTTTCCTTTTTTAGATAATGCTCATCTTATGCAAACATATTTGCCCCAACTGAATCCTTTTAGAAAAGTACTAAAAAAATTTCAAGTCCAAGTCAGTTGTCAGTCATGTGGGTAAATACTAACTGAACTTGAAAGAATGAATGAGTGAAAAAAACACGGAGATTTTTTGAGCTTTCTGCTCTTTTTTTCTGCCATGAAAAGATAATACAGTTAAAAGTATCACATTGAACATAAGAGTGAGAGATGTGAAAATAAAGACAAAGGTATATTGGCACGTTGCTGTGGTATTTCTGTATGTTCTTATTTTATATTCTGTCTAGAAAATGGTTCCTTTGCTTTTAGAAGGAAATCCTCCTCACACACATATTGAAACAGATGATAGAGACTCCTAGAAGAGTGAAGAACTCAACTGGTTATGTGAAGATCTGTTAACAATATAATATGTTTTTGAAAGATAAATTCAGTGTGGAATGAAATATTTAACAGCTCTATTTTGCCCCAGATGCATCTGAGATAAAAAACAAATTCTAAGAGTTTTATCCCACATAACAGGCAGAGACTGATGATTTATTTCCTGACACCACTGAAATTAACATTAATATTTATCACGCAAAAGATGTAGTAACAAACTTTGGGTTTATAATCTATTTAAATTCAATTAAAGTGTCAGCTAATAGCTAGAATTAATTATTCTGCAAGCATGCCTCCACTCAAAGGTCACATTCAGTGAATCCTTCTGCCATTCTCCGGCATTTTGCACACTGAGATAAAATTCTGTGTGGCCCCATCTGTGATGAATGTAGTACTCTTCTATAATATTTTCTGTATTTAGATCTGATTAGTTGAGAAGTTCATTATTCTAATTCACTTATTTTATTTAAGTCAACAGATGATTGTTCAGGGCAAGGAACAGGAAGGTAGGAGCAGCTCAAACTATGTCTCTCCTCAGTAGCTGCTTGAAAGCAGTTTAGCCACCAGCATTGAATATTTTGCCTCCATGCCTGTCAGCCTAAAACAGTATTTAAACCATGAAGAGAAGAAGCCCACAATGAAGAACAAAAATCAAAGGAACTAGGGTTCATTTATGAGGAAAACTTCAGGAAATAAAATAGGACCAATTATTTGAAGGAACAAATACAAATGTGAGCTCTCTCAAAAATATCTCCAGAAGTTTTGGTATTTTCCTTCTCATAATAGACCAGTGTGGAAGACTTTTTAAAAAAGCATTTCTCTAAGGACTTGCACCTATAAATAAGAAAAACAAACAGAATTTTTGTTTTGAGGAGACTGTTTTATCCATGTATTGCACTTTTGACGGTGCAAGAAACACATTTTGGAACCTCCAAGGAGAGAACTGATCAGACACCAGCCTAGGAACAGAAGTGGCTAAATTCCACCAAGGAACATTGAAAGGCAAAACTTCTGTCACATACACATACATGGAGACAACAGCCAAAGGTAAACAAATCCTTTCAGATTAACTCTTGACATTTTCTGGATAAAGGGTCAAGAATTCTTTAAGTTTGAAGAGCTATGTTTTCATAGAAATGAATTATTATTCACACAATGCATCCACAAATAGAATTTGACTAGAAATAAGTCATGCCAAACATGCTGAGTTCTGAGTTACCATAAGGAACTAAAAGATAATATGGTGACTTAAGCTTTGCTTCATAGTTCTAGAACCCATACATATGCAAAATTTATTCTTGAAAATTCAGTATTTATCTGTCTTGTATGGGTTAATCTTTTCATAAATACTCACCCAGAATGAAAACACCCCACACTTGTCCTGGTACTAACCCTTCACAGTTCTTTGTTTATCTCAGTGATGACTTCAATCCTTACTGCAAACAGTACAGTTGTGTCTGAAGAGATGCACTTCATGTTCTCATAAAGCTACTGACTGCTATCATAAAGCTTTTGTTCATCTCCTTTTATGGGGTCTAGATCATTGGGTGACTTACAAATTAAACCTTGAATTCAAGGGTGGGGAAAAACGCAGGAAGTTCACAGCACAAAATCTGCATCATTTTCTGATGTAGAAATAAATACACTTTCCTCTGTTTTTGATGCCAAATCTCACCAATAAAAGCAAGTATATGCATGACAATGTGTTAAAAGTCACAAGTGTACATTTCAGTCTCTCTGGTTTTATGAGATATTCCCCAGTTTTGATACTCAGTCATTTCTCCCTTCGCTGTTTCTCAGCTGGCTCTGACTCAAAGACACATAACACACAGTTGGTTGGGTTACCCTATCACTCAGCTGGACCTTTCCAATGTTTTCTGTAAATTAATTTGTTCAATTCGGAAGGCTGGCTATATAAAATAAATGTGTACTATATGAAATCACTATTTCTATTAAAGCAAAAAAGCAATAGTGTATATGAAAAATTTTGTTTCACTTCCAACAGTGTAAATTATCTGAAAGCCATTAGGCCATTTCTCTTTGAAGGTTATTGTTCATAAAATGCATTATTAACTTACTAAATGTTATTGAAATGCACAGTTAAAATAATGTGATTAAGAGACAGTGACTCTAAACTCAAATTGTCCTTTCCATTATAGAGTTTTCTTTTTTTTAACAGACTATAGAGGCACTTAGTTTACTAGCAAGAAAAATTTTCATTATAAAAAGAAGATTTTACTTCTCTCTCAGCTGGAATTATTCAGTCATGGTAAAATCTTTCAAGCATTTAAGGAATAAAGAATAAATTTGAATCAGATATTAAATTGTGTGTCACCATTTTTAATCTACTGATGTAGAAGCTGATTTGTGGAAAATCATAGAGTCACAGAATCATTTAGATTGGAAAATACCTCTAAGATCATCCAGTCTGGCATTAACCAATCACTGCCAAGTCCAACACTAAACCATGTCCCTCAGTGCCTCATTTATACACCCTTCAAAAATCTCCACAGTGACTCCGCAACTTCCTTGGGCAGCCTATTCCAGTGCTTGACAACAGCTTGGGTGAAGAAATTTTCCCCATTATCTAATCTAAATCTTCCCTGGCACATCTTGATGCTATTTCCGCTTGTCCTACCACTTGTTTCTTGGGAGAAGAGACCCACACCCACCTCACAACAACTTTCACAACACCTTTCAGGTGTTTGTAGAGAATGATGGGGTCCTATAAGTATGTCACCCCACAGAGGCATCCTCAACACACAAGGAAAGCAACAGAACAACAGGGACGTTGGACCTTGCAAAGCTCTTGCTGCATCCTTGTAGCAGAAGATGCTGACAAGCATAAGTGTTATATGGTTATACAATAGTCTGTTTTCGTACCAGTGCTGAGCAGGCATCCCTCAGACTCTTGGTACACATAAGCTACATCCCAACACAGAGCCATGCCTGTGAATCCTCGCTGTGCACCAAAACTATTAGGGGCAATGTCTTGCAAGCACACAAAAAAGCTTTGCTTTTTTGAGAGAAAGGAATCTGATTGAGAGACAAAAAGTTGTGTTACAGTTCCCTAGATGGGTCTCTTCTCAGGATGGTCAAGGTGTCAGAGCTGCAGAAAATATTGTGGCATTTACTCACTCTTGTTTCAGTCTAGAAGAAGGTGAAAAGGGTGTTCAGTAGTCATAGGTTACCACATTTGGGTACTCTGGCAGCTTTTAGACTTCAGGAAATTAACAGACCTCATGAAAACTTGGTCATGCTTCTTTCCATGTAATCAAGTCTTCAAAATCCCCTAACTTCATTCTTCATTTTACTTATCTCCTGCAAATCTTCTTTTACAAAATCTCTACTTCTTGCTGAAGATCAGCTTTTGGAAAGGATGTAAATATCATTTCACTACTGACATATGACCTGAATGTCACAATTGTAATTATTCTGGTTCGTGTTTATATTGGGGTAGTACCAGAGAGAAACAAACACAGACCTGTGTCCTCTGCCACATAAAGCAGTGTCTGACTCAATGATCTTACAGTATAACCAATGAATATTCTCATTTGTAAGTGTGTGTTGTTGAGTGACTCTGTGGAAGACATATATGTTACTATGTAAAGTCAAAGAGGGAAAGCCTGGAATTTATTGTATGTACTTGAATAACTCAAGTAATGCGATTTCAGTGAGCTATGAAGTATCAATCCACAAGGGCTTTGAAACAAATCAAGTTTTTTAGGTCACCAGGGAAAATCCACTAACTTTTACCCTCTTCCCTGCAGTAAAACATGGAATTGGGGAATGAATTACTTACAGCTTCAGAGGTCTCCATCTGTTCTATTTTACAATACTAACATCGTATGGGCACTTTATACCTCACTTTATCTGGTATCTATCCTCCATTCTAAATAATTTACTTCCACCTCCATAATCTGTTAATAAGTAGCCGGTTTCCCAAATTGACGTCCACAAGAGCTCTTCAGTGGCCCTTGCGCATATAAACCACTGGCTAACCATACAAACATTACAACCAGGTAAGTAAAGTAGTAAAATTTTAGACAGCTTTGAAATCATTAGCCTTATTTATAACATTGTTGCAACAGCTGTTATGAATCTGAAACTTGAGAGCTGGTGGTAATTGTGTGACACTCTAGTCAAGAACATGTTTCATTAAATCAAAACTGAATTGAAAAACCAGTTCAAATATGTCCGTATTTTTATATTAAGACTTGGAAAGAAATGCAGAAGCTCTTTTTGTTGGTTTTGGTGTTACTAATAGTTAATTAGATATGCACAACATTCAAGGGGAATGTTCCCTTATCTTTTTAGCAGCTCTAGTTTTCTCTCTCTTTCCTGACTGTTAAACAGTCAGGATGCGATATATGATCACAGCAAAAACTAATACTTCTTTCAAGAACAGTACATACTATGCATTCATTGAGTTTATCTGCTTAAGTGAAAGATGTTCACCAATGACCGAAAGGAAAGCAACCAAAAGATTCTTCATTAAAAAAAAGGAATGAGGAATGACGGATATCAGGTTTTAAGTGGAGAAACATGCAATTTCTTAATGTTTTTAAGACATCAAATGTGGGAGGTCATGTCTCCTGTTCCTTTTACCCTAATCCTAGTCAAACATATGCCAAAAGCCTGAGTTTTAGTAAATTTTCAAGCCATTGGATTGCATCTGAACTCATTTATTCAAGGAGCAATGAGCAACTGCTAATACTGTTGTGGTCTAATTGATCAGCAGGCCAGCCTTTGTTGCCGCTTCCTTTCATTGTCAACAAATGGAAAGTAATATCCTCAAGGAAAAAGGAACAAACATTCTTGGTTTTATTAGGGTGTCTTCTAAGGGCTGTGTTGCATGCTGTGTTTCACTACAGGTGTCTCTGCAGTGTCTCGCATTGAGCAATGTGTATTTCACATAATGCTTGTTCCCAGTACTGCCACGTGAAGTGGGCAGTTTTCAACCCTATGTTTATTTACTCCAGAGTTGTGTCTATGCCTTGGCAAGCAATTTAAATTATATCATCTTCTTTTCAGATTCTTGCGCAAGGTTAACTGTTTTAACTGACTCTGAAAACTATCTCTGTGTCTTGGCAGTATCCAGAGCCTATATGGACCAAATTAGACTAGACAGTCAGTGCTCTCACTGATATTAAATGTGGGGTTTTGTTTGAATTTATTTAGTATTTACATAGCAAACCAAATTGCTTTCTGTTTATTGCTTTACTTACATATGGTTCACTTTTCACAGTGTGGTAGGGAAAACGACATAGAAAAATTAAAAATCCTTCAACCATTTAGCCCTTCAACCATTTAGCCCAATGCCACAAATTCTAGTCTGAGAATTTTTGGGATAGGTAGGTTCAGAGTTGCAACCTCTTGGACTGAAGTGGATGAACCAACCCCTCAGATTCAGGCAAACTATTATTATAACAGAGCAGTTTCAGGTATTATTTCATTATCGTACTTGATTTTTTTTTCTTTTAAACATTGATATATGTTTTTCTCACTGGATAATTGGGAATGAAAGGCACACTATCCAGTGGCTTTTTTTTCCCCTGTGATGCCTTTTTCTAGCTAAATCTTGAGTCTTAGGCAGTCATGTTGTGTATGTTATCATTGTGTATGTTATTATATCAAGAGATATGAGATATGTTCAAAACTTTTGGCAACATGAGAGATCATAAACAAACTTTATCACTTTCTATTGTTAAGCATATGTTGACACAAAATTATTCTTTCATATAGCTTAATTAAGGTATTGTTTTACTATGGGACAAATCATATTCCTTTACCTCTATTCCAAATATAATGGAAATATTGTTAATACTGTGAGACTGGATTCATCTCTGAGTGAAACTTCTTCCATACCTTAAAGAGGATATGCTGTTCATTCTGGGGTTTGCATCTTATGGATACCTCCCAATTTCTCTGTTCTATCAGTTATTTTCAAGAAATTTAGAATGAAATGACCTCTTCTAATTTTATGTCAGAGTCCAGTCTGCTGGAGAGGTACAGTGTATTTGTCTATTCTTTTTTTTTTCTTCCATAATTAATTGAATTTTTTTTTTCCTTTAGCACTTCACAAAGAATGGGAGCACAGAGAGGTTATTTAAATTTCTGACTTTCAGTAAAAATCAGAGTTATAGGTAGCTCCAGCACCAGGTTCTGTCTTTAGTGAATCACCATGTGGAACTGCATGGGGTGCCTCACAGAGAGGTGGAGCCAGCAAGCAGCTGGATGAGGATTTTGCAGTTAGCCAAGGCTAACCCCCCACAAGAACTGGAAAGGATTTATGCATAACAACAGCCTTGAAACTAGCATTTGTCACAACTACTACTCACTAGGAAGAAATGTTTGCACATGCATGTAGCCAGTCGAGTTTTTTTAATTGATGCTGCATTGCTTCAAGCCAGATATCACCGCCAGATATCACCATTTCACAGAGAAACAGACAAATTATTGCATCCTCCATCATCAGTAACCTAAATTACAGGTGTATTATGTGTGTCTTTATGGACAACTGTACCTTTACACATATTTTTCCAAAAGTCTGGTGAAAAGAGTAAAAATATTCTTTATTCCATATGAGTTGTTTTTGCTGTAGATGAATACAGTTACTCGACCAGTGAATATCAATAAATGTAGAGAAAAAGAATCTTCAATAACTTCAATTTTAATTAGTTTACTGATTAAAAGACCTTCCTATCTGTAGACACCATTCATTTGGAAAGAACAAATGAAAACAGGTTTAATAGGACAGATTTAGATAACACACCCGTAGCAATTGTAAAGTCAGCTCAAACTGCTTTGAAAGAGACAGTCCTGTCTCAGTGATGGTACAAAAAGAAAAGAAATAAAATTAATCACTGAGAAAAAGAAAATCATATCTCTGATGCATTTATAAATATTTCCTAGCTCCAACCTATTTTAGAATAAACAATTAAAATTTTTGTCCCCTATATATACATAGTTATTCCAAATTAGTTCATAAAATAGACAAAATCTAAAATAGACAAATTAAAATATACAAAACCAAAAGTAAAGAGTGAATAAAACTTTCTAATTTGAGTATAGGGGTTTGCTGATCAGTCTTCAATAAGTAAATGCATTTTATTGTTATCTTACTAGTTAGTTATTAATAGAATGCAATTTTTTTCAATAATTACTATATCTAGGAAGTCTAGATCCAATGATGCCACCTTTAATTAATTGGGAATGAGTCACCATCAGGCAGTGACTTAAACATGATGGTCATATATTCCTTCAAAAATGGATTTCCATATTTACAGAGATTTCACAGAGCTGTTTAAAAATCAACAAAAGCTTACAGATTGGAGTGAACATGAATGGTGGATAAATACAGAAAAATTATGAGCCCCCTTTCATACAGTTAAGAGAAGAAGTTAATTTAACTGAGTAACTTATTTACTCATATTTAGACTTAAACAGTCTTGATAAAATGATATTATTTTCAACTCTACAAATTTTAAAATGATTAGGTTATTGAAGTTATGCTTCTATTCCTACTATATCTGTAATAAATTTCTCTTACAGTCAGCAGTTTTATCTGGCCCAATTATTGCTACAGTCTGTAAACACAGCTCTTACATTTTGCCATCAAAAATGACACTGAAACCTGAATGGCTAAAAAATTTGTGCGTTGTGACTTTACTGAAATGAAACTGCAATGTTACCATAAATCTTCAGTGTTTAGGATGAAAATGCATTCCCATATTATTTACTGATGCTTTCCATATATTTTTGTCTAAAATGTAAAAGGAACAGAAATCTATGAGCTGATAATTTTGCACCTGAGTTTTTTGCAAAGAGAAAATTGTGCAATATAGATGGTCTGTCTGCAATCCTAATTGCTACCTAATAAGATTATTCAACTGCTAATTAAAACTACTGAAACCTGGGAATTGTAAAGGATTAGGGAGTCTGTAAAAACTACTACTCCTATTAGAAATTGTCATTCAAACTCAGGAATAGGAAGACTCAGAAAATGTGTTGTGAATTAATTCTATGAGAATCAGTCTTGATGGGAAGATATGCACATTTGAAATTATGAAAACTTAAAAGAGTATGAGAAAACTTAGAAACTCTTGAAAGTACAATACATAGTGATACTTAAGCCCAAAATATCTAAAATGCCTGAGTGTGTCCACATAACAAAAAATAATAAATATTTGATAACCTATTTTACTTTAGTGGGACTACCAAATATATCGCCTTCTAGGATGTCACAGTGTGTTTTTGAAGACAGAAATTCAGACAGTGCATTCTCTGGTGTAGCATATTAGTTTACAAAAAATGCTTTTTACATCTATTTTTCACCATTGAGCAATACAAGATGACTGATTTGTCTTCATAGCACAGGATGCAGCACTCTAGCTGAAATCTCATGAGAGCAGGGGGGCAAAATCCCCTTCCTGGCACTGCTGCCCACACTGTTTTGGATGCAGCCCAGGACACATCTGGTGCTCTGGGCTGTGAGTGCCCATGGCTCGATCATGTCCAGCCTCTCCAGCACCCCACAGTCCTTCTGGACAGAGCTGCTGTGATCTGTTCATCCCCCAGCCTGGGTTGATACCAGGGGTTACCCTGATCCAGGTGCAGCACCTTGGACTTGGTCTTGTTAAACCTCAAGAGATTCCCATGCACCCACTTTTTGAGCTTCTCTGAGTTCCTCTGGATGCCATCCCATCCCTCAGGTGTGTCAACTGAACCACTCAGCTCAGTGTCACCTGCAAATTTGCTGAGGGTTCAGTCAATCCCTTTTTCTGTGTCTATAATGAAGATAATAAATACAACTGGTCCCCACACAGATCCCTGAGGGACACCACTTATCACGGACGTCTATCAGTTTTTTGAGCCTCTGGATATGATCACCCCAACACTTTCTTATCCATCTTACAGGTCACCCATTAAATCCTTCTCTCTCCAATATGGAGAAAAGGATATTGTGGGAGACTGTGTCAAAGGCCCTACAGAAGTCCAGATAAATGATATGCGTAAGCTTTCCCTCATCTGCTGATGCAGCCACTCCATCAGAGATGCCATCAGGCTCACCAGCCAGGATTTGCCCTTGGTGAAGCCATGCTGGTTGTCTCAAATCACCTCAGTATACTTCAGTCTAAATTCTAGGAGTTCCATGACATTCTCAGGCACAGAAGTAAGGCTGATGGATCAGTAGTTCCCAAGGTCTTCCTTTCTATTCATAATGAAGATGTACAAATCCATATGATCAAATTCTGGGACCCAAAGGAGCAACTTTCTCTCCCCTGCTTGTTGACTGTTGGTTCACAGCTGTTTTGACATGTGAGCTACTGTTATATTCCTCTTTTTCAGGAGTAGTTTCAATATCAATCCATAAGCCTTACCTCCATTTGAAAATGATTTACTTTTACACCAGTAAGAAGTTTCAGAAAAAAAATATAGATTCATATATTTTGTTAATGGTATAAGATCATTAGATAGGGAGTATTAGCACCTTTTGTGTTTGTAGACTGTCTTTGTGTTCCTCAATAATTTACACAGATACAACCTTTTTCTACCTGCAGATTGTGTTGAAATTACTATATTTCACTCTTGCATTTCAAGTTCAGGACAAATCTCATTGTTCATTAAAATATATTGAGCTTACTTGGATAAAAAAGCAGCAAAAGGAGGAAATTGACAAATAAGAAAACTTACCTATTTAGGAGGCTAAACATTTTAAATTAAGAGCTTGATAAATTGTTGCACATGCTATGCATCATGCGCATATTATTTACTAAAGTAGATTGAATCATCCTAAGAGGGTATTTGCACTTGAATTCAGCTCAGTGCTTCATATTACCAAGGGGAGCAGTAAAGAAGTTTGTCTAAAACAAGAAATGGCTTAAGACAAGAGTGTTCCTAAGTATTGGAAGATTGGATTAGTCCTTTCATTTCTTCATTGTTCTTGTACATTTGACCTAATTTTTGCAGGGTTTTAAATTGATAATAAAAATACTATGAAAAACAGGAAAATGTTGGGGAATCTAAAGCAATGCAAATGAATGTATTTTTAAGAATTCGAAGTGACTCACAAATATTTACTTTAACTATGAAAGTGGCCTACTTTTTTTTTTTTTTGCAATTGAATTTAAACAAGCAGTATTTATAGTTTATCAAGGAAAAAAAAGTGCACACATTATTCTTATTATTTACCACCTTATCCAGACGGCCTTAAGAAAAAGGAGAGGAAACAAATTGCATGAACATGAACATGTTGAGCCAAACAAGAGGCACAGGTGTCAATCACTTGCACATGGATGATGGTGTCCATCAAGTTTGCTAGAAACCTTTTCAATCAGGGGAAAAATATCAAAGCCTTGTAGAGATTGTAAATTGCATGGATTTCCCATTCTCATGAGCTAGCTCTGGTTTGGTTATTAAATCCACAGCCCATACAAAAGTTTCTTTATATAAATATCAATCTTTCTATCGGTGGTGCGTGAAACCTACCTAGCAACATAAGGTATTAAGACCATCCATCAGCTGCCTTATGGCAATCAAAAAGGTTTCATCACTTTCTTCTGTTGGTTGGCTTTTCTAAAGGCCAAATAGAACTTAGCAGGATATTCATATTTCAGAGAAACTGTGGGCCATTAACCATGTCTCTATGCATAAGGATTTGTATGAGAAAATGTTGACATTTGCACTGGCAGGAACAGCACTGATTAAAGTGTTTTACTTTCATTCCTAATATTTTCTTGACCAAGAAAGGGTAGATTTTTAGAAACAGAGAATTTTCTCTCAAATTCCCTGTGTTATTGAGGTTCTTTGTTTTGTAAATTTGTTGTTTCTCCACTGTGTAACAGGGAAGAGAAATATTACCTTGTTAGCTTGTCTCTGTCTGATAAACAAATACAATTTGATTTGTGCTAAAAGAAGCATGTGAGAGAAAATGTATGTAGGTAAGCAGTCATGTACTCATAAAATAAATGATTTCTTATGAAATAAAATTGAGGAAGTGAGGAAGTTAAATACAAACTGCAAAGTTTTAAATTTAATCTCAATAATAAAAAGATTCATTCATTCTCTCCTACTATTTCACTCATTCTGTAGTTCAGAACTGAAAGGTCAACACATTGCTCACCATGTCACAGTCTTTTCTACACAATTTACCACATCAATAACTAAAAAAATATAGTAGATCAAAGTATTTGAAGATAGTCACAATTAGCTTGTTCCTGTGGTTGCTCATGTTTGACCAAGCTAATTATTCCTTGCTTCTTTCCAGATTTACAGTAATTTCCAAAGCATGTTTTTAGTAGGATAGCTGCCAGAGGGCAGAAGACAGAGCTCAGAGAACACTAATAGGACTTAAAACCATCAGCTTTTTAAAGGCATGTGACCTGTCTTACCAGTGTATCTGACTGCTGCATCTTAAATAAGAGAACAGGAGTAGGGCCAGTAGTTTGATTTTGTGATTTGACTTGAAACTGATGACACTGCTTCACTTCACCGAATAGCAAAACTTATATGGCAGAGATCATCCTATTTATGATTCACTGGAAAGAGCAGGTGTTGCCCTAGAGTTCATTTCAATACTTCATTGGCAAAACATATCTTTATGTATAGCCAGATCTACAAGTTTGAAAAAAAGAAAGATTCATTTTCAATTGCATATATTTGTTTATGCTCAGTAGTCACTTGATTTTAAAGAGCAACCAACTGATACAATTTTGTATAAACCCCGGAAAAAATTTGAGGATAGCACAGCTAAATCATGCAGAAAGTGACACAGATATAAAATTTCTAGAAGCTTTGGTGGCGAGGCTAGTTAATAGCTTACTTCTTCTCACTGTAAATTAAATACAATTCCAAATTTCTTATTAGATCAGCTACAGCATATTGGAGTATCTTTAATTTTTAATATCAGATTATCAACATTCATGAAGCAAAATGTTTGCATCAAAACTTAATCAAGGAGTGTTTCTGTGAGTGCATAAATTTAAAATTCTACTAGCTTCAAAGATATTACTCCTTTCTTAGACATACAAGGCAATAAAAAGAAGCTAAAGCTGAGAAGCACATTCTGTAAAATGCATTGTTTATTTTGTCCTTTAAAAACACAGAGATACTGCTGAAAGCTGCAGCAACATAACTCTAATAAACCTAAATTCTCTGTTTCCTAGCAATACTGAGTAAATGACTGGTGTGACATGGTAAAGAAGGAAATTTTTAGAATTTAATATTTTAATATTTTCATTAGTATAATCCTCATAGCAATTAAACTGCTGCTATTACCTAAGAAAAGACTCTTAGAAACAAGTCCATAATATAAGTCAAAACATAATATGGATCCAGCCATGACTGAGATTTAAAGTTGCAATGGAGATCCATCTTAATACAGCAATTTGCACTAGGAAAATCCTGACCAATCCCAGGCCAAGGTTTGGGGAGACAGATCCAGCTCTACCTGCAACTTGATACAGCTTAAATTCACTCTTTGAATATCCTCAAAGGCTGTTGACCATTATGGGTGAAAGCACGAAAATTGATGATTTTTGTTAAAATATTCAAAAAGCACTAGACCAGAGAAAGGAATTGAGAACAGCAATAAGCATGACTTAAAGATTAATGATGATTAAGCAGGGAGGATCAAAAGAATCATTGCTGTCAAACACTATTCAAAGGACTGGCAATGTTCTCATGCAGTGACTTCATCTGAGAACTGCGCTCAAATTTCCTATTGAGGACCTTATTTCAGTCAACTTTAACCACCCTATTTCAACTAGCCGTGAGCCAAAGAGGAAATGAAATGAAGGATGTGCTCTGAAGACTCAGCAGTTAAGTAGTAAAAGTCCATTGGAAGTACAGCTTTTGTGTAGACTACAGAGTGATATTCTTCTGATTAGTTGGTTGCTTATATGTTAACTTTAATCCTTAAAATTCCAATATTTTTTCTATCAATATATCACATAAGAACTTTTGCTTTACTTGCCTCATTATCTGACAATTTTTGCAGTATTTCTGATTCGGCAAGTTACACCTAAAATGAGAATCTACTGTTGCCAACATCTAATTTGTATTGACTGCACTTTGTAGAAAGGTTATGAAATTTTATGGTACTAAAACATTTAGTTAAGCGCCAGCACTCAGCCTCCAAGCACTGTCTTACAGGTAATATGAATTACTTTCTTCTGATGTATCAGTGATTTCATTCCATTTTCTTGGATATCATTAACACATTTAAGTGCTGTAGTTAATAATGAAATCCTAGGACTGGGTATCCCTGTGCCACTGGAACTACTGATCAATCAGTATCCAGGCAGAGATGAAGCCAATTTACTTTAATATCATTGAAAATGGTCTGCCTATACAAGATGTATGAGCTATTTAACAGCTTAAATACCCCCTCTATTGGATCAGTGTATTTTATCTGTTTTTTACAGAAGATGCAGTGCAGTAGTGTCTGAAAAATCAGGTATGGTATTTAGTGATATTTTAATACCTTTGGGGTACTCATCTAACAGAAATTCCAATTCTGATCTAATTAGTTATGGGAATAAGCTAAATGTGGGAATGATTTTCCATTTTTAATCCACTGAGCTCAGTAAAACAGTGACAGTAAGGGTAATGAGGTGAAACTGCTCATATTGCTGCTTTCAGAGGATTCTTTTAATATTACCCTTTTCAGCTAGACCATGCAAGTTGTGCTGATAGCATTGTATTACTATGACTTTATTTATTGCAGAATCAAGAAAAAAAAAAGCTTATATTTTTTAATAATTTCTTCCTTACAAAGAAAAATGCTTGCTATGAATGAACACCACTTTGAGACTATTCATCATGTAACTGCTACAAAACATGTGGGTTTTTTCCAGGCAGGGTTGATCTTGTACTGACATTGGTTCTATAATTTGTTGGAAAAACCCTTCAGGAGTCTTGCTGTTGCACACAGTGCTGGAAGATCTCTCTTCTGCTAAGCCCTCACTGTCAGCAGATCCTTCCAGGGTTGCACAGAAAATTTTACTCTCTGGGATTTGAACAGAATGGTAAAGGCTATTCTTTTTAAAGCAAAGGTAGAAAAAAGCAGTCCCCAAACAAGGACAATTTAAGCTAGCTTTCTAATTCTTGGAAGGAGAGTTACATGAGAAAGTTGTCTCAATCATATGAATTTGGATTTAATGCTAGAGTTCTAAAAAACTGGCTAAGCATCTTTTCAGTATTGATGTTGATTTACAATAGCACGTGGAACACTGGTAATGATCCAAAAGATAGAAATAAAACAAATATTGTGATCATATTTTGAGAGAGACACAGGCAAGAGAAATGGTCTGACAGGAACGTAATCAGCACAAGAAATGAGACCACAAAATCTCACGCATGGGCAGGTACAACCTGATGGCACTGCTGTGCGCTGGGGACATCCAGCTTGAAAGCAACTTTGCAGAAAAGAACCTGGGATTCATGGTGGACACCTAATTGAGCACGTCTGACCAGGAAATTGTTTGAGTTCCCATCTCTGGAGTTATTTCAGATGTGTAGTTGTGGCTCTTAGGGACACAAAAGGTTTAGTGGTGGACTTGGCGGTGCTAGGTTAATGGTTGGACTCAGTGATCTTAAGAGTCTTTTCCAACATAAATGAATCTACAAGCCCATAATGTGCGCTTGCCACAAAGAATCCTCGTGGTGTTCTGGGCTTCCTTAAGCAAAGCATTGCTGGCAGTTAAAAGGAGGTGATCCTTCCCCTTTATGACCTTTGTTTCCAGGACAAAAGTTGTAGACAAAGGTGTAAAGGTGAAGGTGTACAACTGAATTTGCAGGTGAGCCCTTTGCATATTTAATTCATTGTTCCTGGTTTTCTCTTTTGTGTGCAAGTTTATTTTATGGTAAAAAAACAAGATCATAGTTTTGCAATGACCATGAAAAAAATATCCAACTTATTTTTAAGTGACTTCCTTATTATTCAGGAAGACTAATTAAAACTACATTAATACCATTACCAAGGTTGTAAAACCTTTGGCTTCCTTGAAAAGGAATAATAAGTTTTAAAAAGAAATTCTTACTTAATATATCATACTTTGATATTCTAAAGTTTTATTTATGTGCACCTTCACTGAAGAGGATTCTAAAAACAATTACCAGTTGCTATGCAACAAAGCAAATTGAGTTCTGTGCATTTAAAATGATAAATGTTACTTAACCATTTAATATAAATGTTACATATCTATTTAATATTGTGCATACATGGGTTAAACTGATATTGTGATTCTTCTGGGCCAATTTATTTAATCAGAAGTACTACAGCATCTCCAAGTGCAATGATTTTCCTAAAGGAATAAAGCAACACTCTGATTTATAAACATGGAAATCTCAAATGACAGCAGCTGGAGTCCCTTATGCCTGAAATTGGGACTGCAGCTGATGCTGAGCATGGTCATGGTTTCACAGCAAAAGAATGTTAATACATGGTAGCTGGATAAGTACTGAAGAATTCAGAATGAATAAATCTCTGGGAAATATTTAGGGAAATAGATCTTCTAGTTTTGTATAATGAGAAAAAGAAAAATTTTCTTAATCATAGTACTTACATAAATGCGACAAGAAAGAATCTTTTAATCAGTAAGAGCACTGCAGGAGCCTGTGGCTAAATACTGACAGTGGAAAAGTGCAAGCCACAATAAACCTGCTCTATTGTAGCAGGTATGATATTTAACCTTTAAACCAACTTTTTTTTTTTTTTCTTCAAAATGGTGTTAGATTCCTTTTTCTATAGTGTTTAAGTTGTGATAGAAATCCAAGTATACTCCTGTCTTAGACCTGAAATCTGACTACATTGTCACAGCAGTCCATACAAGTTTTCCAGCCTGTGATCTGAGCAGTGGCCGGTGTGGAATAAATATGAGATGAGGTTCAGAATCCAAAGCAATTACTTTTTTTGTTTAATTTCCTCCCATCCCTTTTGTGGGAAATAAATAAATTACTCTCTAGCTTCAGCTTCGTAACATAACAGTCCTTTTATATTGCAGGATGGACTTGGATTAGGGTAGAAACCAGGTAAATTACATCCCACAATCTTTCTGTACCCCCCACAGAAGACTCTGTAGCATTCCCAGAAAATTTGAGTCAATTTTCTCTAAAATATCACCTAAATAACTTATGCTGTACTATGGAGTCTGTCTTTTTCTTTGTCTCTTTTTTTTGTTCCTAATCTTCCATATTACATCTTCTAGAGTCTAATGTCAAGAAGAACTGTTGAAGATTAGTGCTTTTAGTTAAGAAAATCTATCTTTTATAGATAAATTTAACCTAATTTTGACTTCAATAGCTGTACCATGGCGAAGGCATTTCCTTTGGCATGGTACAACTATTTCACCTCAACTTCATACACTACAAAATTTAAAAATTCATTATAGATCATTTTCAAATTGACATGGAACAGCATATAAATATCTGTATTATATTCATTGTGATAACTTAGATAGTGTTACTCAAATAGACAGTGCAATTTTTCATCATTAAAAGGATTTATACAGAACAGTGGACAGTATATTTTTTCTGTTTAAAAGTGTGTTCTTCTGTTTAAGAGATAGCAGTCTCATTTGCATAACACGAACACACCCAGTAATGTGATATTTCTGTTGTGTATAAATTTTTGCATCGAATAATGCATTTTTTTAAATCTTATTGCTTACAAACATTTGCTTCAGGTCATGTTTTGGGATATTCCTAATGTGATGTACATGATCTGAAGTCAACAACAGGCAAGATGGAGCTAGAAGGGTACAAACACCACATCAGAGATACATAGAGCTAACTCAAAGAACTAAGCATAAAACATTTTTCTCTTATGTGATGTTTGTATGTCATCTTTGCTTTAGATCTCAGATTCTACAGAACTAGCTTAGGCCTAATGTATGAGCGAGCCAGGGTTGGTGATTCAGCAGCTGCCAGTCTCCTCCAGCCAGATGATTATTCTTTAGACAAAACTTAATTTGCCTTCCCCTAAAGATCCTGCATCCTCTCCAGGACTACAGAATGTTGATCTTGACATATATTTATCTTCTTCTCTTTCTGAACAAAATTCCCTAAACAAATGCATCAGCAGTTTTCAACTTGCATGTGTGAGGTGAATATGTGACAGGAGCTCACAAAGTGTTTGTGAAGAGAGCTGGTGAGTCAATGGGAGTCTCCATTTCTAGCACCCTTGTATGAAAAATAGATGCAATTTCTACACAAGCATCTATGAAAATGTTTAATTAAGATATGTTTAGGGTACATCCCTACTTTTGAGTGATTCAGCCATCATTCGTGAATGGCTACACAGTATTTATGCCTCTATTAACTGATGATGTTCAGCTAACTGTGTAGTTGACAATAAATCTGGCAGAAAGAAACCTGGATCTGATTCAGAAAAAGCCCAGGAATTCATAGCCAGTACAGGGGAACAGACAGAACAGATCAAAACTACCCTCTTTTGAGACAATTTTCTGTTATATTTTCTTAGTCTTTACATCAAGATACAACAATACTCAGAGGTATGATATTATCCAAGGCTAATGAAATTTTTTAGTCTATTCCTAATTTTGATTTAGCACAAGCTAACTAGATTTGTGTAGGAGGTTCATGGTGTTGCTGTTTGTCACCATATTATTCATGTTCTGCCCACTGAAGAAACAGTGATGTTCCTGTTCCTTGTTTACGGCTGGGGAGGTGCTATAGCTGGCACAGGAGTAGATTTTTGCTTTTTGTTACAGTTTATTACACTTATTTTGCAAGGTCAGTTCGGGTAGCTCTGGAAGGCTTGACTATCAGGCTCCAACTTTGAGAAAATGTATAAATATAAAAGCTAGCTATCTATGTCACAGCTGGAGAATATGTTTAACACTGAACTTTCTGCCAGCACTCTGTGAATAACAGTGAATTTGCCTAAACATACAACTTCATATTATTATTAACACAGTTTATTTCCTGCAGAGTGTTTACATACTCAATAAGTAGCCACAGGCTACTTTCAGAGCTATTAAATAAAACGTCTTAAAGAATTCAAAGACTAGATACCATTCTATTTTACTTAAACATTTTAGAGAAAAAAAAGTTGAGTTTTAATAGGAAATGTCCTTCCCCTTATTTTATTTGCACAGATAAATCCTCCTTTACATATTTTGGTCCCCTCAGAATTTGTAGTGCACTGTATGGAACATGTATGTTCCGTTGTTTAGGCACAGCTAGAAGTAACTCAACAATGAATAATACTGGAAAGAAAAATTTTAAAAATCCACTAAATTAAATCCAGTTGAATCCAAATGAAATAAAACTAAAAGGGACAGTCTGACCTGGCACAGGCTTTACAAGGAAATAAAAAATGAAGATAAATACTATTCAGCTTTGTGGTAGTAGGGAATACAGCTCAATGTTTGACTTTTCTATTGGTGCAAACCTGTTGATTTCCCTACTGAAAATTCAGATGCAAATAATGATATTTAGGTAGAGAAGCTTTTAGCACACTGTTGACAATCCCATTTAATCATGCTACTCTTCACAGTTTTTATTTCAAATGTAAATAGAAGGTGTATTTTCCACTGATTCTTGTCCTCTCTAATGTGAATATTTACTGAACATCAAAGGAAAATAGCAATATTCCCTAAAGCTGTGGTCTCAAAGGATATGGACTCTCTAAAGTGTTGTGCTTAGGATGTCATTGCAGCTTCTGCAAACATTGCAATGAATCCTTCTCCTGCATCTGCAGATTTATGCCTTAATCCATTGCTGACTTAGTAATAATAATGAGACACAGTTATGTGGCTGCAAATATAAAGCTAACATAACTTCCATCTTATTTTTCAGCTGACTTAGGGGTTTTTTTTTAAGCAGCTAATTCTCAGAGTGAAAATGGAGTTCAGCAGTGACCTTTACACTGGAGTTGAGTGCACACTAAAATAAGTTTTCCAACAATACTTACTTAGGAGGAGTCACTGATTCCCTCAAGGTTAGAGAGGCTGTACAGAGAGATCGTGATAGAGCGTAGAGTTATTACCAGTACTATGAAATTTAACAAGGATAAAAGCCAGATTCTGCATCTTCAACTGTGCAATCCTGCATGTACATATGTGTAGGAACCCAGGACACCCCTCTGGGTGCCCTGGATGGCCAGAGCCACTGGCAGGGGCCTCTGAGACCCTGGCATGCAGCCAAGGACACATGGGGTTTTGATCTTAGCCCATGGAGCAAATTACCAACTCTATGAAGAATTACAAGCCTTACAAAAGTTTAGGTAGCATAGTAGAGATAATCACAAAGTGAAGGGAAGGATTTTTGAGTGCTGTACAAGGGGGTTTTAAGCCTTGTACACAGGGGTTTGGATTTTGTACATGGGGGTTTGAGGTTCTAAGATGGAGGGATTTGGGCATGCCTTGTCCTCCTTCCTTCTTCTTCCTAGCTTCCATGATTTGGGTGATGTTGGCACTTTTAGATTGGTTTAGAATAGAAGCTGACTGTCTGACATAGGTGATAGCTATTGGAACAGAATTGTAAATATAGTACACGTAGTTTTTAGTATCAAAGATAGCACCAGCCTCGGGGGCGGGCAGAAAGAGTGTGCAGAGAGTGTGCAGAGAGTGGGCAGAGTGTGCCTCTGGCTGACCTGCTGAGCAGACTGCAGCAGCCCAGAAGAAAATATTAAGATAACACACAATAAACAACCTTGAGACCGGACGACTGAAAGCTATTGAGTCTTTCTTTGAAGGCACGGGTTGGAGAAGAGACTTTTCCACCTTTTGCAGTCACCCTGACCAGGGGGAGACTCCAACATTGGCATCCGCTGGGTGGGCTGGAGACTCCGACACATATGGACTGGGAGTCAGGGCTGAAGCATAGCCCTGAAAAAAGGGATCTTGAGGTTGGGTTGATTTTTAGCTCAGTATGAGTCAACAGTTTGTGCTGGCAGCCAAAAGGGCCAGCCACATCCTGGAGTGCATTAAGCACAGTGTCACTGACTGTTCAGGAGATGTGATTGTCCCACTGTTCTGGGGACACAAGCTGCCTCAGCTCGACTAATGTGTGCAGTTTAGGGCTTCCCAAAATAAGGATGACATTCACTAGAAAGTGTCCAAAGGAAGGCAATAAAGATGGCGAGAGGAATAGAGGGCATGAGTTACAAAGAATGACTAAGGATACTGGGTTTGTTCAGTCTAGAGGTGAGGACACTGAGGAGTGCCCTCATTGCTCTTCAGAGCTTCCTCACCAAGGGGAGCAGAGAGGGAGGTCCTGAACTCTCCTCTTTGGTATCCAGTGATAGGACATGAGGGAATGGCTTAAAGTTGCATTAGAGGAAATTCAGATGAGCTATTAGGGAAAATTCATCACTTGGAAGGTGACTGAACACTGGAACAAGTTCACCCTGGAAGAGGACACAACCCTAGGCACTCCAGCATTCAAGAGGCACTCAAACAGTGCTTTAAGATATGTGCTTTAACTTCCAGGTTGCCCTGTGTGAAAACAGGATTTGGATTCCTGTTTGTTCAGCAAAAGTTTTTATCTTTTAAACTAATGTAAATCATTCTATTAAATTCTTGACTCATTTATTTAGTTTTAATTTACCACAGGCAAGTTCTTATCCTATGCATAGATTATTTACATGACTGAAAAACAAATTAACATGCTTTTCATGTTCTGGTTTTGTGCTCCCAATACATTCTTGCACATGAAAAGCTTTAACTACTTTTCTCATTGTATGCAAAGAACTTATTTAAGCAAGTTATGAGGATTTTGCAGCAGCAGGACCTCTTGGTTACAGTAAAACAAGTCCCAAACCCAGAAATTTTGAGGGATCTCTGCTGTGCGACTATAAGCAGAGTCCAGTGTGACTCAGCACAGTAAACAATATTAAGAATATGTGTGCTATGCTAAAACAGTTGTTTATACCAGCCACACTACTTTGTATTTCCTTTACCTTGCAGAGCACAACATACTGTAATAGCACACACTATGAATAATTTTCTACTTCCTTTTCTGTGCTGAACAGAAGTGCTGAACCTTATACAGAAGCTTGAGATAGTGTGTACTCTCTCACAGTGATCAGTAGCCACAATCAGCCACTGATGGAAAATTAGTCACTGAGGAAAATCTTTGCTAGACTCCCTGTAAGTGAGAGGGAAGGAATTTCTTGTGACTTAAAAATTTTCCACATCTTAATAGGTCTAGATATTTTGTTAAGCCATGTAATTGTTGTGTTTGTCATATAAGCATAGTGAATGTCTTTTAGCTGTACCCAAAGCAATGCCAGTCATGTTATGTAAAGTTCTACAGTCAGGTCCTAAATGATCTGCTCATGGCCACATTGCAAATTTGCATCAGTGCGCAGAAAGAACCAAGAAAGATTGCCAGGGTGCTAAACATGGCACAGTTCCTACCCCTCAGTTTATTACCCTTTTTTACCTATTAAATTACCAATATAGTAAGTATAAATTCCAAATTTCACAGATTTTGTGATTTTATACATCAGAAAGTAACTTTCCTTCTCCAAGTCTTCTGATAAATTATCATACTTTGGAGAATCTGGTCTATGCCTAAAAACAATTCTGCTGCTGAAAGCAAAATGAATAAACCTGTTGCTGTTTTAAGAGTGAGAATATAGGCTTTTCCTACCTTTGGTGGGTTGTGAATTTTAAATTATGCAAGTAGGTTTTTTACAAATAAGGATTAAATTACACATCTTTAAAAGTATATTTATGAAAGAAGAGCCTATAGATATTAGACAGTTAAAAGAAGCATTCAACTGCTTTATTTTCATTTTCTTCATTTAATATTAAAAAAAAAAAAACAACAGTGAGACTTTCAACCAATATTCCCTGAATTTTATATTAGTCTCCTTCTGAGTGACAGAACAGTGGTGCCCTGACCTGAGGTAATAACTGGTAATGGAGAGATTTTGTCCTCTGTTAACAAAAAGACCAGCATATATATCCATTTATATATATGGATATACATATATACCTACATATCCAGTTTTATACCTGTGGTACACTACTGGATTCTCTGTTTGTTTGCACTGCTTTTTACTGTTGTTTTTAAATTCTTTCAAGAGTATATTCATTTCAGCTTTACAAAGAACATTTGCCAGATTATTTACTGATCATAGAAATATATACTATGATTACAAAGCAATTTCAGATAATTTCTTGTCACGTGAGAAGATTAATATGACTAATATCTCTGCTGCTTACAGTCACACAGATCTGCAAGTTCTCCTTCACTTGTGACCTCTTTCTTCAAATGCATCAATTTCCTAGACTTAATAGTAAAAGCCTAGTCATAAAGTGTTCTGAAAGAATTTTCCTCTGGAGCTATTCTGAGATTTTTCCAATTAACTTAAAAAATGACTGACGCTATAAAGGTCACACATTCCATCTCCTTTCCTGTAACACCACAATGTCAGAGAAAGATTTGCAATAGCCACATAGGATTTTTTTGTTCTAGTATTCTTTCATGTTTCTTTTAATTATGCTGTAAGAAGAATCCAGTGTATGCAAGAAGTGACAAAAGGAAAAAAAGAAAAAGCAGCAAAAAAAAGCAATACAAAGATTTTTTTTTTATGGCAGACACCTAAATTACTGATATTAGTTTAGCTTCCCAAGCAATTACAGTCTATAACTGCAGGTGCACAATTGGCCCCAGTACTTTTTGAACTGATTGAAGATATTAAAACAAATGTCTTCCTACAGATGTTGTAGAAATAAGTTGAAGAGAAAACTCTTCCCATGAAAGCCTGCCTCAGTCATATCAGACATCAGAGAGATCAACTACAGGAGAATTTCACAGTCAGCAAGGCTGCATTAATGTTGTCATATCTCTAATTTATTGTTTAAGTGTGTTATTTTGCCTAAAAATCTCTGAAAAAATATAGAAAAAAAACCCCAGTAGAATAATCTTTAGAATAAAAACACTGATTCCTTCCTGAGAACTCAAGAATGGAGACGCATGTGGTAACTAATTAAAATCTGTAGTTGTTATAAAATGTAATGTTATTTGCATATTTCAATGTGATTTCTTTTCAGATTTACAACTATTTTTGGTTAATTCTTTCACATAAATTAGGCTTCATAGGATAGTCAAGGCATTAAATAATGAAGGAAGCACTTCAAGGATTTATTTTTAGTTTTAAAAAAATGGCCTTGAAAAACTCAGGAGTATTTCTGCAGTTGTTGCTGAAGTATTTATTGTAAGCAATCCATGCCATATTTCACCTTTGCTTTGCTTTTGCTTTCAATAAGATAATTTTATTGTAGCCATGTTTTTTTTCCTTCATTCTCACCTCATTCTCACCTAGTCTGGCTATTCTTCTTCTCTGGCTATTCTTCTTTGACAACACAAAATATCATCAGATAATAACTCTATTGCTAGCAACCTTCATTAGTTCTTTTCAGAGATATTGAAGATGAAATCTCATTTTTTGTTTGCCGGTGGCCCCAATTAATATATTTTGAACAGGGTTTTAGATTCTGCTTCAAAGGGAAGATAAGAAAGTGTGGTGGAAGTATTTCTCGAGGAGATCTACTAGTTCCCATCATGTGCCCTTGGCACTTTTACTGAGACCTGGTCACCAGATCAAGTTCTCTCAGTAGTGAAAGCAAAATATGGCTTCCTTGATGTGTGCCAAAGGTCTGCTATCAAAGCAATCTCATCAGGAAAATTGGATACATAGTGTAAATCTTCTATGAGTAGAGCTTCTATAGCGTATAAGCTTCTATGGAAATCTGGCTGACGGAAAAGCAAAGAAGCATGGAATAGTGTCTGAGCATAACATTGCCTTATACCATTAGCGTGAACCTGGGAATAGTTAAGGGTGCAGGAAGACTTTAAAAAATTATAGCCAATATTTGACAGGCTGACACAGTACTCAGAACAATAATAAAACACCTAGAAACAGCGTTCTTTTTCCATAATTTTTAAATAAATACTGCAAAGATGAAGTGTTAGGATATTTATAGGAACATATTCTATCAAAAACAGTACAAGGAAGGATTCTGTCATCCACTGGAGAGACTCATATTGTTACCGCACTCTCGTATCACTGAATGCAATGTGCCACACATTAAAAAACATTAAAAAAGCAAACAAACTCACAAGAAATGAAAAGGAAAATTGGAAAAGCCTCTATTGAAAGAAAGAACAGCATACAATAACTGCTCTGAGAATTGGTAAAGCATATTCCTTCACTGATGACTCAAATTCACCTCTGGAGGCTACATGGTTATAAGAATTCCAAGTTTCAGATAAGCACAAGAGGCCCATGCAAAGACATGAAAAAAATGCAGAAAATCTAGAGAAAGCAAGGAGGAATTCTTAAGGAGGCTCCTTCTGTGAAGACACAAAAAGAAGAGTGGAGTGTATTGTATTGGACCCTTTAAAACAAAAGGTGTTCCTGTTGATTTTTTTTCAATGTGCCGAGGATGGAGAAATTAGAACTTAAAGGAAATAATTTCCTACAGGTAAAAAATAAAACAATTTGGAGAAAACATCTCAACTGTTTGTGCCTGCAGTGAATCATACCATAAAAACAGAAAGGCTCTTTCAGTGATCACTTCCAAGCCCATGCTGGTTGTGACGAGCAGAAAGCTGACCAGTCCAGATTGGTCAGATTTTGCCCTCTCTTCACAAGGAAGCAGGCAGTGTCAGAAAACCTATCTCAAGCCTCAACCTGGAAAGAAAGTGACTGCCTATTTTCAGATTTAATTATCAAAAGGTTCTGGTTACTGTATCACAAGCCCACCATAGCATCTGTCACTGTATTAAAGCACATCCAGAACAACTGCATTAATTTTAGAGCAATAGCACATTCTGCAGTCGGTGAGGGGAAGGCTGAGATTGGGAATTACATTGTATTCCCACATCCCAAGGAAATGAACCAGGAGAGAAAAGGATGTTTTTCCTCAGACTTTTAAAATTACTTTAGTGAGAATGTTTCTGAAATTTCCATGTGTTTCTCGCCAATAGTAAAGGTAACTACTTCTTTGATTAAACACTGATTTCAGCTTATTATATCTTTAATCATCTCATCATTTAATATAGATCATTTGATTTCTTGTGAAATTATTTTGACATTATTTTTCTCAACATGTGTTGACAGAAGGTGTTATCCATCAGCCTGTCAATAGAATATGACAGAGTAATTTTTGTCTGTCTGTAGTGAACTGAACAGGTCCTGACAAGCTGGAAAGCAGTTTTTCAACTTAACACTCTGATTGAATTTAATATTAATAGCATTAGCATTCTGGCTATGCAAGGAAATATAATGACACAGGTTATTAAACTTCATGCTGGAGGGAAGGAGCTAATTGTCTGTAGAAGTCAGGAAAGAAGTTCCCTTTACTACAGTCTATCATCTCACCACAGGTTGCTGTATTACCCAAGAGTTCACTTTAATTTAGAGTATCAGCCGCAACCTCTCTCTCAAGGGACAAAACCCGCTGAGTCTATGTTCTGCCCTCAACAGGAATTCTTATATTTTTGCATAGGAGCATTTGTTTCTTATCAGTTGCTTTTAATAATCGACAACCTAATGTTTGATACCCTAGCTGTTATGAATCTTTGCCCTGCTCATTTACATGGGAAACATGTCTCCTAGGATGTCTTCATTTTGGTTGAGAATGCTGCTTAATTTAATGTCCTACACTCCCAAAATCACATGCTGGGAAACTACAAAGTGCCCCTAGTAAAACAGAAGTATTAAATATTATACAAAGTATTTGAAAGCACTTTTTCACTGTATATTGTGCCATTCATTGAGCTTAATTTCTGGTGGCATAAATCATTGCTCCAAAAATACGAATCAGGAATTCAAAACTGCAAATCTGTTCAACCTAGATTCAAAAAGCATATAACAGTCAATTAATTTTCCTTTTACATGTAGAGACTGCTGCTTGGAAAATTCTGTATTTTGATAAGGAAATGAAGTTACACAAAGGGCTATGTTTATAAAGAAACCTGTAAGAATACCTACCCACCTACCTCACAAGAGTACTTGAAATCCAAATACTCTCCAAACTACTTGGTATTCTTTTGTGAAATAATTTCTGCTCAGTTTAATGTAACAGCAATACTCCTTGATGTTAGTAGCAAACTGATTTGTCTACTGGAGGTTTGTGGGTGCCACAGAGATACAAGGCACAGTGTGAGATCCAGTATTGACCCCTGTGGGACCTCACTTGTGACAGGCCACCAGCCTGAGTAAACCCCATTGATTACCACTCTCTGAATATGACCTGTTAACCCATTTCCTACCTCTCTCACAGGCCACCCATCCAATTTGTATCTTGCCAGTTTGTCCCTGAGATTGCTGTAGGAAGCAATCTTGAATGCTTTCCTCAAATACAGGTAAACAACATCCACTGCTCTTCCTGTGTTGATGGAAGATATTTTTTTGTTGTAGAGGATGATTAAGTTAGTCTGGCATGATTTAGCTTTTGTGACTCTTCTCACCAGTGTGTCTGAAAACTTCCCTTTCTTTCATTAGCTGCGTGTAGTGGAAAGGCACTTCATATTAGTCTCTAATTTGTTCAGGGTGTAGAAATCTCATTCTGAATGTTGTTATTTTCTTCTTGAGGTGACCTCTTGAGAATAACTTTCTGACTAGCAAACACATGCAGTGAAAGTGAGTGAGCCTGACACTAAAAGGGATTCCTTGCTATAATCTAATTTCATAATTACTTTATTTCCAGGGCAATCAGTTCTATTTTCAGACTTTCATTCCCAGCTATCAACTATATTAGGTGAAAAGTAGAAAGAGGATTCTACTAATTACAGTTTAATAGGCTGAGTCAAAATTGTGTTGCACTTATCTGCCCTGCCTCAGTCAAGAGGAGAATGCTGTATCCACTTTCTCTGCTGACAAACCCTTCAGGATAGCACATCCAGAAATAAAATAAAATGGATCACTAACTTATAATTCTCACCAATCTCTGGGCCTTCAGATTTGGGAGGGGAAGTGATGAATTGTTTGCAAATAATTTTTAATTGCTTATTATTATATTACTTTTAATTGCCCACTCCAGTCAATTAGAGTCAGCACAGGCTGGTTGAATTTACACTGAGCTCAGGGATCCATAACAAACTCTTGACAAACTGTACTCATTCTTTTCTGCTTGATAGGTGACTGAGCAAAGACTTTAACTTACTGAATGTGTTAACAGTGAAAATTTCCTTTAATTTAGTATTTTAAAGTCTTTTCTGTATGCAGTGATATAATTTGTTTTGTCACAGTGTTACCTTTCCATTAGCACCAAGAACATTATAGCAGCAATAAGACTGACCAGAACTTGAGCTATAGGACAATTACATTGTCAGTGGAACTCTAGATATTAGCGTTCTAAGAAGCATTGCAGATTTTGGGTTGTTCTGAAATCTGATGGAGAGTTTCTTTGCTGTCTCAGATGATGAAATTGCAGTCTTGAACTGGAAACTATACTTTAAAAACCTAGCTAACAACTCGTTACAGAGAAGTCAGGCTTTCCAGGGGCTATAGATCTTCTTTTTCTATATTTATCAAAGCCTGTTTTATGTCCTTCATATAGGGGTCCCCAAATACTCAGACTGGATTTGCAATAACTTCAAAAGTAGGACACGATGTTAACAACAGGAACTGCTTCTCAGCTAAAGGTAACTTATGCTTTCACTTACCAGTTTATAACTGGAATGAGACAATCGTGGAAAGTTTTACTCTGGAAGGTAACTCTGGACATCTCTAGTTCAAGGTCCTTTTCCAAGAATATCTGAATTCAAAGCTATATCTCTTTGCTCAGGACCTCAAATAGAGGTTGAAGATCTTCAAGGATGGAGATTCCACAACTTCTCTGGTTAATATTTCCCAGAGCCAAATAATTTTCATGGTGACAATATTTTACCTTGTCTTCATCCAAACATATGAACAACTTGCCAAGTATTTATTTGTATTGCATAATCATATCCAAAGGCTAACTGGCATTAAAAAGACATGTAAGAAAGAAACATTTCCAGTCCCACTGAGCTCCAAGAGAGGAGCAAAAGAGAAAAGAAAGACAACCATTTGAGGAACTAACTCCCTCATAAAGATATTTGTATTGGGAAGCAGTTGGTTGCTATTTAATTCCTTCCTCATTAAAGAGATACAGAATGCTATTGCCCTTTTTGACATGGCTAGCTAATTCTTGATTCTGACTGTGTTTACCTTCAAAAAGGAAAATCTGATCACAAATGAAAACTGTAAAGCTATTGGCATAAATTTCAGTGAACAGACAATATCAAATTACTTTCTCCATCATGCCTGCAATTTGTCTTGTAACAGTGTAGGTGATTCGACATGGAGTTGATTTCCATCATAAGTCACCTTCTGCATTAAGCCTTCTCTTATCCTGTTTGAACGATACACTTGGCTTCCCAGGTAATGCTCAGAATCTCGTAAAGTCGTCATACCTCAATTTCCCCAGACTGTTGGCATAAAAATTACCATTTTGTTTTTATTATCTATGGTCAGTCTGTTTTCTACTTTGGTGCCCCTTCTAGCGTAGTGCTACACCACCTGAGCATTGAAGCAATTATTAAGCAACCAGTAATATGACCTTATCAAGGAAATATCATCTCAGGAACTTGAATCTAGTAGCAGCCACAATATTGACTCACTGTTTTAAGCATGTTCTTGGAGCTCAAGGTTTATTGCCATGTCATATGAAGTATAAAGCAGAACATAATCATGGGCAAATTCTGTTAATTTATTACTGCATCCCAAGGGTGTGAGTGCTGGCAGAACATCCCAATTTTGTCTAGTACTGATGTAGTTCATTGGGTTTTTAACATGCTGTTCTCACAGTGAAAGTTTACATCTGCTTAACTAGAAATTGACTGATGCCACCTACCCCAGTACCACCTTATATCATCTTGGGTTTTTTTCCAGAACTCTTACAGATTTTAAATTTGAAGCAGTGACAGATCTCCTTAAGGAATGTGAAAAAGCCTCTAGAAAATATTCAGAAGCTTGAGCAATCTTAGGGAAGACCCTTAAATTCTGCAAAATTATTAGAGGAAGGTTCTGCTCCTCAATACATCTTTTACCTCTGTACTGAAATTAGTGCTTCTTTCCAATTCTCTCCAACTTTATTTCCCTAAACACCCTGACCTACATAACGGGATCTAAAAGACTCAGCATGGAACTGT
Organism: Motacilla alba alba; assembly: GCF_015832195.1. NCBI lineage: Eukaryota > Metazoa > Chordata > Aves > Passeriformes > Motacillidae > Motacilla > Motacilla alba. The sequence goes on from NC_052017.1 coordinate 81,056,327, forward strand.
AACCTGTGTTTCACAAAGGGAAAGAAATGGAAAGCCCTATGGTTCAATGCGGCCTCATTTCTTGAGTTTTTACATTCTTTGCAGCATCAGCTGCAAATCTGTGTTCTTCTTTCTCTTTCCTTCTTTCATTGTTGTGCAAAAACCATCTCCTAACTAAATTCACTGCTCTACCAAGCAGCCATCCAGATCCTCAAAGAATGACAAATTTCCACAACACTCTAATTATTTTTCAGTTACACTAACATTAAACAATGGCAAAAGGAAAACCACCATTCCACTTTACAGTGCCTTCCAGAATGATGCGTTATCTGATTACTCCCCAAAAGAGAAGACATTTTGTACATCCTCTGCCTCTTTCAGGTGATCAGAGCCATCTTCCATGCCTCTTCCAAGCCCCTGCTGGTACCCTGGTACAGGACTAATTACAAGCTGTTTGTGCTGAGCATTGCTGATTGGAAGTTGGTTTCTGCATTTCTAATGATAAAATATTGGCACTACTCAAAGTCCAGGTTTATGACTTGTTTTTATTCTTTTTGTTACCATTAGGATCTTCTTCTAAAGTGTCACAGCACTCTTCACTGTGGGCCAGCCCCACCCACCTTTATCCTGAAAATCCATGAGCGCCACACTAATGCATTATTAATAGAGACATCACAAATGGCCAGTTGCAGTTCTGTTTATGTACAAAAGAGGATATTCCAAAATCACTTTTTTCCATCCATGAGACAAAAAATAGTTAGTCAGATTTTCAAAACTCTGCAGAGATATGCTCGAAGTTTTCCGTGAGAGTCACCTTTGAAACAGTCTGCAAGTGTTTGCTATCCACCACACCAAGCCAGGCCCTTGCCCTGTGTCCATTATTAAGAGCAGTGCAGACAGCATTCCTTGCTGGTATCTAGTCTAATGGCTTCCTAGTTTCATCTCTGCAAATAAACGTATGGACAATTAATTATTTTTTCATTCTACCTGACAATTCCAAAAAAATAACTCTGTTGTTTGTTCACCAGAGTATAAGACTACTTAAATCTTACATTAATTGTGAACAGTTGCAAATGATCATGTTGCTGAGTTTAACCCACAAAAAGGAGGACTACTGCATTTGATATTAGAAGCTGTTGGATGTGACAGATAACAGTATAAAAAGCTGCCAAAAGTTAGACAAAACACTGTGAAAGATGACTGGACTTCACAGGTTGCTAAGGAAAGTCAATTGAGAAAAATGGCCAGACTGCAGTATCAGAAATACGAAATTTTGGTGTAGCAAAATCAGGATCAATGGGAAGGAATTAATTAAGAGTGGGTTGCTTATTTGGGAGGAAGCTGGAGTGGGGGAAGGATGGTACAAGAGCAGAGAAAAGGAGGATCAAAAAAAGAAAATGGAAAAGGGTTAAAAAAATCAAATAATGTTATTGGTTTTCTCTGGCATTACCTTTGGGACAGGCCCACTGCTACCCTGCAGGTAAAGCATGATAACAAACCAAATCTCTTGTTCTGACCATGACACACATGTCAAAAACATTTCCACAGTCAAGATGAGTGGAGAAGAAACTTTACCTGTCAGTCAGGAAAACACCTGGATGATCAGATGGAACATTAGTGTGTCACTGCTCATGCTAGACCTGATGGCATTGACATCTTCCCAACCACTTCCAAACAGTGCATTACATCCTTTACATTTTTGTACTAGCTCCTCAGGGAAATTTGGGTGATTTTTTCAGTCCAAATCAACCTCTGCTTGGAAACCCTCTAGGAACTGGGCAAAGGAAACATGAAAAACAAAAGTGAAGGTGAAGAATCATTGCTATTTTTTCATTTATTGCCCTGGAGTATCATTAAGCTCTGACGTTTCCCCAGCTGTTTACTGGAGAGATACAGAAAAATGTAACTTTTCCAATTTGCTTAACATAATATTTGTACAGCAAAACTTTCCAATGACTATTTTCAACAAACATTCACACAGAATAAATGCCCACAAGTTTGATATGCCATTCTATCTTAAAATTCCTACCAATAGAAAGTACTGTCATGACCTTTTCATCTTTCTATTTTTTGGTAGATTTATTTTTAGTTTTTGGTTAATATAACAGAATTACCCTGTTACTTGTCAGATATTCATAAAACACCTTCCCACAGTTCAACTGCATTTTCCCCAGGCAATTTAGAGAGTTTGCTTATGTGGACAGCTTTGCTTTGGGGAGTTTGCTTTTTAGTGCAGGTGGCTTTGGGCATTCATATGTGTAAGTTTAAAAGATCCACGACCTGACTTATATAACACCAAGATTTGTTTGTTACTGGTCATGTAGGGATTGAAAAGTACTACCCCTACCTACAAGTGAAGTTTCCCAGCACCTCCAGTGCTTAAACACAAGAAACTATACACAAAATTTAGAAAGTATGAAACCAAAGGTAGGAACACTGCTTATTTGACATTGTCTTATATTTTCTTCTAAGTATGATTTTCAATACAATCTCTGATTACATGTTCATATAGCATTTTTTCCCTTAGGATGCTGTCTTACTTGGTACATGAAATAGAACTGCTACATTGATTGTCCTTTTATTAAAAAGAAGTAAGGAAGCATCTATGAGTAGAATCTTTGCCTGTTTTGTTGCAGAAGATAAAGGCTTGGAAACTAATGAGAGAGAAATTGCAGATGCATAAGAGAGGGTTAAAATCAATGAGTTTTGGCTGGAAAAGATTTCACTGAGTTCTAGCTGTCTACCTTCTCCTGGAGCTTCCCTCACTTGCATTGCTCCTGTAACACTCAGGAGACATCTAGAATCCATGCATTCCTCATAGGTCTGTGTGTACCAAGGTCTAACATTCAAGATAAAGGAAATAAAGTGTCTGCTAGCAAACAAACTAGTCCTACCAGATTTTCTTATTTTAGCCACCCTAACTTAAAAATATGAACTATATCTAAGAAATGTTTGAGGCAAAGGGCCTTTCAGCACTCCTGCTTTTTTTCTAGGGTAGTTGCTGCCTTGACCATTAGTGTCCAAAGCATGCTCACAGAAACCCAGAACAAGATTGGAGTCTGCAGTTCAGAGACAAAGCCCAAGAGCACATCCACACATCACAGCACCAGCAGGGCGGCGCTGGGATGGTAAGGACTTCACTCTGTTCTTCCCCGTCCTTCAGCTCAAAGGTCTTGGTTGAAGCTATGTCCAGTTTGGACTGGTTCTACGTTCAGCTTGGGTTAATGTAAATTGCAAATTGTCTAGTGAGCTTTCTCTGTCTAGTCTGAAGTTTGAAGAATTAGGATTTCTTTAAAAAATACAAGCTACCAGGAGAGAGAAAGATAAATTGCTATTTGTGACCACCATAAAGGTGTGACTGGAAAAATTAACTTAATTTACAAAAATACATGTTAATAGGGTGATGGGAAAAGCTCTTCTACTGTAGGATTGTAGAGGACTGAAACAGAAAACCTAGGGAAAAGCAGGGTAAGTGTTCTCTAGTGTTTGAGATAGACCAGTGTCTGTCAGGAATGGTCTTCTCCTTCCTCAGTGCATGGGGTTAAGTCTAGATGATTTCTTGGAAAAGACCATTTCCATATCTTCATTTCTCTGAATTCTATTAATGAAGCTGCATGATGTGAACTCTGAAAAAAAAATTTAAATTAATTCAGTGGAGCTCCAACTGAATATCCATACAGCTCAGCACACACACATGTAGCTGTTTTCAGTTGGCCACTGCAGCTGATACAGGGTAAAAATGAGATGTGGAATAAACTCTCCTTTGATACAGAACATCTTTAAGTTTCTTTCACCTAAAGGACATGCTTATACCAGCTATCATTTCCAAAAAGAGTTGAAAATGGATGTAACAGCATTTATCTGACCCAGAGATGGGGTATTAAGCCTATGTCATAGGCAATTACTGTTACAGCTTATTGCAGTAGCATAGACAACCAATGGAAGATAACAAAATCCCAACAGAAATGTTTCCTAATAGGAACTAGTAACAACTTTTTTTTATTCACTTCAAATTCATTTATGCATTTATGGGTTCATTTAGGCTCTTGTAGCTGTTGCTTAACCTTGAGCAATCTTGGTAACATGCTTTCTTATTTAATGAGTGTGTATGGAAGACTGAAGGCTAATGAGGCATTAATTTGATTTATCCACTTTAAAAATGCTTAGCGTGAACTATTCTTCTTGTGGTGTATCAGCCTTATCTGGTTTGGTGGCACTAAAAAGGTCAACAGCTGTTGCATACCTGAGTCACATAAAACATAATTACAACATCAGTGCAATTAAACCATTATCTCTGTAAAACTAATACATAAAGATGTTACTCTGAAAGACATAAGTAGCCCTGAAAATGGTTGCACCATTACTTCAGAAACAGTTAATGGCTTTTTAAAATACAGCCCCTTATAAGGAGATACTGATACTGTAAGCATTTTCATTTAATACACCAATACAGAGGAATCCATTTTTCTGGGCAAGCGAGTATCTTACAAAGCGTATGTACAGCATGTTACTGTTAGAGTTGCTTTATTCATAGTGGTTCATGGGACATGACTTCTGAATACATGGGTAGTTCCTCAGATGGTGCAAACTATTGTAATATTGGTGGCTCTGCCAGCATTATGGCAGAGTGCAAGGACCCTGTTCCCATGGGTTTGGTTGTCCTTTAATTCCTGATAAATGCCAGAACAGTCTGCAGAATTAAGGCATTTGGGGTCAAGAGTGCACAAAGTCCCCAAGATATACCATGACATGATAGAACAACACAACATGATATAACATGTCATGACATGACATGGCATGACACGACACAACACAGCAAACAGACAATACATAGCACATCACTCTCCATACTCTTCCATTATCAAGAGCTAATTTCTAAGAAGGCAGGTAGTGAAAACAGCAACTTGTTGCCTCAACCAGAGACAAAAAACTGGGGTCCTGTGCTCTGAATGCTGATATCCTAAACCCTCTTGCAGCTCAGAAGCTCCCACAGTAGCAGAGAAACATATTATTCCACAGTAATACCACATGTGGTATTATAATTATATAGCTGGTTTTATTATTATATTTCTCATATAATTATTATATAGCTATTTATTATTATTATTATTATTATTATTATTATTATTATTATTATTATTATTAGGCTCCTATTATTATTATTATATAGCTGTTAATTTTATTATATAGCTTCTGTTATTATTATATAGTTGGTATTATTATTTTATAGCTGGTATTATTATTATTATATAGCTCCTATTATTATTTTAAAGCTGGTATTAATATTTTATAGCTCGTATTATTATTATATAGCTCTTATTTTTATATAGCTCCTCTTATAATTACATCACTGGTATTAATAATTTATAGCCCCTAGTATTATTATACAGCTGGTATTATTATTATATAGCTGGTATTATTATTGTATAGCTCCTCCTATTATTATATGGCTCCAATTATTTTTATTATATAGCTGGAATTTTATTATATAGCTGGTATTTTTATTATATAGATCATATTATTATTATATAGCTGGTATTATAATTATATAGCTGGTACTATTATTATATAGCTCCTTTTATTATTATATAGCTGGTATTATTATTACATGGCTAGTAATATTATCATATAGCTGGTATTATTATTATATAGCTGGTAATATTATTATGTAGCTAGTATTATTATTATGTAGTTGGTGTTATTATTATATAGCTCCTATTAATATTATATAGCTGGTATTATTATTATATAGCTGGTATAATTATTACATAGCTGGTATTATTATTATATAACTCCTATTAAATATTATCTAGCTGGTATTATTATTATATAGCTACTTTTATTATTCTATAGCTCGTATTTTTTTATATAGTCCCTATTATTATTATATAGCTCCTATTATTTTTATATAGCTTGTATTAATATTAATATATAGCTTCTATTATTATTATATAGCTCCTATTGATATTATACTTGCAGTCAAAGTAGCATGGCTTATGTCATCCTACCTGTATTATCTGAAATAAAATAAAATTTTTCACTCCCTTTCCTAACTTCTAGTAAGGAGGCTTACTGCTCACTGTTTTATGAGACCCCAAGCTTGCTACCCTGTACTTAGCAAAGTAGATATTGCCATAAAATTCTCACTCTCTGTGTGCAGTTATTAACATCTGTGTATGTTTATCTTTTTGAAAGACTGACACAGAGCACTTTAATCTGGAAATTGCAAATGAGCTGTCAGTTGTGTTACTAAACCTATCAAAATCCTTAGTGTCACATGTCATAATTCTAAGAGTCATGGCAAATTTCCTAAGTAGAATTGAGCATAATGATAACAATCAATGAATACAACAAGAATATGGGGCACTAAGGGCGTTATCAAATTAAAATGTGAAAATGATGTACCACATGTACACCTGTATGAGTTTCGCTTATATCTCATGATGACAGGTTATCTTTTTTCTCCCCATGCTTGCCACATGTTTGTTTCAGAAATATTTCACACTAGACTTGCCTTTTGCAATATTGAATAACACCAAATTGATCTATTATTTCAACAATATTGTGTTAGATACACCCACAATTTTAAAATGAATTAGGAAAGTTCTGTAAAAGGACCTTTCCTTTTTTTCTTTTTAACAGAAAAAAACTCTTTTATTCTGTGTGCATGTCTCATTTTTTAACAATTCATTTAATTCACTGCAGTTCCCATTACAACCTGAGAAAAGGGCCCTGAGTGTTACCCAACTCTCAGCCTCACCTCTGCCCCTGAGAAGGTCATGGAACAGATCCTCCCAGAACTTTTGCTAAGGAATATGAACGTGATTTGAGACAGCCAGCGTGGCTTCAACCAGGACCAAGTCCTCACTGACCAACCTGGTGTCCTATGATAGAGTGGACAAGGGAAGAGTGACAGATGTCGTTTATCTGAACTTCTGTAAAGCCTTTGTTCCAATCCCCAGCCACAGTCACATCGTCCTTCTCTACAAATTGGAGAGTGATAGATTTGATGGATGGATGGTTCAGTGCACATGAATTTAGTTGGATGGTTTGATCCAGAGACTAGTGGTCAACAGCTCAGTGCCCAGAGGGTTGTCAGTGACAAGTGGTACCCTTCAGGGGTTCATATGGCACCCACCCTCCTTAATCTAATCAATCACATAGTCAGTGAAATGGATGCACCCTCAGCAAGTTTACTGGCAAGACCAAGTGACACCAAGCTGACACACCTGATGTAATAGATGCCATCCAGAGGGACCTGGACAAACTTCAGAGGTGGGCTCATGCAACCCCCATGTCCAAGACCAAGTCCTGTATCTGTGTCAGGGCAATCCCAAGCAAAAATACAGACTGGGTGGAGAATGGATTGAGGAGAAGGCCTTGGTTGATGAGGAGCTCAGCATGAGCTGACAGTGTACATTTGCAGCCCAGAAAGTCAGTTGTGTCCTGGGCTGCATCCAAAGCAGCATGGACAGCAGGGACAAGGGGGAAATCTTCCCCTCTGCTCTGCTCAGGAGAGACCCCACCTGCAGTGCTCTGTCCAGCTCTGGAGCCCCCAACATAAGAAGGACATGGACCGGAGGACTGGAGACAGTCTGGAAGAGGACCATGATGGTGAGCAGAGGGCTGGAGATCCTTTCCTATGAGGAAAGACTCAGAGAGGAGTTGCTTATCCTAGAGAAGTCTCCAGGGAGACCACCTTGTGGCCCTTCAGTATCTAAAAGGGGTTTATAAGAAAAACAAGGATATACGTTTTAGTAGGACCTGTTGTGATAGGGGAAAGCTTTAAAACAAAAGATTATAGATTTAGACTAGGAATAATAAAGAATTTTTTATCACAAGTGTGGTAAAACACTGGGACATGTTGCCCACAGAGGCGGCAGATTCTCCACCCGCAAGAGCATTCAAGGTCTGGCTGCATGGAGGTCTGAGTAACCTGATCTAGTTGAAGATGTCCCTGCTCATTGCAGGGGGCTGGACTAGATGACATTTGCTGGTCGTTTTCAACCCAAGCTATTCTATTATTCTACGAGTAGATCTTGATGCCACAACACTGATTCAGGCTGATTTTGCAGGATTTATACCTCTGCATGAAGAGTTGGTGCCAAGAACCTTTTAAAAATGCCTCCAGGGCAAGTTTTCTAATTGAAACATTTGGTTTTTTTCTGTTATTATGTATTATTGACCACCCTCTGTTTATTGATTTAATACTTTGATTTATGGCATAGTGGAATGAAAATTTTCATGTGACAGTATATTCCTGGAAAAGATACATCAAAGCTAGTTTTTCTTTACCACTTTTTTACCATGGTCAGTTGGCGCCTGATTATTCTCTGAAGTTCAGATATATGTTATATAAATATATTAGTGTTCAGAGATCAGGGAGGAGGTTGACTGATGCTCAAGTTTTGCTTGGTACTCACAGAATAAATACTTGGAAGATTTCAAGTAGTATACTGCAGAATGCTCCACAGAAGTGTTACAGAAGAATGGTGACCCTTTTGTCTCAAAGTAGTTATTACTTGTTTCTTTCTGAAATAAAAAATACCCAGATAGAGGACTCCTGGGTTGCTTCTTTTGATTAAAAACCTCTCTTCATAAAATGAATAGAATTATCTCAATATAACTTTCAATTTCCAAACTACCTTTGCTCCTAGTAAACCCATTCTTCAATATTTTTAATTTTCAGTCATTGGTGAGTCTTTCTATTCACTACAAAATTGTTTTTGCATTAGTCAGTGTGCTTTGCTAAATAAGCTAACTGATCTTTATGCTACTGAATTTCACAGGGATTATTTAAATCTAACCCTCAAAGTTATTTATTTTATTTTGTTCCCTACCCCTACTCTTCTGAGTATGTCTCCAGACTTTGCTTCATGAAATTGATGTGCCATGGACTTTGGTTTGTAAATGAATGGTACCTAGAATTTGAATCTCAAGGTCATTTTTAGCAATTCCATATAAGCACTGGCAGTTATTGGATTACATAAAGCCAATGAAGTTAAACAGGGCCTTAAAACCACTTCTAGTAATTAACACATACAATGTATGCTCTGTGGAAAACCTACATGACAGTGAAAAGGATAGAATACAACAGACCAGTGCAATCACTCTTTCAAAATAATACAATTCCCAAAGCAGAGCATAAGATCTCTGATAAAGGCTTAAATAATTTCAGAAGTTTCTATAACCAATGAATACTTTCTAGCATACAATAAAAGACTACCCTAGGGTATCCTCATGGTGTTTCAAATTTCAATGTACCCAGATTTATTATGATAATTAGTTGAAACTACTCAAAAATTGAATAATCTTCACCAGATATCTGCTGTTGTTAGTGATCTCTTGAGTAGAATTGAATAAAATATTATTAAACATTGTAGAAGGTGAATGGCATAAGTTTCTGGCAAACACACAGGATACATATAAATATTTTCATACAGAATATTATAGAACTACATACAGTTTAGTCAATAAAGCATGGAATTAAACATATGAAAAGGCAAAATACTTAGATTACTTCAAAAGAGCACAATATCATAATTTTTCCTCTTTAAATTTTAGCTTCTCAAGCACTAGTGTAGCTCTTGGCACCTATCTAGAGAAAAATTATAAAGAATGTCAATATTCATTTATATTTTCAATGTAGTCATACAAGCCGAATACTGATGCCTGTATACAGAACAGAAGCATTGAACAAACAATTCTCAGAAAATGCACACTTCAGGAACTTCCCTGTAACTCAATATGAAATATTTAATTACGTTCAGTTGTTGTTATTTTATCCCTGAGTCTTCATTAGGATACAAAAGCAGCTGAAGCCCAAGGAAGCAAAGGTATTTTCTACAGTTCACCATGCATAAAATCAGAATAGCATGCTAACCTAAGAAGGATTTTGTAATTACTGTTGCTAATTTTCTGGAAAGGTAATAAATATAAAGTTTCATACTTAAAAAAAAAATCCCAATAGAACACACAAAATTAGAAGTATCACAGTGAAGCAATGTATTTTATAAAACTATTTTGCTCTAAGGTTTTATTCCATGAGCTGGAGGCATATATTGCTTTTGCAGCAGCCACTGAAAACCATTCAATTATATATTTGCAACAGTATTTAATAGCAAACTCCCTGTTGCTCAGCAGAGTCTTGTTTAGAGGCACAACTGCTTTCTCTCAAAGGGTATCAGAGAGGTGTGGAATTTGATTGCTGCCTACTCTGTTTTTTAGCAATATCAAACTGAGATGCAAGAGTGGCTGAATTGACAAAGCCCTTGTGCTCTAGAGCAATTCAGATATTTTAATTTTAGAATAACTCTAGAGGTAGAATATGTTTCCTCTCTAAAACATGAAGGAGGTTAGAAAGTCTTTTAAACATTGTGCCCAACTGTCTGCAAATACAGAACTTTTCTGTAGGAAATAATTTTTCTGATATTTATATTTTTAGTTTGCGAGAAATATGGAGACTCCATAGTCAGCTTGCCTCTTGCCTGTGTTTAATGTTTAGTGGTAATTTAAGATATCATATCATCACATCTGTATTGCATTCTCATGAAATACCTTAACTTTCTTACTCCATAATGCCAATCTTCCACAGTATTGTGCCTGATTTAGTATTGCCCCTATTAAAAAAAAAGCATATTTTCACTTTATCATCCCTCTGAGGCTGCTTCTTCAGCATCTTGACTTTTTTGTCATTTTTCTCTATATTCATTTTCAGATTTTGCTGGAGTACAGCCCAGAACTGTGGCAGATACCCTTCAAAACATCCATTAACAGTAAAAGGTTGGTATCCTCTTGCTGTGTACAAATCACAACAGCTTTGGCCCTTACCAAGGTATTCTACACAGCAAAATCATTAATCACTTGCTGTTTGGTGTCACCTCTCCTTGGATCTGTATTGCTGATGTCCCTTTCTTCTTCCTGTCAAAGGACCTTAATCCAGCCAGAGGTCTGAGGACATTTTTCCAGTGGACTTTGATCCAGTCCAGCTTCAGAGATTAAATGAGGTTTATAACAACATAGATGTTATAAACATGGCAAACCCTGCTTTTTGTTTCTTTTAGTTTTGAAGGCCTTCTTGCAGAAATCAGTTTCACTGTATACAGACATAGGAATTTACACTACTGGGTAATAAACAAAAAAACAATTTCTTATGGATCAAAAGCCTTACTTTTCAGACAGCTCTGCTAACAAAAGAAACTGAAGAGGCAAAGATCTTTGCTACAAAGACACATTATTTGAGAGATTTATAAGAATGGCTCCTTCCTCATAGAAATGTGGAATACACAGAAACATTCAACTACACATAAATTGGCTGTCTTTGCATCAATGATTCTTATGCTCATTTTGTTCCCCATGAACAGCTGAGTAATAGTGAGTTTTGTGTTTAGGGTTGAAAGATATGTAAAAACCCCAATGAATTCTGAAGTCTAAACCCAGCCTCCTGAATTTCCTTTTTTTACTCCCCGTCTTTTGGTTTTCATCCTAGTTTGTTTTAGATAAGTCTCATTAGTGTTCATTTGGCATCAATGAAAGTGCAAAACGTAACAGAACATAAAGCAATTGCCGCAATAATTGATTGACTGATGACTTCATTTTGCTGCACAACATGCAGTAAGCTATGCCCTGTTTTAAGGTAAAGATGTGCACAGTTGTATCTCCTCTTATGGGTTCTATTTTAACAGGAAAGGGTCAACATTAAAAGCTTTCTATGTGAAATCACTGGCAGGAAAACATTTCTGGACCTCACTCCAAACCTCAGTGTGTTTTACATACTTTAGAAACTAAGGACTTACACTTCCTCTGTTCAGGAAACAACAATTAATCCATCTTTCTACACCATTTTGAACTGTGTAGCAGAAAGGGCAAATGGCAGCATTTAAAGTTCTTATTCCCCAGTGGGATGGGGGCTAGAATGGGAAGAATTAAAGTGACAGAAATCATGTATTGATATGAAGGCAGTTTAAAAGGAAAAGCAAAAGCCACACATACAAGCAAAGCAAAACAATTCATTCACCATTTTTCCATGGGCAGGCAGGTGTTAGGCCATCTCAAGCAGGGTTCCATCACATGTAACTGTGATTTGGGAAGACAAACACCATCACTGCCACTGTCTCCCCCTTCTTTTGTTTTTGCCTAGCTTTATATGCTAAGCATGATTCCATATGGTATAGAATGTCCCCTTGGTCAACCAGGGTCAGCTGTCCCACTGTGGCCCTTCCCAGCTCCTTGTCCACCCTCATTCTCCTCACTGGGAGAGGTTGGGTGAGGAGCAGAAAATGCCTTGGCTCTGGGTAAGGGCTGCTCAGCAATTGCTAAAACTCTCCTGAGTTAACAACACTGTTTGCAGCACAAATCCAAAACATGGCCTCATACCAGCTGTTGTGAAGAAAATTAACTCTATCCCAGCTAAACCCAGGACATTATTAAAAAAAATAAAAGAACTCCTAAGAGGCCGTAAAGTAATCATGAATTTACCTGGTTTTCTATGATGTCTGTGGTGGCTTTTTTACCATTTTCTGTCAACAGCAGGAAAATAAGCAACATGTTGCAATGTATTTGCATAAAAAACCAAAATCTTTTTAGCAGCACTTGTACACATAGTCATCTGATTTGCATCTATGTCAGTATGGCTTGAAGACATGGTAAGTGAAAGCTTGTGTTACTGCTTCTATCAAAAAAAGATATCAGGCTCAAGATTATGGTGCAGTTACCACTAAAAATATATATAATTTTGCATATGTATGTATAACATGTGTACCTATTTTGTGTGCTTCTTTGTGATGCTCTTGTGAGAATTCTTGCCTAACCCTCGGAAAGATTCTCTGTTCAAAGTAAAATTCAAGCTCTGAGTATTCCTAGTGTTTTATATGGCAACAAAACTGTCTGCTTAAATGAAACATGAGGAAACCTTCACAGCAGGAGATTGCTGTGAAACACTGATGTATTCATCTGACATTTTCAGATATGTTGCCTGGGGTTACATCCAACCACTTCCCACTCAGTTTTATCGAGTAGTTTGTTCCTGTGTGACAAAACAGAGATAACATTCAAAATGCACAAAATTATATTTCTATTATTTTCTGGTTTTAAGTATGAATGGAAGAACAAGACTCAAGACAAGAACAATGATGCTGCAAATCAATAGAAAATTCAGGAAAGTTGTTAATATGAGCTGTTTACCCATAAAACTGTTCAAAATTCAAATGAATAATGAATGAGGAAGAGTTTGACTTCTCTTAAAACAATGGGGGGAATAAGCATATCATATTTCCTCCTGTGCTATCTACAGCATTTCATTTTGTATGTAAAGAAGTAAAGCCTTTTAATTTATAAGCATTCAAAGTCCACTGCTACCATTTTTGATACTGCTTGCTGGTATATCCTGGAGACTTGGTGTCACAATTCTGATACCTATTTTCAAACATATTTGATGTGAGTGTTTTATTTTTTGTGACCTGCAGTTTGCTCCATCTTTAGTCAGTGTTTTGAATCAATGTCAATGTTAAGGGGATTTCCATCTGCATGTATTTATACAAGATTAGGTGTAAACTAATAGGTCATAGGGTTTTCCAGGCTCAAGACATACAGTGTCTCATAAGAACACATAATCCTAGTTCTTCTAAGTTGTCCTTGTCTTTGCCAGCTGCTTCTCATTTGTTTTCCAGTGCTGTCATTGACAAACTAAATATTTTTAAATATACCAAGGAACAAAATAAGAATCTGGACTTCTAGTTATCATCCACCCATTCTGATAGGCATGTCACTGTAAACATTTTCTTCAGAAGTGAAAATGTATCCAAACAATCAAATATCTGTTTCTCCATCTCTAAAATTATTAAAATAAAATGTAATATTGACTAATGAGGGCTAAAATATTTCAAGTTTGTAAAAATTGTGACAATGTTGGGTAATATTGCAAGAAACCAAAAATTAATTAATTAACACTATTGACAAATTGTTTGAGAAAGTGATGTTTCAGCTTGGTGAAAAAAATATATATAACCCAGATAGTTTATAAACTAGATTTAGATGAACACAGAAGGAATCAAAAATTCCACTTGAAAACTTTAAGGATATCCTGGAAATTTTAATGTGTATAGCTGTGCATTCATAAATAAATATCCAAATGCATCAGTGGCAGACTGAAGGATAGCCAGCAGCACTTATTAGATAGAAAAGGAACCAGGACTGTCTCTGTATCTCTCCTGACTGAGTGTTTTGATAAAACTGAGACATTGTTTGATAAAACAGAATTCGTGGAGACAAAAAATTAAATATATGATTTGTATTCATGAGTATCTCATGTGTTAGCATCTCCAATAAGAGCAAATTGTGCATCTTTGCTCGGTATTTATATTGGTATTTATCTTATGTGAGGCTTCCTGTTGTTACTGGTGAGAGATAAAGAAGCATTGCTCTGCTTGCCTCTGAAATACACGGCTGTGAGAACAAGAGGTGTGCTGTGGGTGGCACAAAATGGCATTGTAATCACGGATCTCTTCAATGAGGATGGTCTGGCATTGGAATAGGCTGCCCAGGGAAGTGGTGGAATCATCTTCCCTGAAAGTGTTCAAAAGGCATGTGGATGTGGCAGCTGGGGATACGGTTTAGTGGTGAACACAGTGATGATGGGTTAACAGCTGGACTCAGTGATCTTGGAGATCTTTTCCAGCCTTAATGACTCTCCAATTCTATCTCCTGCATGCTCAGGACTAATCTGTTCACCAATGGGCTGGGAATGACAGGGCATTTTCTGCACAGGCTTATGAAACCTCCTTTTGGGAATGTTCAGGGAGTCTGCTCCTTAGAAGCAAGTGGGAGTTGGTATTGCAGGGTCCAGCTATGCCCGAGATTAGTCATAACTTTTTTCCAACAAAAATTACCTCCTGACTGTAGACCTATGGGTCAATTCATATTCATTGTGGAATAGCAGTCCTGTGGAATATTCTGGGTTGCACCCCTCAAAGTGACAGACCAGATGTCTGTGGGAGGAGTGAACTCTAAGGTCTCTGCTGATACCACTTTCTTCTCATCCACTTATGAAATGAAGCTGTGACTCAGCTGCCACCAAACTCAACTGACTAATTTCTAGGAGCAGTCTAGTATGAGGGAGAAGAATTGATCTTGGAGCAGATAAGAAATTCTAAGGGGGTCGTAATTCTTGTCTCCTCTTGTCTCTCTTCTCTTGTCTCCAAATAGTCTTTATTTCCTACATGTATTTGTATTCTCTTCAGGGAACAGCACTGCCATTCTCATCTGGAAAGGGGAAGGGTGGGCAGGTGTGAAGTGCCTATGACAAATCCGGGTCTATTCATCTGCAGGAGTCTCAGAGAGGTGTGGTGTGACCAGCACTGCTTAGTGAGATATCCTCAGCTGAATCAGACTGTGCAAGGAATGCTGTTTGAATGTGAGACACACAGATGGCCCCCCTCCCAGATGCACACTACTCCTGTTGCACTGAGTAAGTGTTTTAATTCATACATGGAAAGGCAGAGGGAAAGGTTCAGATCTTAGACAGAACATTTCTAAGACTGCAAATCCTCAGAACAGATCCTTTTCCTTGCACAAAAGGAAGGCTGAAGGACCCGCTGTTTCCCCATTCTATTTAATACATATGTTCTCTTCTTTTACATCTGATATGATGCACTCATTCTTTACTCCCTGCTTGCAGTAATCAATCATCTCGTGTCAGAGGATTTGTCCCTATCATCACTACTCCAGCCTGCTGTACCACTTTGCTTCTTCTCAAAAATGTATAACCCAAACATTTGCAAAAAGCTCACACTTGTTATGGCTATATGTGCAGAATCTCTTCACAACGCAGCCTGCACTGTCTTAATCATCTACAGTGAATCTTCAGGAAACTTGAATTGCACTTCAATGTTTTCCTGTCCTTCGTTCTGTAAGTGTTTTGTTGCTTGGCTAAAGTAAAACCAGAGTCCACATGGGACAGAGAGGATTTTGCCTTTGAAGGAAAATTATGTTTGGGCTAACTGCAACCATGCTGATATTGTGCTGTAGCTTGGCGTTGTCTCTGCAGGATGGTGATGAATAATACATTCTATAGGGAGTAAATTAACCAACACACAAATTTCTGGTTATTTTCTCTTGTTAAAAGCCAGGCATTTTTATGCTAATGTCAAAGTTAGTGTGCCTGTTAGGATCTAGGCTTTAATCATGATGAGCTGAAGGAGTAGCCTGTTTCTGCTCTGGGTACAAATATTTAATATTGTGTATTTTTGTCTTCTCCTTATCTGCAGTGCTTCTGGTTTTCTCTTTTTCATACTACTAGTTTTCTTTAAACTGTAGAATCTTAACTGAAAAAGAACATGTATTTCTGTAGGTCTCTATAGATAGACAGTCAGACAGATAGATAGATAGATAGAATTCAGCTGCAGAAAGCTGAAAGACATCAACTAAAACATCAGAATAAAATATTACAAGAACACCATGAAGGAAATGCCTCAGTAACTCAAACAAAACTTTATAAGAATCACTTCAGGAAATTTAAAAAACCCACTTATTTTAAAATTAATCAAATTATTCAAAAACCCTAATTAACTCTTCTATGTATTCTTGCTGTGACCGAGTTCTTTTTTTATTAGAGAAACTTCCTTTTTCTAAATGTTATTTAAAAGATTGGATAGTATGTGTTTTGGTTTTGGTTTTTTGTGGGGTTTTTTTGTTTTGTTTTTTCACTTCATTATGAAACATGTTCTTTCAAGAAAAGAAAGGACAGACAAATCTCTGGAAGAAGGAGAGTAAGATTTTTTGATCCGCCTGAAATAACCAGGGCTTCTTCAGAAGAAAAGGTGGACACTTCAGTGTAAGTCTGAACAGGAGGCTTACTTGGTGAGCAGGGAATGAAGAGAAGAGGATGAACAGGAGCAAGCACACCTATGAGATGAGCAACATCTCCATGAGGACTGAAGAGGAGTACACATGAATATGTTTTTTCCAGCAAGACACTGATTTAGCAAAAAACAAGCACAAGAGTAAAGGCACATCCTCTAAGAGAACAGCAGTAGGACGACATTGATTTATCAAACCTGCTTTTCTGTCCTGACTTAGTAATTTTGAGTTTTCTCTGTTCTAAAAATTAAATAAACTGGTTTACATTCTGTTCATACGGACTTGGATTTAAACCCTTCTTGAGTTATACGGAGACCTTGAGCTCACTATTAGCAAAATGTGTAGTTCGGCCCCCCTCTTTACTCCAGCTGATTTATCTTCCTGTGACAGAAATCATTGTGGTTTATTAAATAATGTTTTAAATAGTGTGTGCATGTATTCACAAGTGTATGCATATGTTTTGTTTACATTACACTAGAAATAAATTGAAAATCTGAATACTTAAAGAGAAAAACTGGTTCTATAACATAAATTACTGTCTTTGCGGCTTTAAAACTTAAGAATTATCAGTTTTTCACCGCATATTTCTTTTATTTTCCTTACCATAGTCTTGACCTCCTTCTAGGAAGCACTTGAAATTCAGCGGATGTAACATGTAAGGGTAAGGAATTATTGGTTACAACTACTGTTAATACACTCCTAGTACTACTATGATACCAGAGATATTAAATGAGCAGCTGTTTCAAGTGATAAACACACTGGCCCATGTTTGATAAGAGTTTAACAAAGATAATGTTTCTTTCTCTTTGCAAATTTCCTCTTCTTTTCCAACATCGGTAATACACAAGCAACATTTTATTGGTGGGCATTATAAATAATATCAAGTCCTTTATTTCCTCGTGTACAGAATTAAATTTTCCCCTCACATTTATTATTTTCTATTTATTTCATTTCTACTTCCCCCTCTTCTTTTTACCTCTTTCTAAGATCTTTAAGCAGGTCTGGCATTCAAAGAAGGCAAATTCTCAGGCTGATTCAAACTATTTGAAATGAAATTTAAATATTTTCTGCAAACTCATGAGATGTCTAAAACACCATCAGACTTTCAACATTTGTATTGCAATAATAAAAAAACTTTGGTTTTTAGGTGGGAGGGGGGTTTATTTGCAATGATTAATTAACTTGTTCCCATTTGCTGACCGCTTTAGAATTCAACACAGGAGCAATTAAATAATTTGGCTTATCTTTTCTTTTTTTCCACACAAGACATTCCCTAGCACAGTTTCTCGGGTGTTTTCATATTTGCAATTTAGGCAATAAATGCTTTTTTTTTTTTTTTCTTTTCTTCTGAATAGCTATCTTTTCACAAAATCACAGAAGGAGTGGGCAAGGTTGGCAGGGATCTTTTCATTCCTGTCTTCCTCAATAATGCATCAGGGATGCCTAAGACATAGTCATGATCTAGGTGTCAAGCTAATGGGAAGATATCCATTGGATTGTTTGTTCATAGCTGCTGCAAATTGTGAGTGCCCACAGTGGGCTTTTATTTAAATAACATCATATAACTTATGAACACCTCCTTTAAAAGAAACTACATTTTGGTGTTTTTTCCTTCTAATGATTCCAACCAATTAAGTTTTAGATGTACTGAGCATACATTTGTAGCTTAAAATGCTTCTTAGGCTATTTGCCTTAAATTAAAAGTTCTGATGGTACAATCTCTTTATACAAAATCACAGTACAAAGTCTTTGAGGAGCAGTTAACAGAAGGAATAAAAGATAATAACTTTTTCTCACAATATATTAGGGGCAGAAAACTTAGTTGCAAGTAACTCTGACTAACTGGGGACAACACTGAAAAGGAGGCTCCAAAAAGATCAGGATCTTGTATAGGCATTAAATCAGTTCTCTGAGTTTACTATGACAGAATCTAGGAAAATTTCCATCCTTGATCCCTTTTTTTCTGAGTGAATAATCAGATCATTTGCTAAAAATGGGGAAAAAAGTGTAAAAGAGTGTGAGAAACAAATTTATAAAATGCACAATAACAAAACTACCAAAGCCAGATGGCGTTTATCCAAGATTTATAAAAAATGAATGGAGCCAACTGTAGAACTGTAAAGGTCGGCATAGTGTCTCTTGCTTGAAATTGTCTTGGTCTGACATCAAATTCTAAAGAGGCTTCCAATGCCTCTGGGAACAATAGATTTGTGAACCTACTGTCTCTGAGGACCCACTAGCAGGAAATTTAATAAAGCAGAGAAATGGTGAGCACTGGTAAATATTATTCAGTTTACAAAAGTCAACACAGTTTTTCTTTTTTTAAAAGCGAGGCAGGACTAGAAGAAATCACTGCTGTTTGAATTGTTAAACAAACCAGAAGATAAACGAGTCAAAATGGATTTCTGAAAGACTTCTGACAAAGCACCTCACCTACAGGCTTTTAAGGAAAATAAGCAGTCATGGAATGAAATGGAAGGTCCTTGTTTGGATAATTAACTTCTTAAAATAAGAAAAACAAACAGAAAGAAAAAACATATCATTTTTACTGTGAAGAAAAGCAATCAGGGAATTTCTGCAGGATATTGTTACTGTTATTTTTTACTGTTTGTGGACAGAAGACAAAGCCCTTTTTTTGCTGAATGAGAAACTATGGGCTGAGCCCTCTCTGAGCACAAAGCCTTGCCTTCCATAAGCCTTAACCTCTTTAACAATTATAACCTCATACACTGAAGTTCTGCTTGTCTCTCCCATGACATCATATCTGTATGGCCATTTGTTGCTGCTATATAATTCCTTTTCTTTTAAATCACTGTCTGCATACAGACTTTAGCGGATTTTTTTCTTCTCTAAAGATTTCTATGTTGTTGAAAATCAATCTTTATTTCTTTTAATCATGGAGGAATTTTTAACTTGATTCTTACCCTGAACTTTTTTATTTCCCTCACTTTTCCTCCTTTTTGTCCATTTGGGTTTTTAAAAGTTCAGGATATGTCCCTATAGAAACATACTGGGCATTTTCAGTGCTTTGTCACAGCCTTCACAATGACATGCAGGATGACAGAGCTGATTAGCACTGGTCAAAGTGTTGTCAAAGCAGTGGTGCACCATCTCCATCAGTGACTGCCTGTCAACATTGTTGGTTCATCCTTCCCTGAACTGAAGAACGGCAGCCTCAACCCTGCCTCTGTTTCCAGTTTCAAATGTTTACATCTTGGGATCATTAGTTGCGCTTGTTGTCATTTACTGATCTACCCAGAGGATTTGGGGATTCTCCCTAGTGATACGGCCGAGAACCAAATATGCTTCTTTTCTGTGCTCTATGCTCTCATCTGGATACACATACCTTTATCTACTGACCTGTGGAGTACTCCCTATGCCTAACTAATGGTAAAAAAAAAATCCCATTATATTTCATGTTCCTCTCACAGATACTTTGAAATTTATTGCTTAAAAACAGAAAAATCCTTAAAAAAACCTAGGTGACTATTCTTCTTTAGAATAAGATGCCTGGCTCCTCTGCATATTGACAGCAGAAAGCAATCCTTGGTTTCTTTCTGCTGGAAAGAAAAATAGAAAAAAAATAGAAAAAAAATAGAAATTTATTATAGAAGCATTAAAATCTGAACTTTTTCTAATGTCAGGAATTTACTATGTAACAATCTATCCAGAGGAGGTAATTTCTGGGTAAGGGATGTGTAAACATCAGCAATTGCTGCGAAAAATATTTCAGTGAGAAAAAGTCTGCTAAATTAAAATATATGATAGGTTTTTAAAAATTACATCCTTATCTGAAAAATGGTGTTGAAATATTGATATTCAGTATGGAGGACACTTTAAATGGTACCTCTGGTGGTTCATTTGTTTTAACAAAGCAACATTGATAGAAAAGTGATGTTAACAGTTGACTCTAAAACTAAGGAAAATGACTGATTATTTCTAACACATTAAAAGACAGCTTCTGACACAGAAAGTGCAGGGCAACTTTATGATAGTGTGGTTTAATGGAGTTTTTTTAATAGTTTATTTTTGGATTCATATGGTTAATCAGGTTTTGCCCAAAAAGCGGTTAAAATTACTGCAGGGGGAAAGTACTTGCACAAAACCAGGCAGAATCAGAATTTATTTTATTTCAGCAATGAAAATAGTTCATTTTGTGAAACGATGGAACTGCAGCAGATGATGAAAGGCAAGCACTGCTTGCTTCATGGATGGAGGTCCAGGAAGCAACTCATTAACAACCTCACCTTAATTTTAATTTATTCACATATTTCATCTATGTTTACATTGCATTAACATTCAATGACTATGTTATTTAACCCTGTCCAATATCTCAAATATCAAACCAGACAGTCTTCTGCCAGATCTCTGCTATGAATCACTGTTTTCCCTCTTTCTTCTGAAACTGAGTTGTTGTACCACAACACAAGGAAATTATTATACAGTCCATCCAACCCAGCTTTTCACAAGACAGATGACACAGCTCCTTAATTAGTCAAATACAAGTGCTATGTCAAAAGTAAATCACACTCTTCGTATATTCAGTATCAAAGCTTTGCTTTACTACTTTTATAAAATCAGGATCTTTTCTAACTTATATCTAACCAAAATCATCTGTATGCATACTTAATAAAGATAAAACCCATACAAACAAATATGAAATAATTGCTTGAGGAATTAAAAACTTTTTAGATTGTCAGTGCTTCAAATATTGTTACTAGATTATATGTGAAGTTTCAAGGATTTCAAGGACTCAATGTATTTAGTGTGAGGTGTCCACAAGTTAATGTGAGCCTGGGAAGTCTTTTTAGCATCTTGGCAAAAATCAGAATCTCCTTCAGAGTTTTGCTGCTATTTTCTTGACACCTTTGTTGCATGCCAAAAAAATGTATGGAATCACTGAATTTCAAAAAACATATATGTACAGATACATAAAATAAATTTTTCCATTTTCTTAGTGGAAACACAGGTTTATCTTTTGCAGCCTATGTTAGAAACAAATTACTAAGACAAACTGGGGGGAGGGGGCGGCTTACTGAGTCAGGAATAACTCTAGGTTTGTGAAACTGCTACTTCTACCCTGCATTCTGTGGGCAGTGAATTTCCCTGGAGAACACACCTAAGAGACTGCAGCTTTAGCTCTGACTTAGTAGATCAAGAGTCTGTTGTCCAAATGAGCCACTGCACAGGACTTTCACAGACGTTCCACACAGCTCTGAAAATCTTTCTGCTTCTTTGGTAGTTTGAGATCTCACCTAGAAAAAGATCGCATTAATGCAAAATAAATAAAATGGCCTGGAGGGGAAGCCGCATGAGGAGCAGCTGAGGTCAGTTGGTTTGTTCAGCCTGGAGAAGAAGAGACTGAGGAGAGAGAAACCCCACTGAAGTCTTCAGCTTCCTTGTGAGTGAGAGGAGGTGAAGGAGGGGCAGGCACTGACATCTTCTCTGCGGTGACCCACAGAACCTGAGGGGATAGCCTGAAGTTGTATCAGGGGAGGTTTAGGTTGGATGTTAGAAAAAGGCTTTTCACCCAGAGGGTGGCTGAGCACTGAAATAGGCTCCCCAGGGAAGTGGTCACAGCACCAGCCTGATAGAGTTCAAGAAATGTTTGGACAACGCTCTCAGGCTCAGGGTGTGACTCTCGAGGTGTCCTGTGCAGGGCCAGCAGTTGGACTGTGGACTTGTGGATCTCTTCTAAAACAAGATATTCTATGATTCCATGAAATTAATCACAAAATTATTCAAATTACTTTTGCCACATAATAGAAAAAGCAATCTCTGTACATGATAAAAAATCTGATTGGTTTAGAAATTGCTTCTGGTTTGAGTCATAAACTGGCAGATTAACCTGTAACAAATGCTTTGTCTTAAATTTTTCACAGTGCCCTGATGAAAGTTGACCCCCACTGACCAAAGAGGCGTTCTATACCATATGTCACCATTCTCAGTATACAAAGTGGGGGGAAGAAGGAGAAAGGGGGTGGGGGATATTTGGAGTCATGATTTGGAGTCCTAAGTAACCATTGCACATGACAGAGCCAAGCTGTCTTGGGGATAGCTGAATCCCTGCTGCCCATGGGAAGTGGGAATTCTTGTTCAGCTTTGCTTGAATGTGCATCTTTTGCTTTCCCTGTAAAACTGTCTTTATCTCAAAACATGAGTTTTCTTACTTGTACTTATCTGACTCTCCCCTCCATCCCATCAGACAGTAGTGAGCAAGCAGCTCTGCAGAGCTTAGTTGTCAGCTGGGGTTAAACCTCGCCACCCATTTACAAAACTTACATGAATAGTTAAAATATCTTTGAATATGTTCGACAAACAACATGATAAGTCTACTTGGAGAGTATTTGCAAGTGGTCAGCCTTTGAAAAGTTTTAGTACCTGTTTTGAACACCTGGAAGCATATGACAACTTTTTTTTATGCAACAATTGCGAAACATTTTCTCTGGAGAATACTTAACATTTAAGATTCTTTTAAAATATCTAAAACAGTATTGATACATGATTGTGAAACTGGCTCTTTTTAAATAGTCACATTGATTAAAATAAAGTTAAGTACTTTAAGTACTGCTGGCTGTAATTTCATTGTGATGTCTCCAAGGAGTCTCATATGTTATGCACAGCACCACAAGAGCTTATAGAAACTACATATGAAAGGCAATATACAAACACAGCAGAAGTGAACACACTCAGAAATTCAGGAACGCATGTTCACAAACCTCTATTGCTAATGTCAGGCACTGCTACTGAAAAAGTAAAATGTCTCCATTCAGTATAAAAGAGAATTGAAGCAAAGTGGTATTTCAACTCTATCTATGACATTCATTCTATGAAAGAGATCTTGCTTAGTTGTCCAAACTTCAGATATGGCTTTACTGTTACTAATATGTACAGAGAAATGAAACCAATGCACGTTTGTTTATTAGTTTGTTTTACTGGAAGGTGAGATACTTTTCCTACTGCTTTAGGTTTCCACTAAGGTAGTAGCACATCTTTTATTTAATGGAGATGTAATGCACATTTAGCAACACTTTTCAGTCACTATGCTGCTGGGCTATGAATAAACTGGGTTATTATCAGCAATGAATTTAATTTATGGAAGTATAGTTATGGGCAAGCAAATGCAAAATTGAGAACACCCTAGATGACAGGATCATAGCCTAATTTAAATTGAAAAGGGCCTCTGGAGTCATCTGGCCTAACTCCCAGACGGCAACAGGCTTAAATTCAAAGTCAGGTCAGGTGACTGAGGACCTGTATTTCTCCCTTTTAGGGATCAATTTAACTGCTGTAATGTATGATTACACGTAGTACTGATAAGAGGTATTAGTACTGAAACTGTGGGTTGGAGGTCAGGTAGCCGTATATGGAATGACAATGTCTGGCCCAAAGGGCATATAACTTAAGCCAGCACAGGAAGCTGAATAAATAATCCAGGAGAACTGATGCAGGCAACTCAAGCATTGCCAAGACTGTCAGCATCAGTAAGTAATTATCAATGTGTCAGCTTTTTATTTCTGAACACTGCATAAAAGGGTTTAGCACCATCGGTTTTCAGTCTTGGCCAGAAGCAGATTGATGGATGTTTTTTCTTGGAAAGGTATTACAGAGATCAAGGTCTGTCAGTTACAGTCTAGAGACTGAAAGAGGTTGACAATGCAAGTAGTAATGCTCTGTAGTGTAGTGAAAAAAGGAAGCAAATCTGATAATGCAATGATAAAGTCTGATTGTGGCTTCATGGGGTTCTCTAAATTAGCACTCATTTGGCTATATCAGATCCTAACTGCAGTGGAAATAACTTGTGGACTAAAGGTGCTGTATTGGACCTCCAGATATCCTAGCACAATATGAATGCTATTAATTTAATGCTCTCCAGCAAAGTCTTTGCAAACGTGAAATAAATGATTCTTTTTACAACCAGCTGGGGCTATGTGTATCTCGGTCTTGTGGGACTGACAAAAAATGTGAATGTTGTTCACTGATGTAAATTTAATAACTTTAAAGTTATTAAACTGTGATTTATTTTGCTACCACAATTAATTGGCTGGACTCAAGAGGTTCAGTACAATTTATTATTGATTATTTTAAATATATAACTTAATTTTGTTCTTGGATCTAGCAGTGTAGTTTCACAACGGGTCTAATTTAAAACTATAAGTCTAAAATACCATTTATGTTTTAAGAAAGCTCTGAGGAATGGAAAAAAACCTTGCAATTTTATTTTCCTGAAATACAGGGCACACATTAAAATTAAAATTAACTTTAAATTCAAATCATCCACTGCTGAATTGTTGGTTTTTAATGCATTTGACTCCTCTATTCTACTGAAAATTTATTTCTAATTTTGCATTAGTTTGCCAAAAAAACCAGTTCTTTTATACAGCCTAACTATAAGGTAATCAGCACTGTGTTTGAAGGCCACTTTAAGAAATTGACTGGTAGAGTCAGCAACTTTCTGAATTTGCAATACCACAGCTTTACTCCTCATACCTTGATGAATAATTCAACTTCATCGTGCAAGCAACATAATGAATTTCAAGAGTATTACTAGTGAATAAACGAAGACAATTAAGAAGGATATGGACCTGTTAGAGAGAGTCCAGAGATGACCAGAGTGCTGGAGCACCTCTTCTATGAACGCAGGCTGAGACAGCTGGGAAGACAAGGCTCCAGGCAGAGCACCTTCCAGTACCTAAAGGGAGCCTACAAGAAAGGAACTTGGTTGAACGTTACTAAAAGACTGGGACATGACAGGAGAAAATATTTTTGTCGAATTTACTGTTTGTCAAGGGAGAAGAGAAAGTACAGAAAAATTTGTGTGTCCATTCAATTCTGAAATCCAGAGTAAAAATAGTTGCAGCATAAGTAAACTCAGGCCCAAAATACTTTTTTTTTTGTTGTTTTCTCTCCTAACAGGAAATTAATTCAATTACTTGGAATAGACCATGCGTGTTTAATGTGACAATTTGAACTGGGAATGCTACCTTTCAGCCCTGAGAATTCTAATGACATCATTAAGGTTGTTTATAGAAATCTACAAAATTAGATGATTGCTATTAAACACCATACTTTCCGAGATAGAAGCTGCAATGGCTCCTGGGTCTGATAAGAGACAACAGTCTTTCATTTCTAGATCTCTGCTTTGAACTCGAGCCAGGATAACAAGAATGAGAAGTTATTATCAACAAAAGACAGGCAGCACGCACTATGAAAGGAGATTATGGTGTCAGGCAGTTTCTTAGGGTGCTGGTGCCTTCCTGGGATGCATGTTTTGCATGCAGTGCTGCTCTACAAGGGTATTAAGATCAAGCTTCTGCCTAGCTGAGAGTACAGTCACTGCTCTGAAGAGAGATCATAGTTCCAAGTATCATCAAATATCCATCTTCCAACAAAATTAAAGTCATTTTATAAAGCAGAAAGCAATGGCCTCTAGAATGCAAATTGTCAATGTTTAGGTGAAAAAGTAATCTACATCTACGGACTAAACAGCCTCTTCTATCAGGAAAAAATCCTGAAGAATAAATACCCTGATTACTGTGTCTGGATCTTACCTGGATCATGGCTATGCCTTGCTGGCTTGACTTCCTTACTTGATTTCTCACACATCATGAACTTATCTGGGATCTGGACTTGTGACTGGACTTAGTGACTGTCACCATATGTGCCCTGCTCACCTTGCTCAGGTCTGTGGGATTGTTCCCTTGACAGTGAGGCCCCTTTGACTTTTTGTTCTTGTTTGTGCCCCTGGCTACCTGTGCCTGGCAGAGCAGCCTCCTCCTGCTGCTCCCTGCCCACTGTGCTGGGCATAGTCAGCAGGGTTGTGAGGGTTGCCCTGAGTAGAAGGAGGTGATGAACCCCATAGCAGGGGCTGTGGGGTGCCCTGAGTAGAAGGAGGTGATGAACCCCCCTGTGGCAGTCAGTCAGCTCCCACTGGCTTGGCAAAAGCCAACAGCATTCCACTGCATGCCAGAACATCAGCCAAAGGAGAACACGGTTCCCCTGCTGAAATATATTTTCAAGAGATAGGGGTGGGAAAGACAGAATGGGTTTCTGTTGGTGTCAGGGGACACCAGAGATGTAAGGCCACCTATAGGAAAGGACACAAAGGAAGATACAGGAGGAGAGATGTGAAAGATTATGAGTTGAAGGGACAGAGCTGGAGACCCTGCCTTAAAATGATGCACTCCTTGCTAGAGCAGGCACAACCTGAAGGGACTCGAGCCAGTGGAATAACCAAGGCAGACTACAGGGAATGAGTAAGAAGGAAGGAGACCAGCAGAAAACCAGAGTAAGGAGAAAGGTATGATAGAAATTAAAAGTTTATCTTATTTGAAAATAATATTAAGTCATTGAACATCCCATAGTGGAGGCTTGTTTTACTCAAGACACTGACAAGGCAAGTTACATCAAGTTACCAAGAGTTGTTCTAAAAAAGCTGCTGCAGTATTGACTCTCCTAAAGTCTTGGTATGAAAGGTTATGTTTGGAAGACCAGCATGATTCTAGATATTCCAGAGATTTCTCTTTAATAACAGTTTTAAGATATGGCTGGATGAAATACATTGCGTGCAGAGAGACAGACGAGATTTCCTGTTCAGCGCTTCTTTCTGGAGCTCACCTCACAGATCTGACCAAACTTTTACCCCATTCTGTAAGACACTACTAATTTCTACAAAGCACATTTGGAAATGGCAACATGTTACCAAGCCTTTAAAGATGAAGGAGTATCTTCTGAAGGAATGGCTGACCATCTCATCTCCTTAAAATAATAATACATATTCTTGAAAAATAAGTGGATGGCAAACAACACCACAATAATTCTGAAAATAAAATATCTCTTCCCACAGTTTGGACTTTAAAGCTCCGATGTGCCATTTTTAAAAATAAAATATTTTCATTCAAGTGATTATTTATAGAATTTGGCACACTTTTTTGGCATAAACATTAAGAAATTAATTTTTTATGCAGAGGCCTGTATTTATGGCTCTGAAATTAGCTGAGAGAAATGGCACTGAGCTAGTTTAAGCTGTTACATTTTGCGAGAGTTGTTCTCAGGGAGAATTCTGAAGTGAAGAATATGTCCTTGGTTATGTTTTTAACAGCTTCAAGTTATAGTGTGCTAGTACAGACTGTATGAAAGGGTCGTTCTTAGACTGCTGCAGCCTCTGAAAAGACTGAATGGGTTAATAACTTAATTTCTCTTTACAGAATACTTCCATCTTGATGTTATTTAAACTATTCTTTTTTTTTTCTTCCTTCCAGAGTAGTGTTAGAAAGTTGCAGTGGTTATAAATCCTTCACTGTGGCTTTTGAAGCTGGAAATGCCAAGGTGCATTCACCATTTACCTCCACAGGCCTGTTCACGGCAGCTATTACAAATGAGGTGAAATACTTGTCAATGTCATGCAGCATTACTCTGACTTATTATTACAGCTGTCTTTGTAAATAACCTTTACAACATCAAAAATAGAATCTTTTACTATTTCTAGTATTTAAACACTTGTTTTTAAATGGCATTTCAAAAAATTGCTGATATCCTTCAATTGCAAAAAAAGAACTACTGCCTGCAAGCAAATGCAAATGCATGGCTCCAAGTTATCCACATGGTTAGATTGCTTCTGAGTCCTCCTTTGGAGTGTACAGAGCCACTCCTTCGAGGTCCAGACTTGGGGTAGTTGTGGGGAAAGGGTTTTCAGAAAACCCACCATACAGTGCTAGGGTTGAGACCTCTTAAGTATGTCTTACTGCACTTGGCACAGTCCTCTCAGTCAATGCCAGCCAGCTCATTTGCCCCCACATATTGCTCCAGAGAGATCTACACCTGGAGATCATAATAAAACTGTACTTTGAGGTATTAGATAACATCCAGCCATGAATGGAAGCTGCAGGAGGAGTTGAAGGGATGACAACAGAGGTTTCTATATCTCTTTCTGCAATTGCAGACACCCAGAGCTCTTTTGCACATGAGGGTCTCCAGACACTGACATATATACCCTACAGGACTCACACACAGGATGGACAGTTGATTCATACAAGAAAATTTGTTAAGGAAAATGATTTAGTAGATTGAGGTGATCAGGAATAGGGCTCAGACAAGCTAACTGACCAGCAGACTGCGTAAACAGCCTATTTTTGTACATTTCCCTATTTTCTCAAGTTTATTCCTCTTAGATCCACCCTGAACAAAATTTCTCAGCCTTTGGCCCTTTCTTTAGGCTTTCCATAATGACTTTTGTAAAGTCCACAGAGACTCAGGCATCCCATAATACTCAGCCTTGTTTCCACCTGCTTATCTGCTAATGGCTCAGCTTGACCCACTTTAAGACTGTGCCTGAGTAGTTTTTCAGTGATCAATCACTGTCTGAGCAGTTCTGGTTTTCGTTACTGTCTCAATTATCACCTACCTGTCAGATTTGTGTATCTGTGTGTTCAATTTATCACCTTTCTTGCTATTTATTATTTTATTTATAATAAATAGTCAGGTAATTAATGAAGCAGATGGTCTCACATTCCCCATACACTTACAATGATCAATCAGCCTGAATGGTATGCAAATGAAGTCCAGGCTGCATCGTGTGTGATAATCAGGGTTTTTTCTTTATGTGTTCTTTGATTTCCAGAATGCAAATGGTACATTTTTGTAATGTAAAATGTTGCATTATGTGCTGGGTGGACCTCCTGTATGGCCTGCTGCTGCGTCAGTGAGTGAGCAGGCTCCTGTAGGCACATAACCACAAATGGAGTACATTTATGTTTATCTGTCTTCTGTGCTGCATGTTGAACTGGGGAAATTGTCCAGTTTCAGGCTGGACATGCAAAAGCTGAAAGGCCAAATGCCACAGCATCTGTAAGAAAAGGTAACATTATTCTCACCCAGGCTGTGCCAGATGTAGCCAGAACTTTTTTTCTGTTCAGGAGATCTTGATGTCTAGCCTTTCCTCAGCATTTGCCATCTTGTGAGCAGCTAGACATTGGCACATGCCAGATTTCTCATGCATCATCATTCCCCAAGTCCTGCTCCTCATGCCCTGCTCCACTCAGTTTCCTGTCCCCTGCAAACCCATGCTGAAGGTGAGCTCTATCCACTCTCTGTGTCATTGGGGGAGCCATTAAAGAGCCAGGTGCCCAGGCAGAGCTCTCAGGGACACCCCTCATCCCCAGCCTCCACCCAGACTCGGAGCCAGTGACCACAGCTCCCTGGCTGCATCCATCTCGCCAATTCCTCATGACCCCAACAGGCCATCCTCCAAAGCCAGGGCTCAGCAGTGTGGGGCTCAGTGTGTCATGTGGGACTGTGTCCAAAGCCTCACAGGGGGTATGGGCATATCAGGGCTGTCAGAGACTGAAATGTTATGGTTAGTGCCTTAAACATTGTATGAGGGATTTATGCCCATTATGGCGAAACTGGATAAAGAAGCTGTGACCACCCAAGCCCACCCTTCCTTGACCTCACTGGAGCTCCAGACTGTGAGTTAAGCCACCTAAGGGAACCTGAGATAAGATAAAAGTGACACTGTTATTCAATTACTTCAGGTCTAGGGACAAGTAAACAAGACTAATGCAGACAAATGTATCCACAAGAAAGCCAAACCCAGCAGATGTCCTGAAAATCATCCCTACCTGTGTTCAGGGTGGGAGAGGCCATAGCCCACAGGCTCACCTGTGGAGGCCAGCAGACAATGCCCCACAACCAGGGGGGAAAGAGGAGAGTTTTGGGGATGGAGCATAACCTCTGGTCAGAATACGCTGAGCAAGGGCTGTCTCAAGGAAGAGTTGGTAGCTACCATGAACTCTCTGATTGGAATGAAAGCATCTGGAGCTGACAGGTCCTCCTGAAGAA
Source organism: Motacilla alba alba (assembly GCF_015832195.1). Lineage (NCBI taxonomy): Eukaryota > Metazoa > Chordata > Aves > Passeriformes > Motacillidae > Motacilla > Motacilla alba. The sequence continues at coordinate 81,086,999 of NC_052017.1, forward strand.
CTCAGTGTGATCCTCAGCTCTTCCAGCCTATCCCATCTGCAGAGCAGTGGATGCTGGTTGTCTATCTCCCGAATTTCTCCACACTGTGGGAAAGCAGTTGGCTCCAGCAACTCGGGCAGCCCACCAGACTCATGCTGCTGACCATGGCTGGCACACTGCATTTTTAGTTGTGCCCTTCTGGATGTCTTGCCCATAAGACTTGCAAGCAACTTGCCAGATGCTATAGCAGACAGTGAGAGCCCTGACAATGGCCTGCAAAAGTTCCAAACCAGCCTGGCAAAATGCAGCAGTGGCCAAAGGATCAGAGTTACTAGCAGCCTGCAGAGCAACAGATGATGCAGCAGGGAGCCTGGCTGTGCTGCAGGCAGCAGATACAGACTGCGTGGCTGCACCCCTGTGTGGAGGCTACTGGAGCAGTCCCATGCCACACAGGGAGCTAATGAGCAGCAAGCACGTTCTGTATTGAACATGTAAAGCACTTCCATGAGAAGGCACAAAGCTCTTTGTAGTGTGGTACAGAGAGAGATATCCCTTCAGGTGCAATGCAATGTGAATATAGCACTTCTCTCTAGAGTGCTTGCAGCAATATAGATATGAATGAATCCACATAAGCAGTCCAGAGGGGCAGTGAAAACTCTCCAAGCTGAATACTGTCAGCAGCATTGGCACAGAAATAATGCACTTAAGATGGTAAAGAACAAAGAAATATCCCTATTTTTTCTTTTTTTTTTTTAAGTGCTAAGCAGATCATACGCTTTTTTCTTGATCAGATTGAGACACTGTAAAGAAATAAAAATGCCCTGTGTAGGAGGAAAATAAAGCAAACTAGATGAAATAATACCCTTATCATTTTTGATGCTGAATTGCAATTCCTCAGCACTGTTATAGCAGGATGATTTTGCTCAGTATAATACTCCCAGTTGTCTTATTTTCCTGTTAATGTTTGTTTCTCTCCATGGCTGAAGTAACTCTTCACTCTTTCTGCAAGAGTGATGTATGGAAACTTCTGCTAGTCAGCAGTGACTGCTAGTGGAGAAAACACAAAGGAAAGATTTTTCTTCATCCACACTTTATTATCTAGGACATAAACCAATGTTTCCCGGTGAAAGGGAGCAGACAAAAAACACAAGAGACAAGAAAAGACAAGGAATGGCTGAGAAGGTCAATTGAAATTCTCTGCAATTATTTTTCAGTAAAACATGAATGTGGAGAAGTTACAATAATGCCTGGCATAAGACAAATCAATCTTCAGCCATTACTGAAATTAAGTGTAGAATATCAAGGTACTTGCATTTTCAGTAGCCTTGGATTAGCACTTGGGCTGCACTATGATATGACTATAATCTAAACTTAAGGCTGTAAAACAAATGTATGCAGTCAATAGCCCGTAGATTTTATTCTTTTTTTTTTTTTTTAGGTAAAACAGAAGGTTTCTACTGCAACAACCTCTGCCATGGAAGCAGATCTGGATTGATTTGGAGTTGGAGCAGGAGGAATTTGGGGGGCTCTGGTCCTCTTCACCTACTGAAGAGCACAGTCTTATGTCTGCTTCCACTCCTCATATTCTTCCCTCTTCTCTTACATGTTTAGACTTAACTGTCTGCCCTTAATTTATGAAACCAGACTCCATGGAAATCAATACTTTTGCCACCGATTTCAATAATTTCCACATGCACCCTCTGTGCTTTTCTGACACACCCACACATTCAGTGTGTTTTAGGAATACACTTCCAAATCACAGCAGGAGGAACTCCAGTGTGCTCCTTGGTGGAATAAGCAAGGCAAAAACATCTGTTGATGCACACAGGTGTAAGAGTGTGTGAAGAGGGAAACAGGGTCCTTTCTGATTGCCTGTGGTCTTTAGAAGAAATTGATTTGTGCCACAGATGTCGCTAAATATCTTTGAGTTCTTCAAAGTTAAAAATGGAAAGGTTGCTTCAGTTCAAAGCAGAATTTGATAGTTTGAACTGATCTCCACCTTGCATAAATCTCTAAGCTAAACTTAAAATACAATTTTTCATACTATCATGACAATGCCTGGTTCTCCCATATGTTTGTTTCTCAGTGATATTGGCTGAAAAAGAAAGGAGAAATCATATACTGATGTTTTTGAACACCACCTCTGGAGAAGACTGCTTAAAATGTAGCATTTCAAAAGAGCACTTTGATTTGTGACATTGTTTCAGATTTTAATGTTCACAAATTGAGTGAAAAATTATACTCTTCCTTTTGCAGCATTCTATTTTTTCATTTTCGACCCACTAATATGAATAATATTAATTTAACAAAAAAACACAAAATAATTCCACTTTAGTTACTTGATATATATTGGATTTTCTGTAGCTTTTAGAATGTCACTCACAGATCTTCCTGTGCTGGTTCACAAAAGGTCAAAAACCATTTCAAAGATGAGGTAATTAATGAAATGTCACAGCCCTTCTAAGTGAAACCATTTCAGAGCATTCCTGTGTCCTATTGAAAAAGAGAAAGATGTGCCTTACAGAGCAGATCCTGAGATTAGATATGGCATTCATTCCTAAACTTGCGTATATCACTCTATCATTCCTAAGGTTTCATGATGGACTCAAGTCTCAAATCCATCAGTAAGGACTTTGAGCAGACACTTTGAACAGGCATGTTGTCCTGTTGTCTTCATCACTTCCCATCTGTAAAAATGTGAAGCAATATTGCTATTCCCTCTGACCGTATAAAGGTATCACTTAAAGCTTATAAAGATGAATTCATTAAGTATTTGAAAATCATAACAATAAGTGCACCAAAAAAAAAGAGACTTAATTATTTCTGTCAGAGAGGGATTTGGATGTGATTCAGTAAATAAAGCATGCAGCCACATGCTCAATGAGTATAAAAAGACATATAAAACAGCTGGTTCCTCCCTTGAGCAGATCCATTCTCTGTTGCAAGGCCATAATCCAAAGTCAGTGATTGTCACAAAAAGGTTTTAGCTAATAGCAGTCAGCTGCGGACTAACTCTTGGTGAGGAAGGCATCTGGTCTAAAATTAGCAGCAAACCATGTCTATAGATTTAGATCACATACTCACACAAACAGGAAGTGTCCTGGAATCATGGAATAATTTGGCTTGGAAGGGACCTCTGAAGTTCTGCAGCGCAGCATTCTGCTCCAAGCAGGACCAACTTAATCACTAGGACAGGCTGCTCAGGAATTTTCCTCTTAAGCTTTTAAAATCGACAGCCTCTTTAAAACCAGCAGGCAGCCAGCCTGTTCCAGGACCCAGACACTCTTGCTGTGAAATCCACATAGGGAATCATCCTTCAGAAACTTTCAAGCTTTTTGGTGTTAAATTTTGCAGGTATGTTTTTAAAATAGTTCCCCTTTTGAGTTTATATCCAAGGTCATTGTACATATGTGGGTAAGCTCTTTGAGAGGGAGATGCATTTTGCTCAAGCTTTGATAGAGTCCATTCTTAATTGGTCCATTCTTAATTTGGTCATATCAGCCATAAAATTAGGATGTAAGTTAAGCAAGATAGAGATACATTTTACAGTGCTTTGGGTATTTCAAGCCTCTGTCCCTTGCTTCATTAAAAGGTTCTTTGCCCTGGAGATAGGAGTGACATGTATGCTCCAAGAAATCACTGACAAAACTGAGAAGCATTTTAGAAAATCTCTTTGTTCTCTAATGCAGACAAGAAGGTTTTCCCATGCTAGGACACTTAGAAAGGTGAGATTGCATATATTTTCTATTTAATAATATATAAGGAAAGAAATTTGATGGGGAAGAAAAGCAACTTTTCTCTCATTAGACCCACCTAAAATCACTGGGTGGTGCAGCACCTGTAGTAACACAGCTGTTAGCTCAGAAGAGAACTGAAGTCTGCCTTCAACATACACCCAAAATACCAAAGCATTCTTTCCTCTTGTCAAATCAATTTTATAGATTTAACATTCTTGGCTTATTAAAAAAAATCATTTCTTGTTGCCTGATTGATTTATAAATGTTTACATATTCTGTTTTTCATTGCAATGCTTGTCTGTGGTCTTTGACTTGGTAAAAGTTGTTAGCCAATTTCAAAAAACAGACTTGCTCTAAGGTTTGCAACCAGCACGTAGTATCAGACAGTTTACATAAAGTCTCATTTTCTGGTGTGTTTGCTTTTTGTGGGCCATTTCATTATCATGCAAATGGAGTTAGGCCATTTTGCAGACAATCTAATTGTTGGCATAATATGTCCTCATTATTTGTATAGTGCAGCAGTTTGCATTAGGCATTACGAAGTGAAACAGTTACCAAAATAACAGCATGATTTTTGAGAAACAGAGGCTACTTTTCATCAAAGGCTGTGCATGCTGGTTGCTAAATCCAGTCTAGAATAACCAACAGCCTTCAGCAAACCTAAACTGCACAGCTCTTTCACAGAGCACCATTTGTGTCAGTAGGAGCAATATCACTTTTCTGACCTATATATTCGAAGTTTTCATCCTCTTATGCTTTCATTTCTGCACAAGCTTTAGCTCTTAAATGTTGATGTTGAAGACAGTATTACGCTATGCCTATATAGTTGCAGCAAAGGAACAAAGATAAATAAAGCACTACTGAAATAGCAAATGGAAACCAAACTGATCTTTTTTTAGCTAGTAATAGGAATGTAAAGCTGAAACCTTCATCCTGTTTCCAAACAGTAAATCTTATCTTTTTAGAAAATGCTGCCAATTTAGCACTGTTGAACTTTGGAATACAGCCATCCACACATAAACACATTTGCACATTATTTTGTTTGGCTCCTGCTAAAGCCATATGCTGAGATTTTTTTTTTTAATTAAAAAGACACCTCAGAAAATCTTGCAGTGTTCACAGAGAATAAAACATCCCTAAAGGTTCTAAAATGTCAACAAAATACTAAAGTAGAAAGGATAATTTTATCCCCCCACTAACGTAAATAATGTTGGCTGAGTGAATTTTAACAGCCATTTTTTATGCATTTATGAAGACACTTCAGTCACTTGTGTTCTGACATTTAAAGTTTTGATGCAGGCAGAATCAGTCACTTCTAAACCCCACTGACCACAACCAAGCAATTCATACTCCTTTGCCTGTTATCAGAGCTGAAATCCTCATCTATGTAATGCAGAGTATCAAAGCAGCTAAAGAGTTGGTTGTCATTTTTTAACAATATGCAAAATTACTTACTGCAATTGAGTAGATGAAAACTGAAGTCTCAGAGATGGGTTCATATTTTTGCACTTTCAATTTCCAGATAAAAATATACCCGGTAAATACATATGTTGTGCTAAATAAGAATAGATTAGACTGCAACTGCCATGATACTTCAAATATGAAGGGATTTGTTTCTTGTTTCCTTTCACTTTTGGCACTAACCTTGTGGATTATTGAACAGTACTGAATTTAGATTTGCCTATTCTAGTCATCAGGAACTGATCAATCACTATTGAACTGTGTATATAACTGCAGGGTATCCAGCTGCAATCACTAGTGCCACTGTTCCTCAGCCATGAGAGGGGACAACACAACTTCCCTTTCCTTCCTTGCACAAAACCTCCAACATTTAAACAGACTTCTCCAGTCTTCCAACAGCTTCCAGTTTGCCAGTCTCTTTGCTGAAAAAGGTCTGAAAATCTCTTCTTGAATTAAACCAAACATTTATTCCTTAAAAAGGACAGAGAAAAAGAACTAAATAATGAACTAGCTATGTGGAGGGACTCCATTTCTAGTCCTTTTTTGAGTTGCTTCCAGCAACAACTCTGCTGCTGGTACTGCTGGAGTAGTTGCAGGGAACCATGGCTCCATTACCTCCACTGGGGAGGGTGAATGGAAGCTTTTCCCCTTGGAATGAAAGTGAGGAAGAACACTTTGTTCTATACAGATCAGTGATCTCCTGAGCATTAATCAGACAGTGATTATTTTAAATGAAGATTCATGTCTACAGCAACCCACAGCAGCACAGGAATCTAAATTCTTTAAGGACCAACAGATGTGCTGTCCAGAGGATGCGTACACACATACTGCTACAACTATGGTAGACTTCTGTACTGTCAGAGGGAGCAGTGATTTGGTGTATGTTCTTTCCTCCTTTGCAAAGGCTTCTGTATCCCCCTTTTCTCCCTGGTGCCAGTGATGGAAATGCTGGTGAACTTTTAATCTTGTTTCAGGATGTGGATGGGCTTGTGTATGAGTCAGTTTCCACAGAGCAGTAGCAGCTGGAACCAGTCATAGGCCTCAGGCTGACACTGTTTGCCTCACATTAACAGATTCCTTTGTACTGTCATAGTTGCTGCCTCACCTTCACAGGACTTGGCTCAGATCTCACAGCGTTTCTGCAAATACCTCTCAGAATATCTTCATCTTTTCTTCCAAAGGTTCCAGTAGGAAGGAAGTGTTTCATCCAAAGGTTCCAAATACTGGCTGATTGCAGTGTTTTTATATGAGATAAGAAATACATTGCTATAGAGCCCTCCAGCAATTTGATTTATATCATTGTGAACAGTTTGGTAATTGAGTGTAATAATTTACTGGTTCAGACTACAGTACTTTACACTCATTAATGCTGATGAAAACTTTTTATTTGTAAAGATTTTCTGAGTCTTGTTGACTTTTCTTAGTTAATTTTTGATACATTTTAAAAGGATGCCTTGTTGCACTGGGAAAACTATTTGATGGGAAATTGCTTCTTAATGCACTTTGTGTTTATGCCATCAAACAGAAGATATATAAACAATATTTTAGATACATTTTTTCATCAGGCATATTCTCATCCAAAAGTTCAATGAATATTTCTAGTAAACTTGTGGACACAACAATGGTATAAAATTATAAGATCCGCAATTATAAGTATTTTTGCTAATAAGCAATGTGATCACATCAGGTGAATTGGTGTCTTCTTCCTGATTTGTGAAAAAGTGAACACTATGCTTTCCAACCTTTCTGTTTCTGCTTGGGTACATAATTCATCTTGGATCCCTTCAATTTGGCAATCATGTTGCCACAGTGAAGAATATGAATGTATGCCATCAATGTACAGAATAGTTTTATGTTGTTTTAACTTTTCTGTGTTTATTCCTGTCTTTTTTCATTCTGATGATCTTTGGATTTTCTACTGAGCTAGAACTTTTCATTAGCAACCTATAGCAACCCACAGCTCTTTCCACCAGGTCCAGGAATACATTTGGTGATCAATATTCCTCTGGAACGTGTATTTATCAACAATGAGCCCCACTTGATGCTACGTGATTTCTGCTTATGTGACCAGATGTGTTTGGGACTCTGAAAAGCCTCCAACTCCCATAGTCTAACATCCTGCCATCTGAAAAAATTTGCTTCTTATTTATTGTCCCTTCAGCCTTGTTAACATATCTTACAGTGGTCCATAAATCAGTTTTCTTTTCATCTGCTGCCATCATTTATTAGAATTATCAGAAAAGCTGTGAATCCCAAATCATAACAAAAGATCACATGGACGTAAGGGATGCCAGTCTTTATTGGGAAGATGTGAAAGAGTTTGAAACTAAAGTATCCAATTCATCAGTCAATAACACAATAGCTAAAAATTGTTTCTGCTAGAAAAATTGAGAGATGAACAGATTTCTTCCTCTTTGAACAGTGATTACTGTTCAGTCTGCCCAGGGAGGTGGCTTGCATTTTACTCTGCAAAAGTACAGTGCCAAACTAGGGAAAACTGCAAGAGCAAGGGGGGAGCCGCTGATTTTGATGAAATGGAGAAACAATCTGCAAAAAATGCAATTTAATTGCATTCAGATACAGTTAAACGGTATCACATATACGTGGTTAGGTCCATTAGGAAAGGCTCTGAAAGTTACTGTACCTGAAGCATGTAGGAGTACAAGATGCAAGAACAGCAAACAAGGCTCTTGTTGTACTTGGTAAGGCTTGAGCCAGGGAAGTGTTCATATTGGAGTGCCAGTGAGTAGGCTGGGGGTGCAAAAGAAGCTGGGAAGGGTCACAGCTGGAGACAGCTGACCTCAACTGGACAAAGGAATATTCCACACCATAAAGCATCACGCTGAACAGTCCAACTAGGGGGAGTTGTCTGGAGAGCTGTGTTAAGGCTGGGGCAGCCTGTGCAGTGGTTGGTGAGCAACTGCAACATGCATCACTTGTTTTGTATACTTTCTTTTAATCATTACTAGCACTATCCTTTCCTTTTGTGTCCTGCTAAACTATCTTTATCTCAACCCACATGTTTTACCTCTTTTCCTATTCTCTCCCTCACCTCTGGGGACAGAGTGACCAGATGGCTCTGTGGTGTTCAGCTGTCTGAAGGTTAAACCATAGCAAAGGGACAAGCAATTTCTGTATTAAAAAAAGAATTCTTTCTAACATTCAGCACCAGGTGCGATTGCTGAAGTCTGTGAAGCTGCAAGAGCCCTATAAAACAAATGTCTGTTGTGAATATCTTGGGGCATGACATAGCTGGGATTCATCTTGCCCAATTCTATCTGTCAAAAAGCATTCACCATTCAGTTTATCCTCTGGGAAGCTTTCACGGTTAGTGGAGGCAGACTTAATGCCAGAGACAATTTACCTTATGCTAAATGAAGTGTCTAGACTTTATGGAATCACAGGGTGTTTGCTTGGTTAACCCAAAAGGATGCTGGAGGAACCACAGAGTTTTGGCCCTGCCACTGGCTTCTATAGTATTATTTTAATGGTTGTAAGAAAAAGGAAAAGTGTTCACTCTTTTTCACAAATCAGGAAGAAGGCACCAATTCACATTATGTGATCACATCACTGATTAGCAAAAATATTTATAAATGTAAATTTTATTATTTTATATCATCATCAAGTCCAAATGTTTGCTAGAACGTTTATTGACCTTTTGGATGAGAAAATTTATGGTGAAAAAAAGTGGAAATATATCTAAAACAAAAAGCATTACATTGTGCTTGTTCAAGACATCTATATCTTTAGGGATCTGTGAGTGACATGGATTGCTAAATTTTCCCATGAGTGAATGTAAAAATGAACAAGTATGGTTTGAACCAGTTGTTCATAGAAATAACTGAAGAACTCCCAATATTTCTACATTTTTAGCATGCAGCTTTCTCTGAAAGAGAGATTTGTTAATAATTGTTGACAGATATGTTTCATTGCATGCTACTTGTTCATGTTTTGGAAAGCTTGACTTGTGCAGACAGAGCAAAAAGTTTGAGTGGAACCATTGTGACACACCAAAAAAAAAAAAAAAAAAAAAAAAAAAAAAAAGAGTATTTTAAGACAGCAACTTAGAAGAATTCCAGGAAAATATAATTGTGGCAGCTGCTTAGCTGCTTTCTGGTCACAGAGAGCAACACGCACAACTTTCCCAGGCATTGTCCTGGAAAAGGCTATGAGAAGATCAGAGAAAAGGATGATAAACAATTCTTATCTTCACCTGATGCACCTGTTGTTGTGAACATGTGGAATGTGTTATGGACACTTGTTTACCAAAGGATGATTTCTTAATTAGCCAATGGTGATGGTGTTTTGATTAATTGACCAATTTAGTCTGTCTGTATCAGACTGTCTGTAAGGGCAATGAGTTTCCTGATATGTATAGGATAATAAAGCAATTGATCAGCCTTCTGATCATGGAATCATGGAGTCAATGCTAATTATTACCTGGTGGGGACCCATGCTATGGCACATAATAAGTCATGTATTTTGCACTTACAAACCATATCTGCATTCAAAAATATAAACAAAGGTTATGATCCTTGGATGGTTTATTTGGCATGAGTTATTTTGCTGTCTTTAATAATAACAACAACAATATAATTAATAACAGTTTTGTAAAAAGTAGTGCAGGAAAAACCCCAACACAGTAAGAAGGATAAGGTATGAAGGAGCATTGATCCTTAGCAAAGAACAGAAATTCCAGAAACAACTTTCTCACTGTCAAACGACTTTATAAAGTTGGTGTATAAATAGGATCCCAATGCCTTAAAGTACTATCCATTTATAAGCAGCTCAGGTAGGAGATTAAACCAGAATGTGTTAAATGTGATATGACCATTGTATATGAAAATTTGTAGCTCAGAGAGATACAAACACTTTGGAAAGAAAAGGCCATGAGATTACCAACATGCTAATTATTATTGATGGGTTCATTAGCAGTAAATCTGGACCCTAGATATAAGAGAAAATAATAAAAAAATAGAGCACAACTGCCCTTTTCATTCTTCCTTCCCAAGCCAGACTGCTCAACCAGGTTTGCAGTCCAAGAACTCCAGTGCATGTTAATGAGTGCTGAGCCCATACAGCTGTTGCTCTTATACCCTATTTCAGGTTAATAACATGGGGAAAAAAAAAAAAAAGCCCTTTTACAAGTAGTAACTTAGCGCATGGCTGATGTGGAAGTAGATGGAATATGTACCAACTTCTGACCTGACAGTGCACTGGAACCACAAGCTGATCACATCAACCAGCTAAAACAAGAAAACCCTTGAAGCCATTAAAGCTTTGATTAAAGCATTCATCTAAATCAGTAGAAATAGAAGATTAATTAAGTGTACCCTAAATAATTTCTTTAAGATTATCTTGACCTTCACACTGGACACACAACTGGAAGGAGATGCTTTCTTCAGTATAGAATTAAAACAGCAAATTAGATTTCAGTCAGGCAAAAAACTCACAGATTCTAACGCAGGAAAACATATGCTTACAAAATTGTCCATGGGTGAAGTAACCAGTCTTGGACAATTGCAGTGCAATGGGCTGTCATCCCTTGAGGACTTGTCCTAAAGTTACTAGGAAAATCTGACTAGGCCACTGACTTGGAAAAATGACATTAGGTCTCATATTTTTTGTGATGAGGTTTGTGCAAAAAATACAGCTAAAATAGGAGAGGATATATACCTTACACAATGGTATAAAAACTTCCTGGGATGTGAAACTCTGATAAATTGAGGGAATGCTCTACTTGGAAAATCACAGTGGAATTTTTTTCTATTGACACATAAACCCAGGTTTAAATCAATATGAAATGGTTTTTGGTTTTTTGGGTTGTTTTTTTTTTGTTTGTTTGTGTTTTGTTTTGGGTTTTTTTGGTTTTTTTTTGTTGGGGAAAAATCAAATCATAAGCATTATTGTCATAAAGCGACCTACACATGGCATCACTGATATAGTAAGAGGTGGAAGATAGCATGTTGGCAGAAACACGGCAAGTATTAGTCTTTGCAATGTTCAACACATTATCCAAAGGATGGAAAGATGAATTGCAACTGCATCTATCTGCATTAGATGGATGCTTTTGGGGGTTTTTTTAGCTATACATTCAACAGAAAAAGAGCAACTCACTAAAATGTTATGTCTGACTACAGATTACTCCTGTGGTGTTTCACACAGCTTAACAGAGAAACTACGAGATGCCACAAAGACATGGAATTATAAATTATTAATTTAAAATGCCAGTCACGTCACTCTATATAAAATTAAATAATGCAGAGGATAACCTGATGTCCTGGAAACATTAGGGTTGAGATTCATCTGCTACAACTTCAGACAGATTTTCAGAAACTATCTGATTTATGTTGAACACCCATGTTCAGATAAGAATCTAATTCTGAGATTCTTTCTATACCCAACAATAAAAGTAGACCAAACAACTAATGGTGTATTAAACACCTACAGTCTAATACTGCATATTGTAATGTAGAATGCAATGCTGAAAAATTCTATGTGCAGTCAGGTGAATGTCAGTCTAAGAGAGTTTCTCTGAATTTGATAATTTTTGAATTGCTTGCATTCCATTAGAATCAGCAGAATTACTCTGGAAACCAATATCTCTTCCATCTCAATGTATGTAGCAATAGAGGACAGAATATCTTTATCTTCAATTCTCAGCACATCATATAATCTTTAAGGGTGGACCTATCAGAAGGAACAATGGTGAAACACTGTAGGAAGTATGTGGACCGTGTGTCCTGGACACAATGGGCCTTCCCCGTGGACTCAGGCAAAGCATAGGACTCCTGGAGTTGCCCAGAGCAGTAGCCCTAAAGATGCAATGCTAACTCCCACATGCGCTCTTTGAACTGGAAGTCCCTTTGCAGATTTTACTTTGTGTTGTATTGGGCAGCATCAGAAAGCGCTGATTATCAGAACCTGGTACATGAGAGAAAACACCAACTTGCTTCAGGAATGTTCAGAAAGGAATAAAAGAAGAATGAGGGAGGGTTCCCTTTAATCATGTGGAGTAAATCTGAGAGTCAGTTTTCTTCTATCTGCAGTGTCAGTCACATCAGGATCACAAAGCAGCATCCTGACCACTAAGCTGAACCAGGACTCTGCTTATGAGACATAGAATTACTAAAGCCTGTGCACAAATTTGAGCATTCCAGACTCTGAGCAAGCTTTTGCACTCTATGAAAGAGCCCTTCCAAGCAAAGGTTCTTTGGTGAGCAAACAGAATTAAAGTGTTAATTAACAAATAGTAAATACTTGAGTTAATAATTATTCATTCTTAAATCTTTACTGTGAAAAAAATGTCTTAGGTAAACTATAATTTGTTCACTTCAATTTGATTTGTACGTAGAGAGGTCAAAGAAGTCTCTGTGGACCTGATGTCATAATCCACTGCCTCAAGTAAGCCATCAACACTGTTTCAGTATCTGTGTGTAGATAGATCAAGTATGTGAAGATATCAGCATGCTGCGGTAGTTGTAAATCTGCTTTCTCAGGAGGCATTAACATCAATGCCAGAAGTTCATATAAAACCACAGTGGCTGCTCTCTCTTATGTGTGTATTTTAATACACATGCCAGGAAAATTTAGGTGCAGTTTTTCATGAAGAAGAATATTTCTGCAAAACCTAACACTACCAAAAGCTGTGGCTTATTCTCCACTTTTACTGTTGACTTACAGATAGCATTTTTTCCATGTATCATGGTGTGTTATTTCCATGCCTTGCAAATCTGAAGGTGAGATGAGGTTCAGTTGTGGATAGCATTTTTTGTATTTTGCCTCAAGCTCAGTAGAGCTGTTAGAGATTTAGAGGGTCACAGCAATGCTTGCTAAATGACACTGCTGCAATCTGCCTTTTTACATTCTCAAAGAGATAAAAAAAAACCACCTCTTGCAAATGCAGTAGCCAGTATTCCTTGGTGATGAACTGGGTGATGTGAAATCTCAGCATATACATGAAATAAAACTTTGGTCTTTCAATAGGTAAATTTCTAATCCATTTCAGGATCCCAGTGTTTGAATGATGACTAGGCTTCTGGAAACATATATCCCGACTAATTAAGGGTGTTGTTACCTGTGTTCATTGCTTCATTTTTGTATGAATGCTCTTCAAAATGTCGTGCTACGAAACAATCAATTCTGTAAAGCAGTCAAGACTTCTTCTAAAAATATGTACTGCACCAAAACTTTAACCAATTCAAGCACCTCCAGAAATGCTATGTTCTTTTAGTTTACAAGTGTCTTCAGAAACGTTATGTTCTTGTTGATTATGTAAGTGGCTGATGGTTTATGTTGACCATGATTTCAGTTTTGCTGTCATCTGGTTGTATTCCTCCTGAAGACAGAAGGGATTTCATGTGATTAACTTAGATTTCTGCAGGCGGGAAAATATCTTGATTGCACTTCACATAGTCTGATTGGGTCCTTGCCATCAATTGCATTTCCAGTTGAGTTGATGCAGGTTTTATCATACCATCAACTCTTTAATAACAGTGTCTCCGAAAGTTATTGTTCTTTTGCTGAAACTTTTCCTTAACTGGCCCTAATGGAAAATATAGACAAAAATGTTTGCAGCACCTAGATTCATACTTGAGAAATACATCTTGCTCAACCCAAATTGCATATATCTGACTTTCTTATCCATAACAATATTTTTAACTGTTTTAGTTTTTTTTTCTCCAAATGTATGTCAATACAGAAACAGAAAAGTTCCAACTCATTATAGCCTTGATTATAGCTGGAATCCAAAAAATGCAAAAATACGTAATCTCTCTAATCATAAATTAAAAAGTATCACTAATAATAAACCCTAATGCCTAAACCAAACAAAATAAGAACCCTGATATTTAACTCTTACTCTAATCCTAAAATTAAACAAAATCCTAAACAGAAACCCAAAACCCAAATATAATCCAAATTTTTAACATACCCTTAATCCCACCCATCAATCTAAGACTAACCACACTCAGGCACAAAACCCAAATTTTAAATGCAACCCTAATCCTAAATCCTATCATAATGCTAAAGCCAAACTCAATCAGAACCGTAAATAAATCTGAATACCAGTGAATCATAATGCCAACCCTCATCGAAGGGCTGGAGGAACCCTGACTGAACATAAAGCCAAACCATAATCCAAATTGTTGTGTGCAAGCACAGACATAACTTCTAAAACTAATCCTAACACAAACTCTAGTTCTGCTCTGCCCAAACCTATAATCATAATTTCAAGCCCTAAAACTAAACCTGGCAATACCCTTTGGCCTCTCTGTTACCTTCACCCCAGCAATAAATTAAATCCTCAGTTTGACATGAAGCATTAACACAAAAACAAACTTAAACTGAATCCTAACTCTAATGTTACCCACAAGATTAGGTTTAGGGCTTTGGTGTTACATCATGCGGGGCTGGCTGTTAGAAGTTAGGAATTTGGTTCTGGTTTAGGATCAGGGCTTTAACTATGGGTAGATTTTTTCTTAGGATATGATTTATAATGGGGTTAATGACTGAAGTTTGTGATAGGCACTGGGGCTTGTGATTGGGGTTAGAAGCTGAAATGAATGTTGCCATTACAGTGTTTTTCCATGGAATGGGGAAATTCATAGAATAAATTTTAAATTGAAATATAAATAGGCTATTCAAAGAAAAAAAAAAAAGGTAGCAATTAAAAAATTCTGCCTCAAGACAATTTTCATTCAGGCAATCATGACAAAAAGATGGAATTAGAGAAGTCAGAGCTAGATACTGGGGACTAGGGAAATCCAGAAAAGTTTTGTAGTGTTCAATTATGTATCATTTATCTCTAGAAACACATTTAAAGAGTTAGAGGTGATAGACATACAATTTACCAAGTCTATGTGGACTTGCAAAGGGCATTCAAAAAAGTTAGTCACCAAATCCTCTTCAAAAAATATCCTATGATAGGATAACAAACAAATCCTTCACACGACAGAATAACAATTAAAATATTGGAATTAATTATCAGTTTTTGGAATATAAGGACGTTACAAGTGGAGGACACTCTGCATCACCATATGGATGCATATTAAAGTGACAGAGTTTGATAGCTGATATTTTGGATTTTAAAGACAACAAATTAATGTGCAGGACTTAGTACAGAAGAGTGAAGGAGTAAAATAACATTTAGTGTAAAATGACAGAGAGAAAAAAAAACTTTATCATTGTATGCAGTATGATTGATTCTGCATACATGTTGCGTGGTAATTGATTACTGGGACTTAAAAAAAGCTCTTCAAAGCATTTCAGAAAAAAATAGAAAATAGACTACCACTACACTCTGCTTAGAAAGTAAAATAACCAAGCAGAAAACATGACAGTATCAATGTACACAGAAAATATCCACCTGTTATTGAAGTATCCTGTGTAGTTCCAATACCTCTCTGATAAAAAAAGGATGGAGCAGATTTAGAAAACAAAAGAGTAAGAAGGGTAAGCAAACAACTGAAATTGAAAAAAACAAATTAAACAGACTGGTACTCTTCAGTTTTGTAAAGAGAGCAGGGTTGTGAACAGCTGTTCAGTATTTCTTCTAGGATAGGAACGAGGTGATACAAAATACAGCAAGATTTAGAAGTAATATAAAAATTATAATGTATAGCTAAACTCAGGAAACACTTTGATGTTGAATGTTGTGGTAAAGCTGACAAGAGTTCACTAAAAGGATGACTGCTACTTTGAAGAAAAGTTGATTGCCTTGAGAAATGCAGAGATCTCTCTAACTCAGGAATCTTGGTTACAAGGAGAATTTCTGCAGTGTTACAAGACATGTATTTATGGTCACTGGCCACAGTAGGAGATAAGATTCCAGCCTAATTATACACTTTGATTTATCTTGAAGTGACACTTCTAAAACTTCAGCTTCATAGAATGGATGAGGAACCAGGCCAGAGTGGATGGATAAAAAGGAAAAACATAAATGAATCAAAGCAAAAAGCAGAATGAAAAATAGCTCAGATCACAGAACGGAGAATAAAGAAATAGAGAAGGATGAAAAAGAAAGAGCAGAGCAGTGATGGAGAAAAAAATGGAATAAAACGCAGAAAACAATACAATCATCTTTCAACATGCATGATCTCTGACTAGAACAAATGTAGAGGACTGCTGGCATAAATAAGAGAACAGGAGCATGTATTACAGGAAAACGCAAAAAAAATTTTAAAATTTGCCGGTCCACCAGCAAATTGAGAATTGAATAAAGCTATTACTGTTCTACACAAAGTTTACCTACATCAGAGGCCTAAGCTGAAGGACAGCAAGCAGTGAGGCTGTGAAAGTCTTAGAGTTGGAATAGCTGGTGCTATTTCCAAAATTGTGAAAAAAATACTGCAACTTGTCAAAACAGGAGACTAGAATCTGTGAACTCATAGTTCCAAGTCCCATGTTTTAAATGCCAGCAAAAAAATTTAGAGGAAAAAACATCAGACTTATCTCAGGTTTGTTTTTTGTTTTGTTTTGTTTTTTCTAGGATCGGTTTATGCATCTCTCTATCATATAAAAAATCGATTCGCACAGTGTGGAGACCATTCAGTTACCTAGTTTGGTGTCCAGCAATAACAGGCCACTACGTTTCCTTCAGCTAACTCCCTCCTGAGAACAATAAACTTTCTTTGCCCAAAATACATTTTCTAGCTGGATGTCTGAGTTCAGTTCAAGGAATTCAAAAGACTTAGAGTGCACCACTGCCTTCAGAATTTGTGCCATTGGATGACTATCTGTACAGTTAAACTTATTTATGGAATATTTCTAATTTGAACTTCTTTGCCTTAAGATTTTTACTGTACTATTCTCCATGAGGTTAAAAATCAACTTGGGAACTAGTCTCTTCTGCCTGTTCAAATATTTGTAAAATACAACCAAGTAACTCAACCTAGAAAAGATAAAAAAGCCTGAGATAAGCCATTTGTTGTTATTTCTGCTAACCTACAAGTAGTGCTTGTGTATATCTTCTAATTTTTGGGTTTTTTTCAGCAATCTTCTTGAAACATGGATAGCAGACTCATTTGTACAAGCTTTCTGTGCTGGGGTTCGTATTTTAGAATCATAGATCCTTCAAATACAGACACATTGTAAAGTTATGTATTATTAATCTACACAATTTGGCAAAAACTGTAATATCAATGTATCTTTGTTATATGCACCTGTTTTCCTGGCTCAGTGAGTGATGATTTTTGGAGAAAACAGTGAAAAGATGAGGGGAGTTGCTGTGAATCATTAATGAAGTACATTCATCTGTGGAAATGTCCACATTCAAAATGCCTAGAAACCATGCACAGTGCGAGGGCACATACAGGACATAGATACGAGCAACAAAGCAAAGTCTGTGATGAAGATCTGAAAAACCTATATTAGCATCAGAGTCCAATATTTTGACCAATTTTTATAAGCTACTCCACCCACTGAGGATTTAAAATTTAACATCAAATTTACTGATTTGAATCTCTTTTGATAGTGCATGGAAATTTGATTTGGCAAGGTGATACAGCCACATGCTTGAATCACAGCACAAGCACAACCAATCAGAGTATACAGCTGGAATAAATAGTTGAACCACAGTATTAACATAATTCTCAATAATATGCTTGCTATCCTCAGCTGCTGGCAAGATGTATATGACAAGAATCCAGATCACATCTGTCATTCTCGTCAAAGTCCTTTATGTCTGACTATGTGTGGTTTCCAGGGCAGCCAGGACAAGGGTGAGAGACGGAGAAATTTTGACTCCATGTTTCAGAAGGTTGGTTTATTATATTATGATATATATTATATTAAAAATGCCACACTAAAATTATACTAAAAGAACAGAGAGAAAGATGCATTAGAAGCTGAGACAGGAATAGAATGGAATGAATAACAAAGTCTTGTGACTGACCAGAGAGTCTGAGCCAGCTGCATCCTTGTTTGGTTAATAAGTAGAAACACCTAACATCGACCAATCAAGGAAGCACCTGTTGCATTCTACAATAGCAGATAATTATTGTTTTCATTTTGAAGCTGAGGCCTCTCAGCTTCTCAGGAGAAGAAAATCCTGACAAAGGGATTTTCATAAAATATTATGGCTACAACTATGTTGCTCACGCTCAGTATTCGGTACCTTATTATAAGTTGTGTGGCTATTTCTGCTCTTTTTATTAACCAAGGGACAAAAAGTGGTTGATCCACTCAGATGGTACAATTCTTTCACAGAAGACAACCATCGAGTCCTCTCTGTGGCAAGTTCAGCTTTCTTTGTAGCCATAACCATTTACTACATCCCTGTCTGAGCTTCATGGGATTGTCACCATCCACCTTTCCTGTGAGTCTTCTTATGTTTTTGTGGGTCATTGATCAGTCACAGCCAGATAGGCTATGGGCAAATTTTAAGTTTAGGGACATAGTCTAGCAATTGCCCTTTTTTTAATATTGTTTTCTACTATGTGACCTGCATTTGCATCCTAAAACCTCATCATCACTAGCTAATTAAATCATTGCTTAAAAAAAGGTGAATTGCATTTTGAGATCAAAACTTGGACCCGATGTGATAGCAGATGGGCTGGAGTCATAATGCTGGTCTTGTGGCACATGAACATTAATTCCATGAAGAGAGGTAAAGTTAGAAGATTAGGTAACTCAGCATCGAGTTCAAGGTGGAAGTATATCTTTTATATTTGCGCCATGCAGAGTAAGTCATCTCAGTGTTCCTTCCTCATACAATCTAGTATTAAATTAAATTAAATTAAAGCATCAATTATGCTCCTTAAATTATTTTCAATGGCACTGCTTTCCAAGGTAACTTCTTCCATTTTAGCTCAGTTGGTCAGAGCATGGTGCTAAAAAACCACCGGGGTTGTGGGTTCAATGCCTATATGGACCGTTCACCTAACAGCTGGGCTAGATGATCCTTCTGGGACCCTTCCAACTCAGGCTATTCTGTGATAAATTTCTGTGATTTGTTCAGATGATCTTAATTAAAGATACGTAGAGTAAATAAAATTTTTCTACCTGGATAGCTCCTTTCCAGTACACCCTCTAACTAAAGATAGGTATTGCACTCCAGGATAGCTGCTCTGTCGTGGCAGGGACCATCAAGGAGACCTCAGTGTCACCTGACTCAGCCATGAAGAGCTCTAATGCCCTTAAAAGCTGCACCAAATTTTGGCAGATTGCCATTCCACAATCCAATGGATCAAAGGGACATTTCTCCTTGTCTGGACCAGGCAATTTGAGCCTATATGTAAAATTTGCTATGTGGTAGAAATGAATGTCATAATAGCTGACACTGGTACAAACAGGCAAGACAGAAAGGTTTGACTACTGGAGGTGGTTTGAAAGTGATAAAGCAATGAGAAGCTGAAGAAGAAAGTTTTAAGATAACTGAAATAAGCCCCTTAAAATTTATTTTTTTACATTGTAGAACTGCTGACAATAAAACAATCTGAAAAAATGGTAAAAATTTCTTCACCGACAGAAGGCAGACAGGTACTGGCATATCACATTCCTGTGATTCTGTTCAATATATTCATGTAACACATCACTGTATTATCTATAAACTGGAATGCATGACAAAACCAGGTGTCTCCAAGTCTACAAAGCATATCAGACTTATAAAAAATTAGGAATATTTTATTCAGAAATTCACATTCCAATTTACATGAATGGGTTACAGAGTTATTACCAAAACATATGACTTTATTTTAAAGGAAGCTGTTTTCATCTTGCAATATTTTTTATTTGTCGCTCAAATCAAATAATAAAATCAAATAGGAAATATCTGGCAAAAAATGCATAAAAACCTGTATATGGAAGAATATCAGATGCTAAAATAGTATCAAAAAATCAGCCCAAGGAATGTTGAAATTTGTTTTTCTCAGAATATGTGACTATGGAAATAGATATAATCGACATATCAGATGTTAAGCTAAAAAAAGAACAGCAACCTCCTTGAGGTGGGTTCTATTTTAGCTTCAGTAAATCTGTGGGTTTTCTTTATTTGAGTTCGAACAGATAGCTAAAAAAGTCTTAAACACAGTAAGATAAACTGTATAAATCAGTAAAGTAGCATGCATACATACAAAACTTCAAAGTAAAATAGCAAGATTGCAATATAGTTGCTTTTTAGTGTGCATCTTTAGATGTCATAGGAATATTAACATTTTACAAAGAAGTCTGCACCTGGCTAACTCACTGAATACCAAATTTGCTGAATGGGAACTTGGCTAAAATTATTACATCAGACTCAAAAGAGTATTGTTGGTCTGTTGTGCAATAACCTCAACAGAAGAAATGGTTTTTAATGATTTGTTTGGTGTATTTAACAAGTAGGTAGAAATCTGCTCTTACAATCTGCAATGGATTCTTGAAATCACAGCACTATTGAGCAGTCTGGATTGTTCAGAGAGAATCAGCAGTATCTCAACATATCAAGGTTGAAATCACCATGGCAAGATACAAAATCCAAAAGAAATAAAACCAAAACAAGGCTAATCAGGATGTTGAGTCTAGTTGGGACCTCATTGGGAATTATCATGTGATCAAACAGAGTTTTCAGAGTAGCTAGTTTTGGCTGGAGCTGGTATAAGGCAACAACTCAACAGCAACTAATTTCCAGCAAGGAAACTCTTCCCCTCTGTCTGGCCAGCAAAGACATCTTTAGACATCTAGTTGGGGTGGTCAGCATGTTCATGATTAGCCTAATTGCTTTGTTCACAAAGGGCTTTGCAGGGATTAGGCACCTAAATGTCTCCTTTCTTCCTATTTATTTTCTCTGGCTCTCCAGCAGCAAATTTATTGTGATACAATAGAGAAAGTATAGCTGTAGTTCTTCTTTGCTAGAAGCTCTCCTGTTGGAAGCTGAGGAATGTTGCTGACTGCTGTGCTGGGGTGGTGAGGAAGGTGTAGAATGATCATTATAATTTTCCTTCAAGTTCTCTTCAAGAATTTGACTATGCAGGTATTGAGAATATCCCTGCATTGCTACAGGAATTTCCCCAAGGAAAGCACGGAGTGTCCAAGGACCAGTATGTCATGTAAAACCAGCTTCCAAAGGAAGTGGGGCAAGATGATCAAAGTCATGGGTAGATTTCAAGTCTACCTTTGCCTTGTTCAACCATAATTCTGGGTGTCTTCAGGTTTCTGTGAATGTGGCAATTATCGTTGTCCAAAATCTGGTGTATGAAGTATTTCTTTCCTCCTTGTAGTCCTTTCGATCATTGCAAAAATGCAATTTTTCTCCACCTCACTGTCATAAATTTTCAGCTTACCACTTATAATTCTGTCTTGATAGTCTCATATCTCTGAGTGGCAGTAGATATGAGTCACATTAATCCATTGTATCCAGCTTTATGAACTTCTCAGGACCTGTGTCTGGTGCCAATTTGTGTCACTTTGGGTGACTGAACAGATGAAGGTAATGCATTCATGTCATCGCAGCGGTCGATTGCATGCTGTTTGCACAAACAGGACTCCTGCCCATGAAGGCTGTCACTGCTGTCATTGGATCAGGTCTCTTTCAAGACTCTAAGCCCCAAGGGGCTTAGTGGAAGTATTTCTTCCCATCTTAGGATTCTGCATGATTAACCTCCCTGTGTGGTCCGAATCTGATTTTATTGCATTGAGCTGTGCAAATACACTTATGTTTAAACAAATTTAAAACTTATGTTTAAAAATTTAAACTATAGAAAAGAGTTGTCTGCTTCTGCCTAGGACAGAACTCAGTCTGACAAACTACAGAAGCCAAACAGATAAAAGGGAAGAATACACAGCTATGCCCTAGCAAGCAAAATATTTAGGACTGTTTTGTGACATTCTTTGAAGAGAAATATAAGTAGAGGATAAAAAAAAAACAAACAACTAAATAAAACAAAGAAAACAACGAAAGAAGCACAAAAAATGCTTTTACATTTCCTGATGCTTCATAAAAGTGAAAATTTGCTTCTTCTCTGTGTGAAATTAATATTATTTTTTGAGTTCTGATAATCCACCAGGAAGTGGTAGGGAAATATTTTGATGTTAAGGAAATATTTTTTTTTACCTGAAAGGAAATAGTTTTCTTTAATTCTGAGCATGCTTTGATATGTAAAGCTGTCAGAAATAAATTAATAAGCAAGAGAATTTTAGATCAAATCAACTAAACCTTCACTGAATATACTTATTTACTAAAAAGTTTCATTCTTCCCTGGAAAACTTACGATAACTCTGGAATGCATCAGAAATAAATAGGCAAGTTAAATTTTATGTTTCAAAGGCACCAGGGTACCCATTTGGGTGGTTAAAGACCCAAATTCAAGCTGTTGTTTTGAATCAAGCAACTTTGCTTTTATGTTGGCTGTGTGTTAAGCAGCCCTCCAGCCACAGTTTTTTTCTAAGATGGGCAGGTTTCTCTTTCAAAAGAGATGTATGATATGCTCGTATGAAGCACTTCACAGTACTAACAGAAAAGATAAATTGCAAAAGCAAAGGAGAAGAGGATATAAACAATTTGATCACTGACCTCTGGCTCAGCTGCAGTCAAGAAGTTACACTAATCCAAGTTCTTCTACCCAGTTTATTTCAGAATATATTTTTTAATGTTACCTGGAATTTTGGAAAAAATATTCCCAGTTGACCCTATGAAAATTAGTCTTTTGTGGCATTGCTTTGAAGGTCTTGGTCAGTAAATTGTTAAAAAAAATCAAACTAACAAATACCACCTCCCCCTTAAAAGAACAAAGACAGTATTCTAGTCTTATTTGCAAAGAAAATGCAATTATCATCACAAGCTCTGTTTCAAAGAGGAGAACAAAAAGGGGAGTAAATCTTTTGGTAAAATTTCCAGGTAAACCCTCATCTTTATTAAGACAAGTTTCTAACAAACTTTAGGTATTTTTTAATACCTTTATGTATTTCAAAATACTGATCAAACTGCCAAAAATTTGAGACCAGGAACTCAATACCTATTTCCCTATGGAAACTGGGTTCCTCAAATTGAGGTGACACCTCCATCTGTTTTTCACACCATGCAATCATTTTTCAAATAAAGCACATACAAAATATCTGGGGAACAAATATCATTTCAGCAGAATAAAACCTCACCAAAAAATGCCCTAGAAACTGAAATGTTGCCATATGAGCAACACTTGAGAAAATTCTCTGCCATAAGCAGAGAGCAGAAAAACTAGAGAAAACTGTGCCATTTACTCAATTTTCAGGTCCTTGACTGCAACAATTTTTATAAAGATGTGATGTTAATTACAACTCTCCAATGACTTTTGTTAGTCCACCCAACTATGTAAAACATACGAGGACCATTAATTTGTCATTTCTTTTCAAATTTACGCTTCTTTTATGAGAATTATATTTTTTTACATTAAAATAATTTCTTGCAAGTGAAAGTGCTCCTTGTGTTGTCTCAAATGAGTAATTCAAGTTTCCTGTCTTAGTCTCTTCTTTAACTGATCTTTGCCACACTTTTTTTTACACTATACTTGATGTTTTCCTGCTAAGGAAAAAGATTAATAATTTGAAGGAGGTTGCGTTTGTCAGCTCAAGAAATCAGTTTTTTCTGCTGAGTTAGTTTAATGTATGCTGAATTACAACTTTCACATGCCCACTGGAATCAAGACAAATGAACAGAAGCACATTTAGAACATTCATCATTTTTCTAGCAAGCTACAGTCACATGAGACTGTTTAGTATGCACAGAGTGGTTACAATTAATTTTTATATATTTGGTTAAGCTCAATAAGCCCTTTCTTCTTAGCATATTGTGACTACCTCTTGAATTAAGACACATTTAAACATGCAAGAGGGATGTCAAATATGAAAAGGGTACACCTTCTATATTTGTCTAGTAGTACCATCTACAGAAAGTTACAGAAAGGGCTTGTTTGCCCTTGTAAGCATTAGTGTCCCCTTCATTAGGGACACTGCACCATAATTCAGAACACCATTGAATGAACCATGATATATCAAGGGGAGCCCATTACAGTCCCTAACCATCCTCTGGGTGGAAAACTTTTTCTAGTATCAAGCCTAAACTTCCCCTGACGCAGCTTTATGAGGTTCCCTCAGGTCCTATCACTGGTCACCAGAGAGAAGAGATCAGTGCCTAATCACCAACTGGCAATTGCTCTAAAGTAAGAAGGAAGTATAGTGCATTTTCCCATTTGCTGCTGAACTGTAAATTGTACTTTCCTAAGGTAGTCACTTTTTTGTATCACACCCTCTTTTTAACCAATGAAAATAATATGTTGTACAGGAAAAGAGGGACAGAAATCAAACGTGACTACTGCAGAGTGTCTACATTGCTATGGTTGTACAGCATCAAGATCAATTACCTTCCTTTCTTTTTATGAGAACCCTCTATAGTGATTTATAAAGCACTTTACAAACAGATTGAAAAGAAAATGTTTACAAAATGTTAGACCACAAAAGAAAAAATGCAGAGAATATTGAAATTCTGTTGAAGTTTTAATTTTTATTATTATTACTGTAATTATTATTATCATCATAATCATCATCATCATTTTGTTCTTAGCTACCTTCATTTGGAACTATAATTTCAGTCTCTGCCCATTAACACCATAAATCACTTTAATATCCAGGTGAATATTTCAAAGATAAATATCTATGTATTATTATAAATTAAATCACTATTACACTGATAAGAGTGACAAACGTTTGAATGCATTAAATCAACATGACAGTGGCATGTTTTTTTGTAATTTCTTTTGTGACAGAAAAGAAAAGGTCATATATTTTCCCCATTTACATTGGACTTCCAATTTATTTGAGTGCAAATGTGTCTCCAAACTTGTCAGCTGGGCTTGGGAGCTCCTTGACAACTTTCACCCACATTGTAGGATTCCCACAGACACTGAAAGCAAGATCTAGATACTACTTAGATCTGATTTCCCTCTGCCCAGTCCTACCACTTGCTTCTCTAAACATTTCCCAACATCCACAGGGGTGTAGTGCAGTGGTAATTCCATGTAGGTTTCCTAGCTCACTGCAATGATCCTTCACCAGAAGAAGCTCTCCAGAGATAAGATCTGTGGATCCAATGCTGCACAAAAGGAGGGTTCCCAGCATCTAGAGTGATGTCAAATTTAATTATTATCTGTATTCCTTTTATTTTTTAGCCTACCATTTTATTGGAATCTTATTAAAACCTCTAATTTATTAAGTTATTTGTTTCCAGGCCTCCATCATTGAGCTCAAGAAGGAACCTGCACTGTTTCTCTCTCTGTGTACTGGGACAGACCACTTTCAATCCCTGCATAAGCATATATGAAAGTGTCTGCAACAGGGGTTCTGCTCAGAACACTTCCTTTTATTGATCCTGTTTCCCTCTCCCTCTTCTATCCTAGTGTGCAACAAATGCACAGCAATACCACCCATATTGTAATTTTTAAAAAGCTGACAAATGGACAAATTTCAGTCATCATTTGGATTTACTAGCTATCTGAGTTCTCTTTCCAACCCCATGCTGAAATAAGCATCACCCTTGTTCATTAGGGCTGGCAGTTATATTTAAAAACACAAATAATATTCAGCTAGCTACTAGAGGGTTCTCCTCTTCATGATGAAATGTTTTGATTCAGCTCTGTTTGTGCCTGGCCATGTATCCCATTGGTCCAGATCCTGATCCCTGGGACTGATTTCTCAGAATCACCTCAGATCTCCCTCATCACTATGTGCTTACATGATGTTTACTGACCCACGGTCACCACCACTGGACCTGATCCCGAGTTCTGTTCACAGCGTGACCTCGGACTTGTTTTTTCCCCATGGTCTTACCCAATGATCTGGACCCTTGGGTAGCCCTGATCACCTTTCCTGGATCAGTCCTGCCTGTCTTGGGATGATGAGCCTCAGCTATCAAGGTCTCTGTCCTGCCATGATAGTTATTTGGGTTTCCACCTGTTGGAGAGGAGCTGGGTCTTTCTGCTCCCCAGCATAGCAGTGTGACAGTGTGTTGTGCAGCTGTGTACTACTTTGTTTGATCACTGTGTGAGTTACCTGTTATTGAGCACTTTAAAGGACAAAATTAAAACTGTTGTATTGGCTGTACAAACCTCCTGGACCAGAGGAAAAAAAAAAGGGGACAGTTTGAAAGTAAAATGAAAGCTCAGTTGAATGGTTCATCTAACATCATTAAAAAAGCAAGAGGATATAAAAGTGCAGGAGAAAATTAATAAATAACATGAATAAAACTGACAGGTTCTGACTGCATCTCAAACTTTAAATAATTGCTAGAGGCTAGAGGCTCCTGGGATGATTTACAATGAATACTAACAAAAAAGCTTGTCGACCTTAAGTAAATAAATCCGTGACTCTAAAGGGTTGTGCTGGTCTGACATAATTCAATATGCATAGTATAAAAAAAGAAAAAACCCAAGTGTAAACTACTCAGCTCACACATCACATAAAGTAATAGATGTTGTCAGATGAACACTGAAGTCAGGACGTCATTGGTTCTTGAGAGAAAGTTACTTCCAGAACTCAACACATGCTCATTCTTCAAGCCCTCTGTAGGGCACTATTTTGTAACTATACATGTATATGTCTACTTTGCCATTTAATGGTATTTGAGAAACATTATTCAGATCTTTACTGTTTAATAAAAATGCCTAAAAACATTCAGTGTTTCAGCAAATGAATTTGAGTCTAACTGTCCTTTCCAGTGGAAAAGTAAGGGCAAGAATGGAAAAATCTGAGATGTCTCAGAGACCAAGCTCTTCAAAGAAGCTGATCATTGTTTGTTATCCTTATGAGGACTCATTTTGAAAGATAAACAGAAGGCTGGAGTGGCTCTATGAACAATTGGGTGCAAGGTCATTATCTTCTAAAAATTAGTATCAGCGAGGAAAACAGACTGTGAGTCTTGCATGATCTTACCTCTGACAGTAGGAGACTTCAAGAATCATACTGTTACTGTTCTCTCCTCAGTCTTATACCAGAAAACGAAGGGTGAAAGTTAATGGTGTTAAAACAAGATTAATTTACACCAATTTTCCAACTTTCATTTCAATAGTGTGTTAGAATCTAATATCAAATTCTGCGTATCTGACTGATATATTCAAATTCAAAACAAAGGCAAAATCCACCCATGCACAATGAGACAAGTCAAAGGTATAAAAACAACACCTACCTTTCATTGAAATCATGTTTAAGAAAAGTTTATCTATTTGCTAGAAATCACCTTGAAATTCAGATACAGGGTGCAACATGCTAACAGAAATAGTAATTATATATACAATTCATATCACTTTTACAGACTATAAATCTTCATGGAGGCGTTTGCTCACAACTTCAGCTCTAATAGGTCTTTTCTTAATGTCTTTATTAATTTTGTCTTGTTTACTGTTGTAAATGTATCACATTCTCCTGTTCACTGAGATGAAACTACATCTTTTTTTCATACTGCTCCTTCCCAGGAGTATGAAACACAAATGATTTACACCTCATCAAACCTCACATTTTTCTTCTGTGATATAGCTACTCATGTTTTCTTGCAGGTGCATAATTCAACTTGCAGATGTCTCATCAGCCTCCCTCTCTCCTTGACACCTGTCAACCCTTTGTCCTCTTGGTGAAGGTGTTCACTGCATTATTATTCCAATCTGAGGAAAGTCCTTGGAAAGTGTCTGTCAATAGAGTGTGTAAGACCATTGACATACAAAGCCATCCCTTTCTCTAAGCCACTATTCAAGAACGGCATGAGTCAGAATGCAAAGGTGATAATGAGAAATACTCACTATCTCTCTTATGCATTGGAGACAAATCAAATTGCAGCCTGTTCTGAGGATGCTGATCCTGCAGCAAGCTCAATGCAAGTAATAGAGAGCCTTGGATCATAAATTTGCATAGCTGGCTGTAAGGTTTCATTTTTAATTACCTGACCTGGGTGAAACTACTTAAAAAGTGGCCAGAATGTGTTGTTGGTTTTTTGTTTGTTTGGTTTTTTGTGTTTTGGTTTTTTTTTAATTTCAGCATTGAAATAGGGCATCCAGAACCCAAAATGCTATATCATATTTATTACCTCGCTTGCTTTAAAGGGCAGAAGAAGGCAGCATGAACAAACAGCAAAGGTTGAAAAAAACAACTAAAGTTAAGGTATGTTACTGACAAGGATTGATGGCAAAACAGAGATATCAGTGACTCTCACATCTGAGGAAAGGACAAATGCTGACAGGTGAGGCTATCACAATTTTATCAGAAAATTATGATCTTCAGGATTTGTACAGCAACTTTTCCTGGGCATGTGATGTCTTGTAAAGTCAGTGCAGCTTTTCTGAACCATGTTAGATTGAAACACACACAGAGGTAAGTGATAGAATCACAGATTGTTTCAGATTGGAAGGGACGTTAAAAGCTCATCTAGTTCCAGCACCCCTGCAAAGGGCTGGGACATATTCCACTAGGACCAGGCTTGAAATTCCTTGCCTTGAACACCTCCAGGAATGATGCACCCCAAGCTTCTCTGGGCAACCTGTTCCAGTACCTCACCACCCTTACAGTAAAGAATTTCTCCCTAAAATCTAATCCAAAGTTACCCTATTTAAGCTTAAAGCCATTACCCCTTGTTCTATCACTACATTCCCTTGTAAATAGTCCCTCACCAGCTCTATTGTTGATCTCTTCTAGGTATTTGAAGTCCTCAGCCTGCATTCACACACAGAAAACAAAAGAAAGCAGCTTGGAATCAGCAGCTTCAGGCCTGGTCTGAAATGACCAAGTCTTGGAGTGACAGAATATTTAGCCTCAAAATCGTTTCGATGCCTGACCTCTGAAGATGCTGCCAAATAGACAACAGTGCCAGTGATAATATCTACTTGTATAATGTAGACATCTGTCAGCTGAAAACTGTCCACCACCTACGTTTCAGTGAAGCTGAAAAAACCAAAAAGCTGTCACTCAGAAGCATGCCTCAAAGGCAAGCCTGCCCAGCCTAGAGTGAAATGTACACTATCCTTTCTTCAGTGAAGTTTTTACCTTTCCAAATAAAGGCAAAAAATACTGCATCCAGCACACAGAGAAAAAAAAAAGCATCAAATACTGCAAACAGTCACACAGGGCTTTGAAACCAAGATAAAGATATGACAGAACATTAGAAGGCAAAGGAAGGAAATGAGAGAATCAGATCAACAGGGCCTCAGAGACCAGATTTTATAAAGGTCTGGGTGATGGGTGGATTCAGAAAAGCAGGAAGCTGCATGGTGGTGATACTCATTGAATGATAGCATGTGAGGCTAAATGGGAAATCTGGAGTAAGGTGATGAAAACACCTGATCAGCTGGGGAATGTTGAAGATGGAAATGCAGCAGCACAGGGACATCTCATGGTTATGTAAATGAGCAAAACATGACTCCCAGATTTGGTTGTTCAAAGCTGTCCACTAGAACAGAGATGGAGGGGAAGAGAAGCTATGAAATAAACTTAAGGCGTTGATTTTTGGTCATATTGAGTTAAAAATGATGATGATTCATCCCTGGTGAAATATTAGGGGTGCTACCCTCAGCATGCGATTAGAAAAATACGATACATAAATCAGCACAGAGCAGATGTGTATGGATGAACCACCAGAAATAATGTCCTTAGTGGGACAAACAGAGAGTGAAAGATAATGCTTTGGAGTACCTCAGGGACAAGAGGAGAAAAGAGATGCCATCAAAACAGCAGATAAAAGAACAGTCAAAGGAAAACAAAGTGAATGGACTATTATCCTGAAAGCAGATGGCCCACAAGCACCCGAAGCATTGCTAACAACTCTCAAAGAGAAGAAATAAAGTCAATTCCCTAAGATGCAATAGCAACTAACACATTATGGGTTCTGCTTAGGGCAGTACTCTGAAACGCAGCAACAGGAGACCAGCAGAAAATCAGCAATATCCATCTCAGTTGAAATGAATAAAGATGATGGAGCTCTGATTTTTGGGCATGAACAGACATTAGATATGTATAATATCTAGCAGTAGATATGTATAATATATATTTAGAGGAGGAAAGTCAATATGTAAACAACGTTCCTGAGAAACAAAATGAAAGATCAGATGAAAATGCTTACTTTGCCTAAAATATTCTTACTTGTTTTTAAAGAAAAAAAAGCAAACCTGAACCAAATTATTTGGTGTTGTAAGTCATTATTTCAGGAATTTCTGTTAATAAACACCTCAGAAGTATTTATCCACTCATTTCCTGGAAATAAATGTGGCTTATAAGTAAATGCCCATGTTTACATAAAAATATGTCTAATTTTGTCCACATGGATGTCAAGAGAATAAACAATAAAAGAGAAATAACTTATATGCCATAGAAGAGATTACATAGAATTAAATAGTCATAATGTTATTATTAATACTGAAGGGCAAATAAAATCTAGTCTAGAGTTTTAAAGTCCACTTACTGAATGTCAAAGTGTTTTTTAAGGGACTCCTAACTGCAGTAAGTCACAGAGCTAAACTTTTACATTTGGAATCACAGAATTGTTTTGATTGGAAAAGACCTCTAACATCATAAAATCCATATAATTTCACTCTGCTGGGTGCAGAACATTATTGCCAGCAGTTTTATTTACTCCAGAAATGTTTGACAACCACCGTGCCTGAATTCTGCATGGCTGTAGGGCCTTCACAAAGTAGTAATGGTTTTGGGAAAAGGAGGAATACTTTTAAAGAAAACTTCTGGTATATAGGAAATGAATGCTAAAGGCCATTTATGGCACAAATACAGCTTTCTGTAGTAGCATGATTATTGCTAATTTTGTGCAGGAAAAATCCAGAACAGCCAGAAACATTTCCACCTGTCAGTTGCTGCATTATTTGTAACTTATGTGTTTTTGCCATAAGTGCCTCACCCCATATAAATTAGTTCTACATGTGTTACATTAAAATCAACTCTTTTTGCTCAAAAAATATGCCAAGATTACTGTATCTAAAAATAAGTATTTAGTGTCTTAACCATGTTAATAGAGAGAATTTCAATAAAATTATATTATTTTTATTAAGTGAAAAATAAACAGATTGAGGAGCAGCTTCGCTGGGCATTCAGTGCTGAACCCTTTGCATTTAAATGAGCTCTGCCATAACTTCAGCTGGAGCAACAATAAGCCTGCAGTTATTTGTTCTCAGTTAAGTTTTCAATAAGCTTTGACTGACATTTGTGTGCTTTGCTGAATTCAGCAGTACAGCACGGTAATCAATGCATTGTAGAGCTAAGCTATTATTTCAGAAGCACCTGCCTCTCATATAAAATTGGAAAAATTCTTAGAGAATAAGCTATTTGTTTCGTATGACTCTGGAAACAGATGCTCAAGTTGTATCTATCTGCTCACGTGTATTTCATGGGACATCCTCAAAGAAAAGTGTTCCTTAAACTATGTAATCTGCTATATTTTGTTTTCATTATATTTAAATTAACCATCGCATTTCAAGATAAGTCGATTATTTTAGAATGCAAGCAGTTGTTATTTCATCAAAATCACCAAGAAATACTAGGTTTGAGTGTCTGGTCTATAACACAAGGCTGAGGGAAGATCAACATAAATCTGTACCACAGGGATTTTGCGCAGAATGCTGAGCTCAGACAAACACCATGGAAATTGCTACGCAGGAGATTGTGGATTGTAAACACCACATCACAAAGCTGATAGCTTCAGGCTGTGGGCTTGCTTTCTTACTTGATAGGACTTTCATTGGTGGCTTCAGAAGACAACATGGGAATGATTCCCACATATCTATCTCAGTCAAAAAGTTAGCCAAGATACAGCAGTTCTGCATTATTTCAAGTCAATTAAATCAGAAAATTTTAAAAAGTCATTTAACAAGCAAATAAACCTCTCTGTTCGTGTCATCATCCTCCTAGCACTCAAAAAGGCTGCTGTGGCTTGGGCCCAAAGGACAGTGTTACCCCTGAATGGAGAGAAGGGCAGCACTCTCTTCTCAACTCAACTAATCTACTGCAAAGCTTTTACAAGGCATAATTATCTTTTGCTGTAATAAAAAAACAAGAACAAGTTGCTTCTGTGAAATGTGTTTGAATATCTGGGCAATAATGACTGCCTTAGATCAACCCAAAATAAGCTAGAACCTGCTCCAAAAAGTAATGTTTTGAGTCTAAAGTTGAAATAAGTAGCAAGAATTAAGATATGGATTGGGGCTTTTTTTTTGTCTAAATATATTTTTTCTGCTATATAGTTCTATTATGTAGATAATGATAGAAGGAGTGATAATGCTGAAAACAGCACAAGAAATCTTCTTTCCTTATATTTTTAAAAAATTCATATACAATACTCACACCTGGTTTCTCATTCAGTGAGACAAAAAAAAAAGAGAGATAACGTCACTCCAAAAATTTAGAATCTCCTCCTTGAGCTCTTCATATAGGAATGGACTGATGGCTTACTTTGCCAGGATTTGCTTGATTCTAAAAACCCACCCAGCTATCAGTGCTTGATGCAGCTAGGCACACAGAGAGAGAAAAGAAATCCAGGAAAAAGTTTTTTTGGGCACCAGACTGACTAACACAAACATATTTTCTTAGAATCAGTAAATGGGTATTTTTTTTTAGCTATTATCTAACTAATTGCAAGTTTGTATGCTAACTAATATGAATACCCCCCAAAAGCCTTTTACTCTAGAATAAACAGACTGCTAAGGGAGAACCATCAAAGAAAAATGCAAGATTGTAAAATTGCTTTGGAAAAAAGTTCTACACTGCCTTCCAAAAAAAACCCCAAACAGTTTTGTTTTAGAAGTTCTCCTTAAATTCCCAAATTAGACAGAATATTAGTGAATTATTTTTTCCCATAAAAATGCTTTTGGCCATTCCAGAAAACATATTTACATATTTTATGCATTTCTTGCTCTCTCTCATTCTCTCTTTTTTTTTTTTTTCTTATCTGTGTGTTGGTTATAGGTGGATACATGATGCAGCAATTAGCAATCAGCTATTAGCAATGTGAGCATTTTGTCCCAGAAACACTGCCTTTAATTTTTAATGGGCAGTTTTCATCAGCTTTGGTAGGAAATTGCTCAGACAAAGTGAACAAATATTTTTATATATGAATGACTTTGCAGCTTGGAATGGCCACATCTTCCCAAAACTGCTGACAGTCTTTACAAACCTTCCTGGAGGTAAGGAAGAAGGAGTTGAGGTATGAGCAGCCAATGGCTTACAGCATTTCTAAACTTATCCCTTCTTCAAAATAAAATACAGAAGAGCACCATTGGGTCTTTAAACTCAAACAGAACTGCAAAATCTTATAAAGCTGTACATTATTGCAATCCTTCACTAGGAAATTTTATATGCTGGCAAATGCTACAGATATTTAGAAAAGCCTACATCAAATTTGCATGTCAAAACCTCCCTTCCTCTCCCATCTACCCCACAATTTATGAAACTTGGTTCCCTGGGTACATTCCTCAAACATATTTTTACAGATTTTCTGACAGATTTCACCTGATGGTTTCTCTGGAGACATTGAAAAACGGGACAGCCTGAGTTACTTCAATTTTTCAAATTTGGCGTTAATAAAACTGACTACTACAATTGCTATAAAATGCCTGTGGATTTTTCCTTTTTAATTTGCTAAGCTAAATTAAGAGCAGCTAAGCTCATGTCCTGACTCATTTTTTCTCTGCTCATAACATAATGCATTTGCATAAAGCAAAGAGGGAAACATTGACTAAACTTTCAGCAATTTTAAATCCCCCCAAGGACACATTATGATTATGCCAAGTGATACAGGGGCAGGTGTTAATATTAAATAATCATATTCATAGCAGATGAGCAATGCATTCATGTTTGGGTTAACCTGTCACAGGAAACCCAAGGAATAGGCAAATGGGAATTTTTTCCCCCTTCTATAATACAGATGCAGTTATTAAAGCCTTCCCAGCTACTACCAAAAGAACCCTTGTTTCCTTTTGTATCCTTAAAAGCTTTAAAATATTCAGTTCTCAACCACAAACAATTTGATGATGATTAAAAAAATAATATCTGCCTTTAGGATTCTTTACTCTGAAAGATTCATTTATCATCAACTAAGATTCATTTCTCATCAACTAAGTAGACATTTGCGGGAATATTGCATTGGTTTCTCAGTTTGCCCAGTTCATGTGTCCTCTGCACTCACAGCTGCTTCTCACATCTGCCTAACTTCTTTCTCAGACTCTTTCCGAAACACCCATTCTCTATTTTGGTCTCTTATACTGGTTAATTCCAGTCTTGCCTGTAACCTATTTCCCACTGACAGAGGAAATTCTTCCTCTTTTCATGTTTTCACACCAATCTCTTTGATGAGATCAGTAGTCTTGTTGACTCCTCAGCAATGGGCCAGAACTAAAGCACCTGGTTAAAAGGTTTCAAACATTCCTTTAGGTGATCATACAGAGAGTTAATAAATCAATATAATTTTTCTAAGTTTATTAGAGCAACCTAATTTCTTGAAACAAATGTGACTGTATTGGTACTAGATGAAATTATAAGCCACGTTGCAAGTCAGCAGCAAAGAATGTGCTCTGCAAGACAGTCACTGACTTATTTGGCATTGGGGATTTTGTATTTTAGGAATAGGATATGCACTAGACAAAAGTAAATCCAGTTCTGTTCAGATTGAAGCAAACACTTGATACCTCAACAGTCATTAAAAATAATCACTGTTAACAATTTTTTCTTTAAAGGAATTATGTTTCTGTCATGTTATCCCAATAGATAAGTGCTGCAAGAACCTAGAGGAAGAAGAATCAGAAGATTAACCTTGTGTCTTATCTTCCTGTTGATTTCTGACATATCCTCATGCTATGTAAGTAATTAGTTTCCTATTTCCCACCACATGATCTTCTCACTAGTTCAGAGACATGCTTAGTCACTGAAGTATCATGTCATCTTCTCAGTGTTGTCCTACTTTCTCCTACTCATTCTTCCTACAGTTTTATTATTTATTCATTGTCTTTCTTTTCAAGAAGGATCTGTCTGGCTGAACCTATTGTATGAGAGCACCATATATATACACACAAATCACATGCCTAAAGCATTATTTCACCACATCTCACCAAAGTGGGAACATCTGTGCTGTCAGGCAAGCTGACATTGAAACCTGTAAAGTAAAACCACTCTGCTGTAAGTACCATTTAGTTCTTTCTAGATTCCTTCTCACAGATTTTTCTTCATCTTTTGGTTAGGACCAGTCTGTCCATGAAATGACAGCTTATGTGGAGCTTCTAGCCTTCAGTGGAGACACCTAAGTGCAAACTAGCCAGTTCTTGCAGAACTGCATTGTTTTATTTGTCTTACAAATGCTGAATAAATATTACTGATTATAAAGGTGTTAGGTTTGTTATTTCTCCTCTCAAAGGATTCAATAATTGTCCTTTACTAATTTTATCTAGATAACTCCTTTACAAAAAGGGATCCCAATGCAGATTTCAGACTGTAAGTACCACTTCATTTTTGCTTAGTCTGGGTGCCACAGCTAAGCTGTTATATCATGGATTCCCAAGAAATTTTCTTAGGTGTTAGCATAAAATTTCAGTAAAGTTACCTTTCTTAAAAGGTCCTTGACATAGTTTTGGTCAGGGCCAAGTTGAACACTGCAGAATTTCCACCTATGGTTCAGGAATTAAAATGAACAAGTGTCTGTTTCTAGCAGTGATTGAAAAAGTGGTCACCTAGTTTTAGGGTTTCAGGGACTAGATTTCATCAGTACACTTATGGATCAGAGAGTGTCCAAATTTTAATCACTGCCATAGACATTGCAGATCTACAGAAAAGTTCAGATTAAACATCAGTGGAAATTCACAAGATGCTTTTAGTGGAAGATTGGAAATGCAGGAACAGATTAGACCACAGCTATGCATCAAGCAAGAAGAGCCTTGTCCTCTCCATCTGGCAATTGCATACTTGTATCATATATGGAAACCAGCAATGATTTGTACAGTACAGCTACCAGATTCCCCCTCATTAAAAGCTTGTTCTGCATCGTGTCATGGTTCCTGTGTTCCTTTGGTAAGGAATGTTTTCAATTTCACATTTTCTCAAAATTGGCTTCCAGAGTTAGGGACTACTACCTAGCTGACAACAGGGATTTCCACTGTCTTGCCTTTACTGCTCATTCAGGTTGCAGAGATGCTGATTTTTCCTTCTACTGAGAGCTCATGGGCTGATTCACGTTAGCCGGGCTACTCATTTATGTTTTGTTTTGTTGGTAGGGTTTGAGGTTGGATTTTTTTCATGGGGTAGGAGGGGTAGAATGGGGAGGAGCAGGCAATCCACAGTCTCATTTTTAAAGTTTTGTTACTCAGACTTTCTGAGCTTTTTTATTTTGTTACTTTTTCTAATTTTGACTGTTTTGGGTATTTGTCTGAATGTCCCCCATCATTTAATTTGCAGCAGTCCTTCAAAACATGAGAGAAATTTTCATACTCTGCCTGAATGCCACAATTAATTTAATCCATCAGATGCCTTTTAAAACTGTTTTTCTGTTCATGTTCACATTCTCTAACTTACTTGTTGGACACTCCGGAACTTGTCTTGGTTCCAGCATATGCTATTAGTTAAAATTAGAGCTGCCTTAAGAAATTAATCAGCAGACTGATGTCTGATTGAAAAAGCTTCCTCACATTCTTATATAATATGATTATAGCTTTTCTGAACTAGAGAAAAAATGTGGACCAATGGAGGGAAGAAGGAGGGGGAAGTGGGGAGAAAATAAGTTAGAAAGAAATTAGAATCACACTAAACAAGTTTGGAAAGACAAGCTGCACCAGTATGAAATTCAGTGAATAAAGACAGCTGCCTGTATTTGCAAT
Source organism: Motacilla alba alba (assembly GCF_015832195.1). Taxonomy (NCBI): domain Eukaryota; kingdom Metazoa; phylum Chordata; class Aves; order Passeriformes; family Motacillidae; genus Motacilla; species Motacilla alba. The sequence continues at coordinate 81,123,963 of NC_052017.1, forward strand.
TACACACTTATGATGCAACTGCCTGTTAATGGCTCGGTTAAATTGTGAAGCAGATAAAAATACATTAGTTACACAGATAATAACAGATATCTCAGGCTATAAATTTGATTTATATGAGGACTGTTTTCATCAATGTATTAGCATTAAAATTCTTCATAGAAAATAGTTGCTGAGCTGGTAACTCTGTCATCCATTCTCTATCATTCCATTTGGGCAAGAGTAGGACTCACTGCTCCTGGGTCACTACTGTTGCATTAGTAAATGTAGCAGTGCTTGGCTCAAAAAAATCTGTGGATATCTGTAGTTTTCTAATTTTTCCTCTAAAGCTACCATACTACCAATTTGGCCAGTGCTGGGCTGTTCCTTAAGGGTTAGTACGTGATGCACAAACTCAGATTTAATACAGATACTTATTCTTTTGTAAGCATGATTCTAGCTGCATCTCTCATTCTAGATTAAAAACAAATCACATAACTGGACACATCTCCCAGGAGGGCTCTAGAATGTACACCTTTCAAAAGACTGTCTCTACACATCCATGATTATATGCTGATTGCCACATAGCTGTGGGAAACAATGACTTTTGAAGCTCCCAACTCATTTATTTGGGCAAGCTGTAAATTAAATCAGTAGGGAAAGCTGATGCAAAAGTAAAGCATCACAGAGCCATTTCCTTGCAGTACCACAGGGCTCCTCTTCAGCTCAGTTAGCAGCAGCTGCAGAGTGTAGTCAAAGCTAAGTATCTCTGCAGTCAGAGGGCCTGAGCCTTGCAGCCATGGGCCAGAGTTCGCCTTTATGCTTGCTGATATTTGAGACATTTCCACATTCTCCCACTGTGTTTCACAAGCAAGAGACACCACAGCAGAAGAAAATGAGACCTCTGTATAAGTTTGCTGAGACAGTGTTCCTGAAGACCAAACAGCCTGGGATCAGTCAGTTACACAGTGCTGAAGCAGGACCAGTACCTAATCTCTTCTTTCTAGGCCTGCTTATCATAGCATAGTCTGCTTCCCATTTCAGGTTTGTTGGAAGCTCCCTGAAAAAACTAAAAAGGGACTATTCTGCAGCCATCTTGACAAGTCTTCTATTTCCTTTAATCCAGCACTAAGTAGTCTAAAAATGTCTAAGGTTTGTTAGCTTCATTTTACAGACTGGTTAAATACCTGAGCTTGAAGCAGCTGAAACTGAAATCAATGCATAGCCTAAAACTGTAAGACTGTGAGAATGAAAGACTGTGATATTAAGATGAAAGACCTGACACAGTGAAACTGATATTGATGGTAGATTTCAATAAGTAAGTGCAGAATAATATTCAGATAAGTTTTCTTACAGTAACTATAAAGAATTTGCCTTTCAGCAGCCATTCTTCTAAATAAAAAGAGAAGAGCATCTATTACAATACAGGTGTTGACAGCCATCTACCCAAAGCCTCAAAAAAAGCATTAGAAATTATGATAAATTTAAAAATTCTATTTTCCTCTGCCTTCCATCTGTGCACAGTGTGCATATGTTAGACAATACTCATTGTTTCCTGACTGCTTATTCAAGCATGTGTTTAAATACAGTCAATTTCCATTAAATTCCTTGCTTGAGGTTTCTGAGCAGAAGTTCTTTTTATTGTTTTTATTTTACTTTTCTGCCTTTTTTCTTTGTTAGTTGTAAAAATTGGAAATTACAAGTTAATTATAAAAGTGAATAAAGAATGTTTATGATCCATCTCAGGAAACCATATTTATTTCTATGTTCAATTGGTTTAATGGTCTTGCTCTTACTGTCACTAGACAAAACTCCTCCATCTATAATTAAGAACTTCATGCATGTAGCAGAAGATGAAAAAATTCCTCACTTTAAGTTCATTGTTATTTCTGGAACTTGTAGAGGAATTTATTTAGTCAACTTCCTCCATGTTCAAATGGTCAATTTATTGGCAGAGCTCCAGGTAATAGGATCTGTCTGCCTCATCTATTTTAAAACATCTGCAGTGTAGACATCTCCTTATGACCTAGTTTCCTAGAACTCTTCCATAACAAATGGAAGAGCTACTGCTATATCTTATCTCAAGGTAGATGCCTATCTGAAGTATATCAGATGCATCATGCACCTCATGTCTTACTCTCTTTACAAAAATAATATAGGCAACTGTCTCAGGCACAGCTATCCAAAATTACGTAAGTCAAATTATTCCTTCAGATTGTTCTGCTGCAAGATCAAAATGGAGACTAACAATAATTCTCCCATCTGTGGATCATTAGATACATTTTAGCATGCAGATTCTAAATAATAGGCCTTTCAGAGGTAAAATGCTTGGAGCAAGCAGGCCCTTGAAACTAAACTAAGCAAAAAGAGGACTCTAAGCTGCTGTAGGAGGGAGATCAGCAGGCTGTCCATCTCTGAAGGCAAGTCATAAAAGAGACCAGGAGTTATCTGGGTGCAGAAGAAAACAACAAACCACCTAAAAATACTGCAGACTCCTTCAGGTAGATGAACTGCATGAAGAAGTACAGGAAGTTCTTATTTTACTGCATATACGTGTCTTTGTGATGGACAGGTGATATATGTACACACATTTCTCAAGGGAAAGGACTTTTCCTGAGCTGTAGGATCAGAGGAGCTCTGTGGGGAAAAGGAAGTTTGGTTGCTTCTATGTAGAGTCAGATGTCCCACTCAGCAGTTCCACTTTTGCTGTCAAAGCTGAAACTGGAGAGGTTTATCCATGGAGCTTCCAGGAAAATTCATGCCCAGTGTCACTGTCAGGCAGTCATTTGTAGGACCATCACTGGTATAGGTACAAGCACTATATAGACCCACAGTCAGCAAACCTATGAGCTGTGCTCAGGAAGCTCTTTCCCACAGCATTACCAAAAAGTCTAGGATACATAAGTGTCTTCATCACTTGGCTCAGAAATTACTGTTTACTCCTCAAGTTCAGTTATGTGCACTCTTCTATCAAATTACTTTCAAAATCCTATTATACAAGTCTCAGTTTTCAAACAGAGTGGGCAGCATAAACAACGACATCTTGCAAACTTTGATACATGGAAGACCTGTATGCCAGAATCCCTATTGGTAGACCACCTGCCATTCTGAAACACAACAAAAACTAAAAGGTCAAGGCAAAGTCTCTTCTACCACGGCATTTGGTTTGCAATAGCCACTTAGTAAATAAAAAGTATTTTTATCCAATGAAGATACTTAGAGAAGTAGATCATTTTTCTAAGAGTTTCCTGAACACTACATGAAGAATTATCTAGCAATAAGGAAAGAAATAAATCCCACTTAGCACATACCATTCTATCCTGGAACTTGAATACAAAGTCATTAAACAGAGTTGGAAGTGCTGAAAGTAAATCCTTCCAAAACCACATTCCTGAGACTTTAAGCAGCTTCTCAGTCTCATGAAATCAACCAACAGGAGCAAATTCTCCATAATCCCAGCAGCACTGAACACAGGCTGCACACATAACTTCTCTGTACTGATTGCAGTGAACGCTCCCTACAACAGATCCCTGAACAGCTCTGGCTGATACACTTGCACAAATGCAGGAGATTTCACCCAGTGCACCAGAGGCTATCAAGGCATATATATAATTAATAATAGGCAACTATTAGATAACAGTATGAACTGATATATCCAGGCTGTGCATGACAGAAATGTCCAGCTGTCAGTGAAAGGCATTTCCCAGGAAATAATCATTCCATCTTCATCTTTGTGGAGATATTTTCAGTTCCACAAAGAAAACATAACAAAAAATCTCAGACCTCTCTTTAAAATATTATGATGTCTTCCCTCAGGATTGACCTCTCCATATTCCACAGGCTACACACTACATGTCTTGTTCCCTTAAGTGATCACTGTCTATTCACCTTTCTCAGTTTCTCTTTTTCTTGCTTTCCATCTGTTTTTCTCTCCATTCAGTTCCTTTCACCCTTCCAATGTTCCTTCTTCTTCCTATGTAGCAATAGCTATTTCTTACAGAGATGGTTTAGCTGGTGCATAATTAATTAAATTCTGAATAATTGTTCTTAACATGTTTTTTTGTTTTGAAAACTGCTACCACTATTTTGAGACCTTGAAGACACTTCGGGCTCATGTCCAAGGAAATTTTTCTTCTTCAAGAATATTACCAAGTCTACTGAAAAACACTGGCTGTTCCTACAAAAGCCTGTCCTATCTATGCATCCTTAGAAAGTTCTGTCAAAGGGTAAAATATTATCATGATTAATTTTCCTAAATAGTTAAATTTCCTATTTAAATTTCCCAAATGTTTTTCATAATATACATCTTATGAAGTTATCATTTTTTCTTCCTTATGCTGTGTAATCTATTCATGATGAAGTAGAAAAGAGACTACATTGAAATTTTTGCTGATGGCATGAAGATATTCAATATAATAAGGATGGGAAATGATTATGAAGAAGAACTTGATTCTGAATAACTGGGCAATAAAACAGTATATGAAATTCAATGTAGATAAACAAAAATATATGCACATTTGTAAAAACATCACAGACTCTTCATGGAATACTGGCTCTGATCTGATGTTATTGTGTGCTGGAATATATATTTGGGTTGAGAAATATTATTCAATAGTTGTCAAGACAGGAAATTAAATGTCAGGAACAATTAAGAAAATAACAGAGAACAATACAGAAAGCACTATTAGGTTGTGGTGTAAATCCATGGTGCACCACTTTCTGAGATACTGTGTGGAATTCATGTCTCTCCATTAAAAACTATGCCTGGAATCTGAAAGGAAAATCAAAGTGGTGTGAACACGTAAGGATTTGGAAGGGCTTCTGTATGCAGAATGAATTACAAGATTAACTATTGGCCAAAGGGATGACAGAGACAAGAATGGTGCGGTTATAAAGTCATGTGTGACATGGAAAAGGTAAGCAGTCAAAAGCTCACCCTCTCTGCCGGCATAAGAACCAGGGACAGCAAATATGCCTTACAACAGCATAAAAGGAAAAGGGAAGAGGTTTTCTTTGCAGGCAATGCACAGCTGGGTTGTGAAACTCCTTCCCTGAAGAAACAGAAGGTAAAAAATATTGACATTTTCTCTATAAAGGATGGTAGAAAAATCCATTGAGGGACATGGAAAATAGAAATTACCTCCGTCCAATAACCTCAGTGTCACTGCAGGCTGAGTGTCAGGAGAACAGTTTGGGGAAGTCTGTTGACACCAACAGGATATTGATCTAAATAAATCTTCTATAAGAATCCATGCAGACACTCAATAGCTTTTTCTGGGCCTGAATTGCTAAGAAGTTGTTAAGGAATGTCTCTACTGCCCCACAATTGATAGGAGTTGGATGACTTCTTTATCAGAATTAACTCAGAACAGCTATCCTCTGGATGAGTTGCTTGCCAAGGTGACCTTTTTTAAAGATGCCATCCCTTTTGATGAAAAATATTCCAGATTAGCCAGAATGATCATATTTCCTCACCGGTAAAGCCCTTAAACTGACAGCCTTTGGGCTGGTAGTTTTATACTGCCTAACTCTAAATCTCTGGCAGTCTAAATCTCTGAGGAGTTTTAGCCCAAAAAGTTTTTGAAAAAAGAGATAGCAGAGTTGTGCTGCCTTCTAGTAAAGTACATATACACAAACCAGATGCAGCATATTTAAAGAGTTTCCACAAAATAACACTAGCCCAGGCATGCCTAACACCTTTAAAAATTATGCATGAGCAACAGGGAGGCCTTGTCATCTTGCTGTTCAGAATGTTTGCCATTTCCTAAAAAGACAAAATGTCCTATGTGCATTTTAATTGATTAAACAGCTCATAATAGCTTCAAATTAAAATTCTCAACTTTCATTAATTCTTGAAATTATTCATGCTATTCATGGGCTCAAAAATATTATTCTACAAAGAAATCCCCAGACTTGTGAGCTCATCTAAATTAAAACACACTGATTGCATTATTCATGTTGAGAACTTTATTTTATTTCAGTGGGATTATTCATTACAGGAAAGATTGTATGTACAATCACTGGAATTCAGCTGCACTTACTGTTCCCCAGTCTGAGCCTATTCCTATCCATCTGCTTACCTGCTCATGGGTCTTTACTATGATAGCTGAAAACCTCCTTCTTTGTTACTTTGTAATATTGGCAGATATCTGGTAAGGGATATCACACTTTAAAAAAATTTTAAAAGGTACAATTTAAAAGATACAATCAATTTTCAGTGTTTGCTGTCGTCTGAAAATGTTAGGCATCTTGGTAGAAAAGATCCAGAGTATCAAGGCTGGAACTATTTTCTTTAGGAGTGCACTCAACAAGTCTCTAACCAATTTATATAATCTAAATCTCTGTCACCCTGTGGCCATGATTTAAGCAAGACGTCTTTCTTGAGGTATCCTACAACATCCAGTGTCTCCACCTCTTTTCCTCTTTTCTCCTTAAATAATGCTTCACTTTCTCAAAAAGATGTCAGTGACAAGGTAGCAGAAGCAGAAAAACATTGTTAGAGAACAAAGATATAAATTCTGCAGTGCCACATACAGTTAGATTTTTTTCAGAGACTATCTCAATGATGATCTGTAGTACTCCCTAACACAGGGAAAATACAGCTCTTATGTACTTCCACCCATCCTGGCTGCCCCACATCAGGACCACGTTAGGTTCTTGGTCAGTGTACTCTGAATATGTCCATAAGCACTGAAGCTGCACATATGAGAAGCTGAGAATCAGATCTCCAGCACTCATCTGTAATTCCACTTCAGCCGTCTCTTTTCAGTTCATGGCAGGGTTCACCTTTTATTTCTTGGCCTCTGATCAAAACTAGCTAATTACCAAAGCAGCACGAAGCTGGGATGATTGACAGATAACACCCCATGAGTGAATAAAAAGCTGCATTTTGAAAGGATAAAAACAATAAAGATGTTTCAACAAGAAGATAAACAGCAGGCTTCCAGCAGGGAGTGTTAAAAGGTTCCCAGAACATCACACCAGAATTATGTTTTTGTCATCTGGCTTCACAAGAAGTGACAATCCCAGCTCAGGGTATTTGATTGACTCTAGCTCATGCATTCAACTTGTGCAGCAACTGATATTCTAAGAACACTACAAGACAAGGGGATAGGTAGTGGATTAATTCCAGAATTTTTTGAAAAAATACTTGTAAGTTTTCTGGAGGCAGTTGGAGAAAGGAGACATGAAGCAGAATTAAGTGTGCAGTGCACTATGTATTTACTTGGATGTGGGTAAGGAATAAATTTGAATTAACTTACACAGCCAAACAGCAAACACTCTCATACCTAAACCTGTATACAGAAATAAGGCAGTGTTATTTCTGCATATAGAAGCATTATATCTATTAAGTAGAGCTTTTTGTATAATAACTTCAAGCATGTTTAGTAATTTTAATTAAAGTTTTTATTTGTCTGTAACACTAATTTTATGAGGCGTTTCTTCATGGTGATTTAATGGCTACTTATGTCTTGTAATACACAAAATAAACTGAATTTTACTAATTCAAGATGGCAAAGTCACCACAAGGTACATGTTGCCACTCCATTCAAAGCCATATTTGCAAAACTGTTCTATTCCTCCTCAGTTATATGACAAAGACTAAATTTCAAATAAATTATTAATCCAAAACCAAGTTCTACCATTAGAGTCAGTTTATTTATCTAACATTCTATCCTCAATTATCTGCTGTGCCATAATGCCTGTAAAAATATGGGTCCCTTCCAATTCCAGATAGTATCTGATTCTCTTAAAAGTTTTCTGTGCTATTTTGTAAACGGAAATTAATAGAGAAAGAAGTTTCTATATGTGTTCTTATTTGTCTTAATAAATTTAAATCATTATTTGGTCTGGCATTAAATTTATCTGCTACACCATAATCACCATAATGAGAATTTTTTGGCTTGAAGGACAGTCTTCTCTGTCAAACTGTAATAGTATCAGACAATCTATCTTGGTTCATTATATTATATTAATTATATTTATCATATTATCACAGCATATTAGAATCATGCAGTGGGCTAGTAACCAAATAAAATCACAGTACAGATTCCATTTTGGAAGATTATTTTCTGATTTTTAAAATGTGGTAAGGGAAAGCCACAGATCTGAAAATATAGAACCAAATGCAGTTCTGGAGAAATAATCACTCTTTAGAAGCCTGGTGGTTTACTCAAAGCAATATTAAATTTCTACTTAACTTGCATCTCTGTGAACACACAGAATTATTTTGATGCTTCAGGGAGGATTGTCAGTAGTGCTTCAAACACAAATGTGAAATGTGAAATTGAGGCAAAAGAAAACAATAAGAGGAAAAATCATGTGAAAGTAATCAAAATGCTATGTTGGTATACAGTTATAATTTATAACTGTGTACACAGGAGTGAGGAAGAAAACTCAATTAGATTTCTTCATGTTTATGGTAACTCCGGGGAAAAAAATTATAGGTTGTAGCAATATCACAGAGCCCATTTGCTATCAAATGTAGATTTTCTGTTTTGAGGACCACCCAAGTGCAAATATTTGCTTTTCCAAGTGCTTTAAAATGTTAACTTCCATTGGTTCAACATATAAATACAGAAATAATTTTGCTTAAGCACTTTGTCTTTCTAGAGAGAGAAGAAATGTACTGGATTAATCACTTCATCCAGCCTTTAGAGCAGGTCAAATCCAAAATTGTATTTGATGAGAAGTTTCAGTGTTTATTTCATATTCTCTGTATGGTGCCAACACATCAAGAGTTTAAAAAGTCACACTATATGTTTCATATTTGATTTTGAAATCTGAGTAATAATTTACTTGTTAAGAGCTAAATATCATTCTTTGTACAAAGTATCAGGCTACTAAATCTTAGGCAGTCCTCATGCTGTTTCATAGGTTTCCTTCCCAACCTTTAGTCAAAAGCCTTGGCTGAAGTATTCTATATATCAAATTGTCCCTTTTCACTAACAAGAGAAAAATGACAGAAAATGGTTTCTGTACCTGAGCACAAAATACATATTTTTAAGAGATGTCAAGTTCAAGGATGAGGAACCTCTAAAAAGAAGCTCACTTGGATAAGGAGGAAATCTTTACTCTAATTGGAGTTCCTGCTACTCTATCAGCTATAACATATTAATGTTGCCATCTAGACAGTGCTAAAGCAGACATCAAAGAGAACCAAACTGAAAACAGAAGAAAAGAATGAGAAAAAGTAGAGGCTGAAGTAGGAATATACATCAGATTGCTTTATACTAACTGGACCCACCACCATTTCTAAAAATCATGGGGTTTGTATGTCAATGTCATTTTGAATGCAAATACAAGCATGCTAAGATTTCATTCCCATTTCTCAATATTTTCCTTTCAAATAAACAAATTTCATTTATATCCTTTTTCAGACTTTGAAAAAAATACCTGTAAACATTATGTGCCTAGATTCATGGGGCGTCTTGGATTGAAAGAAGTATTATTTTATTTGCACATAGTGAACCATGAAATCACAACTTAATTTAAAATACACACTGTTTTTTTAAATTGCAGAATACGTAACATTTAGAGTAAGGTGAAAAAACAAATTTACCCTGCCTATAGAAAAACACAATACAATTTCACACTGTTTTGTTCCTCTACATAGTCACTGATCATTGTCAGCGGGTTAGAACAAAATTTGAAACAACAAATTAAATCAAGTCAACTATTGCCCCTCTGTCCAAAAATACTCAGTTAAACTGATCTATGTTCTCATAATTATTTCATTCAATTTTTTTACCTTGTCTTACATTAGTTCCAGGAGTCCAAAGGAGGTTTTGGAAGTCCTAAATAAGATTTAGCATATAATACAAGACTTTCTTTTTGAAAGCACTCTTCCAAGAGTGAAATTTGGACTCAAAAACCTCACAATGGTCATTAGACCACAGATAATTTTCTTTCTTTTCCAGTAAAGCTCACATTAGCTCTGTTCAAAGCTTAATCAACATATTTGTTCACTTCTTCTTAGCTCTAAGACTTCTGAAAGGTTATCAGTAGTATTTTCAAGAGTATGTACAATAGGAAAAAATATGTGAATTATAATAACTTCTTAATAATAGGCTTAAAAGCCATGATCAAAATTATAGTTCTCCATAATACATTCTTTAGAATTCACAGATTTACTCTACCATCTTTCAGCTCTCTTCTAATAGCTGCTAAAAACCTATTATTCCAAACCTTCTGCCAATTCTACATCTATAAATAACAACCCAACCAAGACTCACTACATCATTGGGAATAGTCTACATCCCATCAGAAGCTAAGTGTAGAGTCAGTTCTTTGAGAATGTCTTACTGCTATCGATAAAACTTAAGCTGCTTCTTGCGATGGTTCCTGCCAGCTTCAAGATAGCAAAATCAAACCTCTAGACAGGCAACAGAATTTTGTTACTGCAGTCCCACTCTTCCCTTTAAGAACTATTTGCAGTCCCCTCGTGACACTGCTAAGCACAAAATTCTTTCTTCCTATGGTATCTTCCATTATTCAAAACTTTCTTGCTTGATTACTATTTTGTGTTTATCCTCAAAGCAAATCCAAATGCAACTGGTGTACACAATCTTGTACTGTACTAAAGTACTGTACTGTAATAGAGTGCTCAAAGTTAGAAGTTTTCATTTCTTTTTTCCTTCTTTTTATTTCCAATACTGTTCACAACGATTTCTCAATTGAGAAGTCTAAAAGTTCTGATATCCACTCCAGCAAATCAATGCTTCACAGTCTTCAATGAAAATTAATATAATCTTTAAGTTATTTTTCAAAGAGAAAATCTTTTAATAAACATTCAAATTGAAGCTTCTTTAGGTAAATTAAGCTGCTGAACCTTTTTCTACGCATGTTTGCCTTAAAAAATGTGCTCCAGAACAGCTTGTGTAGAAAACACTTTTTCTTTTCTCTATTCTTTTTAATGTACACTTTTCCAAAACAAATACTTTACTTCATGTGGGGTTTCACCCCCGGATTGGGATGACCCCGAAAGATGGAAAAGTCCCTCCTCCAACCCGTGCCTTCGAAGAAAGACTCAGTAGTCTTCTGTTGTCTGTTCTCAAGGTTGTTTATTGTTGGTTATCTACAAGATTCTTCTCCCTGAGCTGCTGTGGCACATTCAGCAGCTCAGACAAAGGCACTCTCTCTGCCCTCCCAGGAAGCTGGTGCTATCTTTTATATCATATATTACGTACTACATGTTTATGCTTTTTCTCCAATACCTACTATCTATATTGAATGGTGACTTTCTACTCTAAACCAATCTGTGAGTGCCAACATCACCAAAGACATGGAGGCTAGGAAGGAGAAAGAAAGAGGACAGGGCACACCCAAGTCCCTCCATCTTAGAATCCCTGACCCCCATGTACAAAACTTGGACCCCTGCGTACAAGGCTTAAAACCCCCCTGAACAGCACTCAAAAATCCTTCCTTTACTTCGTGACTACTTCTACTATGCTATCTAAACTTGTGTGTGTGTGGCTTGTAATGCTTCATACAGAGTTAGTAATTTGCTCCATGGGCTAAGATCGAAACCCCACGTGTGTCTTTGGCTGCATGCCAGGGTCTCAGAGCCCCCTGCCAGCGGCTCTGGCCATCCAGGACACCCAGAGGAGAGTCCTGGGTTCCGACAACTTCATAACTGAAATCAGACAAGATATTTCAACTAAGAATATAATGGACTGAGAAAGTTATGAGAAAGGAAAAATGGCATCTAAGCAGAAAATGCAAACTCACATATAAACAACAGCCCTCTATTGTGATGTGGCATTAGAGCAAAAACTGCTGTGTATTTCTACTGTGACCAGTGCTGCTCTTTCTGCCACTATTGCTTTTTCAGCAATTAAACATTATGAATTCAAAAGCTCTCTTTCTCATTGTCTGCAAAGCTGTGGTGCAGTCCCATTTTAAAATAAATTTTAAAACTCCCAATACTGCAGTTGGCTTATTCATTATGGTTTAATATCAATAATGGTAACACAATCAGTGGAAAATATTGATACCATTTAAACATTTCACTTCTCTTTAGAATGTTCTTTAATATAGTTGAGTACAGCACCAAAAAAGATACATCCTTAAGGAATACTGCTTCATTGAACATCTTGCTATATTAGAGGCTTCTAAGGAGGTTTAGCAGCCTATCTTCAATTTAAGGCATAAGAACTTGGAACTCTATATTTATGAAGCATCACTGCCAGAGAAGCTAGGATGACACTAACTAGAGCTTCTTACCTCACAATTAATTTAAAAATCCTTTCATTCATTAAGCCTTCATGTCAAAGGAATAATAGAAAACTATATTAAGTAATAATTTTAATGTAAAAATATTAAATTCCTTCCATTTGGTCTGGACCACTAGCTAGAGAACTATCCAGATAAAGTCATTAATTGGAAAGTATAGCTTCAGCTTCAGTGATTACAGAACTATGAAATTCAGCTTATCCTCTGTAGCACAGATATTTCTGACTCAAAAGCAGAAACTTTATAAAAAATGCATATAGAAAATATCTCCTGTCAGAAAAAAAAAAGCATGTTGGTTGTGCAATTCCACATAATTTTCATGTTAGCAATTCACTGGTTCTAAGGGATGCTTGTGAGAAACTCTGAAGCTAAGCCTAATAAAATACATTTAATTTAAATCTTTCTTTGTTCCCAAATTCACAATACCACATTTCCATAAGGCTGTCATGAGAAAAGGTTGAGTTAATGAAAAACTGACTAGTAAATACAAGAAACAAAATGTGTTTCCTAATTACTAAAGGAATCATCATCTACCCACGTGCATACATTTTGCAGTGCATTCATAAAAGTGTTTATTAGTTATTGAAAGAGAACACTTGCGTAAGAGTTTGTTATGCAATGTTTAGTTGGAAATTTTCAGGGAAAATTGCAGAAAATCCAAGATTTGTACTACACATTGGGACAGGTGGACTGTTCAGAAAAGAAGGGGAAAATACATTTTGCCTGGAGACATCCAAGTGTCTGTCCACTAACAGAAGATTTTAGAGTACAGTGAGAAACAGATATAGATTGCTTCAAAGGAGCAAGGAGCAGGCACGCCACGGGACTTACAAAGGGCTGGAAGGACAGAATTCCTGCAAAGAGACAGACTGTGCCACCTAGAAAGATACATGTTTAAGAGTTTTAGAACAAATCCAGGACATAGATTATTTCCTGCAAAGGCAATACAACAGAGATTTGTCCATGATGTCCACTATTTTTGTCTTCTTTAAGTGACTTTGAGCTTTCTCTCTTTTAGAAAATCCCATGATCTGTTGCTGAATTACTCCTGGGTCTTAAAACCGCTTTGGTGTTTTGATGTGTGCACAGTAAGGGATGAGTTTAGAGAACTTAATTTGAAGTGCTGTCACAAAACCACTCAACACAAAGCTCACATTATTTTTCTGGATATCTTCCCTCAAATATGTCATTTATTGTCTATGGGATCACATGATTATCAGCCAGTGGCCTTCTAGGTCTCTAGTTCTCCGCCTTGTCCTTCCCCCAAAGTTTGTGATGAATTATACTGTTAGAAGGCCAAGAGGATATTTCATCCACATCTAAGAAATAAAAAACCCTTCCAACATCACTATGACAAACTCAGCAATTCTCTTACAAAAGGCAAAATCTTTGAAGAGCTAAGGTACCCCGGGGAAGTGCTGGAGAGATCAGAGGCAGCTGATCCAGTGTGTCCTGGGTTAACTGCTAAGTGATAGTTCTGCAGCCACATTTCTGATAATAGAAAAACAAAGTCCCAAAGTGATCTGTAGGGGAAAAGAAAAAAAGAAGAAAAGAAAAAAGAAAAAAGGAAAAAATCCTTCTTTAACTCAAAGTTATCGGTTGCAGATTTGAAAGGGGAACTTCCCATGCCTTGTGCCAATTACTGTTACATCAAGCGAGGGACACCTCTGCATAGTTAAAAGACATATTCATTATTTGATTGTACAGGATACTGAGTAAAATGATTCAGCTTTGAAGTTAAAACCTACCCTTCCTCCCTTCTCTGAACCTTCATTCTCGGTGATGCCACAGCCTACAGCTCCTAAAATGACCAGGATCAGGATGAAAAGAGTCTTCCAGCCTTTTCCTGTGCCTCTTCAGGACCTGAGAAAACCAACAGCTCCTGCAAAATGCCACATTAGCAGAGTAAGACTTCTCAGGTCAGAAGCATAACTGCTGCCTGCACAGAGGGGAGGCGGGGGCAAGCACTTGGTAGGGCTCACAGCAGTCCCAGGAATGGCCCATGATGGGCAGGGCCACAGCCTGCCCGGACAATGCCACCTCACAGACACCAACCTGCCTCTGTGCTCCTTCCCTGGAGTTTCGCCTCCCCATCACAGCTCCTGCCCACTCACCCCCTCTCCGGGTCTCAGCTGCTGCAAGAGTGGATTCACAGCTCAGGAAAGATGACCCCAGCACAGAGTTGTGCTCAACAAGCCTTGAGAAAGCTCACAAGTTCTTGCTGAACCCTTTCTAATCCTTTTGTTATTTATATTGCTGGTTACTTCCAAGTGCTGACTATTTCTTTGAATTCATAAATATAAGAATTATTATAAAAAGGTGGGCATTTCATCCCAGCTCTTACTTTTTATCATTTCTCATTAAAAAAAAAAAAGGAAATTAGTGACTATTAAGCAAAATCTAACTGCTAAGTGGTGGAAAAGGCAACCATTTTGAGAATAAAATTATTAGGCAAACAGTTTTCATGAGTTCACACTGACACAAATTCAAAAGATAATGCATGCATTTATTTGGCACCCGGCAGTAAGAAGCCAACAGGGGCAGACACGTAGCAAAGATCAGTTTATGGATAATCTCATTACAAGCTGTCCTTCAAAAAGAGAAAATGAAATTTACATTCATATCTGCACTAATCTAATCAAGGCAGATAGTACAGAATTAAAATCTGACTTAGGCCAAGAAGTGAATCTATGTAAATAACCATGTTTGACCAAAATATCTGCAAAGTTGGCACACTCCTTATAAAGTTCTTTTTTCTTCTTAGAAATCATGTAACAGACAGATTTTTGCATCTTTAAATCTCCTGGGAGATTTAAAGGTGCAGGGAGGAATAGAAGGGTGGGTATTTATGGAAGGGCCAGGGTGATCATGATTTCCTAAAGGAAATGTTGAAGCAAAGGCTGCAGTTTTCTCTACTGGCAACCCCACAACCAGCACCTACCAAACTAATATAATGAATGCTCATAACAAATTTGGTTTAACAGATTCTCATAAGTTCTGCCATTATCTCAACATTTCTTGCTTCATGTTGGGTGCTGAAAAGGACAGTTTTGGTTTAAGCCAGCAGGAAGATAAACATGACACAGGCTCTCACTTGCTCAGCCTTCTTCCCACCACCTCCACCTGCCCCTCCAGGGGAATGGGAGAGAGAACTGGGGAAAAAAAGTAAAATTTGTAGCTTGAGATGAAGATAATTTAGTAGGAGAGAAAAGGAAGAGGGAAAATTAAAAATAAAATTAAAAAAGGTTACAATATGGTTACAATATACAAAACAAGTGATGTACTATGGAGTTGCTCCCACCCACCATCTGGTGTCAAGCCAGTGACAAGCAGCAGCCCCTCTGCCAGCTTTCCTACTAGTTTATAAACCGGGCATACGATAAGGAATATTCCTTTCTCCAGTTTGGGTCAACTATCCTCATGGTTCCAAGTTTTATCTTCTTGTGCTCCCAGCCTCCTCCCTGGTGGAGGGGTGTCAGAAGCTGAAAAGTCCTTGATTTTGTTTTAGCACTACATAGCAACAATTAAAACATAAGTGTGATATCAACATTATTCTCATCCCGAAACCAAAACACAGCACTACATCAGCTACAAGAAAGAAATTTATACCAGGCAAAACCAGGACATTATTGTAATTAAGGACATCCATTCATCCATGATTATTGAAAACAAAAAAGTTAATATAATTCTCTTGGAAAATTATCTGTATAAAAATGCTCTGTCTCCTGAAACATTTACCTTTGTATGGCACATATGGCCATAAGTACAGGTACAATATTAATTTCAACCAAGACTGCTATTTCACAACTAAGTCTCATATTCTTTCAAGGGTAGAATCTCAACAAAATTAACATTTCTTAGGGAAATCAAAAGTGCCCTTTACTCAAGGGTGTTTATAAGCCTTAGCTGATGGTGTACATGCTCCCTGTCTGTCTTCTCAGGAAACCACAATACCAACACTGGATAGAAGCTCTTAGGTGCAACTACTGCTGATAACTTATATATACCAAGTAGTCTTCATCTCTAAGTATCACAAAATGCTTTGCATATTTTTTTGCATCGATCCTTTCATTCATCTCTTGGAAGTAGGATATGAGATTTTGTTCTGTTAGTACTATAAGGAATATTTAAGAAAGGATCTTCCTAAAAACTAATTACAAAAAAGCTTAACTTCAAGTATTCTTACTAGAGTGAGTATTTCATTAATAGCACTGAGACAAATATTTTAGTGGGCTCAAGGAAGAATGAAAATCATTTCTGTTAACACCCAAGTTTGCCTTAATAGATTCATATTGGTCATATTCAAGCTGAGATTGCAGCCCAAGTGGGTATGCCCATAAGCATTAGATGTAAAAAATCTAACAAAGTGTAATGCCACAGTGTGCTATATAAAAAGCATACAGTCATCATGAGTAGCCAAAAGTCAGCTCTACAGAGAACTAGACATGATTTTTTTTAATGGTGTTTTTCATATATTGGAAAATATTGATTTTTGATTTTGATCTATCAGAAATAGGGCAACAGTTAATAAATGCACAGTTCAGGGTTTAGATCATTCACCTAAGTCAAAATTGAATTAGATCAGACCCTCTGCTTCAGATAAAGATATATCAAATATTTAAAAAAATATAGAAAACCCCAAAAATAAAACTAGGAAGCCATAAAAGACAAAACAAAGTAAGCAGCCTTGGCTGCCCAATACCAACATGACTGAGTCTTCTTCATGAAGAATATCTAGATCTCAGACTAAAGGTCAAATTTGGCAAAACAGAAATCCAAACCAGCAGATCACATTCCAAGTGAGACTTATCTTCTGAACCTCATCAGGTCATCTGCACTGTCTCACTCATTTTTGCAGTCCTTGCCAGGTTTTGGCTCATCTTACTGTTCAGTGGAAAAATCCTTGAAACTTCAGTAAAGCTATATAAAATGGTAAAAATTATTTCTTTTGCAGCACTAGTTCCAAAGATGTTCTTATAATCCCATCACGAATTAGTAAACCTTAAAATGGATTAGGCAAATCGTATTTTATGCTACCCATTATCAAGACATGTTTTTGGCAGCATTCATATAAGAGCAGCTTGATATATTTTCTCCACTAAAATGGAGAGACCCTCCATATCAATACACTTCCCACTTGCAAATCATACAAATTTATTTTCTGTCTGAGAATGTGTCACTGGGGATTGAAAAATTAAATTTAATTCCACTTTCCTCATAAAAAGGACCAAAAGGTGCTTTAACATGTCCCTTGGATACTTAAAAATTTATTAGTTTTGAGAGGGGATGCTTATTGAAAATAATTTTTAAGTTGTCTAAGATCAAGATGTTAAAAAAAAAAAAGACCACATAAAATGCTTCAAATTTTAGGCTTTGGTTTTGAATTGTTACTACATCTCTGAGCAGCTGCTATGGTGACTCACTGTTTTCTCATCACACATACTTATTTCTTAAAAAAGTCCTAAAGACATGGCAGAAAGTAATGGCTTTGGAGAGTTATTTTTATGAAAACCACAGTCCCTGCAATTCTCAAAAGCACAAAATTCTGTATCATTTACTTGAACCTCAGTTTTATCCTATGGAGATATTAATACAGAGGTTGATTAATATGAAAGGGTTTATCAAAATGGTAGGTCAGTGCAGTTCTAGTGTTGGAAAAAATTGGGTTGTGTTTGATGATTTGACAGCTGACAAAGGCAGGAGAATAAAGATTGTTATGTTTAATTTGGTAAAGCTAATAATTTCTTTATGCTCGTATAATATAATGGTTTATTATATTTTTCTTTTCTGAATGGTCTACATCATAATAATTTGATCACTACTAACCTGTTTCTAGATACAACCTTGACAAGAGCAATAAGTCACTTATCAGTTTAAATCCGGTCATTCTCTAATACACCTTTTTTAAAAAACACCTGACATTCACTTTAAAGAAACATCTTTACTGTCACAACATAGTTTCCTGCTTGTGAACATGAACTTCCTGAGACGGCAGGAATAGACACTAAAATTGACAAATAGACAAAATTTATTATAAAATCCTCTCTCATTTAAAAATAAATCATTGTTATTCTAACCTATGTGAGAGATTTGCTTTTGTCATGTGTATTTTTCCATGAGAGATTCTTAAACTAAAACATCAGAGGATGAACTGGCCTTAGACAGCAGTGCTTGAGAGAGTCCTTTTGTAAAATCTTTCCTTTCCTCCTGTCTTTCCAGAAACATTCTCATTATCTCCACTTTCAGTCTCATTTCTCAGAAAAGATCCTTCATTGTTTCTGAGACAAGTCTTGAAAACCTCCAGGGATGGAGATTTTACCACACTTCTCTGTGTGCTCTTGGAAGAAATGTCCAATCTAAGTTATTCAACTTGCAGCTTGGGGTCATTGTCCCTTACATTGCCTGCCACAATCAAGAAGAGTGTGCCTGCAAGTCCCCTTCAAGCAGTGTTAGGCTGCTGTGAGTTTATTTACCATTTAACCTCTTGTTTTCCAAACTAAACAAGCCCAGCTCTGTTAACCACTCCTCACAACTAATGTGCTCTGGGCCCTGACTCTCCAGTCCTCTGCTGGACCCTCTGCAGCTTGCTGACATCCTCTTGAGAGGGGCTGTCAAGTCCCAAATCCTCCCATTCCAAGCCACTCTGCAGCAGATGGCCTGTTCAGAAGGGACTAAGGAAAACCTTTTAAATGTGCCTGACACCACACGCTCAGTCACTGCTTACCGAAGGAATGCAGCTTTGGAGTTAGGCAGAATCAATTTCAGGACATGAAAAAGGCAAAATTAAGTATATGTATGTAAAACAGACATGAGGAAAATACAGAGAAGATGATAAAAAATGGGTCACAGTCACAATGTCTATAAGAACAGGAAGAAAGGAAGAACAAATACCCAGGATTTTTTTCCAGTGTACCACTGATTAGGCCCCCAAAAAATTTCTTTCCCTTTGGCAGAGTGAAGGCACTGTTTTTTGAGGAGCCATTTGTGACATTTCATGACTGTAGTCTCAGCAATCTTATTTTCCTCTCCTGCAAAACTTGGATTAGTAAACAAGATTTTTTAAAAGCATCACGTGTCTGTGTGAATTCTGCTCCCCCCTTTTTGCATGACCAGGTAATTGATACTGCAGTGCTGAGTCAGCACAGACTCAGTGCTGTGCCAGGAATCCTGTTTTAGTATTCAGTGTGAAAACCTCCAGTCTGGGAGTGCTGCTGCTGCTGGGCCTTCAGGTACCACTGCTTCTTTCCTTCCTGCTCCTACCTGAGAACCAAAAAATCACCAAAGGTCCATCACTGGGTTTCATTTTTCTGCAGTAGCAGGCTAGGTGTCATTATGACTCTGATATTTGACGTTCCCAGTAGTCACTGAGAGGCTTCCTGAAGTCCTGCATTATGTTGAGGAATGTTTTACACTGTTGACATCAAACTTTCCTTGGGAATTGTAGTCTAGCTAAAGACATGCAACGAATGCAAATTGGAGATGGCAAGAAAACTTAATTTCCCAGAAAGTTAAATGAAGTGAGTAATAAAAACATATCCTAAAAAATTTAGTTGCAAATAAATCATAGTACACGTAAGACATTTCTAATGTAGTTCTTTATAAGTCTCATTATAACAAAACATTAGCAGCAATCACCACTTCTCCATATGAAAGGCACATTAAAATGTTGTCACTTGTCAATTTTTATACTAATTATAGGTATGGAATAGAGACACTGCATCATAAAATCACACTTCTTGGCTTTTCAAATGCATTTTTACCCAAAAGCTTTTTTCTTCTTTAACATCTTTAGATTATTCTGCTTTATTATGTCAGAGAATTGTGTAATTGTACTCTGTATAGCACACACCTGATTCAAATGCTGGGAAGATGTGAGTTTCTTTCATTCAAGACTGGAAAAAAACACATTTTCATACAAGTACATATAAATAATTCAAGTAATGAAATAAAAGAATATTTCTGTGAGTGTTTGCATGTAACACCATTATAGATACCTGTGCTTTATTTCTCTATAAACAGTTTGGAGAGGAAAAGGTAGCAAAAGTAATGACAGAAATGGTAGAAAAACGAAAGTTACTGCAAAGAATTTGTCTATCTTATCAACTCCTAATGCTGAGTCAGTTTTCTCTGACTATGGCTTGTTTCTTTCTTTAATGCAAGGTCTAAAACAGTGTTATAGTAACAACTCCTTATCAAAGGCTTGTTTACCTGTTATAAATACATAAAGAACACTTAGATTCAACAGCTTTACTGTCACTAACTTTTTCCCAAGTAGGAAACTGGAATGAAAAGCTGGACAGGCACCCAGCTGCTTAAATTCTAGAGGCAGTGACACATTCACAGGCTGTACAACAGCTGCAGATAAGTTGTCCTTCCCATGTTGAAATCTTGAACACCAAGGTTGCCTTTCAGCCTTGCTCACTAATCTGCAAATTGTGTTTTGACTAGAAATGTGAGGCAACTTTATACATGCTCCTTAGGAAGGTTGCAGACCCTCTGATCAGGGGAGGAAAAGATTCTTCACAGTAAGAGTGGCTCAGCATTAGAAAGGGCTGCCCATGGAGGTGGTTGAGTCACTGTCCCTGGAGATGTTTAAAAAAAGACTCGATGAGGCACTCAGTGTCATGATTTAGCTGGTAAGGTAATGTTAGCTCACTGGTTAGACTTGATGATCTCAAACTTCTTTTCTAACCTTGTTTATTCTGTGATTCTGTGATTCTGAGTTGTCCTTTTTAGCAGAG
This sequence comes from Motacilla alba alba, assembly GCF_015832195.1. Lineage (NCBI taxonomy): Eukaryota > Metazoa > Chordata > Aves > Passeriformes > Motacillidae > Motacilla > Motacilla alba. Next base: position 81,144,914 of record NC_052017.1, read on the forward strand.
AGCAGTTGGAAGAGGTGGAGATGTGACTAGGGACAGATGATGAGGGCTTTCACTGGAATATCAGCAGCAAAGGGAAAACTGGGAAGTGCTAGGAGTGCCCTAGCATTGAATTGGGTAGAATTCCTGGTGACAAAGGGCAAGGAAAACACTGAAGTATTGAATGTCTTCTTCGTCGCTTTATTATTTTTTGGCTAGAATTGTCCTCGGGGATACCAGGACCTTCCAACCCATGAGAAATTTGGGAGAAATGTAGATATACCCTCAACAGAGCAGGAACAACTCAGGAAAGATTTGAATGAACTGGACATGCACAAGTCCATGGGACCTGACAGGATGCATCCTTGAGTATTAAGGGGGTTGGCATTGTGAGGCCACACATTATCATATTTAAAAGGTTGTGGGAAAGGGGAAAGTTTCATGGGTATTGAAAAAAAGCAAAATCAATCCTGTCTTCAAGAACAGGAAGGAAGATGAGGAGAGCTGCAGTCCAGCTAGCCTCACTGCATTACCCGGGGGGCATGATGCATAAAAACCCCCTTGAAGCCATTTCCAACTATATTAAGCAAAATTTAGAATTGGGATTGGTCAACCTATGTTTGTGAAGTTGAAATGCATGACCAACTACTCTTCTATGATGAGATGAGATGACTGATTCAGTGGACTGGGGGAAACCAGTGGAAGCTGTCTATCTTGATTTCAGAAAGAATTTTGATATCACCTCTCATGACACTCATACCAAATTCTTCCTTTTTCTCCAGATTTCTTCTCACTCTCTCAAATATATGTATATATTGATCTACTAAGATTTCATCCACAATTTGTAGAAATGTGTAGAAATTATTTCCTGTCGAAATGATTTTGCCTATTTTGTTTAGTTCCTCCCTTGTCCTCATATTCATCTATGAGCATATCTAAAATGGATATTGACAGATGTGATAGACTATGCATTTATTTTTTCCTCAACTTCTCTGTGACTTTTAGCTTGTATTTATAGTTGCTGTACACATGCAGCATACAAAACAAGATCTGAGAACTGGGATGGCATAATAGAGTTGACAGCAGAAAGATAATCAAGAAAACAGATATTTTTCAACATGCACTAGAGATCTATGAGCTTGCCAATAAAATCCAAAGTCAGAGCAAGGCTGACATATCATACAGAATTACTGACACGGAAACATCAATAAAGCAGCAGCAATGTTTTAAGAAACACCCCAGATTTTTAAAATGAATGTCTAATTTGTGCCTAATATGCTTTTATCTGTAAAATAAAAGCTGCATTAATTTTGAAAAGAAAGGAAGACTTTGTGTTCAAACACTACAGTTTTTCAGCTTGTATTATAGGAGCTGACTTGTGCTCAGTCACATCACAGATGTTGTGCTATATAATGATCCCACATGCCGCATTATGCAGATGACTTTGTTACACTTAACACCCTGACTGAACCAGACACATCCCAGAAAATCTCAGAAGAAACATTTTTTCATTTGGAAACTTTCTGAAAGTCGGTGACATTAAAATCAATGGAGTGAAAAATATAGAGGAAGCATAGAAAAATTGTAAAGTTTTAAGAGACTGGAGCTTTTAAGATAGTAGAAAATAATCTAGTTCTAGTCAGCTTCATCTTAAAAGTTATAAGGAGGTCAGTGGTGTGGAAAAATAAAGTCCTATGTAAACAATTCCCCAAAGTAAGTGGGCTATGGACAATCTCCTTGGAGTTTTTCAAGATTCATCTGGACAAAGCCATGACTGACCTGGCCTTGTGCTGGCCCTGACGTAAGAAATTGGATGAGATGCTTCCAGTGGTACCTTCCAGCCATGCAACATCTGTGATTCAATGAAATATGCCTGGCCACTGCAAGCCATTGGCACTATCTAGGAAAAATAAAATGAGAAGTGGCAATGACTGGAAGGAGCACAAGGGTGGGAATGAGCTTCAAAACACTTCAAACATCTCTCTCTGTTTTCCTAACTGTTTTCCTATGGCTCAAACTTCCTGTCTTATTAAATCAGAGAGAAAAATGCCTGCAATTAGTGAGTGCTTTACATAACTTTGTTACCAAATCCAACAGAAACATGGTAATTTTACTTTGATGAACAGAGCTGTCTATAAGCTGCTGTCTAGTTGTTCATGCTTTCATTAAAGGAAAACTAAAAAATGCAGTTTGATGAATTTTGTTGATTGCTAATAGACAAGTCTTTAGACTTTAACTTCTTCTGTTCCAGTCTACTACTACAGGAGACAAACTATGATGAAAATAATTTCAACTATAGTATATCTTGAATTGAATTTTCAAAAGTGTCTTCTGAACAAAACTATGAGTTTTTCTACAGGTATTAATCAAATTCAGCCCAACAACACAAATTCCATTTGGAATTTGCCTGATAAGACACAATATGCACAACAGGGTGATTTTCTTATAAATAAATTGATATTTGAAAATATGTTCAACATTTCTCTTCTGATGGAGACTAGTGCTTATTTACTCAAAAAGTGCCTAAGCTGTTGTTGAAAAGCAAAACCATAGCCATTCAGGAATATTTAATACTCCAGGAACACAGCAAAGAGTAACTGCTGACACCCTTGCTACTTTTAGAGCAGCATTTATGAAAAGGCATGTCTATCAGTAATTTCAGCATCCAATCTACTCAAGGAAATGCAAATTCCGTAGGTTCTGGTCTCCTCTGCCTGTTGTCTAGGACCTCAAATGTGAAATTTAAATCAACAGTGGTTTCAAATCAAACCATAAATATTATCATGCATTATGTCAGCAGATGCTACTTCTCCTATTTATAGAAATGCAATTTGTCACTCAGAAACATTCCAAGACCTGATCTAGAAAAGAAAAAATGTCTAAAGTGAGATCCAAAGCCTACTGAAGTCCACAAAATTATCTGGCAATATTTTACTTCTGGGCCTAATTTGCATAAACTGACATTTTATTTTCTGGCAGATTTTGTATATGTAAATGTAGACCATACAATTTAGCCAGTCACAGGTGCAGTTTTATATAGCCACTAGGTATTGGAGATAATTACACCTGAAAATAGTTCTACAGTGACTTTTCATAAGTACCTTTGAAAGGTAATGTCACAAAGAACAAAGATAAAAATTTAAAGACATGATCAGATCAGGAGAACTGAGCTTCCCCCCCTCCCCTTTTATCCAGTGAGTCTCTCTACAGTGAATTTGTCAAGGCATGAGTACCAGACATTCAGACAGTAATCTCTGCCAATATTTATTTTTTTCTATAAAACAAATTTTCCAGTAATCCAAGTTTGTGTCAAAAGCCAGTACATTTTCCTACACACCTCACCATCAGAACAGTGTCCATACTAATGTCTTCCTACGTACATAATTTTGCCACATCTTGTATTTTAAAATGATAAGAGTAAATGCAGTTCTTTATTTTCCACAATATGAGTATTTTGTGCTTTAAAGTATCAAGTGTCTCAAATATTTTCTTGGCATTACTTCCAAATTCAACATATTCTTCTAAAGAGCCTATCTTCTTATGTTTTTTGGTTTTGTAAAATTTAAAGTACTTTTAAGTGTGAGAAGAGATATGACTACACTCCATAAATACAGCATCAGAAGCATGAACTCTGGGACGAAAAAAAATACTTAAGTTAAAGGATGTTTTTGTCACAGGAACAAACAGTTCTCTGTTAATGAATAAATCTGTGCCTGAATCTAGAGGTTTAATTCCACTTGAGTGAGCTCTGGGACATCTTTTTGAGTGATACAAGGGAGAAAACAAATACTTGGTGCTAAAAAATGAGTTTCTATCAGTGTATGAAAAAGATCAAGTAGTTTGGCTATCTGCAACAGCAGGAAAATGTTCTCAGTGAGTCAACTGGTCCTTCCTGGTGAATATTCCTACTCATTTTTACAATAAATATCGGCAAGAAAACTTTAGGTGCTGCAGTAGCAGTGCTATAAAACTTGGGAAGCTCTTCCTAATGGGAGACAATTATATTATTTTTAACCCAGTAAAAAATGATTTCTTGAACAAAATTTCATCTCATACATAGTAAAAATACTAGCTTCTGTCATTTTCTCTCCCAAATGATATTTAACGACACCTGTAGAATCAAGATGGGAGATTCTTTTCTTTACTGTTCATCTATTTAGATGAAAAGTTTATTAGAACCACACATATATCTCACTGAAGAAGACAAGCATTTGAGAGAAAGAAAAAGTCTTTATCTGATTTTAAAAAATTGTGCTAAATATCTTCCCTAAATGGAAAAAAGGGGTCTTGAGTCACCAGGTTTTGCTGGGTTATGGAAATGCCATTACAAGTCACCCGGGGAACCTGGGACGGAACTTCAACTGGAATTCTCTTCTGAGCCTTGTGTTCTAATTTATTTTACTTGATTAATTTAATTAATTTATTTTGGAAGAGCCCTTCTCTCCAGTGAGAATCAGACAACATCTCTGTCCAGGAATTTTATGTGGAAAAATGCTTTACCTCTTACTCTGCCTTTCAGCCTCTTTGCCCTGGGAACTTGCAGAACACAGGTCCTTTTCTTTTCATCCATCCCCACTGATTGCTTTAATTACTGAAGATATAGTTATTATTTTTATATAGTGCTGTTTGATATGAGAAACCCTTCAGGATGCTCTACACAAAGTTTACTCATTGTTCATGTGATCCAACTTCTTGGAAGTATGTCTTAAGAAAAGGAGGCTGCTCTGTGACCAAGAGAAAACACCTACCCAATACTGTTGTTGACATCTGTAGTTTCCTCACAGATAATGAAAATTGGCAGTGCTGTGATCACTACTAAATACTATAATCTAGCAAGTCATTCTGTTAATTCACTGCCCCAGAGCTACTATGAAGCCTTTTTGTGCTGTTAGACTCTGTACTGCTGGGTGTAATAAACAAATCAAAGAGAAGTTGCACATTTGATCTGTGAGCTATTTTAAGTCAATATAAGCCTCCAAGCGGAGAAGCTAATTCGACACTTCTAAACAGTCAATCACACAAGAATTCATTAGCAGAGGTTTGGGTAAGAACCACTACCTAATTTCTAGGATGTTCTTCCTTTCAATATCGTTTCAATGAGCAGGCTGCCACTAATGGGAAGAAAAAATAGGTGAGAAGCTGATTCAGAGTGAGGAATCTTGAGAGAACATCTGGAAGGCTTTTTGAAAGTTAATAGCTACCAAAACTTATTGACTTGATTGTCCAGTATTTCCTTTGTTAAAACTCAAATGTCTTCTGCTCATGGACTTAGAAATATGCCTTCTTAATACATTGCCTTTATCTATTATGCTAGAGAGCACACTGATTTGATTAAAACTCTGCTTCCAACCATTATCCTCCACTGGAGCAGTTAATTAGCTGCTTCATTTACAAATGCTTACATTTGGCTTCAAACTGCACTTAAGGAAGCAATATTTTGTGAGCAAGAATTTGATGCCACTAGAGACCCTACTTATTTAATCTTTTCTTGATTTTTTTTTTCAACTAAATTAGCTGTGAGTTAGTTGACATGTACATGTAAGGAATGTGACTGTGTCAGGAGACATTTTCCTGTGTGTCTAAGAGCTACTAGCAACTCTACCATGCTAATTTTACAGTAAATGGAGTTAATAATAAATGCAGCATCTGTAAGTCATTAATCTGGATAAGGAAATCATAAATTTCTTGATCATTTGAGAATATTGAAGAGGTAAAGATTTGTTGGTGGGCAGCATTTCTGAAAGAGCAAAGAGGAGTGCAGAACAGCATAACAACTTGACTATTTTGATATTCAGCTTCCTGGTACTTGAATGACTAGGTCACAAGCTCTGAATTTCAGTTCATGAAGGAACATGGGCACTATTATTTCAGGTGAATTATGGAATTAATGTCTGTACTCACTGCTGCTTTGAGTTGTTTCTTCTTCAGAGACACAAGTGGTTTCTTTCTTCAGGCAGCTGTGTGCAATGCTCTGTGATGCCCTCCAGAGCAGTTGAGCTCTGGAACCAGTTGTGCTTGGGAGACTGATATTTCCAGCCCAGCAAGTTAGAGAAGACAGGGTAGAAAGGATCTAGCTAACTGGGAGCTTTCCACAGAACCAAGCACCTCTGGGCAGTGGTGAAGAGGAGAATACATATTTCATCCAAGGTGGCAGAAGGTAGGTGGGGTCAGGATTTAATAGAGACCATTCAATATAGTCTCTGAATTGGCCTGAGAGAAAACCTGACAGAAAAAAACATTCGAATTCAAACCTCTTCTCAGATATGTTCTCTGTATAGAAAAGGACAACCTGGGCAGCCCAGCCCAAGCATTGAGTATGACCTATGGTTTCTCCACGCTACGAGTGAAGAAATCCAGCCAGCATGGCTGTAGCCTCCTCTGTAATGTAAGACAGTGCTCAGAAAACAGATTTAAAGAAGTGAAATAATCTTGCTGCTTACATCTTTGCCTGTCTTTCTTCCTTCAAGGAACTGTATCAACTTTCCCTAATGATGTGGGAATTCAGCACTGTACAGCCTAGCATTATTAGCATCCATAGCTCCCTTATTTGGTGTGTCTGGCACGTGTATTTTCAAAGTGCTAAATACAGTTGCAAGTCAATGAACATTTTTGCACCACCACAGAGTCAATTCCTCTAGAGAAGCAATGTGAATTCATCTAGAGAAGCCACACAGGCTGTGAAGCAATAACCCAGCAGGCAATTTGCATGCTTGTCTAAACTTTGTTGTCTAGGTAGGAGGAAAGTGTCATTTTTGTCTCCCACAGATGCAGCCTTCAGCCATCATTTAACTTACTGTGATTAATTTACTGAGAAAAATGTGGTGTTTTATGTTGCTGTCAAAAGTAGCCCTTGTTATTTTTCTGAGTGCTCAGACACCAGCACTCTGTCCCTGATGATTTGTAGTGTTACAGTTCATCATCAAATCATGAACTCTTTGGCCTCTTTCCCCCTTTTAGCTGTTAAAAAGAAGGAAAAAACTGAGATGCAAAGGGAAAATCTACTCGGAAGTCAATTAATGGTATTTATATTTGTATAACACATGGCCAATTAAGTCACACATGTAGCATATTTAATGTCTGGCTGTGAAAATGTTCATTTACATTTATTCCATTTAGGTGATCCTTCATATCAGCAGCGTGCCTCTGCTGTGATTGAAATACCAGATTTTAATGCTGGATGTGGGGAGAGGAGAATGGGGTGCTCTATCAGATGGTCTCATTTGTATTTGTTCATTATTTCAAAAGTCATTATGGGCTGACAAGTTTCTGGGTTCAGTTCTGGGCATGAAAAGTCTGAAAAGGGCTGGCCATAACATAGATCCTGAAAACATTTCACATTCAAATTTTGCAGACAAAACTTGTATTCATCAACACCCCCTTATGAATGATCAACTTTTAAAACCCGTGGAGGTGGTTTCAAGCTTCACTCTTCTGTAACAACATTTCAGCCAGAGAGTCATTAGTGAGCAGATAAAAGGGATGCAGTTAGATTTGAAGGTCTCAGGACTGAAAGGTATGAAATAAAAATCATAAATGCTGCAGCTGTAGTTATCAAAACTAGAATTTGCAATAATTTTGAAGTACAAGGTGAAAATGGAGAAAGTGATAACATGAAAAGTAGGAATGATCATATCTGTGACAGTCTTTTGATCTTCAAAGAACAAAGGGCTTAAATTTTGCTGATGAATCTTGCTAAAATTACTTCATGTCATTCAAACTCTGTGTAGCACAACACTGGAGAAAGGTTCAGGTGATTTTGTTATGGAAAAGGGAAGCTTGTTAGCTTTCTGATGATCTTTGCATCCAAGATGACAGAAAAAACAAGCTGCAGCGTGTGGGATTTGCACTGACAAGTAGGTTATTATTGTTTCTCATGATCTTGGTATTTCTTGGGCTTTCAAGAAGCTTTTCGAAATAAGGCTCATGTATCTTTCAGAAATATTGCCTTTCAGAAAGATTTAACTTCTCCAGTTCAGTGAGGAAAACATGAATTCTCTGGTATTAAGTGAATTCTATTGCTAGGTTTTAAGGATTGTGTTGATTTGCTACTGTGATTTGACCTATATCTTCTAATCTTTTCTGTTGAAGTACAACTTTAAACCAGTGCTTAGAGTAAGCAGAGGCACATGGAAATTGGCCCTTCTTCACAAAACTCTAAAGCAGGGATTTCTGCATGTGACACTTGTGATCACAAGAACTGCTCAGGGCCCCTTAAATTGGCTCAGCTTTTCTGCTTGTTTGTGCAGGGCAGTCAAATGCTGTTGGCTGCAGAGGGGAGTGAGGGAAGATGACCCTCACTGACCTCACTTATCTATGAAGAGATGCCACTAGCATCTGCACCCCAGCTCATGCAGCACCACCTGCACCCTTCCAAGAGAGGGCTGTCTGAAATGAGCTCAAACAAGGCAGCACAGGGGATCCTCTGCCTCTCAGGCAAAGGACATTGTGCTGAAAGGCCAGTTCCTACTGTCCTGACTACTGCCAGAAAGGAAGAAGCATCCTGCTTATACTCCATATACTACAATCTCAGCAAAAAGGAAGGAGAGAGATCTGGAGTGGGGAAGGGGAGCCATAACCTCACACCATGGGGTTAGGAGGACTTGGGGTAACTGCAATTAAATGCAAGATAATATATATTTTCAAGGATAAATGAAACAATCTAAAGAAAATTGTTGCCAGCAGATGGGAAATACAAGTCACAATGAGTGAATGCACATAGTTGCTGTATGCTGGCAGCAAAGATTAGGTTTCAAGGCATTCTGAATTTAGCAGAAGGTAAGGAAGAAGTATTTTTTTTTTCAAAGTCCGGTATCTAAGTTGAATTCTGCATATTCCTGAACTATTTATTTCTAATGGACATTTTTAGAAAGAGAAATTTTCAAAACTAAGAGCTTCTGTGTGTTAGAGACCCACCATAACTACTGTTGAAGAAGTTTTATGATCACTGTACAGCAAAGGAAAATGAACTTACATTCTTCCAGTGCATGATAAGACATATTTTCTGTGACTAAGACAGAGAAGGAGTAAAGAACAAACATCATTGCTATTATTTATTCCAAGCATCAGCAGTAGCCAATTCTTTTGGATGAAAACAAAAGCAGTCAACCTTAAAGACCCAAATGAAAAAACCCTTTTTAACTAGAGGTCCTCTGAAAAACCCAGCTTCTGGAAATACTAGTTTACAGGAAAGAAAAAAAAAAACCAACAACAGTGTTTTGTGTGTTTTTTTATTTGGATGTGAGTTTTTCTGCCACACTGACTCATATGGTAAATACATAAATGTTTATTGAGGAATTTTCTAACTGATGTAATATTTTTCAGCTATATTTTCTTCTACACTTAAAACAAGCTTTTACTAAAATTTATCTGTAACTATTACTACAGGTCCCCTAAGAATTCTTTTTAAAATGGTTCTTCAGAACTTTTAATGTCATCAGAAGACAGCAAAGAACACTGCTACAGAAAATGCCTAAGAAACCTTTTTTGTCAATAGTTCTCTTAAAAGATTTCATGCATCAATAGAAAATTGTTTCCACCTGTCTGTCTTCATGGGCATTATTGTTAGATGTTGCCTAATAATTATTTGTCCACACACAATTTTTTTAAATCATAAACTTTATAATGAAAAAAGGTCACTTCATTTATGCTGTTTCTAGTGCCTTCAGGTAGGGCAGGGAAGGACTTATCCAAGCCTCAACAAGTTGCACTAAGCTGTGGCAGCTGTTTCACAGATATTTCACTCATCAAACGGGTCAGCAAAAGTCCATTCAAACATAAAAATGAAGATACAAAACTCCTCCTTTCACTGAGAAAAAAACAAGGAGCTCTTGAGTAAATGATGAGAGAAAACAAGGCGAGGCAGGAGGACCCCCTAAGAAGGAGGAGCTGGGGGATCAAGCACAGCTGAATGAACGAATTGTGCAGGAGATGACAGAAAGCTGGAATAACAATTCCAACTCTTGGCTGAAAGCCTCAAGTCTCTGATGCCAAATGTCTGAATCTTTTGAAAGTCCCCAATACAGAATCCAAGCCAATACAACAATCACATGTTTGGACTTGACTGCAAATTCCCAACTGCTTTATTAAGCTGTGCTCATTTGACCTTTAACACCGAAACAGCATGTTACAACAAATGGAAGACTTCCTATCTTGCCAATGCCAATCAACATTTCCAGCCAGGGCTGGTGACTGGGAACTGTTTGGTCATGAACGCATTCAGAAACCCAACACAGGAGGCAAAGCCATTTGCAGTTAGACATTAATCCTAACAAAACCTGAGTAAGAGCACTAGAATGTTCACAGTAGTACTAAGTTACTGTATCAGGGATCAGATAGTGGAATGAAGTGAGTTAAAATACCAGAGACCTATAATGTGTTGGAGAGACTGCAGAATCCACACTTCATGATCAATCAGGCAGCTAGAGCTGGAAAATTAGAATGTGCCTTGTAATAACTCAGCAGACTGAAATGTACAAAATCAGCAAGAATTTTAAATTGGTTGATTTTTTTTTTCTACTGCATTGGTCATTTATTTGCATTTTTTGCTCTTTATTATTTTTATATTTTTTGTGAATGTGTCCTATTTATATCTGAGTTATTTGAAGAATAGGTAAGAGAAATAGTTGTATGCTAGTGCTCCTAACATCTATAAAAATACTCAGTAACAACTACAGTTTTGAGTGATGTCAGTAATGAGCTTACCATGAAATTTTGTAAGAATGGCAGGTTTTAAAATAAGATGAAGAAAAGGTAAGAAAAAGAAGAAAAAAGAAAGGAATGAAGGTTTTATCTTTTATCTAAGAATGTAGAATACTTTACTTTCTAAACAGAGGAAATAAAAGGTGGCAAAAAAAACCCTCCTAAATTATAAAAATCGGCAAACTAGAAAAATTAAAAGCTCATAAATAACACTCCCTGCTATCTATTGTAGTCTTTTTTTCAGTGTCATCAAGAACTTTTTGGACTGCAGGAAACTGCACAATCCTCTTGAGCCTTTGGGATTTCCCTGTCATGCCTCAGACATGGGTTTTATCTGCTGCCTGTAGTGCCTCCTGTGAAATGCAGGCTTCAGTTCTTTGCCTCTACCTGCAGGCTGCAAGAGCCCTACAGAAACAGACTCAGCTACTTCCAAGACAAAGGACAACCTGAACTGGAGGGTCTGATCCACTGACTTGCTTTTTAAAGGCACATAACACACAAATGGAAAAAAAAATCCCAAACAAATGGATGCTCTCCATTACACTCTGAAATCCCTGGGATACAATTTGCATTGTGGTCCAACATAAATAATCCTTGTAGTCCCTATTATTCATGCACACAAAGAGCTTTTAAAAAAATCTGTGTCTTCTTCCTTATAGTAAAACTTTATAGAAAAAATTCTGAGATAAGAAATAATAGCTATTTACTGAGAGGATGGTTTGTCTAAAATGAATGTTTTCCTCCTACTCCCTGCTGATTATAATTTATACAATAAACTGACTGAGCTGAAGTGCTTTACTTCCATCATATGCATCTGATAAATTATTTTTTATTTCTCACCAAGACTGTTTTCTTTTGAAAAGACAGCATACTCCAAAGAGCAAAGAAAATCAATGTAGTAAATCTTAAAATAAAAACAAAACTTCTTTTTTATATTTAAGTATTCTATTCTTGTGTCAAATATGCAGTAAACAACTGCCACTTCTTCTGGACATTATCGTTACGCATGGTCTTGGAGGAAGCAGAAAGAAAGAAAATTTAGCAGGGCCTAGAGGTAAAGCAGCCTAAAGGGTATCAACTCTTATGCTTTGAAATTTGTTTTCATTAAATAGTAGAATGCCTGCAGAAACTGCACAATGTTGTCTTTAGGAAATTAATCGTTTGGAACTGGAGATTAAGTTGGCCGGGGAGTGGGGAAGAAGAATCCACTCACATAGCTGGGAAAATGTCTCAGATGCTTTTTTCCTTCTTTCAATTTCTATTAAATTATTTCAACTTTAACTAAGGGTCATTTCATCAAAATTAATTCTGACAGGCTCTTAGTAATAGCACTTACAAGTACTCTGAAGTGTGTCATTTCCAATGAAAGACTCTCAGTTTCCAGCACATCCAAGTTATTGGCACACTGCATCTCCCAACAGAGCCATCACCCTCCAGTTTGACAACAACCTTGACAGGATTAGGAAAGAATTGCAGAGGAGTGCACCTTGAATGCAATTTCTGTCCTCCAGGCTGCCTTGGTTTTCACTGCTGGCTACAATCTCACCTATTTCAAGCCTCAGTCAAGCATCATGTAGAGCAGGATAAATGAGTGATGGGAAAACATGCAAGATGTGCTGAGGGATGGTGGAAGGGATTGGGGGAATGTCCTCAGTACAGGAGACATTGTAGTACATGGTGGACAATAATCTGAGGATATCTGGAATAGCAGAGTTGTCAATGCTCCAGGCAAGGAAAAAGTTGGAAAAAGAGGAGTCATGAAAGCAGCTTATCAAGGAGCGGCAGCAGGACTGTAACAGCACAGAAAAACATAAAGGACAGATAAACATGGGTTTAAATACATGCTAAAGCTAGAATGAGCTATTCTGAATTATTCTGTAAGGTAAGGAAACAGACATTTCGGATATGTTAGATAGGCATAGAATGTTTATGTCAAAGGATAATACCTAACGACCTTTATTTTCATTTCTACTACTTCTGTACCTTCCTTGAAAACTTCTTTCTCTGTTCCAAAGACCAGAAGTGAGAAATTGTGCAACATGACTCCACATGTTGGTTCCGTAGGTGTTCTTTTTGATGCTGGGGCTGCTTCAGCCCCTGCCACTGCAATATCTGCTTCTAAACTTCAGGCTGACACGTTAAGTGCTTGTTCTTTGTCCTCCTTACTCAGTCTCCTTTCTGTCTTCTGCTGCAGAAGCCAGAAGATTTCTCAATTTAGATTTCTCTAGTCAAGATTTCTCCTCCAGAGGACCTCAAAAAGACAGAACCAGAGGAATGCCAATGCTATCCATGCATGATTTGACAAAGGGTTACACAATGCATACTTCAGCGTCTTTTTTGCTTTCCATCTCCTTCAATGGCAAAAAAAAAAAATCTCAAAAATGCGAAAACCCCTTTGAAAGGTAGGATCTAGTGTGAGTCAAATTATTTTGCTACACCATGAGCTCTCCTAACTGGTAATGAAAAAGTTTTACGGCAGCTTCCCTAATGATCTTCAATTACATTAACATGAATTCTTGAATTCTTGAACTCTTAAACCATTAAGAGTTACAAGTTTTAAATTATATTTGTAGGTGCTTCAGCCTTCATTCTAACATGATTTCATGTGCAGAATCTCCTTCAGGAACTGCCAGGGCTCAGGTTCTGTCTGGTCAATGATTGCAGTTGCCCAAAGTGTTGCCAGATTTTGAAAGTTCTTTGACACTTTTCAACAGTTCAAGGCAAGTGGGTGGTTGTCAGCTCTCCACACAGGCTGCCCACGTGGAATATCAAACTAACCTGAGCATTTGCTTCTGGTCTGCTCTTGTCAAAATTGATCTGTGTGAGAAACTCCCCAGTTCTTAGCCTGTGTGTGTAACACATTTCTCCAGGCAAGTGTTTTGAATGATCTGCTTCACAATCAGCCATAAGGATTTCTGCAGATTCAGGGAGAACAGCGCAAAGCCTTGCCTTGTGGAGAAATGGAAAAAATCCCAGTGATCATTACCAACATTTGTGAGTACCCAAACACAGGATGCAGGGATTTTACTTCATGTCAGGTGCTAACTTTTCACAGAGGCCAGGACAGGATATTCTACACAATAGTAGGTAGTATAGGGGATGGCATAATATTTACTACTTTTCTGGAAATTAGCTCTTGGCTGTGCTGGATTCTGATTATATGACAGTCAAATTAAGAATTTCAAAGTAACTTGAAGGCAAAATTATTTCATTAGTTCCTTTTTGAATTTGGAGAGCTTTCCCTGGGAAGTCAGGAATTACATTTTGAGTGTAAATCCATGTGTTTCTCGTGACAGAAATACAATTTTATTCATGTTTATTAAGGAAAAATAAAGATATGGAATATGATTCAGTTTCATTTTGAAGCTTGAGATGGAATTAATACACATGATATAGATTTCTTCTTGCAGGAATTCTATGGAATTCTCAATAAACCTGACAATTTTTGCAACTTGCATTTCTGACCCTGGACAAAATTTTCATTAAATGCATGTAAACCTTGTAAGCACTCTCCAAACTGGTGCACCAGGGACTCATTTCAGCCTTCCACTCATTCCACACACTTACAGCACTGTCGTGTCCAGAAGACAGCATGTCATCCCCCATAAAGAGTTAATAAAGCATTGCCAGTTCAGACACAGATCTATTACACCAATATTTATGAGTGATCAAGTCTGATGAAGAAATTTTTCTTCACTGTCTTCCTTATATTCTTATAGACATCGCTGGACAAAAGACAGGAAATTAGAAATAGCTGGTGTGAATGACTTTAGAAGACATTGACACCATACCTATAGGATAAGTCTAGGCAGGTCCACTTTTGTTTTCCATTGAATATATTTGCACAAAGAGGGATGATTTGCTGCTTCTAATACAACTCTTTGTCTTACTGTGGACCTAAAGAAGTCCACTGTTCTACACTGTGGAAATGCAGTAAAAATTATAGCATTTTCTGGAAAGGTTGTAATGCAGGAGCAAGGTAAATACAAAGTAGAGGAATTATCACTATCATGTTTAAACAGCTTGGATTCTGAGCCTACATAATTCTCCAGCAGCCACATAAGAAATGTGTGGCAAAACCTCAAATTAAACAGGTTTTCTGAAAGCTGTACAAAAGCCTTACTTGCAAGTTAATTCTTTCAGGTTTTCTCTGTTTTTCATCAACAACTGATGGCTTGTCAGTACTGAAGAAGTGTGCAGTTTTCAAGTCAGGATTTTCCTGACTAACACTTAATAAAGAAAGATGATGCTTGCAAAAGGTCAGCCAAAAAATAAATAAGTAAAGCATGTGATGACAGAAATAATCACTGGAGATAGAGAACTCTGGCACTAGACAGAAAATTCTGCCAGTGAATCATCCCATTAATACAAATACATATGCTGTACTTTGATAAAGCCTCTGTGTGTAGGGATAACCTTATTCCAAAACATACATCATTCAAACAAATTCTTTATTTAGATATAAAAAGAAAGGCAACAATGTAAAATTAAATGTGAGGGATTTTGTGTTTTTTAATTTTTTAGACTGCCAGGTAAACTAGATTGTATCCAATAACAGATTATCTTATTTGAAAAAAAAGTGGCACATGGGAAATATGGTTTTATGAATTTCCTTTGTGTGTTAAATAAACAATACTGAAAAAAATATTCTGCAATAGCTTCTACTTCTATTCTGAGATCTCCACCTTCCTATCACTTTGAAGTTTCTTTCACTTCACCTCTGGGACAGATGTGAAAAAGTATCACAGAAGAGACAGTGCCTCTGAAGTGATGCATAACAAGCTACAGTAATTTTCTCCAGGAAAATGAGGGAGACCTAAAGAATGGAAAGAAACTTGAAAAAGTGAGACAGGCTCAGACAGCAACGACAGGCCTCTTATGGTTGGTTGAATATGGGACCATCAATACCCAATAGTGCTAGATAAACAGCACCTTTCCAGTAATTCAAGAATGTGTAAGGCATAGTTTTGCACAAATAAGTCAGTAACAGCCTGAGACAGAGAGCTCTGCTGTCTCCTTAATACACACTCAACCTCTTGAGGTCTCTTTGCTGCTGTCTCTCTATATTTTTGCTTCGTATGTTTTTCTCCTTGTGCTCTATTTGTGCCCTTCTAACACTTCTGAAGGAATTTAGCTAACATTTTAGCACTTAGGTGAGACATAATTAAACAGAGACCTACCTAGTCTTCCTCACCGTCCTGAGGCCTGATTATGTGTATCATTTCCTTCAAAACCAAGCTCATAATGATTTGCGTGAAACTAGAAAGCTGAGAAGACACAAGTAGTGTACTGTGAGAGAAACTGAATTCAAAATACTGGCATGTCACAGCTCAGCTGCAGTTATCAAATACTGATTCTATGATGACTTGCTGGGGGCCTCTTTCCTTCTGGCTCCCTTTGTGCCCTGTATCCAGGAGTGGTACTTGATTAAATGAAGGTGGAAGCGCAATTGCATCCACCTTGCAACTGCTCCCCTCTATCCCCATAAAACAATTACAAGTTTTGTCACCCTGATTTTCTAAGACTTTGCTAAGCCTTCTGATGTTTGCATTCTTGTAACGAACTTTCTCACACACAGTCCTGTAAACAACTTATGTTTTGCATTCTTTCATGGAGGAGGAGAGAATTGATGGACTCTTGGTCTGTCCAGTGTCATTGGAGAGGTGGCACTGTCACCCTCCAATCCACTGTCACTTTTGGAAAACTATAAATGTTGGAGTCAGAAAATAAAGGTCCCTCTTTTTGTTCACCTGGAGAGCAGCAGTGTCCGTGTCGTCTTTTCGTGTCGTATTACGACACAAGTTTTGCTCAGACTTTAGAGTGAGCAGTCAACTAAGTCCACAGGCACCCAGAGAGGGAGAGAAAACAAGTCTCAGAGATCATGAGGCTGTCTTTTTCCAGAAAAAAAAAGGTCTAAGGAGGTCTAATCTATGTTTTGTCTGCTTATCATGAAGAAGCAGCAGACTGCAAATCTGAGTACCACAACAGTGTACTCAAACACATACCACATCGGGCTTTGCTAGCACATCATGAAGAGAACTTTGATGATGGCACTTTAATTTTGCTTCACTCTTTGTGTAAACATACAGCTGTAAAGGAGCCAGTCCGCAGCAATTCATCAAAAATGAACAAAACAGGTTGTTTCTTTAGGACAAGGTTCTTCACACAGTTTATAAAACATTTATGTTTGGACCTTTTAATTCAAACATTTTCAGTAGAGTGTGATCCTAAGACAGTGAGTATTGCCAGAAGCAGGTCACTTAAATTAGAATTCCTTTATTTGTTGACCTGGGGTGAGACAGGGGAGGACAAGGAATCACTTTTGATAAGCTTGAGCTGTGCCTGTAGGATCCTGTCTTAAAACTGTGTTGCTCCTTTTTAGCTGCCACCTGAGGGAAAACTTAAAGCTTAACACTTGTCTTCAGGGCACAACAAACACCACAAACCTGGAGTTTATTTGCTTAGTGTGGAAAGTACATTTAGGAGTCTGCTACACTTCTCATTTTCCTAACTCTACCCTGTCTTTCCCTGAAATTCTTTTCAACACAGACACCCTAGGAAATTAGTATTTCTATATGATTTCAAATTATTCTTAGACTATATATCAAAAATATTAAATATCCACTTTCATTATTATTTTATTATGAGCTCAATCTTGATGTAAAAACAGCTCATTCTAAAATCAAATTTGGTGTCATATGCTTTGGATTTTACAAATTGTGTTGAAGTAGTTCCTAAGGCATGCCAACCCTCTTCACTTTTCAAAACATTGAAGACTTTCATCTTTTTTTTGAATTAAAAAAAAGGCATATCATGCAACTCAGCCAAAATAGCTCTCAAAAGAACAGAGGTTAAAACCAGAATCAGTTATTTCTACTTTTACTCTTCTCTTGCTTTGCCTTGAGATGTTTTTGTTTTACATAATAAAATTTATTTTGCAAGTTAAAATAGGAAGCAAATAAATAGATCAAAACAAGGAATAAACAAAACCAGTTCATAAAAACAAACAAAACAAACAAAATAAATGCTATATAAATCAATAATTTTTTGCTGTTACAACACATGCTCCATGACCATTTGCTGAATATGCTACAGTTTGTCCATGCCCTTCTTGCACCAAAGAGAACAAAACCAGGCACAGCAGACCTGATTTTGTGTCACCCGTGCTGATCACCTTCCTTGACCTGCTGGAAATAGGTCAGTCATTGGGTGACACCAGATCGGTGACCTGCCACTAGTGTGGGGTTCCACAGGGCTCCATCCTCTTCCCTATGCTCTTTAACATCTTCATTAACAACATGGATGCAGGACAGAAAGGGATAAATGGTATAAAACTGAGAGGAGCTGTCAACTCTCTTGAAGGCAGGGAAGCCCTGCAGAGAGACGTCAACAAATTAGAGGGGTGGGCAATCACCAACCATATGAAGTAGATCAAAGGAAAGCCCCAGGACAATCCTGGATGTAGGTACAGACTGGGAATGAGATGTTGGAAAGCAGTGCCATGGAAAGGGTCCTGGGGGTCCTGGTGGATGGCAAGTTGAACATGAGTCAGCAGTGCCCTGGCAGCCAGGAGGGCCAGGCGTGTCCTGGGGGGCATCAGGCACAGCATCACCAGCCGGGCAGGGGACAGGATTGTTCTGCTCTGCTCTGCACTGGGGCGGCCTCACCTCAAGTGCTGTGTGCTACAATACAAGAAAGACATTAAATTACTAGAGAGCATCCAAAGGAAGGCAACAAAGGTGGTGAAGGGCATTGAGGGGAACCCTTATGAGGAGCAGCTGAGGTCACTTGGTCTGTTCAGCCTGGAGGAGAAGAGACTGAGGGAAGGCCCCATTGCAGTCACAACTTCCTCATGAGGGGGACAGGCTGGCACTGATCTCTTGTCTCTGGTGACCAGTGACGGGCGGGAGTGGCCTGAAGCTGAGTCAGCCAAGGTTTAGGCTGGATATTAGAAAAAGGTTCTTCACCCAGAGGGTGTTTGGGCACTGGAACAGGCCCCAAGGAAGTGGTCACAGCACTAACCTGACAGAGTTCAAGAAGTTTCTGGAGAATGCTCTCAGGCATAGGGTGTGACTCCTTGGGATGGTCCTGTGCATGGCCAGGAGGTGAACTGCAAGATCCTTGTGGATCCCTTCCAACCCAATATTCTGTGATTCTGTGAAACAGCTTTCCTAATGCAGCCTGTGTGGCATGGACAGACAGCTGTCTCATGTTCATCTTGTTCTTCATCAGGACTCCCAGCTCCTTGTCTGTAGCTCCTTGTCACCAGCCACTCATCCCTGAGCTTATGCTGGTGCATGGGGTTGTTCCTCCAGGAATTCAAGAATTTGTATTTCCTGTTATTAAAGTTTGTGAGACAATTCCTCCCAGTGTGCAGGAATTGGCATTCCCCTTTGCTAAACTTCACAAGACTCCTTCTGGCTTCACGCTCCAGCTTGTCAAGCTCCCTGTGAAAGACAGGACATTCAGTTTGTTAACTAATCACTAACCTCCCTGCCCTGGCTCTGCATTATCCATCAGTGTGGTGAGAGTGCACTGCCCCATTGTCCAGGTCATTCATGATGTTAAGCATGATCAGACCAAGCATTGGCCCCTGGGGCACACCACTAGTGCCTGATCTCCAGCTGGGCTTTGTGCTGCTTTTGACAACAGTCTGAGCCCGGCAATTCAGCTACTTTTCAATCACTGTCTACTTGTCTACGCTGTAATTCATCAGCTTGTCCAAGAGAGAGGTTATAGAAGGCAATGTTGAAAGCCTTTCTAAATTCAAGATAAACAACATCCAGTGCTCTGTCCTCACCTGCCAAGCCAGCCATCAAATTGTGTCAGACTGTCAGACCCTATTTCCCTTCATAAATCTCTGCTGATGACTCCCAAACACCTGCAGAGTGCCATCATAGTCCTTTTGAACTATGGTGAGAACCCATATCTCTGCCTGTAACTGCAGCCACAGAACCTCTGCTTCTTTCCCATGTGATGTTTCCCTGTAACCTTTTTCAGATAGTAAGATATGAAAACTTGCAAAGAAATCTTTTGTGAAAGGGACATCCAGGGATAAACTGGAATTTGTGAAGAAGGTGTCCATTGAGTTAAAAGAAACCTGCATTTGGTTAAAGCAGAAAAGTTACATCTACATACAATACCAAGAGAAAGTTCCTCTAAGAAAATCTCACTGTCTTAATACCAGTCTGCAAGTTTTGAAATTCTAATAATAGGCTGTCACACAGCATTTGGTCATGCATTTTTCTCGTCTTACTACCAAAAAAGCTATTTGTCCCATCCATTTAAAATACTTCACTGATATTAGTTTAATATACTTATTATTTCCCCCTTTGCAGTGGAGTAAAAGGGCCAATTTCTGAACCACCATGCATGTTCTGTTAGTTTTCTAGTTCAACCATAGATAGTAACAGTTGATTATTCTCCAACAACTACAATACTTTAAGTAAAGAAAATGTAGGATTATGCAGGAAAAACTCCAGTACATTTTAAGAATGGTATACTACAAAATGTAAAGTAATATTTGTAGGAAGCAATGGAAATAAGGAGATACAATGGATACTTCACAAAACTGCTCCCTAAGAATAAGCAATACTTTTAAGACCAGTTCTTCACATAAGACACTGCAGAAAGTTTTAAATATTAAAACTATAGAGGTTCAATAACATATAATGAGATCTTCAGTCATGAAACTTTCTTCTCATTTTTAAGACAGGCAAGAAATCACACATAATAAGTAGTGTAGACACATTGAAATATTACAGAATCTCATAAATTAGTTTCTTTCTTGTTTGTCAACTAAATAATATGCCTAAAAGCACACTTTTTCTTTATGTTCAAAAATGCATCCTGTTTCAGAAGCTTGGAATTATGCTCCAAAGAATACCTATATCCTAACTGGTTTGCTATACTCAAGTTTCATTCCACATGCCATCTTGCACAATTTCTACAATGCTTATTCCATGCCTGAGAAGAGGCAGAACACCACAAACTACAGGAAAACAGCTTATCTCCCCCTTCTATTGATTTCACAGATCTTGTAGAGTACATCTGCTCACAGAAGCTCTGACTAAGGCCTGGTCTAGAAAGAAATTGCTGCTTTCCTGCAAACCCTGAGACAAATCTGTCCAGCAGAGAGAGCAGAGAGAGGTGGAAACATCAAGAGCCTAAAAAATCTAATGGAAGTGAAACACTTGTACGTGTTGGTGTGGTTCCAAAGGGAATCTGGAAGCCTTTCATTACAGCAGCCTGTGAGTGATCCGCTGAGGAGGAAAGAGGCTGGCAGCCAATCTGGCCCAAAAAAGGGAAGAAAGATATATTCTTCCAAAGCTTTTTTAGTGTTGACACATTTCCACAGGGTGTTTCACCTTCAGTGCATCAGCACTCTGGTAGAAGTATACCTGCATGGAAAATTTCTGCTGATGCTAAAGCAGGTGGCTCTGACTGCACCTAAATCTGCTCTTTTCCCCTGCTTTCAAAAGGATTTAGAATAGATCCTTAACAATTTGTTAGAAGACCATAATCAAAACTGTGAAACTTTCTAAAATTAAAACAGAATTTATTAGATATTATCTTCCCTCTGCTACATTAATTATCTCTGTACAACTGTAATATTTTCAGAAATGGAAATATAAAGCCTAATTTTAAATGGAAATCTAAACTTTGAAAAATTGTACTGATGTATGTATAGACACATGTCCTTCCCTACCCTTGGCAGTTTTCAAGACAGCAGGACATCAGGACAGTGTAACAGTTAACCTAAGGTAGTGCTGACTGTAGTAGGAGCTCTCTGAGTAGGAGGTTGGACTAGAGAGTTCCAGAAAAGGAGGTTTTTCTATTAGAAATTCCCAAAGCTACCTTATTTTCACTGTGGATAAAAGTTATGTTGGAAAGGGAACCACTAGTTTAAAAACCTTTGAGTGATTCTAGAAGAACATATTGTGAAATAATATCTTCTAAACAGTGAAGCAAAGACTTCATTATAACCAAGTATTTTACTGAACTTTAGCTAGAAAAATAAAATAATTTCATACAAATATAGTATAAAATTAAACTCACATTATTTTCTTTATAATATAAAATCAAACTGATTTCACAGTTTTGCTTGAGTACAACTCAAAATGATTATGTGTATTTCCTTTTAAAGCCCATGGAATCTATCTTTTTCTGGTAAGTTCATACTTTTAACAAAAATTCCATGAAAAATTTGCACTTGCACACTCAATTCCAGGAATATTTTTTTCAAAGCTGAATTTGCCACAAGTGCAAGGAAGTCAGCCAGTTTTTAAATTTTATTATTTATCAGCATCAAAAACTCCCATGACATGTAACCTGAATGAGAGAAAAGTGGGCTGTACAGGCTAGATAAAGAAACATGTTACAAGGAAAGAGATCATTATCTCCATAATTTTAAATTGAATAATGCTAACACCTAGTGTGCAAGCTGAGAAAACAAAGACCTGACTGCCAATATTTGTTAATCATTTGAATACACTAAATCTCTTATGCTTTGGGAGAAATACAGAACAAAATTAAAGCGCACATTTAAATATACAGAATTTTCAAGACCAAAGGGTAAGCTTCAAAAACATCCTAGTGTACACCACGCTGTGAAAAAAAAAGACTATGAACTATATATTTCTATGTAACTTATGAGAAATGGACTCCAACTGCAAAAGATTAAAAAAATATATTTTTGATAAGAAAAGCAGGCCCTTTATTTGTTGGAAACAGCAGTGCTTTCTACTTCCTCACTTTAGGAGATAGACTGTTGAAACCCTCACAGAGTTGTCTTGGCCTCAACCACTTTCCCTGCAGCAGTGATGACAGTTGATAAGAAATACGCTCAGTCATATGCTCAGTCATGCTTATTCTCTCTACATCTACATTATCTCCTAGCCTCTTGGTCAGGTTGTTTAAGATATAGCTCAGGCACATTCCAAAAACCTCAAAAAAGAAAGATTCCACCCCTGCTCTGCAGCACTTGAGATGCTCCACTTGCAGCAGTATTTTCCTTGCCCACACAGATTTACAGAAATGGGCTGTAACAGATCTCTGTCCCCTAGATTGCAAACTTCTCCCACACCAACATTTCATAGTTCTGATTGAGTATCATATTCCAGAAAGGCAGAAGAAACACCAGCACCTGAGACAGGGAAATGAAAATTTGGGAGATTATGTATAGGAACCATGACCTCTCTCAAAAAGATAAGATGCAGATGATAGCCTGCAGTCAAGGAGCATGTCCAACTGGAAACCATCAAGAATTCAAGTCTTTGAATGGTTTGGGTTTTAAGGGGTCTTAAAGATCCTCTAATTCCAACTTCCCTTCCACAGGCAAGGAGACCTTCCACTAGACCTGGTTGCTCAAAGCTCCATCCAACTTGGCCTTTGACATTTCCATGGCTGAAGCGTCTCTGGGCAACGTGTTCCAGTGCCTCATCACCCTTACAGTGAAGAATTTCTTCCTAGTGTCTAACCTAAATCCACACTCTTGCCGTCTAAAATCATTCTCTCTTGTCCTATTACTACATTCCCCTGTAAAAAATCCTTCTCCAGCTTTCTTCTAGGCCCCCTTTAGGTACTGAAAGGCTGGAATACTGTCTCCCAGGAGCCTTCTGTTCTTTAGGCTAAACAGCCCCAACTCTCTGAGCCTGTCTTCATAGAATAGGTGCTCCATCCCTCTGATCATCTTCTCTGGACTCAGTCCTCCTCTGGACTCAGTCCTTGCTGTGCTGGGGACCCCAGAGCTGGATGCAGCACTGCAGATGAGGCCTCATCAGAGCAGAGCAGAGGGGCAGAATCCCCTCCCTCTGGTGAGCCCTCACCTGCGGACCCTGCTGCCCACACTGCTTTGGATGCAGCCCAGGCTACTGAGCACTGGCCTGCCTTATGACTGTCTGCCACAGTTCCCTTACTTGGCAGCACAGATCCTCAATAAGTATCCATGTCCTGCCTTCTTTGAGACTGTCTCCAACTTCCCTGGCCTGGTGAAGGATTCCAGGCTTGCCCCGTAGCCTGAGACCTGCAGACAGGCATCCTCCTTCCAGAGCAAAGTAAAAACACCAATCTCTATATGTGAACTTCAGAGGTTATTCCAGAATTTTCTAACAAACACTTCAATTTAGAGAGCAATTGTTTTGCCACCAGAGAAGCTTTTGTGGCCAGGAGGATCAGTGCAAGAATGGATTAAGATGCTTTCCCTGCATGGAAAAGGAGCACCCAGATGGATGAAGTGAGAATCCTGTGTCAGTTTCTATCCCAGGCCTGAAGGAAACAGTCAATAATCTCCACTTAACAACAGCATTTAACTAAAATTTCCCTTTATTATCTTGTAAAGATTCTCAGTCACATTGCAAGTGAAAAGGGTGTTTCATGCAGACTTTGCAAAATGACTGAAAACAATAAACAGAGATTATGCTGTGGCGTGTTTGTAGCATGGCATCAAATCAGTCCCGTTATTAACTGGGAATATGTTATGCTGGGGTAAATATTGGCAAATTCTCCCTTTCCAGAGAAAACTGGTTGAACAGAATGAAATGTTGTGATGGAGTGTTCTCTCCTTGAGGTATAGAGGCTAGGTGGTTGTCTATGGCTGCAGCAAGCACAGACACAACATCTATCAGACTTGTCAATTCAGTAGCCTGATAACACCAAATACTAAACCTAAACAAGCTAAACAGCAGTAAAAGGAGCTGATAATCACTGACAGCAGCAAGTTGATGCTTGAGATCAGTACAGAAAAGCAGGCTTACTGCAGAATTTAAATCCAGAAAAATGGCTTGTAAATTCTTTGTAAACAGATGAGAGGGAATTCTCACAATCCAGTCCTCTGAATTAGTGTTGGCTATCAATATCATAAATATTGACATAATATTTTTAGTGCGGTAATCACCTAAAACGGCCTTTGAAGCTGTCTTAAGAAAAGACCACCACAAGCCACAGCTGTAAAAGCTTTCATTCTTGGATATTTTATTATTTATTTTATTCAACTTTGGTGTTTCTCTGCAGTACGTAAAAATCAAAAAGATATCACAAGTCGAAAGAACACAGTCCCCATGAATCCATTGTTACGAATCTGACAATGCAAAATTGTGAGATATGTTTTTTGGATGAGCTATCATATGCATGGTTAGCATGGAAATGAAAGAAGCAGCAGGCTGCCAGCACTCAAGCAACCACATCTATTACAGCTGTTTGTGTCCAAAGATTTCTTGCAGAGTTGTTTTGTGAAATGTGCCTGACTCAGGTAGCACGCAGTTACCAATAGCTCTTACCAACCTCCAGGACCCAAGTTAAGTGATTGTGAAGTAATTATGACAGTCTTCTGTCATAATAGTAATTCTGAGAAGCAAAAAGTTCCTAGAAGAAATTACAAGCTTAAGACTTACAAGCTGAAGCCTTGTAACTTAAACAGTTGCATTTGTTCACTACTCCTCTGAGTGAAAGAAAAACTGCAGAAAACTCACTTTCCATTACATACTCAACTTCTTTTTTGTTTTGTTTTTTTTTTCCCCACAAGAATAGTATGACTGAATGTCCAAGAGGCCCTTTTCCACACTGGAACTGCTAAAGTGAAGACAGTCATTTCAATGCTGTCTGAGCCGTCTCAGCTTTTTGGTGAGTATTTGAGGAGAACAGAGGTATACTAAAGATTGAAGCTTTGGCTCAGTTAGCAAAACCTGACTGCTTTCAGAATCACATGGCAACATAATAGGTGCATGGGTTCATCTGCCATTTAGTTACAGCTTTTATATTTTAATGTTTAAGAAATGTTTTTACTAAATTTATCAGGTTTTGCCCATAAGATTTTACACAGACTCAAGTTTTATATTGCTAATACTACAACAGTGTTCAAAGTCCTTTTCATTTTTTCATTGATAGATCAAAATGCTTATTTAAACAGTGCTGACTCAGAGTCTGAAAAGCATAGTGAGAAAATAAGAAAGGGGAAAATATCATTCACTAATAAAACCGCTGTAAAAAAATAGAAACAATAAAGGAATGACAATTAAATAAATACAAAGCTGATGGATATGTTCAGGTTATTATGTGCCGAGCCTCAAATTTTGAATTTTAGCTTATTTTTGTTATATTTTGAAGCAGTGCTATCATTTCACTGCAATACAGACACAAATATTTAGCCCTTTCTATCCTCATAGAACTCAAAACTATTTTACCAAATATTGAACATTTTTGTTTCCTCTCCTAAATGTGAATGAAAAGAGCTTTATAACCTTTACCACAAGAACTGTGCTTAACACCTCCAAACCTTATTTTTGTAAATAATTGAGAACACCTAACTTCCCAAGTCATATTTAAATTAATTTGGATTATGTAAATGCTTCTGAGTTTTAAGGATAATTTTCCCTTGGGCTAGCAGCCCAACCTCTTGCATTTCCAGGAAGCAAAAAGAAGGATACATTCAGGTAAAACTTCTTGCTGCTCAATATTGAAACCTACAAAATTGTACACTGGTGACTAAGTATCTGAAGGCAGATGACTCTCAACAGTTATAGTTGGCAATAAAATAGATTGATCTATTTAAAGGTAATAAAACTAGAACATATTTTAAATCTGGCATTTTCTTTTCCAGTATTTAAACTCCATGTACTTAAGAAGGTACTGCTCTCTCTAAACTATCCACAGATACTCTGGCATCACCTGTTTCTTCTTCTTGTATTATCCAAAACCATATCTGAGAAGACAATGGGATCCATTGTAACTGAATATTTTTATTTGTGTTGCTTTTTCTTATTGGGTTGTTTTGTTGGGTTTTTTTATTTTATTTTATTTTATTTTATTCATGGGTAGAAAGCATCTTATTTTCCCATGCAAAGAAATAGAACCAAAAACTCTGCTCTTCTGCAGATGACATCTTCCACAAGCTAGTGTTTGATTTTAACATATTTGCTCACAAAAGATTTCAGTCCTGTTAAGAGTGAGCTAGAGCTCTTAAAATATTACTGAAGACAGACCAAATAGCCATGCCTAAGAGGGGAAGAAGATTCAGACTACAATCTCATGCAGACCACACTTCTTTATTACTGAAAATGTGGAAATAGACATTGCGGGTGAATTCACTCTCCCCTGTGTGGGAGCAGGAGAGGTGGCCATGGTTTATTTTTACTAAATGAAGGTCAGTGACTGATGGCTGGCTTATTTCCCCATCTGCTTCTGAGGTAATCCCACTGAAAATGACAATCTTGACAAGTGAAAAGGCTGCACCCTTGTATTCACCCTAGGTAAGTCAGGACAGACTAGTGCAACACTGAAGGACCTCCAGGCAGCTCTGTGCAGAACTTCATGCAGTAGCATGGCTGACTCTGATAAGGCAGGCTGGGGAAAATCGACGCACAGCTCCTGAAGCATCTCATGCTGAAGATGGAAAAAGTAACACTTTTGCTCCCTGAAGACTTAATAGCAACTCGCTGAGTGTACACCACAGAGGTTTGATTTTTACATATGTATTTCTGTGTGGTTATGCCTAATGGGCTCTTACTACCTAGGACCCAGAGCAAGTACTTCATGGAGTAATAATGTTAACAGGCAAGTACTGATGTGAAGTGAGAATTATACCATCCTTAAACTCCAAACAAACAAAGAATTACAATTATTAGAAAACTTGTTTAGTTGAATACTTTTTTTCTCTTTAAATAGGAAAAATAAATAGATCAATTAACATACAGAATATCTGGTATTTCACTCTTGGTATTTTCCAGTTTACCTAGTGGAATGGTTCAAATTCCAGCCCTCAGGGGCAGTAATAAAATTAACAGCTTTTAGGCTGTTGGAGGCAAATGAGAAACCTCTCCGGGTTAGAATCTGAGGACACTTTACTTCAATAACAAAATGAATATTCAGTCTTTTTATTGTTATCTGTGATCTGAAGAGCTGAACCCAGGTGCTGACCAGCTTGCCTCAAGCAGTGCCCACTGCAAGGGCAGCACCCCAGAGATGCTTGTCTTCATGCAAAGATAAACAGAAGCTCAGAAGTGAAACACAAGAAATGAGTTGTTTATTCAATTTCACACCTTACATTTTCCCCTCATAGTTTTTATTTCCCAAAGATTAAGGCAAAAACTTTAAAAAATCAGGCAAGTTTTCTTCCCCAGTTAAAGAAAATTACATTGCTGGTTTGTAAAATGGGTTTTATCCACCCTGCTGTGCATCCTTACTGATGGGATTCAGAAAACTGAAGAAACACTTTTTATTGTCTCTCACAAAAGAAGCAATAGATGTAGACAAATAGACTTAAGTTTGAACATTCAAATGCTTTTGTGCAGCAGGTACATGTTTTTTTGTACTCACAGCTGGCCTCATGCCTGGTTGTTCTGCCTCAGTGCAATGCTGCAGCATATATCAAACATGATACACACTGTCTGTGGCTATCTAATGGCACTCAGGAGGCATTCTAGAGTGTATCAAAGTTGATTTGCCTTGGTAGTTTGGAATTCCCTACAGGTGATCTTCTGTGAAGAAACAATGCTTGGCTTAGGTAGTAGGGTATCCATGCTCTTCAGCAAACCATTTTCCTCATAATGAAAGCAAAATCATGGCTAATTCCATGTATTAATATCCTGATAAGGATCTAAAGTCACTTATATCCTGCTGGATTTTTGTTTGGTTGGTTTGTTTTTGCTGAGTCTTAAGTATGAAGAAATTCCTATTAGGCCCCACTAATACAGTCATTCCTGAATTAAGGGGCCAAAACTTGTCACAACATTCTAGATGTGGTCTTAAAAGTGCTGAGTAAAGGAAGGGTTGCTTCCCTCAACCTCCTGGCTGATAATACAATCCAGGCAATGGACCTTCTTTGCTACCAGAGTACACTCATATATTTAGCTGGGGTCTACTAAGAGCTCTGTGCCTCCTCTGCAGAGCTGCTCCCCACACACAGTTTTCTGAGGCAGCTGCTGCTTAGAGGCCTGCAAGCCATTGCTGAGCTGGGGGAAGGTGATGAGTGGTTGCCTTTGCACCATTGGTGTGGGGATGGTTTACCCACTTCTTTCCTTCATTCATAAAATTGTTGATCTCGACTGATGAATTTCTTCACTTTTGCTCTTGCTGCTCTCTCTCCAGTCCTGCTGGGGAAGAAGGATTGTGTGGTGCCTAGCAGCTGACCAGGGTCAACTCATAACAATTAGATACAGAAATACTGTGGATGGCAGTGTCAAAAGCCTTGCTGCAGTTAAGGTAAAAACATCTACTGCTGCCTCCTTATCTACAAACTCAGTTATGTTATTCTAAAAGGATCTCACATGCTATACCTTTGTTAAATCCATGCTGACTTTTCCAAGCTTCTGCTCATAAGTGCATTCCAAGGTTCCACGATTCCATGATTTTTGCAGAGAAGAGAGGTTGATCAGTCTGTTATTCTCTAGTTGTCCTTTCAGTTTGACATGAAGCCAGTGAATATTTGCTCTCCTTCAGCCCCTGGGGATCTTCCCCACTCTATTCAGTACATCAAAGAGAAGAGAGAATATCCGCTGTGTGATGCACGCCAACCAGTTCTCTCAGCACTTTTGCATGCAGCCCGTCCAGTCTTCTGGGTCTGAATGAATTGATCTCAGGCGATTTCTGACCTCATCTGATCTACATCCACTGTTGGTGGCTCCTTCTGTTTAAGGAGAGAGGCCTGGAAGACATTGCTGCTGAAGATGGAGGCAAAACAGCAACTGGGTATCTCTACCCAATGTGTTTCAGATGGCACTAGAGCACCTGCCCTACTCAGCCATGGGCCATGCTTTCTTTGATCAGCCTTTTGCTACTGATTTAGAGTTTTCTTGATGCCCAGTTAATTCCTGATGCTCTTTGATGTCCTGTATAGCATTCTTACATGAGTGGGTAAGGTCTCTAAAATCCTCCATTGTTATTTATTTTTGCAGAAATATAAATCTAGCCCATATTTTAACAGATAAAAGCAATGGGAAAGAGTAGGTGGTAAAGGAAAGAGAGTGAAAGAAAACCAAATAAACTCAAATGCTTAACATTGACAGAGGGTCAATGTTCTACGTGCATCCAAGAAAATTTGAAGTGGAAATAATTAAGCTGACTTGAAAAATCCTTTGAATTTCTGATATGTATTTATTTTTGGGAGAGCAGAGGGACCAATGTTCATAGCTCTTTCCCAGACAGGCCCAGAGTTCCAGTTCCCAGACTCTTTCACTGCCTAGCTTCTGAGTCATTGTTGCCAGTGCTAAATGGCCATTGCTAAACACTACAATTAAGCCATACAAAGAAGCATAAATCCAAATATGGACCAAAAAGACCAGTCTTGGAAAATAAGTTGCTGCTCTAAGACATTTTCAAAATAATTGATAGTTTATTTTGGCTTCTTTTTAATTTTTTTCCACCTTATTAACTGAAGTATCACTACAAAGATTATATCTCTTTTAAAAAAAAATAAACAGAGCATCAAGATTGATGAATTTTTCTTATAAGATGTGACTTAGTGGCTACATGAGGAATTTGCCTTACCTTCTGTTGGAGATCAAACCTCCCATAGATCAATATATAAGATTTCTGCTACAAGGGTTTTGAGAAGCTATTTCAGGCCTCAGCTGAAATATATCATAAATCAAGAAGTCCATCTGTCATTGCTTCTGAAATGAAGCTAATTCTATCAGCCAAAAATGATAAATAGAAGTGCTTGAGGTTAAATTTGTTAAACAGTCTCTAGACTTGCAATGATTTTCAGCTTTTCTAAAATGGTTCTGAACTTAAATCAATGGACAGCCTCATTTTGATTTTGCTCCTACTGTTTTATTTTAAAACAATTTTTTACTTACTTTTGGACATTGTCATGATACTTTCAACTTTCCTTACAAAGGTCATCCCAATGGGTATCTCTTTATTTGCTCTCTCTCTGTATAATATAGATGCTATTGAGGCATGTCCACAGGAGCAGAAGAATACAACCACAAAAATAAAAAGAGAAAAACTAGCTCTAGCTCCTGTTTTCTTTCTCTGACCCACTCAGGCAAAATAAAACTGTGACAAAAGAGTAGAAGAGTATTAAGTTAATGGAAGGTAAGCAGAACAGATTGAATGTAAAAAATTGCAGAAATGAGATGTCAGGTATCAGCTAGACTAGAACACAGACAACATGGACCACAGTAATAGTTATTCATCATGACACAATGAGGATGGCACACTGCAAATAATATATTCAGTCATCTGTAATTAAGACACAATAGATTTATTTTATGCTTCACCCTTAACATTATAATTTTTTCACCAGTGATTTCACAAAAGTACTCAAGTTACAGAGAGACTGTGCCACCCACTCATGATCTGATTTAGGACATAAGAACTGCATGCTGGTGTCCAAGTACAAATTTCTGCTCATTGACATTATTATTTGTTCAGAAGTTCCACCCTGTTCACTTCTGATATTTATATTTTGCCTTATTTTAATTAGAGTAACAATTTCCTCTAAAGCCATTAGAATTTTTCTCCCTAGCAAATCTATCCTTAGTTTTTTTCTTTTTTCTATCCTTAGTTTGTTTTTTTTTTCTTTCTACAAGATATCAGACAACTCCTTTAACATCACACAGGCTGCTATTTCCAGAAGCATTTTCCCCTTTTCATCATTCCCCACCTTAAAGGTGGTAGGCATTACAAACACCATCAAAATGTTTTTCTCTGGTGCTGAAACTGCCCACGGCCTGGGCCATGAGTGACCAACGATGTTGTGTTTGTGTAACATGTTAAGAGTGTTCGAAGAGTGCAGGAAGCTGTTGATATCCTCACTAGCATGTGACATGGGGACACACTCTCCCAAAGAGGTCACAGAAATCACTGAAGGCAGATGTGCACAGCACTCCCCAAAACAGTATCTCACCAGGAGCATAAGCTGGCCAGAAAGTACACATCCTTCAAAGCAGGTGACTGACCGTGTTAGTTCAGCACATTTTCCATATTGCTGACTTTGGTGGAAATTTTATCTAACTTCAGCCACAAATTAAAGCTGATTGCAAGACAGCAGAGCTTGCAGCACTTGACAGCAGTGAAAACATCCTCTGCATCCTCAGAGAGTAAATCCACCTCTGGCAGAACTGCTTTCATTGTATTGCTCTGCTACAGTTTGCCAGTGGAGATAAACTGGGCTGTCTGCCTTAGGAAAGCCACTGTGTTTACTCTGAACAATGCAGGCAATGAATCACAAGCACCCTGTCAAGGAATCTTCTCAACCCTAGCATGCAGCAAGGAGACAAAAATCTGAGAATGAAAACTATGTAATCTGAAAACTAATACTCATTATATCTGCTTTAATGATCCTTTCTTGAAAGAAAAAAAAAGGCTGATGAATATGCCAAGGGCAGATTCACAGCAAGAAAAATCTGTGTATGCTACATTGATCATTGATTGCTTATTTGCTGGCTTGCCTGGGGAATGATTTACTCACACAGCCCCTGCATGGGTGGTGATAAGAGGATGCACACACGTTCTACTGTCGTCCTCCTCACGACCAGTGCTGGCGGTGTGTATATCATGTGTGTGTATTTTTTGTTTCCCTTGACACTGCATTATTTGAACCTGGAATTAAACAAAGCCAAAGGATGACCTGGCTCTCTCCATCACATTCACTTTGAGTTTACCAGTATCGGTGCTGAAGAAAACAATAATACTCCCTCTCTTTATTCTGAATGCTCTGTCAGAGAAAAATAAGGGCATATCCTCTGCAGAGGACAACCCAGAGTCTGCATAAATTACCCAGTACGAGTTCAGAAACAAACAAACAAAAAACCCCAATTAATTAAGAGATAAATAGAGTATTATATTAAAAATGGGGATTTTATAGCAATTATTTCTGAAAGACACAGAAAAAGTTCTTTTCCATTGCTGACTCCTGGCTGCTTTACACTCTGTTGCAACAAAACTGCCAGAAAAGAAAGACAAAATTCCAACCTTGACATTGCCATTGGAATTATTGCCATAAAACAGAAAAAAATATTGTCTAGCCTGCACATCAATGTTACAAGCAAGTATCAACCATTCTCTTCAGATGTCTTAGAAATATAAGTGATCATTTGAAACTCACAATCACCTGGATCTCTTTTCAGATCAAAGCTGACTATTCTCCAGTGCTGCAGAGCCTCAATAAATGACTCAAAAAACCAGCAATGTAATCATTCCTTGCACAAGCCCAGTGGTAAAAGTATAAAACAAAATGTGGTTTATTAGGCCAGCTGGCATGTATACTTTGTCTTTCTGAAGCCTGCATGCACCCTTTCCTTGCAGCCTGACTCACAGTCAACCAGCTGATTTTTAATTTAGCTCTGCTGGGGACAAACTTTCCCAGATGTACTGAATTGCAGGAGTTCATACCATGCCTTGAATATTTTCTTTTAGGAGATTAATCTGGCTTTGGACCAAAACAAAGCAGGAACACAAATCACAGGTAGTCACATACCAGTGCTTAAGATGCTGTGCTGAAAATCCTATAATGGAAAAATACTGTTGAACTTCAACACAGAAGTTTTATTAGGAAACAAATTGGTAATTTTTAAAGCAAACATCAGGGAAAAGGTTCTACTGGATAGATGGCAGCAGTAGTCCATTAAATCCCCTCCCCCAAACCATCCCTTCCAAATATGTGTAGGCAGAAAGTGTCAGGAAAGCAAAAGACCACAGACATCATATATTGCTGTAGGTAGCAGAGGCACCAATGAACAGCTCAGACTCCCCACTGTGCAAGCTTTGGGTAAAGGACTCTACAGTCCTCTACAGGACTCCCTCCTCATTTGCAGGTCTCCTGGGGGAATATCTTTTCAATGTCTGAAGCCTGTGCCTAAAGCTATCTGGGTGAAACTACACTCCATGTAAGAGAGGTGCTAGCTGATGTGAGCTGGAGACAAACCCATGCAAAGGTCACTTGCAAGACAGATTCCTGTTGGCTCTGTGCTCCAGACTGTCAGAGCCCCCCACTAAAAGGCAGCACACTCGTCTATCAAACAGCACTGCACTCCCAGCTCTCCATCGTCTGTCAGCTTGCTGGACCTGCGCTTGCCCCATTGTTCAGGGCACTGAAGGAGGTGCTAAACAGGACTGGACCCAATATTGTCCCCTGGGGCACTTGAGTGACAGGCTGAGCTAATCTCTGGAGACCAGCAGTTCAGCCAGTTTTCAAGCCACATTACTGTTATCTCTTTAGACCCAATTTCTGCAGTAGGACAGTGGTAAAATCCATATTACAATTGAGCTCCAAGGATTTCCACTGCTCTGTCCTGATTCAGGAAGACTATTACATTGGTCAGCTGCTATTTCCTCACCATCCATGGCAACTAATCCAGATCACCAATTTCCCCTTAGAAATGGTTTTCAGGAGGATTTTCTCTATCACCTTCCCAGGGAACAAGGCAAAGCTGACCTTATTCACATCTTCCTTGTGGTTCATCTTGAAGTGATATTTTCTTTCCTTCAGCCCTCAGGAATCTCTCCTGGTAGTCATGACCTTTCAGAGATAATCTAGAGTGGACTCCAAATCTACATGTTGAATACATAAACAGAAACAGTGGATAATAATGTACTCACAGAATACAGATTCCCTCATTCCCCTAAATTTTGACTGCAACGTCAATTGATTAAATGTAACTCTACAAAAGCCTCTATAGTTAGTGAGATTAATATGAACAAGATCAGTTGTGTTTCTTCATGTGTTTGAAAGCCCCTAGCTACAGGCACTGCAAGAAACGATGAATGAGAGAAATAAATATTTCCACCACATCTACAGAGCAGTTTACAGATTTATGCCCTTGTTTTTATTTACCATTTGTGCATTCATAAGTTTATTTTTCTCTGAAGAAAATAAATCCTATATTCTTTTGATACCAATAAAAGGAGGAAACTACCTGGAAGCTATTTTTTCTTGGAAACATTCATTTGACCTTTCTGAATTAAAGTTTGCTTATATTTTATTAGTATATATAGCTGTGTAAACTGAAGGATACTGTTATCCAGACAAGCATATTTCAAAATATATCTTAGCTGTAAAGCAAAGACAAAAACTGTATGCAGATCTTGGCAATACATATATGAAAGATATATATTTATATTTGAATACATATATATATATATTTATATTTATTTTATACTTGGATATATATATGCATGTCTCCAAAGACAAAAAAAAAATATTTTACACACCCCATTACAAAAAGAAAAAGCAAAACAACCACAAACTGCTGAGAGAATTATTATTCCCATGGCCTATGGGCAATGAAAGTTCTGAATGGACTTTGTTAGGAAGTTTAACAAGCATGAAAAATGTTTGCATTGACCTTAAAATGCAATACTCTCTGTGCACAAATTTTTAAGAGCCTTAACAAACTTGCCCATAGGTAGATAAATATAGCCATTTCTACTTAGGAATTACCTTTCTGTTTGAGAATTTTTCAAAAATAGCTTAAAGAAATATCAGTGTGTTCTGCTTCTCATAGGAACAGATCTTCTAAAAGCTAATGTGTGTGAAATTCTTGGTTATCCAATAATTTATTAAAAAAAAAACATTACAGTGTACATCTCTCCCCCCCCAATTTGTGTTTGCTCTAGCTGTTTTAGGCAAGGAAAATATGAAAAATTTACAAATATTAAGCTGTACCTCTGAGGTGTCCAGTGCCACCCCTTCCTAACAAGCTTAGGAACTGTAACATGAAAAAAGGGAAGAGATTTTGCCTTTAAAACAGTGTCTTGCAAATGCCACAAGGTGACACTTGACTGGAGTTTTGGTAGCTCATATACTGCTCCTTTCTCACTCTTGCAGAACACAAAAAGGTGGCATAAAGAGTGGTTTATCTGCAGGAAACTGTTCCCACCATAAGAAAGAGAGTGCAGTATTATCTTAGTCTCAAAGTAGTGATCTGTAAGAATCACAAGAAGGGAGCTGGCATCTATCTGGAAAACAGAGGAGTTTTTACAGACACACAGGATGTACAGATGCACACAGAAGTGCCTATTTCAACGTCTGCCTCTAAGCAAAAACGCTGAGTAGTTACAGCCCCATAATTCTGCTTCAGTTTGGTTTGATGATCATAAATCAAGGGCAAGTGACAACATTTTCTCACAACATGTAAAAAACTGAAAACATTGAGAAGTACTGGAATCAGCTCTGATGATCTTCCAGCAAGTTACCATACAATGCGTTACAAAAAACCAAGGAAACCTAATCAATCATCCATGCAATTGAATTAAAAAGCAGATTAGAAATAAATATTCCTGACTGATGGAACTCTACAAAACTGCTGTTTTCAAACCAACAGTAGAACCTCCTTTTTTAATAAGCACAATTGGCTTGGAGTGCTTTGTCAACGTGACAAACCTTTTCCACCACAAGTGAAGCATTTATTCAAATGCTAATGAAAGTGAATGTAATTTGTAGTGGTGCTGAATCAACTTTTCAAGACTGTAATTTGCATTTCCATAAAACTCAGATTCTTTCAAAATAGAATATATTTGAATAGGGTTTTCAGACTAAACAAATTGATACACTGTTTTTTCCATCAATTCAAAACTATTTTGATTTCTTTATGTGAGCAACTCTAATAACACTGAGCAGCTTTTTATATTTACACTTTCTTCAACTAGAGAACAGACTCAAAATTAATTAAAATTATCTATAGCTCTGATATTAAACCATTGCTATCAAATAGCACAATTTCAACAAATCAATCTTTCATATTATTCTGCTAATGTAGAGTCATGTCTTATTTACCATAATTGACAAGGGCTTTTAGATCGTAACTTTCAGTGATGTAATATTCTTCCTATAATCACCAGCAGGCATGCAATGATTCTCCCATTTTCATTCCTCCATGACACTCCAAAACCCATTAAAGAATATAAAATGATATTGAAAATATTGTTGCTATTTATTATATGATCACTGTCATATCTGAAACTGGAGTACTGGGTTCAGTGTTGGTCTTCCCAACTCAGAGAATGCATAACTGAATTAAATGGATCCAGAGCTGGAGGCATAAATTTTTTTCCATTTCAGGAGCAGGGATAAATCTGAACATGTCAGGTTAAGATGCAGAATGACAGAGCTACTCAGAAAAGAAAAAAAAGTCCCATTTATACAAAGGACATCCAGTGAAACCGAGACACTAATAAATTGGTTGTGCAAAGCCATCAGCATACCAAACTGCTAAATGTATAAATATACAATGAGAACATCAATTTTTACATTATAGAAAATAAAAGCTGCTAGCATCTGACTTTGTGGGAGCCATAAAACTCAAAGCAGAGTTACAAGCAGGTCATCTCATATCTGCTGCTGTAAGTATTCTTTTATCCTTCTTTTTAAAAACTCAGCTGCAGAATAATGGACCAAATGGGTCTATTTAGTACAATTCATCACTACCTAGACCTGCAGCTGAATTTGTCCATTTAAACAGGTATTCGTGAGTCAGAAACATTTAAAATTATCTCTGGCATGGTGTTGACCAAGGTTTTAAAAAGCACGAAGTCTTCAGATATAGGCATCTGATAATGCTATCTGCTATGGACACTACTGTAGCCAAGCATGGAGCCTGACAAAGTATTTCCATCCTCAACAGCACGGGAATATTATCATCTGGGAAGCAGCATCAGCGAGGATACAGCACAACATTCAGATTAAACATGCAGTGTGCATTTTCCATATGGTTTACGTGACAGCACATCCTTGTATAGTAACAGTAATTGTTATTATACATTATACATAAAATACTACTGCTGGAAAAGAATTTGCATTACATTCAGGGTTTCTAAAAAGGTGGCATTTTCAGAGTATGAAATACAATACAGTAACTAAGAGCAGTGAGACCTGTTAATAGAAGAGTCTACATCAAACCTGCACCAGTGCCACTCACTGCAGCATTCCATGCATCTCCTGCCCTGTGCAGCAGTATGAATGAGGGCAAAGAACAAGCAGGAAATTGAAGAACACCTAACAAGCAGAAAAAAGTGTTTTTTCAATTGAATATATTGGAAGAGTAACACCTTCACTGTAATGATCTAACCAGTTGAATAAAAACTGAACAACATAACCTGCCCAGTAAATGCTCTGAGATGTTTTAATGAAAATCAATTATGATTGCTTGGCACTATTAAAAAAACCCCAAAAATCTGAAAGCATAAGATAAATATATGAAAATAATTATAGAAGAATGAAGGGGTGAGGAAGACATTTTCATCTGAAGAAATCGCCACGTGGACATTTCTGTTTGGCGAGGAAGACAGAAAACATTTATTACCATGAATCTCCCTAAAAGCAGGACATATCTGAAGCTAACACCTACCAGTGGATGAAGTTGATGAAAACATCAAAAAATGCACCTTGTCAAAAAATCAAGAGAACAAACAAACAAAACTCCATGAGATGACTTCACCATGCTTCTCAGTATAAGCAGCAGCTGATGTGTTAATTATCAGCTGTACAGCTACACTGAGAGTAACTGGAGAGTAAAAAGGATGTCACAGGAGTAATGAATAGCTCATGAATTTGCAGAATTTCTGTTTATATCTATATTGATATAGATATAGATGATATAGATATAGATAGATATAGTTATCTGAGCAGTCATTTGTAAAATCAGGGCTGGGGGGAACCAGACACAAGGCCTCTGCTACAAATCTGTGTTGTGGGTTCACACATATGAAAATATACATGTTCCCATATGTGGTCTCATCTTCAGATAAACTAATGCAAACAAAACACTAAATTTTGGCAAATATAGGCTTGGAGGGTTATTTTAAAATGCATTTAAAGGTCCATTATTTCAGGGATAAAATTTGAGACAAGAACATTCCCTGGTATACGCATATATACCAACCTGTAACAGGCAGTGATCTGAGCTGGGAGGCTTTGTTCATTTCCTACTTTACTTTAGGCTTTTAGACAGAGTAACATGAACATATAAAGACAGAAAGAAAGAAACTTATGAGCAGAATTCCTAATTACAGAACTAGGAAAACCTACTTTCTCTTCAACTAATACTCTTATTCCCTATTTCCAGTTCCAAAAGTAAAATTTGAACAGTTAAAAAAAAACCAAAAAAACAACCTGTGGCTTTGGGGCTTAATTTCCAAAGGACACAAGCAGACAACAATACACTAACCATTCTCTGGGACTGATGAAAAATAGGACAAGGCTTCTGTGTGAAACAGATTCAACAAGCATAGCACACCAGTTGATACTGCTCTCCTCACAAAGTTGGGCAGAACAAGTATTGACAGAGGATAAGCCAATTTTACTAAACAAAGCAGTGTTTGCAAGTCTACTCAAAAAGATTCATCTCAGTGATCTAAATCCCCTTAGAACAAAACATTTCATTTTGTGTGAAACACTGTGTGATTCATCACAAATCATGGTTGTTGATAACTGGACATGGTGAAAGGAACAAGTTATTTCCCTATTTCAAAATTGCCGACAAACT
Organism: Motacilla alba alba; assembly: GCF_015832195.1. Lineage (NCBI taxonomy): Eukaryota > Metazoa > Chordata > Aves > Passeriformes > Motacillidae > Motacilla > Motacilla alba. The sequence goes on from NC_052017.1 coordinate 81,184,009, forward strand.
ATTCTTTGCAACACAACACCCAACTTACTCCAAGAGTAGGAGACCTAATCAACCTGTACTTTTACTCCCAATAACCTCTCTCCAACCGCTCATCCTTGCACTGTTCAATATCTAAGGTGCCATTCAGTAAGTTCAACCCTTAAAATGGACACACAAGTGATGTCATGTTATTCTGCCATTTCGGTCATCTGGCCATGTAATTTTTCAAAAGAAACTTCTCAAGATACTCAGTATCTTTTGACACTGCTAAAAAATCCTATTCATTCTATTTCTGCTAATATGCTAGATTTCCTGAAAAGTTGGGAGAGAAGAGGGAAGGAAAAGGAAAGGAAAAAGAGGGGCAAGAAACGTGCCAATACTACTTCTGCTTCCAGGTGCAGGAAAGTCAGCCTTAATTCAGAAGCAGCAAACTGAAAAAATTTGGCATGACCTTAATAACTTGATAAGTCAATGCTCTTTTAAAAACTGTAGTTTAAAAGAGAAATTTCCACATTGATCCTGTTTCACAAATTCAGAATAGCATTTAAAAAAACTACTGAGAAAATAGGCCATAAGCACTGCTCTGGGACAGCAGCTTTAGCACAACCACTAGTCCTTGTTAGCAGCATAAAAATTGCAAACCTCCTAAATGTAACTGCATACAATCTTTACTATTTCTTTTAAATAACAAAGGTATTCTGTTACAAATTCTGTAATTTTGAGGAAAAGCAGATAGGTGTAATTTCTCTAATAGAAGAAAATTAAAAGATGTTAAAAAAATTACCCTCCTTAAGTTTAGAAAATATAGTAAAACCCACCCTGTATGCTTTTCTAAAAGAAGCGCTGGGTCATAAATCAGCCTTATCCAATTACAGAGAAAAACAATACAATTAAGAAAAACACAGCTTTTACTGCAAGCCTTTTCCATCTCCATGATCCCTGGATATCAGAAATCCTCCTCGTTCAATGTTGCTGAAAGAAATTTCCTCCTCAGGTAACACACAGTGATGTTTGCTGGAGTTATTTGAGCTTTGGGCTTTGCACCATGCAGTTATAAATTCAGTAATAACCTGCAACAATTTTTTGTGGTTCTAAGATATTGTAATAAAGCTCACATGCTTAACTAAGGATTTACCATTAAATCATCCACACGTTTTAATTTTGCTGAGGATGGATAAAGGAGAGGAGAAATGCCCGAACACCAACTGTGTATCTGTCAAATGCAACATACACAATAAGGAAAGGACACTCAGCTGTCAGGATCCCAAAGGGTGCCATGCAGTGACCTGCAGTATTACCAAAATGGTCACTGCAACTTCTGGATTGTGGGATGTAAGTCTGAAAATACCTGTAAGAGATATGGGGAAAGCTGAAGCTAGCAGTCAGGAAATCATTGCTTTTCTTGTAATCTGCAAGCACTTTCAAGTGGAACAGAAAACCCTAAGCTGAGAATGCACACGATATAGTAAGTGCTTCTTCCAAACAAGCCCCAGCCAAAGAAGGTGGTTACGATTTCTTTATTATTCTAAAACTAGTAGATTTTTCATTAATAGTTTTCAAAAATATGTAAAGCTGATTCGCTGATGCAAAATGTTGACATTCGCATTGAGCTCATCATTTCCATGAGTTTAAAATTGGAGTACTTTTGAAAAAGAAGCACTTCTGTTCTTTTTTATGTGCTAAAGATTAAAAAACGCAGCTTGCAATTACTATAAGTAAGTTAAATTTAATTACTAAATAAGAAAAAATATATTTAATTACTAAATTACTATAATCCACCCCTCTCTATGGAGTTTTTTCTGTAGAGATTACATGACAGAGACTGATATAACCACTCTGCTGAAGAACTCCAGCACAAAATTTTAGTTGGTATCTTCCAAGGTTACTTAAATAACCATTGCACAGGTTAAATTATAACCTTATTTCCAGGAACTTTACTAGAATGTTCCTTCTTTAAACATATGATTTTATTCTAACTGATCATCCTAATTTTCCCATCTTTTAAAAAAAATTTACCTACCAGTTAATTAATAATCACTAGAAAACAACAAAAGTTGCAGCAAGTGATGTGGTTCTGATTATGCGTAAGTCAAAACAAAACAATTCCCCCCAGGAAATAAATAATGATTTGTCTAAAACATTCACTCACACTTTGTGTTTATTTTTTAAGGTCTAAGCATGACTTGGAATTGAGGAGACAACATGGATGTTTAGAAGTCAGAAAAAGCACAGGGAAGAGAGCAGGGCTCTGAAGAAAAGCATGAATGACTTACTTTTACTTTTCCACCTATTTGTCCTCCAAATGTCCCTTGTTAGAAAGACAACCAGACACTTCAGTAATTTGCTTTCAGCCACTTTATTTTACAGTGGGTGGACATATGTAAGGGCAACTACTTTCAAAATACCGTATTTTCTGTGTCTTCAGCTTCAGAAGATTAATTTAGCAATCTCAGAAAGTATTTACCAAGCAATATTATTCCATCAACCAAATTCAATACAACTGGTGAGTTTGCTCATAAATTAAACCACAAACATTTCAGAGATGGGAATGAAAACAATTTCAAAAGAACTATTCAGGAAGATCTAATAAGCATTAAAATGGTGCGCTGCAAATTTTGAGACACGATGTAATGATGTGATGGAAAAGCTAATTATTTAAAGAGAACTTTGGAGTAGAAATTTTTCAGTACCCTTTCAGTGGAACATCGTGGACATTCATTCCTTTTTGGCAGTTACTGTCATTGTGCAAGAAGAAAAAATGCAAGCAGTCTCAGGAAGTATCTAGGAAGTGTTCAAGTAAATCTTGGCAAGTCAGTAATGTATTTCATGATGCACAGATCAGTGTGTAACATATTTACTCTGTAGCTTCTTTATGTATATATTACAGGAAAAGATACATGATGTAATGTCAACATACAATTATGTTTGTACAAGTGCAGAAGTTTTTAGTTTATACAGCAAACCAATCTTAAGATGAGAAATCAAGGCACTGAGACAGTCCATTATGAAACATCTCTAAAAACCCATACACTTCAAAGGCCAGCCTGGTTTGTTGCCATTTAAAAGGTTTCATGTTAGTGTTGGAAAGGTCAATAGAGAAAGTTAACCTTTGTGCGACTACTGACAGAACTTTTGGCAGTAACTTTTAGTCAAAAACATATGTGTAAAAGGAAGTATTTTGTATTACAAAGATATAGGAAAAGCTCAACATTTAGCTCCAAACATCCTGCAAATATCGTTTTGCTTCTCGAAGCATAGCCAGGATCTTCATTGCTTCCAATTTGTCAGCTTCCATTTCCATGCTTAAAATGTCTACTACAGCATCACTTACATCATCAGCCATGTGCTTCTTATCTCTGAAAAATAAAAAATAGAGGAGGAAAAGCGTGATAGTGCATTTTTCCATTTATCAATAGCTTCAGAGGCAGGACAATAGAGGAAAGACTCATTTAAAAAATCCCAAACAAAAATATAGCTTTTATATTGTACAGCATGATTCTCAGAGTTTTCCTGTAGCTGAGCATTGACATTAAGTACGATTTCTCTCAATCAAACACTACATAGTTTCCAGCATGCTGTAATTCATAAGTAAAAAACCGTGCAATCTTAGTTGAGCTGGCAGAGAATAACTGGTTTCTTTAAGGGAGAACTGGACCTGCTGAATGAGTTTTGATTCCTATATCACTACACAGTTCCAATACTGAAGGGAAAAAACCCCCAAAAATTAGTACCAAACCCCTCACTGGTTAAAGATGCTATTTTCAATACAAATAGCTGACATTTATACCTGCAGGAGAACACATTAACATTGGCCCTTTATTCAAAGAGTTTGTCCATTTATCAACAAACTTTCTAAAAATCTTGAACCTCCAGGTAAGTTAGCATCCACAAACAAAACCTCCCACTGTAAAATTTATTACGATGGCAGAGCTTTAGCATTCTGGAGCACCTAAATCTGGAACACAGAAGACTGCTATTGTTTCACAGATGAGCAGTTTCTCATCACATCTATTCACATATATAATTTTCTAAAGAGAAATCTATTGGCTTGAAATCTCCTATAATTTAATTTAATACTGAACAAAAAAAGGAAAATAAATAATAAGCAACTAAAACAATCAGTGGAACTGTGTGGTTACAAGCTGTATTTCAAGATTATATTGGAAAACAGTGGACACAAGGATGACAATCTAGCTCTCCAGGAAGGCTCTTACAGCATCATATTGGTCCTTTCTTTCAAAGTCTTTCCAAAACCTCAAACTTCTGCTACTCACTTTGTGAACGGTCCATTTCCACTCTACTCACCCACATATATAGAAGTAACCTCTCTCCTTCAGCAGAACTCTGGCAACTTCTTTAGCACAAAGCCTAAGGACATCTTGCACATATTTAGGTGGGGCGACTTCCGCAGTTGAAGAGTCTCTTGAGAAACACACCTTAAGATGAGTTAAGGTTCCATTCTTAAGAAAACATTGGAGCTCATCTCTGAAAGGTAATAAAAACCTGTTAGCAATGGCTCAGAGATGAGCATTCCCTCATGAATACAAAATGGATGTTAAACAGTGAACTTGCTTGAACAAATAGTCTCGATCCTGATGCCGACAACCAAAAAACAGCCATGTTTCTCCAAATTCCCAGTCTGTATGCTGTTCTCTGAGCTTTTGCCTAAAGAAAAAAAAAAACAATCATTTTTTATCAAGTGCAGAATCTGAAACATATATAAACTAATTTTCATTTTAAGTAATATTTTAGAAAACCTCTGGAGTGGCAGAAACATAAAATGATTTAGTTAAATCAAAGTCAAACCCTCATTTGATTTTCTTGACTACTCACTTTCAGACCAGCTCAAGATCAATCTACTTTAATTTTTTTTTTGCCACAGTTTCATATTGGAATAGTCAAGACTGACACATCCAAACATTTCACAAAATAATCCTGACTGCTGAATAAGGTAATTACTACCTTTTATCCTTCATTGGAAACTATGTAAAACCACCTGGGAAAACTCAGCAGTTTTAGAAAGCTCTCCATTTAGCTGTAGAGACCTGCTAGATATTATGAATAACAATTTATTAACTACCACATAATCAGAAAAATGGTTTCATTTTCTTGAAATAATGCTAGAAATATTATTTTTAAAGTGTTTTAGCTGCCATTCTCTAGTTACATCGAGAGACAGATATTTCCTTTATACTTTAAAATAAAATGCAAAATATTTTTGAGAGGTAAAGGTATATTTGAGAATCAAAATCAAGGAGTACACAATGATTTGGCCAAAAGCAAAGCATGGAGTTAGAAACATCATGACAAAATTTCACTTTTCTCTCAAATAAAATGTTTTGAAAATTGCTATAGGACCCAAGAAACTCCATTACCTTGCTGGAACTAATGAGTCACATTGAAATATGTGTTGGTCACCTTTAAAACTTAAAACCATTCCCACCCAAATACTTCACTCCTCCTGTTCTTCTTTTCCTCAGAATGATTAAGATTTTACATATTCTTGGTGATGCGCTGTCACTTTTTGAACAAACATCTCTTTGCCTTGCAAAATTACACTGCTGTAGCTGGAGAGGGAAAATAAGAGATCCACCTTCCCTCACACACAAACTCCCAAACACCAAGAGTACTGCTGAGTCGAAGGTTCTGATGCCAAGCTCCTTAATTTAAAACAGCAAAATGTAAACTAAACAGAAATAAGAGAATATGGGAAAAAACTTGACATTCACCATGCCTTTTAATATAGATGCCATTTTTCAAGGAAGTGGATTGAATAACAAACTTAAGCCAATCAACACATTAGAAAAAACTATCATACTCTTACAGGCCTTCCACCAGCAACACAAAAAGAACAAGGATTTAATTTCTTATTAATACGTCTGCAATTCACCCAACTTCTCATATATCTACTATGGATAGTAAATACAGCCAGATGAAAATGTAAGCTTTACTACTTTGAAAAACAAATAAATACACAAAAAATGCTTGTTTAAGATTATTAAGACTGCTTATAATCAGCATACCACCACTACAAAAAGGAAAAAACAATTATCTGCATTTATACTCAAACCTTCTGGCTGAATTTCTCCTCAATATAAAAAGGCTGCTCTCCAGATAACAACTTGGTACATACCTATGTTGTAGGAAACCAATAAATGGTGCAATTCCTGTTCCTGGACCAACCATAATGAATGGCACAGATGGGTCTGCAGGTAAGTGGAAAGCATTGTTTGGACGAGGAAAAATAGAGATCTAAAATAAAATAAGGTAAAATATAATTGAAAGGTATTCTTAAGCAGTAAAAACACCATGACATTTTTAGAACCTTTAGGATATTTACACAGCATATGTACCCACACATCCTTCCAAATCCTGAGCTTCAGAGTTCATCTTTAATGCCACACAGACATTTAGAATAAAACCTCACAGAAGTCTCTGGAGAAAAACAAAAACAAAACAAAACAAGAAAACCACACCATATTTACAAACCTATTTATCCATCTGGAGGAAAACTGGGATAAACCACACAGACATGAGTTGCTGAATATGAAAATTGATTGCACCAGAAATTTGGGGAATGATGTTACAGAAAGCACAGAAAGTTTGCTGTTGGCATTCAAAGGGAAGTAAAGCTAGTTTATTGCTATCAAAGGCAACTCAACCTTTTTTCACATTGTGGGAGGTCAGGATTTGTTTATAGTGAATTGAAGCCTACTGGTAAAGAGCCTGCTTTCTTAATTTTCATGAAAGTTTGACATGATTTCCAAAAGTGCATATGGGTGAGGGGAGGCACATAACAGCACAAAGATCTTGGAAAATGTTTTCTATAATCCCAGTAATAAACAGTAACTCTAATTTTCATATCTGTGTCAGAAAGGAAGTCATATTTTCATATGAGCTCCATACCTATCCTCCGAGACACGGCCAACAAAATCTATAGAAAACAAGAGATTACTATTTTTAATTCCAAGAGATTATTCAAGACTCAGCAGCAGCCATAGCAGAGCTTCATATATTAAAGTCATAAGCAAATATCTAATTTGTTTTGCACATTAATTATGAAAGGATTTAAATTTACTTTCAAGTTTAACGAAGGAGAAAAGCACTAGACCAAGTTATTTAAACTTTGTTGTGTAAATCTGAATGGTTTAGCACTGCTAATTTTTTTATACTTTAATTCACTACAGATATAACAATGTTAAAGAACATTATTTTCCTACTTTCATGATGATAAAAAAATAGAATAATTCTTGCTGATAAAAAAATAGAATAATTCTTGCTGGTGGGGAATGATACTATGCACTTCACATCACACTTGAGTTAGGAGGATATTTACCCTATTAATGATTCCAAACTGGTCATTCTTTCAAAACAGACTGCAAATGGTAAACACATTTATACTGTAAAGTGTATTCAATTAATCTAATATATTTTTGCATAAGATCACACTCATCTGTTTTGTGTGCTTATCCCATATATTTCTGCAATCTATGTACATTGCTGCTCATTTATCTATGCTGAATTCTAGCTTGTGCAGTAGATAAAATAGTTTCTAAACTTTACCCGGACTCATTTTGTAATAATCTTTTTTTTCCATTTTATCCACCTCTTTTTCTTGTTTGATCTTTAATTAATTTTAAATCAATTATATTTTAAATAAAGAGCAGACGTGAACACTGGAATAAGATATATGATGCACATATTAATCTTTGGATTAGTTTTAAAAAATGAAGATAACTTGTATGGTGTTTTTCCCCATGTCTGACTGACACCTTGAATTATTGGCACAGTTTTCTTTCCACCAAATTCCATTCTTGTTTCCATTTTTCATAATCAAATATAGATTAGGCTGCCAGTAGTTCTTTTAGAGAAAAGATATGTATATCACACAGATCAATTATATAGTAGAATTCCTATTTTTTAATAATTAGCTTAGACCTAGTGACTTTGAGATCGATTAATTACACAGAATCTCTGCCACAAAATAAATGAGGGGAAAAAAAAATAAAGAAGTACCTTCTCCCTGTAATATCAACTGTGCCAAACAATCACTGATACATGTCAGAAAAAAACCACAGAGGACTGTCCCCTGCATCACATTCAATAACTTGGCCTTTGCAAACTCTGGAAGACCTGACAAGAAGTGTGAGTTTTACAGTTTCTCCCCTATTATCTGCCACAGCTTTCTGGAAACGACCAAGTGCCTCTCTCTTGTGATGCAAACAGTCACAACCATTTAATTACTCAGTGGTAGTTTAGTCCAAGAAAACATCCTTCAAGACACACTTGGAGCTACAGAGGGGTGGAAAACAACTCTGGCCTTTCAGCAATGGGAAATTTCACAATTTAGGTATGCATAGATAAGTAAAATTTAACTTTAGTGTTTAGGCATCAAGTTCTGGACATGTTATACAGAAGTAGGGTAGAACTGCAAAATTAAGGTGTATGCTGCCAAACCACATGCACTACATCACAGCAGAGAACAAAGAAACCTGCAGTTGTTTCAGACATGCATAGATTTAACAGTTAATGACTTAAGAGCTAATATTCATACCTTTTCAGTTGAAGTGCTTTCTCCTTTTGTACCCAGAGAGTTGTTACTGGAGTGCAGTAGAGGTGCAACTAACTCAGCAAGCCACCCTGTACATACTCCTTTCCGTGAGACTGGTCTAGAGGGACCGGCAGGGAACTCCACAACATTAAACACAAAGCACAGCCTTCCTGGCTGATACAAGTTTGAACTGCAAAGACAAAAATATTGAAAACCAACCTAAAACCTGAGAGACAGCTGTACAATCTCACAGCGGGTCCATTTGCAGCCCAACCCATTTCAATTGAATCAAGATTCTCAGTGTTCAGCTAATTGCATAATATTTATATTTACTTAAAAATTGTCTTAAGGCTGGACTCAAAGGCCAGTATTTACAGAAGGGAATCTGAGTTCATACCAGATTTACCTGTGTGTGAGCTTGCTCTTGAGAGCTTTACCAAAGTCTTGCCACACACTCAAAACAATGTTCTTTGAAATAGTCAATGTTTTTTGCAATAGGGTCACAACTATGTTTTCTCCTTCACTCCTCTCCTTCTTCCTCAGATTCTAAACTACACAAACATATTTGAGAAAAACCCCATACCTACATAACTAAGAAGATACAATTTGAATATTTCATTACCTTGAGACAGAGTAGGATCTGGCTTGTAATTTAGGAAGATGTTCTGAGGAAGAGGAAAAAAAAAAGTATCATTTATTTGATTCACCCTAATGAAGATATCCTATAATGAGTGTTTACACTACAACAGATTACAAGGTATTTTAATTTAACTGTAATTTTATTCTAGCAACATTCAGTGTTTCTGGTTCAGAAACAAGCAATTAAGACCTGAACTCTATTTTGAATGGGTTTTAGACTTTGTGGAACATCAATTAGAGATCCTATACAATGAGACCCTATTTATGGGGCTCTTAGTCAAGTAAAAGTGACTGTAAGGTGTACAGAAGAGTTGGCAGTTGCTTCACCTCAGGTCAGGTGAAGCTTGAAATTTAATTTTCCCCACCTTTTTTCTATGAGCTCAAAAGCTCTCACAATAGAGATTGCTGTATTGAATGTTTCCTATCTATATACAATGTCCTAGCAGCAGATGTGCCAGCTCAGTTTCAAACCACTGATAACCTATGCAAAGTTTTGAAATCTCAGCTGAAAAAAACAAGAAGCAGGAGTTCACAGGGTATTTTTTGAACAAGCAACCCCCTATATATATCACATTTATGTCTATCTATGTATGACATAAGCACAACTCCTCTTTTTGTCAATACATGCACGCCCTGACATATTTTAAAGGTGCTCTACATAAGATAGTTGCTAGGTGGAGTTAAGAAAAGGTAGTGCAGTGAAATTACTTAAACAAGACACTAAACACTTTCAGCAATTTTGGGTAAAGGTGGACAAAACGGCTGCAAGAACACAGAAAGCAATTTCTTTGACTCATATTATGAAACATATTAAGAAATTCTGGATTTTATTTTGAAAAATAACTGCCAGGAATTTCAGATGTATTTGACATGGTTATAGTGTAGTCCCATCCTTTCAGGATTTTATATCAGGAACCCTGTAAGTGTGTTAGACATAGCATAAATACAGATATACTGGGAAGACCATTCTGTTTTAACAGGTGAAAGTGCAAGAAAAGACCATGTAGGCAGAGAAATTAGGAATTGTAAAAATATGTCTTTTTTAATTGTAAGCAATCGATGAACTGATTCATAAAGACCCTAATCCTGCAAGCACCTTACGCTTACTTTTTATGCACAGGAGTAATGCAGAGTCAAAGCATTGGTATGAACCTAAATGTTTGCAGAAAGAAAGCCAAAGACTATGAACTGTAGTACAGAGCTTTGTTCCCCAACAAGAGTTTCAGCTTGATCACTATAGAAACTATATTCCTAAAGCAGTTATCTGAACAGTTACTCCCCTTTCTTGGGAAATTGAACATTTGGCCTGATGCATTTTCAGAAACCAAATCTAATTAAATCTAAATCAGTCTTTTACCAATTAACAGGCTAAGTGAAGGCTTGCAGCTTGGAAAAGCATGAAGTAAATCCAGGAGGCAAACATTAGAATCTCTAATAAAGTGAGTATAATCAGAGGCTCCTTGTCTGCTGCAAAGCTCTTGAAGCCTCCGTTTTTCTCCCGCATCACTGGTACATTCTACAAGAGCTCGCAAAAATGCCTGTAGGGAAGAAAGGAAAGAGTGAAGGGTAAAAAACTTGTCCATTTGGGAAAATGATCACAAAACTGGGAAAAACTTGGGTTGCTTGGGGACAGGAATTAGATTAATGGATAATACACTTTGTTTATAAATTTTTTTTGATTGCTCTTCTAATGTCTACGACAAGTTGGCACATCAGAAAATCCTACTTAGTCTGAGCAAGGAAGAGACCAAAAAACAGGCACAAGCCATTTCCCTCCAAAATTCCAGATTTTTGAAAGGTGTTCTTATTGCCCCTATTTACACTTTAGTTAGGCAAATCCATAACACAACTCAAGACAAAACACCATTTGCTAGGATACAGATGCCAGGAAAGAGTAACAAAAATCTTAGAAGAGGTATGACTATAAATAAAGTATGGTATTAAATGGGTCATGTTAATGTTGTTGTGATGTTTTATTCTATACTTCATGCCTACACACTGGTAGTGTAAACTTTTCTTAGAGGAAAGTTAAATTGAGCATTGTAATATGAAGTGAAAATCAGATGTAAATAGTTACAAGGGGTTTTTTTTTCAAAAAAGAAAGATGGAAATAGACACAGTACATAAAAGAAAAATGATAGAAAACACCAAATGCAATCAGATGACATTCTACACAAAGGAATACTTGGAAAATAATGTGTGCTCAACCACAGAGCTTCCAGACAATAGTTTTGAGTATGAAGTCACATAAAGCACATTTTAGGCTGAAGACTTAATACAGCAGACAGGTTATAAAAACTGGCTTCAGTGATATTCCCCAGCCAGTACTCTCTGCCTACTCTTATTGCTGAGACAAATTTTCAAAAATATTAAATGCAGTTTTGAAAAGGTTGGAACAACAGGAATATTCTCTTCTGCTGCAAAATCCACTAAATTGAGTAAAAAGATCCTCCCAAAAACTGATTTCCCTCAGAGACCTGACCACACAATCATTTAGCTTCATCTTTCATATAAAGTTATCTTTAAAATATGTTTTGACAATACCAGATATACACATGCATTTTCAGTTAGAAGCTTTAATTTTTTTACATGCACAAAATGAAAGGAAAGTAATACATACAAGTTGTGAGAACAAATACTAAAAAAGCAAAAATCTTCCTTTGAATTCTGCTATGTTACTGAAATGTTAAAAAAAAGCTTTAAAATTTCACAGATTTTACAAAATACTGTGAGTTGGAAGAGGCCCACAAAGATCATCAACTCCAGCTCTTAAGTGAATGGCCCACACAGGGTTACTAGCACCATGCTCTGACTAACTGAGCTATTGTAAAGGACACTGTGGTACATTTGCATAGAGCAACATGTGTATTTTAGCAACACAACTTGACAGATGTGGCTCCGTCTGATTACAAAAACTGTTTACTTTAAAATTACTATGGGGATAGGTTCAGTCAGTCTTCCCAGTTATCTGGCACAAAGTCATCCAATACTTTTCTACTTACTTCCAACTAGTCATGAATCAAGATACTGCAGAACAGGAATGTCTGCCAGATAAACTACCAGAAATGGCTTTTCTCAGAGTAAAGTACAAACAGTAGCATACAAACTGACAATCCTTATTCACTAAGAGATACCATAACTACACACAAAGCAAGGACAGATCTGTAGGAGACCATATAGCATAGAATTACTGATTTCTCTTTAGAAGAAAAAACACATAAACACCTTTTTGGGAACTGCTCTTATTTCCAAACACCAGGTTAGAATGAATTTGAGAGTGCTTCTTTCAGGGATGTGTTGTGGACGAGATGCTCCTAGTTCAGCGGGAGAAAAGAAAACAAAAACAAAGTAAAACGTGCATTAATATACAAAAGTGGAATCACACATCTCATACTTAATGGACAACTTGTCCAGCCCTCAAAGGTGCAGGGAATCTCATGGTGAGAACTGATTTACCTATAAACCAGAACAACAAAGAGCCCTACACCACCCTGTGGAAATAAAGGCATAACTCAGCAGCACCATTAAGACCCCAACTGCAGCACAAGAAAGGAGTAATTCACACAGGTCCAGCCAGCAGTACACAGGCATGCTCTGAACTGAAGCCACTCCTTCTGAAGTACGACATCATAAGACTCAGCAGAACACATCCATAGACCTACAAGTCCATTAAAAGGCACCTTGCAACAGCACTAAAGCTTGTCCTTGAGGAGTGCAAGGTTCTCTTAGGATGTAAAACAGATTGACATGCAGTGTTGTGCGAGGAGATTTTACTTTCAAGTGAGGGATTGTAAGGTTATGTGATTAAAGCCTTATCTCCACAAACATGAAGGAGCACAGAGTAAGAATGAGGTGGATGAATGCCAATGCCAGGCTGCAGCTCCCAGTCAAGAGCTCATCTACTCATCTACAGTAACACCAGCAGCATTCTTATGCATCCCCTTTTTTAACACATCACTGTGAGTTCCAACATGCCTCCACGAAAGACAGCTGTGTTCCCAAACTAAAGGTAAAAATATCAGAAGTATGCACACCAACTCCTACCAACACAGAAAGGAGTGTTGTTCCATGACCAGTGCATCACACCATACCTTTCTTTTTAGTGCCCTGCTTAACTTTTACACAAACAAAGTCGTCTCCTTTTTCAGAAAGCCCCAAAATGTGAAGAAGCTTTTCCACTTCACTGACATTGTTGGGACATATTACACAGAAGGCATCTCCAGGTTGGTACTGAAAAGCTGTATCCTGTTTTAAAACATGAAACATTTCTATTAAATCTTACTACAAACCAAGGCATTCCCATTCCTGACAACAACCTTCCTAATATTGTGCTCACATTAAGTCAAATATTTTTACTCTGTACTAACACTTTGGTGTTTTGAGCACATCAGCAATGAAGTAGTCATGTTTTCTTTTCAGGCTTAACCTTACTAATTAGAAAAAGTCTTTCCTTATCTGGTTTAAATATTTGGACACTCTTTAATGAGAACTGCTGAGCAGCCCAAACAGAAAGAAAATAAATACATATTAAGAGGTTGTGTTATATAATCAGCCTAGATCATTAATTACTGATGTTCTACATTTTCTGGTTTGAGAAGAGCAGAGAAATGAAGTCCTCATAATTAATGCAACTTTTTATAGATACACATCATCACTCAAAGAAAATTTGCTGGTTAAACTATTTGATGAATTGTGACAGAAATGTCACAATGTGACCAGAATTCCTTTTAGTTTTTGGAGGAAAAGAAGAAAAATAACCAGACAAGAGCACAGTGAAAATTGAAATCTTATGACCTCGATTCTACTTAGCTGCCTGAGATTCTTGTGTGCAACTGCTGAAACTGTTGTGTGCAAGTCAAGCTTCTGACTGTTAAAGGAACATGCAGAATTACACTTGCATCATAATGTTTCCCTTATGCATCAGGTGAGTGACCTGCATACACAGACTAGCAAGAATGTAAGGTGAAAAAGGCAAGAAAATTCTTATATTTTCAGTGTGTGCTGATGACAGAAGGCATATAAACATACAAATACATGCAAAAAACCACATCCCTCAAAGAATCAGTTGTTCAAAATTTAATAGAATCTACTTATAACTGAGATTTAAAGATGTCTCATGTATATTGAGACAGATTAGGCTAAGAGAGTCCAAACAAAAAGTGCTGCCAAAAATCGCAATATCCCAAAAGTAATATTCTACTAATTTGGGAGACTATTCAAAAGCAACATCCTTTCCTTTCCTATATTTCTCATAAAGTAATATCGAGCACTCTCTGCCTGCCTTTCATCTTCAAACCAGTATACAAAATATGATCTTTACTGAATAAACTAAACCATATTTTTAACTGAGGGTAACCAAGGTTGACAGTTTGAGTAGCATGTTAACAAGGCACAGCAAATTAATGCCAAAGGCAGAAAGAGTGCTCAAGAGCTAACAATTCCTATTGCTTGATACTATTTGTGAAATTACTACTTGTGTAGATTACCCACCATAATAAACAGTCACAATTTACTACACAGCGTCTGAATATTCTTCAAGTTGTATACTTACAAACTGAAAGATGACTCATTTTCAATATTCCCTGACTGCCCTTCTCCACTGCAAATTCCCTTCATAAAGGTATTTCACTCAATATGATATCCATGGAACAACAAAGTAATTAACCTGACACTTTGTTCTTGTTTTGACCTCCACGGAGTCCTATTTTTCAGCAAATAAATTAAACTCTACATTTACAAAATGGATCAGCACAAACTGACACCCTATTGAATAGAGAATTATTTTTTTCTTTTTGAACAGTAAAATAAATAAGTTTTCCCCCTCAGTTATTATACATAACACGCATGTTTTTCACCCTTTATTTTAATCCACTGAAGAAAAAGCCGTCACCAACTTACTGCAATATCAAGCTCTAAGAGCAATGCAGTCTTTATCGCGTCTTCCCTAGTGAGCTGAACTGCTCTTGTAACTGGCACTTCAAAGGTTGTTCCCTCTGAGATAAGTGAGGACAGATGCGGATTCTGGAAAAGACAACACAAAAACTTACACTAAAAATGCAAATCAGCTTTATGACATCTTACTATGACATACAGGAATTGGTGCTGGTTCAAGTGGTTTTTGAAACTATCTTAGAAAACAACTCAAAACAATAAGGAAAAACATGAATCTTCTATAAACATATAATGTTTTGCTCTTTTTAAAAAATCACATCTAAGCACTAACTGGCATATATTCAATTACAAAAAGTCAGTAGGCTTGAACAGTCTAATGGGCCTACATTATTATCAAATGCAGCGAGCTGTTTCATTTTTCAAGAACTGCCTTGAAAATAGCCAATTAGAGAATGGCATTTATGTTAAATCCCAGAAAACTCCTGCCTAATTAAAGGATTATTAGGTGTATAGAATGGTCATAAGAAGTAAGAACAGAAGTTACATCATTGCAGGTTCACAGCTTAAGGCTTTGGGGTCCATTTGGGGTCTACTATTACAGGCAACTTATAAAAGGATTTTTAAATTAGAGCTAATGAGCAAAACCCACTCTACAAGACAGCATCATGTTATAACACAACATTTCTACACAGGTAAGAACCTGCCCCAAGTATGACAAATGGACAGCAAGAATAATTCCAGATCACATATGTCAAAGGCTGCCACTTGAAGATCAGAATACAGCCCTCACTTCTCCATCACTATAGGATGCAAGTTTCATTTGAGACCAATGCAGACAAAAATAAAGAGGCAGGAGGGATACCAAATGCCTTTAACAATACTCTGTCAAATGTAAAGGAATCATCCTACCAAAAGGAGAATATTAGTTAATCTGAAAATCTCCTATTTAAAAAATGAGACAAAAGAATCACTTGAGACCAACAGTTGGAAGTTTCTTTGTTTTCTTGAGATTTTGACATGGTGAATAATAGCTTGGGCCATATCAAGTCATTGGGCATCAGCTGGACTGTTCTAACTGTCTACATTTGTATTCCCTCCAAGTCAAATTCAAGGCATAATGAATCAAGATTTAAGCTAAATTGCATTATCTTACATTTCCCAGAAATGCTTTAGACCAACTCACTATTCTGCTCTGCTATTAGTATGCAGCAACTTGCTAATTCAACCCTGAGACTCAACAGCCCAAGACAAGATCATTTAGGTAACTGGAGAGATCATGTGCCAGGCCTTCTTTAAATGGCAGGGAGTCTCTGTTTGAAAATATTCAAACTTCACCTTAATGAATTCCAAAACACACCAACTTCAGCTCTGCTTGGCAAAAAAATATCCATAGCTGCTGTTGCAATGTGAGATACCGAAAAAGCACCTGAATTGTGTGATACCTGCAAAACCAAACATGACCCTACATAGAACCTACTTGTTGACAAGATCTAGCCAACTATGCCAAAAATAGTTCCAAATCAAAAAAACCCACAAACATACACTTGACTCTTTCCAGGGCTCAAGATGACCACCCTGTTTTATATCTGAAATCTGGACTATAATCTTTAATCTGTCACTGAGTTCCAGATTAGCAGATTCAGCATTTTAACTTTTTTTTCTATATACAGAAGAGGCATCAGTATTAGAGCCTGATGAACTATTTCAGAGATCAGTCTGAATACATGCTGACTTTAAGAAAATAGGCTTTTTTAAGGACTGCAGCAGCACATTTAACTCAACTATTACTCTTTAATTGAAGAGTACCTCTAAATCATAAACATGATTAATTTGGATTATTAAATTCAACAACCTGAGCAAAACCAACAATACGAGGTTTAAAAGAAAAGCCAAATTATCCAGTGTTTAAATCCATACACCCTCCCATAACTATATTAGCTAGACTAAGTGATTCTCTCAGCATTTCCATTAACAGTCTCAACAGAGAGAGCATCAGAGTCTGAGGATACTAAAAGGCTTTCATGATCATGAGCAGCCACCCCAGAGGACTGGGCCCAGAACCCCCACCTCAGCTCAGTACTGGTTCTTCAGCCCTGGCCTCAGCTACATTACAGCAGCACTGGTTGGCAGCTGAACCACAACCATGCCCATGACTGGACACAGATCCTGTTGATCCAGGCCTGGATCTTGAGAAGAGTTTCTTGGCACGGGCCAAGATTCCCACAAACTTGCCTGATGATCTGCACTCTTGCTGATCCGGGCTGCCAGCTCCTGCTTTGCATTGCTTGGGTAGCAGGTAGCAACGCTGGATTTGTTACCACACTCAGCTCCTGGCTCCCTGTCATTTAAAAAGCAGCCAGGCTTCACTGCTTCCTTGCATGGGTAACTGAAACATCTGCCCTCTGCAGGCAACCAGAAAAGCTGAGTCACTCCTGCCAACTGGAGATGATTTCCAGCTCATGCTAATTCTTCCCTTAGTACAGCAGGTCTTTGTTGAACGTGGTTTCAATAGGAAAAGCATACCAGCTTTTGATCTACAGTTCATCTTCCATTTCCCTCAGTTTTCACAATGACAAGTTACTCCGTTACTAAGTATGCAGCAAGATTTTGAGCAATTTTACAGCCTCTTCTAGTGCATTCTGAAAGTACAAAAGATTTGAACAGAAACTTTACTGTACTCCTCACTACAGCAAGAAGTTTTCAGTGTTATAAGCCACAGAGGATTTGAATTCTTCCCTTCCTGACAGTGCAATACCAACTTACTATTTAGCTGAATTATATCTTGACATAAGTGTTCATAACCCATATGGTGGCACCTACATTCAATATAAATGGACTTTTCACTTAAAATTCAAAAGCCTCCTGCATTTGGGGACACATCTCCATTATGTAAGCATTCACTTGCTCTTTTGAGCCTTATGTAGGAGTATACACTCATACTCCTACAAGAGCCAGAGGCTTCCATCACTCAAAGGGTAGTCCTTACCTCACCCTGGGTGTCCTGAAACTCCACCTCTATATATTCTGGTGGCAGGGCAGGAATATTAAGAGCAGACTGAGAGACAGGAGGGACAGAATGAACAAGTGAAGGTTCGGTGTCTCTAGCTGGAGCCACAAGATTGATGTCATCCAGTTTCTGTGACAGAATATCAGAATCCCTTGCTCCCTCATCTTCTAGCTTCAAGTTCTGTACTTCAGAGCTTAGCTTTAGCTCATGCACAGCATGTGGAGCTGGAGAGAGAGAGCTGGAAACAGCATTGACAGCATTGTTCATGCCTTCTTTCTCTTTCTGCAATTGTAATGCTTCCTTGAGGGCAAGCCAAAGTCCATCAATCCAAGGATCAACCACTAATTCCAAACTGGGAATGGAGGGAAAAAAGAAGAAGAAAGGATGAATTATTGTGACTTCCTGGACTGGTAATTTACAGATAATGAAAGACCACAAAAGCAAAAAACACTATTCACTTTCCATTTCCAATATATATCTGCAGCTGTTATCAAGATTACTTCTTTGTAAAAAAAAAAAATAATTATTTAGTTGCTACCGCTATGTAAATTTACGGAGTCTAAAATGTGCAACAGCCTTGCTCTTCTATCAGTTTCTCATTTTTATTTTCATATGCTGAACTTTATGACAGAAAGTTGAAGGAATGGCAGCAGAATATGCAACTTTTCATTGTGCAACAGCAGCATCAATAGCTTACACTAATGGCCCATTTTTATTATTTCAGAACACAAGAGATAAGTTTTATGGTTATGACAATGTTTGTGTTCAACTGCCTTGCACAGAACCAATAAAAGCAGCAGCTCAAAATAACTAAGCCAAGACTGCAGCCTACCGGCCAGAAAGAATAGCAGAACACTGAGTTGTTTTCTTACATAACTCCTCTACAGCAAAGAGAGAAATCTTCTAACATAGTCACTCTAAAGTGATTCTCTGCTCATCCCCAAAAGAGAAAAACGGCAAAAAAAAAAAGGGAAAAAAAGGCAAAAGAAAAAACTACATTTTTAAATCCCTATACTTAATGTGACTTATTTAATTTCTAGAGCTACTAAATACTAATTTTTCAGGCATTCCACTTTAAAAATGGAGTTTTACTTAATGGCAATTGAGACTGAAAAGGCATACTGTGCTCAGGCAGAACCCATTTCTATGAGGTGCTCAGTATCCAGCTTTAATGGACTTCCAACTGTTCAGCACATTTAGCCAATGCCTACACAATATTGCATAATGAAGAAATAAAATCCAAACCCATTCAGCTCTTACCCTACACAGTCATCTGCTAATCCTGTGTCGTAGAAGTGCTGGGCACCAAGTTCTTGAAGTCGTCGGTCTACTGTCCTTCCGCCATTACAAAAGAACATGTACTCTGAATCTCCCAGACCTAGCAAATTCAAGGAAAGAGGAATCATGTTAACCAGGCAGCCTCCCAGGCTACACAAAGTCAGGACAGACTTCTCTTGCAGACAAACAGAAGAATCAGGTATGTTGAAACAAATCCACAAGAGGGCACCAAGATAATCAGAGGGATGGAGCACTGCTCCTTGGAGGAAAGACTGAGATAATTTGCTTTGTTCGGTCTTGAACAGAGAAGGCTTTGGAGTGACCTAACTGTGGCCCTCCAGTACCTGAAGGGAGCTTGCAAGAAAGACACGAGGGATTTTTACAAGGACATGTGGTGACAGGACAAGAAGGAATAGCTTCAAACTGAGAGTAGGTTTAGATTGGATGTTAGAAAGAAATTCTTTACTGTGAAGATGGTGAGGCACTGGCACAGGTTGCCCAAAGATGCTGTGGATGCCTCATCCCTGGAAGCGTTCAAGGTCACATTGGATGGGACTTTGAGCAACCTGGTCTAGTGGAAAGTGTCCCTGCCCATAGCAGGGGGTTGGAACTGGATGATCTTAAAGGTCCTGTCCATGATAAATATAATTATAATATCTATATATAGTCAAACACTTGCACATGTAAGTGTATTATTCAGATGCTACATTGAAATATAAATCCATGTATATGAATTTCAAACAAATTTATGTTTGTCCCAAAATAGGGCTGAAAAACTGTCTCACTCCTTCCCATATGAAAGACAGAGAAATACTCTGAAAACATTTTGCTTTCAATATTTCACATGTCAGAAGAATACTGCTTTAGTTTGAGGCTTTTAAAATATACAAAATTCCTCTAACAGGAAAAATATAAGGAACTGAAAACTGATAAACTGCATGTGAATTACCAAAATAAATGATCTTTCAGGATTCAGTTGTTAAGAATGTCAACAACATGAAAGAGTATTAAAAGAAATTAAAAAATATTAGAAACTTGGGGGAAAAAGAAAGCATCAAACATAGCAGTGACTTTAAATAAGAAGAAAGCTGAAGCATCTGCATGAGGGACTATAGCCCAGCAACTTCCTCTGCAGGAATCAAAGATTTCTTTGCAGATCCTGTTTCACGTGCACTGGGTTTTCTGCTCCTTTACTGTTGTGAAGATATTTTAGATGAAGATGCTCCTTGTTACAAGTTGAACAGTCAGCGCATTCAGGAGGTTATGTCCATGGAAGATCCAAGATTTTAAGAGGTCAACCAAATCACTGACCCACCCCAGAAAATGATCAAATATCCTTTAGAGATGCTTGCCCAGCAATCCTAAAGACCCCTGGTTTTAGGTCCATCTTCACAAATTCTGTAAGTAATCCACACCACTGGTTCACTATTGCTACCATAATTTTTCGCAGCCTGACCCTTTCTTGTGTGCAATTTCAAACCACTAGATCTTGATTATTTCCACTTGTGCTGGTTTTGGCTGGAATAGTGTTAGTTTTCCTCATCATAGCTAGTGTGGGGCTGTATTTTGGATTTGTGCTGGAAACAGTGTTGATAACTCAGGGATGTTTGGTATTGCTGAGCAGCACTTACACACAGCTCAGGCCTCTCCCCTTCCCTCCCCTCTCCTCTCCCCACCGACGAGGGGGGTGGGGGTGCACAAAGTGGACACAGCTGGTACAGATGACCCCAACAGAATGACCAGAGGGACATCCCATGCCACATGGCATCATGCTCAGCACATAAAGCTGGACAAAGAAGAGGCAAGGGGAGGACATATGCAGTGATGGCATTTATTTTCCCAAATCACTGCTATGTGTGATGGAGCTCTGCTTTGCTGGAGATGGCTGAAACACCTGCCTGCCCATGGGAAAGGGTGAATGAATTCCTTGTTTTGCTTTAATTGTGTTCATGGCTTTTGCCTTCCCTATTAAATTGTCACTATCTCAACCCACGAGTTCAATCACTTTTACCCTTCCTATTCACTCCTCTATCCCACCAGCGAGGGCTTGGGGGAGGGAGAGAGCAGCTGGGTGGGGCTTGGTTTCTGGCTGTGGTTAAACCATGATGCCAACTAATAATGGAGCATTCTCCTCTCCTTTTAACAGCCCTTTCTTCTCTTTTTTTTCCTTTTAAGAGGACTTTTGATTTCTCTCAAGTACAGTACTTAGAGCAAAAATTTAATTGGACCAGTTTAGATGGACACCATGAATGTATTTTAAGACTGATAATTTGTTAAACTTGAATTGCATTGTAATTTAGACACCGTAATAATTCCTGCCATAATAAAATTCAGGGTTAATATAATACTTATCTTTACACATACACATATGCATGCAGTCAACTGTGAAAAACCTGCCCATTTCACAAACTGTCATGTGTAACTAGGCAATAGCATAACAGCTTCTCAAAATGCTACATGATTAGGATGCATATAGTTCACACTTCCACATTATGTATCCAGTAGAAATTTCCTTCTAATGGGTCCCTTCCTTACTAGAAACTTAGAAGTTTCCTCACTCCCATCTATCAATGTAAACTTGTCAGGTAAAAATAACCTAGGTTTAAATAGACATTTCTGGAGTTTGTTCACAAATGAAATTTGAAATCTAAACAAACTAACCTTACCATCAGCTCAAGATGTATCATGCTTTTGCCAAATCTGTATTTTGCTTATCCATCTTTAAGCCGAAGGTACATTCATCCTCTTGATGAGTACAACATTCAAAACTAAAGTATTATTGCAAATTTAAAGGGATGGGAAGATTTAAGGTTTTTACTTTTAAGAACATTTTATACTGCCTTTTCCTCTGTAGAGAAAAATGCCCAATGACTCACACAGCCAAGTAAACTAATCTAGTTTACTAATCTCTATAGAGAATTGACATGAAATTTAAACGTCAAACAGCTATAGATAGCTTATAGTTTTTATGCAGAGAGAAAATTAAGCTATAAAAAATTACATTGGTAGCTTACATTCAGATAATTTTTGTGATTTTTTCCTTTATTGCTCATAGAGGACATTACATAAAACTGCTGTTTATAAAAATAAATGTTATATAAGCACTTAAAAAAGGACAAACCACCTATTCAGAAATAAAAGAAATATAAAAATTATTCCCTGACAGGCAAGTTCTGCAATAATGTAGAAAATACTAAGTCACCTAGCAATCCATACTGGAGATGTGCAAAATGGTCCGGAGGCAAAGTCTTGTCTTGAATTTTCTTCACAAACTTGCGGGCAGTGTCTGGTGGGTCTCCTGTCCCAGTAGTGGAAATAACAATAACTACAGGATCCTTTTCTGTTTCCAGGTTATACTACAAGCAATAGAACAAGTTAAGTTACAAAGTGCTGTTTGATACATAATCGGGGCCTTAGATACCCTATCTCCCACCTTTCTTTTTCCCAAGTGTACACAAAAACCATTTAATCACATTTTACCTATATTGAGCCACAGAAAGTCTTTCAAGTAATTACAAGTAATTTTGGGGATGCAACTTATGATCATATTTGGAGTTTTCAAGACCAGATTTGATGAAGCCCTGAAGAACCTGCTCTGACCTCAACTGACCTTGCTGCAAGATGACATCATAAAGCTTTCTCCAACCTGAAATATTCTATCATCCCATATATAGATGTCCAAGGGCAGCATTTTCAGCTAGTACATACATAAAGAATAATTCACAACTGCACTCAGACAGCTTAAATGCACAGTTCTTATAGCATTTTATCTGTCAAGTGGAAAAAGTATTTTTGTATATGATCATAGTCACACAGCCATAAAATCCTCATGATTTCACACAGATAAGTGGGGTGTGGCCATACAAAGTGAAGGGATCATTTCTAAGTTCCACTAAGTATCATTTGGTCCTGTCTGGTAACTTCCATGTTACAGAACCACAGAATCACAGAATTAACTAGGTTGGAAAATACCTTTGAGATGATCACACCCAAAAAAACCCCCAGTCCTTTTGGGAGAACTAAGGTAGCTCTGAAGAGTGATAATCAGACACTGTGCTCTACAGTCTGATTAATTTTGGCCCATTCACCCTTCCCCCAATTCACTTGTCTCTCCTTTGCTAATAGTGATCTCCCACATTTCCCAGAGTTTCACGGGGCTACTCCCATTATACCAGCTTGACAAGTACTGCTTGTGTAGGGACTGTGTGTCAGTTCCATAAATTCACATCTCACGCAAACATTTATTACTTCTGAGGTAAAAAGCACTCAGAATCTTTGACTATCCCATCTTTAGCAGGCTGCAGCACTGTGCCAATGTGCTATCAGTCAGGTCACCCATAAAAATGGCTCTCACAGCACTCCTATAGCCTGTGGGTAGTGACCTCTGTGAAACACAGCTCCAGTCCAGTGTTTGGGAGTGACCTCTGGAGACCACCTAGTCCCACCCATGCTCCAAGGATGCCTAACAGATAGTGCTGCACTCAGTCAAGCTATAACTGGCTGAATTTTGTAAACTTTTAAGGATAGAGATTTCCCCTTTCTGGGCAGCTTCTTGCATGCAGAACTTCTCCAACAGTGTCAAATCTGAGTTTATCAGGCAGCATCCAATGGATTTGGCCTCCTGTTGTCCAGTTTGGCTCACATAGGCTACTATTAGAGCATTCCTTAGCCTCCTTTTTGCCATAATAACCTAAGCTCTTTCTACTGCTCCCTGTGGGTTGCAGTTTAAATCATCTCCCATCACTCTAAGTTTAATAAAAATAATAGGAATATGAGAAAATAGAAAGATCGCAAGAGGTGCTGTGTTTTACTCAGAGCAGTTTCGAGACTGCAATTCAAAAGTTCAGATTTTGAGGAGTTATGTTCTAAACACCTCCCTCAATAAATCACTCAAATTTTATCTCCTTGTCAAGCAATGTAAAAAATTACCTACACCTACAACCCAAAAAAAGGCTAGGAACACATAGAAACAGAGTAAAGAGATTTTGCTTTTGGCAATGTTTCCAAATCTTTCCTGAAAAAGCTAAAAGCAGTTTCAGGGTAAACTGAAATTACTACATGTCTTGCCTCTGACAGGGGTCTACAGCAGAAGCCTAGAGAAGCACAAGTGAACAGAGTAAACATGCAAGGATATTCCCAGGGCACTTTGCCAGACTTCAATGAGTTGTGACCCAGGAACCTTCCAAAAACAGCTTTTGTCTTTTACAAGTTCAGGCAAACTTCAAGTGCTCACAAAATCCTGAGACTTTCAAAACTGAACTCTAAATTGTACAAAAAAGGCCTTAAGGGTCCTGTTGCAATAAAGACTCAGATTTTCAAAACTTCCACAGCTGATTTGATAACAAAGACCCGCAGCTTCCACAGTGCATTGCCACAGGTGACTACAGCATTTACAAAGAAAAGCAAATTCTTTAAGTAAAGAAAGGAAGGGTCTACTGGTATCACATGAGAATACACACTAAAATGAGCTCCATTAAAAAACCAAAAAAGACACAAGTTCAGGCAGTGTGAAGTGGTGTATTAGAACAGAAGAATGATTAGCTCACTACGTTCTTGCTGACTCCACTGCAGATCTTCATCTGCAAACTTGGACACCTTTTGAAAAACTAAACATTTGGTGATACAGTAATAATTTGTGTCAATGACTGTGAGGTTTGCTACATTACCAGACCAGCAAGAACCTAACACATCTGCAAAGTTTTTTACTCTACCTTCCACTTCCTCCTATATCCTTTGTATTTCAGGTTTGTCTCACTCTTTCCGTCAAACACTCTCCTCAGCTGAAGACAGCAATGCCACACAAGAGCACTGAGTAGCCTGCTCAAGCTGTGCATGGCTGCTGAAGGAAGAGGATGGGATCAAACAGCCAGGTTTGTCTCATCCAGAATAATACATATCATGACAAATGTACTAATTCAGATAATTCATCCAAGGCTGACTACACACACTGTGACCCAAGATGATCTCCTTTTAGCCTCCCATTTTTTACTGCTCCTACTTCACTTCCACTTCATTTGAGTCTTCATAAAATGTAATCACCATAACCAAGTAAAGATTTATGACCTTATCTCACCCCTGGGACTGTAGGTGAGAGACACTACTTGGAAAAAGCCAGTGTTCCTGAGACCTGAGCAGTATTTGACCATCCACTTTTGAATGGCAAGAATTACTATTGCTAATGGCAAGAATTGCTATTACTGGCTCTGTAACCACCTATGCCATCCTTACTGCCATTTTTCAGACCTTCACAAGGTCTGAAAAAACCCAAAAGCTACATAAAGACAGACCTTCTAACTGGCAAGTAGGGGAAAAATTCAGAAGCTTATCTGTGACAAGATTTACAAAGCTGCAGAAGTTACTTTTTTCCTCAATGCCCAATTCTCAGATTCTCAACTCATAATTAATTTGCAGCTCTGAATTGTCTTGCCAAATTTGGCAAAATACATTTATTTAAGTGGAAGGCCAATAACAGGGCTAGAAATGTTCTGACTATCACTTTCCTGAAACTAATTTCTAAAGCTGTCAAATGCAGAAGAAATTAAATGCAAGAATGTAAGGAGAATCTTCACATTCCCTGCTGGCTGCATAAAAGTCTCTTTCTAACACTCAGCTACATACTCAGTGCACATTCATTCAAAACTTCTCACATTTTCAAGTGCATGAAGAAAACTCTTTTAGATGTTATTTGCTCCTCATCTCATATGAAATACCAGGCTATCAAGTTTTGATTGTTTGTTTTTTTATATGTTTTTGTTTGAGGGCATACAGTTGAGAGTACTTTGTAAAGGAAATTACAGTCCATAATGCTTTCAGTTACAGAACTAAGTTTTCCCATTCGTACTCTTGGATAACAGCAAGTAATAAAAAGCCACTTCCTTGTCCCAGCCAAGCATTTTATTTTGTTCCAGAACATAACTTGAAGTGAGTCCTGTGGGAATTGAAATTAGTGCATTTGCTAAGCAACACAAGAAGACCCACAAAAGCTTTGGGACACGCTGGAGCCCACGGTTTACACAACACAGAACATCAATGCAACAAAAGAAAAAACCCCAAACAAACAAAAAACCCACAACAAACAAACAAACAAACAAACAAACAAACAATAGAAAAACCCAGGAAAAAAGCATCCTTTCTAGTAACAGCAGACCTGACCTGTAAACACAGAATTCATTCACTACTGCATACATAAAAAGTTTTCAAGAAGTCACTGAATCATTGTTAGAAGAGAGATAAAGACATATTAATTTACAGTTCCAATAAGAAAAATCACAAGATTCATCTTTTGCAGAGGGCTATTAAGCAACTGTGAGTATTGGTTGAAATTACTGATTCACAAAGAACAAGAATTTGACACTAGATGGTGTTTTTCAGGTGGGTGCATCTGCTAGCCTTCGTGACATCCAGAGCCACCACTATAGCATGTGAAGAAGAATTGAGTTCTTCAATACATATTTTTCAAAACAGCATGGAGTGTCTCACCTTATCCATTTCACTTATACAGTGCATGTCAGCTTCAAGTCCATGGGCACCTGCTTGCTGCCATATTTCCTCAGCTATGGCTTTTGCCTGCCCCTTTTGTGTTGCATAGAGGAGCAAAAACCTCCTTTTTGACTCACAGCACATTCTGGTTTTTTTTAGAGAAACTGCAGGGGAAAAAAAGAATTTAAAAAGTGAATTTCTTGTAAGCAAGATTTTACTTTGCTTATGAGATTAAAAAGAGATAAAGATGGCAGCATCAGTGTTTAACTTGGAAATGAGGCATCAGCTGTGAAGTGAAGCCATTTCTCACAAGCAAGCTTTGTCGATCAGGCTGCAAAGGATGTGTGGTGTTGGTCCTATGTGCTGTACTGCCTTGATGCTCCAGTAATGTAACAATATCTCTGGTATCAAGAATTTAGTTTGTAAACAATAAACCATGAAAAATTTTAAAACTAAATATATACTATTTTTATTATATTATTATATATTTTCTATTTCAATTTAGTGACTGCTTTGTTCACTTTTCCAAGCTGTCTTTGAAAACAAAACAAAACACAGACCTAGTGAAATCAAACTACAAAGCCTGATGAAAAAAATTTAAATTCTCAGTTTCTTCTTTTCTGAAATCAGTATTTTTTGCTGCAATGACTTTACACTTTATTGTCCACTATGTATTTTGGAGCACAAACACTGACTTCAATCTTATATTTCCAAAGGGAGCTCCTTACACAAGCACAACCTGACCCTGAGGTTAGCTCAGTTGCTCAGAAGACGATGCTAATAACACCAAGGTGTTGGTTTTGATTCCCATATTGGCCATTCCCTTTGGAGGAGTTGGACTTGATGATACTTCTGGGTCCTCTCCAATGCAGACTATTCTGTGATTCTGTGAACTACAGAATTTACTCTCTGGGGTTTTATTCTCCTAAAAGTCAGAAGTAATCTCAGAGAAATCTGTCGTGGCGTCACCAAGTCCCTTGCAAGCAGTTGGATGAATGAGATGCATATCCTTATCCATTCACCTGTCCCATGAAAATCTGAATGCAAGAAGTTTTCTTCCATTATTATGACACAGAAAGAGAGAGAACACCACAGATTTAATTTCAGGCAGCAGTAAATAAGAGATAGAAGCAGAATGTCTTTAGAGTGGATATTGCAAATGATTTTGTCATTGCTAAGGAGGTGCAGTAGAACCCAAATACCTAGAATTAGTACCGAGAAATTTTCAGTTCCCAATGTGAGGTACCTCTCCCATGCCTGGGCCCAGTTTGCTGAACTTCACCTACTGGCTCCACCAAGTTTCAACTAAAGAAAGCGTTCAGTGTCCTAGCCAGACACACTGAGTTATGGAAACCTATGGCTATATAATTCAAGGTATCTCTTTTTTTTTTTTTTCTCAAGGGAAAACAAACATAGTTCAATCGTGTAAAAATACTGAACTCCACAGATATGGCAGGACTTTCCGCACAGTACTGCAGAAGGTTTTTCCTAGAGGAATTTTTTTTTAAAAGCATAATTATACATCAGAAGTAGCAAAACTAGGTGATAAGTTCTTAAGAATCATACATTAATTTCATGAAAAATGTAATTACTAGAAAATGTTGAGGTTTTCATGGTATTTTCTTCTACTATGTTTTCCATTTTAGTTTTCACTTTAAATTAATTACATATATTACCTAAAATTATCAGTAATTACCTTAACAGGCACCTTTAAATAAATTCATTTACAAAACTGGTTTTATGCGCATCTGTGCACAGAAGGTACATACAACAAAACAATCCCAAACATAATTTTTCACCTTCTTTTTCCAAAAGAAAAAAAATGTGCTAATTATGATGATTCATATAAAATAGCATAAATACTGTTTAAATACCCTCAGATCCCTGTAGTAATACAGATTCATCCTAGTCATGTGCTGTGTTTTCACCTAACTCTCTTGTCAGCAGGTGGCATCACCCGATCACAAATGAATAAAACCAAAAAAGACAAAGCAGCACTTCATTACTACACTCTTCCTCATACCTCAGAAAGGGAGAAAAATAATCATTTTTCCACAAAGACCACACCATAGCACAGAAACCTTCTACACAAGAAAAGCTGAGGAGTTAGCTGCCAACATTACAGCCCAGGCATTAACAACAAGTCTGTTAGAACAAGAGTCAGCTTGGGAAGCTGTTAATGTTTGAGAAGCACAAAATTTGCAACCTCAGGGGGAATGGAGAGGGCAACAGAAGGAACAGCAGCCAAGATGTGGTCTGACATGGTCTAATGTTGCCCTCACAGTGCTATGACCTCTGCCTAGGTCAGGCAGAGCAGCCTGGATTCCTGTAAGACTTGGTGAGCTTTCCATTCCAGCTAGTATAGCAACAATAAAGGGTGCCAAAAGTAGCCACACACATTTTTGGTGCATAGATGTGAACTTGGAGAGAGGTTTTTTCACTGGTGAATGGACCAGTAGATTGCATAGAGACACAAAAATCTGGAGCAATCACATCTCTCACAGACAGCACATGGAAAGAAGAGAACCCACACAGCCAGAAGATCCAATGATGCTGGAGATGCACATGCAAACCGCCTGAGACAGGGTACTGTGTGTGTATGCAACAGTGTAAATGCATCCTTGTGGCAATGGGAGAGAACACAATCAGACAATTCCTTGGAATTAGATACAGAGAGCTGTTTAAATATTTGTGGCATTTAATAACATTTTCCAGGTGCATAGTATTGTATGTGTTGCATTGTTACTATTGATCTTAAATATATAATTCAATTAACTGACTAATTTATTTAATTCCCTGTAAGTCAATTATGTCAACAATAGACCAATAAATTCCTTTGATCATGATTTGATCTAAACCGCGCCAGTTGAAGAGTTTCACCCTGCAAACACGTCTTCTCTCTGTCATCAACCATAAGATCTTAGTGCACAAACTGCCCAGTGACGTTGCCCAAAGAGAGAAATATCAGTCATGCCTACCTGCAGATGAACAGCCATAAACCAGAACACACTTGCTCTCAGACGAGCATGCTGCCCACACTGCTCTTGCTTTGCTGCTCTATACACTCTTCAAAGATGCTATGCCACTTCCACTTCCATGATACAAGTTCAACTGGAATAAACAGGGGGAAGAAAGGTAATCCTTGAGCTATCGAGCTTTCTGAAGAATCCCTGTAACTTTAACAGTACTACCACACCAGCAGCCTTTAACACGTTGTCGTGCTGGTAGACACACATCAAAATACAATGTTTAAGCAGGGAACACAACCTGCGATTTGCTGGATCACACCAGGGCTTAACAGGAAACTAAGGATGAAATTCCAAGCTGCAGCTCTCCTGATCTAATACTCGGAAAAGTCAGAGAGCTAACAGTCCACGGAAGATCAGCAGGGAGTCCAGCAGCTCCCTAAGGCAACGGAGTGTAGGAGCAGACAGTCCATGCAGGAATGCCACACGTGCTGCCAGCAGTGCCGCAGCTGCGCGGCAAGGCCGGAGCGCGCACCTCACAGAGCCGCTCTGTCAAATATGAACTGCGCGGCCACGGACCGGATAAAAAAGGCAAGAAACTTTAGTGCATACACTGTTAATTATGTCATCAGTAGATGGGTAAACTCCTGAGGATCTAATTCAGGATGAATTCAACCTGAATTCATCCTGAACTGCACACATGGAGGAGTTACACCCTTCTGAAAGTTAGAAGAACGTCTTCTTTCTGTCAGCAACCAGAAGAGCTTCACGCACTCCTCTGTGGCTTTAACCCAGGTTGTGGGACCGTGCCTTGAGCCACGAAGCCATTCCCGAGCCACTTTTTCAACAGCTTGCGACTTGCTCAGAAGCATTCTAGGGCCATGACAAATATAAAAGCAAAATACAAACCCTCCCCCCCGCCCACCTGCTCCGCCCGGCCCCGGTGTCCCCCGACCGGGGAACGGCAGTACTTGCGCTGGAGGACGAGGTGCACACGGACAAGAATCCCACCTCCAAACGGAGCGCCAGTGCCAGCCCCCGCTGCGCTACTGCCCGGGCAGCGCCGCGCCGGGCCGGAGGCGGCGGCAGCGCGGGGAGGAGGCAGGGCCGGGGCGGGCGGAGGCGCCGGAAGGTCCCGGCAGGCGCCGCGCTGCCCGTGATGGCTGCCGAGGGGAGGCCGCCGCGGCTGCCCCGGCACGGCCGGGTGTCCCCCGGGGCGGAGCAGCGCGGCCCCGGCCCGCGGCAGTAGCAGCAGCAGGTGCTGGGGCGGAGGGGGATGCAGGGGCCGCGCCGGTGCCGCCCCGACGGCGGGGGAGGCGGGCAAAGTGTGTTCGTCTGCCGGAGTGCCCTTGCGCGAACGCGGGGCAGCCTGTCACACAGGGATCGCTGCTCCCGGCATTTCTGCTCTCTGTGCTCGTGGTCGCGGGAGACGGATCGTACCCATCTTTCCAGCCATAAAAAAGATTGGGGTTGGTTTTTTTCTGCATTGTAGTGACCCTGGTCGTTTTCCAGACTACATATCTATTTTTCTTCCCCTAGGTGTCATTTCAGAACTCGCTTGATTCAATATGGCTTTGATTAGCCGAAAAAGCTTCCAGTTGTATTCATCTAGCACACCAGCAAGCAGGTCTGCTTTGATGACCCTAAGCAAAAGGTTGAACTTCATCAGTGGGCAGCGAAAACCCCAGAACTGTAGCTCCATGGCCAAGAGGATGCTGTATGTCAAAGATAAATCTCAGTATACGTTTTGTAGGAAAAAACATGTACAGCTGCAGATGCAGTCGCTTTCTGTCAATGAAGCTGTGCATCTTTGTGGAGATACGACGAACTGTACTAAATCTAATAATGTATGGATGAATGAACAATTATTTTTCAAGAAGTTGAACAGCCTTTGTACATCAAAAGAGATTTTTTATTTTCTTAGCTCTCTAGAAGTCATGTCTGATACAATGGCCTCAGGAGCCCTGCAGAAGATTTCTGAAGTTGAGGTGGATGACAATGGTCTCAAAAACCCTGGACTGGTAGAGAATGAAGTTTTTAGGGCATTATGCTTCCAGTTTGAATTTGAATCCTCAAAGCTGTCAAACACGGGGCTGCTGAATGCCTTGCAGGCTTTGGTAAAGCTACGTATAGACCCGCAGAGCACGCTGATGACAAGCCTGCTTTCGGAGAGCGAGGAGCGGCTTGGCAGGGGACAGCTGACTGCTGAAAATCTGTGTGCTCTCGGAGAGAGTTTGCTTGAGTTAGAAGGCCGAAGTTGTGCGACGCTGGAACAAATTGTGAACCACATGCAAGAAAGAAACATTAAGAGTTGGAGTCCCAGGGAAATAGTGATGGTTTATAAGATACTGCAAGTGACTGTGAGGGAAGGGAAACAATGCCAAAGCTTGCTAAACAAACTGAACAGTGTCACTTTATGTGCAGTTTCCCAACTGAGCCCAAACTTTTTAAGTGTAATACTGAATTCACTGGTGGTTCTTCATCAGACTCGGGCAGTTCTCTTAGTCACTGCACTGTGTAAACATTCTGTGAAGCATGTTCCCTATTTCACAGATCATGAACTGGTAAATGTACTGGAAGCTTTCCTATACTTTGGGCAAAAAATGCAAACTTTTACAGAGGCACTGGAAAGACATGTCCCCAAGTCCATCCGCACTATGCATCCTCAAACGGTCAGCAAGGTCATGCAGTATTGCTGCAAAAAAATGATCCTTTCAAAGCCCATCTTTGATGCAGTGGCAGAAAGTTTCATTTCTAGTGCTGACAGTCTTACCACTGACCAGATTGCTGCGTATATTATCCCATTTGGGACCCTTAACTACCTGCCTCCAAGTGCTTCTTCCTTGTTTAGGAAGCTTGAAACTGTGCTGCATACCCGCCTGAGGCACTTTCAGCCTCACGCCTTGCTGAACCTGCTACACTCGTGTGTCCTTATTCAACGTTATCCAATAAATTTCCTGCCAAAAATATTTAGTCCCTATTTTCTGCAAAAGCTTCAAGGTAAGGAGCAGAATTTCTCCTGGGATGTTCCACATTTCTTTCTGTTATGGAGTTTGTCTGCTGTCAAGCACCTATTTTTTATCAATTTAATTTGTCAAATCAGCAGTGACTTAACTGAAGTGGCTGGAAAATAGTGATCAGGAGGCCAAAGGCTGATGCTTCCATGTCACAGTTGCCATTGTCTTTCATGTATGTCATTTAGTTGAGTGTGAAAATTGTACTGTACGGTTTTAAAACACAGACTTAAATTCCTTTAAAATAATTATTTCAGTTAATCCTTCTGGTTTTCTAAAAAGCAGTGACCTGGTGTTGCCCATGTTTGTCCTTGTCTTATACATGATGCTAGAACATCCCCCATGTGGTAGCCTGTTCTTGGCTCTAATTATTGCATATTTCAATGCTTTTGGACACAAATTTATTACGAATAACACATCATTTTGAGTTATTCTCTATTTGATACTAAAGCATTTTTAGGGTCATTGTAGAGAGATGTAAGCTATGCCAGAAATATGACTGACTTAATAAGATTTCAGCTAAGATTGCTTTACTGATAAAACTAAGCTAAAGTTTTCAAAGTGATTAGAAATTTTGGTCACTTAATTTTTCAACAACATGAAATACCTTAAAGAGTTTATTTTTTTCAAAGCAGATAAATCTCAAGAAATTATTTGGCATTATCCACAACTTGCAGATTAAGAAAAAAAAAAGAGTGAAATAATGAGATCCTGGGATTATAACCTGGGGAAAAGTGGTTATAGGAAGGAGATATTTAACTAATATCTCAACTCAGATTTATTCTTCTGTGTAGAGTGCTGTGCATCTTTTTGATCCTCATTTTTTTGTGAATGAATATGACAGTTTTAACTAAGATCTTGCTAGTTTTGTATTTTTGTGTTGATATTTCTGTAAATAATTTTCTCATTTTTCTACCTGTTTAATTTTATACTGATCTTTCTGTTAATTTAAACAAATGCTAAGAATTTTAATGATTAAGTAGCTTTTCTGCACATCATACTGAATAGCTTTTCCTAACTTCTGCATTATGGTTTGTGTAAAGATAGTTTATGGAAAGTACACCTGAAAACCTGAATGTTGTTGTTTCAGCTCAGCCACCTGGTTTGAACAGAGTTGTTATGTCCCAGCTAACCCAGCTTTTTCTGACTGTCACCCTGGAGTGCCCATTTTATGAGGTACAGTACAGAAGTGATGTTAATAAGTGGTGATAAGGTCATTAGGGCCCTGCTTATACTTTGTTTCATGTATTTCCCATAAAAAGCATTGGAATTGGACAAACATATTTTCCTTGATGAAAATATGGAGCATTTCCACCTGATTAAATGACTTGATACACTTGTATGAATGGAAACAGCTGTGCATTTCTCATGAACATGATAGCATTGAAGCTTCCTGAGGATGTTCTGGTGGTTGGGTGATTTTAAGTTTCCAGCAGATCATACCTCAGACTGTAGTCTCTCAATAGACTCGGCTTTGAAATGCACAGAATACATTTTGCTACGTTATTATGAGGTAATTACAAAAATGTTATCTCCCTTTTTTTTGATTGGGTTTTCTCTTCCTATCTAGGGTCCAAAACTCCTTTCTAAGTACCAGGTAAAGGCCTTTCCCACGCCTCAGAGTTCTCCTGATGTTCACCTCTTTAAAAGGGTGAAGACAGGATTACTTTATTTACTGAAAAAAAGAATATATTTTGCATCAGAGGTATCAACACCATATTTCTATGTAGTTGGTAAGTATAATTTCTTTAGGTTAGTAATTAAGTATGCGTGTGTATGGTGCCAAAGCTATCATTTCCCTAGTGGGCAGTCCAAATTCTGCAAATACAGAAAAAGTAAACTGGGATACCAATTTCTGTAAAAAATCTGCAACTTGGGAACTTTAAGTAAATAATTTTTAGAGTCAGAGAAAGGAAAATGGAGAGAAAAGCACTGCAGATTGCTATTTAGGCAGCAATGAAAACAGCTGCTAACAGCTGCTTGTATTCTGTGTTTTTATTATCAGCTCCTTATCCATTCAACAATGCATATAATGTAAAGCAAAATGAGGCAGTACCACTTGCCTGAACTCCTTGCTTTAGTGGTGAGTAGAGAAAGGAAGGTGGTCAGCTGTGTGCCCTGCTCAGCTGGGCTCCTCTCCCCTCAGCAAGGGCTGCTGACAGCACAGTCGGTGGGGGTTTGTGGCTGGTTAGACAGGAGTGAGCAAAACAGAGTGTTGTGTGCAGCAGGAAACAGAAGGCAGTGATGAGGAAGGTCATGTGCCCAGGAGGGGTGGATGATAGTAATATGTTGAGGGAAAGGGGTCTTGGACACCATGGATGTCAGAGGGATTTTAAGAAAATAAAAAGGGGGATGATTCCAGAGTTACTCTGAGTGTCAGCTTTCACGAGGATGTTGAAGCTAGCAAGAGGGAGAGAGTGTGTCTCCCCCCAAAGCCCTCAAAATTCCGGAGACCCTAACTAGCACAGCAGAGCACCATTTAACTGTGTTACAGTTTTGAGTGGACTTGCAATACTACGTTGTTAGTGTCATAAAAGGATGAACTGTTATTAATTATCACTATTTGTGTTATCTGTACAAGTTTTGCCAACCTCTGTGATTAAAAAAAATGTGATAGTATTATAGTTGTTTAATAAAACAACTGTGAGAAGATGAGAATTACAGTAGAAAGTTTGTTATAGGAAATGACGTTTAATGTCACTTCTCTTTTTTCATCTACACAAGATATTGAGATTAAATTAGATGAAGAAGGTTTTGTATTGCCTGCAGCCCAACTTGAAGAGGTACACAGACGGTAAGAGAATAAAAGAAACCTCTGGTAAAATGTTGATTTACACTAGAAAAGAGCATCCAGGGTGAAAAACCTGGCTAAATTTAAGCTATTTGCAGTTTTGCCATTGACTTCAACAAAGTTCAGGTCTCACACTGAAACCACTGGCAGAAGGACAAGATTAACAATCTGCTTTTTGCTCATTGTTTTGTCACTTGACTATGCAGTGTCAGACAGTTGGTTTCTTTACTCAATGACAGTCATAATCAAGTCATCCTTATTTGGATTATAGTAATCTATTTTGATATTCTGTGATTAATTTTCAAATTAAAACTAAATTCGAACTGAGTGTATTTACACAGATTTTACAGCATTTGAGTTCAGAAATTTACTTCTGCAAGGAATCCTGAATAATAAGTATATTTGCCACAGGTGCTGTTTTTTTAATTGAAAAATAGATGTTTAAAAGTATATTAAACAAGGGTTACTTTGGGAAGCCTTGGATACAAAGTTTAGCAACCTGCCCGTGTGGTAATTGCAACACTACTGCCTGAAAAAAACAAAAGTCTTTGAAGAGGTTAGGCTTTCTCCAGTGTAACCTTCTGTTGTGGTTTAAGCTGAAACCAGGACACATGCACAAGACTCAGAGGCTAATACAGGTTCTTTCCAAGAGCCCATGCTTAAGAATGAGCTTCAGTGGTTTTTTTTTAAGTAGTAGCTTTCATAAAGTAAATAAAGTCACAGTATACTTAACATACTGAAAATTTAAGCAACTTTTTAACAGTAGATATAAAAACCTTGGATTAAGTTGATGGGATTTTTATCACCCAGAAGAAAAAATATTGTTATAATCCATGCTGCCAACCCTATGTACAGGTTTAACTTAAAACAGATGTAGCTTAAACTCAATTTGAACTCTAATGGATTTAACAGGTAAATTAGTAAGTTAAATACATTTAGATGCTGAAATGTTTTCTAGCTAAGGCAAGTTTTTATGTTTTTCTTTCTAGAAGAGTTCAAAACAGTTTACTAATCATAGCATTAAAAAAGCCTCTCTTTAACTTGCATGGTAATTTTAGTTCAGAGCAAATAAAGAAGCTTTTCAGATCAGTTTCACTAAGTTTCAGGGTTTCACCTCCCACCCTTAAATTGAGGGATTTGAATTATCCTGAACTAGATGAACTCCCATTCTACATCTGATTCAACAAGGTGTACGAGGGAGGTATTGTCTCCTGCTTCTTAGGAACTGCAGTAGTTGTGATGATTAAAATAACTGATTGTTGTGGGTTTGTTGGGGTTTTTTTGATATTACACTTATGCTTAATTTTAGAATCGCCCTGTGTGTTGATGGTCAAAATAGATTTTGTGCTCATAGCCACAATCTGTTGGGAGAAGAAGCTATTAAACAGAGACATCTTCAGTTACTTGGTTATGAAGTTGTGCAGGTAAAGTCCAAAGACAGTGATTTACTTTTGCACTGACTAAGAAAACAAGTAAAAAATTATTTTACAATACTTGAAACTGTAGTTTCAATTAATTCCTAAAGCAGATGTAGTCTTGTTCTTTTTATATTACATTCTCTCTGCCTAGTTTTTGCCTTTTTGAGGGTGTACAGAACTACCTTTTTCTTCCTTGGATCAATTAGTGTACTCTGTCTGTGTTTTTTGCCACATAGTTGCTATTTGGAAGAATACTTCTCTTCAGTGATTTAGATTCAAATCTTGAATTAAAGGAAAATGTTATGTAAGAGTTCATTAGAATTGGAATTTTTAATTAAATGCTTTTTAAAAGGTTTCGAGTTTAAAAAAATGAGTTAAAAAAAGCTGATTTGTATTGTAAATAATATTTTTACAGAGTAAAAACAGAGTATAACCTCTATTTTGATTGTTGAATTAATAGAGGTATATTTTTCTTGAAACATACTTTGAATGAAAACTGTTTTTTTCTTGAGATTTTATTTTCCACTTATCATCACCTATTACATAAGCCTATCTCCATAATATTTAGCTTAGTTTAAACTGTAATAAATATAATTATTTTTTTTAATAGTAATCTCTCTTCAGGTCATTTATAGATCAATAGTACAATTAGGATTAAACCTTTAGTTTTAAAACAAAATAAGTATTTGATGTGTAGTTTTGCATCTGCTTAATGAACATCAGTCTTACCCAGTTATTTATTAAAAGGTATTTTCATCAATCATTTCTGTTTTGTTTCCAGATTCCATTTTTTGAGATAGAAAGTCTACAAAATACCAGAAAAATAGCAGATTATCTACACAAAAAAATCTTTCCTTGTACATATGGACTCAGCAACTGACACTGGAGAATACTACTGGATAACAGGCTGACCTTCTATACTACAAAGTGTGAATTCTCTGCATGGAAGAAAAACTATTTTTTCTAAGTAACTCCACCTCAGAAAATGTGAGCTTCTGAGTGTGAAACCTTCCAATATTTGGAATACTTGACATACAAAGAGTAATAAAGAGCATTGTATTTTCTTAAGATTTGTGTCAATATTTATTACAAGTTCACAAATATAAGTGCCAGTCAGACAGTGCTTATTTTCCCTTGTATTTTTAACTGGTTCTAATGCACAGCTGCAAACAGCCACGTGTGACTGTTGAAGGATACTGGCCAGTATGGATGTACAGAATACCTACTAATCAAGGCTTTTCTTGATAATATCAGAAGAAATTGTGCAATTTACTTACCACTGCTCACGTAATTTCCCAAGTGTTTCATAAAACTAAAATTTGAAGCAGTTGCAGAAGCAGTATTGGGTTATTGGTTTTACATAAGAGATGTAGAGTGCTGTTCAATAAACAGCAATGCCTTACAGAAAATGAAAAGATTTTTAATAAAAAGGATTTGCTTTACTTTGTAAGGTAACAGCTGCCACAGGTTATGGACTTGTACAATTGTCTCTGTCTCTGTGGAGCCACCCAATGTTCCAGATATATTCTATTTGTCATTTTGCCTTTGGTGGTGGTTTTAGCTAAACTGTCTAAATGGGTCATGTATGCACTCCCAAATTCCTCTAGATTACAGAATCCCTATGCTCTGAAGCTCAGAAGAACCATGTCCCATGGCAGCCCCTTTTTATGTATGAACAAATTCTGGAACTGAGAACCAGTACCCACTTCAGCCAGAACAAGTGCCCTAACTTGGGTCAGTATATTGTTTTGCAGATGATGAAGGGAAAACAGGAGAGCTTTAGTTCTGATTACGTCATGTATTCTCAATGAACTGCCATATAACCATTTTATTGTTAGTTTATGCTTCCTCTCTGGGTGGAATTACTATTTATGAGTTGCAAAGCAGAATTCCCAGCATTACCTAGTTTGATTTTCACTGTTGTTTTGATACAAGAAAGGTGAAACTTTCACATCATTGACATTCTGTATATTTCACCAGTAGATAGAGAATGTGGCCAGTTTTTCCTTCCAATAATTTGTGAGTTGCAGGTGTCTGTCAATTGCCCCAACAATCTCGGGAGATTACTGGATGTCTGTTTGTGTTAATTTGTTGCATGTATGAAACTCTTCCTCACAGTAGTATGCCAACACTGACAGGTGAGGGAGCACCAAAAGGTGCTTTCCAACGTGTAATAGTAAGCTCAGAACATCAATAACATAAGAATTTGTCATGCTAGCAAGTAAGAAATTGAAGGAGACCTGAAATGGCTTTGCAAATGTTTAAAAGAACTTATCACTAATACCAAAGAAATTGTCAGGGTCTTCTTTTGAGACTGAGCATTGAAGGAAAAAGTGAACCATTCAGAACTGAATGAGAAACAAGTAGTGGGAAAGACCTTCAGAAGTGAGTAGGGTTGAGAAGGGTGTGACATAAGCAAAGAAATTATTAAGGAAAACTCAAACTGGTGTTTTGATGTTTGACTTCCTCCGAGGTGGGAGTGTTGCCTATTTCTCACACAGGCCAGAAGGTGGTGGTATTCTCAAACAAATTTGATTTTCAATAGTTTTTCAAACACAGATGGTTTGTAAATATAGTAAGGCTACTTCAAAATAGCAATTATTTGTACTGACTGTCCCAAAGTAAAAATAACCTGCTAAGAATATGGCCATATTTCATTTCATTCTTCACTGGTATAACTTTGATACTGATTTTCGGAAAAGCATTGTGGTATTAGAAAACCTTTCCTCTCCCTTTGTTCTTCCTATGATTCCTTTCATTTAATGCTGCTGAATTTGTTTAGTGAAGCATTTATTTTTGAAAAGGAATGTAGCATGTAATGTCCTTTTGTCCATAGCTCATTGAGTGTAGAAGAACTGCAGGTCATGAATAATGAAAGAAACAAACTCCTCTCAGAATGGACTACTCTATGTGCTCTCCTTCTCACATCATGCCAAACAAGTCCTATTGATTACCTAATTTACTACTTTTTCAGGTCCCAGATTTAGAAGGTTTTTGTATGTCTTTTTTTTTTTTTTTCCCCACTAGGTGTCTCACTGTATTTACAAATGACACAGATTTCCTGTGCCTAAATACCTGACAAAACCAGTGTCAGCCACAGCTGTGAACTTCCAGTCCTTTTTCTGGTATGATCATTCTGGCTGTTCCTTTCTGAACAATACTGCCTCAGCCTTAAACAACAACAGGATCAATAGCTCTTGAGAACCAAACTGATGCATACTCTTTTGCATACTCTTATGCATACTCTTATACATATTTCAGCAGGAGAAACTGCTCCTGAAATTGCCTTAAAATTTTATTACTAGATTCTGTGAAAGTTCAAGACATCAAATGTTTCATCAGATTTAGACATTTGTGCTAAACATGGTTTTTAAATGGCTACTGCTCAAATCCTTATGTTTTTTTCACCCTTTCTACCAAATTATTTAGTGCTTGTTCTGCTAATATTGCTCAGTCTTTTTACCCATTTTTTTCAGATTGGATACCAAACCAATGATGGTTTTTCTTGTTAAATCAGTCAAATGCCATTCCTAGAGTGGGTCAGTGAAATGAATGTCTGAATTCAGCTAAATCCAGATTTTGTCTCTTCAAATGCCAAGTCCTCAGAAGTTCCTTTTAACTGGAGTTCCACTTGAAGTCTAGTGAAACTGCTGAGCACATAAACCCATACATTTTTGAAAATTCTGAGCTGAATATCCATTTCAGCTGTTGCATACAAAAAACAACGTCTCACAATTCTCTAGAAACTCTGTAAGGATTGAAAAAGCTGTGACTACTGATACCTTGAGGGACAAGCTTGTTTAAAATGTTAGGTCTCTGAATGGTTATGTAGATGCAGTGCCCAAAATTGCAGACACAGCTTTTGACCCAACAGGTCTCATTCCCAGTGTTGCTGCCTAAAATGTTCTAAAAAGTTCTTGTTGGTGCTGCTCTTTATGAGATTTTTATGAGAATGTAAGGAGAAGACATGAATTTTAATTAGCATGAGAAAAAGTGCAGCTGCTATTTCACCCTGTTTTTAACCCAGATAATTCTCCTTAAATAAACTGTAGAGGAAAAGGCAAAAGCACCATATTGCTTTTCAAAGTGTTGGCTTTTTTTTTTCCAGATAAACGTTGCTGGTGATGACAGATACAAGAGATTTCCCATGGATCCAGGCCTGGAGAAGGTGTTTTCAATGGGCAGGGCGGCTGCCTTCCCCGTAGATTGCTGCATGCAGGCTATTAACCCTTGCATGCTCTCCGGTTGCTGGGTCTAAGAGCTTATGTATGCGCTTCCCATACTCTGAGGATGTCAGCACAGGAACAGGTCTTGCCATCTCCTGTGAAAACACAAAAGTCGCTTTAGAAGAAAATCACAGGGAGGACAGAAAACATGGCAATTTTCTGTTGCTAAATGTGCTGTGGCCAGGGGTAAAATAACTGGCAGAACTGTACAGCATCTGCAATATGCATGTGTATTTGTTTAGCACCTTTACCGTTCTATTCCTGCCCTAGTTTTTTATGTTATTTTTATCTTAGTAAAACGTGAATGTGTCACTAGATGACAAGATGATAAGATACAGGCCTGTGTACTGATAATTTCTTTACAAAAATACATACATACACACATGATTACCATGTGATTACTGGGTAACTAAATGCTAGAAAAGCATGGGTTTTATTTGTATTTTTCTTGTGCACTGAGTTGCATGATTCTTTTGAAAAATAGGAGAGATTTATGCCCCCTGTTACAGGAACACCTACCCTGCTTGCACAATTCAGTGAAAGCGCAGCATGAAAAAAAATCAAAGCCTAAAGAAAAACTCTGAGCAACTACTAGCCCATGCAAGCTTTCCCTGAAGGAAATAAAGCTTATCCTCTTTATTTCTGCACAATGAAAGGTTTCACTAAAAATACTTGTAGCTGTAAGATTACAGAAATAATTGCTTTGCCATGGTGGAAAGTGGACTTGATGAAAAACAACCTGACCAAGAAAAGATTTTAAGCTTGTTCTTTAAGCTGCACTTTAAGTGGCTGTGCAATCACTATCTGCAATCTGCAGTTTCTTCCTGTGTGAGAGCAACAGGGAGCTACAGAGTCAGAAGGGAAAGACAGGATTTGTTTGTTTTTCTTTCCCTAGCCAAAGGTCTCAGATTTATCAGGCCGCTTGTATATTTGCACACTGACTAACACAGTAAGCCTTGGTCTGCAATGTGTTTTTCTCGTCTTACAATGCACATAGTATCTAACAGGCAAATCAAAATGCAGATGCCACACCATAGTTCAAGTGCAAGCAAATGACTACTTTGCTACAACAGACACAAGCCTGAGCAAATCAGCACCTATGTCCTGTAAGGGTGCTGGTGGGAGCACAGATTGGTGGGATATCATAGCAGGGCAGTCAGCTAAGGGACATTTCCAGCCTCATGGACAGAACCTGAGGATCTTTGAAAGATGCTGTGAATGCTTTTTAAAAACAAACAAACAAACTAACTAACTAACTAATTAACCAACTAACTAACCCACTCAATACAAAAGCTCATTTCAAAACAACCATTTATCTTGCAGTTCTCCTGCCCACCTTATTTCACCCTATTAAAAGCTATTCAGTACAACAACTTTTAACCCCAGCAGAATGAAAATCAAGTCAAGAAGACTGGCAGGCCAAATTAAGATAATTTCCTCCCCTGCCCTAGTTGTGGATAAATGCTGAAAAATGAGAAACTAAAAAATCTTTGTACCATCAAGAAAGACTTTGCTAGAAATTCAGGGTTTACAGTGCTAATGACAGGCAGCAGGATGTAATTCCAACAGTTTGTGTTCCTTTTAAATAAATAAGTTTATTTAAGCTCAGTTTTCGGCATCCTTGGTAGCACAGCGCTGACTGTGCACACTGGCATTTCATCTTTGTGGGCTTGGCATTCAGTGGGTTTCAGATTTTCCAACAGTTGGCTGGGAAGCGTCCTGCTACCCACCCTCGCAGTGTGTAATTCTAGCACTGTTAGCACTTGCAATCAGCAGTGGCAGGCCTGAGCACACACTCCACTGCAGTTACTCAGCTGCATGTAGCTAAACTGAGTATCTGCCATTGTACTCTTGAATTCCCTGGGTGCACCCAGGTTACCTGCAGGAAATGAGGGGCTTACTTGCAGTGGTTTGCTTTTTTTCTAGCTCAAGTAAAGAAGTGTGCTGTGGTGGGTTCAGTCTGTCTGCGTTCAGTGTTGAACTAGAAAGATGTCAATTGTGGTATTTTTATTTCTTATATTGTATAATTTAGTTATTATGACATAAAGCCTGAGAGGGCCACTGTGATAAAGATGAATTGAGTATGTGATCTGCACTTAGTTATGGTTACATCCAGTGTTGGGAGGATCATGTTGTAGTATTAAATAACTGTAGGTTTGATGAGTATCCATTCTCATTAAAGGGCTGGCTTAAGGGACAGTCTTTGGACAGTCCCTTGTGTGCACTGCCCAGCACAGCTGGTATGAATTCTGGCCCATACAAGTTTGCTCTAGGACAAAAGCCAATAGGAAAGTGAGTTTTGTTGATACAAGAGCTCAGTAAAAAGTTGTAACTTTATATTGATGAACTTCCTA
The DNA here is from genome assembly GCF_015832195.1 of Motacilla alba alba. Classification (NCBI taxonomy): domain Eukaryota; kingdom Metazoa; phylum Chordata; class Aves; order Passeriformes; family Motacillidae; genus Motacilla; species Motacilla alba. The sequence goes on from NC_052017.1 coordinate 81,227,603, forward strand.
CACAAATTCCCCACTTGAAAAATATGCTTGGTACTAGGGGAGGGAGGTTGTCTTTGTTTTGTTTAAATAAATAGCTTAATTTCTAATTGGAGTAGTCATTTACATAGATACACAGATTTGCAGCTAAGTTATCAGGCATGAGCAGGTGATGCTAATGGGCAGTCCTGGGATTCCTTTGGGAGCATCTAATGCTTCCTGCACTGTCTGATAGAGTTGAAGGGCATTTCACTTGCACTGAAATGTCTGGCATATATAACTGCTAGTGAGATGAATCCCAAGCAGTGGGCCTTGTCAGAAGAAAAACAATTTTATCGCACAGAAATTAGAGCAATTTGAACTCTTGTGTCACTGTTCCTTCTTCCTTCTCTATAACCATCAAAGGCTACATCCCTAGTGTACCTACCACTAATATCCCACGAACTCATTGGCATTTTGAAGTCATAAGTACACAGAGGTTACACTTCATTTGGTTTTTGACAGCCTCTGCCTCTGTGTGCAGTTTTGTGTGTGTATGCATAAATATAACTATATACACAGAGGGTTGTAGATATGTGTATTGTTCAGATGCTGCATGCAAAAATACATCCACATGCATTTATGCATATATATTATAGTATTTCTGTTTCCAAGGGAGTATTCACCTATCAGGCTGCACATCAAACCCAGATTCTGCTGGCCTGAAATACTTGCCCATCCTTTCCCAGGCATGCCCATGTGCTCTGATTGACCACACCTTTGCACTAGCTCCCTATGAATTTCCTTCCTGCAGGGCAATCTGGTGTGGGTTTTCCTAACAAATTGGGCTTTCACAGCAAATGCTGGCATAGTGACAGTGGATGTCAGAGGACAGTAGTGAAGGCATGGCCTCTGAATTGAGTCCTCCCAGGGAAAAGAGTTTTTAAGCACCACAGAAATAACTGCAGAACCACCTGAAGTACAACTCTTGAGGGGCACAGATGGTTCAGAGTACACCCTGCACTCAGCAAGAGAGGATTTGCTTCTTCCCGCTAGCTTTAACTTGCATATGTCTTGTCACCTGGAAATCTTCAGGATATGAAAGAGCAAGAGCTAATTTGGGTGTCTTCATGGGATAATGCTTTCTCCTAAACCTGCAGGCTGATGTCCTCCTGCCAATTCCTTTCTTACAATATGGGTTACATTCTAAAGGGTTAAACAATGCCTAGAGCCTCCAGTCATGTCAAAAAGTACAAAACACCTTAAACAAAGATGATTATGAATTTATCAAAGGGTTACCTCCTCATTAATTTTAAGGCCACGAGCCTTTGCGTGTTTTCTGTCACATCGTGGAAGATATTGGTCATAACCTTCTGGTATTCCAAAAACAGCATCATAGGTGAAAAAATCTCCTGTCTTGAGAAAAGGGGAAAAATGGCTAATTCACATAATTACTTTACTTTACAGATTACAGAATACATGTAGTCAAATCAATACCTAAAGAGTGCATAAGATGATGACAACTGTAGTATTACTGACCTCACTAGGAAGTTTGGGCCAGTCCTTTTGAATAGTTTGCAAAATTACCTAATGACATGTGGTATCATTTATTAAGTTTGTTCAGCTCTGAAATTTCCCTTGTGGCAATTTACTTCTTTCCCCCCCCCGTAATCTATTGTAATTTTGGGAATTGATCTGACCTGTTTTAATTTTCTACACTTAATTTTCTCCTTCCTAAATTTGTGTGTTTGTCAAATGATCTGGCACAATTATGTAAAAGCAAAACAGGAACTTTCAAACAGACAAAGGTACCCTGTACTGTAAACATAATTTAATTTCCGATTAGAGCAGAATTGAGAAATGTGCCACAGAGATAATCCTGTGATCCAGTGGTATGCATGACACACATATGTCAGGCATTAAAATAAAGCACACCCCAAGTCATAATATAGTTGTTCAACTGTTGACATAGTTTGCATCCAAATAAGCAACATGAAAGATCTGCTTGTCTAAGAAAGACGTTTGTGAAATCCAGTCAAGAAGTTCTCATAAATGGAATCAAAGCAATTTTGAAACTAAAAAAACTTTGCAAAGAAAAAAAAAAAACAAAAAGAAAATCCCCTCATGAAATATGCTGCCAGTTGTTACTGAACTTCATTAAGGGTCGATATTCTGTTAAAAATGTCAATCGTCATTGGCTTTGTGCATGGCTGACTAAAAGAATGGCGCATTTCGTTGGGCTTTTTTTGTCCTCTAATTTTACAGTGCATCCAATTTAACCTTTGAAAATCTCACGTACTTTGAGATTTTCAAATTACAGTGGTATTCTCCAAATATAGTCAAGTCATGGCAGGTCAAGAAGGTTATAATAAGTTCCATTAAAAGGAAACCATAGTTAAGAGCACTAGTGAGACACTGCTGTAATTTCAGGCTTTCTTTGTAAAGGTATCTCCAATACTTGGTTCTGCCAAGAGGAGAGATTATTTTGTATTTAACCTATCTACCCCTTCACTTCTCAGAAACCACTGAGCTTCAAATGATTTCAGGCATGTTCAAGGGCACCCTGCACATGATTTGTCATCTCCATGATTATTTCCATGCTTCCTTGCTTCTCCTTTCCTCCCCACACTACCAGTTTCATTCAGTGGGCATTTAATTTGTACTCACCACCAGAAATGTTGTTTGCTCTTTGCTGGTATTCATGTGGCATTATTTGTTACTTGTTTCAGAGTAAGAAAGAGTAAGTGTCATTTGTTGCTCATGTCAGAGCAGATAATTCATCCTTTCTGGAACTCATAGTCAGTCAGCCAGCCTGTTGTATCAAAAACTAGCTCTGTCCCAGAGATCTGTTTAAGATTTTCTGCCAGATTGGTAGAGACAACACTTCTTTGCTCAATACACTGATAACTCTCTGCTGCTGTTTCCCTTTGTTGTACATGACAACTTGGTTGGCCTGGGTGGTGGTGGTGGTGGCAGCAAGCTGTTTCTTAAACCCATCAGAGCAAGTGAGTCACGCAGAGCTGATGATAAATGTGCACTCAGGGTAGGCATCCTCTGTGTACTGCTGCTAAAGCTAAATGCTTTGCAAGCATTCATTAGTATTCCAGACACACATAAAATAGGTAATAGCTTTCTCCACATCTTAGAAGAGGAAACACCAGGCACACTGGCTACAGTAACTTATGTAAAGCAATCCAGGGAGCAACTGTCAGCCAAGGGATTAAAAGGCAGGAATTTCTGGCTTCTGGCCATGCAATGAGCCCATCTTCTTCCTACTTCTCTCTGATTCAGTCTCTGACACATGGTTGGTTTTAGGTATTTAAGCTGCAAAAGGAATGAGATTCCTTTTGCTCTATAAATAAAAATACTCAAATTATCTAATTCCTAAATTTTGCAGAAGAATGGGTTGAATCTGCTTCCTCCCCTGTGGCCAAGGCCTGGACTGTGAAGAAACCTATTAAACAGCTGTTATCACTTTTTGTTTCCATGCCACTGGAGCAGCTATTTTCACAAACCCGGCCATTGTGAGTGTGAAAGCAGACTATATTGTAAGGAAAAGCTCTATCATTTGGCTGCTAATTCTGTGCAGACTGGTGAGCTCCACCCCCTCCAAGAGCACCATGCCAGCCCTCTGACCTGCCCTTACCTTACTCTTGTTGTGCTCTCCCTACTGTTCTGTGAAGCATGGCATCAACTGTGCCCGCTCACCTTTGGGTCAGATCACCTAGCCAAAGTTATGCTGGAATCAACCCAAAAGAGTCACAAGAGAAATCTTCTTGTCTTTTAGCAGGGCCACCTGGTCAATGCAGGAAATTTGCTGTTCATTCAATTCCCAGCACAGTGCTCTGGCCCATACCCTGCCCACATCCCAGGGACACAGGACCTGCAAACTCTCACAAACCACCAGTCAGTGCTGCCCCATGCTTGGTGCATTCAACAGCTTGTCACTTGGGTGAGGAGAGGACTCATGGGTTGTATTTCTTGTTATAAATTGCCATAGCATTGCTATGTTACATTGTTACATACTAGGCATTTCAGAACTTTTTTACACTTTTTTTTTTTTTTGAGAAAAAAGCCTGTTAACTTCAATGTCTCATATGACACTTCATAGAAAAGTTCACCACCCAGGAACTGCAGTTCAGCTGAGGCAGAAAGTGTAAGAATGTTTTAATTTCTGATTTAAATATGAGGACAGAATGAGGTGCAATGGTGACATAATGCAGTAGAGTGAGGCTCCCTGCCAGGGCACTTGAGTTACCACATGTTGAGTGGCAGTGTACCACCTTCAGAAGCATTCAGCTATGGAGACATATATTGATGTTATTGTTTTAAGTAGCTCTAGTGATTTCATTGAAGCTGATCATGCAGAAAATTCATGCAACGCACATGGAAAATCTTTTCCCTTAAATGAGAATTGGTAAGTTTCTTTTTAAAGGGTTCCCAAGAGTGTTATAACAAAATCCACTGGTGCAGCATCAAACCCTAGTGACAGATGATGCCTTTTCTAGTGTTCCTCCTAAAAATGCCTCACATTTCATTGATACCAAGTGGCCTATTCATCCTCAATCATTGGGAAACAATGTCTCTGCCTTTCCTTGTTGTCCAGTGAAAGACCTTACCCTCATTTGCCATCCACAAGTAGCAAACACACTTTGCAAAGGTCTCTGATGGTGAAACTTGTTATTTTGGTATTAGATAGCTTAGTAACAGAGATTTATGTCCCACATTTCTGTATCAGAAAAAAAATCTTCACTGTGAGTGTGGTGAGGAACTAGAACAGGTTGCCCAGAGAAGTTGTGGATGCCTCATCCCTGGAGGTGTTCAAGGCCAGGAGGGATTGGACCTGGTGTAGTGGAAGGTATCCCTGCCCATGGCAGGCGGTTGGTACGGGATGGTCTTTAAGATCCCTTCCAACCCAAACCATTCTATGACGAATTTTGGCACCTGTCTGACCAGGTCGCTCATGATGAGGGCCGAGCTTTGCACCGGCTCGAAGCAGAGGGTCTACACTGCGCAGAGACCCACGGGGAAAGCTCGTCCCTTCGCCCCGCGCCGCTCCCCGCCTGTCCCGGCTCGCTCCCTTCACTCCCTCACCTTGTGCGGCCGGCCGTAATAGCTGAGCTCCGGAGGCCCTTCGCGTTTGGGCGGGACGAAGCTGAAGGCGGAGAAGGAAGCGAGGGCAGGCCGCCTCCTCCCCGGCGCGCTGCCGAGCGCCTCCTGCGCCAGGCGCGTGCCGCTGGCGGCCATGCTGCCCCCGCCGCCGTCACCCGGCAGCGCCCTCGGGGCACCGCCCGCCCCCGCGGCCCGGGCAGCCCGGCCCAACGGGCCCCGGGCGCGGATGGGAGCCGCTGCTCGGGACTCGGGGCCTTCCGCTTTGTCAAGCCTGAAGTGTGAGTTCCTGGACACCCGATAGCGGAGTTTTGGTCTCAGTCTTGTGCAGCGACTCCAGCTCCCTGGTCCTTTGTGTCCTTGGAAGCTGAGGGCGAATGTTAGAGCAAAGCCTAGCCGAACGGGACTGACTTTTTTTTTCAGTGACAGCTTGCACTAGGCCCCAAATCCCCCTCTAAGTGGGTAAGTTGAATAAAACCACACCACACCAATATTGGAATTTCCACCAGAATAAGGAGCCAGTGTCGTGAGGACCTCGGGGTTCTCTCTTTGGATAGTAGCTCACCTACTCGGGCACAGGCTTTCACATGCTTCTTGAACTCTGTCAGGCTTCATGCTGTGACCACTTCCTTGGGGAGCCTTTTCCAGTGCCCAGACACCCTTTGGGTGAAGAACCTTTGTTCTTCCAGCCTAGACCTCCCCAGACTCAGCTTCAGGCCCTTCCCTCGGGTCCTGTCACTGGTCACCACAGAGAAGAGATCAGTGTCTGTCCCTCCTCTTCCCCTCCTAAGGGAGCTGTAACTGCAGTGACATCTCCCTTCAAGTCTTCTCCAGGCTGAACAGACCAAGTGACCTCAGCTCCTCATATGACTTACTTCCCCTCCAGACCCTTCACCATCTTTTTTGCCATCCTCTGGATGCTCTGTAACAGCTTAATGTCCTTCTGAATTTGTGGCACCCAAACCTGAACACGACTTGAGATGAGGCTGCCCCAGTGCAGAGCAGAGTGGGACAATCCTGTCCCTTGCCTGGCTGGTGATGCTGTGCCTCATGCACCCCAGAACAGGGTTGGCCCTCCTGGCTGCCAGGGCACTGCTGATTCATGTTCAGCTTGACATGCACCAGGACCCAAGGTCCCTTTCCATGGCACTGCTTTCCAGCATCTCATTCCCTGGGTTGTACTTATATCCAGGGTTGACCCATCCCAGGTGCAGAATCCAGCATAGGATGCTCAGCCATTTCAGGCAATGCAGTTGGAAAATTCTCTCATATACTTGTGTTGGGAACACTGAAAATAAGTCTTCTGGGTAAGAATCTCAGACTGACTGTAAAACTGCTCTGCCCTAGTAGCATCTGGCTCCTAGTATTGATATTCACCCTATGGTTATCCTGGTTTAATACATCTATCTAGCTATGCCCATGCTGCTTCTTCTGTGGTCCTTAGGGATCTGCAGGTGGCTTGGTTTAGTTTATCTTTATTGTCTGTAACCACAGGCATAAAGCTACTCTCCTGTAGGCACAGCATTACGTTATTAATGCTACCAGTATCTTTTGGTAAGCACTTTCACAATAGCACGCTCCCAGGCATCTTGAATTTTGCCAAACATCCAAAATTTATTTTAAATCCCCCAACTTTCAGAGTACTAGAAATCTTCACAACTGATTGTTTCAGGCATCTTGGAGCCAGGCAATAATTCAGGCCTACAAAAGTCTCGTCCCTATTATGTAGCTGCCACTCTCCCTTTATAAATCCACTGAATTACACAGACTTCAGCTTCTTTGCAAGTGTAGCATGAAGGCTTTATAATCTGCAGACTGGTGTGGGTGGTTTTTTTTAATCATTTGTGACAATTTCCATCTGCTTATCTAATAATGTCCTTCTACCAATTAAGATCCTGTTCTTTCTGTAGCATGGGCCAAATTAGCACAATGTAAGCTAGCAGTGGAATTGAAAATCCAACAGCTGCCTTGCATCAGCTTCCTAAGCAGAGACCTGCTTGCCACTGTGCAAGTGCTTTTCTGTAGTTTAGTCCAAGCACAGAGAGATAGCAAACCCATTTATAAAAAGCAACTCAGCTGAAACTGCAGCTATAAATAGAGCCATAAGAAACTGTTCACCAGAGATACCAACTAAGCTAGGCAAGAGCTCTGAAGTCAGATCTGAAAGATTTCTCTCCAGTTTTCTTTCTACTGTTCTCATGGAGCTGGTTTTTATTAATGTTAAATTGATAGAATTAAATTGAATTACAGCATCTTCAATACAGATTGTCACAAATATTGCTAAGTGCTTGTTACAGATTTGCCATGCCACTCCCCGCCTTGAAAAAATTAAAAACAATGATTTTCACTGATTTTATTTTTTTTCCCAGTGAAGGTATAAATCCTTTTAGAATTATTTGAAACTTACAAAGGCTTTTCTTCCTGGTCACCTTTTGCAGACTCCCCAGAAGCAAGATATAAATGCCCAGGGAGGTTTGTCCCAGTTGCCACCAGACTTTATTAATACCCTAGTGTTAAGTGCATGTTTGTGTTATAAACTAGCATGGAAGGTCAGTGTGTTTCCTTAGCAACTTCTATCCGAACATGTAAATAATGGAGCAAAATTAGTCTGTATGGTGAAAACTATGCATTCAAATACAGCTGAGCTAAGAGACCAAAGTGTTAAAAGTTGTTTTAAGTTTGGTGTCTTAAGGATGAGAAACTCAACTGCCTGCCCTTTTGGAGAGTAGTAATACCCCCTCAGGTTTCACTGCTAAGGTGTCTTGAGTTTTGAACATGTTGGTATGTACTTTTATAGCCATAGTGTGTCTCAAAGGCAGGGTCACTGTTCTGAAATGTCAAACTGTTTTGCAGAGTAACTCTGAAAAAACTTCCTAAAAGGAATATGAAGCAAATAATAATGGAGGCAGGGAAAGGAGACACAAAAGAGACAATGGGAAGGGAAACAGTATGGACACAAGAGGACAGGTGACATATAACTGGACAGGGCATTGATACATAGAAAAAAACAGTAGCTGTTAGTATGAGCTGAGGTACTTGTTTTAGCCTTTGTCACTTAGAGCTGACATGAGAGCCTGCTGTCAAATTAAGGCTTAGCAAGGCCTCTCCTGTCCTAGCTCTTTGGCTTCAACACGTATCAGTTTGCCATGTGGCCCTGACCTTCAGCTGAGCCATGAAGGGGAGACAGTCTTTGCCAAATATGTTCCATTCAATGGCTCTTGAAAGAGGCTGAAACAAAAATGGCTCAAAACCTGTCCCCTTTCTACTACCACAGCTTTGGGTCAAGCCAGTTGTTTCACAGAAGTGCTTGTTGCTTCTAGATCCTAATTACTGACTGAATGCGCACCTCAAACGGGAAGGCTCTTAAGGAGCATTGCATTCATCCCACAGGAGACAGTTCTCCAAGAACTTCTGCCTTATGAATCCTTCTCACAGTCTGTAGTCGGTCATGAACGCTTCAGTATGGGTCCCTTTCTTGGGGTGCAGTCCTCCTTCTGGAACAGGCTGCTCCAGTGCGGGTTCCCCATGGGGTCACAAGTCCTGTCAGCAAACCTGCTATAGCACTGGCTCCTCTCTCCAAGGGCTCACAGGTCCTGTCAGGAGCCTTCTCCAGCACAGGTTTCCCACGGGGTCACAGCCTCTTTGGGGCATCCACCTCGTCCAGTGTGGGGTTGTCCATGGGCAGCAGATGGATCTCTGCTCCACCATGGACCTCCAAGGGCTGCAGGGACACAGCTGCCTGATGATGGTTTGCATCAGAGGCTGCAGGGGAATCTGTGCTCCACTGCCTGGAACGTCTCCTCCTCCTCCTTCCTTGCTGCCCCTGTATTTCCAGAGATGTTTCCTCTCTTCAGCTGCTGTTTCTGCTGCATTTTTTATCTCTTCTTAAATATGTTATTCCAGAGCTGTTGTTGATGGGCTCAATTTGGCCAGTGGTGGGTTGGTCTTGAAGTTGTCTGGCATTGGCTCTGTTGGACATGGGGGAAGTTTCTGGCAGCTTCTCATGGAGACCACCCCTGTAGCCCTGTCTCCTTCTCCCTTGTTACCAAAACCTTGCCACACAAGCCAATACAGCTGACTGATGCCCGCTCCAGTTCAGATCAATATTCTGTTCAATAACTCTCTTCTTAAGTAAAGTAGTATACATTTTTATACATGAGGTAACATAACTTTCATAAAAACTGCTATTTATAATGCTTTTCTGGAATCAAACATGAAAAATTCTAGCCCAGGAATATCAACCTTTAGAAATACTTCACATGCATTTTTTCCTGTCAAAACTGAGATTTTCATGAGGAGCATCTCAATGGCTACAAACAGATTTGAAAAATTCTCCATCAAAAAAATTTCTAACAATTCTTGGCACGATCTTTGTTTTAAACAGGGCATCCTATAACATAAAGGGGTTCATATCTTCATAGTTGCAAACATTAATAAAATGTCCTTATCTTGCATTCTGACATGTCAGAAATTACATTGACCTGAATAATTATTGCTTCTAAATTTGAAAATGCTTAAAATTGATATGTAGAAAGCTTTAGGTTGAACTAGTTAGAGTTGAATTATATACCACTTTTGACAAATCCACACAAATCTGAATTATTTCAAAGAACAAAAAATGATCTCTTAGTTACATTTTATTTAAGGCACATACATCTCATTCTACATTTTCTCAGAATCACTCCACTAATTTAGACAAAAAATTAAGAATAAAACAAAAAATCCCTAGACTTAAAATTGTTTGGGGTTCCACCTGTAAAAAGTATTGAAGGGTACTATTTACACCTAGAATCTGCTATCTGAAAATTAAAAATTAGTGTATGTTCATATATAATCACAACAAGAAGGAAAACTATGTATTAAAGTACAAGATAATAATATCTTTTAACCGTACATCTTCGGCTATATAAAGCTTCTTGAAAACATAGCTTATTATTTATCCCAATATGAGGTTCTAAAAACAAAACAGGGAAGACTTGCAACAGCTCTTCCCTCACATTGCTTTAGAGACAAGCAGACTGAACTACCTGTGTCTCAGTGGACAAAAGGGAGGATTTGTAGATATTTTAAAAAATTGAGGAAGCATATATGAATATAAGAAAATGAAAAATCCTTTTCATATAGCATAAATGTCTATTCATGTAGCAGAAATGTCTCTCTTTAGAAACAGCAGCTAAAGAGCAATAATTTACAGGTAATATAAACTATTTCCATTGTTTATAAAAATATCTACAAGTCTAATCTTTCTTCCTGTCCTTTGGTAGCCCTCCATAAATTGGAGCAAAGCACTGACTTTGAAAAAGAATTCCAGCAGGCTTACCAGGAGTTCCCATTTGATTCTCTTTATCCCAGACCACAGTGAATCACTCTTACATTGATCTTCTGGCTGCTGGCTCACAGTGTGAAATGCATTTGCATTGTACTTTTGGAAGTCCCACTCTGCGGTTCACTAAGGAGCTGTGAATTATGTCACCACCATGGAAGTTGTAGAACTTGATGACTCTTACTGTGATGTGGAATATGTGGAATGTCAAATACTGATTTACATCATTGTCATAAAGTTTTTCAAGTTACGGGCTGATACATGAGTAGTGTTATATCCAGTTACTGAGGCTGAAATTGCTGCAGGAGGAGGAAATAAAGTTCTTTTCTTAAGTGTAACTAGACAGCAGAAAAATAAGTCAATATAAACAGTAGATGTAAAATGCATTGGAAGACAAGAGGTATTTATTAAATACAAAGAGCTTCTCAGCACTAGAAAGATAGTAATACTCAGCAACTGAAGGCTAGAGAGGATGGTATGCACCTTTCTTTGTCTGGGCAAAGATATGTGTATCTTTTGTCCACTTTCTTGTTCTTTAGCAGGATTTGGCTGCAAGAATCTAAATGCAATTACAAAATGAGGGAAGAACACCAGTGAAATTTGCGTGCTTTGAACATGGGCATTTTCAACATGCTCGTGGAGGGCACATATACACCTTTCTTTATATTTCATTGGACTAGTCAGCTCCCCAACATTCAGATGTTTTAACATTTCATAGCTTACAGAAATATATTGTTTAACTTTTATAAAAATCATAGAAACAAGGCTATGGAGTTAGGTACAAGGTTTGTAAAAGACGACCAAGAATACAAATGAAAGCAAAATCCTGAATGCACAGGTTATACCTGAAAGCTGCACATATATATGACAATATAATAGAATCAACTTTACATAAGGGTTTTCATCCACAGTAAGAAGTTATTGCGTTGATCTGTGGTAATACCACAGTGATTTTAAAGGCCCAGAGTATATTCAAAATCTAAGAAGGAGATCAATAACTTAATTCAGTATTCCTAGGACAAATTTATAGTAAGAGGTGAGGAGGGATTTAGGATAAGTCTTATGTGACATAACTAACTGACAGCTAGCCAATGACTGGGACATTGGGTTTGTGGCCATGTGAGCTATTTGGAAAGTCTTTAATTCTACTGGAAAACATTTATCTTAACTATTAATTAAAAGAAAGAAATCATAAAGACAACAAAAGTATTTTTCATGACATTTTATTAGACTGAGCACCTGTCTTGAAAATTACCATTTAAAAGTCTCCAAGACCAGATAAAAAATTAAGTGTGTTATGTCAAACAGAAGTGAAATAGCTTACATTTTTCTTTTAGACTTACTTAAGGGGATCAAAATTCAGATTGTCTGCTTTACAGCAAATTAGGCACTTTGAAACCTACTGTAATTCCAATTCACTAGTAGGCAGATGGCTGCTGTGAGTAAACTGTGCCACATTCAGTGAGACTGGACTGATGCCATGTATTTGTGACCCACAATTTTGAGAACTTGGGAAGGATACCAATGATATACAAATGTATATGTATGCTTCATGAAGGAGCAGTCTGAATACTTTTTGCATTTCAATAACATGCTAGAGGTAACAGTGCATAAGTTGACTTCCATATTCATATGGTATCACTCAGAAAAAAATCTTGTAATTATATGCTATTTTGTAAATAGTATTATTTTCTTGTTAGGATGCTATGATTAAAATAATTGATTACAACAATACAATACTTAATTGTTACTATCTGTGCTTCAAAGGAGCATAGATAGCAACATTACCTACTTTTACTGTCTTTCACCTGGCTCATCTATGAAACTCTGCAAGTGTGATACTTTTTAATTCAAAGGGATTTAAAATAATCTCAAATATCCACAAGATAGCATTTTACTCATACTCATGTCCTAGTGAGTATAAATGAAACTATTACTTTAAATGATGAATGAGATTATTACTTTAAGTATCCCACAAAATCCAGCATTGTAAAGGTTAAATGAAAGAGGCATGCAAGGGCAAAAGATGTTGTCAAAGTGCAAAACAGAACTTTTTCTTCTCTTGAACAGCTTCTCCTTGTTACTGTGGCCAGGTATTAAGTAGCAGCACTGCTACTGTTTTCAGTATCTCCCACTTTGCTTGTGTTTATGGATTTGAGGTCAGTCTTCTGTATCACCTAGGTAGTAAGTGACTGCAAAGTGCCTAGGATGCCACCCATGACTGAAGACAGTAGAGGTGATTTAGTTTCTGAAAGGCAATAGCAAGTCTAGCAGATATTATTGACCAAGGCTGTTGAGATAGCTGGCCATAGCCTGCCTCAACATCTAACTACTGAATAAAAAGCAGTGGCAGCAGCAGAAATCACGCAGCTTTAGAGTGACAGAAGCCAAGGAAGGAAGCAAAACTAAGAGACAGCAACAGTAAGACAAAGTACATATAAACTTTTAATGAATTAACCTTACAAAAGACAATAGCTTCAAAACATTTGACACGTTTGTACAAAACTATTCCAGCATTGTTAGTTCTCTCTTCAGAAAGAATGCCAGCAAACCACCCAACGTGTCCCTGGCTATGAGATGCAACTGGTGATCACATCCAAATCATGTGTGGACAGAGTAAACTTATTTACAATACTGTATACTTTAATACCAGATTAGTGGATGCTATTGGGGAGCGACTGTATTTTCCAGAAAACACCATGCATCAGAAAATAGTATGCACCCCTAGCTTTATTGCCTTTTTTCCCCACATTTGTCACTAACACTTCTCTTTAGTCCCTTCAGGATGCATTACCTCCTTTTGATTCCTATTCCTTCTTTTCTTGTCTTTGAATAACAGTGCAAGTAGCAGTACAATCTTCCAGTCCTATAGCGTACATCACAACTGTCCTTGAACATAGAAATATCAAGGTGCAAAATGATGGCTCATGGGACTATTCTGCAGCCATATTAAAATAAGTGCCACATACCAGAAAATAGCACGCATGTTAAGGGCCAAAATGTAGTTAAAAAGTGCGTGATACTTTCCTGAAAATATGGTATTCATGACACATACAAGCATCTTCAAGATGCCACATTCCCTTGTGAAAGGGATCTTGTCATTTCTGTATGTACAAAGTATGTCTTCAATTCTCCTTTTCCTTTTACATTTATTATTCCTCTGCAGGTGCTCATGTACCCCAGTGTTTGCAGGACGTTGTTTGTCTCCTCTGTAACCTGCAACAATACAGTAATACAGCCAGTGTTGATAACAAAGCAGAGCAGAACCTTCTTCCAGAGTTTGAAGATACCATGAAGTTCTCTTCATTTTTAAGGGGTTTGCTGTAATGCTCATAAGGCACTTTAAGGGTCTCAGGTGAGGTTTGAACACCTAAGCATTCAAGCAGTCTGTTGCTGGATGCCCATTCTAATCACTTACATCAAGAATCAAATTTGGTGTAACCACATCTGTACCCAGGGTTGCCAGCAGAGAGCTTGTAGATAGATAAATGGAGCTAGGGACAATACTCTTCCTCACATAGCACTTTCCTCATCTTCAGGAGCTTATTTTCACTTAAGTAGACCCAAGCTTCCCCATCATTTTACAACTACTGAGGCCATGTAAATGAAGTGATGGTAAGGCAATGGTTAGCATCACCTTTCAGAGCTGCTGTTGCCAGTTTCTCACATAACTATTTGTGAAGCAAACTTTAGGCCATTCTGCCATTTTAGGTAAAAGCCCACTAGCACAAAATCAAGGCTTACCTGTATTTTATCTAAGACACCAGTGCTGTCCATCCTGCTGGCCACATTTACTGTATTGCCCCATATATCATATTGTGGTTTTTGAGCTCCAATTACTCCAGCTATTACAGGTCCATGGTTTATACCTGGAAAGCATCAGAACTTAATGTTAGCAATGAAGAAAAAGGCAACAAAGCTGGTGAAGGCCCTACAGCACAAGTCATATGAGGAGCCTGTGAGGTAGCTGGGGTCATTTAGCCTTGAGAAAAGGAGGCTCAGGGGAACCTTATCGCTCCCTACAGCTATCTGAAAAGAGGCTGTAGGTAGATGGGGGTTGGTCTCTTCTTCCAGGCAACCAATGACAGTATAAGATGACAGTCTCAAGCTGTGCCAGGGGAGATTTAGGTGATCATTAGGAGGAATTGCGGAATTGCTTCACATTCAAGCATGACTAGACTTTGGAATGGGCTGCCCAGGAAGGTGGTGGAGTTATTGTCCCTGGAGGTGTTAAAGAGAAGACTCGATGTGGCATCTGGTGCCATAGTCTAGTTGACATGGGGATGTTCAGTCACAGGTCAGACTTGATGATCTCAGAGGTCTTTTCAAACTTAACTGATTCTGTGATTCTGTGAAGACCCACCAAACAAGGACACACAGTGCATCTGGCATATAGCAAGTCAATGAACACAGCATTTGGCCCTCACTGGATAGTGAATATGGCAGCAAACAGTCATTCATCATGGTTTTATCAACCATTTATAGGAGGAGAATGTTAGTTATAAAAATGTCAAAAGTCAGTTCATCTCATTTTAGTTTTACAGCTCCCTGTAAAATCCATCCTGAGTAACTTGCTATTTTCAACCACTGGCATCCTAATAATAACCTGCTGCTGCCTTTATTATGTAGCATGGAACCACACTCTGGGTGAGCAGCAGCTTCTGAGAAAACAGATATACAAGAATTTCTTTTAATTTCTACTTGTAGTGAAAAGGGCCTCTCCTTGCAATAGTTGATGGCCCAATCAAGTTACTTTTATAGTATTCTTTGCTTCTTAAATGTAGAATAAACTAAAGCGAATGAGCTGAAAGGATTTGAAGCCTTGTTCTAAAGGCTGGATTGACCACAGAATTGTCCTTAAGATCTGCAATATAAATATATGTGTTCAAATAATTTGATTTAGCATGGAGTAGAAAAATATGATAGAATAATATAGTCCCTCATTAGACTCTAGGCATTCGTTATCTTGCAGCAGTTTGTAACCTATATTATGTCTGTACAGGGAATGAGTTTTACTTTGCCAGTAGGTAAAGAAACCAGGAGGTAAAATCCAACATACTATTGATAACCAGCATCAAATGTACTATAATTGTAACTGTACATACTGATGAGCAGGAAAGCCAAGTTAGGCCTAGTGAGAAATAAACCCTGAAAAAAGGAGTTATTTGGATATATAAAATTATCTCAATGGATCACAACTGATTTCTGTTAGTTCCTTGACAGAAACCATCATTAGGGATATATCCATGCAGTCAAATGAAAGTGTGATTGCAGGATGGAGTGGGATCTCAGAGCCAGCTCATCTGGTATGTAACATGGCAGCGGAGGCTAGCAACACTATCAGCCCACTTGCAAATCCTGGAAAACGTGACCGGAGAAGTTAAATTGGGAAAAGATGCAAACGCTACAAGATAACAAATGGAACCTGATATATGTTACTATACAAGCTGGCTTGTACTGATAAATGAGAAACCCAGCTCGGGTCTGTAAACCGGGCCCTGGGTTGATAGACAGGGAACTTCACCTATCACATTCCATCCTGGGCTGCAGACATCTCACTGGTCAGGAGTTGGGCTGTGGGAGGATCAGACCAATGAACTGGGAGTCTACAACTCCCTATATAAGGAGGCTCTCAACAACAGAAGAGGCTGTTTGTCGCATGGAGCTTGGAGCTGTGTGTGTTGTCCCTGTCTCCAACCACTAACCCCACGGAACACGTGAATTATTAAACATAATAGATAGATATTTATCTAAGTGCTTGGGTTTCAATGCACAAAGGGACTTGGGCCTTGCAACACTTTGCATTAACAAATGTTGAACCATGGATGGGTTTTTCTACTTCATAACATTTAACTTGTAGAAAATACTAGTGAACTAAGACTGGAATCCACAAAAGCCATCTGCTGGGTAGCCTAATCTGGTTAGCAGGGAATACTGAAGAGATGTGTATGGCCATGGTCCAGAAACTGGGGCAGTACTGTAGAACTTTCCTATAAAATACAATGGGAAGGAAGGGATTTTTATTTTTTACCTCCTTCCTGAACCACTGGTGTTGATGGTTTGAGAAATACCTCAGGGCTCAGGAGTCACCTTCAGATCCCTCGTCCTTTGAGGAAACTTTTACCAGTATATCTTAGGGATGTGTTTTGGCCACCCAAGCATTGTGGGATATGCTGATCTATGTCATTCCTGCTGGTGTTCCATCTTTTTTGCATGATGCACATGAATGTTTTTGGGGCATGGCTGGAAGAATAGTACTCTTACTACAGGTGGATGCTCTAACAGAGGGTGATATTATCTATCTCTTTCTCTCATATCCAAAGCAATATTTAATCATTCTATGAAGTGCAACATTTTTCAGCAGGAATGACAGAGAATACCTCATTCTGAAGTATCCTACAGCCTGGTCTCATGGCCTAGCCTCACCCAAAGCCAGGAACCAAATGAAGTCACCTACAATGCAGACAAATGTTCCAACTATGAAGTTAGATGGAAAATAACACACTAGCCTCTCTTCTGAAAGAAAGCGATACTTGTGCAAAACTTGCTGCAAAAGCATATCTGAGCATGTTTCATAAATCAAGCATCTCAACTTGCAGAAGGGGAGGAATGCCTAAAATGTCATCTAGATGCTCTCCTCACTTATCTAACAAGATCAGAGCAGTGTGTACCTCCTAAGTCACACTAGCATTTCAGGCACTCACAGAAGATTATGAAAGATGAGACCTCTAATGAGTTGCAAAAATTTCAGACTTAGATGCCGGCCAAGGGAGGCTTTTACAAAGGGCAGTTTGGGTACAAATCCTTACAATAGGAGACTAGGTCAGAAGTAGTTGTTAAAATGTTTCTGTGGCTATAATTAGTATAGATATCAGAGGCTTTCATCATCAGGTGTTGGGAAGTGGAGAAGAAGTGATGTGAAAATGAAGATCTCAATGGTGCCTATGTTGCATTACGGTGGCACAAATATCACTTTGGGACCAGCGTTTCTTTTTAGAGTTCAAACATTTTTTCATTCCATGAAGCAAAGGAGTCTGAGTTCTCTGTAATCATTAGAAAGACAAATAAAAACCCAGAGTAAGCGTTTTGTTTTGCTTCATGGTCCCCACTTGAAAGCACCCAGTACTGCTTTAAGCAGTTTGCAGATGTAGCTCCAGCACCCAACAGCTCTCTGTCTGTGCTGAAGCTGCTGGTATGTGCAATGTCAGCTATGGCCAGAACCATCAAGTTCTGTAACACTCTGACAAGGAAGTATACTTCTGATTTGCTTTGTCATTTTTAGCTCTAGCAAGGAATACAAAACATACTGGCAAAGGAGTGCCCTAAGAATCTCGTTTCAAGTCAGAAGACAGCAAGTTTTGCCAGTGGGTGGCACTGTGAAATAGACTTGAGAGGAGCAGCTGAAAGGAGAAGCAAGTGGTACAGCAAGAAAAAGACAAGACAGGAGAATAACTGTTGGAAATCAAATACTTCTGACACATTTATGGAATTTATGGGTTTTCAATATTTGTTTACTGTTTTCATTTCACACTTTCCACGTTACATATTGCATTGTGAAACTGCTGTGTACTGCTATCAGGAAATAAACATTTTGGAACATATGGCTCTTGACCAGCTCTGAATTCATTTATCATTCTTTCTACTGCTTACTGCAGCTGTCTGTTTCTTTTTAAAAATACCAGGATGCACAAGAAGAAGCAATTAGAAACTGAAACGTAAGGGATACCTCTTTCCAAGATAAATAACTAGTCATCTTTGCTCTTACCTGAATAACAAAGACGAATACTCTCCCTTGTCTAACTGTTCAAAGGAAAGAGTGCATTTTTGTGTGCTTGAATTTAGTACATGTAAAATATTTCAAACTGCAGCCTCACTGACCTGTTATAGCTCTTATCCTCTGAAAAACCATTCATATAGTTTTGCAAAGCCTAATCTAGAGTTTTCTTGTGTATTCTTTTGATATTTGTAAACTTCTAAAAATGTATGGCTTATAACCTCTATAATAATTTTTACAGAGTTACCATAAAGCCATTCAGAGCCATGTGAACACATTTTTTCAACCATTCTTTAAATAGGAATACTGCCCTTTTTCAAGTCTAGCCTTAAAACACTCCAGGGGGTGATAGGCAATACCACATAGGCTGCTTTTAAACCAGGTAAAGATGGTGCTGTTTATTATCACGGCCTTTTTGGTCAGCTCTACTACTACTTTAATCAGCTGGTACTTTGCACTGAATCCTCCCCCTTGTCCATGATGCTCTCCTAGGAATCCTGTGATACTCACCTACTCGTAACTTGAAGTCATTAAATGAATGCTTGTTTATGACATCCAGTTTTGCCACCAAGGCAAATGCAAACTCCACCATGGTTCCTATGTGCATATATTGTCGTTCAGGTTCCTGAATTCAAAAGACAAACAAATGGCGTAAAATCGTTTTTGTGAGTCTCGGCGCTGTGAGAATACAATGAAAACATGCTGAACACTTGAAGACACTTAAGCCCTTAGGGATGTCCTCTGCAGGCAGATGCAGAGAAGTAATGTAGAAGGTGGTACCCTGTCCAGCATCAGTTAGATCAAACAATGGCTGAGGATGCATTTCACTTGTGTACAACCAGGCAGTCTAGAGGAGATAGACCTGAACCATGCCTTATCCAACATTTTGATTGTCGATGACTGATTAGCTGTTGTTTAATCCCGCAGGCACTCAATATCTATGTGTACCTAGAATTTGTTAATTCGTTTTCTTCAAGTGTCTGCTTCTATTGTATTCCCTTTCATAATAAATAATGCTTGTGGACAGCCCTACAGAGATTCTTTCCTCTCACTGTTGCACAGCTCAGCGCCCTTATAAAATGCTTAAGATCCAGTGAAATTCACAATTTTAAGAATTCTTCCACTGATCTCATCTTACAAGTACATCTGAGAACATTTAACAGACCTGAAAATTACTAAAACGCAAGAGGAAGAGGGCAACCCCACTCTGCACTTCTACGTACAGAGCTTATACCACTAACCAAGGCTGTGGATTTAATCTCTCCTCATACATAACAAAGCAACCTTATTTTAAGTGCCGTTTTGAGTCCTTTCAGGCTGAGGAGAAAATTGATTTTGGTGTCCCACAGCCCAAGGTAGGATCCTGACAAGTGATTGATTTCATAAGACATGGACTCATTGATCTCTCTGAGAAATTACTGAATCTTCCCTATTTCTTGAGATAAAGGGACAGAAGAGATGGACAGATGACAGCTTCAGAGATGATTCATGGAGTGCATCAGCCTAGGGTGGGACAGTAGTGGTGCATGCTGCAGCAGCTGTTTAGGTAAATGAAGCCTGTTTCCTTTGGAGTTCACTCCTAGCTAAAACAGATGGTTTCCTGTTCAGCTGATATATTCAGACCCCTTCCTTAGGCACTCAGTCTTCCTTGGATGCTTGTTTTAAGCTGGGGGTGGTTCCCAGCAGTATGTCTAGCAGTCAGTCACTGTCTCACTAGATACTGCAGGATCTGTGCATCTTTGGGAATCTGGAATGAAGGCTGCTGAGTTCTGGTGGGTTTCTCTTGAGAATGAGAACTAAATCACCAAAGGAATGCTAAACTGTGGATCTCCTGATTGTGGAAATAACTCAGATGATAGATTCTTCCTCTGCATACACTAGTTTTAGTTGTGATTGAGAGCTCCCTATGTCTTCACATCTTCGGTCTGCAGTTTGGCAGTTTCTTCATCTCCTTCACCTCCCTGCATTAAATGTCAGAGCTAATTTAAAATAATTATTTGTCCTCAGAATTCTTAGGGTCTACAGTTCATGTAGCAATTGCTTGTGTTTAGAAGGAACATGAATTTGGCAAGAGCACATTAATCCTTAGTAGAGACTGTGATGATTCTTAATTGCTGTCTCTCAGTTGCTAACCTGTAGTACTCTAAAGATCATGGCAGAAGCAAGGTTTTTGAATAAGTTATGAATTGCTTTGCTGATCTGGATTTCCACTGACTGCAGTTCCTAATCCTACCACATTAAGTAAACTAGAAACAAAGGAACATATTCTCAATGCTGAGTGTGAGGGTTCTAAAAGTGTATACTCAGTAAGGCAAATCATCCCTCCCAGCTCACAATGGAAAACTTTAATTCTTGCCATCTTTTGTATGCTCTGTAAATCCAGTCCTGATGCAGCACATAGGGATGAGATGCTGTACTGTATTTGGAGTAGAAGGCCTGTTTTAGCAAATACAGAGGTGGCATTTTCAAACTGCAATGTGAAGAAAAATTCACAGAGACTAATAAAGTATATACTTGTCCAGTACAATACAATCTATGCTAATAAGAAAAAAAACTAGGCCACATTATTATACATAACCTGCAGCTTAATGAACAAAATTTTAGCCTTCATTTGAATATGCATTTTATTAAGCAGAAACATGTTTTCCTGTACCTGACACTGTTCTTGGTTGGGTGTAGCACTGAGTCCTGTTGCTGCCATGTAAGTGCTTCCAATGGTTTTTATCTTTTCAACTCCACTGAACTTTGGCTTTGACAGTAACTGTAAAACAAGGACAGTCATTCATTATTCATATCAGCAGCCCCGTTAGTCTAACACCAATCAGAGAATCAAATCGTAGAACAGTTTCTGTATGGACCTCAAATGGCTTCACAAATATATACAGGATGAAGGACTTAAGGATGGATAAAACAATGGTTACAGAACCTGAAGGAAAGGGAATTTCAGTCTTCTAAAATAACTTTTTACTATAAAGGAATGAAATTTATAGTAGTTGAGAATAAATTCTATCTTATTTTACATACAGCTTTTAAAAGTCAGTAGACTTTGCACTCATGTGATATTGGAACTGGATCACCATGCAAGCCAACAGTTAAGCTTTAGGCAGCTTTCTGAAAGTAAGCATCCATTCCATGCCAGTGGAATACTCCATGTCAACAGGACTAAAATCCAAGGATTTTAGTACATATATCCCAGTTTGTTTTTAAACACTGGACACCCAATGCTATCCAAATAGGTTTGCTGCTAAAATACCTCTATATCTGCAGATTCACAAATCCAGACTATGCTCTGTGAGTCATGACACAATTTTAATACCTTTTACTGGTATCTTCATCACTAATAACTTCCCTATAGAGAAATACTGTTCTCAGTGAGGCCTTTATAGATGCCTTTTCCCAATCCATCTGCAGTCATGCTCTCCACTCACTTCTGACTTCAGAGAATGGAACATTACAACTTCTACAATCCTTTGATTTGCTTGTGTATCAAATCATCAGTGCAGATCAGGTATAACACAAAGGTTATACCTGACTTTAGACATTCATATTTAGAACCAATGGTTAATCCATGGCATGTAATGTAACTGTCTCAAGAACTGCAGCTAATGGGCAAAAAAAATAATACTCATAGGATTCTCATTATAGGAAATCAAAAGCAATTGAATATGATGTGAGATCAGTATCTGATTTATCTCACATAAATTTATTTTTCCTTTAATAGTCCCTGTAAGTATTT
Organism: Motacilla alba alba; assembly: GCF_015832195.1. Taxonomy (NCBI): domain Eukaryota; kingdom Metazoa; phylum Chordata; class Aves; order Passeriformes; family Motacillidae; genus Motacilla; species Motacilla alba. The sequence continues at coordinate 81,249,500 of NC_052017.1, forward strand.
TCTGACAGCTTTTCCACTCTCCCCTCCAAGAATGTTTTCTGATGTTGCATATCATGAGTTAGTTAGATTGAAACCATATGTCAATCACTGTTGTAGGTACATACATCATCAAAGTCCGCAATGATCTCATTTAGCAGCCTGAGACATTCCAACCCTTCCTTATTAACATCAGATTCTGTGTAAAATTCCTTGAAATCCGGAACAGAGGCAAACATGACACACACGCAGTCATATGACTGGTGATACAGATCCTGTCCAAAAGAAAACAGTATAAAGAAAAAAAAATTATCATACCCAGCTGTAAATAACTTTCCTTATTAACATGCAGTATCCAGGATCTAAAAACAGAGGTGCTGCAGTAGTTGGAATGCCTTAAGATGGATATTGGATGTTTTTTGCATTTAGCTGCATTTATTAATTTTAAACAATGCATAAACCAGTTCATAAAAGAGACTTAACATATAAAGTTGAAAATATTGTAATGATTTTTTTTTCTTCCTGAACATTAACTTTCTGAAAACAAAATGTTCACTAATTTATTGGATAGGGCCCATCTCTGAGACTTCTTATGATGAGAATTTAGTCTGGCTTACATGGCTGAAAATGTATTTTGTAAAACAATATTGGATTTATTATTAGCTGTTTGTTATTGGACTAACTAAAAAACTGAACCAAAGTCACAAACTCAATGTACTACAAATGCATAATGAAAAATGACCCTGATTGATGGTTCCCAACTTAATATGCCTAAGAGGACAAAATAATTATCCTTTCTTTTGCATAACAAGGATCTGGGCCAAAAAGAAAGAATTTATCTGAACTGAAACTTACTTACGGCAGAGTCTGCACTGCCTTCTGTGACCACTGAAATGAGAGCATTTCTATTCCACAGAAAGATTCTGGTGCTAAAAATGACCACCTCCCACTACCCCCTTCACTTTCCTCTCCACTGCCCTTGAACATTAGAGTATCTCTACTTCAGGACAAATTCACATCCCTCCAAAAAAGATAGAAAGAAAGAAAATTTATTAATCTAACCCTTAAAAAAGAAATAACATCTATACATAAAGGCAGACAAAGCAATAAATGAGGCTGCTATCTACTTTAATGTAAAACTACCTTCAAGTTATTATTTGAGCAAAAAGGGATTTCAATACTCACACGAAAAGGATTTATTCTGTGAGTTCAAGAAGCATAAGATATTTCCCTTTTTACTTAGCAAAGCTTGGGTTTTGCAATTTGACAAGATTGAAATTTTTGCAATCCATTCTTTTGGAAGAATGTGGTGTGTCTGTACACAGATGTGCTCAGACATAGTGGATCTTTACTGCTGATGTATAACTGAAAAATAACAAAACTATGGGAAAACTGCTGACTGCTTCATCCCGTCACAGGTGTGAGGGAAGTTTTGAGCAAACATGAAAATAATGATGGACAGGAAGGAACATGTGCAGCTGGAGGAGATAGATTTTTTATTACTAGATTTTTGTGCCTACTGTATTTTCTAGGGATTTTATACCCATAGCATCGCTGAAGCTCTACCATAATTGTATGCTGTAGGGATGGAATATATTGATTCACAGCTCCATGTTGCACCATGGTTAAATCCCAATTTTTGAGACTCTGCTGTGGGAAACCCAAGGGTCAAGCCAGTAAGGAAATCTGGTCTGAATGTGAGTCTGAGGTGTGTGGGGAGTCAAGCGGGGCACCTGTTGGCTCACTGGAGCTGCCCACTGTGAAGGGAATTTGGTCCCTTCTCAGGTGGTGCAGGTGTGACTTTCAGAGTGGCTCCTGGATGGTCAGATGGAGTATTTCCTTAACAAGGTACAGCGACTACATTCTGTGGTTAACTCAGCGTTACTTCTATTTCCTCAGGTCATCTTCCCTGTAATTTTATTTCAATTATAGTGACCCATTTGTCCTCCTTCCTAGCTAATACTGGCAATATCCATCTCCACTAATGAATGCTCAATAATATAGCACCATCATGAAAACAACAACAACTGGCACTATTTATAACCAGATAAGTAGTAATTGTGACTATCACAATAAATTTCAGAGAATTTCAAGGAGTCATCCCCATCTAGTTTATTTTGATCATAATAATAAAGGATGTTACAATCTAGTGCCTTAATTTTCCTGAGAATTCTTCTCTTGAAACAGTACTCTCCAAAATGTGTAGTCAGAAAATGAAGTGCAATACTATTCTAGGAAGGAACAGCTTTTATTATTTAAACAAAAACAAAATCATCCTGTCTTTTGCATTCAATCCTTTTCTTTTTCTTCTTTAATACCATCTGAAATTCTGCAAGTATGTTCCTTTTACTGTCCCCTCATCTCCAGTGCCTGAAGATCTTCCTGGGACAGAGAAGGCAAACCAGTCCAATTCTATCCCTTGGATGGGCATGGTGGTCAGCTTCTCTGGGGCAGAATTTTTGCTCTAAGTAAGGTGCTAGCTCCATCCTGTAGCTAATAAAGCACTACTCCTCCTGCTCAGTGATGGGCTTGCCAGTTAGCTTGCAGCACAAAAGCTCCCAAGCACTTTTTACTAATAGGGAATCTGAAGGATAAAAACATTAAGGAGAAAGCTGCAAGAGCCAGGTGCAGATACATTTAATCCTGGCCCTGTTTCCTGCTTTTCATTTTAGATTTGAGCCTGTCTTTTTCAATTGGAAAATAACCTGTCTTGTATCCAGCATGCAGACTATAAGCAGAACCCAGCTCTGGAGGTTCTGGTAAAGCAAACAAACCTTTATCATTTGTTTTGAAGGAACTTTATTTTTGGTGTCTTAGCATTAATCAATATAGATATCTTGTTATAAAAAGACCTTTGTTGGTCATTTGAAACTACAGTCCAACTGCTCCCAGTTAGCATTCATCCACTCACTTTTTCCCTTTTCATTTCTCCTGACTACTTTTCAGCAGCACTTTGTTTTCCCTTTTCTCCATATACAGCTGCATGCATAAAATACTAAGGGAAATATTATTTGCAAATAGAATATTCATCCATTTTCTTAATATCAGAATCTGTTTTAAACAGAAAAGAACATAAAACTATAGTAACTTGAATGTTTGCAGCTAAGGAAAATGTCTACAAATTTCAATGTCTTATCTGTTGATTTAGGTATTCACACAAAGAAAACAAAGGCCTAATCTGCCCTAACATCTGTATCTACATACAGAACCATGCTGATATTGAAACAAATCTAAAGACATGACAGATACTTATATTCCTGAATACTTCCAGAGATTTGAAAGGGCCTTCCTTCGAAAACTGTTGAAAGAAACAAAACAACTTGAGTTCGGTTTTTTGGTTTGTTTTCTTTTTTCAATGGATGTCATTAAAATAATGTCAAATTATTTTTACTTTACCTGACATGATGAACTGGGGAGCTCAGCACTTTACAATTTCTGTGCTTCATTAAATTAAGTAAATTCATTCCAACCTCATTCAAGAAGAATCTTGAGGAGTGACAAGATAAATCTGGTAGCTGATACAAAGGTAAGCAGATGGTGTTGCTCTGCTGGGGGGCTGAGGTGGAGTAGCACATAATCAAGAAAGCAATCTCCTAATGGTTTGCTGTGTTTAATGCCTTAACTGAGAACTGGAGCTGAGTCAAGTTGGCTTCCAGCCAAAATCTTCACTGCATTCAAAGGAACCCCAGAGCAATTTTTGTTAGCTACCAAATGAATATTTTCAGGGAATACTGAAGTATTGAAATGAAAACCACAGTGAAAAAGAAGATGTTGCCCTTTTCGTCTTAGGAGATCAAAAATGAATACCTAAATCTGCCCTCTGCCCTCTTTTGTCTTTTTAGAAACAATTATTTGACAAGTACAAGTAATTAAAAATCTTACATTTAAGATCTCCATAGCTGTTACTCTGTCTAAATGGATTTTATATATACTTTTTTTCTTTATTATTACTGTAAAGGAATAGTAGGAGCAGATCTAATTTCCAGAAAAGTAAAGATGGATCTTTTGGGTGACTTTTCTGGTGCTGGGATTAGGTCCATTAAGCAGTGAATAAACAGGTAATTCAGTGTTCAGAACATCTTTCCAGAATTAACATAGCCGCTATTTCGGGGAAAAGGTTAATTTTCACTCCAATAAACAAGCTCTCCAGTTAACAGAAGAAAATGCAGAACCCGGTTGCAACTCCACTCTGATCATGGAGGAAAAAGTATCTGAATGCATATGATTTAAAATTAAACCCATGTTGATTCAGCCATTCTGTTCTTCCTCCTCCTCACCTATTTTTACCATCCTTCAATAGGCAAAGTGCATTGCCACTTAGGAAAATTTTACCTTTTTATTTCAAGGTATTATGGTACATTCAGTGCTGTAAAGCAAACCTTACAGGAAGGAATGGGGAAATGAAAGTGTCTGTAAATGTATATTTTTGCTGTAAGGACCTACTGTTCAAAACAGCATTAAGTGGTATTTCCAGGGTACACTGCTTTCCTACAGAGCAGAGGATATACAGAGACAGCTGACCTCATTCTTCAGGTTTCTTGCCAAGAAGTGTTCAGCTACGTGGGCTGGAAGCACATTCTCCAGAAGCACCCGATTTAGGTTCTCCATGGTTTCAATCTCCTCCCGCTCTTTTTTGAACTTGTTCTTCCACAGGAAGTCTAACCTACAGTAATATTCATTCTGTTACAAGAGGACACAGAAGTAAAGAAACAATAGGCATCTTGTCCTGCTGGAGTACAGGTTTAAGAGACAAAATAAGCACAGTACACAACCCCTACAATGCTATTATTTGGCTACTCAAATATAATTCCAGGTCCCACAGAAGTCAAACCCCAAGCATACACTTTGTGACATACAATTTATCAAATCCAATAAAAAGGCCCAGGAGAAAATAAGAAAAGTTGCAAGGTACCTTAAACAAAGGAAGATTTATTTATCTACTCTTAAACTTGAGTAGAAATTAATTTCAGAAATCAAACACTTTAATGGAAACAATTTACAGTTTTGTAACTTAATATTATTTTGTAAGTGCGGAATTTCACTTACAATAATGGGCATTTCAGGAAGACCCTAACTTTTACTAACTTGAACTTACACCACACCACTAGCCTGGCAGAAAGAAAACAGACTATTGATATGATATGCATTCGGTATATCAAATCATGATCAGACTATCAAAAATGGCCCAGTCAGTTGGGCCAACTCAGTTGAGTTTTTGTTTTGTTGGTTGCTTTTTTTTTTTTTTTTTTTGATTGGTTGGTTGGTTTTACACTCCTTCCTGTAATACTTTATCCTGCTTTTCTTTTTGTCCCAGAGTTTTCACAGTAGCTTTCCAGTAATCACAACAATACCTGGAACCATATGAAAATATGCAACATCCTTAGAGTATCAGTATGTTTTGAGATCAAATTTCACTAGAAAGGTGGTGGAAAATTAATAAAACTGCACTTTCATGGAGCTCTCTCCACTTCCTTTCAATACTGTCGAGGTGTTGTCATGAATTCTTGGCATTATTTCCACAGTAAAGCCTCCTCCAGCCTATCTCATTTGACCTGATAAAAATCCAGAGCTCTTTCAATGTAGTCTTAATGGTTTAACACTATCAGGCAATCTCAATGAAGACTATGTTATTAACCAGGAAAATATGATTATGATGGCAATCCTATTATAGAAAAACTTAAAAGTGCTAGCTACTGATATTAGCAGTCAGTAAGCATTGACATAAAAAATGAGAGTAGTCCTTCTGCCTGGACAGTGGCTGTCACAGCTCAAAATGATTCATAGGTATTCTACTGAGATCACAGCCAAAGATAAGAGTAGAAAGTTGAAATTAGATGGTATAAAATGATTTGGCAAGCTTTTAAAAGGCAACAAAAGAAAAAAAAAAACCACAAACTGATGAAGCAAAACTGCATCTGCCAAATACTTGCAGGATGAAAAAAACAGTAAGAGGAAAATGATTCCTCCACTTAAATGCATAGAGAGAAATATACTCAGGTTTCCTTTGATTTGGTTGATAAGGGCCAGTTACTATTTAATATTTAATTACAAAACTGAAAGAGAACATCCAGCACATGAAATCACTGTTAACATACTCCCTTTGTGCTGATACCGATACTACTAAGGACAGAATGCAGACCTCAAATGCACTGCAAAAGAAATATTCTGCCTATTCTGACTCAAAGGTGACATTCTTCTAAAAGTAAAAGAGGTCTTGACATCTTAGAATGGATCATGCTGCATCGCAGAAATCTGGACTTTGAATGTCAAAGAAACAGACAAGCTGGATATTTTAAATAATTGTATGTTACTAAAGGATATTTGCAAACTATAAGCAAAATAAGAGTGGGCAGAGACTTAAATACTTGTACAGACAATCATAAAGGTACAGAGAACCTGAGAACAGATTTCGGCAGGAATTCAGAAATAGGATTTTATTGTTGCCCTGTCATTGTGCCTGTGTTAAATGGCAATTATCAGTCCTATAAATTTTGGGGTCATGAATAGGGATTTTTTTCAGAACCGTCCACGTGACACAAAATACATGCAGTCACTTTTTTAGAATGTCTTTTTTATACATATGTTAGATATTTATACATCCAAGAACTTGGATTAGTATAAATATAAATGCACATAGATGGTAAATTCAAATGCCACAAATGGTATTCATGCAGAAAAAAATCCAGTAAAACCTTACATGTCAAAATTCTTGGCATAAATTGACAAAAGTAACATGGATGCCTGCTGAAATTAAATATCCATAGATTGTTCCAATTTTGTAGTGATAAGAAAAGGTGGTAGCTAAGTGAAGTTTTCAAAAATATGCTTCTTCTTTAAAAGCTAGTATAAAAAAGCCTTACTCTTTACTGAATTATATTTAGGCTGCTCCAAAAAAGGGCAAAGAGAACTTAGAGATCAAAAAAGAAAAATCAGAATGTATTCTACAATTTTCTTTGAAATTAGAAAAGTCAGCATATCATATTTCAAAAAGAGCACTAGCTTATTAACTTAGTTTGAATTGTTGTGGTGGTGGTTTTGTTTGTTTGTTTGACATGATACAAAACTTATTCTGATCGATTAAGACAGACAGAGTGTTAGAGAACTGACAAAGGGTACAGATACAAGTCAAGTCTTTGGAAAAGAAGCAGAAACAATAGAGCAAGGTACTTTGTAAAAAAAAAAAAAAGTAACTGCTAAGGAAAAGACCTATCTAGACACCTATCTACAACTGGAAGAGTTGACATAATTTCTGTAAACATGCCTCCATCTACTACAAAGAAGTAAATGGTCATGTGACTAGCAGTGAAATTTGAAATAAGTTTTCATTGAATTCTTTCAGAAGAGGCTCTTGAAGAGACTAGTTTGTTCAAAAAGAGAATTCCCTCACAAAATAAAAGCTCAATAAAAAACAGAACAGAGACAACAAAGGAACAGTTTTTACAGCTCTGGGAAGCTGCCACAAGCACCTCAGCAGTAAAACAACCAATGAAATTCAGTGTGGATAACTACAATGTAATCAATCATGGAAAACTATACAGCCAGCCTACAGAGGAACGGGACACATAATATTTTAGGTACTGTTGAGAAAGGAATTCACAGCTATGTCAATACTGGATTCAAAGCAGATCATAAGAGACATTTAGTGCTCAACTGTGTTTAAAAGTGAGCACACTCCTTTCAAAGTCAAGCCCACAGCAATCTGGATTCTCCTGGGAAGGGTGGAAGAATCACCATTCTCAACACATTGTCTGCCTGTTGCCAGCCCATTATCAAGTAACTGTCAGGATCTGTATGCAGGGTGAAATGAGTCACTTCGTCTCAGTGTCAGGAAATGGTTGTCACCTATACTGGCAGGGCCATCAAAAAAAACCAGTTCTGCTTTTTCCATCTCGATTTTTTCTGTTCACCCCATTCTTCTGGCACAAGCATTGCTGTGGCCACACCATAAATCTTGAAAATAGATCTGGCTCAAAACCAACCATTTCTGCAGGGTTAATTTTTAATTCTGACCATTTCCCTATTTTGATCCACTATACATCTACAGAGTGAGCTGGGCCAGTACAAATGAGGAGATAAAAGGATAAGAATAAACAGCTGAGGGAAGGTCTGCTTCTTCCAGTGGTGATTCTAGCTGTGCAGCTAAAGGAATTACGTAGGCTCATAAACCATGTAATGATATACTAACTCTTCCTCTCTTTGTCCCCACTGAACCAGAGGCACTGATCCTCTGCCTCTGCTTTTGATTCAGGAGAGGCATCTCTATGACCAGTGGTGAGCATGTTCATAGAGCTAGGCTTGCAGGAAGGCATCCACTTTTTGTTTGGATGAACGTTTTGGTTACTCATCCTGAGGACAGAGGAGCACCAATGGCAGCTGAGGGGAAGTGGAAAGGCCATCCTTTTCATCAGTGGCTATTATCTTTAGCATTTTTAAAATAATCAGATATCAAAAAAAGAAAACCTATGTATTATCTGCAAAAAAATGCAATAACTAACAGAAAAATTACTTGCATATTACCCTCTGTGGAAGAAGGGTAAGGAAGAATTTGACTTTGTTCACACTGCCAAGATGGCTCAACAGCATCCTACAAGTGCCACTCCATAAAAGTAGAAAAGAGGAGGTTTAAAAACAGAAAGACAGACACTGTCACGTGCATTTTTATCAAACTGTGAAATTCATTATCAGTGTTGGGAACACCAGGAAGATAAAATGGGTTAAAAAGGGATCAGACAGTGAAACAGAAAGTAGAACAGCCAATAGCTATTAAACACAGACACAGGAATACTAACTGGCAGAAGGTGGGAAGTATATGTCTGTGAATAGGTGACTCTATGCAGGTTGATTTCCTCCCCTATTCTTTTCCCAAGCATTTGCTACCAATCAATATCACCAACAGTAAGTTTAAATGGCAGGTCTTATGCCAGGTATGTATTAAATTAGTTCATAACATTTTCCATTTTAGACTTTGCTTGAGAGCATTTGAAAATGCAGAAGCTTTTTTCTCCTTCTTCTTTAAGGGAGAGTAAGTTAGAAAAATCAAAGGCAAAAGACTGAAGAGTTACATATAAGTGATATCATGACAAGGACCCTGGACATGGACCTACAGCTCTGAAAAGGCTCTGAAGACTTTTTCCATTATACAATCATTTCTTAGTTAGTGTGACAGAGAACACCTGTAGTTGCGGGCAGAACAAACTTCTTTGTTGATGTGACTGAACACATAAGTAAATCTTTCCTTTTCCAGTGAAGATGATATTCCTTCTCCTTTATTCTTGGTATTGCACCCTTTGCCTCCATTTGAAACTTGGGTTGACAGGGACTAAAGATTCTCCACTGATGGGATGAAAAACTTGTCCCTCTTTCTGAGGGAAAGTAGCTGTGCTCTAGACCTACTCTGTCACGACCATCAAATGAACAAACTCTAAGTGCTGCTACTGACAAGGCAGATGAAGAATGTTATTTCTAAATCTAGAAGGATGTTCCCCACTACAATAAATACTGCGGAAACTGCCAGATAAGAATTTTTTGTGAAGTAACCTGCAGGGCCTGCATGGCAATTTAAATGACAGTCATTAGCTTTTGAAGGAGTTGTAATAAAAATGAATGATTTAAGGACAGTCTGGGATAAAGTCCTTTCCAAGGCTGCAGCCTGTGAAGGCTCAGGCTGTTCATGAGATCTCACATGGATTGCCTCGTCTGTTTCAGAGCCCTGTCTTGTGCACTGCATTGTTCTAGCACGATGGGCTGGAATTGCAAGTCCGGGGATTTAGAGAAAGAACTGCCCTTGCATCTTCCCTCAGCTTAGTACAGGGTAGGATCATTGACATCACATTTGTTCTGGAAAAGCACAACTGGGTCATAAAAAGAGTAGTTTCCTGTTGGGTCACAGTTTTAGTGCAACCATGGCCTCAGCATGTAGTACACTTCTGTGTGCATGCTGTATTGTTTCTGTGTCTGCACCAAATTGTAATAACTGTGAAGAAAATAGCTTGCAATTAAGCAACCAGGGAGACAGCAGATGGATGCAGACAGATGGGAACAAGCTGGGAAGCTACGAGCCACTACTGGTCAGAATGAGAAGCAATAGTCACAGTACACTATCAGCATAGTGTCAGTGATAGTTATTGGTGCGTTTTAAGGGCGTACCAGAAGGCAAGAAAGAAAATAATGTTATTGATGCTCCTGACACTCCTTTGCAAGGGTATGGGAAAGAACAGGACAAAGGTGTTTCTTTGAGAAGGTGACAGGCTGCATGTGGCAGCTGGCATTGTGTCCACTAGTGCAGGTGAAGAGAAGTGTGCATCTTACCTGTCTACCCAAAACCAGTAATGTGATGAAGAATATGAACAAGGAAATTGAGCCCATTGTCTTCAGGTCCTTCAGTATTCCTGGCCTATAAAATAAAAACATAAGTAAAGCAGGCTGCTCAAAAGTTAAACCAATATTATTTCAAGCACAAAAATAAGACCACAATTTATAGGTACTACTTTCTGGTACATAAACTAAGACATTTAAATATGATACAGTATATTATTTGAGGAAATGTCATTATTTATATTATGCAGATTTAATTACCTCCACAATATTCTCTGCATTTTGAAGTCCAATAATAAGATGAGGATTTAGAAAAAATAATGTCCTTTTTAACTTGCAAATGTAGAGCATTTGTGGCTTATTCTATACAAGTAGAATAAAAATAGATTTTTAATGCAATAACACTATTTCCATTGTGGAGAGTTCGACCATATCCAATGAATATGCAGAAAAAGAAACTAAAGCACCTATCTCCCAAGATATCTTTTCACCTGAGGAGGAACAAATTAGAATCTTGTAAAGAGTTTATTAAAAACTCTGCTTTAGCAAAATTCACTAAAGGCAATGGAAAACAGTTCACACTAGAACTCTCCTACTCATGCCACTGAAACAAGAATCTTTTGTAAGAGATGTAGGAAGGAAAATACTAACAGACGCAGAGCTTGACTGACAAAATTAAAGCTGCCAGAAGCACAAGCTCAGTCTAACCTGTCCCCTGGTTCTCCATACCATCACACACATACTCTTTCCATTAATAAAATGGAAACAAAGACTTGGGTTTGTTCATTTAATCTTTAGGTTTAAGTGCAAAGAAAACATACACTTTTCCCCCCCCAAATTTTCAAATGAGATCCTTTTCCATGATTGTTACAGCACAGGAAAAATAATATTGAAGCTACAGTCTGAATACCCAGATTTTCTGGTGTGGCATATGTCATACACTTGGCCTACACAGAAGAGAATCACTTCGTTGTTTTGAAAATGAGGTAGAAATTACAGCTGTCCAAAAATTATTTTACACAGCAATAACAAGAACTGGAGTCATAATTTTGGTCTTACATATTATCAGCTGTAACAAAGATTTCAGCTGTCTCACTAAAAACTTAAGATACAAATGCACAGGTACAGCAAAATAAAATAAAAAAAAATCCATACTGTTGGTCTACTAATTTGTTCGATCACTAAGACTTTATTTGTAAGCATTTCAGACTATGTACTAGCTCTGGGGAAGCTGATTTTCTTCAGCTTGTAGCAAATATGCTCTAAAAGCCTTAATGATGTGCAGCCTGAGGCCTTAACAAACTTGGTGATGACTTCTTGTAATGGCCTTTGTGACAAAAATGCAAATTAAACCATACTCTAGTTCCTATAGTGTGTGATTTAAATGCCTTGTCCAGACTTTTTTTTATTCTAATGCTCTGAGGTGTGACATTAAATCAAATATTAACTGCAGCATGACAATGATTTTACATTGTGACTCAGATTACATAGCCAAACATGTATGTTCCATGATGTAAGAGCTACCATGGGTAGTATTTAACTTCAGAAAGACTGGAGTTAGCCACCTACCTTCTAAGAGGTGCCATTGCATACATAAATTTGCTGTAGTCATCCAGCATGGGCCCATGAGTGTGCAGAAGGATAACATTGTAGCCCACCAATGCAATCAACATTATTACCATTTTCAACTCATAATTTATCCTCAGGAAAACAGAACAGGAAATGAGCCCTAATATGCAGCTGTATATAAAATACTGGCAAAGAGAAATCAAATGGAAAATATTTAGAATTTGGCTCTTGAGTAGGAAATCATGCATAATAAAATGCTCAGGCTACTTTAAAAAACAAATCATTGACTGACCACTGAAGTGTGCAATCTATCACAATCTGGGACACTATGGTTTATAGACAACCAATAAAAATAAATTTATGCTCCCTAATTTTCACCCTTTGACACTTTCGATTTACTCATGTACATTTGTGGGATACCACTGCTGGTGTTGAAATCTAATGTAGGAGTCTGTTGCCAGCAGACTGACATAAGATTTACTCCTGTTTCACTGTAAAATTTTCATTTATGCTTGAGTCCCAGGATCACCCTGTATGTCTTGCTAGCATTTGGGTCAAGGTAAAATGTCTAATGGCCTGAAGCAATAATTTCATTGCCTGTATTTGCAGCTGTTATAAACTGATGCAGTACACAGTTGTGAATCTCACAGATATGCAGTTTTATAAACAGCTAGGATAGGAAAAATACAAAGCTATTAACAGAGCCTATGCATAATATAAATATAAAAAAACCCTTCTCTCAAATCCTGTGGAGTAATAACCATATAAGAACACATTCAATTGCTAAAAAAAAAGGGTCTTTTCTTTCCTATGATGTATATATCAACAAACATATGTATAGTTGAAGCTAAATTCCTGAAAAAAAATTTTCTTCTAATACTTGCTGGAAATTGATTACAACATCAAAATTAATGCTAAAACAGGAATCGTCTCTAGAATCATCATCTTAGTCTTTAATATGCAACCCCTTTGCCAGAAATGCTTCCTGAAAATTACAGTCCTGCACCTTGCAAGGAAGTTTCTTTTCTGAAACTACAAAGCATTCTATTTCTAGTCATGCTATTTTCAGACTAGTGTTGATTTGTTGATGGCAGCACTTTTGACAGAACCTGAATCACTGTATACTAATTTTGGAGGATCACTAAGAAGGGTAATTTTCACAGCACCCATCAGACAGAATTTATCTGCCATCTCAATCTTTGTTGCTACTGTAATTTGCTTGAAAATCTGGTTGAAATAAGAAATAGATAGAACTATTGTTCAGAATCACCAAAACAATAAAACTTCTCTGATAGCTGCATTTCAGAGAAGGTCACACTTCAAATTCATGGTTACATAAAAATAGTAGCAGCCTTTTTTTTTGAGTCAATAAGGTATTCCAGTGTTGAAACCAGTTTTCCGAAAAGAAACAAGGAGAGGCAGTCTTGAACCCACAACTGGATTCTGTTTGACAAAGACCCAGAAATTTTCAAGTGGAACAGTCTTCCACTGGAACAGTGTTCCATATGAATACACAGAATAGATTGAAAATTTCAGACAAGGGTGGATGAATTAGAGAAGAGTGGTGCAGCCACACATTTCAGGATGCAGACCTTGCATTGCAGTGCAGTGTTTCAGTAAGCAACAAGCAGATCTGGAGAGTCTGGCAATCCATAGAGCAGTGAAGCTGAGCAGGTGCAGGCCCCTGGTCTGCTTAGTGCCTCCCCCAGCCCCAGGATCCCCCAACTCTCAGCCAGCTCAGGCAACTTGCTACAACCCGGGAGCCTGCAGGCAGCTCCCACCTGGTACCAACGTGATGCTCCCTCTGTGGCCTTGGCTTTATACAACAGTGCAACAGGAAGTTCTCATGAAGGTCCCTTTTGTCTGACAGCTGAAGCATTGAATATAAATGTTCCCTTTTAAGAAAATACTCCAACAGCTCAAAAGAGGAAAATGCAGGGTAACCTCTCTACAGACAGAATCTGCACCTCATACTGTATGAATCAAGATTCTCAGCATCTAAAGGGGCATAAGTCCATCTATTCTCTTTTTCTTTCTTGTGCTAGCTAATAAAGGTATTTTAACCAATACCTTACAGAGTTTGAGTGTCTTTCTTACAGGGATCACAGGTCTGGTGTCTTGCACCAGGGTAGTACACACTTAGGATCCAGCCCAATGCATTTGGCCTCTTCTCTTAAAATTTAAGACCTGCAATTCTGTGGGTATAAAGATCTTTACTGAAGTAAGAAGGAATTCTACTCCCATATGTCTATAGAGAAAAAATTACTTGAGAACAAAGTGATTTTATAAAAAAAATTTCCTGGTCAAATAAAATATATTCAAACCTGCATCTTTGAGATGCCAGTATTATAACTTCTATTTATTTAACATGTGGAGGTGGCAGCAGTGATACAGGACTGTATTTTGTCCCAGGAGCAGATATACACATCAACTTCTATTACACAAAAACTACAGAAGCATCATAGCAAAACCAAACAAAACTAAACACAAAAATGTTGCTATAATTTACTGAGGAATCTTTGCTAAGTCTTTTTAAAAAGTAAGCTAAACTAATCAAAAAAGTTATTTTGGAGGGTAGAGAAGGAGGCAAATAAATTGCTTTGCTTCAAAATGAACTTAAATCAATTGGGGCTAAAGTAATTCCCAAAGCTGTTATGCACTCATTTTAGATGACATAGTCAATAGATGTCAGGTTTACTATCATAAATCACATGAAGTTTATTGACATGAAGAAAGCTTAAAACTAACACACAGATTCAAAATAACAAATTTCTAATTTCTAAAGCTTTTTCTAGCTAAAATATTTGCAGTGTCTGGGGATGAAAACAATGCTTATTTGAGAGATGTTTTAAAGTTTTAAAATCTTTAGCTAATTTTAGTTTTTCATTTATTAATATCAGAAGTGAAATTTTAACATAATTTTTTATGCCAATCTGCCAAAGGCAAATTTTGGTTGATGAAAGAATTTGTTTTAATACTTCAAAAGCTATAAATCCTGAAAACAAGACACACCATTTTGGTAATTATTTCACCATAGAGATGAAATAAACTCCCTTTTCCTCCCACTGCCACCAGCTTATTCACCCAAACCCAGCTGACCTATTTTGACACAATATATGGCTTGATATTTTCAACTGCAGGTCTTTTGTACTGGTTTTAAGAATCACTGCTCTCTAGGACACAGGTCCCACTTTTTTGCAGCAATGTCCTTCCCCCTCCTCTTGCATGTGCCATTGTGCTTTTGCTCACACTGAGACATCTTCTTCAGATCAGTTAAGCTCTCTTAAGCAGTTTATATAGTGGCACATGAGAGTTTTATTTCCACCTCTCTCACGCCAGCTTCTCCAAAATATGCAATGACAGAAGTGTGACAATTTCACATTTGATGAAAATGGTGAATATTTTCAGTTCAGCCACCTAAAAATATTCCCACCATGGGAAACCTGCCTGCAGACTAACCTGGCTTTCAGTGCACAGTCTGCTTTGCAGATGCGTGTGTTATCTTGATATCTTGTAATGTGTTAGCATGGTGAATTAAGCCTCCTTGTTGTTATGCTGTTTCCTGCTTTTTTAATTTGACATTCATTAAAACCTCTATTTTCAGAAGTACTAATCTCATTTAACTCCCACTTACTTCAAATGCAGTTGCAGCTGACTAAAAAAATAAATTCAAGGTTTTACTGCAGTCTCAAAAATGGGTGGGTGTTTAACTTCAAGCAGATCTGGTAACAGTCAATTTATTGTAATTGTTGTAAACAAACAAAGAAATGTGAAATGAACTTACCGGTAGGAAAAAACAGTTATTTTGTATACACCACCGTGTCTGATTACTTGAATTAGGAAAACTTGCATTTGATGAATTGAGAACTGAGGGAAAAGCTATCACAGCATTATCCAGGAAAAACTAGAAAAAAAAAATTAACATATAATCCATTAGCATTACAGCTGTTTAAGGTCAAAATAGAGAATAAAAATGGGGAAGTGGAGAAAGCCTTACATGTAACTATTTAACTTTGGTATTTCACTGATTTTTTAATTTTAATTTGAAATAGGAAAAGGAAGATATACCATGATTACTTGTTCCTGCATTCTCAAACAACTTTGCTAACCTTCATCTGACACTTTCTACTTGAATAAAAGACAAAAGACTCTTTGTTATATTATTTTCATATATCAGAAGCTCACATACCCAAGAGACAATGAAGAAATAAACTCAGTATGAATAATTCCTGGATTTACCTCAACTGAATGTCCTATTTAAACACAGGAAGAATTAAGAAAGAATAAGAAGTCTTTACAAGTTGGTTTACATGGATACAATAACATCATAATGCTGACATTAATACTGGGACTAATGTAATTGAAACAGAAAAGTGGATCCAATTATCTCTTGGGGCATCAAATTCAGCCAGTAATCACACAGGAAACCAACATCATACAGACCTCCTTGATGCAGTGATCCAGTGCTGTCTTAACAGTTTAGATTTTGGTGACTACATTTATTCCAGTAGTTTGAATCTCAACATTTAAGCTGTTTCTACATTTAATCACTATCCATGGCCAGTTTGCTTGTTTTTCTTCTTGTCATAATCTCATCCTTTAACTTTCACGTCACTTCTTCCTCTCCCTAGGATTTAAAGTCCTAGTACTTAGTGTCATCTCAGGCTTCATTGTGCTCATCAATCTATGTTTTTTCTTGTTTCTTCCCTGAAAACAAGCTCTTCATTTTCCCAGTTAGTCTAGTAGTCACTCTCTGTATATATTTCTTTCAATTCAACCTTCTGGGTGACCAAAACTGCCAACACACTTCCCAGATTTTATCAGTGAGTCATGCAATAGCACTAATACAAATTCTGCAGAAAATACATATTCATACATCCTAGAGTCACAGAATTTTTAGAGTTGGAAGGGACCTCTGGAGACCGTCCAGTCCAACCCCCTGCCATGGCACAGTCACCTAGATCAGGTTACACAGGAATGTGTCCAGGTGGATTTTTAATGACTCCAGACAGGAAGAGTCCACAACCTCCATGGGCAGCCTTTTCCACCCTCAATGTAAAGAAGTTCTTGTTGAGGTGGAACTTTTGTTTTAGTTTATGGCCATTGCTCCTCATCCTGTTGCTGGACAACACAGAAAAGAGCCTGGCACCATCCTCTTGGCATCTGCCTTTGAGGTATTTATATGCATTGAATAAATTGAATATAAAAACTGAATTTATAGATCTGGAACAAAGCTCCTTTGCTTACAGCTACAAAACCTTAATAGCTCCCTGTACCTCATGCAGCTTAACACATTCTGCCCACGGACATCACCTCAGCTATTAACATCATGCTCAGCAAGTGTGAGGTAGCCTTCCTTCATTGGGACTCGCCTAGGAAAATGCAGTTCATACTTACCATGAGTTAAAAGCAGTCACGTGGATGGTTATTGTGATTCAGCTGAGTTGACATTAAACGCGCCTAATTAATCAAATTCCTGAACTCATTGCCTATCCATGTGATGAGCTTCCAACATGTATCAGAATTTCTTGTCACTACTCTGTCAGACCAACTAAAATCTTGAGCTTTTTACTACTAAATTTCATCCTAGTTCTTTTTATTTTCTCAA
The DNA here is from genome assembly GCF_015832195.1 of Motacilla alba alba. Taxonomy (NCBI): domain Eukaryota; kingdom Metazoa; phylum Chordata; class Aves; order Passeriformes; family Motacillidae; genus Motacilla; species Motacilla alba. The sequence goes on from NC_052017.1 coordinate 81,266,967, forward strand.
ATCCATACCTGATTTTTTCCTTTCTAAAATCCCAAGACTTACCTCACAGACACTGACTGTCATCTTAATTTATTAGCAGATTTCATAGTCCCTCTTACACACTAAATATGAAAACACACATGTGCCACATGTGGTTGACTAGAGTAGAGCTGCAGAGGTCACCTCCCTCTCACACGCTGTTCCCTGCAGGTAGTCACTGTGTAACCCACCCCTACATTCTTTCTCCATTTCTGATTTTAGCTACTGTCACAGAGGAAACCTGAACTGCTCCATTCGGAGCAACTAAATGTGGGTTAAAATGGTTTCTTGGTTTACTAATGTTAGATCTGGTCAGTCATTCAGTCACAGTTCTGGACAGCCAGGTCTTGGAAACTTCTTGGAAACTTCCAAGGACAGAGAACCACAATCCCCCTTGGCAGCAGTCAGCACAGTGACTTCTTTTATCTTTCTGAAGACTATCCAACCTACCATGTCACCACCTGTGTTGAGTGCCCTTTGATATGTTTTATAGCTCTGTAGAGAAGTGTCTGAAGCCATTCTCTCTCTTAACTCCCCTTTAACAGATGTCCAAGGTTGTGGATTTGCAAAGGTTATCAATATGCCACCTAATACCAACACCAAGCTGGCACTCACCTCTGCTTATGCAGTTGCACTTTTGGGTTCCCTAGCTTTGCCAACATAACTGTGTATATGAAACTGCATATAATTAACCTGCCATCAGTGAACAACAAAGTCAGGATGAGTGTGGAATCCTCTGAATCTTTCTCCCTCAGGGAAATACCCCACACTGCTACAGATGAGGATCAATATCAGAAATATAACAGATAAACCATGAAAACAGACCCTACAAAATGTTAATAAACACCTACAGAGTTTGAAACATCCTTCTATAACTGATCCCAAAGAGCTCTAATGACGTGCACATGAAGAGAGTTACATGCATATCTGCCTCTTCCCACAGGATGTGTGGGTGAAATGCACACACTCCCGCTTCTGGGAATGCTGGTTCCCCTACTGGCACACGCAGCTGAAAGGAGCTGCAGGTACTCCATGTGCACCTGTGCAGCTCCCTGCAAGCTGTCGATGCACATGCTGGAGAGAGAGCCCTGCAGGTTCGTGTGCAGGGACAAACCTGAGCAGAGGTCCCTGCTTGTCCCATCCTGTGCTGTTGCCTGCCCATTTGCATGGCAGACAGCTCACAGTATCTGACAGGCAGGCTGCTCTTGCTGGCTGAAGCAGAGGTGTGATGCCAGAGAGGTGACTTATTACAGTGTCAAAATATTATTTTGTCATCTGTTTCCACTCATAGCTCTCTGCCTCCTGTTACACATTTCCACATTGCCCAGAGAGGCTGCAGAGTCTCCCCCACTGGAGATGTTCAAGAGCTGTCTGGACACAATCCTGTGCTGTGTGCTCCAGGATGACTCTGCTTGAGCAGGGAGGCTGGACCAGATGACCACTGTGGTCCTTTCCAACCTGATCCATTCTGTGATTCTGTTTCTTTTATACTACTTTTCACACTATTTCCTTCTTTACTTAAGGATTTTCTGAAGTTGCTTGGTTACTTTTTAAGCCAGCCGATGCTCTCCTGCCTCTTTTAACAGGAACAACTTTGGACAAAAGCCCTTCAGACAGCTTTGAGGATTTACTCTCCCTCCCTGCCTCCAGCTATGTAATAACTTCTGTTAACAAGGGCATTTGCCAAGAGAACCACATCCCACTAACAGTGCATATACTTTTTCTGTAAACATGAAATATTTAGTTTCAGAATCCCACTTTTTGCATGTGCCCAGAGCAAAGATTATATAACATGAAGAATTCAAACACAATTATATTACAGAAACACATATGGCATGCTTATTTATATAAGTTAATTTCTATTAAAACATTTTAATTTGGGTTTTGAGCCTTGCACAAAGCATTTCTGACCTATAAATGTTACCTGCACACATAGAACACTATATGAAATATGGTATATCTATGCATATATTAATAAATATAAAAAGGAGGAAAAAAAGGATATGTTAGTGTTGTCACCTCCCATGTGCCAAACAACACTTATTTCTGAATGATGTGTTTGCACTTGTCTTTCTTGTCTCTCATCAGTTACCTACATCTGCTATCATGCTTTGAAGATACTTATTGTTCTTCAACATAGTATTTTTTGTAAGAGTAGGTTCAGTCCTACTAAGCAGTCACACCCACATAAATGACTCAAATGAAAGCAGTATTTTTTATGAATACCAATGTTTGCCAGGGAACGTCTGAGCATGCTACCATTACATTCTTATTTTAACCTCATATATTCTGACAGTACTTTCTTTTCTTGTGTTCACATGACCTGCAATCCTCAGTTGTGAGTTTTCTGCCTAACATAATGAAAATACCTGCTTTCAGTGGGAGCCATGTGGTGACAGACCCTCCCCCCAAAACATGGGATAAGCAAATTAGTGCATCTCTTTTGTTGTCTGAAAACAACAACATACTACACTAGTTTAGATGTCATTAGAAAAGAAGCCATCTTTCTCACTGAGGTATGAAAGTATTTGGGTGTAGAATGCATATCACAGCTTCCTTTGAAAAATGGCAGTTGGTCTGGCAGATGGTCAGGACTTTTATTCCCAGATCCTCATAAGAATGCCCCAGGAATAGTGTGAAGAATCACAAATTCTGGTATCATTCCCCCTCTTTCCAAGCTCAAAAGGAGAGGTTTAAGGACAGCCTGGAATGCTAAGTTCTTAAGACTATTACACATTTTTTTACCAAATAAAGGTGATGCTGAGATATTGGTAAGCTGTAAAAGGATAATGAAAATCCAGAGAGTACTGAAATGCATTTAGCAGAAATTTTAGAGCATTTTTCCTCTGAGTAGGTACAAGGCTTCTTAACATCAAAGTGCTCATGCTTCTCTGTTATTTGGTGTCTTGTGGCATAAATGGACCAAATTAAAGTTGCTCAATAATTTATTTTCTGTGAAAGTTTGTGTGCCAAGTGAAAATGCATAACTGTCTTTGTGCAACCATGTATTCAATTCCTAGCCCCCGAAGAGGCAAATATGTAGTGGCAAGTCACTGCCTTGTTCAAAGCTCCCATCAACAGGAAAGATGAGGAGCCTGCTGGCCCTTTAAAGACTCAGACAGCATGATTTTTGTATTTGACAGATACGGAGAGATGCTCACTTATAGAGGCAGTGACAGCACGACTCTATCTCTTCCCACACCTTTGAAAGAAACCAGAACTGCTGTAAACATGATTTCAGAGCAGTGTCTCACCTGCTAGTGCATCTCTGCTAATCCAGTGTACCTAGATTAATACTGATTTTTTACAGTTCCTTAAATCCTAGAATAGATTTGTGACTGGGCCCTGCCCCAGTACCATTTAAGTACCACTTAAAGGACATTACTTCAGCTGTGCTTTTTCCTTCCAACCTCCAGGTCAACCTCTAGACAGTATCTGTTTATTCTTCTCAAAAGACATGCATTAGGCACCCTACAAAAACAGGGTCTTCAACGTGCCAGGCACTGTGAGATGTGTAATTAAAGTGTATCTGCCAAAGGGCTTAACAATTAAAAATAAAAGTTCACCAACAGAGTCAGCTACACTAAAAGGAATATCTATTAAAGAATCCAACTTTCCACTATGAGAATGAAAGCAGGTTTGATTAATTACTTGTCATTATTTGAACACAGGATATCATTCATGACTTAGAGGGGGCCAATACTTGTATTGTAAGGCAGCTTGGGCTCACAGATGCACATTAACCAATGGAGCAAAAATACTCAAACCTCTCCCAGTATTCACATTCCTAAACACGTGTTCTTCGAGAGGAAACAGCCCAGTTGCTAAAATTCACTGGATGAAAAGACAGGAAAACAAGCAATATCTATAGAAGGGCCACAAAGATTATCAGAGGGCTGGAGCACCTCTCCTATGAAGACAGGCTGAGAGAGCTGGGGGTGTTCAGCCTGGAGAAGTCTCCTGGGAAAACTTAGAGCACCTTCCAGTACTTGAAGAGCCTAAGGAAGACTGGGACAAACAAGAAGTAATGGTTATAAACTAAAACAGGGTAGATTCAGACTAGATATAAGGAAACATGATGAGAGTGTTGAGGCACTAGAATAGGTATCTCAGGCAGGAGGTGGATGTCCTATTCCTGGAAACACTCAAAGTCAGGTTAGAGAGGACTCTGAGCAATCTGATTCAGTTCAAGATGTCCCTGCCCGTGGCAGGGGGAGGGAGTGAACTACATGACTTTTTAAGATTCTTTTCAACCCAAACTATTCAATGATTCTATGATCCTGAATCTTAAAGCTGGTAGGTAGAGCAATTAAGAGTTAATGGGACAGTACAAGCCTGAGATCTTGTTCCTTGTGCCAAGAACCATTCATGCATTTGATGCAGAAGTCACTGAAACCAAGTGCTGTTGCAGGACTCTTTTATCATATGCTATTCCTTGGGATCTAATGAATCCCAGAGGATGATAAGGCACAATCATTTGATGTGCTGCATGCAGTCAGTCATGCAGTTTTCAAGTATTAACGCTTAACAGTCATGCAGTCCTGCTGTCTCTCTGGGCCTCCTTTATTGCTCCATGCAGGATACTTTCTCCTGACCAGTTTAAGGCAGGTCAGCTTGACAAAAATAGCTTTCCTCAGCCACTGATAGATATCCTACTGTCTGTATAGCACCAGATCTAATGCTTACCTTCTCCCTTCAGCTCAGAACTATTTGATACTTATGTGACATTAGCTGATTTTTAACTTCTTGTTGCTGATCAGGACTATACATATCTCAAACCTGAACAAGAGATTTAGACATCAGCTGAAACAGCTAATTTCAAATAAAATTGCACCTTCACTCCCTCCAGCCTCCCTTGACCATGAAGACTGAGTTTTACTTGGTATTTTTGTCTTAATGATGATTTATTAGGTGTGGCATGGTTAGATACTCTTTATCTCCATTAAATCCTAATGGCTACATTTTGCCTTTTGCTACTGCAATGGTTCACGGAAGTAAATGCAGTTAACGGACTCTGCTATTAAGTAGATGTTGCTTGGAGATATAATAATGATACTTCAGAGTCTCTCCCACAATTTGCTAATGCAAAATTCACAATCACATTTAAAGTAATTTTTGCTAGTCAAACTATTAAGGTTTAATTTCAAGGTGGGAATTGTACTTAAAATTATCATCTCATGAATATCATGGAACATGACTATTTGTAACTGTGTAAAATTGCTTATAAGGCACTAAGACTTTAGAATACAGCCTATTAGTATTACTATAACATTCAGTACACATAAAACTGGACATGAGCCAATAAAATTAAAACCTTTTTCTAAAAATTATGTACAGAACTCTTTTTTTTTTTTTTGCTAGAATGTCTTTTACTACTTGAAGGCCAAGTTTGAAGTGGGCTGTAAGCACTAGTAGAACTTTAAGTTAAAAACAGTTGTTAACCACATCTCCTTTTACATTTTTTAACTTAATAAATAACTATATGTATGAAGTCCAATTCAAAGTATAATTTAAACCCAAGTAGGTTCTTTCTTTTCTTCTGATATATTTACAGAGTTTAAAATAGGAGAAAATCTAGCCTGATCTTCATTTTACGAGTTATTAAATCTCTGAGGCTTTTGCCATTGTATAACTTTAGCATGGCTAAAGGTTATAATTCAAAAAGAGCTTTCACCTAATGGAAAATCAACAGCTTTTCAGAATAATTGCTTCCATTGCTAACTGCTTTCACTGATGAAAAGTCAATTTATATTCAGTTTTATATTATTTTCAGCCACTGCTTCTTTAGGCTTCTCCTCTCCCAGCCTTACACACTAAATTCACTTAGATGAATTTTAGATTTTGGAAATGGAAGTGGTTTTGTGTTTCTCTCCTCTCCTTCAAAAAAAGCAGGAAAAAGAAAGAACAGAAAACCAACACTAACAAGACTAGAAAAATTTAACAGTAAAATGGAGAGAACACTCTACCAGCAATTTCAAGTGTTCACATTTAAAAGTCCACATTACATCATTTGGACAAGTTTAGTACTTAGCGTAACAAATGATTGATCAAGGGTCCCCTGAAATATGGGAAAACAAAATAAAACAGTGTAGGCATTATCAATCTCTAAGTCCTTTATAAATCCTAAGTAACAAGAGTACCAGCAACTCAAGCAAGCATTAGGGTTGCAATTTCAAAAGCACTGAAATGTGAACCTCACTCACTTGAAACGTGAATATTTATGCATTGATATTGTGATGAAAACATTGCCTAAATAAATGTTAGAGTTCCCACTTTGCAGAAGCAGAACTGAACTGGAACCCTTTCAAAGGTTTACAAACAGAATCTGCCTTAGCCAACAGGACAAAACAAAGGAAGGCTTTTGATCCCATGTACTGCTCATCCCATTAGACAACACACCCTTCAGACTAAATGAGATCATTAAGATTCATGCTTTAGGCAAACTAATGACAGATTTACTCTATAATTGCTGTAGTTGCAAGGGAAGAATAAAATTACATGGATTTCTCTTTTAAGAGAGAAAAGCACAGGTTGAAATCACTTAAGTAGACATAAGCCCTAATGAATTTGTAGGTCAGTATTTTTCAAGTTTTGACATAACGTTGAATTTTTTCCTTATTTTAAAAAATGACAAGCCTGTGAAACCAATAATGTATACATTATGATAATTTTGGGGTCAGCAGAGGAGCAAAACTGAATAAAGCTTAGTTTGTTTCAAACAAAGTCTTCCACAAATCCAGTGAGGAGATACTTCATTCTTTCAGCAATGCTGCTTTTCTAAGCGATGCACAGATGACTAAGGGACTTGTGCAATCCAAACCTGAGATTTAATTGTTTTCTGTTCATTATAAATAATATTTTTCTTTAACAAATTTAGCCAGGGTCTGAGCTCTTGTTGAGCATCCTGTTTGCAGAGGTCTTGATTACACAGTATGTTTCCTTTTGCTCTGCTTTACATTTCTGTCTCTGGCAATTATCATGCAGATTCCTGGCATAGCAACAGGCTATAAATTTAACATCTAAATAAGTACTGAATAACAACAACAACAAATCTTAAATAGACAAAAAACTAGGAAAAAATACCCCTTTTTCCCTTACCATGTTGAATACAGCCATGGTTAATATTATAGCAGTGGTTGTCAATGTAAGAGTGATCCTTGGCCAAGGACGGTTTGCAATTATTCCAGATGATTTCAGGATCCACAACAATGAAGCTGATGCTTTCTTGCTACATTGCTAAGTGTAAACAGTTTGGAAAAGAGAAAAAAAAAAAAGATCTTTAGTATATTTAATTAGTATAAACAAGGGTAGAATTAAGATATCTCAAGACTGAGGGCAGTACAGAACTACTGAACTATTATAGTCTCATGAGAATGACAGATCATGATTAAACATGAACATGAAGAAAAACTTATTTAAAATATCTGCCATATTATCACTTCCATTAAATAATTATAATTTGCAAATACCTTACCAAATATTCAATAAAAATAGCAAAATACAGAGTTGACAGCAGTGTCATTACCTTTATCATCAGTGAAACACTTGAAAATGAGCTGACCTGCCTTGACTGAATTGAAAGAGTTGTGTTTAGTTGCCTCTGGAAACTTCAAAATGTAAATAATGACTCTGCAAAGTCTTTGACACAGAATAAAGCCTAAATGTATCCCTGGCAGCCCACAAAACAGGAAAGTTTCCAGGCTTTTCTTTCATCTTTTTGAGTCTTATTTTATAATTAATTTTAAATGGAAAATAACTCAGCAGAGCAAATCAACCTTCCTGAAAACTATCTAGAAGGCAAATAAGCATTTCATAAAAAACTGGATGTAAAATTTGACACAAAAAGTGAATAGAAAAATTTTCTTATATAGTGGCAAGAATTAACAATAAAAAACTGATTCATGTAATCTGCTTCTAAGAAGACATTGCAAAGTCTCCATTCATACATTCATAGTGCCTAGAGCTAGCACAAGAGGCTCACAGAGAATAAACAAGGATTTGTGACACAACCAATAAACATTAATTTTCCTAAAACTTTAGCAATGAGGAGATAAGGTTGCCTAGAAGCATCTTGTGCCCTTTCCAAATGTCAAATTCAATTTTATGGAAATCTCTGTAAAAAAGGCAAAGAAAATTTAAGGAACATGACAATCCCACCAAAAAAAAATTGTTTTTTTCAACGTATGTTTTCTATTTACTTAATATTATCCGAGATGGCTTTGCATATTGTTTTCACTCTTGCCCCAGCCATCAGCAGAGATACAAGCTCAGGAAGTCTCAAAAATGAGAACTCAAGCATGAAAAACTACCAAACATAGGACTTAATTTACAGCACTGATCTATTTGTTCAGGTTCAATAGCTATGGCACATCAAAAATTACACCACTACCCTACATGTGGGATGCATTCCGCATGACAATTTTTATCATACTGCACATAAGTATTTTTCTCCTAATTATACATTATTTGGACAAATCCACTGTATATGCAGAGCTTTTTTTTTACATATTGTTTCCTTTTATGACAGGGAGTTTTGCATACTGAATTGGACAGATTCTGAATTCAGTTCCAGGAAGGTCAAAACAATCACTGGAATCTTAAAGACAAAAAAAAAAAAAGGGAAAAAAACAGGCAGCTTTTATATAAACATTACTCCCTTACTAAAAACCTACCCAAAACCATAAACTCAAAGGACCTGCATTTTTGAACAAAAAATTCCTGCTCAAAAGCCTTTTTGAACTCCCCTGCCTTCTTCTTCAGCCCTAAGTATATAGCAAATTTCAAGATAATTTGAAATCACACATAGATTTTACAAAAGTTTTGTCATCCCTCCCACTTCAATATAGTAAAAAGCACAAAGCATTGATTGCTGCTGTTGCTACAGGAGGGAAGTGTTCCGATGGATGCAGGGAATGGAGCTGTGTGAAAATGAATCATTCAGTTATCTGTCTAGTCTGCCTAAAACCCAATTAGTCAGGGAGCACGGATTTATGGCAAATTAAAACAGTCATGAAATCGTGCCCTAATTTCTCTTTACCTTTATTATAGCTCACCTGGAGCTTTACTACAACTTAACCTACATTGTTCTGTGATTTTCTTGGAAATTTAAAAGCAGCCGGATAAGTTTAAATTGCATTAGACACAGACAACTAGACAAGTACACTGAGAAAGTACTAGGAATATAAAATAGCTAAGAAATTTTATGTATAGATATAAATATAGATGTAGATATAGATATAAAGCTGTACAATGTGTTCTTTCTGAATTACATTACATTACATACCGTTCAAGGAAAGCCTTTAGGATTAGAAATTCCAAGAAAATAAGCTAATGATGGAAATAAATTATATGGTCTAAACAAGATAAAATGTATTACGAATTTTACAGGGTTTATGCTACCTGATGAGAGGCTAATCAAATCAAACACAAATGGTGATGATCAAAAGGGCGATGACAGTTGATGAATAACATCATCAACAGAAGCCACTGAATTTGCTGCTTCTAAGATGACTGAAAGAGGTTGCTGCAGTCATGATTTCTGATGGGAAACCTACCAAGAAGCTTCAATGAAAAATCTTCCTTTCCAGGATGCCCTGCCTTTTCAGGGTGATTCCTGCCTAAAAGGCTAGCAGGCTAGCACAGGATAGTAAATTTTTCTAGTGGGCAGAAACACGATGGTATATCTTAAGGGCATTGTGGGTATGTGGAAAACTTACATGGCATTTAGGGGACGGGACACAGGAGGGGAAAGGAAGGCATAAATGTGGATCAGAGATGTCCAAATATAAGTAGATGGTGACCAGAAGGGATGAAAGGAAATGGATGCAGTGGAAAACTTTTCTAAATGAGTCTATTACATATTGTTATTAAATTCTGTCTCTAACCACCCTCTGTCTAAGTGCAGTCCTTATTCTGAGCCTGCATGTGTGTGAATGGCAGCAAACTCCATGCCGGACTAGATGGCAAGGGGCGTGGGATGGGTGCCACTGGAGAGAGATCATGTAGGTGAGCAACTGAGATATCAGGAGCTGAACTCTCTCAGACCAGTCCCTGAGGAGATCCACAGCTTGTGCGGGGAGTGTGTGTGTAACCACAAAGAAAATTCAAGCAGAACTGGTTGCAAGTAGGAGATCTCCATTTGGAAAGACCCAAGGGTTGAGCTAGTCACTTTGTAAAGGGGTCAGAGCCTGGGTATGGGTATAGTATTGACTAAAATTCCACATGCCAGACCCAGGAGTGAAAGTGTGCCTGTGGATGATGACAGTCAGGAAGTGTATATCCCATCAGACCTGATCCTCCAGAAAGAAAGGCCTAGACCATCAGTGTACATCATGTTTACGTGAGTGCTGCGTGTTGTTACACGGGTGCTGTAAGAGAGCTGTTCTGTCCATGGATCTCTGTGATTGGTCCTCTGTGTATGGTATATTATATGCCTGTTTTCCTATTGGGAACACATGCCCAACCTCACTACAGGTTACACCTTGGACTTCAATGGGAGTGGGACAGGAGGATCCCCTCCCTGGGTTTCGAATTCCATCAAATTTTCCTTCAGTGGGTCAGGAAGGAGCACTTCCCAGCTCCTGACCTCCACCCAACAAGCTCTAGCAGCCCTTACTTTGAATTTCAAAAATTTAAAAGCCATGGTTCAGTAAAAAATGCAAAACAATGTTGCAAAAAAAGGTGCTTTCATGTTTTAGTAGTGCTACAAAATGTAAACTGAGTTTTCTCTACTCATATGAACAATGTCTGTTATCTTAGTTCTGAGGATAAAATTAACTTTCACACAGAAAAATCTCTGCTGAGCTCCAGCACCTAAATACAAGAATGTCAACATTAAATGATGGTGACTTTTCAAACTTCTCTGCTTTAACATCAATGCTTCCAATTGTTAAATTTGAACTTTCTTCATATTTGAAAGTAATAATTGAAAAAAAAATACAGTATAGAATTGCTGAGACTACTTAGCAATGCCCATGCTGAGAACAGCATGTATTGCTGAGAACTCCCTTTGTTTTCAAAGTGCTTGGAAAACAGGTACAGGTTTATGTAACTTCTGTACTAAAATGCCTAGCAATAATTCCAATTTTTCTTTGCTTACAAGATTTTTGAACAATATCATCTGACCTTGCTAATGTATTTTAGCAAGGAGAAACTTACTGGACTGATTTTCTACATTTCTTCACAAGAATTTTTTTTCTGCTATCAATAAGGAAAAAAAAAAAAAAAGGAGCAACTTTATCACTTAGAAAAGCCTGGAAAACAACATAAATTTCAGGAAACAATATATCACTCAGACAATGTGATTAATGAATAAAGAGATTCTATTATTTCCATTGCTCTTCCTAAAATTACAAGACACGGATGGCTCTAGCCAGATGAACAATTATGAGTGAGTTATGTTAAGAGTGCAACTTTTAAAATTAAGTTCTAGGTAATTATTTCCACTTGTCAAACAGAAGCACAACAGACTGATGTATTTCTTACCAGCCTGTTTAATGCACAGCTCTGAGTTCTGGAGGGAGAAGACCCCTGTTTATTTGCACATCTGCCCTTCCCACATTATTTGTTAAGCCAGGGAGAGTCCTGAAAGGAAAACTTGAGACAAAACCCTAAAACTTTTTAAGCCATTGAGTAGATATTGCTTAGAAAATGTAAAAAGATACACTGTTGAATAATTCTCTGTGTGAATAACAAATGTGCTGAACTTCATTTCACTTTTGAGCAGTCCAGATCCAGCCCATATGTAGCACTACTGCAGCAGTTCAGTACTGCTGAAAATCTGGGGAATCCCTGCAAGCAGAACTGGAGAGGTGGAGGTAATCATTAAAACCACTCTTAAAAGCAGACTTAGGCGGTTTATTTTGCTGATTCCATCATACATTTTTTTATTGTAAATGTCTCCTTTGCAATTTTCTGAATAAAATGGAGAATGAGATTAAAGAAAAAATCAGTTGTTGAAAGCGTGCAAGTAGGATAAAACATCAGATCTCAGTAGGATTAGAGAGTATCACAGTGTTTATTCTAAGTGGAGCTTGCAGAATATGGTTCAGTGTTTATCATTTACTGACTAGAAATAATAGGTATTTGTAGTATGAGAGGTGAGTAATGTATTACCTTTTCATCTGAACCTGTTAAATCTGATATGACAGCACAGCATGATAATGAGTAATAACTTATTTTGAATATTCAGGACATTAAAAATGTATCCTGTGTTGTCTTTCCACACACAAAAAACTACTTCAGCATTTAATAAGATGAATGCTGTCTTTCTGAGTGGGATCAAGGAACTGGTGCAAGAACTAATTGTGACAGCTATGTTGTAGATGAAAGACAGTGTTTCAAGAGCTGTCACACTTCTCCTTCACATGCTAGTTGAGATTGGAACATCTTCACTGAAAACTTCTTATTTACAGAAAGACAGTGAATCAGATTTTCTATAGTTCTATTGTTGTTCTTTTAATTTTGCATTCAAATACAACTCGATATTTTACCAATACTGATGCTTCAGAGAATGCAATCAAGAGAAACAAAATTCAGATTTTTTTACATGCTCGTTTTCATTCAGAGTTGAAGAAGACATCAAAGTTCAAACCCAAAGAACTTGCTGACAGCAATTACACTCACCTAAGCTTGGAGAAGGGGGATTTTGCTATACAGACACAAGCTTTTACTTTACATACTCATTAATGCTCCTAATGTTGACAAAAAGGACCAAAGAACTTCTAAAATAAGTACTGTAACACCAAGATTTTGAATTTCATGGTGGCACCTGTAAATCTAAACCAGGAATTTTGAATCATACAAAATGCATCCAGGTGAAAAGTCTCTTCAATTTCTACCTCATGCAAGTGACTGGACAAAATCTAGAATCCTGAATAAAGAAATAACAGCAAAAACTAAAGTCAGCATCACATTTTTAATTTCACCATGCTTTGCAGTGTTAATTATTCTTTACAATAGGCCGTGTTAAAATGGCCACATGGTTCACTTCAGCTGTGTCATTCAAAGGAAAGAATGTGTCAGTGTGATGCTTGGAGAGGCTGATCTGGAGCAGGGGCTGGACAGAGTTAAGAAGGAATAAAGCAGGTATTTATTAGAAGGCCTTCAAAGGCTTCACCTTGGGCAGCACAGGTGCACGGCTATGGCTACACCCAAGATGGACCCAAGATTTACCCAAGATGGAAGCAAGATGGAAGCAAGATGGACGACTGGTCCCGAGTTTTCACACTTTGATAAGTTTTGGTCCATTTATGTATTGGGGTTAATTATCCAATTACAGCTTCAGGTTATGAAGTCCCATCCTCCCAGACTGCTCTCCTCAATTCGCTGTTGTTTACACTTTTTGAGCCAGAAGCTGTGACTATGTCCTTGGTTCTCAGGGTGGAAAAGGATTGTTTTATCTAACTAAGCTGTGAAGAGAACTTGCTAACACTTTATATGAAGTTCAGAGTCACACACCAAGGCAGTACAATCTGGATGCTCTCTGCTTTTCTGTTTTTTTAATAATCATATGAAAAATTGTTTGTACACTAGGAAGCACACTTGGGTATTTGAAATTAACTTAAAATCTCATAATGGGCAGAAACACTAAAGGGCAGCTTGATGGATTAAAAAAAATATTAAAAGAAAATTTTTGCAAAGCAGACATAAAGAATATGGCTTTCACCAAGTTAGGAAATTCTTCAGCTGGCTTTAATCATGTAACTAATGTCGTAAACGTGTAACTCAAGAAGCTCAGTAAGAAGAGGGATTTTTGTTCCTGAAATTAGTACACTTATAACAATTCCTCAAGTATGAACATGGTACTTAACTAAGTGATGATGGATTTGCTGTTGTAGTGCCTCTGCTAGAGACTCATCAGAATGACTTTTAGGATTGATGAGCCTCTTCCATGGAGCCTCTTTCAAGGACCCTGTTGTAGGTGCCAAAATGCCTCTTTAGGTTTTCCTTGCCTAAACATCCCTGTTTTAATCTTCATTTACAGGCAAAGCCTTACTATTGAAGAAATGAAAGGGCCTAGATCTTTCATCTACATCTGCATTAAAAGACACTCATTTCAAAAGTAAAATTCCAGATTGAAAATAATTTCCAAGTAGTGCTAGTGCTAACATTCCTCTCCTTACAGAGCTTTTAAATATCTTATGTGTACACAGTAGTTATGACTATACCTAAAAACCAATGCCAATTGCTTTACAATGAAATACAAACCCCTGCAAAACAAGATAAAGATCACTCTGTATGCAGTGATGTGATGTAAATAATGTGCTCTCTTTTAGCAGAAACAGGGCTCAAGTACTGGCTGTCCTTTGTCAGAGACTTCAGTAACCTCAAATCAGACCATCTTTCTCAACTGTGAAGCCAGTTATTTTCTGCTGTTTGTTCTCTTGATACCTGTGTTCTTCTAATTCTATGATTCAGTTGGGCATCTAAGAGAGACTATAAACATGTCCAGATGAGATGACATTATTTCTATCTTCTCTGTTATTTTAAGTAGTCAAACAAGTTTGCAAGGTATAAACATATGCAGCAAAAAAACCCCAACATTTCATAATAATAAAATGTTACTGGCACAAAGAGAATGTCACATCAATTAAGTGCATGTATATCCCAGGTAATGCAAATGGATTTTTGAGACAGTACTTGCACCAATGCATAAAGAACATCTGCTTGAGTTTAATACTTCCTTGGCCAGCTACCTCAGCTACTCCAAAGATCTTTCCTTTACATGCTTAGTGTGTTTTTTTTTCCCCCCACTGAATTCATTATAATTTCCAATATATCATTTAGGTACCAGAGGACTGCTTCCTTGCATTCAAAGAAGGAGGTAAAACACATCTAACACTTACCAGGTCTGAGGTGTTTCACATGCATTCTGTGAACTCATTTGTACTTCAAGAAGATAAAGAGAAGCGACAGAAAATACATGAGCTAAAGGACAATCACTGTCCTCTATTCCTCTATCTGGGAAAGAAACGCTTCAAGGGAAATTCAAAGAAAATACTCAAAACTAATTAAAAAGAAGGGCCTATATTTAAAATATGAAAAAATAAGACAAAAAGGATCTTTATGACCAAAAATACTAATAATCTTTAGGACTACAAGTATCTCTGAATACTGTGACTATCCAAAAAACAACAAAAAAAATTAAAAAATTTGATAGGCACAAAAAAGTAATTAGAACATAGAAGATATAAATTCCTTTCAAGTTTCAGGATATATGTCATTTTAGCTAGGATTGAGCAAGGTTTAATGTCTATGGGCAAATGACTGTTTCTGTAAGAACTGTCAGCTCTCCCTGCCCTCAGCCTGTTTGCCCAGAACCAGCAGGGGATGCAGGCACAAAGACAGACTCTGAAGTCTCTAACCTCCTTATTTGTGCTACTACAATGCTGCATAGTTTGATGGAAAAATTCCTATTCTTCTCTAATGGCTGAATTATCACTTCATCCCAGACTGAGCTGGGCCATGCTGCAGTGCTGCTGAACAGCAGAATCAATTAATAAACTCAGAGTGAAACAGTGAGCATAAATCTCTTCTTACAATATTGCAATTAAATTCCATAAGAGCTAGTAATTTTAGCATTACAGTCTGGATTGATTTTTTTTTTTTTTTGTTTTGCCAATGAAATGAAAATCATACAGAGAAATTTGTTCAATTTGTTGGTTTTTGTGGGATTTACTCTATGGGGGTTACAGCCATTTGTAATAGGTGAAGATTGTGTCAAAAGTACTTGAAGAAGTGTTAAAAGTACTAAGACAAGCACATATAACACAGTGATACCCAGGTGTCCTAAACTGAACTTAGATTCTGCTGTCTTTACTGGCATTTCAAGTCCCACTCTGTAAATCTTGTAAGAGTCCTGTAAATATTTGGCTGCTACTCCAAGTTTATGTACCAGGTTCTGGAGCTCAGGCTGGTGGTGAGGCCTGATCCTGGCTGGGCACCTTGGGAACACCAGGGCAAGAGCAAGCCCAATATGTTGGGCAGAGAGAGGAGGAGGGAACACAAAGAGAGAAACAGAAGAGGGAACCCCAAGGCTGGAGGAGCAGGCACTCCATGCTGGAGCAGATGACTGCACCGCAGCTCACGGAAGTTCTGTGCTGGAGCAGGTGATGTTCCTGAAGGAACTGCAGCCTGTGGAGTCCTAAAAATTGAGCAGGGTGGAACTGGGAAAGGAAGGAGCAGCAGAGAGAAATGTCTATGCACCAACCACTCTTCCCCTACTTGTACTGGTTGGCAGAAGGTAGGGGACTCTGGAGCAGAGGAGTGAAGGTAAATTTGGGAAAGGGAGGTGTAATGGTGTGGCTTTAATGTTTGTTTTTGTTTCTTACAACGCCAATCTATCCTAATTGGCAATAAATGACATCAATTATCCCCAAGTTTAGTCTGCATTTTCTCTGAAAATAATTGGTCAGTGATCTCCCTGCCTCATCTCAAGCCATGAGCTTTCTCACTGTATTTTCCTACCCCATCCTTCTGAGTGAGGCAGAGTGAGTGAGCAGCTGGGTGAGTGCCTGGCCTGTAGCTAACTCACCACATTTAATCTCTCAGGCTCAGACAGGCACAAAAAATTCTTGGGTTTTTGGGTGCATTTCGTGAGATGATATTTCGTGATTTTAAACTCTGTAATTGTGTGCAAGTGCATGCACGCACCAGCAAATCCACATTTCTTACATGCCTTCTATAAGGGAATTTAAAATGTATCTCTTTAGAAAAAGAGGAGTGAAAAAACCCCAAGCAAACCCAAACCTATTAGCCTTAGGATGATAAAGCCTGATTTCTGTTAATAGTGGCAGTTTTGTGTGAAAAATCAGATTTCAGCATTAGTTTCTTTGAAATTTTAGACTTTTTCTTCTAAAAAACCCCTTTACAGTGATGGGTCAGATAGTGCAATAAATATGCTACCAAAATATAACATAGGGTGTCACTGTGGTTAAAGCTGCCAAACAATGCTTGGATTTTGACACAAAGGAAGAAATCTTAGGGAGAGAACAAGGGAAAGGAAAACCTACTGCTTGTTTTGTTAGCTGTTTCCCACCTCCTTGTGGGGAAGACCTGGGTTCTTGTCACCTTCAGGTGGGTTCCTGTCATCTTAAGAACTACATCATCAACTATGGTCATAACTTTCTGAAATCTTCTTAGCCGCATAGTTTCTGTATTAGAGCAGCTGAACTCACAAAGCCAGGGACATAAATAACTCCTCAAGTTGGTTAGGTTAGAACATGTCAACTGGCAAGTCATCAGAAATGCAATGATAGGTCTCCGTTTCTATTTACAGTACTTATGTGACATGGGCAAAAAGGCATTGAAAATAGGTGTAAGATATTATTCAAGTAGCACAAATCTACAACTCTGACTTGGAATATTGCTTAGCCATCCCTTTAAATGCAGAAAAATGTATTTAGATTCCTCCTAAGTAACACTATAAATAAAAGCCCCAGGAGAATGTATGCACCATCACTTCTTGATACCATTTCATTAGCACCTCTTTTTGGTACTGGAAAAGGCTGACTTTTCCTTGAAGGATTTTTTAAAAATTTGCTTATTCAAGAGTAGTACTCTGACTTCATCATTTTACTCTCAATTTACTGTCAATAACAAACAGAAGTCAAGTATAATATTACATGAGAACTAATTTTTGCTGTTAAGTAATAGCAATACTTTTAAGACCTCATTCTAATGATTAAAAATATTTAAGAATATCGTTGCATTATATTTCAGATTAACTTCTGGGCAGTGGCAGCATCCCTAACTTATTGGAAAGGTAACTGAAATGTATAGTAACTGTATTTTATTAAAAACATGTCCTGGTTAATTACAAGCCTCATAAGAGAAAGAAATTATAAAAGCCTACTTCCTCTGGTTTTTTTCTTTAACTACCTTGTCATACTGTTTTACTGCATACTGAAGTAATTGTCTTTCCCATGTGCTTTTTTTATAAAAGATCTTCCAGTTTTCTCTATGTGAGCATAAGCAAAGACAGAGGAGGAGAAGTGGAGATGCCACATTCAGATTGCACTCACTTCCTTACAAATCCTGAAACTCCTTATCCTTATTATAAATGGAGTACTATGTTGGATCTGTTTGAGAACTGAAAGGGGGGGCATGCTGAAAGGAGGAATGGTTTGCTTAAATAGTGAATTAAATTCTTAAATTCTTAAATTCTGCATAATATTAGATACACTAATAGGTATTATAATAACACCTGGACCACACAGTGACAAAACTGGAAATTTACTAAAACATTTTTGTATTTCAAATGAAATTGTTAAGGTGAAATATTCTTTAAACTCAGAAAATGGTCTTATACAATACTTAAACAAATACACAGTCCTGCAAATTAAAGCAATCATAAGATGAGTCACCTCCTGTAAGCACAATAGCAAAAAAAATTTTTGAAAAGGCAATCTATCAAACAATAATGAAAACCTCTCAGATGATCCAGTTTCATATGAGAAGCAGAATATTAGCGTCAATACAGACAACCACTTCATTGGCATTTTCTGCTTTTCAGATAAATCAGGACATTTTACAAAAAACCAACATGGACAAAACAATGTCCACATAAGCCTGAGTATGCAAATCCTTTTCCCTTTAACTGGTACTCTGCAAAGGCAGAGTGACTTGGCAAAATCAGAACATGTTATTTCAAAGAAACCATCAAGTAATGGATTAGATTTCCTTGAATACCTACCAAAAGCTGACCAGCGAAACAGATAAACAAAATGAAGGAAAGAAAGAGAAACGCAGCTCCAAATGAAATTCCAAGAATAGATGTTCTAGAAGAAAAGGAAAACAGGTATTAATTTCTTGGTTACACATTTGTAACATGACATTTCTTTGTCTATAATACTGATGATATGAAAAAGTACTATGTGCAATTTGCAACTTCCAAAGATCAATACCATGGAAAACCAATTCAAACCCTCACCCAAATGACATGCATTTCCCCTGCCATTTTCTCAATTCAGGAACGTTTGAATTAAATTACCTCTGACTTGCAAAGTCATTAACATGAGAAGCTAATAATTTCCACATGTATAAAGACAGAGTATATTAAGAGAAGCAATGCTTTGTTTTGTTTTAACTTAAGGAAGTCTGTATTAAAGAAGATCCTTGTTGCTTTAGTTTTTTGTTGTTGATTTTATAATGATATAAGAACCTAACAGACATACAAAATAAATTTGCTGACGGTGTACATTCACCCCAAAAGGCAGAAAACTGCAAAGGTCAGTGATGTCCATTTTCAGTGTCTCGCAGCGGAAGCTGCGATATTTGTGATGCTGATCACCTTACACAGTGCTACCGTTCATCCTTTTCTTGTGTTATAAATAAAAAGGTCTAGCTAAAGCAGCATCCCTGGATACTCAGTAAACAGGGGTTCAGTAACAATCTGTGCATTCCTTCATTCATTACTTCATTCACTTGTTCTACAAATGTGGAAATCTCTCTATAGGAATACCACAGTAGAGCATAATTGCTCCATCAGGCACCATGTGAGAGCTTCTCAGCACATCTGCCTAGGGAAAGATCCAGTGGAACCTAATTATGTTTAATGAATGCCAAGACCAGAAGCTCTGGATCACAGAGTTGTTTAAGCATGGAAGCTAGATGCAATTCATGAAGTCCCTTACCTGAGTACCTGCTTTCAGGTTTAACTCCAGATTTGACACTTTTACAGAATTAAAAAATACTTCTCAACTCCTTTGAGCCTCAGCAAACATCTTACCTTATCAGACATTATATGCCAGAAATACTAAGAAACATTTTGATCTGTTTTAACAACAGTGTTATAAAAAATATTTTCAGGAAAGAACAAAAAAGCATTAACATCACCAACCAATCTGATGCCATTAAAAGAATTTTGGAGAGTAATTGATGAGCTTCCTTTCCAATCATTCAGATAACTTGCTATATATTAAGTATTAATCATCAGATTTTGGGCTGCATCAGCACAGCTGATGAAAAGCAAAAGACTGGGAGTTCATAACATATATTAATAATGAAATAATATTTCTTTAAAAAGTCATTTGAAGATCATTATTGCTTATGAATACATGTTCTCCAAGATTTTCTCATTGAGACTGAGACAGTAAGCTGTACATCAGAGTATTAAAACTTCTTTCTACTCTTAGGAATTGAAAAATCTCATAAGCACCAGAAGAGATGAAAGAAAAGAAAAAAAAAAACAACTAGGAAAGTAAAACCAGAGCCAGTTAGGAAAGAAAAAGGTTTATTTTTTAAATATGCATAAACACTTCCAATCATATATGTCCTTAATTAACATTTAAAGAACCTTTCCTACATTTCAAAATATAAGTATTCTTTCTCTGATATGAAGAATACAAGTAAGGAGCCTCCACATCTTAAAAAATGGCTCAACACAAGAATAGCCTTATCAGTCAAGTTTGGAGTGCATCCTTTTAGGAGAAGAAATAAAGATGTTTGAGAAACTGGAGAGCAAGGGAAATAAAATTAACATGGCATAAAGAGAGCTTATGCAAAGAGTACTTAATCTCCCGGGCAACAGGCAAGAACAAAAGGTCTTTGTAGCAGCTTCACATAATCAATGATGTTATTGAGGGAGCACAAGAATTACACAGCAAGGTGAACAGTACGAAGAGAAAAAGACTGAGGGTAATAAAAAGTGGTATCTTAAAATCCAGATTTGAATGGTGAAAAAAGAGCAAAAAAACCATAGTATTTTTGTTCCCCACACCGCCTTCTTTTCTGGGAACAGAAAGACTTCTGTTTCACTTAAGTTAAGACAAAATAGTTTCATGCTGCTCCCAGAAGGAAAGAAGTGGGCTGAAAATGCTACGAAGAGAAACAAAATGCTAAAAATTAAGTTCCACCATAAACAAGTCTCATTTGAGGCAATGACCATAGGAAAGCCATAACATGATTCTTTTTTGACACTGAAACATTAGAAAGCCAGTCCAAGTCTTTACAGTAAACTAACCTTGCTTTTGTTATGTAGAGTTACCAAATTCATTGCATTGACAGATTTGAGCAAAATATTTAGTTAGAGGAGCACCTGAAATGGCAGAAGCCAGGTAAGTTTTTACCTGCCTCTTCTATGCTACAA
Organism: Motacilla alba alba; assembly: GCF_015832195.1. Taxonomy (NCBI): domain Eukaryota; kingdom Metazoa; phylum Chordata; class Aves; order Passeriformes; family Motacillidae; genus Motacilla; species Motacilla alba. The sequence continues at coordinate 81,288,073 of NC_052017.1, forward strand.
GGAATGACCTCATTCTGCCCTCTGCTACAGTCCCCCACCAGAAACCCATACAGGACAACCTTTGCCCATAAACTACAGAGGGACAGTTAAAAAGTGAGGAAACAATATGAGAACTTTTCAAGCTTCAGGTGGTTCCATGTCTAAATAATTAATGATCTTAGCTAAATTTGCATTTTTCTGGTTTCATTAGGAAATCTCTGCTTCAGTCAATTCATTTTTATCAGTGGTACAAGATTGGAAAAAAATATATTTATTTGTATTTCACTGGTAACTATTTAACTGAAAACCAGAAATTTATTGGTGAAGATAAAGATACTAAAAATGCAGAAAAGAATGTGATTTTTTTCCTAAAATCTTGTAACTTTTAGGAAAATATGTGACTTTTGGCACATGTCCTTTATTGCAGAGAATTTCCCTAGCATGTAGATAATTGTTATCCATGTTCTGAATGACAGGACTGCAAATTCTCTTGAGGTGAGAAAATCCCAATGAAGCCACTGCAACTGACAATTATACAAGCAAATACTGAATTCAGACTTTTTTGGTATCTAATAGTAGCTATTTATTTCTTAAAGGAATTGATACTTTCACTAAGCCATCAAAAGATTCAATAGCTACGGAGACTGTATGGCACTTTCAATGTTAAAACAGTATCAGTTCAGTTTTATAATCCCACTTGAATTGTTGGTGTTTGCTTGTTTTAATACAGCAGAAAAACTGTTAGTAATAATGTTTTCCTTTCACTTATACCATCTTATATTTTCTGTGCCTGCTTTTGGACAAACTTTCTGAGTACTGCCTCTCCTATGAAGAAATTCTGTTGTGCCTGATCAAAAATATAATGTGAAGGCCTCCTGACCATGATTGTTAGTTTGGCATGACCAGGAACACAATGGCCTCAGAGAGTGAAGACTTGGGGAGAATCTTAAATGTAGCCTAAGTACAATCCTTTACTTGAATACTACAAGAGGTATCTCCTATTCAATGGAAATATACTTTCGTCAATTCACCAGTCTGTATTTCAAAAAACCAACAGTACCAATTCCATGCTAGTACAAATTCTATTTGCTTAAATAAAGAGTATAGGGTTGCTGTGAATTAATAGGAATACTTCTCTCACTTGGTAAACCAAGAATTCTAGAGAGCTACTGCAGGCCTGTTCCAAGGAAATTTAATGATAAAGATTTGCTTTCAGTTAATGCCAATAAAGACCTACTCCCCATTGTACAATTCACCCCAAGATATTGTTTTCTTGATTAAATTTATAATTACCACTTTGTGTAAAGCTTATTATTAAAATACCTACTTCACTTTTCTGACCCCAAGAAAATTAAGACATTAATAAATTTTTCCAGCCTTGAAAAAAATGTCTCGTGATCTTGAAGATAGTACTTACAACTTGCTGGATGTTATCCATCATCAAATATCTCCAAATCTACTTTTAAGTAGCAGGCTGTGTGCCTGCACAGAAATCAATGATATTACACTTCTGCAAAACCAGGTTAATGGAATAGTGAATCAATAAAACCCAGTGACAGATTTAGTTCATCTCCCTGTCTTCATTAGACCACCATTTAAAAATGCTGGAGAACTTTTGGAAGAAAACAAAAAGGGTAGATACAATTTTAGTAGGAAATAACATTTTCAGCATTGGAGTATGTTCAATTTAAGTTGCATTTGTGCTGACTACATACACTGGTGGTTTTTCAGCTTTTGTTGTTGTTGTTGTTTTTAACTTGCAAGGGTCCTAATTTTCTAGAAAAGATGCAGGTGCCTGTATAATACCTTGCCTTTCTGTCTTCCATTTTTGCATCTATTAAAATAATCCACAGACAACCTGAAGCTGAATACCATTAATGCTGGTAATACCTGATTTTACACATTTGCTTTTACAATTTAATATGCAGCCCTATGAAAGGATCATAAGACACTTAACATTTTGGTAATGAAAATGACAAAGCATTTATAAGTGTCTTTTGCTCTGATGTTAGAAATACCAGAAATACCAGCAAGCTGGAGGATATTTTCCTTAGCTGAACACAGCTCCCCAGAGTTCACTGATATTCTGATCGATTTTAATGAGATAAAGAATTGGTTTAAGCAACATAGTAAGGATAGAGCAAAATGAATGTCTGACCACATGTAAGAGAGATGATAAATCTAGATTAATTTTTATTACTAAAATTAAAACCAAAAAAATCATACTGCTGGCCGGGAGCAGTTAGATCCACCTTTGGCTTTTGGGATGTGTCAAAACATGAGTTTCCCTGAATTAATTCTTTTACTAATCAAAATACAGTATGAGCTTGTAAATTAAAATTTACAATGTCTTAATTTCATATTTTTAATGATGCCCCAAGTTACACTCAAACATGTGCAGGATACTGCTGAATTCTTAGAAGAGTGTGCTTTGTGCCTCCATTTGAGAAATTTGCTGGGAAACTGTTGCTGTAACATCTGAATAGAAGTCCATAAAACTTTATACATGTTATAAGTCTACAGTCTGGAAAGTCACTTTATAATTTCCTAACACTTCCTTCTGGCTTTTAATTAAGATGTGAGTAAATACTACAGAACAAGACCAGTCACACAACTGTGGTTATAAATAATAATCTTGAAAGTACTCTACAGGAGAAAGGACTCTGAGTTAAAAATTACTGTATGACAGGGAATATGAAGTGTTTGCTTTAGAAACAATTGCTATTAAAAAAAAGCCAACTTTTCACTGTGTGAACAATCAACCACAAAATTTAATTTTAAGAAGTCTAATAAAACATCCTATATTGGAATTGTCTTCCAGTTTTCAGCCTTTCTGTAACAAGCACAAATATAAATCATCTCATAACGTATAAATTCTGATAGAAATATTTATTCCAGAAATGGATTTTAATATTCCAAAATTAATTTTATAAATGTGCTCTTTATGGTTATTAATGCTCCATTTTCATATTCAGTATAACAGTATTATCATAGTCATAAGTTAAATACAGTGACTTATCACAGTGCCAACTCTGTAATCCATTTTGTCTCACTCTAATGTCCAACTGTCACCCTTATTTATAAATGCAAAGAGAGAAACAAAAAGGATTTAAGAATTTTTACCAATGTTTGGCATAACACTACTGACAGTGTTCAAAATTAGAAAGAAGCCTAACTTTGAAAATTGGCTGAAATCCTCGGTCTCTTCTGTTCAATCTAATTTCAGTTAATTGGCATCTGCAAAGTAACAATTCCAAATTTTTAAACTTTTTTTTTTTTACACTAATGAGCAAATATATATAGGAACAAGTACACATTAAATATCACTTACTTTGGCAATACCAGAATCTGTACAACAAAAATGCAGAAGAATATGAGACACGCACAAGTCACATAATACTTGAATGCAGGCAGAGTAGTTGCTCGATACTAGAAGAAAATAAAAGCAAATGTTAAAAACACAATTGCCAAAGCAGATAAAATAGCACCCAACTGAATTTTCAGCTTAAAGATGCACATATGTATAGGCAGTTCTAAGCAACAGTAAATTTCCTGTTCTTCAGTGACTTCACATCCACTCACACAGGGCAAGGGATTATCAGACATAGTATTAATAGTTTTGCTTATTGAAGAACAGTCATGTCAAATGGTTTTGCCTTGTTCCTCCACTGAACTCAATATCCCAAACTCAATATAAAAAGTTTAATTAGCAAAAAAATTCCCCTCCCCCCCAGAAAAGGAATCCCACCAAAAAGAAAATGTTAAAGCATAAGTTAAAATATTTTTAGGAATGGCCAAGCATTCTTCAAAGATTCAAAAATTCTTTGTGAATAATTCCTCAAACCGATTTTCAATTATTGATAAATACTGAATGGGCTGAAACAGTTACAAAAAATGCAATATTAATTTAGACATGAAACCTCTGAGCACAAAAAGTAGCAAAAAGTAAGCTGTGCTACAGAGCATAGCTAGGAAGCACACTGATATTTACTGAACCTATATTATTACTTCAATTAAAATATTTTATGTCTTTGTTAAAAGGCCTCATATGTCCACTACTAATGTTATGTTACTACTAAACACTTGATATTCTTAGGAGAGAGTCAATTTGATCTGTTTTGTCATGAGAAAAATCTATTTATCTCTAATTAGTCTGTCTAGAGACATGAGAATTAAGCAATGAAATATTTATCAGAGTTGCTCTGCTATTTGAGATAGATATATCTAGGTTGAAGCCAATTAAGTACTCAAAGGGAAATGATCTAAGTAGCTATTAAAGTTACTTACTCTATCCTAGGTTGGTTTTTTTTTTCCAAAGGATAAAAGTTCAAGATTTAATTACTAAGAAAAAAATACCAAAGATTATTTTCACAAAGTGCTGGAGATGCAAACTGCAGAAAATGGAAAGTGCACGAGCTGTGCCTTCCAACTGCAAGCACACAGCTGTGTCTCTGTGCTTAATGCCAAGTTCTGCCTATGAAACCAGTCCTCCAAACTTTACATGAATATGTAGAAACTCACTTCGGCAACACAGCAGCTTTTTTTACTTTTGAATTGTATGACAAATTAAAATCAATTCTTATAACTTATCTAACTGGATTACAAGGCACAAATATGTCTTTGCTTGAGGGGTACCTTTGCAGCAAGTTCTGCTCTTCCACCTGTTGAGTATGTATGTTTGTAGTGGTCCTGGTCAACAATTCTGAACCTTGAGCTGCTATTAAAATTTCACAGAATTCCAATCTTAAATTTTAAATTTGTTTCAGTGTTTCACACTTCTCCAGGCATTTCCTAATGAAGGCGGGCAATTCACTCCTTAGGTTAAACAATTGTTTTGCTTTATTATCTTTCTGTACTGTCAGGTCCTATAGGGCCAGAAAAGTTTCTCTTTAAATTAAAAGCAGACTTCTTACTGAGCTCTTTAAAGCCAAGACTGGACTTGTGAGTCATTAAAAGGCAACAAAAAAAGATATTAAAAAGATGGATCCAAAACCAACAATTAGCTCTTTGCTGTTCCACAGCATTCTACATCAGGATATTGGACTTGTACTGGCAGCATTGAATCAGCCAAGTAACTTAGCTCCCAAATTTTCTCCTAAGCCATTGTCCAAAGTACACATAATGACATATTTCTCTCAATTTCTCTTTCAGAATTCATTGATTAGTAACAACCACATTAAAATCTCATATGCCGCCAGGCACAGCTTTGATCCAATCAGTGAATCCCCAAACACTAAGGATGAGACCACACCAGGTCTCGCTTCTTCTCTCTTAGGAAGTCCTCAAAACAGACTCAAGGAGCCTTGAAACCTTTTCTACCCTAATGCATTGCCAAGCAACACATGCCTTTGTCAGATGGTGGTCACAACTATTCTGCTGAGCAGTGAAAGAATCTGAAAATCCTTTTGGATGATTTGAACTGAAAGATATCTACAAAAATAGCTAGGTATGTATTCAACCACCACATGGGACACAGAGGATACCTGCTGGACAGTGAGAGCACAGCATGGCAATACTTCCTCTAGCCCCTTCTCATCAAATTCACCAATTTACACAGCCAGTTCTGGTCCAACCTACTTCTTACTTTCCCAAAGGAAAGCATAGCTGTTCAGCCATCAGCTGCTATCAGCTGCTCATGAGAAATCAGAAAGAGGCAACTCCCCACTCTTCCTGCTGAAGCTGTCAGGGAGTAGAAATACACTCAAGGTCCACAGGGCCATAAAACAATGAAAAGGCCTGACTTACTGAACTTATTGAAAATAACTTACTTCTTTTTCCAGAGTCTTATTATAGAAAAGAAGTGATATCCTTTGAATGTCTTCAGATTTAAGCCACTGCCTAGAAAAGAGAAGGAACATTATCATTGACATAGGAAGAAAGTAGTCCTGTCCTTTTCTATTACTGAAATGCAGCAAAATAAAAAATAAGTTGGAATTAAGCAACTTCACGTGTATTGCAGTGTATATGGTGAATTTCACTGGCAGTAAAAGTGGAGACTGAAAATCACCTCTCATTTTTGGCTTCTATTGCTAAGGTACACATGAAAAAAAAAGCACAGATGAACAATTGTTTTTCTGTTAATCATGCCTAAGGAGAATGGACAGAGAGATTTATATGATGGAACTCTAACAGTGACATTCCACTCATGTCCAAAATACTGTAGTATATCCAGTGGACAGAAGAGGACCTGAGACAAAAACAGGCCTTGACAAGGTACCTGCAGGAAGAGAACTGTTACAATATGCAGGAGTGCTGGGTAGGTAAGCTACACTTCACAAACTCTTATTGCAAACAAAAATGTAACAAAAATTATTAAAAGATGTGGAGGGATTTTGTCTTTGAACTGTTTCGGTCTCTTGACCACAGCTCTGTACTATAGAGGTAAATTTCATCTTCCTGATTATAAAACCTTCTTCCCTGCTTTAACATGAGAAATAGCATAAATACTTGCATGGAAATAACAAATCTATTTTTAACTAAGTAAATCTTGACAAAAGCTTGACATAGCTTTTACAAAATGAGAGTTGTAATATGAAAGTCTACATGTATTTTAACAGACACTTGAAAAGATATTGAATATATAAATGTCAAGAGGGTTTGGCTGCTTGTACCTCAAGGGCACAATGCAAATTTGAAAACAAAGAATTAATTAAACAGATTAGTTCTGTGGACATGCTGTACTTGAGCTTGGACAATAGTAGCAGGGATCGAGATTTTTTTCCCAACATTTCCAGCAATAACTTTAAATTAGGCTCTTAACTAGTAGTGTAGCTAATGCCTCCTAAATAAAAGGGAATGTCTCAACTGACAGTCTGTAATGCAAATAAGTAGCAGCAGTGAACCACAGTGGAACATATCCTAAATTAAAGTCCTGGAGAACAGGAGTGGACAGAGTGGAGTGTAAGCTATTAGCTTTAATTTGTGAAATGGAAAATATTTGTTTCCTTGTCTGGGAGACTGTCCCTGTTTCTGTGCAATCAGTTGCATTAAAAAAAGGGTCGGTAAACATATTCAGTTCTCGGAATGCTTAATTCAAAAATACATTTCCCTTTTTGCCCTGCAATGGTTCCCATCTATGTGTGATCACAGTTAGGATTCTAAGAAGAAAGAGAACTGAAAGGCTGGTGTACATATAGCACGATTTTGTTTGGGTTCAGCTGTAATCTACTGGAGAAAACCTTCAGTTTGCAGAATATTTTTGACAAACTGAAAATGAAAATGAAAGATTTTTTCCACTTAGTTACAAAAACTAAATAAGAAGTAACCAAAGTTCCCCAAATAGTTAACAAATTTCCTGTTTTTTTCTTATGGTATCTGACAGGTGGATTGATTTAATTACCATCAGCACACTGCTAAAAAGTTCTCTCTGCAGATCTACTCCCAGGAGCCTAATCTGGTTACACACTTGATCGCATGTGAAGTCAGGAGTGCCATTTAGAGCACGTGCTGCCTCATACTCCACATTACAAGCTCACATTTTCAGAAGATTTTAGCTCTTCTTAAAAGTTCACAAAAAAGTCTGTACTGGTTTTACATAGCAGATGCTGAGAGGTCTGAGGTAAGGGAAACAGCACAACACAAATGGAAGTGGAGACTGAGTTCAGAAGAAGGAGCACAAAGTCACACACCTTTGTCACAGACATAAGGGCTAAGGAATTCTGCCTTCAGCCTGTCTCCCTGACGAGTCTGAAAATTGCCAAAGTATTTGCAAGTACATGAGGACATGTCTCTTGGGAAACTAGGTACCAAAGTTTGGCTTAAATTCTTTTGCAATTCCAGGAACAACAAAGACATCTGAATTCTGCCTGTATCCACAGAGGTGTGTGGTTTCATAGGGCTTGTACTGCTTGACAATGTACAGCAAGGAATTATGCACAAAACATAGCAGCACTGTGACTTAAAGGAAGAAAGACCAAAGAGAGTGTGTCCCTTTAACACAGCAATCTGCATTTAGCCCTCTGTAGGTACATATTTAGCAAGCAGATGGCCATCCCTCCACCTCTTGTCCTACAGTTCCCTAAGCACAAGGCTTGGGATGGCTTAGCTAGGGCTGCTCATCCCCCGCCTGTGCAGGACAGGCACTTTGAGCCAGGAGTGCTTTGTTCAAGATACAGGGTAAAGAAACCCATGGAGAAAGTGTGATGTTACACCCTAATGGCTATAGCACAGAAGCTCTTTGTTCTTCACCCACTCTTGCAATAAGGTTTTTTAATTTTTTTTTATTCAGTCATAGACCTATTTGCCATACAATCCAAATGTTCCATGTAAAAACGTTTAGAATTGCCAGTTTTCTCATAGACTTTCTTAAAACTTTTCTCTGTGATTCAGAAAACCTTTTGTTTAGTTTCACAACCACTTTTTCACTCTAGCTAATAATGTTATTTTCATTTTACAGATGAAAAATTGAGGCACAAAAATATGCATAATAATAAAGAAAACAAAAATGTGATTGGTTTTGTATCCTAAATGTAGGAAATATTTTATTTATGTTTTTTTATGTGCTTAGACTTTACAGAGTTAAACTGTTATTGAATTATCTTGACGTTTGAGGAATCAGCACTTTTCATAACTTATCCCTCAGTATTAATCAATTGAATCATAGCTTTTAAGAGATTCATTCAGCAAATCAATACAGAGCTAGGTAGAGAATCTAGTTTTGGAAGGTGACATTCAGACTTTCTGATATATAACATCATTTCTTATCTTTCTGCAGTTTCCCATGTAATTCACAAAATACAATGAAACATTTTCAGAAACCTTTTTTATCCCCAAGTTTCTCTGAATTTTATGCGCTAACTAGATAAGACAGAGACTGTCTAAGGTTAAAACATACAGTAGGGTCTCACCAATATTTTAATGCATTTATACAGATGCTTTACTTTTGACATCAAAACATCATTCTTAAAATCCTTTTATCAGAGCAAGTATACCTAAAGAAACAAAAAACCTGCCAAAATTTATAGAGCTGTTTTAGGCAAGTCTAGTATAATCAAAAGGCTTTGCCTAGCACATGACCTACTCTATTTCACTGTGTTCTCTCTATGGCATATAAATATTGACACTCTTCTAATTACTGAAAAAAATTTTCTAAATCCAAGTACCATTTAATAGGACTAAAAGATGAAAAAAACCAAAATGTGACATATGAACATTTAATAATTAGGTGTAACACTCAAGTGATTAAGATTCTGAGTAACAGAAGTGTGGGGGGGAAACATGTAATTCATCACAACTATTGTCAACACTTCTGAATGGCAATTCCCTTATTTCATCAGAGAAATATAAGAAGCTTGAACACTTATTTTGGACTGCAATTGATTTCTTTCTAGCCTTATCTATTCACCAGGAAACAGAAAACATCATACTGCCTCCAGCTCTTCCTAGGACATGGGAAAAAATACATGGCAGGTTGTTTCACTCAGCAATTCCAACATGCCCTCAAGATTAGCCTTCTCCAAGAAACCAACCAACTAACTGAGAGACATAAAACTATGGTTTTAGGGAAAGTTTCTTATTCTGAGGCATTGTTTCTGTGACAATTAGGAAGCATCAATTTTCACATCAGAATGATGTGAAAATCATTCTGACTGAGCCAGTAATTTCTTGTGTCTTAATTCTCTGCCCCCAGTTAAGATAAATCTGTAGTGTCACAGCCATGAGTCTACAGACAAACAGTTACAGAGCAAACTCCCTCTGCCAGGAAGATCAAGACAAGTCAATACCTCAGTCACACCATGATTCGCAGGCACTGTCTTATCTCATATAGTAGAAAATGTCACTTTACAGCCTATCTTCAAAATGTGCAGGGCTTCCTACGCCAGTATTAGTAACACCTTTACTGTTTTCAGACTTGGTGTGCATGTGGGAGCAAAAAATATTAAACACTGCCCTCTGTTGCAGCTTTATGTCAAAGTTGGAATGGACAAAGACAACAAAGGACAGAGGATAAAGCCATACTTTTGGGCATTGATTCCATCAATGGCTTGGATCATCCTCTCATTCAGTTCTTCCTCAAATCTTCTTTTCTGTGATTTTGTTCTGAAATGAGAAGTGTTGGAAGTTATGTCAAAAACCAACAGCTATCATAAACTTGTGAGTTTATCATAATTTTTTAACATTTATACTGCAATAGCAACTATAGGCATCAGGCCCAATGACCCTCATAATAAGCTCTTAAAAAAAACCATCATAAGCTAAAGTCCCATGCACAAACACACACACACTCACAAACCGAGAGCTTAGCTGTTAGGGAGCACTTAAATACAAACACAAGAAAATATTTCATAAAAAAACTAAGAGAGCTCAAGAAATTCTGGTCTAAGGAAAGTCTTCCACAGAGTTATGAACTCATGAAAAAGAATAGGAATACGCTCAAATTCATAAAGCATTCCTGTTTCTTGCAGGTTTTTTTCCTAGAAAACCCTTGTTAGAATTGTATGATGAGCACAAAGTATTAGTGCACTGAGGCATAATAGGTATCCCCTACCAAAATCCTGCTAACTCTTCTATTCTTGGAAGTACTTTACTCTTTTTAATAAGAAAACTTAGCACTGACTGAAATTAGTTTCAAGCATACACAATATTACTCTATTTATGAACCTTGTAACTCATCTGCAAAAAAAAAAGCTTCTTTACTTTTGACTGGACTCAGCAAGAACCCAACAGGGGATCATCACAACAGGTTTACCTTTGCTAACGTAAATTGCTGCAATCATCAATCAGCAGTTGTGCTTTCCTTGAAAATGACACATCTCAAATATTGACAGGTGATGTCTGTATTTGAAAACTTAAATCCACTGATAACTTAAAACCAGTGTTTTCTAAGAAGTCATTAGTCAGATCTGAAGTTTGACGCTTTCCTGACCAAAATATTCTTAACCTACAAATTGAATCCAGTCAAACATGAATTTTCCTCAATATCAAGGTTTTGGGTTATTTCTCTGAAACTGATAACCTGCTGTAAGTTTCAAATTAATACAGCAATTGTATTAGTGGACCTACAGAAACTTTAAAAAACACAAGTGATTTTATGCCTATTCAATGCTAGTGAATTTAGAAAAGAAAGTGCTTAAAACTTATTTTTCACAGAAATCAATCACAAAAACAACCCACGAGAAATGCATAGACAGATGAGGAGACATTGTCCAACCACAGTTAATCTTCTTGGCAGGTCCTTAAGAACTTAAGATTATTGTGTAAGGCATAAGAGCTAAGACTTTCACAAATGGAAGCCTACAGTCAGGCTTCAAACCCTACATTTGCATATTCTAATAAAATACTGATTTTCAAAGTGCTTATGATCACTGCAGCTCTATCGTGTGAGAATGATTAACTAGCTTATCTAGACTTCTAGTTACATGTCTGCCTCACTGTGGACATTAGACACCAGTAATGGAAGAAATTCCTTCCATGATATGGTATCAAGATACATTTTTTGTGCCTTCTGAATCTATTCTGGAGTAGTGTTTACAAACACAAAAGCAAGAACACTTCTGAACTGCATTATCTCCAAATGCCACAGTCCAATGGTCTTTCATTGACCGATAGAAAGTCTTTGGACATACTGTCCAAATATAAATGTGCAGTTTTAGAATTAGACTCTTTTTATTAATATCACACATGTTCAGTCAAAACTTGTTCACCTTCTGGAACTTAGCAATACTTTAGATAATTGCATAGTAACCAGAGACAATAAAAATTCAAATTTTTAGGAGGTTCATTTAAAGGACTTTACAGTATTAATGATATCACCATCTTGCCCTAGTCATCAAGGTACCAAGCAGCACCAGGAAAGCATAAAGCTATTGTGATCTTGCAAACATTTTCTGTAGCAGGAGCACTATAAAAGACCACAAAATACCTTTTGAATATCTACTACTGCAAACACACTAAAGGCTTTAAAATAATAAACTACAATACAAATACAAAGCAATTAAACAAACATACAAAATGTCTCTTTTAGTACATATTATTAGCTGTTTTAAGAAAAATTTTGAACAGCCCTTTCCATCTTCCCTTTTCTTACCCCTCTCTGGGCTTCCTCCCAATTTTCTTGTATATAATTTTCTTCCCACTGGTAGAGTACCTGGTTTGTAGTAGGTCACCAACATACCAACTCAGAATAAAGCTATTTGTTATCAGGAAGTGAATTTGCAATTCATAAGGAACATGTCTGCCAAATCTGTTTCCATAGCCCTTCTATATGTAAGAGGCATCAGCACTTAAATAAAAAAACATTGCATGAGCAATGGCCCTCAGTATTTGAAAGCATACCAGTGTCTATCTATTTACATAGATTTTCTATGGATAAGTAATTTTTTAAGATTGATTTACCTTTCTCTGCAACGCTGAAAATGATATTGCCCCATGGGAACATCCTAAAAAGCAAATAAACAAAAAGACCCCTATTAATTATACTCAACTTCAATAATATTAAGTTGCTTTTAAAACAGTGTTGAAAATAGGGTCAAGTAAGGAGAAAAGTTTCCAGTGTAAATACTTTTAGCATTCAATTAAAACTGTCTAAAAGAAAAATCCAGCTAGAAGTGAAGATGGAGTGACCTGGAATAAAACTCATCTATCAGTATAAATACAGGATAAACTAATACAACAGTCTGAATCCAAGAGTGTTTTGCTTTACCACAAGGACTTCAATGTCACCACTGTTTGGATGTAGCCCAAACTCTTGCCAGCTTCAGCAAAAACTAATCTTTAGTGGTTTTGAAAAAAACAGACCTGATTGGCCAAATACAGACAATGGTCATTATTTTTTAATTAATAGCAATGGCACCCATCACAGCCACATTCTTTGTGATTAATAGTGATGGCTGGGTACTTCCTGTAATGAACCTGTCACAATCCACATTCTGATGCACTATATTTATTAAACAAGAATATGTCTCACCAGTACAGGAACAAAATTGAATGCCAACGTTGAAAACTATGAGAATTTACCTTTACGCATTCTCTTTTAAGAAGTAGAAGATAATGTAATGTACAAGCTGTAGATTGTCCGTATTCTACTGACAGCAGCATAACAGAGTTAGTAAAATTAAAAACAAATCTGTTTAGTGTAAAGGATGCAACATTGAAATATAGTACTCTAAAACTGAGGCCTTCAACCACAGCTAAGGACTTGTAGGTGCACCTTCAAAAGGTGGATGATACAGTAAGTATGGATTTGGTTGCTGGAGTACTCTGAATAAAGTCCACCTAAAGTATCACAGGGATTATTTTAACTTCACAGCCTTTGCTCCAGGTTTGGCTGTATTCCAAATGGAGAATGTAGCTGAACAGCCAATAAATCTCTAGGAATTTCTCTGTATTAAAGGATTTCCTTCCTAAAGTTATTGCATTCTGTCTTTATGTTCAAAATATCTTTCCACAAGACAAAGAGCAGCCACTGCACATGCTGTGACTTGGTGCGGGGTCTGAGCTCAGAGGGTCAAATTTTGCACTTTAGCAAGTGTGACAGACTCCTTTGAATTCAGAGATGCACTTACACCCTAATCCAAAACTGGAAAAGCTTCCAGCAAATTCACTGCATTTATGCCCTGTACAACTACATGTCTCTTCTTCTACCAGAAATAACCAGGTATTTAGCAGTGAGCAGCTTTTTCCATTCAAATATTGCTATATTGTACAAAATGACATAAGTAGGCCCCTACTGTTGTGCTTATCTTGCCGTTTTCAGTGGTCATGCTGTCCCTGTGGTGCAAGTGTGCAAATGGCTTGGCAGCTCCCCAGGATTCCAGGTACCGGGTCATGCGGACGGAAGCTCTCATTTTGGCTCCATCGAGAGTATGCCGAGGCCGAATGTGGTGCTGAGGGCTTCGCTTCTCTCCCTGGTTGACAGAGGACAAAAGGTGATGTCAGCCTTTGTGCTCACGACCTTTTGAAGCAGCAGTGCGTCATCTGGCACCACAGATCTCCACGATTAAGGACTTATAAATGGAGAGATGCTAAGAACCTGCAATTCTTAATGATATTGCTGGGAAACATCAGCGACTTATTTCTGAAGAGCGGGAAACATTTGCACTGCAAACATGATATATCTGTAGGCATCAGTAACAGCCCTGATCAATATCTTATTGTAGTGAATTATTCAATAAAGAGATTAGCGGTCCTGCTCAAAAACAAGTATGACTGGCCACAAAATAAAAGTACTACTAACCTTAGGATTGATTACAAAGTAAGTCTTAACATTATGCTCTTTCAGGTATGGGTCCCTCACATCTCCATCCCCATCTTCCACTTTGTAAGCTCCATTCAAATGTGCCAAGGTGACTGAGGTGATGTGAACACGGCTGAAATGATATTTTAAAAGAAGGACAAAGTCACAGATACTGGTCAAAAGCATTTAGACCTGATCAACCTTTTTGGATACACCTTTTATTTGCAGCTCACTTCTTTTGCAGTCCCTCTAATCTAAATTTTAGAAGTTCTAATGGGCATAAATCCAAAGGTTTCTATCCAGAAAAAAAAAAAATGTTCCTTAAATCACAAGAAATACTGAGTGCCCCAGTTTTGGTCTTTTTTTTTCCTCAAGACATCACCTAAGAATTAGTACAGGCATCTCCATGAAGGCTGATGGCTTAGGACATGGTGCCTATGCATTTTTCCATGACTGAAAAATCCAGGTGTCCGAAGCTTAACGGAGAAGATTCTTACCCTGGGACTCCCCCAGCTTCCATGTGATTGGCCAGGGTAACATCATGAGACCACACATCATACTGCCACTTCTGGAGCCCAATAACACCGCAGAGCACGTTCCCGGAGTGCACTCCTACGCGCATGTTAATGTCCACTCCAGTCGCATCTCTCACTTTCCTGCGGTTGAGAATAAAGCCTCTGTTAATACACATAATAGGCCCTTTGTTTTCTTTTAATTTACCAGTCAAATTATGTGGATGGCACACCCCTAGAAGCACTCAAGGCCAGGTTGGATGGGGCTCAGTGCAACCTGCTCTAGTGGGAGGTGTCCCTGCCCACAGCAGCGGAGCTGGAACTAGATGGTCTTTAAGGACCATTCCAATCCAAAACATTCTATCATTCTATGATTCTATGAAAGTAGCAGTAACAACATTTACCTCTTCTTAGCATTGCCTCCATTCTTTTAATGCTATGATTATACATTATCTTTCCTATTATCTGTATTTGCAACAATTTGCAGAAATATTAATTTTCAAGTCTGTGTCTGAAGTTCCTTCTTTTATATTAATCTGAAATTATTTGGGAGGGCTGTGGTGAATAGTGGAAATGTTTAGTCTCATGGTAGAACCTAAGGACTGTTTTTGTTCTACAGGCTGCTTTTTGAGGTCTGGAACTGCTGTTACGCAGAGTTCTACCTATAGACCCCAATGTTTACATCAGAGACCTTCTCATATCTGACATATCTGAGAGGAAGGATGAAAACCACAGCACCTCAGGATATTCCACAAGCTAAGGCTTGTACAGTCTTTGGGAAATGGGCTCAGTGCCATCCAGGCTGTGGAGAACATAGGTTCAACAACCTTCCACATGCTTAGTGAATGCTGCACTCTCTAGAATTATATACAGTGAATGAAAGGCTACCCTCACTGTCCAGACCACATCTAAACCTTTGATCTTTCCAGTCACAAAGTATCTGTTCACCCCATCTCAAATCTCAGAAGAGCCCTACACATAAGATAGGCAATTATCTTTGCAGAAGCAGTTCTTCTGAATCACTGGTGCATGACTGAGGTCAAACAATCAGAACATTTCCAGACATATGTCACATGGGTACCTAACCACATACACAAAGAGTAACAAAACTAATTCAAATATCTCCAGGCTTAGACAGCTCTAAGAAATGGGAAGATTACAATTTAACCGGATTTACGTATTTAAACCCCAACTGATGTGGACCCAAACCTAGCCAGTAATAAGCAATGTCCACACACACTTGGAGAAAGTCGGACTATTAATGGAAGAAACAGCTACAGAATAAGAAAACCAAATGGCTCCTAGTTACAAGTTGGGTGCACAGTTCTAGCAACATCTTCAATCTCGGTGATAAGAATCATCAGCTCTATACCTTCTGAATTATTTAATTAATGTGACAGTTTTCTCTTTTTTTTTTTTTTTGAAAGGGAACATAGAATGCAAGAGGCCTAATTTAATATGGTATCATATCAAAGGTATGGTATCATATCATACTGCATTTAAGCAGTAATTCTCAAGAGTTTTTTTCCCTGGGAAATGAAAATAACAGGATCATGACTGAAAGTGTTTTAATTCCATCTGTCTCTCTCAAGTGTTTATTGGTATTTCTTTTCACATTGCCATTTTTACACTGCTCTTGTGTAGCTGACACTTGAAAATGAACTGCCTGTAAATGGTCTTTGTAAGCAGTTTGCAAATCACAAACACCACTTTGCTCTGCACAAGGTATATGACACAAGCCTAGCACTTTGGAAAAAAGTGTTTTAAAATACTGGGCAAAATGCAAGTGGAACATTTATCCTCTAGGAGTGCTTGTCAAAAGACTGCCCTTCCACATTCTGCAGAATAAAGGAAGAGCAAGCAGAATAAAGTCTGCTTTTTAATAAGCTCTCAGGATTTAAGCATGGGAGCAAACAGAATTGTACCAGAACTGAATCTCTTTTTCTGTCTCATAAATTAAAGAAACCACAGGAGGCAGTAAATTAGCAGTGTAACTCTAGACCAAGTTAGGGTTTACCACTTCTCTCCTGATCTCCTTGAACAATTGCTATGACAATGCAGGCACTGAATGCATTCAAGAATGCAGACTATCACATCCCCAGAGGATGTCTGCATTACCTACAGAAGCATATCTGAAACTTCCCACCTTTATTTCATTTTCTGCTCCCCCTGTCTCTCTGGTTTTCTTCAGCACAGCACAGTCTGTGTGCCAGCCTGATTGGGCAGTCAAAATACTCATCAAGACTGTATTTTTCCTACTGCAGTGTGAAATTTGAGTTTGAAAGCATTCTGCATTTTTCAGAGACCCGGTAAGATTGCAGGTAACTGTAGCAACTTTACTCCATACAAACAAGAGTTCAGGTCATTAGGAAAGCATCTAGATGCTTTACCTGAGCTTTATTAATCTCTAATTCTGGACCAAGGTATCTAAGACTCACCTAGCCCTTTCTTACACATTTTAACACATTGACTGAGCCTTAGGCATTTAATTCCCTGCAAATTACCAGCTTTAACAGCATAGTTTCCTTTTGGATCAGACCTGCAGGAATGAAAGCATACCTAAAAGAAGTCTTTTATTTTGTATCTAGCATTCAAAATGGTATAACCATCTTATATCCCACAGTTTCTTTCACTTTCATTTGAAATGGAAATTGTTTCATGCTACCAAATCAAAGGAAGCGTCTGAGAATATGTGACTCAGAAACATACAAATAAGGAAGTCACCAGACAGACAAGGAGGTAGAGTTTGAGCTGAATGGAAACAACACATATATTCACACACAAAAATATTTTGCCTCAACAGATAAGCTTTGTCCTTAAAGCATCCACCTAAGGTGGCCAGCTCTCAGCATCACGGGCAGCACTGGCATTTATGGTTTGATAAAGTAAGCATCCCACTCCTGGGCAAGCAGGCTGCAGACTGTAAGAAACATTGGATTTGTTCCAACACAGAGCAGAGAAGCAAAGCACTTAATCAATGGGACTAGAGTCCATGTTTAAATGGGAACAATCCATAGCATAGGAAAGCTGAATTGCTCAAAATGGAACTACACATTAGGTAAGAAGACTGAATAAGACTTTGTAGTACAGATCACCTGGCAATTTGGCAGAATTCCTCCTTTTCTGCTTCAAAGAGAACTGGAACTGAAACCATATTCAGGTGGTAAAATCTATATAGAACTGCTAATATAAACAGCAAACTACTTTATTTCAGCAGCTTACACACCGAGGGGGCAGTTTGCACCTCAGTGACTGAATGTAACAATAATTTCTATCTGACAAAAAAGGTATTTCTGATAGAGCAAGTGAAAGATATTGAGTGACACACTGCTAATAGCAAGAGTATTACTACTTCTCATTTTACAGGGCACAGAAGCATGTCAGGAGATGCTTCCATACAAAGATGCAGCAATCACACAACAAAATATGGAGTTGCTTAAGAATCAGCAATTTTCATTCACCTGCAGCCTGCGACACTTGACATAATACTTTGAAAGGATTTGAAAACACAGGGTACAGATTCCTCACTCCTTCTGTAAACAGGTTGTGGTAATCAGGCATCTGTCTATGGGAGCATTGTGGTTTCTGACTACAGTAATAAAGTCAGATCAGAATATGCTTTACAACTAATCTGTAATTTTCTAGTCTATAAGGCTGCTTACCAAGAACCTGATCATACAACATTAACAATGAACATTCTTGATAGCAGCCTGAGAAGAAAGTTATTTCAGAGAAGACTGGAAGTTCTGAAGTGTGAGGAACTGACAGATTGCTCTCTGAGCTCAAGTAAAACATTGCATTATGATGTGTGATATATTTTGGTTCTTTGTGAAGGGTACTTTATGGCACAAGTTTAGTGTTGCTTTTCCAGCACCCTGTAATTTCCTCTTAAGTAACAAAGCAACAGGTCGATCAGAAACTCTGTGCAAATACTTTTAACTCACTTTTTTCACACAGCACACAGATGTTTTGAAATGCAAACCAAAAAGCTCTCATTTTGAATCAAAGGCTGGGGAAAAAATCCCAACATTTTTAAGCCAACCAACAAGGAGGGCCAGAACTTTGGGACTGACACCCTTTTACCAACTGCTCTACAGAAGGGATGGTAGCTTTACTTCCTAGTATGCTAAAAAAGCAATGGTTCAATTGTGATACTAAGTGAAAAAGAGAAAGCAAGCAGTGAAAGTAACTGAAATGCAACCAAATCTGTAGACTTTTATCTTGCTTGGCAAGGAGAAATTCTCCCAAGTACCATTTAAAAATTCAATTTCTTTGGACACTACGTAAGTTACAACCATTTTTGGACGAAGAAACAACATTTTAGAGAATGCAGCAACCTGATTCCTGTACTGAGGTTAGTTTTACAAAAGACTGCTAAAACAAGGAGATCAAATACTAGTTCCCAAAAATACTATACCTTTTCCATGAACACATAAAAGGGAAAAGAGCCAAATTTGCTTTAGTCAACCTACCCATACAGTAATTACCCTGGACTGAGTTAGAAGACCAGATAACTAAAAGCCAAATCCCTCTTGTGACTACAATTACACACATTTAAGGATTAGAGGAGTAATTTTGTATGGCTACTTCATTAGACATTAAGATCGACACAGTTCAACATAATTATCCATTTCATGATGAGGTGCACGTCACACATATACCTCACAAGGATGGGTCAATATCTCACTTTGCTGAATGGACAGTGGTTAATGTGATCTAGACAAAACCACAAAAATTGGAACTTACAGAAGAGCATACCAAGTTTTAAAATCAAAGTCTGGCTTATTAGAAAAAATAAATCACGCAGAAGACTCCCAAATATCCAGACCTCCACATGATACACATTTTTGCCAAGTGTAGCTCACCTATATATATTAATTTTAATGAAGGACTGGTTTTAAAGGTTTTTTCTAAAAGTTTAGTACTTACTTAATGGCTTCACACATGTCCAGTCCCATTTTCACACAATTCTTGGCATGATTTTGAAGAGATATAGGTAGTCCAGAAACACAGTAATAGCAGTCACCTAAAATCTTAATTCTCATACATTCATTTTCCTGGAGGAAAAAAAAAGCAAGATGAGACAGTGACTTTCAATTTGAAATACATAAATGAAGGGTTACTGTTACAAAGATTGACTTAAATGACATTAGCAAAGTCTTTCTACTAAAGCTTGCTTCAGTACAGAAGGGCTTGCTACAACAGAAACACTGAGAAAGTTTTGTATGGTTGATCCCTCCACCAGTAAATCCCTCCTCCTTAATAGGCAAAAGGAGGAAGTAATTTCACTGCAGAATATGTTCACACCTGAGAATAAAGAACTGAGGTAAACTATCATGTCCTCAATCTAAATAAAGCCTTTTTGTTTGAAATAATAAATCAAAAGATGTGGTCCTCCACATTTACATTGATGAAGATATACTATGGAATGGTTCCAGAAGCTAGCAATCATAATAGTATTTCTATATTTTATACTCTAAGACCATGTAAAAATTTTCACTTTTTAAAAACTGAAATTTAATTTTAATTTATTTTTATTTTTAAAATACTTGACAATATTTTTTCAACAAATAAAAACACAGGAGATTTTTATCTGTTCTGAGGTTCCTGATTTTACATTTACACATGAAGTTTGGCTTAATTTTTATTAAAAATGACACCTAAATAAGCAGAATAAAACATTCTGATTGTATTTGATTCTTTCCTTGAGTAATAAAGAGGCTGTGGTCAGTAATTAAAATTGATTTGATCAATATTGTCTCTCTTCTCCTTCAGTCTCATAAATGCTTTTTTTGAGACCAGAAAACTGACTAACGCTTTTCTATCTTGAGTTTCTTAATCCTTGATATTGCAAAAAATCTATTTAAAGAAGTGTTCATCTGCCATTAAGCCTTATTGGGCTCCACGAGCTGTCTCTATTGGTCCTATTAGAGAGCTATCTTGGGTTTCACAGACTGCCACTCTGGCAGAAATGCACTGCTGCACTCAGACCAGAGCCAGATCATTTTCTTCACACGTTTCAAATCCAATCTTCCTGCCAAAGTCTCAGAAATGCTGCACGAAGACCCCAAGAGGAAAAAAAAAAAAAACAACAACATTTTAAAGATGATTTTCTTATTGAAACTAACAGCAGCAGCCCATAGCAACCCACCTTGGCAATCTGATCAAACTTGCCAAAGAGCTCATTTAACATGTGCACCAGCTCCCCTGGAGAGCAGTCACTGGCCAGGCGAGTGAATCCCACGATATCAGCGTACAAGATGCTGCAACAGAAATGAGCAGAATCTTCGTCACAGCTTCCTCCTGCAGCACACTCAGATCCATCAACCAAACAACAGCAAAACCTGAGCGAGGGCCCTGGACTGCACAGGGATATGCCCATACCCAAAACAGCCACTACTAAATGTAGAACAATAAATATAACTGCATCTATAGGTAAATGTATATTTACCTTTATGGGTGTTGCGTTCATAGGTAATATATACCTATATGTACCTTTATAGGTATTACCTTCTCAGGTACAACATTTATAGGTATACCTGTATTTATAGGTACTTATAAACATTCTATACCTCTATCTGTTATGGCACAGAAAAAAGAAATATTTTTCCAAGTCACAAATCAGCAGTATAATAATAGCAATATATAGTTTAAAAGGACTATTGGAGCTCATAAGAGAACAAGAGCTTCCTCAAAAGTCCTGCAACATTTTTAATAAATTAGTTTTTAAGAATATAATTCAAACTAGCTTGTCCAATCAAAAAAAAAAAAACAAAACCAAAACCAAAACAAGCAAACAACAATAAAACAGACAAAAGAACCTTGCTAAGAAGAAAGAATGTTTGAAATGAAAGTGATTTATTTTTTCAGCTACTAGAAGTTTTTAAATAATAAATAATTAGATCTGTCAGCAGAATATTTTATCTCAGGTACTGTGTAAAATACATCCGTGATACAGCTGCCTCTGTTTACATGATACAAATCCTGAGAAATTGTTCCAATTAAGAAAATCACAAAATCTGAATCATACCACTGACAGGAACTACAATTTTGACTAGCATACACAGAAGCAGGATTTGGTACTTCGATCTGAAAACTGAAGACATTATTAAAAAAACCAACCTATTATTGTGTGGCTTTTTCTCAAAAACTGCTTTGTATTAACACCTTTGCGGCTCTTCTGGAATGTAGCACTGTCAGCATTCGATCAAATTAAGGGATGCTACATATGAAGCTGTTGAAAAGCATATTTTAAAAAATGTTTTCTTAATTCCTCCCTTAACCCTTTCTTTCAATTTTTTTTTTTGAATGTTGCTGGTACATTTTATTACAGTACAATACCTCACATTGGTGTGCCTTTTGACATACAAATTGTGGAAGTTGTTGGTGTTTTCCAGCTGGCCTGCCTTTGGACCTTGTAACCTCTGAATGATCTCTGCTTTCATTTCCATGGCAATGTGAGCAGGCAGTAAAGAAAGTAGAAGACGCTCCTAAAATTTAAAATGAAATCCACAGTTTCTTTAAGGAGAATAAATTTAGTATGGCATCAATACTGTGCAAGGCACACCCTATTGTCAATACCACAGAACATTTTGATGAGGCTTGCTCTCAGGCCTGGTTGGAGCTCCAAAGTTAATCAGTACCTTGAGGAGTGTGACAAAGACATACACACATTTCCAAGTAATACCTGCCTTCTTCAAGGTTTTGCGTATATTAGAAAAAGCTGAAGCTAAGCTTAACATTTCATGAAGTTATCTACAGGAATCTATTCAATATCTGAGTAGGATGCAGCAAATGAAACAAGAGTCACAGGCCAGTCCAGAGGACTTAATTGGAAATACAGTTTAATTCAAGCAGGAATAAGCTAAATCTTTTTTTTTTTCTTTCATACATTTTAAATGGTCTGCCATAATTTTAGCAGTTAGACTGAAAATAAAATACAGACACAGAACATGCTGAAAATGATGAATTTTTGCAAAGCATTTTGATAGGTACTCTCTCCTTTAATATGGCATTTGACAAATTCTTTTCTAATTAACCTAAAAGCACATAAAATACTAAAAAAACCCAAACCCTACATATTTTTCCTCATCATTTGGCATTAGGGTCTTCCTCTTCATTTGATATTGTGCTCTTCCTTTTCTAAAGCTCTCTGACACTTCCATTTTGCCCATTTCACCTGTGACAGCTTTAGACTGATCCTACTTCTCTGGAAACCAGGTCAACAAGAACTCTGTAAAAAAAAAAAAGTCCTTGCTTTATCATATTCCATCTTGAAACTGAACAAGAATTTCCCATTTTCTCACAGGCAGACAGGAGAGACTCCTTCTGGCTAAGAATAAAAACTAGAAGCCTGAACCAGTGAAGAAGGAGAAGGCATCTGAAAAAGCCCCTGACAGAGTCAGAGAGAGAAACCGCTACACCAGAAAAGATGATGACCTCAAAAAGTGCATGATTCTCAGGTGTTACTCAGAATGACACATGCTCTTTGGTTCACAAGAGTATTTCTGCAGACTTTGCAGTTCTGTTCATGAAGGTACCAGAAGAAGTGTAGCCATTAATCCAATCCTCTGCCTGGGATAATTACTCCTGTTCAGGTCTGATGACCTTGAGTAGAGCAAGGCAATAACGGGGCTATAGACTCTTCTAATATTTGCAGCAACCTTGGCTATCTGTCTCTGTCAGGTATAGTGACAAATTCACATTCCTCATAGCATTTGTGCACTTGTAAGCATAGCATTCAATTACATGAGGCCCCCTGAAACTGATCCTGCACATATTTGGAAAAAAATTCTATTGCAATGAATCAAGACAGAATCTTGCTTTGCTGCTAATTAATATTGAACTAATAATTTATTTCCTAAATTTTATTTCTTAGTATGCTTAGGCATTTTAGCAAGCTCACATCCAAGAGACCAGTGTATTTTCATTGCTTATGTTCACTGGCAATGTTTCACTTCCAGGGCTCCTTGGTGAAGGTATTTTGCTAACTTGTAAATAATACCTGTACGACCAATCAATTTTTTTCCATAATGAAAACTTACTCTTCCAGGTTGCTCTTTAACAGTACAGGATTGTTCAGACTTGTTAACAACTGAAATTACACAGCTAATGAAGAGGTGTAGCTCTTAGCAACAATTTTACATCACTATACTCCTTTTATACCATGGATAGTAAATGCAAGCTGGTTCACTATCTTCCTTTGAATGTTGTGATTCCAGACACACAGTGATGCAGACACTCAACGTCTAGGTTACTGCTTACCTCTTTGAAACTCAGAAAGGCTGGTAAAAGGTCATATAGCAACAAATATTTCAAGGAAGCAAGCAAAACCCAAAAAGTTTTCATAGAAAGCAGCATAAAGTCAACTACAAGCTAAAGAATCATATGAGAAAAAGGAAAACAGAATGCCCTCATTTTGTAGGGGACATCAGGAGAGATGGAACATTTCCCCTTCTTTTTCTCTTCAGGCCAGCCCATTATTCCGTTCTGCTTAAACATCCTGGTGAAGCTGTTCACCACACCAGAATTCCCTCCAAAGAATGTTTTCCTTCCTCCATTTTCACTGTACAAAAGCAAAGGCTGCAACCAAAGGCTGCTTCAGAGAACTGCAATTGGTGAAGCACACTGCAGAACACCTTGCCATACCCAGGTGCACATATAGCCTTCAGCCACCCTCTCCATCCTGCAGGCTTCAAGCATTCACACTTCAGTCCTGATGTTATCACTTGTGTGATAATGTAGATTGTTCATTTTCATTTCTTTCACTAACAGACAGCTGTGAAAGAACGTGAATGTTAACTACTCATGGGCACTGTGGCTGGGCTGGTCAGCTAAAAATCTTAAGAAATGCAAAGCACACAAGAACAACTCTTCCTTCCTGTTTTTTCATTGCTGTTGGCTCAAAAGAGCATAGTGGAGGGATCAAAATCTCTTGCTGATCAGCTTGTAGTGCACAATGTTCTGCACTGAAACTCCTGCAGACTGAAAAATGTGAGGAACACCACAAATCAAGACTACAGCTTATGCTGGCTTTATATTTGGTAATACATTCTATTCTGTACTACCCTCTCAAAGGACAGAAAGTCTACACATCAAAAACTAGTTGAACTGAGATACAAGACGCTGACTTTTAGACAAAAATCTTCCTTATTTGTAGTAGACAGAGAAGCTACTCTCTTACAGTCTAACAGTCTTTTTCTATCTCTTACAGTCTCTTACACTCTTACAGTAAGAAAAAAGCTGTAATAATTCTGAATGCAGGTCAAGAGGTACCATTTAAAAGTCTTCAGACTGAAAATAATAATACCTGCTTCTGGTGGAAGAGAAACTGCTGTGCTATGACAATAATGAAAATCTCACAAATGTCCTTCCCTAGAATATTAACAACATGATCTTAACAACTTATACAGGGGACTTAAGCACACAAGACTGTTTCCTGACTTATTCCCTGGGACTATGCTTTCCTCTCAACCATTCAAGTCACTTCCAGCCTCAAGTCCTAGGGCTAAAAGATACAGCCCACTGTCTATACTGAATACAACATACAAGTGCCTTTCAATACTATAGGTTAAGTACTTCTCTCTTCTCCACCTGAACCCCACTAGAAGGATAGCAAGTAGTCATCCTTCCTGGGTTCTCCAGCTGCAGATTTTCTGTGGCATATGTCAAAATGTTATTTGAGTTCCTGTTCTCTCAGTCTCTCACATCCAAGTTGATCTCTTTGTCAGAATTTTTCTTGAAACAGATGACTTTAGCAGTGGTTCTTAGTTACACATCACTCCTCTAAAGCTTGATAAACTCTGGTTGCTTTCTAACCTAGAATAAGTTGGCACAGCTTAGTTAAAGAACATAGCATTGTGCTGTTTTCTGCAAGGTGGCAGTTGCATGTGAGTATCTCGCAAAATACAATGCTGTTGTTCTGCAGCAAACAAGCACAATATCTTCAAACACTGGTATAGGTTATTTTCAAGAGTAACTTTTTCACAAATCAATTTGGCCCGCGGCAATAATGCTTTATTTATTTGCTCATTCCTGTTTTGTTACGCAAACTACCAATACTGATTCATTTATTTGCACAAGATTACATCATGATCAACACTTTACTGAGCTTAAATGTAAGAATTTATAGATCTAAAGGCTAAATATTCTTTCACCTAGTCTGATCTCTTGAATAATACAGTAACAGAATGTCATTAAGGAAAAACAAAGGTAGTCTGATAGGACTCACCCTATTAAAATCAACTTTGTGACTTGCTATCAATGGAGAGAAGCTGTCCTTCAAGGCAATTCACAGAATAGAACACTGAAGTTCTGAGGTAGCAATGCTCTCTCTCTCTCTCTCTCACTCTGTTATCTAGGGAAGGAACTGCAGGTCCAAATTTTGGTCTTACTCGAAGAAATGTTTCTTGTTAAGCTTTTTCTGACATTCAAGAAGTCTTCAGAAAAACTATGTATTTGTAGATCAGCAAAGGACTACAGGAATATTTTTGTCCTTATAATCCTGTATAAGGATATTTTTGTCCCTTTCAATGTCATTTAGGGCACTAAATATTGAATTCTGCTTTTCTGTGGATTGGATTTTGTTTTCAGATTCCTGTGGCATATATCTAATCATCTCTTTAGCAAGTTTGACAAACCAGGTCAGGAAGTCAGTAGTAAGAGCTCGAAAAGCAATTAGCCTATGCATGCATCCTGCTTCACTACAAAGTTTAGAAATAAACTCAAATAACATCAAATTTTAAGCTGCCCTTGAAATCTATAAAGAAATAACCTAAAAGAAATGAATTTTCTGATTCCTGATCACAAAATGATGGAACAGTCAAGAGCTGATAGAGATGGTGATCGAGAGGGTATTTGTCAAAGTACTGTACTGTTAACCTAAACCTGATGATCATCCTCTAAAATACACCTACAAGAATAAAGAGTTGTAAAATGTTTTTTCTTAAAGCTAACTTGGCCTCCTAACTGAGACATGAGAAGATTCCTGAAAATTACCTGCTATTATCTCCTTAAATTTAGCCAATGTTAATAACCTCAATCCATCTCATTACTTGTGCCGAATCCAATAAATTGATTTTACTTATACACAACAAAAAAGGTATTCAATCTTGACTACAGAGACATCAAGAGATGCAGAATTCACCAACTTCCAGTCGTTAACCACCTGAACTGTTAAGAACTGTTAAAAATGTGTTCTTTATTTCTTACTTTGAAGCCTTGGCCCTGTTATATCTTTCTCAGCTCAAGATTAATGTCCCTACTCTTACTCCTGTAAACACAGGTAACTGTTTTTCTGATCAAGTAAACAGACTGAGGTGTAAAAATCTCCTCCTTCTAAGTATTTTCTACACTCTCTTCTCAAAACCCTCAACAACCTTCAAGCATTTTTAAGGGTTTCTTGACACAAATCCTAACATTTTGCTTCAGCAACAAAGACATGCACACATTTATTTCCCTCAGTATGTCCATGACTTACTCTGTGCAGCCTTCTGATGTAACATCCTTGGAGTTCCCTGATTGCAATTCCATTTCTCCTATTTTCTCCAAAATATTGTACAAAGTTGCAGCCTTACAATATCCTAGCTATGGCCCATACTCTTTTAGAATTCAGATGTCTCTTCAGAAAGTTACAAAAAACTCCCTTGATTAATATTGTTTATAAAGTATTCAATATGATGATATTCATTATCAGGCTAGTATTTACATTTTCTGCAAAAATTATTGTCTGTGAATGTCTTCACATACCTCCTAGATCATTAATAAAACATACAAAACAGCATAAACAATGAGATGAGATTCTTGTAGAACATAACAGACATGCTAGTTCATTGAACAACCCCACTGATAACTTCCAGTTATTCCACTCAAAATCTATTAGACTGTGCTATCTTGCTGGGCAGAGTCAGCACTTTTATGCTGAACATCACTGAATCAAAAATCTTACTGAAATCTTTTGATTATGGAAAGTTACTTAACCCAAACCTGTACCCATTAAATACTAAAAAACATTTTCTTATTACTTGATTTCTTACCAAACTGTTGAGTACATCACTCTATTTCTTTCCAAATACAATCCCATCACAGCAGCTCCTTTTATTTCATACTGATTGTTTATACTTTTTTCTATCTAGTGGCAGCCACTTCCTTGGTTATGATGTGTTTTTTTCCTGGAAAACTTCCAAAACTTTTATTGGCCTTGACAAAACCAGACAAGGATCAAGGATTTTTCATGACATCTAGAAATCTCTTACATATCGCATCTTTTGTCATTTTGAACTTTTTTTATATATCTAATTGCTGCTTTTGCTTGTGGCTAGTACAGGCTTTATGACACAGATGACATCTTTCCTGATGGCAGAACTGTGAACTCTCATCTGTTCTCCTAAATGCCACACCCCCACACACACACTGATAACAACATACATTTCTGATTTTTTTTTTCGTCCCTCGAAAATGAGTTTTTCCCCAAGCATAGTACCATAAGGCCTTTTGTTTCCATGACCCTTTTGGTGAAATTTCAAGTGTGCAATGCCAGGAGTTGAAATATCAACACCAGGAAATCGACACACACACAAGGGGAATGAAAGCATCATCCTTTCATTCCTCACTAGTTCCCCAGGCATGAAATGCAAATGCCCTCATGAAATTATTCTGCAGAAGACAAGCTCTAGTTGTCTAGGAGCTGCTCCCATGAGAAAGGGAGAAACCCCAAGTGGGGACTGCCAGTTTTCAGGCCCAAGGTGGCTGTCATGAGCTCAGATGGCAATGGGCTGTGTCTTCCCTGGTGCTGGGACTGGGCCAGGGCCAGGGTGAGGTCCAGGTTGGTGCCCGACGGGGATGTGCTCCCTGGGAGCCTCTGCCTGGGAAGAGGCTCTGCCCCCTCCACTCAGTCCCTGAGCTCCAGCCATGCCTCCAGAAAGGGGACAGTTGTCTTCAAATAACAGTTGAATGGCCAAACATCAGTGGCGTGACTTGATCACTTCACAAGAGCAGTAAAGCCAATGCAGGCTGTCAGTTTAAGGCAAGGGTTTGCAGGCTAAACACACTTTGTGTACCCTCAGCATTGTGCACCCTCAGTGTGCCCAGATTGTTTGCTGCCGAGTAGCTCTGGGAATGCAGAGTTGCCATCTCACCAGTCACCTCCACATCCAAAAAACACTGAAGTATGCAAAAGCACTACCACTGTTTCAATGTAGGGGACTGAAAGCTCATTTAAATTCTCAGGTTCACCACATATTTGGCAAAGATAAATTCCTTCACAGAACCTAAGGGATGTTTAATGTTTATGCATAGATTCCAGTTTGCATATGCAGCCTGTTTATGACTAATTTTGCAGGCAATGTTCACTACACCTTCAGAAAGCGTGCCTATCCTGCGGCTGTTCAAGCGACGAGTCACCAAACAGCACAACAATAGAGTAAAAGAGAACACACCAACATACACAGCCAGCCCTGCTTAATTAACTGACAGAATTTCAAGGTTTGTTTGCGTCTGACCCTGTTAATTCTTCCTCCAAGTTTTTATATATTTCAAGAACTGATGAACAGACAGAAGCAGCATTTGGCAAAGAATCAGTTTGATGAGCGTAACATGTTTATTACTACATCAGTCTTTAATAAAGGTGAAGTATTGTAATGCTGGCAATTGCTCAGTACCATTCCTTTAAACAATAAACTAACTCTGGTACAACTCACTTTTGATGAGAAGAATTTTGTTATTTTTCAACAAAAATGAAGAAAACCAAACTTTTGAGTCTTTTTACATATTTTCATTCTTCCAAACCATCTATGAGACATGTCAGGGAAGATAATCAAGAGTACTGCTTTAAAGGTACCTAAACAACCCTTTTTCAAAGACCAAAGTTTGCTGTTCATCTGCCCAGTTTAGAGCCAAACCTTGTAGTTAAAAGCATCAAATTCAAAGCAAAACCAAAAGCATTTCTAAGGCACAGCACCGCATTTAAGTTAGAAGATCACATCTGAAGAACATTGACAGCATCACTCCTCCACAGCCTTCTGGATAGCATGAAACTGACAGTTTTTACCTTTGACATCGCCTCTGGTGTTTTAGCCATCTGCTCACAGATTGCCAAGTAAATATGCAAGAATGGATTTCTTTCTGTATTTCACTGGTTATTTGCTAATATTTTACTGGATAGTCTACAGATAGCATACATTTGAGTGATGAAATGTTACACGCCACACAGAATAAAGATCAAAATCTAGATTTTTAAGAATAAAGATTCTTATCAGGCACCTAGCCGCACTTGTCAGGAGTTCAAAAACACTTAAAAGTGGGTCAGACAGAGTACTGAGAAGCAGGGCCACACAGCAACAGAAATGAATCAAAACTGTCAATCACTGTATTAGATTAGTCAAGAGTAGAAGTAGTTAAACACAGTTTTGGCCCATACAACAGCCAGTTTAAATTGAGATAAAAGTTTATTCAAGTAGGAGTAAGAGATTATTTCACCCATACATTAATGAAAGTAAACCTACAGTAAGGAGCAATGCTTTTTCTTGTGAAACAGTGATGATACATTTTAATGTTGCAAGCTGTATTTTTTAACACTCCTTTTCTGAGCATTTATTTCTGACTATTTATTCAACAGCTCACTTCCCAGCCTTGAAGACAGAGGAGGCTGACTCACACTAGGTGGAAATCAAAGAACAGGCAGATGTCTGGAGGGTGTATGCTGTTACTGCATTCATAAAGCAGACCTCTTATTTTCTTACAATGGTCTCAATAAAAGGGAACAAGAATGGTTTGCATTATATTTCCATCTCAGGGTTGACAGTTTCTGGTAGAAATCTTCCATTTGCTCTTTAATGATTATATTCACCAGCTACTGAAGATAGAAAGTTTTCAATTAAAAACTTTGCTCCCCCTGAAAAAAAAAACAAACCCAAAACCAATATAAACAGCGTTTTGAAAACCAATTCTCTTTATTTTGAGGAATCTGATCAGGGGAAAAAAGCAGCAACTTACTGTATGGTAGATACATGCTAAACTAGTAATTAACACTGATTAGTAGGCCCAACCACAAAACAAAATTTAGCATAAACCATAGCAAGGGGGGTTTATTTTCTAAATATTTTCTGAATTTTATTCTACACATTTTATTTTCTGAACATTTTCCACGTTACTATGTGCACAATTTTGGAAGTGTTTTCTGTGGTATGTTCCAGAGGTACTTACACATGCAAGTTTGCAGACAGGAACTCAGACTTAATCACAGAAAGACAGGAATGGTAACTACCAGACCTTCAAGTGCCTTGTCACCTGGGAAAAGCCTGTCCTTCTGGGACACTATGTCTGTGTGTGCAATGCATTGAGAAAACTGGAATCCTAAAAATGCAACTGAGAAAATATTAGATCTGCAGAAGGAAGCCACATTAAGTAGAAAATGCCCAAAAGAGGGTGCTGTTCATGATTCTGTACAAAGAGCCACCAGGTCATAAGCTCCAGGCTGGAAGGAGGCACCTTAATGTGCTTGGAACTCTGTTGTGGGCAAAACAGTCTGCAGTCAGGTAATTTTAATAGAATTAATTTACTGTAAACAAAAACAAACCTCACACTGCTGATTGCAGTTAAAAAAAAAATCCACTAAAAAGGAAGATAAACACTGAGATAGACACACAACCATCTATCCTCTGCACTTCCTGGTCTCAATTTTCCCTCTTCTTGCTGTGCATTGTGCTCTGTCCACCAAAATTCCTGTGCTGAGGTGGCAGGCAGGATAGGAAGCTGAGATAGCAATGTGTGATAGTTTCTTTCTGTCACTGTCTGCTTAACCACTTCTGCTGTTCTATGATTAAAGGTTTCCGCTGCCCTTGTGTCTCTGACCCAGCCTCAAACACTGGAAGCCTGCAGTGCCTTCTGGTGTGTCCCTGCTCCAGCATGGATTGCCCATGTGCCACAGCCCCTCAGGGGCGAGGGTACCTTGTTTGGGTGGAAAGTCCCCTACACAGATCAGCTTGTCTCCAGACTTGAGAAGCTGCCTGTTTTCTTCTGAACTGTGTTTGGGCAGGGGCACGTTTCGTCCCTGGTTAGGTAACTTTTTCATGCCCAATGGCTAAGATTTTCTACACAAAGCAGGCTTTTTCCATGACTGTTTTGTGTGCCCCATGGTAGGCTGGAGGCAGCTTTGGCAGCAAAGTGATTCACAATGACCCCTCTTCCACCTCAGCCCCCTGCAACCTGTGGCCACCAACACAGGCTCCATACAAAGCCACAGTGCCCAGTGGTGCAGAGGTTTTCAAGCTTTAACAGGAGATCCACAGGTTAAACAGTGCTGTCCATGTGCAACCCTTCATCAAAACAGCTCTCTGCCAAAATGAGACCCCAACTCTCTTCCCATCCCCACAAAGAAATGCTTATCAGCGAGCATGAGGTTATTTTGGACGTAGAGCCCTAGCAGCCTTTTCAGGTGAAATGAATTTGCTCCAAAATGAAACCATTTAAAAATCACTGAAGCAAGTACCAGATTTCCTGCTTCTGCAGTGCTCCAGGTGAATCCCCTAATCCCCAGGCTCCTGCAAAAAGGCTGCTCTGCTTCTTCTTCCTCTCTCATGGGATGTGCAATCCAGTGGAGACATTTGGCAAATGCTCCAGCACAGCAAAAGATGGGTCCCAGTTTGTCTCCTTGAGGGATTAGGGCTGTGTCTGAAATCTTGGTCTCACATGTTGAAGAGTTTAAAATAGGTCTAATTCTTACCAATTCCATGTTCTATGTCTATTGTTTTGGAATCCTGGTTTACACACCAATGCCTGCACGTTTGTACATGTGAAGAAGCATGCTGTAAAAAGCAATACCATAGCTGCAGCTGATTGATTTTGACAGGGTTATTTGTAATGGCTATTGATAAGCTATGGATTAGTGAAATCTATTCTATGACCCCTGCACTTAAAAAACTCCCAAAGTTTTTAGAAATTTGGGAGTGGTTTGTGACTTCTTTACCCAACACTGGTTTTGGTAATTTCCAGCATACATTATCGATATGCTCCATGCCTTTATGTAATTTGATTCATTTTGAAAAACTGCATTTTAAACATGCATTAACAGATATATCTATAGAAAAATATCTTGACAATTAGTATTGTGTTGCTGCTCAAAGAGATAAAATTATAAGAAATGAGAAGGTAATATATACTAACTGATAACATTTTACCATGTAATTCACAGTACCATAATTTAATATTCATCTCTGAAACCTCAGCATACAGGCACATAATATCAACTGTTTAAAATACAGGAACTATAATTCCTAGAAAGGAAGAAAGAACAAAAAATGTACATCTTCTGTATGATATTAGCAAGAGTTACAGATTATGTACTTCCTTTTTAGACTAGCATTGCTGTTCCCACCAGTTCCATAACAATATTTTGAAGAAAGTAGTAAAATATGAGACTGCTATATGTTTTCAGCCACTTATTTTAAGAAATGCTATAAAATATTATTTTTGAACTTTGTTAGCACACTATTTTAATTAATAAGCAAGAGGGAGCTGATTTCTTTTTCAATCCTGAGTCCACGGCGCACCTCAAAATAGTTTCCTCCCCATGGAGCCTCATAGCTGTCTTTAGCACACTGGCACTGCCACATCCAGCACAGCCTAGCCACATTTCAAATACTGAGTTCTGCCAAGAAACTACAGAACATATGCTCAATACACAGATGTGCTCTGATGAATCAGGGCCATCCTACATATTCAGATTGGGTCATTGCAGAACTTGCTTGTTTGCAGGTTACAATATCAGTATTAAAAAATAATTGCCTTCCCCCCCCCGCCCCCCCCAAAGGGGTGTGACCAGAAGAGAATGCTTTACTCTGAGTCAAGTGATCCATCTAAATGAGAGCCGCTTAGAGCTGGAGCAGAAAGAACCTTTCAGAAGATTGGATGGAGCAATCGGGGAAAAAGCACCAAGAAGTGAGATATTACTCTGCTGCAGTGCACCTGACTTCAGCGTTTCCCACTTTCTTGACAGAAATATTTCCTAGAGACTCTGATGGGACTTGCTGAGGTTGTTTCAATGATGGAAGCCACTGCAAGCTGAAGGCCTTTCCAGAAGAAGGCTGTAGGAAACTCTGCTCTGCAAGGACTCAATATGAGATTTATTTTCATGTTTGGTATTTTCTCTGTTTCATCAGCAATTCTGAGCTATCCTTGGCTGAAGAGTGAAGTTATTCTAACTTATTCTAAGTAACTTTGCTGTAAATAAAATTTTTCCTTTTTTTTTGAGACTGGAAGCTATTCCATCCAAGGACCTATGAGTCATGCTCTGTCATACCAAGTGTGGTTTAAAGTTTGAATAATCTCTCTCAGTGATCCAGCAGGTGAAGCCTCTGCAGCTGTGCCTACTCCTGTATGGACTGCAGCCCATGCAGTAAGCAAATTCTACAAATCATTTGGGGCAAAATGTTGTTGTGTATTTGGGAAATTGGAGAGAAACTTCCATTGCAGAAGCTCATCCCTTAGCTCGTAACTGCTATTCAAAGAGGGACACCACACATACAGAAGGCAATTATTATTTAATGTTTGATAGATGAAGGTCTGCCACTTATGTGTCTGGTGAGACATGAGTGCCTCTGCTATTCTCCCATATCGTTTTCCTTTTGCAGTCTCCAAGGAAGCCCAGTGCTTTGGTCTGAGACCGTATGCTGAAATATTGACAGCTGTTTCAGGGCAAGAGCTCAATCTTTCTTGCACAAACCTTGCTCTCCCAGCAGGACAAAATTCACTGGATTCAGGGCAGTAAAAGTTACCCAGACCAGTCACCTCTCATCTTCCAGCACAACTTCTTCAAAGTTTGTTTTTCCTCTCAACACTAAGGGGAAGGTGACATTTTGATAACAAGTTCTGCTGGTTTCAGCTAACTTTCCTCATCTATAGGTTCACATTTGCATTATTCAGGTGCTTGTTTCTAGTATCTAACAGAAGCATATTGAAAGGACAACTCCCCAGACGTACAGTAGTATGTGGTACAGAAATCCAACACTACATGCAATACAGCATTTTCATGTCTCTGCTCCCAGAGCAGAAGAAAGGAGTAAACAGAAAGGAACAAAATATGGCCCAGGAAGAACTGAATGACCAGCAATAAATCATATTTCTTCAGTGTGACAAAGGAGACAGAAAAATAGCTATGCCAGATGCCCAGATTTA
Organism: Motacilla alba alba; assembly: GCF_015832195.1. NCBI lineage: Eukaryota > Metazoa > Chordata > Aves > Passeriformes > Motacillidae > Motacilla > Motacilla alba. The sequence continues at coordinate 81,322,906 of NC_052017.1, forward strand.
AACTACCTTCAATTACCTAAATCTGATGGTTCTGCTTTTTTTTTGAAAATCATCACAAGAATATGTTAGGCTACGCCAAAAGCTGGGGTCCAGGCAACACTGCAAGATGGAATAGTAAAAATAGTGGCTTTCTGCAAACACTAGACAGAAACACTTTTATGAAGAAGCAAGGAAGATTCATGCTATTTATTTCATACTAACAATTGGCTCTACCCTCAATATCCATGTTATTTCATAAACAAATATATCTGGTTATATTAAAGTGAGAAAAAGAAAGCCCTTTAAATCTGCCCCTTATGAATTCCAGTAAAATTAGTCCTTGAGCATTCTTTTCATCTTCTAGAATTGTACACAAACTACTGTCTGTATACCTGCATACTCAGGCTTTATTTTATACATGAACAGAGATTTAGAAATATCTCATAAAACAAAGGAAATTTATTTACAGATTTCCTTTGGGTGGCATAAAGCTCACTGTAAAAGCTGACAGATCTTCACATTGTGCAGTACTATGTGACACTACAGCACTTCTGTGAATAACAGTAGGCAGACTGGTGGCACATGCTCCAACAAGTTATTGTTTCTGGGACTTGTAGATACTATTTTACAGTTGATAAGCAACTTTCACTGAAAGGTTTTAGTTTTCAAGCAATGCAGAAAGCTATTTAAAAATAACCTGATCATGAAACAAAACTGAAGGGACATGAGGGATTTTTTTTTTTTTTAAAAACATATTAAAAAATATCTCAATGGGGATAGGTAATAAAATTTTAAATCTTTGATCATGTAAGACATTTGCCCTGTCTGATGCCTGCTTAGTTTTTACAAGACCCTTTTGTGAGGGATCTTATCTTCTAGAAATACAGGCAGCCTGTTAAAGTGGATCATTCTCACCCACAAGATTTGAAACATTCACAGAATTCTTATTTTTTTCTTCTACAAAAGCTGTCTTGATTTTTATTTCATCTATCACCCTCACCCAAGTCTAGCATTCTACTTCCACTAATATGCCCAAACAGACACAGGGTTTCTAAGTCAGTAGTGCTCTGGCCTCCCTTGGAGCTCTGCAAAAATTGGTATCACAGTTGCCTCCCTCTCGCCCTGAGCTATCAGCACAACTCTGGGTGACAGACTCCATGTGAGAGGTGGCTGCAGCATTTCAGTTGTTTCATCCCGAGTTTCTTTGGGTCTCTCTGCTGAATACATAGACATGAGGATTCATTACTACTTATTTTATTCTATTTTATCTATCTATCCCTTGACCTCTCCTCCTCATACTTCACCTTGAGATAACTGCTGCAATTAGTCTTCCATAAGCGTAGAAAATCCCTTTCCTCCACGATGAGCACAGAAACATTAAAAAAAGTATTCAGTAGATTTACTGTGGGGAATCACATGGCATAATTCTGAATACGAACTCACTCTGAAAAAGATAAATCAGTTAATTTCTGCACAGTTTAAAAATACTTAGTGTTTCTTTCTAGTAATTGTTAAACTTACAGTATAATTTGTCTTCTCAATGCCAATTTAATTTTCTAAAAAGAGAATATTTTTAAAATTTTTCTTTTTTAGTATCCCCTTTCATCTAAGCAAAATTTCAGATGTTTTTGTACTTTTTAAAAATTACTCCATTACCAATTTTCATACACATTAACAAAGTATTAAACATTAGGAATTGATTAAATTGAATTAATGCCTTTCTATTCCTTTTTAGCCTTTTTTTTTTAAGCTGGTCTAGAACAAACTTAATTAATTTTTTTTAAGGGGTGGAGGAAAAGTAGCTTTCTTATGATTGATCTTTAACATTTTAATGAATTTCCACGGAAACAAAGCAGGAAAGCTACATAACACAATCATCCTTTAAAACAATTACTATTTCTTTTTATATTTATTCCTTATCAAGGGGTACTTGAATGCACCCAAAATGACTTACAAGAGTAGGTAACTTTAGTGTGTATAAGTCATGACTGCAGATAGATTTCTGAGTGAGTGCCTAACTCTTTCTCCTATTTGTACTATATACAATTTGTACTATATACAATTAAGTAGTGTATGCCAACTTACAGGTTCAAAGGGCACAGGTGTGACAGAATGTCTCAAATTTGTATTTTTCCAAACTCTTAAAGCAGTGACCTGCATAATAAAACTAAAATGAAATCAAAACACAAAATAATAAAATACTACTATGTCATCTCCTCATTCTCATGTAATTCCTTATAAAATTACTCTCCTTCTCTATCTATGTATCTATATATGAAAAAAAACCTGTTCATTTCAACAGTGCAGTTTTTTCAACAGTGGATGTTACATATTCAAAATATAAGTTATCCTCCACCATGCAAGGCCAGGTTGAATGGGGCTCTGAGGAACCTTGTCTAATGGAAGGCATCCCTGCCTGTGGCAGGGGGCTTGGAAATAGAAGATCTTTAAAGTCCCTTCAACTCAAACCATTCTATGGTTTTAGGTCTATTCCCTATGAAAAAAGGAATTAACACCCTGGCTCTACAGCTCAAAGGCTAAAATCTTCCTTTTGTTAAAAAAGAAAATTTGTGAGCAAATTCTCCTGCACAGATGTTGCCCTGCACAGGGATATCAGATACAAGACAAGCTAGGAATATGTGGCAATGGGAATACAATGACAACACTGCACCAGTTATAATTACCACAAAGTGATGGGTAAAGTGGGGTTACAGCAGTCCCTGCAGGGCTGTTTGTTAATCTGCTCAAGAGCACATCTTTCACTGAAGGGTAAACAGCCCTGCATCACTGTTAACACAGTTATTGGCTCAGAAGAAGCTCTCACTGCACCTACCCTGCAGCTGACACCAGAATGTTCCAATACCTAACCTATGTCAAAAATGAAAAACCTCTCTAGAGTGTATTTTAATTATTTTTTTAATATGTGGCTTTCCAGACTAAGAAACCAATTCATTCAGTAAAGTTGGGCTAATCAATCCCATGAGCAACTCAAGGACACATTTCCATGGAAGGAATAACTTGCATCGTATCGTATCGTATCGTATCATATCATATCATATCATATCCCAATAATATAATTTCATATATCAATCTTATAATAAAATTTTATTTCTTTTCCTGCTTCTCAAAAATATGTCATATTACCTACCCATGTAAACAGGTTGAAATTCCAGCATCCTTTAAGAAAAGCCACCATACTGCAAGTGAGTTTGTGCATTTCTTGTCAACTAAAGCTAAACTTTTCAGTTCCAATACTCTTTGTTTTTCCCTCTCAATGAAGATGTGTTTCGTATGTTACTTGCCTAGTTGTTGTGTTATTTTTGGATTAAAAGTTTTAGAGAATTAATTTATGAAAGGATGTTTCAGATATTATGCCTGGAAAGGGAGAAAGACAGTGAGTCACTTAAATGGCTACAATGGTGTGTAGAGTCTATGCTTATGATGAAGAAAAGACAGAGGAGTTTTGCAGTGGTTCTCTCTTTGAATCCAGCAGTGGTGCAGCTCTTCTCTAAAAAATGTAATATACTAGACAAAGTCAGTGACTGAACCATGTGCTGATCTTGTACTGAATTTTTCATGAGTATTAAAAAACCCAAAATTACTTGAGAACTCCACAGTAAATCTCTTTCCCAGAAAAAACGATGCCTGAATGCCTTTTCAAGCAGGCCCATGAGGACAAAGATGCTGCAAAAATGAGTACCAGTACTCATGACGCTGGTCATGTCCTTTCATGGACTAAATGTTTGTCCCATCCTTTACAGAGCAAAGGTGCTCAGCAACAGCCTTTCCAGACCTGAAACCACAGACTAAAGTGGTTTTGAAGTCTGCTGTGCACACACATTATGTCCGTTTCCTCTTTGCCCCTTAACCCCAGCTTTTAGTTAGGATTTAAATAGGGTTTTCTGAATGTCTCAATAATTTTCAATGTGGATTGCATTTCTTTACGTTTTTAAATCTGAGAAGTATCACTGAACTGGATCAATTTATGATCAACCTGACGCTTTCTGGAACAGGTTTGAGGGATCTACTGTAATGCTTTGTCAGGATCAGTCATCTTCAGGAGCTTTGGAGACACCTGTGGAGGATAAAAACCCTTTGGTGTATCCTGAAAGCTGTTAGGGCTTTCTAAATTTTAGCAGTGATGTCAGTGAGCAAGACTACATTTTAACGTTATTTTGGGGGTTAAAAGGATAATCAATCTCTGAAAACTTGCAATGTACTTTCAGTAGTGGCATGCATTGTGGCCAGTCCTTTGGCTTCCTCCATCCCAAGTTCAAGACAGGTTCACCGTATCTCTCATGGCTCTCCACAGTCACAGTTTAATTGTAGTTGTCCTACCTCATGGATTAGGTAAGATCCCAAAAGGGCTGAAGTCCTTATCTATTTCCACAGCATGGAATTTGTTACCTTGTCACTGCAATTCTGAGTACTCAGTTTACTCCTACTGGCATAGAAACTAATGGGATGCTTTTTCTGGAAATCAGCATAAATTCTCACTATGTCTAACAGATATTTATCAGGTGGCTTCTACATTTTCATCATAATGTAGAAAAGTCCCTCTCTTTCTCCAAATGGATAGTTGTTTTCCTACACATACTCATACAACATGCAATTTTTTACCAAAGTCTCCACCAGCATCAAGCTGACTTAATTCTTTTTTAAAAGAAAGTACATCTCAGACAGTACAGCTGAAATTTTGCAGATTTTACAACTGTCTGCATTTTACAGCATCCCAAACACACATGGTTCTATTTAACTCTCATCAGAGGTTCCTGAGAATCACCTACTGCATCCACGTTTGCATTACAGGCATACTATACTACAGTTCTACCACTTCCTTTTTAGTGCATCATCATTCATATTCCTCCTACTTGTCAACCAATTCACCTTCAGACAGTCATATCTTTAAAATGCTAATGTATCCCATGCTATGCAACAAGGTGCTTCTGTCTTTTAATGGCTAGATGAAAATTTTAACTGAATGGAAAAAATTAGGAAGAAACTGTGGTGCAGTGATTTATATGAGTAAGTTATAGTACATCTATTTATAGCCTTACACAGCTTTTTAATGATAGTCTGCTGGCATAATTAAGACTCCTTGCACAGAGTTTGAACAAAAACATAACAACAACAATAATATTTAATTGCATTTTATATGCAAAAATCAATGGGGCTTCAGCTAAGAGCAATATGTTATTCATATGCTAAATTATTCTAAATTGGGTTGTGACATACTGTTTGTTCCTCAAACTCACTGAAGATGCACACATTAATTTACAAGAACTCCAGAAAATGTGTATGGGAAAGAAAAATGAGGCCTACAGTTTACACAAAACGAGGAAAATGGAGAGAAACTTTAGCTCAGGACACACACAAGATAAGCAATCAGTTCTCAGTAGGAAGGCATATATTATTAGAGTAAGAAATGATTATGTATAAAAGAAAGGCTTAAACTAAATCTGGTGTAAAAAGAAAACCAAAGGCTTGTGATTTTGATTATATTATCTTGTTAGAACAATGAAAACTTCAGTAATCCTTGGACATTTTTGCAAAGTATTTGCATGTCATAATAACAGCACCAGGCATACTAACTCTTGCTTTCTATTTTTATAACTCCCCTAAAAAGCTGAATGTATTTTTTCCCCATGGTATCAGTAAACAAATGTTCATTCTTACTGTGTGGTGCCTGTGGAAGAATGTATTTTAAAATAACCTGAAAGAATAACTTAAAAATGCAGGAAAACTACTGATGCAAGTTTTAATTTTTTTTTGTAAATATATAGAGAAAGTGAAAGTTATTAGCAATTTAAAATTCCATTCTTCACAGATAGATTTTGCCCAGCAATCCCTACACTTTGAAATCAGTGATGAGGAGTTACTCCCCTGGAGTAAATCTCTTTACTGTAACTGTGCTTTTAAAGAGTATTGTCAGTGTGGAGAGTGTTACAGCTGCACATAATCCCTGTGAGCACCAGGCCTTTTTCTTAATTACATAAAAAAAGACATGCAGCCACAGTTGTTGCAGCATTATCAGCCCTGGGCTGCCTGAGGGTTCCTTCAATGCTGTAAAGGGCATTATTGAAGGTATCTGTGATGGACTGACTCACAAACGAAACCAGATGTGACCTATAAAGCAATGGGAATTTGACAAGACCTATTTATAACATCATTTTCCCTCAGTCCTCTCACATTTGAAAGATCACAGTAGCCAATAAAGCTCAGAATTGGGAAGGAAGGGAGGTGTCAGGATCTACTCTGGCTAGAGCATTTCTAAAGGATCAAACATATGTAACTGGAGAAAGGCACTCTTCCAAACCTGACATTCCTTTCAAACATTAAGAATAGAGAAGAGCATGAAATCATTAAAAAACATGAAAAACAAAGTTCTAGAGAAATAACTTTCTCTGTGCAACAGAAAAAAATGATTTTTGTTCTCAAGGAGTTTAACACAGGGAGGGCCAAAGGGAGATTGAAAGACTTATAAAAACTATGTAACTATATGCTCCTACCAAAAAGGCGGAATTGAGAAGATGCAAAACTATCA